>NW_026515726.1:0-1236864 GCF_025528875.1 Mycotypha africana | reverse complement strand
TTGTTATGGCCGAATTTAACCCTTTTCAAATCAAACGAATAACATCTGATGTAAAGATAGAAGAGAACAACAATCTATCTGAAAAAGAACCACAGCAAAAGTATCAGTATCAGTTGCCGCCACCAACTCCTACATCTCCTTCCTTACCTCCTTTGATCTCTACCACTATTTCTGTTGGCCGACAGCAACAGCAACAGCAACCTAACGCGTCACAGACTGCTTCTTTACTTACGCCATCCTCACCTGCGGGCCAGCAAACGCAATTTCCTACACCCACGCCTACTTCTGTGACAGAGTCCGTCACAGCCCAACCTCATCCACCACCTACCTCACATCCCATTATTGCTCCTCAGCAGAAAAATCAAACAAAAACCACCATGCTGCAAAATAAACCCGAGCTGATAGATATGAAAATTCGAAAGGTAGAAGACGCGAAATTGATAAGCGCTCTTCACGACATTTTCTAACCATGCTTTGCTCTTTATTATCTCTTTCTAGAATGCTTGTGTTGTATGCAGTATTTGTTTCACTTGCGCAAAAGTAAGTTTGATATCTATCCTCTTTTTTTCCGGGCGGAAACCGCTGACCTTTTTCTTTTGTTCCTTCTTTCCCCTTCTCCAAAAGTTCTATGGTATTGATTGTCAATGTCCTGAAGTTCAACCGAGAAGAGGCAAAAACCTGCCCGAAGGCGGGCTCGACTCTAGAGCTAAAAAGCTACACCGTGAAGACCGTCAGGACTACGAGTTCTCTATTCAATGGATCAGTGAAAATGCTCATCCTATGTACCGCAACAAACACAATGAAGTGGTTGGCTTACGAGATCTCTCGGAGGTTTCCCTCTGTAAGGCACATTCTAGTACGCTGTATAGAGCAAAAAAGAGGCACGAAAGGAATAAGGAAGAAGATATCCATCATACGAGCGCTGATAGCAATAATGAATTTGCGTCAACGGAAGTAACGGCGACCATAGTGCAACCACAAACACCAGTTTCTCCTGCAGACAGTTGTCCTCAACATACGAATATGGAGGAGGACAGCAGCGTATCAGCTGTCAAAGCAACTCTACCGCGTATGGGTAATCACTTACCACATCAGCCACTGTCCACATCAAGTGAATATTCTTTAATGAGAATGATACCATCAACGTTTCAGTCTTCCGATACGAATACAATTATGGGTGACATGAACACGAGCTTGAGCCACAAACGTAAAAGAGCGGCTTACCAACATCATCGTACACAATCACCGAATAAGATAAACACAAGTTTTATAGTACAAGCTCAACATCACAATCAGCCAAAACTCTCCCCTCATCAGTCAACATCTATTTACAATGGGGATAGGCACCCCTCTAACGCCTTGACACGTAATCATTTATTTATAAAAAAGCCGCAGCCACACCACAACAATACCTCTACTCCTAATTCTACTATGAACGCTACTGATAACAATATTACCCCGCCTGTACATACCATACCTTCTCAGCAGTATTTATTAGACCGTTTTTCTTCCTCTCAGTTACCTCCGTTGCAAACATCCCATCATTTCAGCGATAAGAACAATAATAAGATCACAGCAACAACATCGGCCAAGTCATCGGAACAAATACATCAACCTGTACCTATCCAACCTCATTATTCACTGGTACAGCCATATCCCACTGCTAATGCTACTTCCTGTGTTAGTAGCATGAGTCACACTCTACCCTCACCATCCATGATACCTCCATCTTCCATTTCTATCATGCAGCATCCTCAACTGTCTTCTTCACCCTATTCATTTAGTGGCACTGCAGCAAACAATAGCAAGCATAGCCAAGTTCATTCCCAACAGCACGAAAGCGAAGATGTTATCGCAACAAGTCCAAAAAGCCATGACAGTACGAGCAGTGTCAACAATGTTTCTATGGGTCCCACGATCAATAGACCGAATAGTAGCCATAGTAAGTCAAGCAAGCACGAAGAGGACAATGATAGGCTGATAATTGAGACAGTCTCGCTCAGACCTAGCTTGCCACCTCATCCAAACCCCACAAGCCCTTACACTGCAGCAGTGGGATCAGCAGCAACGGCAGCTACTACAGATGATAACAATTACAATGCTCGGTATTATTTTCGTAATCTAGCCATCACAGATAACTTTACATTCCGTGATTTGTTGGCTGAAGTCGATATCCAAGGCTCACCTCCCCCACCGGGAAAACGTATTGTGATATCCGATCTTTCGTCAGAAAGAATCTATCCCTTAGATCGACCTATTCGTGATGTTATCACAAAACCCACTTCTACTCATATTGAACTATGCTTGGGACTTGTTGACAAACCATCTATTGATTGGAGTGCCTATTCTTAATGCCCAACTGCACAGTGTCTGCTTCCATAAGAAGCGCTACTACTATTATTATCACTACTGCTACTACTACTATTACCACTAATAATAATGCTGATGATAATTCTTAAGAAAGTAAGAATCTGCTATTGTCCCTGTCAGTGTATTTGTGCGAAACGAAAAAAAAAAAAGTTTTTTCTTTTCCTTTACTTTTCCATTTACTTTTTTGTTGTATCACTACAACAGTAAGCTATCATGGTGACTCTTGCTGACGATGAAGATACAAACCCACCAAAACTCAATCTTACAAACCCACAAAGTAATTGTTTTATCCCAACATGTTGATTTTGACAGCGTTATACCACAATAGACCTTTGAGAACAATTATTCCTGAGATTCCATAAATAACATTTTGATTGATAGATCAAACAACACTTGATGTTCCTATATTCCCAGCTCGTGATGGCCCTCAACGATTAGTAGCAGCGGCAACAAAACAACCAAAAAATCGACAAAAAGTTAGATTAGAGCCAGGTCATTCACCACTAGACTGGGCCAAGTTATGCTCCTCAGGGAAAGATCTCAGAGTAAGCAAAGAAGCATCATGAAACGAACTTTGATAATGATATTGATATCAAAACTGATATTCTTTCAATCTAGGGAGTAACGCAACTAAGCAGATATACATTAGACGATCTAAAAAAACATAAAACAGAAGACGATGCTTGGACAGCCATTCACGGAAAAGTTTACAATATCACACCTTATTTAAAATTTCATCCTGGTGGAGTAAGAGATTTGATGCGTTGTGCAGGCAGGGATGGCACGAAGCTATTCAGTAAAGTATTGATTTACCTGATGACTTTTAACGAAACATCATGTTAAAAGTTTTTGCCTTTTCGCTTCTTTTACAGTGCTGACACATTCATGGGTAAACGTCGATTTCCTCTTGGAAAAATGTTTGGTAGGGTTTTTAGTTCCTTCTTCTGTTGATGGATAATAAAGAGTTCAATTCAATGAAGGAAACACCAAAAGCCCGAATGACGTAGTGTAACCATGGTACCCATTGGAACGTTGGATGTTGATCATGGGATCACCGTAGCATGTATTTAGAATACTTTTATCCTAATATTTCTTTTCTTTCCTCTTCAACCTCTTTCTCGAGATAACGATATCTACTGCCAGCAATTCACTAATTGTGAAGAAAATGTCGGGAAAAAGTACCCCAACTTTTTGGAATCCTAGAGTCGACCCAGACAGTGTCAAACCAGCATCGACACTTACATTTTCTAGACCAAGGTAAACTTTTGAGAAAAGAACATAAACATCAAAATGAAACAATTCAAATGAAGCCCAGAAAGTCAAAAAAACAAAAATCAAGGAAAGTGTTCAGCCAAATAACGCGTACCGTCATAATTTTTTTCTAAATAAATAAAAAGGAAGGACGATTTCTCAAGTGTAGCTTGGGACAAACGAAGTGATTTTTGGTCACAGAAAGAACCCATGACTGAATTCTATTACTATAGAACCCAAAGTGGAGGCGCTGAAGATAAAGAGAAAGGGAAATAGGATCCTGCTTCATGTATATTCAATTGTCAACGCGACAGTTATCGTTTACCTATTCGCTCATTTGCGTTACAATAAACACGTGTATATCATATCAACAAATGCCAAGCAGGAGAAAGCCCAAAGGAATAGTTATACGCATCAAACAGGCAATGTACAAGCTGCCTGCTGGCCTGTTCACAGTGCAGAGCCTACGTTTGTCTTTTCAAGCGTTAAGCTTCTGGGAGAGTACATGCTTTTTTTTTGTTATGATTAGTGCGGAGACAATGAGAACCCAACAGAAAACCATACATTATGATAACACCGTCGTTTAGAAATGGTTGTGCCATTTTCAATGAAAAAAGAAGGCAGATAAACTAGGAAAATTTGCAAATAACCCTCAGAGCGGTGCCAATTATAGAAAGGAGCTAGAGTCAAATGGCTCACTAAACTTTTATCTGTGCTTGACCTGTCAATTTTATGATTACTATTCTGTCTGTTCTTATGCTAATTAGCATTGCTGTGCTTACATTTTATCGCATGTTAAGTTTTGGACAATCGATAATTCCTCCCTCAGAAAATGCCTTGATAAAGAAGGCCGATTCTTAACGGAGCACTGTTTTTATCGAGAAACATGGTTTTTTTTTGGTTTTTTTAGAATATCCGCACTGTTCTAGACAATGACTGAAAAGTCAAAAGGCTTTGATATGCCACGGTATTTCATGCATGGAAGATATTTTCAAACTCATCAGTCATCGCTTTCGTCAATACTGTATGGAAAGTAAGTGAGCTGCTGAAGGTCCTTCACTTTACGACATACGGAAAAATTATTTTTTCTTGCTTTCGTGCAGGATAATCTCCAAAAACCGTACGTCAAGTTTATCTGCAGTTTGTGCCTATTATCCTTGAGGGCCTTTTGCACTGTCAATCTAACCCCAAAATAAAAATGCTCTTGCAGACAAAAGCATCTACTTCTGATTCAAACGCAGACAACACACAGAAAACACTGATGCTAGCTGATGAAAAATGAAGCACTTTTTTGTTCACAACAAAGCACTATGATATTGCTTAGTTTTTCATTTATTGTTGGTTTCAAAAAGATATATAGATATTCTAATTGCTGAAAAGTAAAAAGAAAAAGACAAATTTACAATCAATTAACTTAGTGTTCCATCTAAGTACGTAAAAGCAATGTTTTAGTCAGTTAATCACTGTCATTCCTGAGGCGGCAGGTCTGTAATCAACTTACTACTTCTGGCGCACCGCTTTGACCGGCGTTCTTATTCTTTGAGAGACCAGAAACAATATCATCGACTCGTAATAACAGACATGCAGACTAACAGTTCAACAAATTTGAAAATATCAGTTGATGCTATTTCTGCTTCTCTATAATTGCTAAAAGCAATCCGAAATTCTATAAGAAAAAACGCTTACCTCAATAGCAGTCTTGACAGTTTGTACTTTAACAGCTGTTGGTTCCCAAACGCCATAGTCCTTCATATCAACTACTTTACCAGCTTCACCATCAATACCATATGAATGTTCCCCTTGAGCATGCTTGGCTCTCAATTGGGTTAATATTTTAATGGCATTGCCACCACAGTTTTGCACTAATGTACGAGGGATGACTTCCATGGCCTCTGCCACAGCACGATAAGGCCATTGTTCCACGCCTTCAATCAACTTTGCCTTCTCTTCCAAGCCCACTGACACAGCCATTTCTGTAGCACCACCTCCAGGGGCTAACTTGGCACTGTAGAAAACATTACGAGCTACACACATGGCATCTTGTAAATTTCGCTCTATTTCATTGATAATATCTTTACTAGGTCCACGTAAGATAATGGAACATGCCTTAGGGTCTTCGCATTGCGTTAAGAAGGTAAAGTACTCGTCACCGATTTTTTCAATGTTAAATAAACCACATTTGGTGCCAACATCTGATTCGCGGAGATCATCAACACGGTTGACAATCGTGGCCCCTACAGCACGGGCAATACGGTTATTGTCTGTCTTACGAACACGACGGATAGCTGTGATATTAGCCTTGACAAAATAATGCTGAGCAAGATCTATTACAAACATAATAAATGAATTAGCCACTGAATACAGCCCTTTTGCCATCTATATTTTATGATACTGTAAAGCTTCCCAATGACTTCCCCGCGTTGCCCTAACTATACATATATCCTTTACCTGAAACGCCCTTCTCGGTAAAGACCAAGTCTGGCTTCAATTCGATGATCTTATCACACATAGCTTTCACTTGTTCTTCTTCGATCTGAAGGATACGATTCCAGTCAGCCTCCTTCGTTATTTCAATGTTTGTTTGTGATTCGCCCTTTTTGTATTCAAGAGGGCAATCCAATAAAATAACTCGAGGATTTTCGATACGACGACGCATCTTTGGGTGAGTAACATCCTTATTCAAAATAATACCATCCAAAACCTTGGATTGTTCGATCTCACCACCAGGAATCTAATGTTGATATTGAAAGAAAGCAAAAGTAATAGGAAAGTGAGAAATCCCTTTTGCTTTTCTTTGCGAAATCCAACAGTTCTTTACCTTTTCAACACGGGCATATCTTTTCAAGTCCACTTCCATTTTACCAGTGTTTTCTTCTTCAATAGCTACACAACGAACAGCATCCAGAGCCAATTTACACATCAAATCACTCCAAGTATTGACAAATTTTGTTCCAATAGAAGATTTAATGAGAGACATCATCTCTTCGGTATTGCTCACATCCACAGGATTGGAAATTTCTTCAATAATCTTCAAAGCATCCTCAAGCGCTTTTTTGAACGCACTGATGATGACGATAGGGTGAATATTGTTTTGAATATGAGGTAAAGCTCCAGCTAAGACTTCACCAGCTGTTTGACATAAATGAAGTGTGTATAAATGCCCAATAATGCAAATGAATTTCTTAGGAATGCATCTGTTTATCGAGTCATCGACTGCCTGTCAAACTTACCGAGAATAATAACACTGGTGGTACCATCCCCTACTTCTTCATCTTGCGTTCTAGACAACTCAATCATACTCTTTGCAGCAGGATGATCTACTTCAATTTCTCGAAGAATAGCATTTCCGTCGTTAGTTAATAAAATACCACCCATTGGATCGAGTAGCATTTTAAGCATAGATCGAGGACCAAGGCAAGTACGGATAACGTCGGCAACTGTCTGTTAAGTGAGTTATGTTGCGAAAAAGCACTTATTGTTAGTTGATCAAGTTCGGCTATTTTCTTGAATCAATGTCTGAATACCTTTGCAGCTGTAATGTTGGAGAGTTGAGCTTTACGCCCTGACTCACGTTCCATATTTGTATCTACCATTAAAAATTTCAATTGCAAAGAGTTTGTAAGTCATTTAATACTACTGATTCCTAACATCCACTTAAAAAAGTGAACCGTTAAAGCACGATCGAACAAAAAACATACTCATAACAAGAACAGGTGCCTGCATTTTGTTTCTTTGTTTCGAGAAAAAGTAAGATAAAGGTGAAAAGAGTCGATTTAAAACTTTTCTTGCTTTTCGGAAAGCGCGTTTTCTGCCTGCTCTGTTCTCCTGATTTTTTTAAAATTTCCTTCTGTCAGTTTCTTTATTTCCTCCCCCCCCCCACCTTCCAATTAAAAAACAGCTACATATTACCGATCTTACAGTAGTATTTCATAGCGATCCTCTTTTCCTTTTTTAAAGCATCATATTGTTGAGTGATGATCAGGATTTTGGTAAGTAATGAGTATAGTGCACAAAAATGAAGATAGCTTACACATGAATTTAAGAGCAAATTGTAAAAGCAAGCTTGTTGGTTTAGGTAATAAGACATTACCAGGCACTCGACATAATGTCGGTATGATGACTGTCGACGCCATTGCCAAACATCTCAACTTGAGCTGGACTCAACGACGTGGGTGGAAATCGGACATAACAGATACCGTCATTACAGTACCTACCAAAGACAATGTAACGCAGGAATACCACATCACCTTGTTGAAACCGAGAAAATTAATGAATATCAGTGGGTCCTGTGTAGCTCAAGCAGGTAAAAGGACAATTTTCAAATAGAAATTACACAGGAGTTTTCTGGCTAAATGTTGCTTATAGCTCTGGAACTGGGTGTTTCATTGAACAATTTATATGTCTTTCATGACGACATGCAACGAGACTTGGGAAAAGTACAGTTAAAATATGGTGGTTCAGCAGCTGGACATAATGGTATCAAATCAGTCATGGACAACCTGAAAACAGACGCTTTTAAGCGAGTCAGAATTGGTATTGGTCGCCCCCCACCGGAAATAGATGATCGCTCTTATGAGGTAGTAGCAGCGTTCGTACTTGGCAAATTTACAGCAGAGGAAATAGAAAAGTTAGAAAAAGAAGTGTACCCCATGTGGACCAAAAATCAAGGCCTTGAATTACTTTGCCAAAGTGAATTGATTAAGAAGCCCAAGAAAAAGAATAAAAATAAGACCGTAGACCCGAATAAATGGGAGAAGAAGAATAAGCCATCGAGGATTAACAATGTCGATACAGTGTCAAACAATGGAACCATTCAAACGGAAAGCCGTAGTATGAAAAAACAGATTGCCACCGATCCAATAATTCAAAGTTCATAGGATACACTTTCACCAACAATATATGCATTCATCATAAGACTTAAAAGACATTCTACGGTAAAACGTTAGGAGCCTCCTAATCCTGGCTTTCACAAGGCCAGATACCGACATAACAATATTTCCGTACTTCAGATGGCAGCAGTTGAAGTATTTAAACTCCATCTTGCTTTTTTTTTTTTTTTTTTTTTTTTTTTTTTTTTTTTTCTGTATTCTGTCCTTACCATCATACTCCTCTCATGAATAAAGCATTTGATATAACTGTGTTCGGTGCTACTGGGCTTACTGGCAAAAATATTGTCAAACATATCTACGAACTTTCACTCAATAAACCTGAATTTTACAAAGCAGCTAACGCTCCTGACAACAGTGGTGCTTCATTTCGTTGGGCCATTGCGGGAAGAAACAAGCATGGACTTGAGCAAGTCATTGAAGAGATGGAGCAACTATTTCCGAATGCTAGTGTTTCACGTCCTAGTATCCTCATCGTCAATGTGACGCAAAGAGAACAATTGAATGATATGACCCGTCAAACCAAAGTATTAATTAATGCAGTTGGCCCCTTCCGCTTTATGGGCGAATATGTTGTTCGAGCATGTGTAGAAAACGGCTGTCATTATGTTGATGTCACAGGTAAGGGATAAGGAAGCAGTAGAAAAGCGATAGCGCGGGTTATTGGTCAGAAGGAACCATCCAAAATTCTGAACAACTGCTTTCGGTTAATAGGAGAACCAGAATTTGTTGAACGTATGCAGCGTACATATCAAGATAAAGCCAAAGCTAATAAAGTTACCATTGTTCATTCTTGTGGATTTGATAGTGTAAAGCATCAATTTTTAAAGACTACGAACAACTTTGTTTAGAATGCCAAGCTAATCCAAACGTCAATATGGTTATTTTCTTGCACGCAGGTCCCAACCGATATAGGTGTGCTCTATACAAAGAGCCTCTATACAAAGCACGGCTGGAAGCCTAATCAGATTGAAATGTTTCTCAAGATACATACAGGACCTGCTGGCTTACGAGGAGGCTTTGCGACATTCGAATCAGCGGTTCATGGGTTTGGCTCAGCAAAGCTTCTCAAAGAAATAAGAAAAGCCTCCGTGATGAAGCCACTGCCTCATCCAGACGGACAAAAGCTTGTATTCCATAAGGGTGTTCATTACGATAAGGAATTTGGTTACCACGTTCCCTTCTTTTTCGCTGATCCCTCCATTGTCCGTTTATCACAACAAATCTTCTACAATAACCTAGCGTTCACAGACAGCCATAAATCACAGAATGCCGTCCCACCTCCAGTTCAATTTGCTGCCTATCTTCTGCTACCTTCATTATGGGCCGTTATCTTATTTACCGTTTTCGGCTACATCTTTTCATTTTTGGCTAGTCGTCCATGGGGACGCAATCTGTTACTCAAAAATCCTGAATTCTTCTCATATGGTATATTCTCAAGAAACCATCCCACAAAAAATCAGCTGGAACAAACGTCATTTGAGATTATTCTTCGTTCAAAAGGTTACGATCACTCTTTGACCCCTAAATATAACGTTCCGCCTAATCGCTCGTTTAAGGTCGTAGTGCGTGGTCCGGAATTAGGGTACGTCGCAACTCCAAGAATTGTATTGCAATGTGCCTTGACAATATTATATAACCAAAAATCGGAAAACACAATACCAAATGGTGTACTTACTCCTGCCACAGCATTTTGGCAAACTGATTTGATTGATCGTCTCCGTCAAGTAGGGATCACTTATGATATATCGATTTAAAAGCTTACTTTACCGAAAGGTCTGTCAATCCACAGACTTCTCATTTTTGTTAGAATTTTATATATCATTCACACTTGTATCCTCTGTCATTCAATACTGTAATTTATTGCTATCTAAAATAAAGTCTTTGATATGTAAAACAAAAAAGTATTGTGGTAGGAACAATGACAAAGGCATTCCATGATCTGGTTGAGTTTGAATCGCATGACTTGTTTTTTTTTGGGTTTTTTTTTTTTTTTCTTTATAGCCTTTTCAGCTGTTGGAACAATTTTTTTTTTTTCCTTTCTATTTTTCTTACAATAAAACGTCAACTAACAGCCTTCGAAAGCGAAAAGGGAAGACGAAAAACGAGTTTATATCTCGCTCTCATCAGCAGTTCCCAATTTCTTTAAAGCAAACACATTTTATCGAAAGAATTCAGTTTCTTCTCGCACCTTACTTTCCAACTAGCTAGCATTCATTTAACAAAAACAAATCATGTCTGATAACGCTATCAAAGTTTTCACCGGCAACTCTCATCCTGAGTTAGCCAAGCTCGTTGCTAAACGTATTGGTATTGAATTGGCCAAGGCTGTTGTAATGAAATACTCCAATCAGGAAACGTCTGTCACTGTCGGTGAATCTGTTCGTGACGAAGACGTCTTTATTATCCAATCTGGTTGTGGTGAAATCAACGATAATTTGATGGAACTTTTGATTTTGATCAATGCCTGTAAGACTGCTTCTGCTCGTCGCATCACGGCCGTCATTCCTTGTTTTCCTTATGCTCGTCAAGATAAAAAGGACAAGAGTCGTGCTCCTATCACTGCCAAGTTGACCGCCAATATGTTGACGGTGGCTGGCGCTAATCATGTGATTACCATGGATTTGCATGCCTCTCAAATTCAAGGTTTCTTCAATATCCCTGTTGACAATTTGTATTGTGAGCCATCTATGGTCAAATACATTAGAACACAAATCCCTGACTGGACAAATGCAATTATTGTTTCCCCAGATGCTGGTGGCGCCAAGCGGTAAGATATTAACTACCGGGTCTCCTTTCCCTCGTATTAGAACAAAGGGAGTTGTGGTTTGTACTAATTTAAATATTCTTTATCAGTGCTACTTCAATTGCGGATCGTCTCGAACTCGATTTTGCTTTAATTCATAAAGAACGTAAGCGTGCCAATGAAGTCTCTCGTATGGTTTTGGTTGGTGACGTTTCTGGTAAGATCGCCATCTTGGTTGATGATATGGCCGATACTTGCGGTACACTTGGTTTAGCCGCTAAAACACTTGTTGAAAACGGTGCTACTAAGGTCTACGCCATTGTTGCCCACGGTATTCTTTCTGGCAAGGCTATTAAGGTGATTAATGAATCTGTCATCGAAAAATTGGTTGTTACAAATACCATTCCTCACCAAGACAAAATGGTAAGTATTTTAGAAAGGATTTTCGATTTGATTTTGGTAATATGTGCTTACTGTTGTTCTTCTTACCTAGGCCTTATGTCCCAAACTTGATGTTATTGACATCTCACCTACACTTGCGGAAGCTATCCGTAGAACACATAATGGTGAATCAGTCTCTTATCTTTTCTCTCACGCTCCTGAGTAAAAGAAAATGGAAACAGTGGCTATACGTAGTAGCTAGCGTAGACAAGATAATTTTGCTTGTGGAAAAAATTTGTAATTTTATATATATATATTTAGAAAAGAAGCTTCTTTACGCATACATAATTTATCAAAAAGGAACACTCAATTCCAAATCATTAAATGCATCAGTAAATGTGCAGATGGAGGGCCCCGTACTATATTTTTTGAAGGGTGGCGTAATGGATGAGGGGTGGGGGGGTATGTTGCCAAATACATTAGTGGTGTTGAGAAGGGGTAAGGTTTTGCGACGTCATTGACTGTTCATGCAATAAGGGAAAATTTGAGTTTATATGCTTAGAATGACTTGATCGAAAATTTATTATTGTATAAATATGTCTATGGAATTATGATTAACAATATGAATATCTATATATAATGGTAAGGAGATAGCATTTGTTGATAAAATGTTATTCATCTAGCAATAAACGCCCCCAAATCGAGTATAGTGTTACAAGACAGGGAGAATGTCATGAATGTCAGCAACTATAGCTGTTGGATGATTGTTCTTGATGATTTTAATGAGTGTTGGGAGAATGGACCAAAGGAACATATTCAGGAACAAACATGGAACTCTGGACGACATCTGTCAAAATTTCGCCTTCTTTCAAACGTGCCGTAGCGACATTTTCCTCATAAGCAACCTCGCATACACGTGTAGCAACAGCCAAAGCAACATCACGTAATTGGCGAACACCAGGGAATAATGTACCTTCTTTCAATTGGTCAGGAGTGGCCATGTTAGCAATGGTCTTGGCAGTTTCCAAGAACATGTTAGGGGTTACGCGAGTGGCTCTTGAAACAGTGACACCCAATCCGAGGCCGGGGAAACTATAAGAGTTGTTACATTGATTGGTTCTTCCAATTCGACCACTAGGTAAAGGAACATCAGCGAAAGGACTACCAGAAGCAAAGATAGCGCGACCATCTGTCCATTTAAAAGCTTGTTCAGCTGTGCATTCAGCACGGGTATCAGGATTACTCAAAGGGAAGACAACGGGTTTTTCTTGGTATTTTGCCATAGTACGAATAGCCTTTTCAGAAAATACACCAGGAACACCGGTCAAGCCCAAAATAACAGTAGGCTTCACTTTTTCAATGACTTGCTCAAGACTTAAACGATCGCTTAAATTGGCTTTAACGTAACAACGTTGACGTTCATCTAATTGGCGCTCACCATGACCTACAATGGATTGCTCTTCCCCTTCATCTCTAGCCAACGCAGGGTTGCCCAAAAGGCCATGTTGATCCAACATATAGATACGTGAATAGGCTTCTTCTCGTGATTTAACCTTTCCTTGAGATACCATAGCATCGATAATGCCTTCACACACACCGACACCAGCGGAGCCTGCTCCAACACAAACAATACGTTCTTCATTCAAGGCTTCCGCAGGGCGGCCACGAGCTTTAAGAGAAGCCAAAATACCAGCTAATGTAATAGCAGAAGTAGATTGGATGTCGTCATTGAAACAAGTAATCTTATCTTGATCTATTGAAGAATAATTAAAAAGTCCATCGATTGAAATTAAAAAAAATAGAGATTAGCAGCTGTTCAATTCTATAAACGTATTTTTGTGTTTAAGTGTCACAATTATGCAAGCAAGAACTTACATTTGTTCAACAAGTTGTAAGCATGAGGGTACTTGAAATCCTCAAATTGAATAAGTGCATCTATTTTTATCATCAAAAAGAAAGTTCATCAGTAAAACTTATTGGTAATCTATATCCATTTCATAGTTGTGAATTATAAGTAATACTTACTGGGCCATCTGCTTTGAATAGCCGTCACCCATTCATCAACAAAAGAGTAATAATCATCGCCTTCTAGTCGAGGATGTCCCATACCAAGATATAAAGGATCGTTTAAGAGTTTTTCATTGCTGGTACCTACATCCAAAACAACAGGAAGGACTGAACGAGGACGAATACCACCTGCAGCAACGTACTTTTGATTTGCGAAACATATTTGTTTAGCAAATGTAGTCTCTATACTCCTCATCTTATTCATGCAGACTTACCAAACTTAGTTTACCAATGGGGATCTGCATACCATTGGCACCTAAATCACCCAAGCCCAATACACGAGAACCATCTGTAACGACGATGACATCAACTTCATCATGGGGCCAGTTGTGTACCATGGCGGACATAACACCTCTATCTTGGGACGAGAAATACATACCACGGGGACGACGATATATAGAATGTGACATTAAACATGCTTCGCCCACTATTTCGATGTAGATCATGAAAGTTAGGATAATCATAACGAAAAATTTCGAGTAAAGCTAGTGTTACTCTAATTAGAAACAGAAAAAAATAAAAATTTTTTTCTTACTTTACCTGTAGGGGTATAAATGACACTGGCTAATTCATCCAAGTAGGTTATCAATAGCTTGTAAAATAGTGTTTCGTTACGATCCTGAAGGGCAGTCAAGAAAACAAATTTGGCCAACGGTGTGCCCAAAGCATCCAAATTACGTTTAATTCGTAAAAGCTGTTTATCCATTTCTTGACAGCGAGGAGGAACCAATCCACGAATTGAAAGACGTTCTCTCTCGGCCAAGCTAAAAGCCGTACCTGAGTTGATGCAGATGAGGTACGTTAAGATAAGGATTGTTCATTGGAGCCACTTAAGTGCTACCTACCTTTTGAGAGTAAGGGATCGTGTAAGACGTTGACGCCTCTCAAAGGAGTCAGTTGTACATTTTTATCTTTTCGGGGATCAGATCCCATACTAATAGCTGAAGCAGGTAAACCATAATGACGACGACATAATCTTTGACCATGTCGGATGGCATTGCTCATCGAGGTTGAGATTCGTGTTGACAAAAACATAGTATATTAGCGTAAAACTATAAAGAAAAAAAAAAAAGAAGGAAAGGAAAAGGGCCCTAATAAATAAAACGTATTAGGAAAAAAAACTGTATTGTTGGATCTGAATATATTTTCCTTACTCCTAATGGTATATTTCAGTTTTGTTTGGTGGAAATTAACACATGCCCTGTGTGTCATCTCCTGGGTTTGTTACGTGGAGTTTTAATTTTTACCCCGCTTTTTAAAGCCCTGATTTAGACCTTTTTTTTTCCACGTTTCAGGATTGAAATTATTGCCCTTATTTGATCTGAATTACCCGCCTTGAACTTTCTTACCAGTAAATTATGTAATAGCGGCGGCAGTTGTTTGATACACAACTGTATGAGAGCCTCATCACTTCTAAAAAAGCTGCAAATGTGCACTTGATTTCTTCACCTTTTGCTATATACACTAATGTTAGAAATTCAAAAGTAAAAATAACCTTTTAAGGCAACTGGGAATTACAATCAGCCAAATAAGCTGTGATACAAACATGCCCGTCTAATGAATGATTGGATTGTGATAGGATGACCTTTAATTGATCCCATCATATTTCAGCAATATCTATAGTATACAGTGACTTTAAAAGCATGGCAATAAAATACAGGCTCAAGAACGTGCTGCGTGAATCTTTTGAATATACCCATTACCTATTTTTTCTCTAAATTATATCATTCTATGCATAAATTGCTTATCTATTACTATCATATGCTTAACTCTTGTAGTATTTGTAAGCTTTTTATAAAGCTACTGGTAGTATAGTTTTATCTGTAATGAACAAATCAAATCTAAAACTGATTGGCTATCTCAGTCCACCAACAGGCACGCCGTGGCTTATGTCCCATTTACAAACACAGAGTCATTTCAATACGGAGATGCAATTTTTTGTCGAATTAACTGCCTTCTATCCGAGATTTGGGATAGGAAAAGCTTATCATTGCATTAGGTTATAGACCCTATGTCTATCTTATCCTCTTATAGTATTGTTTTAACAATTTGATAGGCCACATATTATACTATGCCATCCTCCAGTGCAAAAATTGTTATCAAAGGGTACATTATCTATAACCAAAAAATATCAACAACGTAACCTCAAGATAGAAAGTAAAGTTGAAATAGTAATCAAATTGCAGCCACTCAATCATTAAAGTATACTCCCGGTAAAGTGGCCAGACTCCTATTCACAGGTGGTTGCCTTATAATTAGAAAATGGCCGAATCATTCTACTTGTAATTTTTTCTACTACAGCTTCCCAAATTTGGCCCATATGTGATATGCTGCTGGCCACTCTTGATTTGATCGATCATATCTCAACTCTATAGACGCGATATATTCCGTCAGTCAATTCCCGTACAAAATCATACAATTCTCAAATTTCGTATATATGCTAAATTCTCTTGTTATCCCGTGGCTCATGAATGATTGATCTTCGCAGCCTACAAGTAAATTACATCAGTATCCGATAAGATTCTTCAGCTTCCCGATAAGAAGATTTATCAACATACCCACAGATTACTCCTTTAAGGACAGCTTCATACACTGGTAAATAACCATCCTTTATCCTCTTAGTAAATGTATTCTCTTGCGTGCCAGCTACAGCTTTATAAGCATAAGTTGTTTTTTTTTCCTTTTTCTTTTTCTTCTTCGTTGATCCTGTTATTCAATATATCAATGTTATACAATTGAATACAGAATATCTAACTTAACATTGTACCCAACAAAACCACCAACTATGTCACTTTTTACCATAAAAATGATAGCTATCGCGATCCTTCTCCAATCTAATTTCAATATTTGGTCCTCATTCTTTTCCTTCGGCTGTTCATTCTGTGTCTCAAAAGTGCAACTTGCAGATTTATTACCTTTCAATGAAAAGGCTTTCTCAACGATAGTGTCTATGCTTTTGAAAAAAAAAATAAAAAATACAAAGATACCCAGGATTGTATGCCAACTCGCTGCTACCACTCGCCGACGAAACAAATGGACGAAGCTTACGCCTTCTCTGTATTAAAAGCACGTTCGAACTATATTTAGCAGGTAGCTTACTAACAAAGCTACTAGCAAAGCAATATATGATCTATTGCCTTCGTATATTCCAGTGTATCATCAAGACTGCACAATCTGCTATCACATTATTACACGATATGGCCCGTCCTTGAACGTTTTGGTTCTATACCACGTCATAACCAATACTGTCTGTTTTCTTTGTTACTTAATTGCAGAAGAATTACGACGATTTTGATCGTTTTAAAGAATGGTACATTCTGGTCCAACGTGCTGCAAATTCCATGGCTTCAGATTTACGTAAAATTGTCGACTGTACTCTGATCGATCTTTCTTTGCAATCTATCGTCCCCAACCCTGCTACGTTCATGTTAGTTATGTTTACGACCCAATTTTGGAATTGTTAGTGAAAGTATGCTTTCGAAGCCACTATTCCTCTCAACCGCTACTCTGAGCGCTTACTTCTTACTTATCTGGCCAAGATTAACATTCTTAGTAGTTGTTACAGTATTTCATATAGCCAGTCTCTATAGTCCCCTTCTCTTGCAATTTTGTTCTCCCTCATTTATTACTTCCATCATATACCAAAAAAAAAAAAAACCAGCTTCATATAAATGCCTCACTAACAGAACTTTCAAATCTAAAGCCAAATTACTCAGGTGTCAACTTTTAAGTTTCATTGAACACTCTATATCTTCTTCCAATTGTAGCCAGCTATTATGACGAAAGATAAGGTGTTGCTGTTTACAGTTGATAGATAGAAAGTTGATAATTTCTATCACATTTATAAGCATATTTTAGCACTCAAAATAAACGACAAGTTTGGTGTGTATTTTTGCTCAGGAGTTGCAATTAGTCTCCTTCTGGTCCCTTTGCCTGCTTGACAATATAACTGTGGAAAGTTGGATAGTTCAATTATTAATAATGCATTTGTTAAAACACACCTTCGGATATCATCCATATCTTTTTTATTATTAGATGCATAAATATCAGCAACTCTTGTACCAAATACGGCCTTATTCAGATAGCAAAATTGAAAAAGTATTTTAAAAGATCCAGAGAATACATCGGTTGAGAGAAACATTATCAAATGTGATAAAACAAAGTGAGCTTACTCACAAAGATCAATCTTGTTCCGAGAGGTAAAACAAGCAATATTTGACAGCATGCTCTTGCAAGTTGATAGATTCTTGTTGCGTTGCATTGTAAGAAGTATTTGCCTACGTTGAGTCAATTAAGTGTAGAGACAGATAACCTAACGTAGTTGATATATTCCTGGTATTCTTTTTTCCCATTTCAACAATCAGATCTGTTTTCCATGATATCAATACCATAAATAAGGTAGGCTAACCAGAAGGCAGTCCGTCAAGAACTACATAGTGCCACCTGCGAACTGTGTCCCACGTTGGACTGATTGTTTGACAGAAACTTTTGTGAAAGATATTTGTAAGCTACTTTTAGCTATTGTACAAAATCCATTTAATTTCAAATGCTTTAGTTGAATAAAATCTAATATTTCCAATGTAAAATCTGACTCAATTGTGACCAAATGGGTTTAGCGTAGCTAATGGAGCGATAGTTTTTGAGTACTGGACCGAAAACGTGGGCCGTTGTGCCTCTGTATTCACTTTCACTGAACAATCGAACATTGTTGTGAATCTTCCAAGCTCATCTACTAAATAATTGAAATAGTCAAGAGATTTGTATATACCAAACTCTATATTCAACCCATACACTATTTACGTCTTGACATCACGTTTCGCTTGTGATGGAGTACTGAACAAGCTCAGAATGAGACTTGCGATACCCCCCGAATTCAATCTAACTTGGATCAAAACATTATGCATAGTAAACAGTTTACCTCTTTAAAGAAAATTTACCCTAATGAGCAGCCATACATCCTTATAAACATCATTTTAAAGAATTTTATGGTTCTATAGCAATTGCTTGTACTTCTCTTTAGCTGATGTCATTCTTAGCCCATTCATCCTATTCTCCACAGAAGCCTGGAGAGATTTATGCCGAATACTGCTTTCTTTTTGAAAATGCTTTTTACTTCTTAATTAATTCAAGACACAAACTAATATTAATTGAACATTCTCGAAAATTTTTTGCTCTTACTGTTTGAACAGCTTGATTGTGGTTAATAGAACTTTTTCAGTTTTTCAATACCAGTAATGTTATCTGCATGCTGTATTCGAAATGCTACAGCAAACTAACTATAGAACGACCTCAGTAACTTCATGATCTGAAGCACATTTGTTTTGATGCCCGCTTATTACTACGATCTTTTTTCCTCAGTCAAAGGTTATTGCTCAGCTGTATGAATGATATAACACCAGTTATTATGCTCGTTTTCACACAATACAGAGTCACTGCCAACACTTTAGGTAAGTAAACTTTTTGTTATGTCTCGTCCGTTTTGCTGACTTAATTAAGAAGGTGCTCAAGAAGTTACTTATATGTCCCTTATACACAGCTGGTGGTCATGTGCCGTTTAAGAGACGCTCCCTAAGCTTTGTATACAATTTTCACTGTCAGTAATTAGCTCTTTCTCTCTTTGGCATACTGAAAAGTGACCCAAACGTCAAATTATAGAATGAACTAATTAGTAAAGATCTTTGTATATTTCATTAGTTACACAGAATAAAAATAATGAATAAAGCTGCTGGTTCTAGAACAAATATTAAAGCCATTAGTGACACTAAAACACGGTTTACTTGCATATACTGAGATATGGGATGGACGTAATCTAAGCCAAGTACTACTCAGATATGGTCTGCACGTACAAACTATCGAAGATCGTTCAGTTCATTTCTTTAACTAAACAGGAATATGAAAGCGTTTTAAAGCTGCTACAGGTTAGAATTGAATATTCCATGGCTTAGAAATTCAATAATGAATAAGGAAGGTAACGATAACATAGTCAGGAAAAAGAGACAATATTCAGATCAAGAAAGAACACTCTCTAGTTACTCAATTTACTGTTCATCGCTACATAACCGGTAAGTTCCATATCAGCTAAACATTCTAGTGATAAAAAGCGTTCTACAGGAAAATAGCATTGTTTATGATAGGTAATGCGTTTCACTGCTTTACACTATTTGGCAAAATTAACTGCTGCGTCCGCATGGTTGAAGAAAGAATCACCCAACTTGAAGGTTCGAACTCGACCATTCTAATGCCTGTCCGTCTAAGGTTCCATTGTGGTGTGAGAGCCAATTCTCAAAGGTTGCAAAAAGCAGAAGGTAGCCATTGATAAAAGGGGCCTCTTCCATGGGGCCAGTTAAGGTAAAAGTTTTGGTTTTATGTGAGAAATGGCAGTCGTGTTGAACAAATTGAGGTTGCATAATATGTATAATGTAATTAATAATGCAACAGTTCCCAATAACATACGAGTAGATTAAGCAATACGCATTATGGCCACGATGCATTATTATTACCGCCATACTCACCCATGCTGAAACCCGTTATAGAATGTTTGAGGGAAGTTCGCAATATGAATCCGACAGTATCGAAGACGCAGCTAAAATGGTTATAGCGGAAAACTGTAAGAGATGGATTCGCCACTCAAAAAAATCCTTTAGCAATGTATGAAGATGGAGGCAATATTAATATAGAATCAATAAACTGGTCGACAGATCACTATGGCTAACAAGATGAAATCCGCAACAAAAATTTGAGTATTGGAAGCAAAGTACTGTATCAAAAGAGAAAGTCGTGTGCGACATTTCATTTTTTTAACATGCATGCTGTTGCTGCTGCTGCTCTGTGATGTATGTGTAACCCCACAAATTGAACGAATGGATTACTTGTAGGTTATTTACATAAAAAGGGGGAGTTTGGCACTTAAAACAGTGTCAAAAAACGAGACCTCATGTTAAGCAAGCATGCATTTCTCATTTTCTATGGCTGCGTTGATATTCCACCCTTCTGTGCAAACATATAAATTTGCTATTTTTGTCTAATAACCTTAAATTCTTTCATCTTTTTTTATTTTCTTATTCCTGATACCCTTGCCCTTTTTTTCTTTTTTTTTTTTTCTTTCGCTTCCAATCCCTAACTCACTAAAGTGGTAAATGTCTTCTACTGTCATTGACCAGACTTTGATAGAAGCGTTCCATCATATCCGTTTTGATGCTGATTCTACGACTACCAACAACCCTGCTAATACTACAAATTCGTTACCTAGAGGAGGTAAAATTTTCCAGCATCCGATCCGACTGATTTCTAACCATATTTACTGACAGCTGTAAACGTCTAGATTCATATAGGCCTCGTAGTCGTAACACGCAATGTGTACCGAGTGAAGATGAAGAAGACGAAGACGAACAGGACGTTTACCAAAGCTCTGATAATGAAGAAGACGAAGTACTAGAGGAAGCATTTGAAAAGGCTCGCTTGAAAGCAAACTTCAACAACAAGACAAAGAAATTAGTAAATGAAGTGGCAACAAATAAGAGGTCCAAGGTGCCCTTACCAAGCGATGATGAAGTCAGCACAGGTAATTCATTATGTCAACAACCAAAAGGTTGTTTATTGTCATCCCCTTTTTATGTGTACAAAGATAGACAAGCCGCGTTCACATCTCCTTCTATCCATTTGTATTTTTTTCTATCCTAATTTATCATCTTCTCTTATAGAATTGCAAATATAGCTAAACTTTAAACTTATTTTAAAATCCCTTTCTTAATATAGACGACGAATTGGAAGATCATGAAGAGGATGAAGAAGAAGACGATGACGACGACAATGATATCCTACTCTCTGTAAAGCTCAACAATACTTTGAACAAAAATCGATCTTTGCAATTAGCCGCACCCCAGCTTGTAAGCAACGGATTGAATCTAATGCTGCCTTTCAACAAATCTGCACCCACTTTGGCACAACAAGCATATCAAACTCAACCACAGAAACCACAACAGCAACGCCACTCCAGTGATAGCAGCCATTATAAGCAAATAAATTACCATCATACTGCAGCAGTAACAAATAGTAGTAGCAGTATACCTCAAATCATGCTAGGAAATCGATCGATCTCTACAGAAGACTTGAGCAGATACAATATCTATGGTAACAGAGGAATTAGCAGTGGCAGCAACAGCAGTAGTCATAGTCGCAGAGGAGGTGGAGGCGCAGAAGGAGGCGATGGGGGCGAGGAGGACCACACTTTGACTAGTAGACAGCAGATAGCTTCTTCCGCCGCTTCTTCATCTTCTCATTCATCCCCTAAAATGCACCTCTCTATGCAGCAGCAGCAACATTCTTTTTATCCTTCACATTACTTCCAACATCATCATCATCACCATCATCCAAATGGCACAACTTCGACCAATACTAGCGCAACGCCCCAACTGCAACAGCAAAAGAAACATCATCAGCATTATCAGCATCATCAACAACAGATGCGCGCTTTATCTGGTATGGACCTTATCAAGCAAAGGGAACAAGAAAAAGCTGACGCAAAAAGACAGAACAATAAATTACCACGATTAATGAATCCAGCTCAAATGGAAGCTAAATTCGAAGGCGGTTTGTTGAGCAGATTACCTCAACAGGGTACTCACAATATTAACTTCCAGCAAGTACAACAACAGCATGAAGAGCAAATGAAAAAGTATAAAAAGGAGCAACAGCAGTTTCAACAACAAATGGCTGCAGCTACTCAACAACAACAGATGCTATTGGGCAACGACAGTTACCCGCTATACGATTATTATTACCAACAACAGCCACCTACTATGAGCATCACTGCAGGGAATGGTAATGGCTTGTATCAAATGCCTTACATGAATAATAGTAATGGTAATACGTATATGATGTCACCATCACCACAACAGGCGTTCTCCATGAATAGCAGGCCTGGAAGTGAGTTGCCGTCCAACAACCAACAGTATCATAGCTCTTACCAATACCATCAACAACAACGTTCGACCACTCCAGTAGCTACGTCATTTTATTCCCAGTACCATTAGTCTCCTTGATAATAGTCTTTCATAATTATACAATAGAAAAACGGAAAAACCAACCCTCTTGTAATACTTGCTTATCATTATCTCTAGTTCTTTGGTTATAATAAAAGTCATTTCTGGTTAATGCATCATTATGCTTCGGTTTAATACGGTTTTCGATAAGTACCAAAAATGAGATTTGAGGCTACCATAAAGTGGTACTGAAGTTCTATAATTATCAAACAGCAGCCACCTCTCTATTCCTTGTACATGCAATAACGAACGTTCAGAGAACATTATTAATGGAAAATTACTCGGGTCGGGATTCCTTCAATAAATGTCGGATTACTGGCTTCCCGAATTATTCAATCAGTTAGATTAGTAGTAAGCAAGCATTGTTGCAAATGAAACATAGTCTCTCAGAAGAGACGGCAGCTTTTGCAACAAATCCGTTCATACACGAAACAACATTCATGACAGATATATATTTGGAGGAAAAGGAATGCCTATCTTAACATACGTTAGTATAGACTGAAAATTTGCCGATACGTTGGCATTTGTATATCACAAAAGAGCATCTTCGTTGCACGCTCAGAAGTCCAGCAAAAGCCATTGTAACCGAACTCGTGCGTATTTTAAATTTTAAACGCATGCAGGCGACAGAGTGAGGGATTTACCTGCACAGCAATTTTATTTTTGACTCGTGAGAAAGATAATAATGTTTGGTATGACAATTGGATAAGGTTCGTGGTCTGGACGGTGAAAAGGCAATATGGCGTACAATCACGTCAATCCATGGATCAAGAAATGAAGCAGCAAATGAAAAAGACTAGATCAGATAACTTACAAAAACGGATCCTTGATACGTTGACATTACTTGTTTTGTTTATAATACATTTTAAAAAAATTTAAAAGCAGAATCATCATGACTCTTCATGTTTCGGTCTCCAGAAGTTAAAAATTTTTTTTTACCAAACAGTTGCTGCCTCTCTCGTTTGTCTCAGACAGTTACAGGTTTTACAGGAGAGCAGGAGTGAATTGCCGCTCTCTCCGCCTATAATTGTCAACTACATGTCATATTTGAATTAGGGCCCTTCTCTTCAGTATTATTCTTTTTTTTTCTTTTTTTTTCTTATCTTCTCAACTATATTGTTAATATATCTTTGTAGATTTTCTCTCTCTCATTGCTTTTTATTCTTTTTCAATTCTTGTAAATCACATAACAATCGCAGCAAGCGTCAGATTCCACTATCTCTGATCGGTACAACTTACAAATACATGAACAGATTGAGAGGCTTTATAACAGAAAAGAAAGCGAGTTTCTCGTCACCGATAAAGGACAAAGATGAACAAAACATCAATGAGTACCAATCAGCGGGTATGGTTTATTAAGCTTGTATCTAAGATGATGAAGGGCTTAACCATGAATAACAATAAATTTTTTTTTTCCAATTCTTGATTTCTGTGCTAGAAGAAGTGATAACAGATGAAGATTCAGCGACTGTTAACGGCAATGTAGAATTTGGTATTGATAGATCAAATCAAGGTTCCAGTTTTGCAGCATTTTTCAACATTGTCTGTGTTGTTGCCGGTACAGGTGCTCTTGGTCTGCCTTACGCATTAGCTCTAGGAGGTTGGATCGGTCTTTTCATTTTGGTTCTTAGTTGGATCTTAGCAATTTGTAAGGCAACCAAAGATTAAGGGAAAGTTTTTACTTTTTTTTACTCATACAAAAAAAAAAAAAAAAAAAAAAAAATAGATACCGCCCTTATTTTGGTACGTTCCATGTATTATGATGGACAGAAGCGTTTGGGTTCCTATCAAGAAATTGCTGAAGAGGCTTTCGGAAAGATTGGCGGCTGGCTATCGTTCTTCTTTACCTCGATTATTTTGGTCGGTGTACCTGTACTCTATCTTCTACTTTCCGGGCAAAATTTACATACAGTAGCGCAAGGCACATCAGCAGAGTTGACCTTTCCCATTTGGACGATTATTTGTACAGCTATTTGCGCAGCACCCTATTTATTTTTCAGAAATTTGAAAGAGATCAGTTTACTAGGCATATTTGGTATGTTGTCTACTGTTGTGGTTATTTTGATTGTTTTGGGCGTAGCAGTTCAAGAAGCGCCAGATCATGTAGGCGTGCATCACGATAATGTTATCTGGAACATGTTCCCAATTGCTCTTAGTTCTATCTCTTTCAGTTTTGGTGGCAACCCTGTGTATCCTCATATTGAAGGCAGCATGCGTAATCGTCATCATTGGTTTTGGACTATCACTGCCAGCCTTAGTTTCTGTCTTCTTATCTATTTTCTAGCTGCTGTTCCAGGCTATTACGTATACGGTGTCGCAGCCAAATCACCTATTTACGACTCACTTTCCAACACCTACAAAGCCCCAAAATTCGCCTCTATCATTATCATCACCATTCATCTGATTCTGACTACACCTATTTTACTCACCTCCTTCTCAATTGATGTTGAAAAGATGTTGAAAATCAACCCTGAACATCGCTCTTTTTTCGTAGAATGGGGTCTACGTTTCCTGCTCCGTGGCTGTCTTATAGTCGCAATCTGCGTCATCGCTGTTTTTGTACCCTTCTTTGGTGATTTTATGTCTCTTTTAGGTGCGTTTGCGAACTGTGCAGTAGTATTCCTGCTTCCTGTAATCTTTTATTATAAGCTTACAGGTATCCGCGGCAAGGCTTGGTGGGACTACGTGTTGGCGGTTTTGACCATATTGATCGGCGTGGTTGGTTTAATTTTTGGCACTATTTCATCAATTGAGGCCTTGAACAGAGACTTCCACAGTCAAAAGTCTTAGTGAACAAGTGATTTCCTTTTCATATCAGCAAAGTTCAATTTATTTCTCCATCTTTATTAATTTTCAAAACCCATAATCATTATTTACATCATTAATAGCGCTCCTGCACTATAGTTGAAATATCTATAATCTCAATTGTAATATAATATGCTTATAATACCCGTAGACTAGCTCAGTAGAAAGCAATACATATTAAGTAAAGTTTTCGCTTTATAGAGCTTACCTTAGTTTATATGGCTTGAAGTTCTCGGCCTTACCTTTTTTTTGTTTTGCGCTGTGGTTATCTACTCGACGAACAGGCATCCTTAGCAATGGAATGCAAACGTAACGGAGATTCAAACAATCAAAACTGCAGCAGCGACGACGTCAATATGTGGGTTGAAAGTGCGATAAAGATGAGTGTTCCAAATTTTTTCCCTTCTTCTTTTTCTTCTTCAACTTTAAACGCATCTTGACAACACAGCTTTTAGCAACGTTACAGTTTCTGTGAGTTGAGCTTTTAATGTAAAGTTAGGACTAAGTGAATTCATATCTATAAAATTTTTATTTTTACCACACAGTGCCTAGATATAATACATATAAAATGAGTGAATACTGGTAAGTTCTGACATTTCACAACACTTAACTTTTTTGTTTCATCTGCATCATTGAAAGCTAAAGAAACTTCTTTTATACTTTTTTTTCAAGTCCTGTTTACGCACCTTTCTTTGGTACTATGGGTTGTGCTGCTGCAATTGTTTTCAGCTGTAAGTTATTTGACATCTTGCATCAGTAAAGAAGAAACAGAAAAGGGGCAGTTGAAGCATCCCGAAGCGGAATGCTCCACAATCACGTATTAAATTATATACGCGTGTAAACAATTCTGAAGTCAATACTTTTCATGTCCATTATTTCTGCGGGACACTTGTTGACTCTAACTGCCGTTTTTTACTGTTGACTTTACATATATTCTTAAAGACAATGAGAGTTATTTTTTTTAGCCTAGTCATTTTGGGTGACACTCATGTTAACCTAAATTTTTAAAAACGAATCCATGCTGTCTTTTTTATAGGTCTCGGTGCCGCTTATGGTACAGCTAAATCTGGTGTTGGTCTTTCCGCTATGGGTGTTTTACGTCCTGATTTAGTATTGAAGTGTATTATTCCTGTTGTCATGGCTGGTATCTTGGGTATTTATGGTGTCGTTGTTTCTGTCCTTTTGTCTGGTGGTCGTGAGTATCGTCTTTCTCACCCTTGAGTGTTTCAACACATTTATTTACATTTGTTTCGAATCTAGTTGCTATGAAGCAAACGCTTTTTACTGGTTTTATTCAAATGGCTGCTGGTCTTTCTGTTGGTCTTTCATGTCTTGCTGGTAAGATGTTCTTTTTTACTTATGTATATGGGATACCTCAGCATTGCTGAACTGATGTGTTGGAAATTTATATTAGCTGGTATCGCTATTGGTATTACGGGTGATGCTGGTGTCCGTGCTACCGCTCAGCAACCCAGAATGTTCGTCGGCATGGTAAATCAGAGAAGAACATTGACGCGAGTGCACTAATCTATGAGCATTTGTGGTAGCTAATTCAATTGCTTAACTGTACATATGTGTATAGGTCTTGATCTTGATTTTCGCCGAAGTTTTAGGCCTTTATGGTCTTATCGTTGCTTTGATCCTCAACACCAAAGCTTCTGGTCAAGAAAATGTTTGCTAAATTACCGCAGCGAAGTATTGGAAGAACAATTTTTAAGATTTCGAGGACGGAGTACTCCTGAAATTAGCTTTGTTCAACTAGATACTATAGTCTATATTCGCTGTTCACAATACACAGATATATACAAACACACACATACATGTATACAGAAAAAGTGAAGGACACTTTCGAACAAAAAAAGAAAAAAGGAAATTCAAATTCAAATTCAAATTCATAAACTGTTACCATTTATTAATACCAGCACTTGGTCCGTGGCAATAAGGCTTTTCACTTTTGTCAATCAGAAGAGTGCCCATCTTCATTTTGATCAAGAGGCTTTTTTGCGTGTAAAGAATAAGTAAAGTAAAATTCCTAAACCAAAACAGTTACGACATTGTTCGTAAAACTTTGCTATGGAAGGCCATTTGTCATATTTAGAACATTTCTGAACAATATGCATTTGTTCGAATGCTTGTATTCTTTAACAAAATTAGTATCTTGCTCATATAATAGATGAACTCTTCTTTCGCCGATCAAACAGTGTTGAATCCTTCAAGTTCAGATCGAAAGTAGCTTTCATTGTTCGGTTCATTGCATTAGCTGCTTGATTTTTTTCAGCAGTCAAGCTCTTCAACACTATATGCTTATGTGTTTTGTTGGGGTTAGCAGTAAGCCCCATCTGTAGAAAGCCGTTGCTTAACACAATTTCTTCAGTGGACATATCATCATGTAGATAAGCCTGCGTTTGTTGTGGTAGCTGGTCACTTGCTCCACTTTTTTGACGTAAATTCTCATCATGTTGCATGCTACAGACACTATAACTGCTGTCATCTTCATTCTTTTCATTGACTGAAAGAAAAGACGACGAGGTTTGGAAGGCTCTGAGATTATCAACTGCAAAATTCCGTAACCCATTTCTGTTGATTACTTGTTGCACTCGCTCTTCCTCCATTCGACGAACATTATAAGAAATGCTAAATGATTCTTTCATTGCCACTGGACTACTAGGAAGAAAATTATAATGGTAGTCATCCATCTTCCGAAACGTCGTACCTGGGATGTCTCTAGGTAATGAATGAACTAAGGGCACCATAGGTGGTGGGTTTACTATATAGTTTGCTGCTGTTGTATTCGTACTCGTGGTCATGGTATCTTCCGCTAAGGTAGGTGTGGAAGTAGTGACTGGAAAGGATGGAATAGAGTGCACTGAATCAGCAGAGCGGCTTTTCACAGAATATCTGCCTGCTTGCAAAATGTTCTTTTCCAGTTGTTGTAGTTCTGCATTTCCTTTACTTGCTCTACTTATGATTGTATCCAAGTTGTTCGATGAGGAATCAATAGTTGTAGGCTGCGATTGAAATGATATGTTCTTGTAAAATAGATAGAATGGCAGTTGTTATCTAGTTAGTGTCATAAAAGTACCTTATGTATCTAAAGTGAAAGTTATTCCAAAACAATGCTTACTTGCTTGTTCATCCAAGGATGACGTAGAACTTGACTGATTGTATACCGTTTTTTTGAGTTAGTTTCCAAAAGATGGCTGATGAGATCTTTGGCTTCTAGTGACACATCATCCCACCAGGGGCTCATAAAAGTATAACGTCCAGAGGCGACTTTCTGAGTCAAGACAGGTACACTCTCATCGTAAAAAGGTGGGAAACCACACAACATCGAGTAAAGTACACAACCAAGAGCCCACATATCGACCGATTTGGAATAGCAACTTTCTAATAAGATTTCGGGTGCTGTATAGCCAACTGTACCACAAGGAGTCATGGTTTGTTCGTTCCAAATAACTTTTGATAAGCCGAAATCAGCAAGTTTAACCTTGCCAATACTTCCACAACCTATACCCAAGGAACATAGGGCTTCATCTCTTTTGTTGGCATACTCACCATCCGTCTTGTTGTATGCTTCGACTGCCGCTGAAGGTACCGAAGCCCTTGTATGGAATATGGAAGATGGAATAAATTCAAATAAAATATTCTCTGGCTTAATGTCTCGGTGTACAACTCCTCTTTCTTCGTGAAGGTAGCGAATAGCTTCCGCTACTTGTTGTATACAATGCCGAGCAAGATTCTCACTGAAATAAGTCAGGCGAACAATTTCTTGAAATATTTCACCACCACCATTCAGCAATTCTATAACTAAGAAAAAGTACTGTTTCGTGATGCCGAAACAAAAATATTTATGGACCAGCGCATGAATGTTGAAGGTAGTTCGCGTCAGAATCAAAAACGCGTTTCCTTCAGAAAAAGGATACTATATATCTTACGTCTTTGGTTTCTTCAAATGCGAGTAACTTGGTAATACAAGGATGATCCAGGCTACGCAATATCTCAGCTTCTTTCTGCACGCTGGTCCTCTACATGGTATGGAAATAAGAAAATAATATAAGTGATACGGTTGTACTGTTGTACGATAAGTACCCGTGATCTTTTTGAGCATAAACACTATCCAACCTTTAATAAATTCATTTCATACTTTCTAACTACTTTTATTGCGACACGTTGACCAGTTTTTTTATCGATAGCCTTGTAGACCTGAGAGAATGCACCACTATCATACATACAAAGGGGATTAATGATCTTTTTCCGAATAATGCTGTTTAGTGTTTCCCAACATACGCTCCCAATTTCTTGACTACGATATATTGCTTAGCCAAAGCATCATAGCGAGGCAACTCTAACTTTCAGAAAGCCTCCCTTTCATCGTCGTCTAAAAGATCCATATCTGCTTTTTGAGAGGCCGAATTGCGAAATATTTTTTTGATTTGGTTCAATATGGGCATATTAGATTACTACTATGGCATTAGATAAGCTCCAATAACGAAGGTCTTTATCAATAAAAGATTATTTGGTAAATATCAAAATACTAGTACTGATAAAAAGAAAGAAAGCACGAAAAGCGGTACTTTATTCTATTAAGCTAGAAATACGATAACCCTAAACATTTTAAACTTAGGCTTCGAAAATTTCCTTTGTTTGTGTTTGTGCGCGCACCATGTGGATGCATGAATTATGCTAAAATCAAATAAAAAGTAAGGACGCGGGGACAGGGTTCAGGCTATCCCTTTTACTGCCCGGTATGATTCGCAACAAATATGAATAATTCTCGGCACCTTAGACATGGATGATATCATTCAAATTGGTTTCATCCTCTCTTTGAGACGTTCTAACACAGTCTTCGCATCCGCATACCAAATAGTTCTTGGCTGATATTTGCACTTTCTAAGTCCATTTATGAATGGCAAACCTATGGCATGCATGTGCAAATGATTTACTGAATTGAAAGGCGGAACATGGAAACCGAGTCTAATTTTTTTTTTTTGATTTTTTGATTATGGCAGCACCACAGAATATTCCTTATCGTTAGTCGATAACACACAGCGAAATGCATTAAACGACAGGCAAGATTACCTAATTTGAGACATATTTTCTACATCATAGCCTTGTTCACGCAGTAATTGCTTGCCTAAGATTAGCATTTTTTCTACTGTTTGATTTTTAAAGGGTTAGTGCTATAATGTATCACATTTATTGAATGGAAACTGTTACGATTAACATATAATTACATAAGGGTATATCGTCTTGAGTAAGGTTTCTAACTGTTCCTATATGGTGTTTGGGTATGATGAGCAAATGAACATTTGCTGAGGGCGATCGATCTTTGAAAGCCAATAGATCATCTGTCTGAAATAAACAACCAGCAACTTTCATATGAGCTAAAATCAAAAATAATACATATATTCCCCTAATGTAGTACCTCTGCTACTATTCTGGTTTCAATAGAGGCTTTTATGGTGCAAAAAACGCAAATCTTTTCTTGCACTACTGGCGGGCAGCAACAAAACATGCGAAATAATGGGATAAAAAAGCTTATTCTCGGTCACAATTATTCAGTTAAAAAGTGTTATCATGAGTCCATGTGGCACCTTTCTCAGTTTTTTCCAAAAGATGTGTTACCCGCACTGTACTTCTAATTTGATCATTGTCATGTATTGGCATCCATTGTGTTTCGTGAAGAGCGCGTGTCTATTATGATTATAGCCATCCGTATAAAAGGCACTGTCTCACGCATGCCAATTAGCAGGCATAAAACAAAGCCAAAGCCCTTCATCTTATTGTTCTAACTGCGTTTAATGTTTTTATTTCCTTTGGGAAATTGAAGTCTATAGGTATAAACCTTTATCATTGATTGTAAAATCAATTTGTCTATCATAATAGGAAAGTTGAACCTTATTTGGCAGCGAAGTCGCTTTCAGGAGGAACAGAATCCTTTGGATGCTTTGCCTGGAAGAAGAAAAAACAAAGGAAACAAATGTCAAAAACGATCGAGATGCCAAAAAACGTATAATGTAAGTAAACATACATCGAAATGTTGAACCAGTAATTTATAGTTTGCAAGAGCAATGAAGCACTTGGGGCATTTGATCTATTTCAAGTTGAAAGCTGGTAAGTTCTATGGAAAGGGGTATATATACTGACTTTGCGGATTAGGCATACCTGAAGACCAGCAGCACGAGCAGCTAATTGTGAACCGGCCTTATTACGTTTGGCAGCTTCTTTTTGAGCCTTTTGTCTAAGGAGAGTAATTTTCGGCAGTTAGCATTTACGGAAGCTCACTAAAAAACTAAGGCTGCTATGACTCAGACTAATTTACCTAGCTTGTTCTTTTTGAGCACCACGAGCCATGTTGTCCGAAGACGAATGAACAAGAGAAAAGTGAATGTGGACGTCCTTTACAAACTTTTTATTTTGCACTTTAACGCTGAGAATAAAAATCCCAGTCTGATGCTTACTGTTGATGACTGATGTATTGAAAATTACGGTAGTTCATCACTTGTATAGGTAGTCAATTTATCTCTAATTCTTTCATCTATAACAATTGGTTTATCATTCTCTTTTAACTCTTTAACTTCATCATCGCCGATCCAATACTTCTTTTCGTTTTGACCTAAGTCTGCGTCTCTGGGCTCAATAGGCCTTGTTTGATTCAACACTGCAGCCACAACATATTTACCAACGTCCTGAATCCGTTTATAGTCTGCATACCACATATACAGCCTGAAGGGTATGTTTGACCAACCAATAATATTGACATGTGGAATATACATTACTGGTGAGAACTTAGAGGGAAGGGAGAAGCTTATTTCGTCTTCTATTAAATCATGCGATTCTTGCAGAACGTCTTCGTTCTTGATGACAGGTAATGGTTCGTTGCTAACTTCTTCTGCTCCGTCACTACCATTATCAGTCGATTCTGAAGAAGAATTGCTTATCTCCTTTAAATCCGTAGCTGCTGCTGATGAATCACCTGTGGACTTGTTCTCGGTCACAGTAAGACTGGCATCACATCCTTTAGCAAAGCCGCTTAAAACTTCCTTATATGCATTTCTGCCTATTGCTAAGATACCATCATAATAAATTTCTTTTTTCAAAGAAACTTCAGGTACGAGATTGACCGACATTGCTGTAGTTGGTGTGGTTGTTTCCTTAAAATTTCCATTACTATTATCTAGCGTCGTATTATCAACTATGGATGCCCTATCTTCACGTCGGCGCTTAACAATTTCCTCAATCACTGAATTTTCAATCTGCCCTGGTTCTTTTGCTTCTTTGACTTCATAATCCACTGCCCCAGCAACAAGTACTGGCTATCATACATTATGTGTTAATAACGATGTACACATTCATTCACTCACGATGTTGACTTCTGTGTACCTTGACATATTCGCGGAACCAGTTTCTACTCTTCTCAATACTATCTCCAGGTGGAGGAGATATGAAAACCAATACTTTCCTAGGCATTTCCTAATGTAATACGCAGACATGTTTGAGTGTTTTAATACAAATCGTATTAAATGGTTTTGAAAAAGGCTAACTCACGTGCACCCCACAAGGTCTATCAGCAAGAAATGATACTTTTGAAGCATTGATTTTTCTGGCTTCTTCGGCTTTCTTATTACTGACGTAAACAATTCCACTAACAGCGCCAGCTATACCACTGAAGATTACTGTGCCTTTTGAAGGCTTCTTTAAACCGAATGGTAATTTCATTTACTGCTTTTCGATCGTTTAAGAATTGCTGCTAAAGGTGACGATCATGTCAAAATTTAAGAAAAAGGAAGATCGAAAACCTGGGGTTTTAAAGCTGGTCACAGCTCAGGAACTTTTATGGAAAAATTTGAATCAGCCCAAACATTAGTTGGATGACACTCCGCGTCCTGAAGTTCTAAACTAGGGCACGAGGAGATCTCTTTTCGCATATTGGACGAGACAAAGCTCAAGCCAGTTTGCAATTATCTCAAAAACTACCCTTAGAGTATTAAAGTTATTTATTCATATAGGATCACTGCTGACTTTTTTATACAATTCAGCGATTGTTATTTCTGCAGCTTCAAAGACGTAGCGTACGAAACAACTCCATATTTTGACAATTTTACTAGAGAGGAATCGTGTTGGCTATCATTGAACTCGTTTGGGCGCAAGTTGAAAGATAAAACATCATCAAGTAACAAAACTATCCATTTATCATACCAAACAGCATGATAAATGGAATCTAATTTGATGATAGTAAGTGATGATTATTTTAAAAGCATAAGAATTGTTACAGGTCGGAAGAGAAGCAGAATTCACTGCTTAACATGCAGTAATTGAATGTGAAAAAGGTTGTTAAGAGACCGAAACAAGCAGAACTGCTGCTTACAGAAGAAGACTAAGAGATTTGCATATTTCTTATGGAATTTTACCTATTTTTGTTATTTAGGCAGTCCTGCATATGTATATCACCGTGCGCTTCCTTTAGTCGTGTTCATCACATGTCCATCTCCTTTTCAATTTTACTGCAACACAGCCGATCATTCATAAAATTAGAAAAAAAAAAAATGAATGCCTTTAAAGGCATTGATGAAGGTTAGTGGATATTTGTAAATAGCCTTGATTAGAATACTCAAGAAACTGAGATCCTTTGAAGAAGTTGCAATCAAGCGAAGCTCATTATCACTTATTACAAACAATGTATTCGACAACTTGGCATATGAAAACAAATATCGTAATCATAATTTTGAGCTCCTTCACTTTATGCACCTCTTGAGCAGTTTGGTCACCTAAAGACCATTAATGGTGTGGGTGATGTTTTCGTTTGCGATATAAAAAGAAGCGTTGATTGTTCAAGTTAGACAACATCAGAGACAGGCTGCAGAGGGCTTAATCAAATGAACTCAGAAAAATTAGCACTTCATAATCTAACTTATTCTTTGCTATGTCAAGTTTTGAGGATTTGGGACCAGTCAGACGTCTCGATAAAAACACTCACTAACTGAAACTGAAGACATCTTAGTCTCGAAATCCTTGTTTTTTTCAAATCTTTTGGTAACTGTTCATCGAGAAGCTGCAATTCTGCTCATAAAGATGTACTTTTCTCGGAAGCAAAGATTATGAGGTGGCCAAAAATAAACCCCAAAAAAAAATATGAAACTTCTCTCTCAATAGACGTCTAACCCAGCTTAAGTATAAAACATATCGATACTAATCATCACGGCGCTGCTGTAAAAGTATTTGATTCAAAACAATGCAGTACGGATTGAATTAATTCCTAAGCCAAGTCTGTGTGATTTGTCATACTATGCCCGAAACCATGGGCACTTACCCAGGTATCTCCCTCAAAACCTTTATAGCGCGATTGAACTTAGCTTGTCAAATTTCACAACAGAAAAATTGATACTTATTTCGCACTATCCCAAGCGGTTCCTATCGTGTAGTTGAGTATCATGTTTCCTCCGAAACAGAAATCATCTTCCGAATGTTCCAGAGTGAGTGCTAATAGTTCTGGTTCTTCCAATCTCAGCGCAGGAACACAAGTTAAAAAATAAAGAAACGGTGGTAAAGATTTAGAAACACATACATCGCATACAGAAGCCTTGACTGTCATAGACTATCGTTATTTCGTTGAGTAAATATATATGCACGCATGAATTGCCGTGGGGAGAAAGTTCTTCAGGAATATTGAACAGCAGAAAACAGGTAAAAAATCATCAAGGCTCGCAAATAACAAAAGAAAATGCTGTTAATATGGTGAGTCAATGGCTGGAAGAAGCTGAAGAATAGAAGATGGGATTGCTTATACATCGATAGAGATTTCCAAATTACTGTCATAGTTTACGGAGCGCACAATTGAATCCCACTATTAACACACCTATTTACTTTTATATTGCTGTAGGCGTTGATAAAGGCTTCTTAACGAATGCGATCGCTCAAGATGCCCTTAATGGAGTCATGTGACAGCCCTAGGGATGAGTCATAAATGACCCTGAGGCTCTTAACGCGGTGCTTTCAGCGCCACTCAAGAGTAATATGAATTGAAACAAAAAGAGTCATTTGTGCCCCTTTATAATTGAATAGAGAACTTCGAGTGAAAGCGTTATCGTTATAATTTTCCATTGAACAGTACTTACTGGTGTATATTCTAACCAATTCAGAAATAGTCTATGGTCGACTAGCCATCACATATTCACTAGTACCAATTGTTATATTTATAGCGTCGTAACGCATGGTTGTAAAAAACACGTTTTCAAAAGCAAGTAGTTTTTGAGCTGGGTCTTTTGTCAATGTTGTAAAATAACTGGACATCAAAAAGGCTTCATAAATGAACGTACATAAATAAAATTGTCTCCTTCAGACATTCCTACTTTCATTTTTTTTTTCAAATTTGTTCGCTCAAACTGTCTCCATTTGGCGATGGAAAGATTGTATTGTGGTTTAAGCAGTATAGCGGTATATGCTGGGAGAATCCTGATGTGTATTGCAATTTAGCAAATGCACTGATTTAGTTACGGTAAAGGCATATAGAAATATTCGAATAACAGGTTTATTTAATTATGTGTTTCAGAAGTACAACTAAACTATCTGTGCCCTTTTCTTTAAATAGAAAAAGTCTGTATATTCCTTACATTATACTCATTTGATGTACCTTTCTCTTGGCAAAAAGGAGGAAAAAAAAAAGAAAAAAGATGTGAGGTAGCGTGAACAGTGTCAAGATATATATCAAACTGGCGAGCAAGCACTTGTGAAAACGATTTTCTCCACCCATCGTAATTCCGTCTGTTTCTCGAGTTGTAATTGCTCATCTTTGATTGATTTCAGAAAGACAGACCTTTGTAGGTAGTAATGATCCCAGACAGCCTTCAAAAGGATTCTATCATCTTCCTGTTGTTGACAAATATTGTCTGTCTTAAGCATAAAGCGAAATTGCAGGTAGCAAGCGGCCAATTTGATTAACTTTTGGATGTAAGGAGACTCTTTGTACGGCTTTGATTCAAAAACGATTTGCTTTAATACATCCTCATAGAGTTCAAACCAAACGGTACTTTGACTTATTCTCAGTAGGTCGAAGCGCAGGGGGTCCTTCTATTTTACATACAGAGATTTGAGGGAGTAAACGAGAAGTTGGACAAATTAGGGTTTTTGGGTTATTAGGTACCATTTCAGCCAAAAATCCATGGTTTACTTTTTTTTTACCTGTGCAGTTGCATGCATATCGCCCTTAAAAGCGTACAATATTAACTGATAAAGGGCATAAACTAAAGTTGTTATGTATTTTGTGTGTGCATATTTTAAAGATTGTATGCATTCTTTAAAGGTGGTCTCCAATGTTTGCTGATTTTCAAAATTGAAGCAGAACATATTGGTCACATCCTTTCTAAAGGGTATCATATGCAGCTCTTTTTCTGCTTTTGCTGGAAACGAGAATAAATCATTTTCTATTGATTCTGCATGTAATGTGAACATTTTGGTAGAAAGCGATGTACGAATTGTTTGTAAAAAAGAAACCCAAGCTTCAGAAAACGCAAAATGGTTCTGTAAGCTGATGGGCGATAGTTCTTCTTCATATAGAATATTGTATAATGCGATCCTATGTTATTTGCGAAAGGTGAGTAACTATCGACACGAAAATGAGCCTATTGTGCACATAGTTTACTTGACACTCAAAATCTTTTCAATATTTTTGTTATAGCCGAATTCTTTGCAATACTCTTTTATATGAAGACCTTGTGGATATAAGGCTGGAGAAGAGATATATTCGTCTATCTTATTGTCACAGTCTGCTAATCTACGATAAAAGAACAAACAAATATGTGAATACCTTACGTCCCTTATTATTTTAAAGGTTCTTCTACGCTTGAAAATGTACATTTTCCTTTCTCTTTCCATTGACAGAGACTCAAGCTCAGTTCTCCAAGCATTGAGCGGTATGAAGGGCGCGCACTGATCTAATACAGAGTATAACAATTGATAAACCTCGATATTGGATAGATCCTGTCCACTGTCGCGTATCTATTAAAGAGAATGAGAGTTGTGTCCGTTTTTTTCCAAAAATAGGTAAATTATGTTATTACCGGACCTTTAAACAGAAAGAAAAAATCACGTGGAGAAACCTTGTTGGAAAGTGATCGTCGTCGGTTTTGTTGTTGTCATCTGTAAAAGCCTGCTTCATCGCTTGTTGTTGCTTCAATCTTTTGGTTTGGGTGTTCCTTTGTTCGCTTTCTGTTGTGGAGGGCACAAAATAAGTATCTATAAACTTCAACTTGGTGACAATATCGAAATCAACTTTAGGAGACAGAATGTGATGCAGCAAGATGGTGCCAAATTTTTTTAATCTATTCAGATCTTGACTCAAATATTCACATGTTGAATTCATCAAGGACTGATCCGTCTTCAAGTCGTTTCTTGCCTGTAGTTCTTTTTCAAGAACATCACTATCTTTAAATAAATAAGGTCTTTTACATTTTCATATCAGTGTCGTGATGGTAGAAATAGAAAGGGAAAGTAGCTGTTTCCTAGTCTTACATAGATGGATCGTACATTTGAAAAATGAAAGCAAAGGAAAATATGATGTAGAAAGAATTACTTTACTTTCTTTCGACTAGTATGAAATTTAGCGGCCCGAAATGAAAGGCGTTTACTTGAATTGAAAATAAAGCAGTTTATTTCTTATCAGGCACACAGAAATTTTTTGAATGAAAATGATGTCTGCGGCTCTGTTATTTCTGAATGATAAAAAGATATGGTGAGGGGCGTGAATTTGAGTTGGTTCACTGATGCCTTTGTGATCATTCAAAACAGAAAAGAATATGGATAGAAGTTTCCTTAAATTCTTTTCAATTTCAAAATACCAAAAGAGGTAAAATTTGTCCAAAAATACAAATTAAAAAAGGGAAAAAGGTGAGTATGTGTATTTAAATAGGGAAAATCACTATTTTTTTTCTGGTTCTTTTCATTCTTTTTTTTTTTTTTTTTTCATCATCCCCTATTTTTCATAGTTAATAACAAAACAGATATGACAGCGCAACAGATAGAATTTTACGTACATCCGCCATCCCCTGTACAAACCAAAGAGTCTCTAAACAATGCAGACACAACTTTTCATCATGATAGTCCTAGCTGTTGCATTACTAAGTTACCCTCTATCAGTTCTTTATTGTCGTACGCAACAGATGGCGAAAATGATAGCAGATCAGTCTTGACTAGTGATTTACCGCTTATTTCTTTACCTTCACCATCGATCTCTTCTTCAAGAAACTCAGTAATACTCGAACCTGAGCCATTAGATATAAGTTCTGGTTATGAAAACAGCAATAACCCTCATCATCATCAGAACCATACAACGGCAGTGACATCACCTTCTTCTTTATCACCTTTTTTTGGCGCACTCTCATTGATAGAGACTACGTCTCCAACTACCTCCAACACTTCTACTACTACTACTACTACTACTACTATTTCTTCTTCTTCTCCTATTGCTACTGCGAGCAACTCCACCAGAGGAAATTATCAGCAACAGCCTTTACTCTCACCGCAAACGTCACCACATCCTTCGCATAGTCAGCTATTATTGCTGCCTCCTCCTACGAACAGCCGCAGATCCAGATCACTCTCAAATGCATCTTCAGTCTCTACTTGTTCCTTTTCAACTATTGAATCCTATACCAGCAATCACAGTACTAGTACAACTACTTCGACAGCTCTTCCTGTGTCACCATCTTCAATGAAAGTGAATAAGAGTCATTCGAAAACAAAACTAGCCATGACGAGTACAACGCCTTATATCAAAAGAAAGAGAGGAAGACCTCCTAATACCAGTTTATTCCAGACATCACCTTCTCTGTTGCCAGTATCCTCTTCACATCACCAGCAACAACAACAGCAAACCTATCAGCCACCACAACAAGGTCATCATTTTATAGAAACCCATCTTCCTGGACAGCAGCAGAACGGGGGAAATCAACTTACTTTTTTGACACCCACTGTTTGGAATGTGAAAGGCAAGGAAGTACCTCCCCCCTCACCCTCCAGCGGTAGCGGTAATACAGCTACCCACTCTATAAATACAAACGATTGGCCAGCTTCTTCTTCGTCGTCTTCATCTTCTCCACCATCTCCTTTTACGACTATGCACGCTTCCTCTTTACCCTCACAGCCATCAAAACAACCGGCACAAATTAGTCATGCTGATATGAACACGACGACGCTAGATTTAATACCAACAAAAAAGCGAGGCAGAAGACCCAAAGTACAATTGGCAGGCAACTTTTGTTTTGTTTGGCGCGATCTTACAGCGAAACGAGGCGCTAACAAGAAGAAAATATTGAAGCAACAACAACAAACGACGTCGTCTTCATCGAAAGCAGTCGTCTAATGGTTATTTATTAAATGCGTTCTTACATGTAGATATATTCGTTTCGGGAAAAAAGGGTCCGGCTTTTTTCTTCTTCTATTTATCTTATACCATTTTTTTAAAAAAAATTTCTATCTGCATGCATGCAGAAAGACTCTGTATCTCCAGAAATAAAAAGAAGAAACGTTCCCTCCTACAGTTCAAATTCAAAAAGTCTTGGCTTTATACATAAATGTACATATGTACATGTGTGTATATACGTATTTATGCATATAAACAGTATATATCTATATAATGCAACTGTCAGGGGTCTCTGGCCAGTGACAATTCAACGCACAGACTTCCCACCAACACTCTACATACCGACTTAGGAAACACGCACTTACGCAAAGATCAAAGCTTTCTTACACGAAATCAAAGGAACTAGCTCTGAACAAATAGGGCTTCCTCTTTTATTATTCTAGACGAGTGTTTCAACGGCTTTGATCAATTCATTGAAATCAAAATCACCGGGCGACTTGTGAAACTTTTCTACCAACTTGAATTTTTCGTCTCCACCTGTAACATAAAAGTGCTGTAAGGCAAAAGCTAAGAATTGAGCATTGGCGGTGTCCAGCATCTTTGGATCCTTATTGATTTCGCCCTTCATCAACACGATACCCTTGGATTGCTGAAGTTCTGGAAAATGTGTGAGTGTCAAGAAAGGTCGAGCTTCCGTGCCTTTTGTTTTATACTCCAGTAGAGATGTGAAGTTGCATTGGTTGTAGTTGAATTGTAAAAAGAAGAACTCGACACCCTGCTCTCTAGGCATAGGAACGACGAACTACACAAAACAACCGTAATTTGTCCTATTAGAACTAAAAATGATTTGTAGTATAGAGAGGATGTGTTCTGTTTTCTGTTTACCATTGGATACTCTTGTCCTCGTTTATAAAGTGTATCGTATGTCTCACTAGGAATAACAGCAGTGATACAGTCTTGATTGGCATGACCTGCATTCCAAATCTTGGCTATATTTTCAGGTGTTTCTTTTTCCAGTAGATCCAGCTTGACTAATTTATCCAACGTCTATGGATGACGCGCAAAACAGCAAGAAAAGATTCAGTGAGCTTGAAAGCTGATTATCATTCCTTTTTTTTCTTGTCTACATACAGGAGCAGAGGAGTCGTATGGCATCTGTGTTTTTCCTGGCATTGTGGACGCAGCGCTCACATGACTGTTGTTGCTTGTTTCTTTTGCTATTGGATTTACAACTTTCTTAGGCTTTGCGGCTTTCAATTTCTTGGCCGCTTCATCTTTAATCTTTTGCTTTAATTGCTCCACGGTGAGCCCTTCTCTAATAAAAAGACAACAGGCATTTGAAAGTTTAATTCCTAGCTATTTCTGCTTCTAGAGTAAACTCTTCTTTACTTTTGAGCTATTTTCTTGATCTTATCGGCATATTTAGCTTCAAAGTCAACCGTTGCTTTGACCTGGGCTGTATAAAACTTAAAGTGCACTATTATGCCACCCAATTTTATTTTTAGCCTATTTTCTACCCCAGATTTTTGAGGAAAGTTTTTTAGTCGTTCAGTTACCATTGTTGTAGACTGTAGCATTACGATTGAGCTGAACAATAGGTTGTGACCAACGTTTTTTTTGGTTATAAGTGTTTCTTAGAACTTGTCTCGAGATATTGGAGAGCATTGTTTGCTTATGAATGGTATGCAATTCAGTTCAATTGAATTGAGCACGGGAAATAAGAAAAAAAAAGGGCCCAGCACAAATGCAAACTTGGGAATAGAAGTTAAGGTCCGTGACTTTTTAGTGGGCTGCTGTCAAAGTCCCTTACCCTAATTTTTTTTTGATCTTTCATTCTTTTGGATCTTCTCCACCCTAGCTCTTTTAGCTTTTTTGAAAAAACCCCACCTTCTTTTCAACAACAATATGTTCCGAATCACTACTAGGCTCATTCATAAAAAGTAAGAAAAAGTGGTGCATATTTGCATTATTAACAAAGAGACTGTTATATTGATAATAAAGGATGTATATCAATTTTATGTTTATAGTGCAAATACCATATCTTGTAGTCGTCGAATGGTAAGATATTCTAATGAAGCCCGAATATGAGACAGCAGGGTGATAGATAAAGGAATACGTGACTGAAAAAAGGGTTATTCAACTGCTTAGTTATCATCATTGCGTATGCCGCAAAGCAGCCAGAGAACGATACCCCTATCGCTAGGATTGATTGCACAAAGAGCTATGACACCAAACCAATTATCCAAAGTGGGCTTTAATATGGGTATGAAACGGTTTCTGAGCTCTGAACAGAATGTAAATTCACCACCACCACCACCAACAACAACAACGACACTCAATAGTAATGAAGACACACCTGCAACAACCACATCGACAACCACATCGACAACCCCTCCAACCAACACCACACATACTGAGACAATCCCAGAAGTACAGCAACCATTACACCCTGTAGAACCTACACTATTAGACCAAAGCGAACAAATATTAGAACAAGCCAGTCAGACGACACCCGATGCCGTTGTGAGTTCTGCCAGTGAAGTCTTATCCCATCTGGCACCTCAGATTGGTGACTTTAGTGCGTTAGGACTTTGCAATTATACGCCTGTCGGTGCGCTGGAGGCTATGTTTGAGTACATTCATGTGTACAGCGGTCTTCCTTGGTGGGGCACCATTGCCCTTGCCACTGTCCTTGTTCGTACCGCTCTCCTTCCACTTATGATCAAAATTCAGCGCAATAACGCTATCCTGATGAATATTAACCCAGATGTCACTCGTCTCATGAACAATATTAAGACGGCTCAGGCCAGCGGCGATACCTTGGCTACTCAAAAGTACTCAATGGAGGTGCAAAACTTGTTCAAAAAGAACAAATGCCATCCGATGAAATCCTTGGGATTACCCTTCATGCAAATGCCCGTGATGATTTCTTTCTTCATGGCCATTCGTGGTATGGCAGAGATTCCTGTACCTGGATTGGAGAATCAAGGTCTGTTTTGGTTTCAAAATTTGTCACAACAGGACCCCTATTACATTTTACCGGCTCTAAGTGCCGCTTCGATGTTGGCTGTGCTGGAAACAGGCGCTGATGCAGGTGCTGTGAATCCTCAGGGTGCCAGCATGAAGAAGTTCTTCCGTGGTATGGCTCTTTTGACGGTGCCTTTTACTTATTGGATGCCCAGTGTAAATATTTAGATGGCAATTGTTGCATACAAGCTTGATGACAGAGAAGATGATAGGAGATTTACTAAATGCCTTTTTTTTTTTTTCTTTTTTTGTATAGGGTGTATTCGTCTATTGGATCACATCAAATATCTATTCTATGGGACAAATGATTGCATTAAAAAACCCTGCTATTCGTTCAGCTTTGAATATTCCAAAATTAGCCTTGAAGCCTAAAGAAGCATTAGGTAAACCAAAATCATTCATGGACAATTTCAAAGAGCAAACAAAATTGTATGAAAAGAAGGAAAAAGACCGTGCTCTTCGTGAAAGACAACAAGCCGCTGCTGCTGCTAGAAGAGCTGCCAAACGCAGATTTTAAGCTGTAAAACTAAATATACAATAAACTAATTTTACATTGTACTTATATAACATAACAAAGATGGTTTTGCTAGATTTGTTCTGTTTCCGAAGAAGCCGCTTTCATCTGTATACATAGTGCGTATTTTCGCTGTTGTTCGCTAAAATTGTATTGAGAAAGATACACTCATTCTGTACTAATGATCTTTCTAATGTAATACTTCCATTTATCCATGCGTAAGGATGAGTATATTATCTTTGATGATTAGTATGATTCGTTCTATGCGTGTACTAACCTGTTACGGCTCTTAAGCTTGTAGAGGTGCATTTTTTTTACTAAACAAAAATAATCATTTCTTTTGCTTTCTACACGATAAAAGCTTAGTCTAACTTCTATGAAAAGCCTTTCCATCGAATCTGAGAAAGGAATTTAAACAATTATCATGAATTTGCTTTCAAAGGGTTTGGACTTCTTTTCCTAATTTAGATAGCGGGTAATAGATGGAGATAACGGCTTTTTCAACAAAGCCGATAGCAACAAATGAGTTTTGGCTGCATCATTGATGTAAAAGGTTACGACGTTTCACCACGAAATGAGATACAACGCTAGCAATGAGAAAAAAGACTGTACATCTGACACGCTTATATAGTACAAGATAACCTCAAATAACCTTCAACACAATTATACTTCGTATCAGTAGTGAGAAGCGTAGTAGGCTTCATCAATGACCATGTTAGAATCAATGAAATAGAGTTTCATAGTGTGATTGAGTTTTGTTGGACAGATAATGCCTCAGAGCCAAATGACAAGATTAATTGAGTCTCAGACAGTAAATTTGACAATCTTATCTAATGCTTGTCTTTGGCCAAAGAATGTACATGCATACCAGACATCCTTCTTTCAACCACACTCCATGAACAAAATTGCAGCAGTCAATAAATAAAAAAAAAAAAATACAGTTCGGTTTCTCAAGTTTCTAGCTCATAATGTGAGTACAAGCTAATGTTACAAAATGACGTTACAGGAGAAACGTATTGGAGAAATATGATAAACTTCAATAGCAATTATGTAAGCAATAAGAGTGAGATAGAGATAGACAGAGGTACCCGGAAAACTTTGAATGAATCATTTCAGGAACAAAGAAATCAGATCGCAGACAACGAACAAAAATGTGGGGAAAAGAGAAAAAAACAGCTTTAAAAAGAAATTCTCTACAGGCAAAAAAAATGAACTATCGTTCTCACATATAAACGAATATATAGATTTCAATATAATTCAAAAAATATATACTTATATATGTTATAAAACTGTAGAAGCTTTTAAACTACAGAAAAAGTACCATTTTTATGCTTTTCTTTTTGGAGGACCAAACCGAGGACCAAACGCAATCAAGTTGATTGAAAAAATGCAAGCACCGGGCAATCAAATTTATAAGTAGTTGATTAAGCGAGGCGTCGGTACTAGGTCAAAGCAAGCTAAATTATCTTATCAGTTGAAACCCAGATGCAAATTCATAAAGCAAAAACCTTGTTTTTGATCTTCATTATGCTTGAAATGTTAGGATATAAATCGACTTCTTTGAGTTCATCGTTGCAATGCTCTTCTGAATATTCTGTGGATTTTTTCTTTTAATTGTCTTTATTCTCTGCCTCCTTTGAGATTTGTTTGTTGGCCTTTTTCTTTTGTTCATACATACAAAACCTATCTTACAGGTTGAACCTCTTGCATGATGAGTCCTTTCATCAAACGGATGCCATATACTTTAACAGCCGCTGCTACAATGTACATACCTTTACTAATACTTGCCTGGTTTACAACAAATTCGCTGGCATCTCCGCAATTTCATACTGGTAACTGAAAAGACCTGCAAATGCAATTATGCCAAAAGTGCGCGCATTGGTAACATCCAACTCCCTTTTTTTTTTCAGTGAATGATTATGATGCGTATGGAAATAAATGCCCTTTGCCTACGTATTACGCTTATCCGTGTCCCAAGCTTTGCGTTCGTGATATTTCTATGTGTCCACACAATTATAGACCTGCCCCTTGCCCTGCTGGTACGACTTATTGTGTAGATGGCCACTGTCGTGAAACATGTCCTTCTAACTTGATCTCTGCTTGCAGTTGTCCTGGCGCCCCTGCATTAGTTGGTAATATCTATTCATGCGGTACTGCTACTATACACACTAACATTGAGAATTTTGTGGTCGAGAACAAAAACAACCAAAGTGCAGAAGCATGTGCAAGAGCTGCCAATCTGCAAGGCAAGATTCCTAATTGGATACCTAATCCTGAGTCTGCTATGTGGCATGAATGTCCGACGCCTGATTATGGTGCGTTGACATTTACAGAGCCAGTATTCCTTGCTTTGTATGCATATTATGGTTCCTGCTTTGTATTATTGGCAGTATGGACTTTATACAAACTCTATCGCGAAAAGGTAAGGGAGAAGTTGTACAACCGAAATGTAAAGCCAAATAAATTCCTGTCCGTCAAATCATCTAACCATCCTTATGCCGTATCTCCTCTCTCCTCTTCTCTTTCCTCTCCTCACCCCCTTTTTTCCTCCATGTTCTATGTAGTCCGTGAAAGCCAATTTGAACAAAGCCAAGGAATTCCACAATGATGAATACATCAACAAAAATAATGATATTGTTCTCTCAAAGAAGAATGACTTTGAAAAGTTAGATCATAAAGATACTGTGAGCCAATCCAGTAGTACAGATGATGATGATATGTCTTCTGTTGAGGAAGAAGAAGAAGAGATGACCATTCACGCTTATAAACGAGACCGGTTTGGAATATGTGCTGCAGTTATCTTTAGTATACAAACCCTTGGCCAAATTTGTTACATGATCATGATGGTGAAAGATTACTACATGAATTATGCTCTCTTCCGCGGTTATGGAGAAATCCAAGCTAGTACCTTCATGGGGATGTGGTATATTCTATTCTTTTGGTTTGCCAGTTTGACGATTTTCCGTCACCGAATTCCCAATTTCTTCAGAATTCGTTGCCTTTATTCTCAAGGCCACTACGTACAAGTTGAACGCAAAGAAGCTGCTATGATCTTTTTAGACGATGAGTCTGATGGGGTCATGAATTTGGTTCGCAGATTGGAAAAGAAGGCGAAACATATTCTTGGTTTGGATGTTGTAGTGAACAGTGCACCCTTGAAACAAACGTCGAGCGGCACCAAATATTTCATCTATCAATGCACCCGCTATATCTATCACGCTGAAACAGATTTCTTCACCCCTCACCAAATTGATTTGGGTGGCACCATCGGACAATTGGCCGCTTTGGATCAAGGCTTAACAACAGATGAAGCAAGACGAAGAGAAGAACTGATCGGTCCCAATTTTATCGAAGTGTACGTTCCCAACTTTTTGGTCGCACTGTTCCAAGAATTTTCTTCCTTTTTTTACATTTATCAATTTACCGTCCTTTGGCTTTTCTACTACTTTGCCTATTGTAAGTCCATTTCAAATTGAACAAAGAGCACATTCTCAAGACTATTTCTTATTGACGCACATACACCAACACACACTTTTTTTTTCTTTATGGAACATTATAGGGCAAGTGGGTATTGCTGATACTTGTGTTATTCTTCTTTCTGCGTTGGTCAAGGTGGTTGTACGACTCCGTTCGGAGAGACGTATAAAAGAAATGGCAGAGTTCACTGACCGTGTTCAAATATATCGCGATGGCAAATGGGTTGACAAGTCCACTGCTGATCTTTTACCGGGTGATATTTTTGAAGTCACTGAAGGTATAACAGCACCTTGTGATGCCATTGTTTTATCCGGCAATATTGTGGCAGATGAAAGCTCTCTTACTGGTGAACCCTTACCTATTCGTAAATTCCCCTTGCGTAGAGATGATGTTGATGTTACTTATGATCGTATGGGTAGTGGTAAAACTTTTACTATTTTCTCCGGCACTTTTATTTCTCAAGCTCAGCCTACAGAGAAGCATAGTAAGGTCACAGCTTTAGTAACCCATATCGGTACAGCTACTGATAAGGGAGAATTGGTAAAGAAGATTTTGTTTCCTACCCAGGTATCATTCATCTTCAACCAGCAAATTAAAATTGTTATTTTGATTCTGCTGTGTTGTGCAATGGTTTGTTTGGCTTTAGCCATATGGATGTATGCGAAAGGCACTAGTAAGTAGCTGTTCATTCCATGGAGCAAGGCCACAGAACGTACGAAAAACATGACAAATGACTTAACCCCCACCGCTTCGTTTGATGTGTATATTAGGTGCTTGGTTCTATGCAATGTTTGTAATTTGTCAATTGATTTCTCCTTTGCTACCAGCTGGTTTGGTGGTCGGTCAATCTGTTGCTGCTAGTCGGTTAAGGAAAAAGAACATCTTTAGTGTTGATTTGCCTCGTATTTTAATGGCAGGAAAGAGTAAGTATTACAACTGGCAATTGCGTAGAATCAAATTGATCTTTCAACCGCGTATTTACTCCACCTGCTGTAGTTCAACTCTTCTGCTTTGACAAAACCGGCACCTTAACGAAAGAGGGTCTTGAATTTTTCGGTGCGCAGACGATTTCTAACTATGACGAAGCACAAAAAACGATACCAGAGAAACAACCTATCCCAGAATTTGATAAACATGAACGAGATATCGAAAAAATTCCTCGTTTAATGCAGATAGGTATTGCCACTTGTCATGCTGTAACAATTTTGAACGGCCAATTTATCGGTAATCCAGTTGATATTGAAATGTTCAAGGCTTCCCAATGGCACTTGAATGACACCTCTGACTACGTCGATACCCTAACACCACCTGAAAGTACACCCAACCCTGCTGCTATACATGTTTTGAAACGCTTCGAGTTTGTTCATGCTAGAATGTCTATGTCTGTTGCTGTTTTGGATACGAGCACCAACAAGGTTCATATATTTGTTAAGGGTGCTTACGAAAAAATCAAAGACTTGTCCAACCCAAGTTCTATTCCTGCTGACTACGATCGTATAACTTCAGATAAGGCACGACAAGGCTGTTATGTACTTGCATTAGCTCATCGTGAAATCAGCTTGAATGGATTGTCACATGGTCTTGACGAGTTCAATCACTGGACTCGTGACCAGATGGAAGAGAGTATCAATTTTCTGGGTCTTATCATTTTCAAGAACCAGTTGAAGCCCGATACAGCTGAACATATCTATGAATTGAAGCGCGGTGATACTCGTACGATTATGATTACCGGCGATACAGCCTTGACGGGCGTTTTTATTGCTCGCCAATGCGGTATGACTATCTCCCCTACGAATAAAGTTTTGTTGGGTGATCTGGATAGTCAATTAGGCCGTGTTGTTTGGAGCGATGTCGATGATCCTGAGACCTTCTCTGACGTCAACGTTGACGAGCACTTAATGAACCACGACCACTCGCCGGTGGAGTTGGCAGTAACTGGAAAGGCTTTCCAATGGCTCGTTGACAATAACATGATACGTAAATATTTGCTGTACATCCGTGTTTTTGCTCGTATGACACCTCAAGGTAAGGTCGAATGCGTGCAACTTCATATGGAGCGCGGAATCACAGCAATGACAGGTGATGGTGGAAATGATTGTGGCGCCCTCCGTGCTGCTCACGTCGGCCTTGCAATGTCAGATGCGGAAGCATCTATTGTGTCTCCCTTCAGTACCAGCGTTCGCAGTGTTCGCTCTTGTGTTGAATTGATCAGAGAAGGTCGTGGCGCTTTGGCTACTTCTATTACAAATTACAAATATCTCATTATGTACGGTCAGGTGATGATGGCTCTCAAGATCTTCAACTTTTACTTTGATATTTCAGTACCTCAAAACATTTGGATTTTCATTGATGTGTTTATTACAGTACTCTTGACGTGGGCTGTTTCTCAATCGAAGGCTGCTGATAAACTCGCGCCACAACGTCCCACTGCGAGGCTGTTAGGCCCTCAAACATTAGCTTCTGCCATGGGCTTGGTGGCTATCAATTGGTTATATTTAATTGCTGCTTTTGTTATGCTTTACAAACAAAGTAATGTATTTTCTCTTTTGAATGGAAAGAAACAAAGAGTCATACACTTTATCTTCTATACTCATATGAATCCATTCACTAACCAGCCTTCTTTTGTATGATTTGCGAATTAGATTGGTTTCTTTGTCACGAACATGATGCACGTGCTGCTGATATGTCCAAATGGTATCTCTTGGCCGACAATTTCGAAGGCGAGGTATTGGCTATCGTGTGCCTTTTCCAATTCATCAACAACGCCGCTGTCTTCAATTTCGGTTACAAATTTAGACGCAGTTTCTGCAGAAATTACATCCTCTGCGTGCTATGGGTTGCTTATCTAGTTATTTGTTCTTATTGGACCCTAGCTGATCCCAATTCCTTTGGTTGTCTGTTCCGTTTCAACTGCGGGACGCGTGAAGTGTTAGAGCAGATTGGCTATCATTCACCTTCGTCTTATGTTATGCCCTACAACTCACCGACTGGACACAATGTAATGCCTCGGGACTTTAGATGGAAGCTGTGGGGTCTATGTGTTGCCAATCTTTTCACAGCACTTCTTTGGGAAAAGGTTGTTATAATTGGTCCTGTACACTCTTACCTTGCAAAAAAGCGCCCAGTAGAACGTCTAAAAAAGACTCTGTAAACATAGAACATGCCCACTATTTCCCCAAAGAAAAATTTTACTCTGCTTACTTCGAGAAAGCAGAAATTGTATTGTACATTTACGAAGCTGGCTGACAGCAAAATCTAGTATCTTTTTCCCTTCATCCTACTATTCACTTAAAGTATATATAAGCTATTAATCCGTAATTGAAAAGTCCATGTGTAAATAGCTCAGGACTCTTTATCACTATGCTGCCAGACACATAATAAAACTAGTACTGACTACACAAATGAAAGGAGAATGTTAAAAAGGAAAAATTATTTATACAAGGTATTAATTGTGGGTAATAAAGCTCGATGAAAATTAAGTAAAAAAATAAATATGTATGAAAGAATGAATTCATGAAGAATGACAAATACGCTTCTGTCAAAAGCATCTATGCTCGTATTGAATATGTTCCATGCAGGTTTGATAGTTGCTATGCCTCTCTATTCAAAACTTGAAAATGCTGTATGTGCTGCCGACAAATGAATTGTGCCTGTGTCAAGATCAATAGCGTAGCAAATAAACACCGCATCAATTCTAAACATAAAGCGACATCCTGAGTTAGTAATCGCACATAGTAAAATACTGACTAAAACATTACAATTTCTTACATGCTCATTAAAAGGTAGGAGAAAAACTGGGATAGGTACCAGGGCAACAATGTACCGACAAGGCCAACGACAAACCCATGAGGTGAATGAAGATTGTGTGTAGCGTATATATAAGCACCTAAACCTGACGACACTGCAACAACACCTGTGCCAATGTACAGAATAACCTGGGTTAAGAGATCTAAAACAGCACCAGACAATTATAGAACTCGTATAAGTCAACTTATCACTCAATCTACCTTTCTTTTTCTGAAGATAATACCTCCAAATAAACCTGTCAACAAATTACGTCTGAAAATTTTGGTAGCCGTTGAGGCTGCCGAAAAAAAGCCATCACCAGTAATTCCAGCTAGAGTGATGGTATAATTGCTAAAAGTACTGACAAGAACCTGAATAAATCTCAAAATAACAGCGGCTATTGCAGAAAAAGGTCGAGCTGTTTTAGAGTACTGTTTTAATTGAAGATTAGTAACATTGAAATATACGATTTCTTTGCTGTAATAGTAAGCATTACCTTCTTCAGTAGTCTAACAGTGAACTGCAAAAATTGTATTATTGCTAAAATCAAACTTCCTAACGCGAGCGTACCAAAAGAAGTGGTCGATGCACGTACAATAGCTGCCTTCCAAGGTGGATTAACATCAGAGTCACTAGAGGGCTCATTGCGATGAAAATACCATTGTGCTGCTATGGCTGATACTGCGAACCTGATTCATTATATACTTATTAGTAGGACTGCAACATGAAAAGTTTTTTTTTAATATTCTTCAACCTACTAACCTCTCCATATATACTAGTAATTTGGCTGTCCACATGAATATAAATACATAAAAAGCTGCAATGGAGTAAACATAGTTGTTGACAATCCACGTGGCCCCTGTTTAAGACAATTCAATAAACAATGTAAGCATAAGCAAAGTTTTATCACTCTCTACTCTTACCTGTTGCAGATGATTTATCACTGAGGTGGCCAATTAGCCATAACCGATTGAACAGTACAAGCCAAATAATTGAAAAGCCTATAAAGACACCTAATAATAGCACCAACACCAGAAATAGGCCGGGGTTGAATCGTACCACATCGCATGCAAGCTAAAAAAATCAAGATGCCGTAAAATAGTATAAGTCAACCATTTTCCTACTAAAAGTAAACGAAAACTTACCTCGATTACTGTAATGGTTCTGTTAATCCTCGATTTATTGTCAAAAACAACTTTCAGATAGATAAGGTTCAGCATAAATGGTATGAAGGACATAAGTGTCAATCTAACAAAAAAAGCACATGAGTAAGATGAGAGAATCACTATAAATGAGCTTTTGTCCACTGTACCCTTTGTCTGTTGCTGATAATCGCTTCCCGTCCTCCACTACATAATTTTTTTGCAAGGATTCTACTAAAGACCATATAAATACACTAACTAAAGCCACTGGAACAAGCACTATAGAGCTCCATACAAACGTCTATCGAAAATAATGGAGTAAGTGAGTTCATTACAAGATATTGTCATTTAAAGCTTGTTTTGTTTAATCACAATACCTTCGTGAAGGTTCGTAGCACGTACAAACAAAGTACGCCAGCAATCAATGCGAGTGATATGGTAACTGTTAAAAAGCCTATTTTATGTTCAATGGAAAGTTCAATTCAACTGTGGCTTCTACCAAATGGTAACACTATGAATCTTACCTGCACTGCCTTTAATCGTTTCAAACGTTGTCCCTTTAAGATACTTTTCAATTGCATGACTCTACCAAAAAGAAAAATGTACATAATCATTTATCTCGTCATTATATGCTGTATTTGAAGTTTCCTTGCTTACGTCGGTGGTGAATAAGATGATAATTCCTGATAGAGTGAATATTGAAAAGCATAAAGCGTATAATACTGCGAAAAATGGATCTCTCAGTTTCCTATCGTTGCACCTGTTTGTGATTTTCCGTGGTATCTACCAAAGGTGTCAGATTTGTCAAGCCTTTGTCCTACTGAATATAATGTAAAAATATACTTACTGATGCTGAAGTAGGTAGCAATGATTCCGATAAAGGGTTTGGGTAAATGATTCCCTGAGAAGGTTCCGCTGAAAGTGGTTCATCGAGATATATGGATGATGGTTTCTAAAAACATCATTTACAATTAAGCTATCATAACTGCTTGCTGAGAATAGCACAGAAAACCCTTACCAGGCTCTCGACATCATTGGCATATTGATTTTGAGAAACGTATGAGTGTTGAGGTATATCAACTCTGGATGTGGCTGCTGCTACAGCTTCTTCCTCTTGCTCTTGATCGAACAATAGCTGGCTTCTATCAGAGTAGGCGTTTGAGAGAGTTAAAGGTATGCTATCTTCATTGATGTCTGTATCATTTTGTCGCACAGAATAGAATAAGCTATGAGATATAGTATTATTGTTGTTGTCGTCGTCTTCTTCGTTATCTGATTCTTGATCCATTTGTGCATAGTAACCTCCTCTTCCTTGGAAAAGGAAACTATTCTTCAACGTTGATATGGTTTCTCTTGCAAAGTTGGGTAACGATCGTTCCATGTGAATTATGCAATGAGAACTTTTGCAGTTGAACAAAAAATATCTATGTGGGGAAAAAAAAAGAGAATCCAAATTATGGATAATTTGTTCCAAATATAATAGCCCGTGACTGTATCAAGGTCATTTTATGACTTTTTCTTGCTCGGTTGATTAGCATGTGGTATGTATATGATAAAGATATCTATCTAATATAGTTCATGTAGCTTTCGTTAGTGTCTGCCTTGAGCTTTTCTGATCAGTTGTTTATTAGCAAGCATTTAATATCTTTTCTATCTGGATCGTCCAATTTATGCAAGAGGTGTTGTTAAGGAGGAAACAACTCCGCCGAATGCATTTTTCTGCTATATCGTATCAAAGCAATGAAGACCGAGTATATTTGACAAAACAGGAGGCTAGAACTGCTAAAGCATGCCTTGGTTAGTTCTGTGTTTATCAATGGGACGTAGCTAATTGCCAGCGTAATGGAACTTCCAGAAGTTCGATGTCTGAGGAGACTCAATTTGTTAATAAATGCTGTCTGTGAAAAATTGACGGAAAGGCAAAGTGATTTACTATGGACTTGGCATCTGATCTTTTTATCTTGCCGTGTATTGTCAATAATATAAAGTAGAGCAAAAAATGGCTCAAGAGAAGAAGAAGAAATTGGAACATTTTTATTCACTACTTGATGAATACAAGCAGTCTGTTTTTCCTGAATTGACCAATATAGAGGACAGTCCTGTCAAAACGTTGGATTTACTACAAACCGTTGATCAAGTGAAATCGATCCCTGATCAGGTAATCAAAGATCAGGCCATTTATCGTATTTTTCCGATAAAGAAACGTATAAAAGTAACTCTATAACTTTACGATAGCTTGTAGTTGATGTTATCGTTCAAGGTTGTAAAGGAATTAGCCACGAACAAAATGCTACGCTTGCACGATCATTCTGTCTCTTCATGTATAAAAAGTTCACCAAACAAGTAAGGACAATACTTGACTCACTACCTTGGCAATGCTTCGAGTAATTTAATTCAATTTGTAAGATTCGGACAGGTAGTTTTCGATCGAATCAGTTTGACATATGTATCAACTACTTAATGGACGGCATTGAGTCCGCAAAAAGATTAGCGAACAATAATAGCGTTACAAGCAACATTGACTGCCAGTATAAAGTTGACTTATTACGTGCACTTTCAGCTCTTTTATTTGATAACATGCATCATACTCAACGCTCCATCAAAAGGTTATCATCTATTTTACTGACTCTAGCCGATCCTGCACAAAATAGTTCAGTCGAAGTACGTCGCATGGCCATCAACTGCATTGGCAATTTATGCGCCACGAATACGTCAGTAGCTAGCACATCAACTTCTTCAACAAATAATAACAATGCTACTGGTAGTGGTAATAGGATACAGCCCTATTTCGAAGAATTGTATGCTTGCTTACTAAGTAATATCTGCGAAGTACGTCGTACAGATCAAGGCACTCTAATGGTAACTGCAGCTACCATAGACGGTGCCCCATTGGCAACATTAGATTTGAACGATGCAAATGTACGTAAAGTAGCTAGCTCTACTTTGAGAGCTCTGTCCTACTTATTGTTACAAGATAAATCACTAGTAATGAACACACTTTGTGATATTGTGCAAATTGTACATACATTCATTTTTATGCATGTCAACGTACAATCTTACTCTATTTCAACTGCCAGCAGCATTATTTCTTCCTCCACTTCAGCTACAGCACTGAAATTGTCAAACCTAACCAAACGAGTATCAAAATCATCATTAGCATCATTCTCCACCATATCATCCAATACCCGGCAATCTCTATATCCTTCTTTATGGAAACCAATGCATCATTATCGATCGTCTTCAATAGTTACGAGTTCAGAATCTGAACTATCAGATGCCACAAGTAACTTAGAATTATCTCCACGAAGACAAAGAGATTTGTCCAAAATCCGTATAAATGCTTTATTATGTTTGTCGGCTATAGCTACTGTAAGGTGTCTTGCTAATGCTGGCTTGAAAAAGAATATAGTAGCTGATCTTTTTGACTTTAATAATGTAGGTTGCTCCTAAAGAACTATACCCTCATTGGCATAAATTCTTGCCAGATACGTTTTCCATTTTTCTTTTAAACAACAGTATTAGTGCAAAACGGCAAAATGATAAAGACAATAGAGACACTGCTTTTACACTATCATCAACTCTGAAATCAGATAATCAGCCTTATTCTCTATTTACCATCTTACTTTATGATCCTAATCCTCATGTACAGGTAGCCGTTTGTAATACGCTTATGACTTTTTTTCAAGGCTCGAAACAATACCTAAGTCTAGCAGTAGATGAGAGTACCAACAGCAATCAGAAGCCATCATCTTCTACTTCATTCACCTCTCTCTCTACCAAACTAGGATCTATTGTTCACGATATATTTCAAGCCTTCTACTATGTGTTATCATCAACTGATCCTAGCAATCAACAAGTGTTGACATGGATTATGCAAGCCATTAGTGTGTTCATTGATAATTGTACATTCGATAAACTCTCAAAAGAGTACTTACCGTGGATGTATACTGCTATTCTACCATATTGGAAAGTTAATCAATCGCTAAAAGAAAAAGTCACTAATATGCAACAGCAACAGTATCAGGCAGCAATGCTCAAAGCTTTTAAGTCGATTTTCAGTATTTATCAATACAACCTGGTTGAATATATTGACAGGGACTTTATCCGCGGAAATGATTCAATCATTGTGGTGGCTATGGAGAACAGACAGTATACTAATCAAGAGCACGTATGGCAATTATGTAATACGCTAACAAGCGTTTATTATAAGGAATGTATGCCAGCTTTATGGAATTTACTGGAACATCGCTATCTACCAAAGAGTCCGCAAGAAGGAAAACAAGCGCAGCAAGCAGTAACTGTAACTACAACTGAAAGCTTATTCTCATCTTCAAGTATCAAATTTTTGGAAACTTATGCTGTCGCTATGAACGAGTATAATGAGCCGCTTGACAATCAAGTAATTTGGTGGCAGAAGGTATTGGCTGGCTACCTTGCAAAAGCATGTTCTGCAACCTCTTCTGAAATCTCGGTAACAGAAATACAGGAAACAGCGACAAAAATCGAGGCTAAGAGTGATAAAAGCATCGAAAAAAACGGTGAACGTCGCGAAGAACAAGAAATACGGTCCGCTGCATGTGATTGTTTTGCAGCTTTGTCTCAAGAAGTATTTGAAGGCCTGTCTGTTAGGTTTCAGCGACTGGCTATTACTTTATTATTCTCTTTGGCAGCAGACATGAATAAATACGTGAGAGCAGCAGCTTATCGGACGCTTGGTATCTTTATATTATTTCCATCATTACGGGAAGATCCACTTTTTGTATCAGAGATGATCAAGTCTCTTTTGAGTCAGAAAGATGAGAAGACTGTTTTAATTAGAGTCAGAGCAAGTTGGGCTATGGCAAACTTATGCGATGCACTTGTGCTCGAAAGGTAAAGAAGATATGCCGCACATTTTCAAAACAATCATTGAACTTAATTTTTCATTTACTTAGTGAAAAAGAAGAGTTTGCTTTGCGTGAATACATGACCATTACAGAATGGATTAATATCATTGATATGGCGACTAATGGTGCTTTGGATAATGAGAAATTGAAATCCAATTCTGCTCGCTCAATAGGTAGTCTTTTAAGAATTACTCCCAAAGAGTACTTTGAAAATACACGAATCATGTCTCTTGTTAAGAGAGCCATCCAAGCCTTGGTCAAGAATATTGAAGGTGGCTCCTCTCTTAAAGTACGGTGGAATGCTTGTCATGCCACCAGTAATGTATTAATGAATTTACAGTTCCCTATTGGTTATCAAACTGATACAAGGAGTGTATACCCATGGACGCATATGGTTTTTTCATCATTAATGGATGCACTGTTAAACTGTAAAAACTACAAAGTGAGAATTAATGCATGTCTAGCATTAAGCACGCCTAAACTTCCTGAACAGTATGGTGACCAACTGACGTCCATTGTTTCGGCTATTTTGAAAGCCTGGGACCGTTTATTGAAGGATGATGAGCAAGGAAGCTTCAACGAAATTAAATATAAAGAACAGCTGAAAAAGCAGGTAGCGTACTTTCACTTTTTTTTTAAAGCAGCGACATCGAATTTCCAATTTAATGCTTAGCGCTTGATTTACTGTAATAGATCAAGGAGACCTTAAGCCAGCTGTTGGAGTGGATACCCGTAGAATATCAAAATCAAGTGAACAAAATTTTCACGTGTAAATAAATATGCAGTTCAATAAATAAAGAACATAATCAGCAAACAGTGATAAAAGGTTCTCTACATTTTCGGTTTATCTGTCTTTTTCATTCTCCTTTTTAAAAAATATAAGAAACCAGTTGCTATCGTCTCAATGCCAGGTGTATTATCAAAGTTGGCTGATTTTCAACACTGGGTGGATTCGTCGCCTTCCTTAAACAAATTATTTAAGCTCTATTCGAACAATAGAATACTTATACGGCGGTCTATATTATTATACTTATTGGTCCGATCCTTTCTGTCCTTAAAGAAGCTCATTCAGCAGTTGCGAAAACTTAAAGATCTTACAGACGATGAGAAAACGAAGGCTACAAACCAATTTTCTTCAGCAAAGGCAAACCAAAGAAAAGGCAGGGAATTCAACGATAAAGAGAAAAGAAAAGTTGAAGTAAAGAGATAAATAGAAATAGAATATTATACAAGGAATCAAAGAAATTATAACCTTACAAGTGCGTAACTTGTGAACAATATGCTAGGTTGATATAATTTTCTTTAAACAGCTCTACAGAATTTTGAAAATAGCTATGCCTGGTATCAGATCGAAAGAATTTTGGATGCTGATTATTCACTCAGGCTTCTTGAGTAAGTTTCATATAAGGCTTTTTAGCACACGCTCCCATTTTTTTTTGGCACTGGTTCACCAGCAAAATCATTTTATCTTTCTAGTTTTTAGAACAGTCTTGTCAGTGTATATAGCTTCTTTGGATGGCAGAATTGTTAGCGCACTGGTTCGAGGACATTTAAAAGAATTTATGCTAGGTATCGCATGGTGGATGATCGTAGCAATTCCTGCAACCTATACAAATAGTATGGTAAGTAATCATAAGAACTTCATATTCTCGATCAACGTTGACGTCTAAACACGCTGATATCATCAGTTGACCTATATGCAAAGTAAACTAGCTATTCAGTTCCGCACTCGTCTCACTACTTATATTCACAACAAATACTTAAGCGACATGACATTTTACGCCGTGGGTAATCTGGATGATCGCATAAAAAATGTGGATCAGTGTATTACTGTTGATATATCCAAATTCTCTACTTCTTTGGCTGAGCTATATTCTAACCTTGCTAAACCTATTTTGGATGTGTATATCTACAATTTCCAATTGGCACGCAATGTAGGTTTCGAAGCAGTGTTTCTAGGGTCGTTGATAATTCATCTGTCATCAATCTTAATGCGAAAATACACACCTAGCTTCGGTTCTATGGTAGCTGATGAACAAAAGTTAGAAGGTGAATTCCGGTTTCGCCATTCTCGTCTGATCGACAATGCCGAAGAGATATCATTTTTGAATGGTCAAACAATTGAGAAGCATGAGCTTGATCATTCATATTTGAAGTTGATACGTCATGTGAATCGTGTATTCAAATTAAGAGTACCGCATGGTATGCTGGAGGATTTTGTCATTAAGTATTTCTGGGGCGCTTGCGGGTTGGTATTATGTTCAGTACCTGTATTCTTCGATGTTCCCGGTTTGAATAAATATACTGCAATTTCATCAACGAAGCAGACACTCGATGATGTGGGCGGAAGAACAGAAGGTTTTGTTACCAACCGTCGCTTATTGATGAGTTCATCTGATGCAGTCGGCCGTATCATGTATGCCTATAAAGAGATTACCGAGTTGGCAGGTTACACCGCAAGAGTTCACGATTTGCTGCAAGTTTTTGATGATGTGAAAAAGGGCCAATATCAAAAGAACTTGGTTTCTTCCTCCAATAAATCAGCCAAGCAATTCCATGGAGAAAGAGAGCACGGTGTAGGTGCACTTGATGGTCGTGGAAGAATTGTTATGAGTGACAATATTGAATTTATTGATGTTCCTATCATCAGTCCCAATGGAGATATACTCGTACCGAAGTTAACTTTTCATGTGAAGCCAGGAGTAAGTGAAGTCGCGAACAATTATGCATTTCGAACTTTTTAGTGATGAATTTTGAACTTCAAATAGATGCATTTGCTAATTGTTGGTCCAAACGGTTGTGGTAAATCCTCTCTATTTCGTATCCTCGGAGGTTTATGGCCTATTTACGGCGGTACAGTCCATAAGCCTGATCATAGAGACATTTTTTACATACCTCAAAGACCCTATTTATCATTGGGTACATTGAGAGACCAGTAAGTAGCATAAAATCAAGGGTAGTTACCTACCCTCGGGGATTGCATCATTTGTTTCTTGACTATTTTATTTTACTGCCAAATAGAATTTTATATCCTGATACTGTCAAAGAAATGAAAGAGAAAAATGTGTCAGATCAAGCCTTGCTAGATATTCTTAAAATTGTTCATATTGAACATATCGTTGAAAGAGAAGGTGGTTGGGATGCTGAAAAGGAGTGGGGATTGGCTCTTTCAGGTGGTGATAAGCAGCGTGTAGGTTATTAATATCTGACCAGATAGGAAAGCACGAGTACTGAGTGTTACCCTTAATATGGTTACCATTAGATTGCTATGGCTAGGCTTTTTTATCATGCTCCTCGTTATGCCATCCTGGATGAATGTACAAGTGCTGTCAGCATGGACATAGAGAAGATCATGTATACGCACGCTACATCGTTGGGTATTTCGTTATTGACAGTATCTCACCGTCCTTCTTTATGGAAGTATCATAACTTTATTTTACAGTATGATGGTCAAGGTGGATATGTCTTTACTCGATTGGATGCGGAAAAGAGATTAGCACTGCAAGAAGAAAGGAATCAAGTAAGAGGAATAAGATAATATGGCGGGTGTGAAACAACTTTTAGTATAATTATGCTTAGTAACGTTGTAATTTTTTTCTGACAGATTGAAGCAAAGCTACTGGAAATACCCAAGTTACAAGCCCGTTTCGAACAGTTGTCTGATTTAAATAGAACGACATAAACAATGAAAAAAGATCAATAACTTTTCTTTTCTATAATTTACCCTTACCGTATTCGTCTTCTTTGCATCAGATACCGATTTAAACAATTCAGATACTGCCAGGAAGTGATAATAATGGGAAACAATACAGAAAGGCTTATTTATTTATTGTTTTCCTTTTTGCAAAAGACCGTTGATAAAAGAGATGGGAGCCAATGAACGGTAAATATGGCTCCATTGTCCCTTGACACAAAGTTTTATTAAACAAAATCTATGGTTTGTTTCTTTTTTTAAACCAGTTTTTTCAACCTTTGATCCTTAACATCTTTTCTTCAAGTATTTCTGCCACAATTCTGTCAGTGTCCTGTCAGTAGTACTCAACTTATTATGACTGTTATTTATACAGAAACTCACCTTACTTCCGATCCTGTTTATGACGATAAGAATACTGCCATTTTTAATATTGCTCTATCAAACCTTTCGATCCAATGCCAAGTACATCGTCCGGAAAACATTGACTATATCCATCGAAATCAGATTCGTACTGGGGATTTAATACGCCTCAAAGGCGTTTTTCTGGCTCCTGCTACAGCAGGTTTACCATACTATATTAAAGTCAGCTCCTTTCATTTGGCCCCTCAACATCAGAGATACGCATCACCATCCTCTTCGGCACTTGTTTTGCGTGGCAAGAAGAGAAGGATTGATGGTTTTTTATTATATGACTATCTATCAGACTCATGGATGGCAAGCCCTTCCGCAGCAGTAGAGCCTGAATACTCAATGCTCGAAGAAAACCTTTTAGAACCGACACCCACGGGCTCTTCTACTGCTACTGTTTCTGTAGCTACAGGTACAATACCTTCAACGACGCCCGTAATGGCACCTACTGCTTCAGCATATAACGATAACATTAGTACCGCCACGACACCCGTAGGACCGCCTGCCATTGCACATATGACGGAATTCAATGGCCCTTTTAGCGAGTATTTTTTTATGATTTTTGGTGAGGCTCAATATATTTGTCAATGTGCCCAAATAAGTCAGCAACAACATCATCAGCGGGAACAACAAATACATAGCAGCTATCAGCAGCAAGAGATCACAAAGCAACTACAGCAATATCAGCTCGAAGAAATGGCCATCGTGAATACACTATTAGAACAGATTTATATTCTATATCAAGCAATGGATAAGAACGGATTAAATCGATTAGATGTAGTAAATTTTGTGAGTACTGTGAGTAAGTTCGTGGAGAGATTAAATGAATTGCAAAGGTCCTGTCAGGACACTATTCACGCAGGTTTGAATTCGAATCAAAGACGAATTATTCTGCCGTCTGCTATTTACCGATTTTATGCATCCCTTTTTTGTTAATAAACCCAGAAGCAGTGGCTTATATAATGCACTACAACAATAAATTACTGGTCAAGATCCGCCATTTATACTTGATTCTTCACAAACTTAGTTTATACCATGTCTGCAGTTCCTAATCATGCTGGATCCTGGCGATCCTTAGAAATACCTTTGAATGACACAATGTAATAAGAGAGCATGGTTCATCTTAGTCTGTGGGTTTTGTTGATCGATGAGCTAATTCGATCTGCTTCCATTTTTGTAGTTTAGCCACTTTAGATAATATGGGCTTTGAAACCATGACACCTGTTCAAGCGGGCGCTATTCCGCTGTTTATGAAAAATAAGGATGTTGTTGTCGAAGCTGTAACAGGTTCCGGTAAAACACTCTCCTTCGTTATTCCGATTCTTGAAAAGCTATTGAGACGAGAAGAACCTCTTAAGAACTATGAAATTGGCGCTATCATCATTACACCTACTCGAGAGTTGGCACAGCAAATTCATTCTGTTTGCCAGACTTTTGTCGATGAGTTTGACGATGAAAAGCAAGAAGAGATTCAATCTGGACTATTTATTGGTGGATCCAACTCAATTATCGACGATATCAAATCATTCAAGGAACAGCATCCACGTATTTTGATCGGTACGCCTGGTCGTTTGGACGAATTACTAAGAGCTGGACAACACTTGGTCAATACAAAAGAGTTGGAAGTTTTAGTGATGGACGAGGCCGATCGGCTGTTGGATATGGGATTTTCAAAGCAGCTTAACAGCATTATTGCACAGCTTCCCAAACAGCGACGTACGGGTCTCTTTTCTGCTACAATGACAGATGCTATTTCAGAGTTGGTACGTGCAGGCCTTCGTAATCCTGTACGTATTGTGGTGAAAGTAGAGGATTTGGCAAACAAAGGAGAAGTACAACGTACACCTACGACTCTGGATATTGATTATGTTGTCTGCGATGCTGATCAGAAACTATTACAAATGACACGTATCTTATTAAGTGAATTACAAAATGAAGAAGATGGAGCTCGTAAATTTATTGTCTATTTCGCCACGTGTGCCATGGTCGATTACTTTTATAAAATTCTCAGTAGATTACCACAACTCAAACCCTTCTCCTTTCACTCATTACATGGACAAATGGACACCAAGCGTCGATCACTGACCTACACCAGTTTTACGGAATTATCGCCTGCCATACCTGCCGTTCTATTATGCACAGATGTCGCTTCGAGAGGATTGGATATTTCAGATTTAGACTATGTGATACAAGTCGACCCACCACAAGACCCCAAGGCTTTCTCTCATCGCTGTGGGCGTGCAGGACGTGCAGGACGAAAGGGTCATGCTACAGTGATTTTAGTGAGAGGAAGAGAAGAGCTTTACATTGATTTGTTAAAACTGAGAAAAATACCCATACAACGCAAACCATACATCATGCCTGATTTGACGGTCTTTGACAATAGCGTGCAGCGTGACAATAGTAAGCATGAGATGGAAGTGGACGAAAAGGCAACTTCAGTAAAGGTCGAAGATGAGGAAGTGATGCCATTCATTCAATCCATACGAGCGATTGTCAAAACAGATAGAGATATCAGCGATCGATCGTTGAAAGCATTTGTATCTTGGGCTCGTTCCTACTCAAAACATGAAGCCAGCTATATCTTTAGAATTAAAGATATTGATCTGTGTCAATTGGCAATGGGGTTCGGTCTGTTAAAGCTGCCCAAAATGCCTGAACTTAAGACACAGTTGTCGTCGGAGGGCGCGACGAATAAGTTTGTGGAAGAAGAGATCAACTGGGATACATTTAAGTATCTCGATAAACAGAGAGAAGCGAAACGTTTGAGAGAATTGAAAGAGTATCAGGAAAAAGGACCTCAACAGAAAGCTAACAGTCATCAGCCGAAAAAGAAGTCTGTCGCTTGGTCGGAGAAGCAGGAAGCACAAAAACGAAAGCAAGTACGAAAAGAGAAGAAGCAAGCAAAGAAAGAGTATCTGAAAAGAAAAGCAGAAGAAGAAGCAGAGAACAAAAAGCGACAAATGGAAGAAGACGTGGATGAATGGGAAGAGTTGGCTAAAGAAGAAAGAATGTTCAAAAAGGTTAAAAAGGGCAAATTAGATAAAGACACATTTGATGAGATGTTTGATGAATAAGTCCATACTGTTATTGAAGATGATTTATGTATTATAGTTTTTTTAACATTGCAGTTTTACGCGTTCTTACATTTATATATTATGTATAATAAAGGATCTGTACATAGGATTAGCTAAGATAGGAATCAGCGAAATCTACCACACTGGATGAGCAATCACTTGATCAATGATGGCGTTAAAAATCTCTTTTCGTTGCTTTATGTCATCTACTGGTTTTAATGCAATTCCCAACAATAGCGGTCGCTTTTCTTGTGGATTCATGGCTGCAATAGCTTGAATAATTGAAGTGGAATACAACATATATAGGTCGCACTGCTCGCCAATTGATTCACCCATGAGCACTTGACTTGTCGTAGGTATCGCAGAAGGATTAGCTGCTAACTGAGGTGCAATGTCTAGAGATGTTTGAATCTTATGTATTACATTGAGTATTTGCAAAAGCGTAATTAGTGGCATTTTTTACTTGATCTTTTTTAATTTTGAGGTGAATAGTTCTTACAAGACTGCCAATCTTTCCATACTGAGTGATTACAACAAAGATCTTGTCTGCAAATCCCGTTAGAAAGATCTCTGTATGAACTCCATTGAGAGTGATAGCTGCTTGTTTATTTTGAATGGGGAATTTTTCACTGTTCTCCATCCTCTATTTCAACAAAGTTATGCAAAAGTCGCAGCTTGTGACAATTCTTGATCAAAAAGACAGAAAAGAAATTGCGGAGTCAAGGAACTGTAAATACAGCATGTAGATGATAGTACAGGTTCTCTTTATAAAGGTTATATATATTTCGATTTTGAGCAGCAATGCGAGACAGAGGCTGAGCCTGCTTTATAAGGCTGTAACCAAAGACAAGTTCAACTATACAGCCGAGCTCTTCATCCGTTTTTTTTGTTAAAATCATGTCATAAAAGCAATTACTTCAACAAAGATAAGTAGGCTTTGAGCCCTTTTAAGCCTTTGCCTTACGCTGTGCCCGTAGTACTACTACAGGTAAATAACCGCATTTGCGGGCCTTTCATTAGAATTATCAATGCTGCTTCTTTCAACACTATCAATTTACCCTATGTGAAAGTCTTCTAAGAGTGTTGTATTTTGAAGTTGGTATGTTTTTTATTCAATATTTCGCTTATGTAAGAATGATGACTTATTGAAAAAAATCTCATGAGCTAGCTAAGGTAAGGTTTTTTTTACATATACGATCTACATGAAATTCTACTGATACTATACCTACTGCTTCATGTTTTCTTATTCTTACTCTTGCATATCTGGGGACTCATTATAGTATTGATCAACGAGTCGGTTCGCAAAATCATATAATTCTGGATCCGGTGCTGGAGCAACAGCTGCCAAAGCCTCCATACAATCAGGTACATTTTCAATGATTTCCTTTCCCTTCAGATTAAGAAATGATGACTAGTGTAAGAAAATTCTGTAATCCCTGCGTTCAACATCATTTAGTCTATCTTACATTTGGCAATTGAGTCAAAAGCAATTCAATATATCCAAGAGCTAATCTCATCATATCAGCATCTTGCGATTTTAGCAGCTCCAAGAAGGCTGGGAGTAGTTCTTTATGTTTTAATTTGCTTAGATATTCGGCTCCATGGTTTGCAATGTTCATGATACAGTATGCGGCCTATCAATGGTATGGACGGTATGTTACTAATAGATGCTAGCTGTGGTGATGTTTTTTAATGTTTACTTACACCTTTACGAATATCAAACGCTCCTCGAAGCACAAGCTCCGATAGGCTTTTAATAGCATCTAGTTCTTGCAATTTTTCGATGATACGATTATTTGACCTACGAGACCCGTTAGCAAATTGAAACAAATGCCAGCATGGATAGTAGGTATAAAAACTCACGTTGAAGTAACATTTGACAGAACCCACAATGCTTCTTTCTTCAAGGCCCTACTTTGTTAGACAATATGTGGAGGGGAAAAAAAAATAAAAAAATGTAGAGTATATGAATCAAAGACGCCCCCTCTGTTCTTTTATAGTTTATTCTTTCATTCAACTCACCTTTGATCCGATCGCACTAATTTGAGCACGTTAGGCAAAAAGTCATCATGTTCTGCTATGGTTTCCAGATACTCGTCCGTTGCCACTAAATTACCCAAAGTTCGGAGAACCGGCAAAACGACAGGTCCTTGTTCAGCTAGAAGAGCCAAACTCTTCACTAAAGGCGCGGCAAATTCTTTCTGCATTATTTCTCGGCGAAAGCTTTCACTTCCAGCTGTCAAATAACTGATGACCCAGCAAACCTCGGTGGCAGTTTCCTCGTTCTCTAGATTCTTCAGTAATTTATCCGAAATTTTCGTTGTAAAGAAATCTTTCAACTGCGCTTCTTCACCCCGAGCCAGGTTGGCTAATGCAAAGCAGGCAGAAGTAACAAGACGTGTATCATTGGAATCAAGCATACGAATCAACGGTTTAATGGCTCCGTTATTACGAATAGTTTCGCGAACCTTGTCATCCTCGTCGTTCATATCCCCTAGGTCTTCGGCTGCCATATTACCTAGCGCACCAGCTGCTATTTCCCTCAGATTCTAAATACAGACAATGTGTACGTAACACGACCATTCAAAAGAAGAAGGAATGAAAAGGACCCATCAGTTATCCCAGCAAAACTATGGGGAATAGAAGGGCCGTCTCCGCTTTTTTTGTAAAAAAAAATGTTTCTCTTCTTACCATATTATCAGAGTTAAGAAGAGAAATGAGGTAAGGCACAGTCGATGTTGATTTTATCCAGAGATCATAGGGACCTGCAGCAATATCTAAAGCATATAAAGCATGTGTCATTGATCAGAAAAGCAAGTAAACCTCAACCAGCCTTTTTTTTATGCCGACTCACTGGAAATAGTTTGCGCGGCTTCGATTTTTTCTTCTATGTCTGCACTGGACAGCATTCGCTAAAACAAGACAAAGTACAAGCATTAAAGACATGGTTGAGCCTAATTCTATGGAATTGCCTGCTATTCAACCAATCATGCTCGAATACTTTACAGTTAATGCCTCAATGCAGTTGCCTTCTGTAATAAATTTGATGAGAGCTTGAGCAGGCTCTAATACGAATTTGCTGATATGCTGTGCAGCAAACACACGGACGTTGCGTTGATCGCTATTCAAGTCTTTTGAAAGGCCTTCTACTTGGGCTTTCGTGAGTCTGTAATAGGGACTAATGTCCTCTGAAAGAAAACATAATATTTCAATTTACGAGTGTTAACCCCCCCCCGCATTTTTTGTAATGCTATCTCTTTCTTGTTACCATCATTTTCATTCTTTTCATCTTCAGGCTCTTCTTCACCTGTACTCTCGTATTCTTCTTGGCGAGTCAAATTGCGGAAACGTTTTGCAGTAATTAACTGCTCCCTATGTTTCCTACGCAAAGTCTCATTTAAAGCTACACGTCGCTTAATAGTCTCATCGGGGCTTCTTGAGATACTATTGCGTTTGTAGAGATGACGGTGATCGGTAGAATTTCTTCGTTGTTTACTCATTTGAAATTCAGGCTTGTTGGTAAATCGACTGAATGTCGAAAGAAAAATGTGAAAGTTATGTTAAGGATAGTGGGAAAAGAAAGGAAAGAACGAACGAATTAAAGTTTCTCAATGCGAAGAAATTCATGCAGCAAAAAAAAAAAAAAAAAAAAAAAAAAAAAAATGTTCTGTTAATGAGGCTAAAAAGAGCAAAACCCAAATTTGGTTCGAAAATAAAAAAAAAAAAAAAAAGACATTCCTCTCTATGATTGCTACTGCCTCCAACCTATTAAAAAGCGAACCGTTGTTTGGTGTGTCACACCTTTCACCGTCGTTTGGGCCCTGTTCAGCCTGAAATGTTGCTGCATAATGAGAATAGAAAAGAAGAAAGAGTGCCTATTCTATCTCAGCCCTGACAAGGCCAGCATCAAGCATTCAGTTTACTAGCCTTGTTGAAAACGGTGTTTGTTCGATTGACTTACATTAGTGTCTTTTTTTCTTTTCCGTTTTAACGCTTTTTTCTTTTCAACGTGCCAATCTGAATCAATGCCAAAGACTCCTTCTCTTATACTTCCTGATTCGTTACCCGGAAGTTGGCTGACACGTTCAAAGATTAGCAAAAGAAATAAACCAACGATATTCACCTTACATCACAACAATGATAGTACTCATGTGCCTGCTGCTGCTGCTGCTGCTTTAGCTTCTCTTGGTCTTAGAAACAGGATGAATAACATCCATGACAACAGTTTCGATTTGATAACCGAAAATAATACTGCGGCACCCTCCACATTCTCCATCTGCTCTTCGATAATGAACGACAATAGCACCCTTGGAGTAGAAGGTGGAACGAAGGACAATACAATAGGTGCATCTGTTGTCAATGGCTCGGGTTCTGTTCAACCAGAGTTTGATCCACAATACCAAATTCAGTATCAGCCAGCGTCTCCGCCTTCTCAACATCCTTCTACTCACATTCTTCCTCCTCAACAACAACAACAACAACAGCAACAACAGCAAGCCATTCACAATACGGTTGAAGTCAATCATAATATGATGAATGGTACAACAACTGCTGCCACGCTCAAAGGCACTGAAGCTTACCATCAAAAGGACTCTCAAGAGCAATTAACATCTGAGTCTAATAACAATGAACTTTTAAACCAGAAAGATCAAAAATGCCAGTCTTTACAAAAAGTCAGCAAAGAAGATGAGAATATCCTCGACTTTTCTGAAGAGGAATTGATGCAACTTGATAATGTGAGGCCTGAAAAAAGTTCTACTGCGAGTGTTACTAGTGACAACAATGACTGTAAGAATGTTCTTGTCACTGTCACTCATCCGCAAAGCAAAAATGGGAATCATCAGCTGCAGACCGTTGATGAACACAAGTGTACTTCTCTTAATCGTGGTAATATCATTTTACTATCTCTATATAGCATAGAGAAGAGAAAACAGGGTTGAATAACCGAGAAAACTTTATAGCTTCTCAAAGCCTCGCTGATGAATTCCAGATATTCATGGAGGAACATAGACAAATCAAACAGTAAATATAACTTTGATGGTGTTTTTGTTTTTTGAAAATAGCAGATAATGTTTTAACGTGCTGAGATCTCTTTTCTCAGGTCTATTGAAGATAAGAAGAAAGAGTTAGAGCACTACATTAATGATAAAATGGAGTACCTCAACCAGAGACAAAGTTATTTCCAAGGTCAATTGAAGCTTTTGCAAGACTTTCTGTAGGTAGGACACCGTAAAACTCCTTTTCTAACTCTATCTTGGAGAAGAATTTGTTATAAAGCATCAGAGACGACATTTGATAATAACTGTACCACATGGACTATAAAGTAAACATTGAATGTTGTTAAATGGTGAAAGATCTTTATTGATACATATAGTATATACACTAAGGATACTGTATGCAATAACACATTGTATACGTAATGCTTTTTGATAAAGTTACCTTGTAAACGCATGGTTTTGAAAAATTCATTATAGGAAGCCGTCTCTGCGGTTACGCCATAATTACAAAGGACTACATCCGACAGATGAAAGAATTCTGGCAGTGATTCACAGATTGTAATATTTTCTATATCGTTGTTGTGGGTTAAGTTTCTGCTGATGTGGTTAAGGTATATTTGACTAGGTCTAACGTGATAGGTTACTTGGGGGGTTTTTCAATTGAGAGTATTGAACACTACGTATGAGATAGCGAATCGTATAAATAGATATGAATGAAATAATAAAGAGAGATGAAAATAGAGAGATAATAGAAAACCACAGAATCGACGTTTCAGTCTTAACGATAATAATACAGGGGAAGCAATCAGTTCAAAATAAGGAAAATGTAGATAATGGGTAGATTTCAGGTAATTCATTGGCTCAAAGGTATCGTTCCGTTTGATATTCTTGTATCTTCCTTTCTGTTTAATCTAGTATCAGAACATCCAACCATATGATATCATCCGAAATACGGTTTGACTAGTAGTATGACAAAAAGAGGTTTAGTCAAGTGTATAATATCATATCTTTTAGATTACACTAATAAAGAAACATTCTCGTGGTCGTTAAAAAGAGATAATTTGGGTAAGAAGAATGAATATGATTGAATAGGTAGATGATGAAAACCTCAGAGTATTCTTCAGTGAGATTAAAGTGGGAATAATACTATTTAATATACATGTTCAAAACTAGACTTGTTGAAGCAGACCAATCGTAACGAATCTCAAACACTTACATCGATATGGTGACGCTTGCAAGCGAACAGTTCATAACACCTGTCCCTAATATTCATTACTAAAAGTTATCCTACCTACTTATATTCAAACCATGTTGTCCTGAACGATGGTTGAGGCCGAGCTTATAATTTATGTAGGTAGAGACCAATACTCAATCGAAGAGAACTCTCTTTTGGAAACCTGGACTATTCATATACATATACAAAATGTTCATATATGACAAAACGGTCAGAGTGATATCTATCTTTTTATAGCACGATAGAACCCGTAAAAGAGCAAAAGTATCTATTGTTATACACTAAGTAATGATAGGCCCAAAAAAAAAAGAAAGGTAAGCATAATAGTGGAGAGAAATCCATCTAATTGACTGGAGGTAAACTGGACGCTATATTGGAAACGTACAACGAAATAACGCACAAATAAAAAAAAGATAGCAACAGTCCGTTTCGATCAGACGACCTCAGGGTTATGAGCCCTGCGCGCTTCCTGCTGCGCCATGTTGCTTTATATTTTTTTAAACTAGTAAATTAATTTATATTGCAAATAAATCAAGAGGAGCACGTGACTATCCATGGCATTTAGAACCGCGCAGATTTTCCGGCCGGGTTGCATATTTTACCACGCTAGCGTTTTACTTTTAGCCAACATTTCACCGCAATAGTCATTGGAGCTGTAGTCTTTTGACTTCGATCGTGTATGAGATGAAGCAAATGGTGCGTTCCTTTTGCTTAAATACTCACTTCAATCATTATATAGCGTGCGTTAATTTAAGCTTTTGGGGGGCGGGGATGAACAAATTATCACGCAAGTCTGATTTGCCTTGTCAAAGACAGAATTGTGGCATGATTTCTTTTTTATTCAAAAAAACTGGATTTTATTCATCCTTTTAAAAGAGAAATACATAATAAAAGGAAATAAAAAAAGCACATAAATACTATAATACATTAATTACTGACAAAAGCCAGGAAATTTTGCTATTAGCTAGGCTTACAGATATTGATAAAGATACGAACGTTATAACAGTAGCTTTGGTCCGTGTTGATAAAATTAGAATGATTTAAGCTTGACAGACAAAAGGCGTAATTACTCCTCATCTTTTTTATTCTCGTAGTCAGCCTTTTCCTCAACATCCGTAACTTCAAAAGCTTGCGCTTTTCTATGTGAGCCAGGAAGATGGTACTGTTTCTTGAGACACCACCAGCAACCGAAGGTGAGCAATATAGAGGCAACGGATAGTGCAAAGTTAACAATTTTGCCTTTGTAGAAGTTAGGGGCGTCGCTAACGACCCAAGCCCCCACACTGATAAAGTTTGGGATCAAGTTACCGATACAGTTGATACAAGCAATGGCCAAAGCACGAGTGTTCGCGTCCAAAGCGAAGATCTCATTGATGAAAGTAAAGACAATGGAGAACATGGAGATATTGTTAACAATGACAAAGCCGGAAAGCATAACGAGCCAGAAAGGTGTAGCACCATGGTTGATTGCGAACAATAACAGATAAAAAACAGATACAATGATTTGCACGATGATGATAATCCAGGCACGTTCACCAAGATGATCAGATAGTTTACCGAAACCAACGACAGTAAGAGCAGCCCAGCCATAGATAGGTGACACCAAATAGTTGGCAAGTTCTTTGCTCCATCCCATGCCCTTCAAAATGATGGAGAAATTCAAAATAAATTGATTGCCAATGTTCAGGCAAATAAAATCCAAAGTCAGAATGTAAGCATAAGGGGTTGCCAAAACATTCAAGAAAGTTTCCCAGGTGTATTTTTCCGACTTGATTTGTTTGCCTTGACTTTTTAATCGAGCAATAGCGCATTCTTTTTCTTCGCCTTTGATCCAGCTAGTATTATGGGGGTAGTTGGGTAAAAGCCAATATCCAACAACACCAACAGCAACAGACATTAAACCTTCGATGATAAAAAGCCACTGCCAGCTAGCGAGTCCACCTGCACCATTCAAATGGGAATTGATACCAGCAGCAATAATTCCACCGATAGCGCCTGAGAGTTGATTACCTGCCATAAAAATAGCAGTACGTGTAGCAAGTTCTTTACTGGTATACCAGGAACCAATGATAAACACCATGGAAGGCACGAAGGTAGCTTGAGCTAAACCTTGAATAAATCGAAGGCCCCAAACGCCATTAGCAGTTTTGACAAGGGCAATGAAGCAGGTGACAGCACCCCAAATAAGTTCAGCAGTTGGAAGGAAATAGCGCGGTAAAAGTCGAGCAACAACCATGTTTGTAGGAATCTGTGGAATAATATAACCGATGAAGAAAAACGTAACACACCAATTGTATGCTTCGGAGGTGATATTGACATCTCTGTCCATACCATTGGTATACGCGTTTTCTAAAGAAAAAAAAAAAAAAAAACCAAGTTAGACAAAATGACAACGATAACTTTGCGCTGCATCCAGTTGTGCACGGAATAACTTACGCATATTATTACGAACAAGATTACTGGTGAAATAAGAAAAGAAGGCAAAAGAGATCAGGCGAAGATCAAGCTTTCTTAATAACCGCTTCTGCACTTTAGGATCGATCTCGATAATTTCTGGCTGATCAGGAACAGCCGTTGAATTTTCCATACTGTCCTGAGAAAGATTATTCGCTTCTTTGGACATCGCGGGAAGTGTAAAAATGGATAATGGAATATGTATATAAACTGATAGAAAAACTAAAAAGAAGAGAAGCTAAAGTATCGAAAACAGTTTCCACTTTATATAAGGTCAATCCAAAAAGTTCTTTCAGCTACCTTTCCATACTATGGTTTTGAAAATATAAATTGCATATAAGTTTACTAATGGGCGTCGTTTTAAGCCTTCCAATAGGAAATTATCTGATGGGACATTGAGCATAAAATAGGCTCTCCCCCAAATCACCAGATTGGTAACCAAGATCCGTCCAAAAACCTCAAAAGAAAACATTGAGAGGGGCTATTCAATTGTCTCAAACATGCGAATAAGTTAGGGGAATAGCAAATCAATCTTTGTTTTGTAACATAGCGTTAATTTGTACCCATGAATTCATTTCGATAATAAGCGAAACGGCACAGGCAAAAACTGAAAAATATTACTATGACAATAGATTGCTATTTCTTTTACAAGCGTTCTTCTTCACGATGAATGAAATCAGCGTCTAAACGTTAAAAAGCGCGCAAGATAGGAAAACTTTGAAAAACATCATGCTGCTAGAGAAGTATGGGGTTTACACCATTCCAACTTATTGGATGATTTCCCCGCTATTTACAGCAATGCGGGGAAATCTTTGTCGTTCTGCATTATTGCAAAAAGAGTGTGTCTCGGAGCTATTCTATACAGATTTGTGGAATGGTAAATAGCGGGAAAGACCATCAACCGCGGACCTGTCAATGGCAGGCATAAACCCTTACCCGGTTGTTTCTTCACACATCATGAATTACAAAAAATCGCGTCGTTTGTTTCTTTTTCGTCAATTATCTAAAATATTTATTGAATATGATTGTCATACAGCATCATGACCCGAAGAACAGTTGCAACTGAGCACTGAACTGATGGTTTTAAACAGTTCCGAAAATCCCCTCCAAGGCCATGCATTATGTAATAAATTTTCAAATAACATCAGGGTTTTTTAAACGTCCAAAATTTAACCCTAAATGCTGACATAAGAACATGATTACGACATTTGCCCTAGGAATGTCGCTGATACTTTCAATTTTTTCTGTTCACTATTGCTTGAATTTGCCATTACAGTGATATTTGTTCCATTTCCTTTCCGTAAACTTTACTTTTAGTAGCCCAGACGACACAGTAATGTGCTGCTAAAAGGTGCCATTCTTCAAATTCGTCTAGAATTTCTAATCTTGCCAACCTTTGATAAGCAAATCAGAAACAAAAGTCAAGTCCTGTTTATGCGATCTGTCTTGTACTCTTCTAGAGCCCTTACCTCGCCAATTCGGATTTGCTAAGATAGTCATCATGAATAGTATTGATATCTACGGCTTTTGCCGTCTGCCAACCAAGGTTTTTGAACCTTTCTTCTTGATCTGCTAGGTCGGGGAAAGCCTGTAATCCCTTTAGTTCTATATGACGCGTCTTCAAATTGCGAATCATCATTTTACCAAAGGCATCGTTAGGTCGTATTTGTTCGTACAGTGCAAACATTGTGTTTGTCATATTTTGTGTAATCCATTCAAGAATGGTACTTGATGCGTCTGGGGAGATATAGATGAATACACATTCTGACAGAAATAATGTGGGTGCGCTACATCGCATAAATAGAACTTATTAATCCATTTCTGCCATAGCCTTTGAGCGTGTCGCTTTGAAATTAACTCGGGCTTACTTTTTGTCCAATCCAGCTTCTTCGAGTTTTCGTACAATTTCATGCCAATTCCTCAAATCACCTCCCAATAGGCAGTAATCAGAACATTTTAAATCCATGCCTCCCCTTTCCAATTTAACATCTCCTGCTAATAGCTGGCTGAACACTTTTTGTCGCTTTATAGTCATGGCTTTTTTCATTGTAATCTCTGGAAAGTCTATTTCATAATATCTTAATAAATGTTTTGAAAGATTGCTGCGTCCTTCTTTATCCAAAACATTCGCCTTTTTTGTTTGTTTGACGCGTTGAAACAACATGTAGCATTATTAGAAAGCAGAATTCCTGGTAGGCTTATTAAACCTTAGCAAAACCTCACTAAACGATTGAATCTACCTTAATATTGAAATATCTTGTATCAAAACCTGCACCTAAAGCAACAATTTGCTTTTTATCGCATCCTGAAAGCGTTAAAAACTGAGACACGAGCGAGTTTATGGCATAGCTACGAATAAAGCTCCCTTTTGATTTTTATTATTATTAATCAAAAAGAACAAAAAGCTGCTGCTTACAAGAACTATAGACCCTTACCTCTATTGATGATAGGCGATCGTCGATCAGGTCGTTTTACGAATAGCTTGACAAAAGGATCCTCCAAATAACCGACATCGACAGCGGATCTTTTAATTTGCGAACGTTTTAGTAAGCATAAATGAGGAATGCTTCTTTTTCCGTCTTTTCTACAGCACATTTACAGTCTACTAACTGTTGCATCGTCATTGGTTCCCCGTATAATGTCGTCATTTGTCTCATAATCATCCGTAAAGCGGTTCATTTGTCTCAATAACCACGAAATAAAAAAAAGGATAATAATTTATGCAGACATTCTGTTGGTGATTGTGTGCTAAATTCTTTCTCGAAAAGAGAGGTGAGGGGAGGGGCGGGGGTGTGGAGTTTCAAGGCGACTGAGCTAGCACTCCTCCATTCAAGTTTGATCTATTCTCATCAATGACATTCCTGATCTGCACGAAGAAATCGCTAACTCATCTAAAAAAATTCATTCGTAACTACAGCAGCTTCCAGTATGGAGACTTTTGTATGTTGCGACAAACAAAGTCAAATAAGACTTACTTTGTTGGCCCACTAGAAGCAGGAAATCAAAAAAGTATCAAAGGTGTCCCTGTATACCACGACGAGATAGTTGGCAAAAGACCTCGAACTGTGTTGACGACGGTAAAAGGTATCAAATGGAGAAATAGATTTTTATACTAGAAATGATGTATGAAGGAATCCCAAACTCATGGGTTTTTAATAGAAAGACAGCGATATATGCTTCACTTTCCCACCTTGGACGAGTAAAGATACAGTTTCGAAAATATACTGAACTTTAGAGAAAAGCAGATAACTTAGGTCAAAGTATTTGTAATTTTCTAGATATGTGGTGAACGTTCCTAGAGCTTGTACACCCATATACCCCAAAGATGCCTCAGCTATTGTAAGTTCTTATTCTCGACTTTTTGTTTCAGCAGCGAGATAAATCAAAAAGTCCATTTGGCCAATTTATTTAGGTTCAACTGTTGGATTTAGAACCAGGACATAAAGTGATAGAAGCAGGGACAGGCAATGGCTCGCTCAGCTTATACATGGCAAGAGCTGTAGCAGGCAAGGGAGAAGAGAGCGATAGCAGCGGTCGAATTGACAGTTTCGATGTGCGGGAGAACCATTCAAAAACCGCCAAAAAACATATTGAACGCTATGCTCGACGACGATATAGCTCAATCATTTCGCTTCATATAGGTTCCGTGGCCGACAAGCTTTCAGAAATGATGATGCCTAACGAACAATATGATGCTGTTGCGCTAGATATGCCAGAACCCAATGCGGAAATACCACGACTCTTGCCTTATTTGAAAAACGATCGATTTATTGTATGTTATTTGCCAAACATAACGCAGGTGCTTTCGTTAGCCAAATGTATAATAGACTTGCCACTTGTGTTGGAGGATTGCATCGAAACAGAATGGAAGGAATGGGAAGTGAGAGCAACTCATATCAGGAGTAAGCTGAGGGAGCGCATGGAGAATAACATTTCTACAGAAGATATGGATATTACAGCAGGCTTGCCTACAGATGCATGGGTTTGCCGCCCAAAGAATTTTGACGTAAAGGGCCATACTGCATTTCTTGTAAAACTAAGAAAAGCAGCGCCCATTATTACTTGATTACAGCAAAATAAAAAAATGTTGCTACGCTTATGGCAAGACTGTCTCATACTGATTAGCAGAGGCTTCTTTATGCATAAAGACTTTGGGATCCGGGTATTTTTAAAGCCTTCAAAAGTGCAGTTCACTTAAAGTTACACAACTTCATGCCTTAAATCTCAATATCAGGCTTTCGTTCTGTTATTCCTTTCCTCTCTACTTTTTTACTCTCATCCAACTATCGAACAGTAACTACATCAGTTGCAATTTTTTTCAAAATGAATAGGATGATTCCATCTTTGGCACGACAGAATTTTCAAAGCACTATCGAAGAGGCATTGAACCAACAGATTCAAATGTATCAGCTATCTCAACAGACATATCTAGCAGCAGCAGCTTATTTTGACAAGGCGGATGTGGCATTACCTGTAAGCTCGACGTCTTTCATTTTCCCCATGTTCCATATAGATCCTAAGAAACGCTCTAATAAGCAATAACGTTCATCATAAAAAGGGTTTTGTAAAGTATTTCCTTGAACGGGCAGAACATGAGGGTGAAATGGCACGATACTTGATTGATTATCAAATAACGAGAGGCGGCGTATGCATTATTGGTTCGATTCCTCAACCTTTGGTATAAATAGTTACTTCAATACAAATAATACATTTTTTAACCAAGTAAATGTACGAATCATCACGTTACTCATCTATTTTATCACATAGAATGATTGGCAATCAGTTTCGAATGCAATTGAAACCTGTTTATCCCTTGAAAAAGATGTAAATAAATCGTTGATAATGTTGACACACCTGGCCATCAATAACGAAGATTCTCATTTACGTCACATTTTAAAGTAAGTCTTTAGCTAGCACTACTTTTGCTTATGTGTGGAAGCCATGCTTTGTTCTTAACACCCCATTAATGACAGAGGCAAGCATTTGAGGTACAAGTTAAAAACGATAGAGAATCTTACAAAAGGCTATACACAGATCAAGAGAGTAGGTGATGAAGGACTTGGTTTACACATGCTAGATCAAGTTTTGTACAAACACGAAAAATTTGTGGTATAACCGTTTCTGCTGCAACGTTAGCCCCTCTCCTCTCGACTTTTAAATGTAATAAACTTATAAAGAAAAAAAAAGTTTTGTACATACGACAGGATTGGTCGGACAAAACCCATCTTTCTGGATTTTTTTTTTTTTTTTTTTTTTTTTTTTTTTTTCTTTTCAGCAGCAAAAAATAAATAAAATATCTCAAGTCCCATGTTTGAGTTGCATTACTACCTTCTTCCTGTCTCTTTTTCATTTCTCCTCCTTCGAAATAAATGCCAAATACATTATCAGGTTTGGCCGACAGTCTGGAAACAAACATAGGCAATTTGGCCCGTGCTGCCACAACACGTCATAGCAACAGCAATGCCTCTGTGGGACGCACAAACGGTAGCATGGCCTCTTTACCTATACCACAGCCGCCTCAACATACAAATGTTCCCAGTTTGGACCAACAGCAAATCCACCGCATGTCAGCCGAGTATTCTCATAGCGCTCCTAATCATTCTTCGCATCTGCAAGGAATCAATCCTACAAACAGTGGGTCTCTTCATAATAGTAGCTCATTGTCCAATCTAGCTCATCGTCGCAATTCACAAGTCAACCTAAGTCCTTTAGATGGACCTTCCAACAATATAATTATAGAGTTTGAAGGAGGAAACCACGTTATTGTTAGACCTAACCGTATCATTCGAGGTATACATGTTTTTGGACAGTTTGAAAAAGTTAAAACACAATGAAGTAAATGCTCTTTCCTGAATAGGCAAGGTTACTCTGACAGTGGTTGAACGCATTTATGTCACTAGAGTTCGAATCAAGGTAATTCAAATAACTTCATACTCACGCAAGAATTTTTGTGTTACTAAAATAAACATCCAATGACAGTTTCGCGCTGAGGAAATTGCATTGGTTAAAATTGATGAAGGAGGAGATAATAAAAGTGGAGACCGCTTGCATGAAACTATCACCACATTTTTTGAAACGGATTGGAAGTTATGGGGTAATAGTAATGAAGGTAACGTATATGAACGAGACGGAACAACTACACGGATAACTGTGTCTTTGAGACTCATGAGTATAGTAGCCTATTCACAGGCTGCATGGGATGAATTGAAGCCGGGCAAATATGAATTTCCATTCGCCTTAAAGGTAAAGAAAAAGATAGTATACAAAAGATGTACTGCCGTAGTAACGATCGACGATAGTTTCCCAATGTCAATTACCCACCGTCAATGGAAGAACCTAAGGGATTCAGTATCAGATATGCATGGACTGCACAAGTAGACGGCCCAGCTTTACAAACTGGACTAAAAAGTAGAGAATATCTCACACCATATAGACCGATAATTGTGTCTACACCAGGTATACATGCATTGGGACGAATCAAAGGCAAGGAGTTGAAGCCCGTACGTTGACATTTTGCTGTACAAATAGACCGTCAATGGGATTACAAAACAAAATTATTGAAAGATAGAAAGACAGTAGTTGCTGAAGTGGAAGGAAAACTACTTAAACAATCTTACTGCCCTGGTAAATGAGCAAGTATATAATATCATAAATGGGTGCAGAATGGATGAGATGTGGGCTTAACCCCCTTTTGGCAAACAAATAGATGAGCCGTTTTTAATGAGTCTCAATATCAATTTATGTCAGCCAGATTCTCGAATTACAAACGTGATATTCAAATTTAGGAAACACCATGAGGGTAAAATGCTAGTGCAGAAGGGCACAGCCTTTAAAGAACACATTCGAATCGTGTTACAAGGACAAATACCTGTAACGAGCAGCGAAACGACCTTCCAAGAGGATATCGCATTTGATATTCCTACGCGACTTGTTTCTCCATCATTCATCTCCCATCATACTAGAGTCTATTACGATATATATTTCCAGGTTTTCATAGAACACGGGGGGTTCATAAAGACGACTCATACATACGATTTTGCTGTGCCTATCACCGTCGCGAATTTACCTTACGATCAACTTTTACGAATTCCAGGCTTGACGTCTATTGCCTTTTACAAAAATAACAAAGAGTTACCGTTATTCTTTGATCCCACATTAGACGAACCGCCAGAACAAACCGCATTACCTAGTGAGTTGATGGGGTCAATTCAAGCAGCTTTGTTAACATCAACACCGCGGGACGATCCACCAAACTACTTTAGCATTCCAACAATACCTGCGCAAATAGAAATACGCAAAGAGCGTAAAGAGAAAATAATTTATCTAACACGTGTGGCAAGGAGTAACACTCTTCCTGAGTTGTCAGAAGCCTTGGTGATTCCTGGACTGTTTGATGAGAGCTGGTAGAACACTTTACTCATTCCATTTATTGCTGAAAACTTATAGCAAATCAACTAATTCAAAAGCCTACTCTTTATGATTTACCTATGTATATACATATATATAATTCTCTATTTGCAATTCAACCCCTAAGTATTTATAGCCCAGTCATCGATATTTGCAAATGGAATTCGACTGGTCGTAGATCAAAAAATGCGTCTGATGATCCCTTCATTTTATGTAACTATAGCTTAGTAAACTCAGTGCGCTAAATGACCTTGAATGATGAAGTTGTAAAAAGTTGTAAAAAGTTGTAAAAAGTTGTAAAAAGTTGTAAAAAAATTTACAAGTATGTATATATACAAAGAATATGAAATACAAGGACCGAATTAGCAATGACATGGTATGTTCACAAAACTGGTGCGAGAGTGTAAGATAATAAGGAGCGGTGACAGTGATAACAATGATAAGTTACGAATGCTTTGACAATGAATGCAGTCAATCGTATACTTTTTTACATAATAACACATTGGTCATCCAACTTGTCAGTGATTTGATCCAACCAGGAAAGATCGCCGGTACCTTTACCGAATTCAACATAAAGACAGCCCGGGTTGGGTATATTGGGCTGACAAGTCACCTTGTACTTCTTAACCAATTCAATGATGGCAGGCTTTAATTTAGCGATTTGCCCAGGACTATGTAAGCCTTTGCCTACAATGATGATTAGGTCCTTTGCGCCAATTTGTTGACAATGTTGAATTGCCTCTTCAACTTTATCCGATGCTTCCTTTACAAACAAGCCGTGCAAATCAATTTCATTCGCTGGGCGGCCTTGATTTTTCACTAATGGTAATGGTAATATACATTCAACAGAGTATCAAATTATCAGTTTCAGATCATCACATCACAAAGAAATTGTTGGGCGTTCTCACCTGCAAAGATATGATCAGCAGCTTGTTTATTATACTTTTTCATTAGAGCATCGTGTTCATGTCCCCTATTCGATAATTCCTTTGCTATTCGTAGTGATATGATAAAAGAAGAACAGGTTAAACAATGCATACATTCCGCTCTTTATCTCTATAGACAATTATTACCTTCTGCTCCATCACCATTTTTGTATGCTTCTTGGCTCTTAGCATAGCAACTATTTCTTTTTTCTGCTTCTTCATGTGCAAGGGCACGCAGTCGAATATATTCCTCATCGTCGTCCACATCATAAGAAATATGGTGACTGGCAGTTACGTGGTTATTAGGGTTATGAAACTGTTGTTGTTCATGATTAAGTTTGTCTTGCTGACCCTTGACAGTTTTATAGATGTCAACACCAGTTTTGATAGCTTGTCCAACTTTTTCAATAGACTGTGAATTACCCATCTCTCACTTATTGTAACTGAGACGATGAAGAAAAGAGGAATCTCAAATCCAGTCTTAGTTTGAAAAAACCCCCTTTTTTTTCTTTTTATCATCATGGATTCATATTGCTGCAAAAGGAAAATAAAAAAGCTGATAAATTTTATTGTTCACAAAGGCACAGGCCATGTTTTAGCACTATAGTGAGTTCTATTTATAAAGGAGCGCGGTAATCCGAGACGAAACTTTACTGATATGGTACTGCTTACAGGCATCTATATAAATTTATAGTGTCTATACCTAAAAACCATCTGGTACATTAAAGTGATTCAGTATTCAGTATCAAGGAGTACTTTTATACGAACATCCAGCATTTAAAGTAGGCTTGAATAACGAGCTCTTTGCTTCTTATTCTGAAATCTAGTCTGATATAAATCTTTACACTAAGCTAAAGTACAAAAGTATCTAAACTTGGTTTCGACAGCAGTTGCTATAATTACCAAAATGCACATTACTACTACTACAACTACTGCAGGTACTCATAAAACCCATTATCATTGCTATTTAAGAATCAGATGGAATTTGTACAAAAATGAGAGAATGCAGAAAGCGCTTGAGTTTTTCAAAAAAAACACTTCTAAACAGACATGCCAATAATATGAAGTGTGAAAACAGTAGACAAGGACACTTTATTACAAATAGAGTCACTGTCACTTGCAAAGATATCCGACTAATAGCTCTCTAAATAGTGCATTGCATGATACAATTCTGTCCTTCATTGTTTCATTTCGATATAGATACGTTAAGTGTATGGTAAATTTTTATGAGAGACATTCAATCGAATACATTCTGAAGCAGACAATTGATGTTGCAATATAGACGTTGGGTGCTAATTTCCACTGTGCTTAATTAGCGCCTAAGGAACTCTATGTACGCATAAGGGCCAAAGTCGTGTGCATCTTTCATCGTTCATCATTCAAATTTTCAAATTAAGCGTCAGCATCTCCTTTTAACCGTGACAATGACCATTTCCACGGTGGACCAATTCAGTGTGAGAGATTCATACAAAGAATATTAGGTGAATAAAAAGTTTAAAGTAGCTGAAAAAGAAATGATGGATGAAGTGAACATGTGCAAGCTCAAAGTTGGCGGAACAGATAGATAAAAATACATGCGGTAGTGATCAGTATTATGGTGAAAAGGCTTCTCGATTATTTTTTCATTTACATAACGTGAGTGTTAGCGTATACAGGTGAACAGCAAATCGAGTTCAGAACGCCATTGTACCATATCAATTAGATGCAGACCTAAATGATATTAACCCTCCTATTGTTCGGCCTGTTACCTATAAGTTTTCTCCAACCTTGAGCTTTGTTAGAGCCAAGGGAATAAGATGGCGTGTTTGATATAGCAAGTTGTATTGGGCTACTAATAGGAATAGCTGTTACAACACAATAAAAGATTGATAAAGAAAAGCTAAAAGAAAACATATATACAGGAAGCTTATCAAGGTAATGTTTAATTTAGAGTTTATATAGAAGTTAATCTGATTGAAAAAGCATTCACTTAATTCTTCGTATTAACCCTTTATAAAAACCTGGACGTCATCAGTAAGTGAACACAGTTTTCAAATTCGGGAATTTAGAATTGACCGAAAGCCGAACAATCGAACAATTCATATAAGAAATCTGTTAAAGTATGATATTACGACCCTCCTTTTGAAAAAAGTTGAATTGCACACAACTAAAGAATAGAATTGTAGCTCCCAAGTCCCTTTTCCCCAAAGTCTTTACTTAACCTGAAAATAAAACGTGGTTCTGACAGCATTTACCACATTTCAGCCTTCATTTTGATTTATTTTTTCCTAATGCAGCGTTTTTAAACTTTTTCTTTTCTTTTTCTTTTTTTTTTTTATTTTTTTTTATTTGCACACTTTATTCACAATGGCATCAGATATCTTCTGTTTAAAGAAGCAACTTATTATATACGGGGCACACCATAATAATAAGATAAACGTAGCGATTCATATGATATTTGTCCCAACTATCCTTTGGACCGGTACGATAAAGAGAATTCATATACTCTTAGCAAGCAGTCATTTAATATTTTTCTTTAAATGAATAGCGCTCGTCCTCGTTTCAAATACTGGTCCTCTCATCAATGTTGACGGTACTGTATTTAGTTCTTTAAAACCATTCGGCCCGAATCTCGCATTCTTCACGATTGTTTTCTATTCGATTTATTATGCAATTTTGGATCCTATTGCTGCAGTAAGTAATTGTAACTCTGAGATCCTAAAGATGATAATTTGGAAACACTGGGACTTACTGTGCTTGATACAGTCATTAGCCTCTCCTATTCTCTTGCTTATGAGCTATACAGCCACCAAATTTCTGCAAACGACTCCTAATGCTAATAGAATTGCTCTCTACATCCATATTGCTTCCTGGATTTTTCAGTTTATTGGTCATGGTGTGGCCGAGAAAAGACGCCCAAAAGTGTTTGATAATCTCGTACAAGGTATATGACTTTATCATTTATAATTTATGCCATAAAATTGTAAAAACCACTCAAATAACGTGTTCCTTTGTGTCACACATAATGTTGTAGCACTCGTATCAGCACCCTACTTTGTCTTTTTTGAAGTCCTATTTTTCTTTGGCTATCGTCCTGAGCTCTACAAAGAAATAACAGTCGAAATCCAGAAAGATATCGCTGAATTCCGTGCAAGTAAGTTGTTCTTTGATGACAGCTTGAATTTGGACTAATGAGCTAACATTAAAAATATATAATAGGAAAAGGCAAGCCTAACTATCAACCAGTTCAGTAACTCATCTATTCAATACTTTATTTTGTACTATTACCACTGCGGTAGAACATTAAACCGCTACCAAAATATTTTTACTCGTTATTGTGGAGGTTAATCAAGCAAACATAAGTAAACTTTATACTAATTCCTGATATTGGGTCCTGAGAGTTGCCAAATGTTTTCAACTAGTTTAATCAGTTTGTAGGCAGTAAATCTCTTGCATTGCATCTCAAAAAGCATATTCGTCTTATTCTGGACAAATATATAGGGGAAAACCAGCTTTCCACCAATAAATAACGCTTCAATAGCAAGAAATTTTGCGTAATTGCTTACACAATTTTCTTATAGTGTGATGTGGAATATCATGCTTCAGATAATACAAATCCTCATTAACCTTCAATTGCCTAATTTTGCTTATGTTTATCACTTTTTGACTTGGAAGTCGATTGTCAATTCATTGAGGGCGCAAAGCGGAATATCACGTGCGGGGCTGTCTCATTTTTGAGCCCTCTGTATTTGAAAGACGGTCTATGGAATCTCTTCTTTCTGCTATACAGATTCAGTCAACAGTAATACTTGTTCGTTTTGCTACGCACCCTCTGTTAATCATTAAAGCCCATTAGGAGGGTAGCATTTTTGTATAAAAGCTCCATTTTACATTTAGACGGCACATTACCGTTTTCTTTACTTTTTCTTCAACTGTTGAACTTCACACTTATCGTTTTTTTATAACCGAATGTAATGAGCCCTTCTCCTTCCTCAACGACATTATCCTCCTCACCACATTCTTCCAGCAAATATGCAGATAGTCAAATATCTATCCATAATAGCCCTTCATTTAATAATGCCGAAACACACAGTGTTTCCAAATTTCAAACCGTACAACATAATCACTCTTCTACCTCCCAAACTAGAACAGCTAATGTAACGATTGACAGAACAGCTCAGCCGACTTCACAACAGCAATCCCAAACGGCGTCGTCAAAATCTGAGAAATTGGATACAGCCGTAGTGAAAGAGGTAAAAAAGATTCCTATACGAGGGATGGAGTTTGGAGTAATAATCTGTTAAAATGCACTTTGGAGTACGAAAGTCATCAGCAAAATAAACGGCTTACTCTCGTCTATCCTATTGTTGATGTTCTTATTAGTTGGAAGAGCTGTTAGTTAGACTCGATAAGGAAATCAAAATGAAAGCTGGTGTAGAGAATATGTTAGAAGTTTATATAAAAGATAAGAAGAGGACTAAAGAATTAGAAGCACAGCTCGATGTCTATAATACAGCAATTGACCATACTACGAAACGCATAGATCATATACGAACCAGTGCTGGTAAGAATAAATCCAAAGTGGGATAGAATTGATTGATATGTGCATAGGAGCATCAGTTAAGCAAACCATTTATGCAGTTAATTCAGGCACGAATATAATTGAAGTAGCTCGACTGTTAAAAACTTACAAATACACCGGAACAAGTTTCTCTGATGCCATTACACCTTCAGCACTTGTGCAAACGCGATCAAAATTAAGATCAAATAAGGACCATTTAAAAGGAAAAGAAAATGCAAATATTGAGAACGTATCTTATCCATACGACGGTAATAAAAAAACGATCAAAGTAAAACATGCTTAAAAGCTGAAGATTGCTGAAGAGATATTGCGTTTGCTCGAAATTAGATGCCTGGCCATTAGATCAGCGATTAAAACATATTTTGGAGAACCTTGAAGTGGATGAATGGAAGATAATTGATGGAAAAGATAACGGTGAACCCTCTCAAAAAACTCTCGATTCGATCAAAGATACGAAATTGGAAAAGCTCGAAACATTAATTCGCATATTAAAGAACACAACAGGCATTGAAGCACATTGCTCGAAAAATAGTTTGATCAAAGGGTACTCTAGCATTTCAAGCAAGAGTACAATTCTCCACTAAGCAGGACAGCTTAACCGAAAGTTTTCTTATTCTCAATAGTTTACGGCGGTGCATAGTTAGTCCCTATCGAGAAATTAGATTACAAGGCTTACGTGCACTCAGATTATTAGTGGAAGGCCCGAACGATGTACAGCAAATAATGGCATTTCAAATAGATATTTTTTGTGTTAGGTAGGGGAACAGTCAAGTTGTAAACTAACTTTTAACACGCAAATAATTGATGTGTGATTAATTGTAAAAAGGGCCTTAGCACGCGATCCGGAAAAGTCTGAGCCAGAAAGGGAACAAACTCTCAAATTGATTAGAGCATTCATAGAGTATGGAGGCGTCAAGCATCTTAATCAAAACATCGTTAGATCTATAGTTGCTATTGCAGAGCAGCAGGATGCACGATTGAGGAATATTGCATTAGAAACCTTAGCTGAATTGAGTAGGTTTGAACATGTATAGAAAGAAAAGGGTATATTTGAACTAAAACGCTGTATTTTTAAATTTGTTACGCGTAGCTATTTTGAATGTGGCATTGACAGTGAGATCAGGCGGTTTAAGAGTTTTATTACAAGCATTAATTGATGGTCAACAAGGTATATCTGAAGTGCTAATTCAAGCTGTTCTATACGTATTGGATACACCAGACAAACGATGCTATCTTCGGCCAGGCGTAGAATTGGAAATCATAATTGCTCCTTTCACCGAACCCGGCAGTGGGACCAGCCATGAGGAACGATTGAAAAATAGTGCGAGAATGGTCATTACATTGATCAAAAATTGGGCAGGTATCTTTTATATGAGTGCCAATAATATGAGAGCGGCGAGATCCGTCGTACAGGCGTTAAGGATGCCCGTTCCTGAAACTCAAAAACTGGTGCTGGATATGTTTTTTGAAATTTTCAGAACCAAATTACCCAAAGATCATCAGGGCTATTTATCAGGAAGACAGCATACAATCCAAATGGCACCTGCAACACATACGGAGCCTGAAAAATCCTCATCTTCTGGTCCCTTGACACTGTTGCATGGACCAGTGATGACTAACTTAATGACGGCAGGCGGTATTAACCCCGACTCTTATGCTAGATGCACATCTCAACGAGGCGCGACTACTGCAAGTAACTCTGAAAGGCTCAAAATGCTAGATCACCATTTAAGTATTATTATTATCATTTTTATTGAATCCGATATTCTAATGGCTCTCGTGGATATGGTTAAATCTGACGACATATATATGTCGAGAAAGGCAACTCTTCTTATCGGAGAGATTTTACAGCTGTCTACTCGTCACTTACCTATAATGATGGCAATCCAGGTTCAATCATTACCTAAACTCTTCTCCTTAGCCTCTAATTTCGAGGACGAGCAAGTACGACATAATGCTACTGCAGCCTTAGCGCATATAGATCGACTTACCAGAGCGCGTGCACGTTATATGGCCTCTATCAGAGAAACACCTTCCCTTACCTCATCAACGTCATCTTCTTTCATAATCAATGCTTACAAAGGCAGCAGTGGAAATAATGAGCGATTGCTTAACACTATTGCAGCACCTCCAAAACGTACGCAAGAGAAAGTTCATGAAGTCAAGCTCAAAATTGGCTATGCCATCGACGATACCCACTTTAGACAACTTTTGATGGATTCACAGGTCCTTAACACGAAGGATCATACCAAATGGAACTGGGATAGTATTATTGAGCTTCTACAAGGTCCTTTGCTGAATCCACGACGGTTAGAAGAAGCTATGCGGGGCAAGAAATTCATTAAACGCTTATTGGCTTTTTATCGACCCTTTAAACATCAGTTTTCAGATATGAATGCAACAAAAGGAACTATTCATCGTTATGTTAAAACAGGCTGTACTTTACTTTCCATAATATTAAGTAACCCAGATGGTGTACGCTATTTAAGTGAAAACAAACTACTGCAGGATATTGCGAACGCTTTCAATGAATTAGACCCTCTGTTGATGCTGCAACAAAGTTCGTTATCATCGAAAGCAGCAGGCAGCGGTGGTGGAGATGATACGCGCAAGGAGACAGAGCCTATATTTTCAAAAGAACGTATGGAAAACACTCTAACGTGCGGTTATTTTGCTTTGTTGGGCACCATTTCTAAATACAAGGAAGGGGTTAGGATTATGGAACGCTTCAAAATTTTCAGTTGCTTTTACCATATATCTGAACTGAAAAATCGAACAGACCTAAAAGTAGCAATGATAACTAACCTGGATTATACTCTCGACGGTCATCCTCGAGTGCTGTTATCAAAGATCATGACATCTGGTTATAACCCAATTCGTTTATTTGCAACACAACATATTGGTGTGATTATGCGACAGTCAGAAGCCGAATGCAATGATTGGGTGATACGATTACTAGTGACACAATTATACGATACTAACCTAGAAGTGTGTCAAACGGCTGTTCAGTTGTTGGATGAGGCATGTCAAAAGCAAGCAAACCTTGAGTTATTGGTACGGTATAGACCTAGTTTGGGTCATTTAGGTGAGATTGGTAACCCATTACTACTGCGCTTCTTGTCAACATCGACTGGTTTTCGATATCTTAATGCTTTGGGCTATGTTCAAAAAGAGATGGATGATTGGTTTGAGGTTAGTAACCACACCATTAATGCTATCTCTCAACCATAACAATCTATTGATCTTCAACCTTCAAAATAGAGAGGTAACCAAAACTATGTAACACAATTAGAGATCTCGCTGGCGAGGGCTTTAGCCAACACACCTGAGAAGAAAGCTTTCAATCCATTCGAAGAGCGTGTAGATAGTGAGAACGACTTTGAAATGCTGTAATTTTTTTTTTTTTTTTTTTTTTTTTTTTTTTTTTTTTTTTTTTTGCTAAGTAGAAAAATTAATCAACTAACCGGATGTATTAATGTTGCGATTTAGACAACCTGGAGATGGTTTATCGCCACCACACTTTTACGGTGAACTGACAAAAACAGAAGAAGGCTGCAACTTGTTGAGAGAAAAGGGTCACTTCAGGCTGTTTGCAGACTACGTGCGAAATTCTTCCTCGAACAAATTCAAAGAATCTGACACCTCCTTGAGCCAGCTGAAGGCGGTGTTGTGGGCGTTGGGTAACATAGGTGCAACAAAAAACGGCTTACCATTCTTAGAAGAGGAAAATGTTATAAAGGACATAGTGGAAATGGCAGAGACTAGCGAAATTTTGTCATTAAAAGGGTATGATTCTTGTATTTATTGAGTGAATAATCAACTGCTAGCGGTAGTTTATCTTCGATTTCTCTTTACTAAAAAACAATATAGAACTTGCTACTTTGTTTTGGGCCTAATAGCTAAAACACAGCAAGGTGTTGAATTATTAAGTGAATTTGGATGGGAAAGCGTTGTCTCTTCAAATATGGAGCCTGAAGGACTATGTGTACCAATTAATCTGTGTCGTTTTTTGACAGTAAGTAATGATCTCATGTGTAATATTGACTTTAGACTTGCGTCTTACTCTCTAACTTGCGTCAGATCCAAAATTGGACGTATAAGCCAGCATTGTCCGCATCCCCGCAGTTACCTCGGTCTGCTACTACGGATGCAATAGCCTCAGATATACTAAAGCATACTGGTGACATGAGCAATCATATTCTTGCAAATGAAGCATCAAAAAATTTAGCAAGGTAGAACAACTAAATTCTTGAAACGACAGTGTATAAGCTTCTCCTTGTAACAAAGATTTCTTTCTTTCTTCCAAACAGATTGCGACATTTATACCCTGAATCATTCAAGAGAATCGATTTATATTACTCAGTATGCCAATTGCTGGGCAGTTATCACTTTAGAAGCACTGTTCGCAAATATATTTTGGAAATTTTTGATGTTAAATTCACATCAGAATCTTTGGCGGAACTAGATGAATTATCAGTCATGAAGACCAATACCACAGCAACTATATCCACTAGTGATACAAACAATGATACCACTGCAGAACAACCAAATATACATCCTACGCCTAACGATGAAGATTCAGTAGAAAATCCATCAATTCCACCGATCCCAGTTTTGAATAAGAATGCTGTAACTCAAGAAAAGCTCGATTCCCCAGACAAGGCAACTCGGATTTAATTTCACTTTATACATTTTATAGTATTCGAGACTTTTTGATTTACGATCTAAATACAGTGTTTTAACTACTATTTCAGACTTTTCACAAATTTTATTGGACACTATTAAATCTTAATTTAGACAACTTTCAATTATTTTACGATGAAGCGGTATATTATTCTTGGACGATTTCGCTGATAATCGATTATCCAATATCATCCAAGCAGCATTAAGGATGGCGTACAAGCTAGTCCTAAAAATGAGTCTTCATAGTAAGGAAGTCGCTAAGAAAACTCTTATTGGCGTGACTTTGCAATAGGACGAGCTACAAAAAGCTTGACAACTTTTTCGTCAAATGACGATGTGTTATAAGACCCAACCAGATGTTCGTCAGTGCCTTTTTCGGAACTTTGCCCAATGATAAAGACGTGTCTTTCTTTTCTCGCGTTTTGTTGTCAAAGTTAAATTATAATGAAGAGGTTCTTTTAAACGAGAATAAGATCCCTTCTTTTCCGTATTTCGCTTTTTGTAACTTACAGCTCTATTCATGTACAAAAGTTTCATTATACAGAAGATTAGATCTATTAAAGAAAAGCATAAGAACCAGGTTAAAAGGAACCCATTTGGTAAAATGCTTGATAATTGTAGGAGAACCGTCAGATCAAGATATAAGGATTTTGATATTTGTTGCAACTTTTTAGAACATACCAAGTGTCGAGACTGCTATGAACCAGGTCATTTTGACAAGCGTTATTACAAATGCAAGTATTACAAAGCCGTAAAAGCTGATGATGGTAAGCAATAAACCTAAATCTATCTTACACACAGCACTTAATTGCTTGTGAGTAACCTCCTAAAAGTTGGTAGCAGTGGCAAAAAGAGAAAACAGAGTGACCAAGTGAAAGAGAAGAAGAAAGCAGTTAAACGGAAAAAGACCACCGCACAAGCTGCAAAGTGCCTCAGCTGTGGACAAGATGGCCATACCACTGCTCGTTCGCCGCAATGCCTCAAACACACGCCTTCAAAAGAAGAACTCATTTCATCTGTTCTTGGTGATGATGCTACTGTATTCACAAGAAAGCTTCCCATCGACAGTGCGGTGTTACCAACCTTCCGCGAGAAATTCAGAGAAAGAGTCATTTCGTGCTGCAATGACATTAGGGCTATTGTGTTTCGTTCGCAACTATTTGTTAACGCTTATCTCATCCATAATAAGAAAGACACACCAAAAGAAATTTTCACCCAATAGTTCTGGTATTCGGTTGGACAACTTGTAACAGGTAAAACAGTAACCAACAAGAAAGCAATAAATGATTCCATGAAAAACTTCTATAAGCAGTTCAAAGAGAAGCATCCAGCTGTCGAAGTAAGTTATAGCTTCACCAAAGGCTATAGCCAATGCTTGACAGAAGCTTGTAAAGAGCTCAGTACCACATATACAAACAGCATTGTTGAGCTTTTTGAGCAGCGAATGCTCAAATATCTATACTATACCTTGCAGAATATGTTCCCGGTAAGGAATAACTTTACATTAAACCAAACAGCAGCAAACTCAATATTCTTTTCTCTTTAGAGCATGGTAAAGCGCGATGTTGACGAAATCGCAACAAAATACTGCTATCAAGTGATTTGCAAAGGCGAACCCGAATGGCCTGATAAAGTCAAGTTAAGCAGTGATGACAAATTAAGAATAGATAATTTGTGCAAGAACTTTGCAGACCTTGTGGAGGAAAAGGTTACACTTTTATCATTGGCGGCCGATCCTGTCAAATTTGTCAAGCCCTTGTGGTTTATCCAAGACTACTACGAAGAAGAGCATTCTAATCATCTTGCCTACGATGTTCGTAGGTTACCATTACCTCATCGCTTCTTCCCTTTTCCAACACCCTCAGTATCATGGCGCTTCATTACCATCAGCATAAATGCCCTTGCTCCTTTTTTATTTCCTGGAAGACTTGTAAAGGGTTATTGGAATCAACTTGAACAATTTTGGAAAGTGTTCAACTTCAAAAAGTTAGGCTTCAGAAGGTAAAGTAAATAGCACTCTGCTAAAAGACTCTGTTCTCAAGATTATTCTTTCACTTATATCATAGTATTGCTGAGTTAAAGACAAACACAAGTATGCTCTTCAGGAATCTCATTCGATCTGATGGCTTCACTGTAGACTTCCTATTTAGTCGTAAGAAGAAACCAAAAGAAGACGCCATCATTGATCATCATGACTTGACGTTGGAAGACTTCTCCTATGAAGAAATCACGACAAACTACAGACCCACATTTGTTGATCCTGGCCGAAAGACCGTATTTACAGCAGCAATCGGGTTAGAAACAAACAGACATGAGATACGGCGCTGCTCGACAAAAGAATATTATCACATGACGGGTAGTACTCGTGTCAATGCAGAATTAGAAAGGAAAAAGGCCGGTTGTATGATAAAAGCGATAGAAAGCAATATACCAAGTAGTAAAACAGGCTCGCCTGAACAGTATAAGAGATATATTATTTACATACTACAACATTTAGAGATCCTGTTCTCATTCTATGGGCCAGGTATGGGTGAACCAAGGTTCCGTCTGCATCAAGGCAGACAGCGTGCTGCAGACATGATGGTGAACATGCTTGTCGATGGAGGGATCAAATACGACAAAGAATTACGGAAGAAAAGAAAGGAAGAACAGATGAAATGGCCAAAGAAGAAGGGCAAAATTAAGCATAAAAAAAGAAGAAAGAAGACGAAACAGAAAGTGAAAGTAAAACAGGAAGAAGAGAATGAGAAGGAGATCCGGGAAGAAGAAGAGACAAAGAGCGATAACCACGTTCGGTAAGTCTGTAGCGATTAACTGTCCACTGAATTTGTGTATACTCAATCTACTGTCTTCCTTCAACAGACGATGGGCCCCTGAGAAATTCAGGCTGAGTGATCGCAAAAAAGTTCCTCTGGTTGTATTTGGTGACGGCATGTTCAATAAATCCGCCGTTCATCTAAAAGGCCTTAGAACTGGTGTCGTTGGTGTTTTGTGGCGTGCATTGAAGCGAAGAGAGGCTGCTGGTGATCTCCTTGCCGTGACAATTGATGAATACTTGACATCACGCATATGCAATTGTTGTCGCTCAGACACATTGAAAGCATTAGACACCGTGCGTGGCTGTAGTATCCTTGTTTGCAAAACCTGTAAGATACTATGGAACCGCGATGTCAATGCAGCAAAAAACATGATGGCCATCAGCATTTCGGTATGGAAAGACAAGGAACGTCCTACGGAGTTCAGCCGGAAGACAACTTCTTAGTCTTTTGATTTTTATTATCGCCAGAACGAAACTGGCTTGATATTTACAGGTAAACGTCTCCATTTTAGTGTAGTTCGATCTTCAAACTCTAACTCAATCGTCTCAAAATTTTGGTCATTCCATCCAGTTATTTTTAAGCTGCGTCTAAACCCGCAGTTAAAAAACTGTATCTCACGAAGTAGTTGCTTTTTGACATGCAGTTAATTTCAATCTTCCCTTTGTGCAACTTTTCATGCTTCAATTATGATTTAGCCATCTTCAGCAATTCTAATTGGGTAAAACTCACCATTGATAGATCCAACCCCTCACTAAAATGGCCCACTCTCTGTGCTTCTATTTAAATCAAACTTTACATCTATCATCTCTTTTTTTCTTTTTTTTTTTTTTTTGTTGATTCACAAAACTTGACTGAACTTATTTATATTAAAGCCTCCTAGTTCTGGTTCTTCCGTTTAAATTATACAACTTATTAGCCTAAATCTTAAAAGCAATCCAAAGATGACAGATATCTTCCCAAGCTCACCAGCTGCTTCCGTTGTTAGCACTCGACGATATCGTTTTGCAACTGAAGTAGTAACAGTAGACAATTCAGACGATCCGCACAATGCTGCTTCAGTGCCCATTTATCAGAGTGCAACCTTTAAACAGAAGGGTGCGACTGCATCCGGAGAGTATGATTATACCCGTAGTGGTAATCCTACCCGGACTCATGTTGGTATGTTCGAACATAATATATACGAGAGTATTGTAAAAAAGCGTTACTAACAGCACCTTAACGTATTGCGCGCAAAAATATAGAGAATCATTTGGCAAAAATTATGGGAGCTGAAAGAGCATTGGTCGTTACAAGTGGTATGGGGGCCTTAGATGTTATTACACGTCTAGTTCGATCAGGAGAAGAAATTATAGCAGGCGATGATCTTTACGGTGGCACCAATCGTCTTCTAAGCTTTTTGGCACAATCTCAAAATGTGAAAACCCATCATGTCGATACCACAAAAGCCGAGTCCGTTCTTCCTTATCTTTCTGACAAGACTCGCTTGGTACTGCTTGAATCCCCTACAAATCCTCTTATTAAAATTTCAGATATACCTACTATCGCCAAATATGTTCATGAGCGATGTCCCAACGCTTTAGTGGTGGTAGATAATACTATGATGTCACCTTACCTACAACGCCCTCTGGAACTGGGAGCAGATATATCTTACCACTCTGGTACAAAATACCTATCGGGTCATCATGATTTGATGGCTGGTGTCATTGGTGTAAAAGATACAAGCGTGGGAGATCAGTTATACTATGTAATCAACGCAACTGGATGTGGATTAAGCCCCTTTGACTCATGGCTTTTATTGCGTGGTGTTAAAACTTTAGCGGTGCGTATGGATAAGCAACAAGCCAGTTGTATCCGTATTGCCAATTATTTGGAAACACAAGGATTTAGAGTACATTTCCCTGGGCTCCTGTCCCATCCTCAATATCATTTACATCGATCTATATCAGCAGGTCCAGGAGCTGTACTCAGTTTTGAAACGGGCGACATTGGAATTTCAGAAAGAATTGTAGAGGGAACAAAACTTTGGAGTATTAGTGTGTCATTTGGATGTGTCAATTCCTTGATCAGTATGCCATGTAGAATGTCTCACGCATCTATTCCAGCCCATGTACGCGCAGAAAGAGCTCTTCCCGAAGATTTGATTCGTCTGTGCGTGGGTATTGAAGACGTGGAAGATCTTTTGGAAGATCTAGAGCAAGCTTTATTATCTGCCGGTGCTTTGCCTTATCCATCTAAATAGATGTCCTGTAAGCGGTTATGGCTATCCCCATTTTTATTGCTTTAAACATACCAATCCATTTTACAAACATTTTACACACTTACAGCCCGTATAAACTTATATCATTTATATCGTACATAAAGATGCTCCATGAATCTGCTTACCAGGACTTAAATCATAATGTATGTTGCAAACTTCTCACACAATGATTGCCTAAGCTATAATTTTTTGACTGACGTGAGCTTATCTCTCAAGTTGAAAATATTGGATGAAATAGTTTACATAATAAGCAAGAAGTAGCTTTTCGCAATGATTATTTGAGCATAAAGACATGTGGTGTTCATTAGTCACATTATTCACATAGAACAGGCCTGAAGACGCACAGCTTTCCATCCATTGCAGAATATCTGGAAGTCCACACTGTATGATTATTTATTCATATACACTCTATAACAAACATCTATATAGGTACTTTTGTGATATAATGAAAGCTAGTTGTTGGATTAATTTTCTATATCGATATCGATGTCTGAATTTAGCAGTACATCCTCTTCTGCAGGCTCTATAACAACGACGGAAATGTCTAACTGCTGCTGCTCACGTATGGCACCTTTTTCATCTTCAAATATAATCTTCACAGTAATATGGTCTCGCCCTCCGTTCGCTAGCATAAGATTTGTGGGTCGATATTCAATAGAGTTTAGAACTGCATTGACTTCTTGCATAGATACATCTTCTAAATTATATCTGATGCGTCTTTCATAAGAGCCGCTATTGTTATTGACATCAGTACTCAAATGCAAATTAGCAACGGCTGCTTCCGCTTCGATAGTTAATCTCGGGATACGATCAGGGCCTCCTCGTATGTAAATTATATCCAAACCTTGGAATTTACCAGGAACAGATTGTAATTTCAGTGAGTTCCCTTTTTGTTCATCTTCCTTAAGCATAGTTTCAGAAATAGCTCGATAAATATAGTCACGAGGACCCATTAGACGTAGAGGTACATCTGAAGTACCTGTGGAGGAGATATATTTGGATGTAGTAGTGTCTCGGTGAGGAATATCCAAGTCAAATTTCTTAAACACGTAGTCAATCACACTAACTGGCTGAATAGGCAAGTGATTCGTCATTTTACCGAACAAATGGATATTCCAAGTGAAAGGTGCAATAGAGGACCTTAGCTCTTGTTCTGCCAAAGGATCTGGCTCTAAAAGCTTGTGAATATCAAGATAGTTGATAGGATAAAGCACCTCAGGTGGTAAAATGGTGAATCCGGCTTCTTCGAGCACCATACGGCGATCACGAACGTAAGATGTGATAGCTTTGGGGCCGCCACAATTGAAACAATCAGGATCATAAGCGTATGCTGTAAAAGCATTCTCTGCCATTTCTCTGAATAATTTCCACCCGCGTTTGAACCGCATAACGCCCTGAGGTAGGTAAAGGCCCTTATCATTTAAAGTCCAGGCACGATCTGACAAAATTTGGGAGTAATCAGACCCGATGAATTCCAGTTGATTGTTGGGTGGGACTCGTATCCAAAGAGCATCCATATCCATATAAGTGCCTCCGTAATTGTACAATAATAGGCAGCGAATGTAATCGGTCAAATGCCAGTAGAAGAATTTACCGTTTTCCCATTTTTCCCAATCTTTGATCCAATCTAAGGTGCCAGCGCCAAAATACCAATGCCATCGTAATAGGTTCTCCTTATTGAAGTTAACAACATGAATTCGATAACCACGGCGAGTGTAGTCGTTGAAAAAATCCTGGGGTAAAGAGTTGGAAATCATGAATATGACAGCATTTGGTTCATGTATCCAAACCATTTCCAAAGCGCGCCAGTGGCGATCAGTAAAGGTAGAGGGGTCACTTGTCCAGCAGACCCAGTAAAGCAAATGCCAGTTCTCCTCATCTTCTGTGTAGACTGATGTACGCGCAGATAAAACATCCTTTATTATCCATTCGTCATTCACTCCAATAATAGAAGGTATGGCAGGATCTTTGACATTAGGCGATGCGATTTTCTTAAATTCAGGCTGATATGTAAAAGAAACCCCTTGCTCATCAGTACAATGGAAATTTTCAGCACGCCAATTAGTCGCCTTCTCATAACAGGAATAGCACAAGGCACACTTATTTTGGCTATTCAAACCAGTGCATTGAGGTTTTTGATTGATAATATTGCTGTACATTGTTTTGAGTTGCTGCAAAGAACTCATGCGCTGTGCTAAGAAGTCCTCTTCACATACGTCACTATCATCTTGTATACGTTTATCATGAGTAGGGTTGACATTAAAACCGAACAACCATAAGGAAAGGTTAACATCATCTTTCTCAACAAACTTCTGAGGATAGTTGGTTTCAATGATCATTTTAACAACGTTGCTGGATAGTAGAATAAATGTTCCTGAAGTGAACTTGGGTAAAATAGGCAGAGTATAATCAACCTCTCTTTCAAATTTGCTCGGTCTGAAATAAGTTGTCGGTAAATTTCTGGTGAAAAGCAGTGTGAGCCTTATGAGATTTATATCAGTGATCTATCAAAAGCTATGAAACCATACCTGTAAACAAATCCCCTCCAGTGGTTATCTTGAACTTTTGTATATTCTTCACGTAATTTATCAAATCGTATGAACACATCATCATCCGTCTTGACCAAGTAATCATATTTGATTTGTGCAATAGATGTCCAGCGTAACGCTTGGAAAAGTTTTTGACTTTTATCCACACGGAGGTCTGAAGCAGGGACCATCAACATGTCATGATACTTTTCTGATTCTTTTAAAATAGCAGCTGCCCTTTCTCGTTGCGCACTGTATGATGGTGGCTGGCCGATTACAAAGCGATAGATAATATTAGATGAATCTGGTCTATTAGCATTTATCCAATTTATAGTGGTTTCTCTCAACGCATGTCGCCTTTGAGCCGCTTCGCTTGACCATGAGGATATTATAAGCACAAGGATAGTGGCTGCACCGCCAGCGGTGCTTATTGCTTCGATACCACTGGCCAGATCATGATCAAGAAGGAAGTTTTCGTCATCTATAAGGGCAACATTACGGTGATGACTCAGATAAACCTGATCTGATAGAACCAATATGGATAATCCCATTACTATCACTAGAGGAAGCAAGAGAACACGGGCAGCAGTATTATTGTAGATGCTGCTGCTATTTCTTGACGATAAGTCAGACTTTCTTTTGCTGGTCGGTAGAACGTCCTCCATTTTCTGATATTTCCAATCAGTTGTAAATTTAAGCTTTAACACGTTGAAACTGAGTAAGGCGAAGCAGATTATTAATTGCCCAAGTAGTGGTTTTTGTTGGGCCACGAATGATGAGCTGATGAGGTTGAGAACGTATCCAGTAACAATGATGAATACTAAAAGTCGAGTAGCAGCGTTTTTTACCTCATAGGTATATAACCAGCGATCTAACATGGCCCTACTTAGGGTCCAAGTCCAATAACCTGACAATAAGCACTGTATTACAAAAATTGAAGGTAAGTTTCAATTGTCGCATTTCTTGTGGTAATATGCAATTGTAAGTACCCATAAACATGCAACATAAGTTTCTGTCCTGAGTATCTTAACATCGCTAACAGCTGGGTACGATAATTGAGAGAGCTGCTTGAGGTTATGCACTAAATTGAATAGAGATGGCAAAAAGCTGAAAGATCGTATTATTGAAAGCGGTAACTCATATCGACTTGGTACGTTTAAATTGGCTTTTTTAGACTTTTTTTGCCGGAGAAAAGGTAATATGATTGTCTATACAATAGTAATTGGTAAACTGTAATAGTATTTGGCACAAAAGCAAGAATAGCAGTTGTTACCTGTGCCATGGACTGAGCGTCTTTTTTTTTGTGTAAAGATTGAACAAAATGCTGGCTGCTGTATTTGATGAGCAACTGTTATTATATATTAATCGTATTTACAAGTATTGTCAATGAAATATTATATAACAAATATTATAATCTATATGGACACATGTAGATGCTTTTTGCTGATCAGAGTTTAGAAAAGATGCAGCTCTAACAGACTCAGGACAACAGCAAAAAGAAAAAGGTAATTGATTTTTATTGGACAGAAATTATTCTGTGTTAAGAAACTCATTGACAGCTGAATCATCTTCTGCGTTCACCATCTCATTGAAGAAGCTATCGTCCATGCTTGTATCTTCGTCTTGCTTCGACAGGTTATTGCCACCACTAGGGTCACTGCTACCTGAAATGTCAGTATTCATTTCTGGCTTGCTGTTATCATTGGTGTTGACATCAATATTTTGTTGATGGTCTGCATTGCCAGTATTAAGTGTGGTATTTGTAATGCCGTTATTCGTTCCCATAGCTTGGTTATTATTAATATTGTTGCTATTACTGCCTGCGTTAATCTGCTCTTCTAATTTGTAAGATGCTGCCGATGAGGATTGGTTTGCTATTGGCTCAGCAGGATGGTCTTCTTCGATTCCGGGTATTGATTGAACTCTAATGCTTTTATTTGTATGTTCTATTTTGACACCCAATTCTTTCGCTAAATCTTCCGAGCTTTTGTCAATATCCTGTAAATCAAGGATATAGATAATCGTTCGTGAGTGATTATGAGATGTAGAATTGGGGGTACAATGTCTGATCTACCTGCAAGGCCTTCGCTTCGTTCAATTTGCTCAATAATGCCCAATACTTATTTTGCTCTTGTTCAATCGATGCTAGCTTATCCTCAAATATCTTTTTTCTCTTTTCTGCTCTTTCCTTATAGTCGTCCTATACAATTGTTGATGTTATCATCTCCAGCTGTGTTATCCAAACTGCTAAATGAATAATATATTTCTTACAATTTGCTTTTCAAGTTCCTCTTTTGTTTGTACAATATCTAAAGGCGGTGATACAATGAATTCTAAAGAGGAATGTCAGGCTTCATCGCTTCAATAAACCCTTTCAAACTGTGATTTATGTACCTGCATTGTATGGAGTGAATATTTCGGATAAATAATCATGGTTACGTTTATATCTTGCCATCGCAATATCACGAGCAGAAATGTCATCCAACTCATCTAAAGGAATCACATTCAATCTGTATTAACGACCAGATCTACTTGATTCATTTCGCGACAATTTTGTAACATACCACCAGAAGGTTCATCGACATCTTCCGGCACTGGCAAGTTCTGTCTTGTCGCCTATGAAATTGAGAGTATAGTGTAAGATGTTTGGTATTTGCTTCCAACTATTGACTATCTACTTTGCTATGTCCTCGCTTTCTACTGTCCATCATAGAAGGCTGATTCCTATATTGTGGCTGCTGTTGTTGCTGAACGTATTGACCTTGTAAAGGATTGAGTCCAATTTGACCTGGAATTCCTCGTGCTGCTAAATTTTGCTGTGCCATATGCGGTGGTACTGATCCTGTTTGTTGTTGATTATAGTAATAGGCTGAAGACATTATTCAAATCGAACAGAACTGGCAATAAAAGAGGGAACAGTATTGTGAAGAAATGGAAGTAGTATTGAATCTTCCTTGTTTATTTGCACCCCAATTTGAAAAATTGTTGGCGTTAAAATTTAGAGTGACGAACGCGCGGCCTTCATCTTTTCGCATTTCGTAACTGCAACCTTTCAGGTTATACCTTTTTACAAATAATTTGTCTAATTAGAAAAAAATGACATCCATCGGTACAGGAGTAAGTCAGCTTTCCGTTAAGATCGTATATATCTTATAACAGTTTCCAACCATGAACTACTTAATAGTACGATTTATCTGTCTCAACTTACTCTCCTGATGGACGCGTTTTTCAAGTGGAGTATGCCAACAAAGCAGTCGATAACAGTGGGTAAAGTGAGCAACTACCTTTTTCCGTCCTAATCTCTCCTCCTCAGACATTAACGCTTTAATATATTTTGAAAGTACTGCTATTGGCCTTCGTGTGAAAGATGGTATCGTTTTGGGCGTTGAAAAGCTCGTTCAATCCAAGCTCTTAGTAGAAGGTGCTAATCGACGTCTTCAAAGCGCCGACCTTCACATCGGTATTGTAAGTTAAATGAAATCACATAATCATTAGCAGCACTAAGCAATCCCATCGAAAAACTTTATTTCGATAACCTTCAAACTTATTGTTCGACATTTTTTGCCATATAAATGTAATGCATAATTAGGCTACTGCTGGTTTATTGGCTGATGGTCGACATATTATCAACAGAGCTCGTGATGAAGCTCAATCTTGGAGGGATATTTACAAACAACCTATTCCAGGAAAGACAATTGCTGATCGTTTGGGACAATATGTTTCAGCTTACACATTATATTCAAGTGTCAGACCTTTTGGCTCTAGCACTATTGTTGGTACAATGACCGAAAAAGCAGGACCTTCATTATACATGATTGAGCCTTCTGGTGTATATTGGGTATGAAATGTTAGAATAGCTGTATATGTTTTGTAAACGTTTTGTAACAGTATGAGTTATATAGGGTTACCGAGGATGCGCCATTGGAAAAGGAAAGTCTGTTGCCAAGACAGAAATCGAAAAGCTCGATTTGGATAATATGACAGTTCGAGAAGCAGTTAATCATATTACAAGAATGTAAAGTACTATAAAATGTCATAGTCACAATATATCGTTTGGGTTTATATATTTATACTCATAGCGCCGTATACTTTTTAATAGAATCTATACATGCCATGACGATGCAAAAGATAAAGATTTCGAGTTGGAATTAAGTTGGATTTGCGCAGAATCAAATTACAGACATCAATTCGTACCAAAGGATATAAAATTAGAAGCAGAGACATTGGCGAAAGAATCTTCAGATGATGAAATGGAGGATTAAAACTACAAGTGAACAAATCGTGAATAAAGTAATTCTTGTAACTCTTCCAAACAACCATCCACAAATCAGAATGCTTTTAAGAAGGATTATTACAGTTTAATGATGCTAGCTACTGGGTTTTCGCTGTAAATATGAGAGAGAATTTGGAAGCAGTGAGCACAAGTAAATCTTTAAATCTCTTTAGAAAAGATAAACCGTGGTCGGTACGGCAATGTATGTAAAATAATAGCATTGCTTTGCTTCTGCAAAATGCTTGGACGACCTTGACAACTAACTATAGCGAGTGAGGTTTCGAAAATGTTTTTCGAGGCATTGACATCAAGTCGCCATAATATTCTACAACTTTGGCAGACGAGACAGCTATTCAACTCTGTGCTTGCTTCTGAGAAAGGCAATTTATTATACAATGACTTGCCTATATTTTCCAAATGATTAGGTAGGCTATAAGACAAATTTAACTTCCAAATCTTTGAAGTTCTAAATTCATCGACATGAAGCAAAAGTCACCACATCGTTTTCTCTATTTACGCTGTCGCTGAAAGCACCGTTGAAATCTACATATTGCTTCAATAACTGTTGTCCCAAGTCTTATAATCTTCAGGAAGCGCGTCTGCGTAGGCTGTTTACAATTGCATACCACTTCAGTTAGACAATGATTAATAAAACGTATAACACGTGTATTATCCTTTGTAAGCTTTATCTTGTTTTTCAAGCGATTTTCTTTTAGAAATACTGAACCTCTTCTTTGAGCATTGGACATGATTATTTTGTCAGGAAAGAAAGAGAAGGACTGCGAGTGTGTGACGAATGAAAGGAAGTATTTTTTTTTGAAAAAATTATCTTGATAGAGGGTTAGTTAAACAACAACAATAGTAGTAGCAGTAGTAGGACATGATGGAAGGCAAAATTTACGAGTTCATGATATATTGAGTATATACTGTTATATTGTACTGCACAGATATCACGTCTGTGCTTGTATAAGTTTCCGTAACAGCATCTGCTCGTAATCGAACGCGCGAAGCTCAGAATTGCAACAACTTCCAACGAGCCTTGTTAGGAGGCGTTCTGAAGTAAGTAGTAGTAGCCTTTAATTTTATATCCCTTAAACACGGAACTTTGTAGATGACTGATAAATTCACACCACTGTTCATCATCTTAATCGAATAAACTGATAATCATAAGGTAACTGACGCAATTTTTAACCTTGACATATATTTGAACATATGGCTGTTCTGTTTGAATATTTGATTTTAGATTTCATGAGAGCTTGACAAACATTTGCTCTTTCTATCTGGAATGCTCTGAAAAAATTCAAGGCTCTTCTAAAAAGCTGTTCTCTTTTAAAAGATGTTCTTAAAAATGTATTTAGGGGTCGTGATATTTGATTTCAGAGAGTAAAGCGACAGAAAATTGAATATTTTGATTGGCGGGCACCAAAAATCGGATTAGAAATAGCCAGTTTTTTGCAAATCATTGCTTGCTTGCTTAATCTCTATCTGTGTTGTATGATTAAAAGCAATGTCGATCGAACCAGACATTCCATATACCCCACAAGAAGATTCCTCTGATTCCGATGGAGAATGGAGAGATCCTTCCTTGCAAGAAACACCTATAAATGCAACGTCTATCAACTTTACCAATTTTGCTACTTTGAGTTATAGCCCTATCACGTCAGCTTCGTCTCCATTAAGCCCTCTCAATAATCATTCAGCGAGCAGTTCTTACATCGATTCTACAGCCACACCTGATACAAGTCATCGCAACGCCGATGATCATTGGGTTCTTCCTGCTTATCTTAAATCAGCTGACATATTAGGCCTGAAACAAGCACGCATTACTGAGATTCAGAAAGCATCCGGCTCGTTTATCGAATTTAATCCTGGATTAAATCAAATAGATATATGGGGCGATGCAGAAGCCATTCAAAAAACCAAGGATTATCTTAATATGATTGTTGAGCGTCTTCAAGAGCGCCATGAACGTTTCCAAAGAAAGACAAAGAAATGGGGCAGACCAGAACGAGAATTAACAGAGAAAGAAAGAAGACGAGCTGAAAAGAGACAAGCGAAAATCGAAGAAGAGAAAAAGTATCACGGTATACCTGCGGTTCCTCAGCACTATAATGCTTCTCTTCCATTACCAGACTTTAGATTACCTTTACTTCGCCTGACAGGGGAAAATGAAGCATTCTGGAACCAAATCAGAGCAGACTGTAAAGCTTATATATGGTATGTTGAGAAGGGAAATCTGGTAAGAGTGGCAGCAGATACGGAAGAAGCAGTGAAAACAGCAACCACTCGAGTCCGAAATTGGTATTTGCGCTGTTGCCGTACACCTCAAGGCGCTACTTTAAGATTGTTGCAGCAGCCCAAACAAAACTATGTCATAAAATACAGGAAGTTACCCCCAGGATTGATCACTTATGAATATGCCGATCCAGAGAGAGAGCAAAACATGTTGGAAAAACATCGTATGCTGGAAGCCCTCAGTACTGGTGGTGCGTTACCCTCACTTCATCTTTATGACTTAATCAACTTAAATGATGATGGGAGCGCCGCTTTACCATCAGAACGCGCGCAAACATTAGATGCTCGTAACAAGGAGCAAATTGAGTCTGCGCTCATCAACGGTTTGGAGAGTTTACGTTTGATTGATTGGGCTATTCGTATGAAGATTCGTTTTGGCCAAATTTGTCTCATTGATTATCCTAAAAAGGATGGCAAATTCTTGACTATTGAAGACGTCAGTGAAAAAATGTTCAAAAAGCCAATGTTCAAATCAGCTCTTGCACCATGTATCAGTAAAACAAGGGCAGGGCTTCAAAACCTATTTGAAGCGCTTGGAGATGACCCTAATGCAGTCGAGTTTTCGGATAATCCACAAACGTCCTTTGTCATCACAGCAGATCAATATCCACAAGCAGCACCTCCACGGATGCCTGGTCAACGTGCACCACCTCGCGGCGATATGTGGGAAACTGTCATGAATATTTCATTCACCGAAAAGGGCCAACGCCGTCTTTGGGTGACAATGACGGACTGTACGAATTTGGTCGATGTTAACTGTACGAATTTGGAAGGAAATTATTCATGGGACCTTAGACTACAGTATGCTCGTAGATTACCAACTGATGACATTGAATCCCCTCATGAAAAGTTTGCTGATTTATTGCGAGTGAGCAAAAATAACAGATTAATTATGCTCACCTCCAGCGATTATATACCCAAAATTGTCACACAGCAGACAAAATGGAAGTACGACTGGAAAGGTTATGTAATTGAGATCTGCCAGGACGAGATTTGGGATATGAATAGAATCGAAAGACCAGATCATGAGTTGCCGTTAGATCTCAGTTTGGTTGACCCTCACCGCATTCTCTTCAAGGTTTCTTTATACAAAGAGGCATGGGTTAACCGTTTTGCGGAGAACTTAACATTACGAATTGGAGAGGCCCCTAGCTGGACGTTAAGAGATTTCTTGGCCAGTACAGACGAAAATGCCGGAACAATTATGGAGGTCGCTAAGAAATTCAGTGAAATATTGCACAAAAACGTTCCCTTATACTGGGAAAACAGTGAAAATTCGTTTTTGTAGAAATTACACGGCATCAACTCTCTTTGAGTACATATTGTATTTGTATATAACAACTATTGCGAAATTGTTTCTATTCGCTTTTCCTTCACTTCGCGCTGATCTTTTCATCCTGCTTGAGGCAGATATACTATAATAAATAGTCGATCTATTCATATGCATTAAATCACCCTTTAAAGCAGTACCTTTCTTTACAACGTTTTGCGGTAAATCTTTAGGTTGCAATCGCAATTAAATGTTTCCTAAAGCAATATATAACTCGCCATTAAATAGAGAGCTGGAGAATACGAATGTTTAATAAGGGTTGGCTAGACTGAAGTAGCTTACAATGAGAAAACACGAAGATACTTAAAGTTCTAACTGCTACTGCAAGTTTCAATATAGTGCAAAATAATCTTTTTCAAGACTTGAATGAGCCTATTCTTTATCCATTCATTATAGAAATGCAAAACGGATGTTTTATTTACGAAGCATTGCTACGATCTCAATTAAGTCGAGCACACAAAAAGCAAAAATTGATTGTAATCCTTATAGTCTAAACAGTAAGTTGAGAACAAACTTCGATAATGTCGATTTACTATTAGACGCAATAACCGGTAGAGGTTTTACAGTGAAGAGGTATACATTCATGGCAGCTATGAAGAAGAATAGTAATGCCGACATCAAATTGTGCTGGTGGAATAAGGAATAATCAATTTCATCCCAGCACAGCCGAAAGGGCACGTTCCCAGGTTACAGCTTCTTATTCTTTGATTCGATAGTTTCGAAACATTTTGTAGAGTTTTTAAAACTGACTATTTGATAATGTGTTTAAATTATGCAATCAATCAGCTCATTACGATAAAATAGTACAGTGTCGAGTAAGCGATCGTCAAATTGATACTGTAAGCTTTTTTATAGCGCAGGCACGGTTCCTGAGTTGTGGTTAAATGCTTTTATCTGTTCCTCCTTTGAAAGTCCAACGCGTTTTCAAACTTACTCTAACAAGTAGGTCGAAATTACTACTAGAATTAGTGACCACCTCAGACGTTTAACCATCTTGAAACATGTATAACTCGGATCAAATTGTAGTTTTACCTTTTTTGAGAGATAGTGCCAGGCATATCATACCTAATAGCTCGCCGAGAAACTCATTTTTGGTTGTCTTCGTTCTGTTTCCATTATATAGACATATATATGATCCGTCGGAATACTTCATTTTAGTTTATTGGGTGGATTATCAGTAAATGATTGTATAAATGAAAAAAAAAACCACAAGCATTGAACGAATAATATATTTTCCGTTGATTACATGCGTATGTTCTTAAACTCTGAGTGAATTCCTTTATTAAAGGCACTTGATATTGTGCAAAACGAACCCGTAATTTCGTTTAAATGGATTCACCACTTTCAGAATTGGCCATTTTTCGATAACAGCCAAGCGGTATCTTCCTATAGCAATAAACATGCCATTGCTCTTGTAGCATGTCTGAGTCGATTGAATATCTTCGTTGCGACTGTTATACTTTTTTTTAAGCACAGCAGCGTCAACAGTAATTCTTTGACAAAGTTGCCATGACAACGGGGCGTGAACATAGTTATCAGATTGCTCAACTTTAAATTTTGGAAATCATTTGCTCAGAATAATTACGAATGAAAATATTGGATGTAAGCTCCAATGATGAAACTCAAATATTCTCAATTTGAGTTTCTTATTACTACTGGTTCTTTTCATTCTATCATCTGTTGTTCCTGGTTTCTGATAGACGCACTGCTAGTAAATTGAAGAGCTAAAGCGAAAAAAAAGCACTGAAAAATCGAACGATAAAAACTCGTCTGAGATGAAACAAATGAGCCTATGGTGATAATCAAGGTTTTCCAACCCCGGTTTAAGCATTATTGTATAAATAAGGCAAAAGAATTGATTCAACGTCGCAATCTCCCACCGTGATTTTCATCTTTTTTCATCTTTTTATTTTGTTTTTTGTTTTGTATCCTGTCAAGAAATATACACTCTTCTACTGCTACAGGATAATTCGCAGATTACAGCAGAAATGGATGAGCGTACTCCGCTACTAGAGAATGTAGACGTAAAAAAACTTGACGAAACAGTTATAAACAGCCATTCACATGCTCAATCTTCTTGCCGCGGTCAATCGTCAGGTTGTTGTGCCAATCGACGGATGCACCATGGAGCAATCTTGCCTACAAGTGAGACCGGTACTGCTGAAGATGTCTCCTGCTTTTTAGCAAATCAAAAATGGAAATATAAAGCAGTAGCCCTAGCATGTGCCATTTTACTAGCCAGTAAGTATTACTCATTTAAATTCGATTATTGTCAGAAACTAATCTATTATTTTATTCTTATCTGATCTATTTTCTGTTTGTCTTACTATCAAATCAACCTTTGATGCCTTCATCTTTTCAACTCGATGGCTTACGTACTTTGACTTGATTATCGCACTGCCTTTATTGATCCATATTCAACTTATATAGTCGGTAGCCATTTTGCAGCCCATACATTGGGTGCAATGAAAAGCACAATCAAACGTGAATTTAATATTAGCAATTCGCAATATGGTGTAATACAATCCAGCGTTGCTATTGTCAATACCATCTTACCTGTGCTAGGTGGTATATTTATCGACGCTTTCGGTACCATTCCAGGTGCTTTAATCACTACGTTGCTCATCACGTCGGGCAATGTGTTGGTGGCTCTATCCGCATCGTATTCATCACTTTATATGATGATTCTGGGACGTATACTCTATGGTATTGGTAGTGGCACTGTGGTGATTGTGCAAGAAACCATCTTGAGTCAATGGTTCAGAGGTAGAAGCCTTGCTGGTGTTGTCGCACTGATGCTAACAGTTAGTCGGCTGGTAGATATTTTTTTCTATTTTTTACTTAGAATATGATCAAAAGAAAAATAGTTAATACTAACAAGAACCTCTTGGCTACTTAGGCGTCTTTCTGTGCACAGGCTACTGTTGTACCTATTGCTAATTGGACCGGCTGGTACGGTTATGGTTTATGGGTAAAGATTGCGAACAGCAGGTTTGCAGTTATAAGAACACATCATTAACATTTATTTGTTTGAGCATAGTTCTGCGCTATTTTATGTATATTCTCTATGATTGTCACTTTTGTATATATTGGATTGTTAAAAACTGTGTTTAAAGCAGCTGCTAATTGTCGCAAACCGTTCGAAGTGATGAAACGCAAGAAATCATTTAGCTGGGCAAAGTTAATGTATCTCCCTCATTCATACTGGCTTATTGCTTCTATGGAATTCTTACTGGGCGGTGGATGGGGATGCTTCCTTCATATAAATAGGTAAAAATAATCAGCAGTAACAATGACCTTTTTTCCTGGTCAATCTATGCTTTGAGATATACTAATACATATAATTTTGTAATCAATTTTATGTAGTGAATACGTCAAATTTAGGTTTGATTATAGTGATGCTAATGCAGCAGCAACCGCTAGCGTCGCACAAATCTTGCCGATTGTGTTGATGCCTTTTCTAGGGGTTTGTGTAGATAGATTTGGCAAGCGCACGTGGATGATGATCGGTAGTGGTGTCTGCATGCTACTCAGTATGGTTTTTCTGGAGTACACACGTATTTCTCCTTTGTTTGGTATGCTTCTGTTCAGCGCCAGTCTTTCTCTGGGCCCCGTCGGCCTTGTCTCTTCCGTTCCTGTTATCTTACCTATCTCTTTGGTTGGAACTGGTATGGGTCTTATAAAATCGGGCACTAACATTGGTGCAGCCCTATTTGATATTTCTACGGGATATTTGCAGGATCATGATTCAAACAAAGGTTATGATAGTGTTATTGTTTTCTTCATAACAATTTCAACTCTCGCGGTCATTGCCGGTCTTGTCCTTTGCCTGATGGATCATCATGTATATGGATCTGTTTTGGATCGTTCCGGTAGAGAAATGTATCTACGAGACAAACAACAAGATGAAAACAAATTAGGCAACTTGAGCCATCAAAACGCATCGACTCTGAATAGGGTGGTGAAACCCATCAAGGCTAATTACTTGTATGGCTCGATTTATCTCGTTCTTTGTGTTTTAAGCTGGATCTCTTTCTTCAGATTCATTATGTAAAATACCGAAAGTCACTTGTATTATTTTTGTAGATATACATATCCACTTTCTTTCATACCATATATTCTTCTAGAACGAATAAGCATGAATTTACTTTAATTCATACTGTTAATGCATCTGGAAGGAAGATACCTTTTTAATTCATTGTACATATATAAGTTGCTTTATCTATTAATAAAAGACGATAAAAACTTGGTTTTTCTTTTCTACTACAAATTAGTAATGTTACCAGATTGATATAATACAATTGCAATACGAGTACATAAAGTATTCACCATACAAAATAAGAATTGAGCTGTCAGAATTTCCCTAAATAGCAAATCTATATTTTGATGAAACACGGTTTGTTTCTCGGTTAATAAAGACAGGAGTAAGAGAGAGACTAGTCTTTAAATGGATGGACCTCTACAGATTGCCCAATTAGAGTGAATTTTACGATATCTGCTAGAAAATAGAAAGAAAAGAAAACTATATTATCGTTTTGGCTATTTGATGGGTTTTTTTTGAGTACTCAGTTACTGCACCGAAAATAATCTTTATTGCGTCTACAATATTAAAGATATCAAGAAATTCTTTGCTGCTCGTTGAATTGATTTTATGAGAGATTAAGTTCATTCTAAGGTAGTTTGCATTGGTGGTATGAAGCACTGCGGAGTTGCCCACAATGCAAGAATGTTTCTCAAGTTTTTTTTTTTTTTTTTTCGTATTCTTTTTATTCGATTTATCTGTTGAGACCTATTGTCTTCCTTCCCCTTCTTAAGCACTTCTGTTTTTCTTGCTTCAAACTTCTTTGACACTATTCCGCTGCTGGTATGGATTGCCCAATTCCTTTAAGACCTATACAGCTTAGCACCGACTACTATACCAGCGAACGAAGCAATGGTATTGGCAACTGTGGTAGCCTCTACAGTCCTTTTGATAAAGACGTTAAAATGGACGCTAACGCCAAAAGGGATAGATTAACAACAATACAGCCTATTGCCACCACAACTACTTCCATCAATACCAGTTTTGTCAATGAAACCGCTCTTCCTGCAGAGATACTCTTAGAAATTTTTAAGTATGTCTCTGATTGTCAATCCACCTTGTACAATATGTCACTTGTCTGCAAGCAATGGTTTTATTGCGCTACACCCATATTATATAGTCACCCAAAGATGACAGATACATTGAGTTGGGCAAACTTCATATTGGCACTAACAAGGAAAAAGAAATCCTTCATATACGGTGATTTTGTGAAATCTATTGATATTTCCAAAGAATGTTCCATGGGTAAATCAACAAAACGTTCAAGAACAATACGCCATAGCTGTTTATAGGGAGGTTAATAAATCTCATCATCTTAACAATTGATTTTACTTTATAGACTACATGAAGGTTCAAAATTTCTGCAAAAGGCTAACTTCATTATCTCATGCAAGAACATCAACGCCTGGATTGTACGACATAATTGATGCCAACTCGAACACAGACGCGAACACGCAAACCGACTACGTTAGTATAGCATCGTACGAATTTTCTGAACAGCAGAACATGACAGGACATCCTATATCCTCATTACCGCCTGTTGAAAGCAATATAACAGTAACACCAGCTTTATCGTCAGCAACTTCAACTTATGAAGAAGATCCGCCCACTTTTGTTATTCTAACCACATCATCTTTACTGCAATTGTCAAGGAATTGTAAAAACCTTACTTGTTTGAACCTCTCTTTTACGAGTTTGCTGCAAGATAGGTATATCGTTGAAACAGGAGAGTTTTATTATTCTTCCTCCCGCAGAAGTATTACGGATAGCATTTTGAGAACTGGTGGATCGAAAATGAGATCTCATATATTCAATGATTCTCGAGAAAGCTTACTGCCTCGTCGCAATGCAACTGAACTCACATGTATCAAGATACATGTTGAAGAGGCTATTCAGTCTTTTGGCGAAAATTGCCCACATTTAGAAGAAGTGATAGTACGGCACTGTGAGTGGGTAACTGCACGTATCATTTGGCTGTTTGCAAAACATTGTTCCAATTTGGTTAAATTAGATGCCAGAGGAGCGGCAAGATGTGCGGTGAAAAGGTTAACGTCTCGCGTCTTGGAAGCCTCACCTCCTGTCATGGATTCAATAGGAACCATCGATGCTACGGAGCCTGAAGTAGCTTTACGTCACCCATTTAACAACTTTATTCTAGTCGAGGCGGTGGAAATACTTGAAGAACAACAGGGTATAGATTGGCCTGATTTGAGATACGAATCTAGACCTGGAAACGATTCCTTCAACAGCAATACATTTGGTTATATTGTTGTTCATAACAAAAACGCGCTAGATATTATTAGAAGTCGCCATATATCGCCCGAAAGCATACAAACTTTGACTCCTGCCACTGTTTTTCGTGCCAACAAAGAAACCGGTGGATTTGATGTGTTACAAATGAGTTTTAAATACTCTGATTTGCTAAAATACCGCATAGCGCCGGTTTCGCAAGTTCCCAAGGTTTATCGTAACCAGTTCCATAACCATACGTCTTTAAAGCATATCATTTTTGAAATTCTCAAAACCGCAAAGCAAGCATGCGTAACCGATTTGTCTTGGTTCAAAGATGAATCCGAGGATTAGCAAAATTTTCATTTATCTCACATAGTGCGATCAAAACATATCCTATTCCCTTCACAATTGCTTTGAAGCTCTCTACAGATGCCTAGAAGCAACTATACCTCTTTTTTTTTTTTTTTTCTCATTCATATTTCTATAAATTTATACATATTTACTTGGCAAACCTATTCTATCAATAACATAACTTGGCAAGCAATAAACTGGATCTACTTTTTTTAACCCTTTGTAACCCAACAATGATAAACCCGCAATTCCGAAATTAGTATGAAAGACATCCACCATATCGCCTCGTCGATCCGATATGCCTCCATTTTCGGGATCTTGCGCTGACAGGATAAACATTATCAATTTGTCCCGGTCAATCCAATGTGTTCTTCTCAATATCGCCAAGGCAGAAAGCACCCACCAACTGTAACACACATCTTCCAACTTTTCAGGCCGGCCGTTCAATCCGCCATTTTTAAGTTGTCGTTCACACAACCACCAGCATAAGAGATCTTTATCCACGTGGTGAAGAGCGTTGGCGATGGCTAATGCAGCTACACAACAAAAGATTTGACCTGCATGAGACTCTGCGCCAGGTCGTGCTCCAAATCCTCCATCATAGTTTTTGCATAATAAAATCCATTCTACTGTTTTTTCTATGTTAATGGCATCAAGACGGTGAAGGAGAGAGAGGATATTGAGGGCAATATATGAGAATCGAGTATCTACTTCTCCCCATTCGTCACCTTTGAAAGAACCATCTTCATTTTGTAACCCTTTAACATCTATTAGGTCGGTATACTGTTTTGGTGAGTTCTTCGCCATCAAAACGGTGAATTCATGTTCATTTTTTCTTTATATAAACTTTACAGTCGACAACCTTCTCAACGTTGATGGCATCTAGAGCGTCCAACATAACTAAGATTTGTACAGCTGATACTGTATATATGAGATGAGGATCGTGATGAGTATCGCCTCCAAAACCGCCATTGGCGTGTTGAAGACTGGATACGTAATCTATCACTTTTTGCCGAGGTAGAGCATCGATGTGACCCATCAAGTCCAGCGCGTTGAGTCCCCAATAAATGCCATTCAGACGTAGATGTTCAGTTAACCAATATTCAAGCTCATCTTTTCTAGTATCTAATGACTGTATGTATTTGACATGAAGATCTACTAATAGCTCAGTAGGAACTGTATCATTGGCAGAATCGTTCATTTGCTGGTAACAAATAACCCTTTGACAGATGACAGAAAAAAAGAAGTGTTGAAATAGTTCTTGCATTAAATCTTTATTAAACTTCTTTTTTCCTTTTCGGAAATACCACACTATTCTTCTTCTTCTTCTTTTTTCATACAGATCATCGTTTTGTCATGAGTTCAATCAGTGTACCATCAGTAGATGCAGCAGATGACAGAGAACGTAGAATTATCAATGCCTTAGAGACCTATTTCAGTGATGCTTCTTTATTGTGGGATAAAGTTATGCAGCAAAAAATAATGTCAAATCCTCAAGGAAGTATGTGTGTTTCAACTGTCAGCAAAAACACATTTGTCTATCCTTATCTGTCGGGCAAATATTTTTCAATATTGATCATGTATGGATTGAATATGTAGTGGTATCCCTCACTGAGCTTGTCAAGTTACCCAAGTTGCGCTCATTTCAAGTAACAGACGAAGAGTTATTGAGCTATATAGAAAAGCACAGCTTGACGCGGTTACAAGTAAAGTACGCATGCAATGTATCAGCACCTGTGCAATCAATTAAACCTCCTCACTCAACTGTCTCCTCTGTCTTATCCTATAGCTCAATGAAGATAAAACAAAAATAGGTCGAATCAGACCTTATGTGCCCAACAAAAAAGAAGTACTTGATGAATGGTCCATCTACGTTGAAGGGCTCACAAAACCTTATCATGAAGAATTCAAGATTAAAGAATTATTTCATACCTTGACGGGTGGACATGTCTCTTTCTATTCTGTTCCACCGAACCAACAAGGCTCAACGGCATTTTATGGTTATTGCTTTCTTGAATTTGACGATAAAATGTATGTAGAGAAAGCCATACATTTGTTTAGCGAACAAAAGGGTAACGACGGTAAGGCTCACCGCAAAAATGAAGATGAGGTCATGTTGGATGAAAATCAAGCAAAGCTTCTTAGAAAACTGGATCTTCGAGTGATATCCAAGTAAAGTAATAAGATACGTGCAGCGTTGATGATATGCCTAGCAATTGAATGTAATCCTTTTACTTGTTATAGATTAGAATGGAATAGATTGCGAGATGAATATGTGGAGTTATTGGCAGAGAAGAAAGCAGGTTTTAAGAAACTTTGGGATGATTACAATAATGAGCAACAACAAGAAGACAATGGAGAGAGTCAACATGATGGTGATAAGCGAGAAGCCAGAGTATCACAAAAACGGGGCCCTCATGGTATTGTAGACGATGATGTGCCTGCCACCAAAAAGTATAAAAATGGCTCTCAAACTGATAAAACCACCTCGTCGAAAGCAGTCAAGACTGATGAGTATCCAAAAGGTGTTATCGTGTTTGTCGACAATTTACACCTTCAATGTCCAAAAACTATTGCTTTGAAACTACTAGAATCGCGTGCTGATGTAAAGATTCCTTTCATGGGAGTGAAAAAAAAGGGACTCGCTAGCGTTCATATTCGATTGAATACCGCTGACGATGCTCAAAGGATTTGTGCTTACTTTAATGAGCAGCATGCTATTATCCAGGAAAATGAAAAAGATACCACAGGCACAGAAATGGACGAACGGACTGGAAGTTGCATCAAAATGCGCCTTCTGCAAGGAACCGAAGAAAGGATTTATTGGGAAAATGACACGAAATGATAAGTTATATGGGTTTAACAAACAATTCAAAATTTTTATTCTACACATGTATACGAAAAAGAAAAAAAGAAACAAGAAAATTTTGCTGTTGCCAACGGATATAATGGGCTTGTATATACACTTTTTCTTAATTTAATAAATAACTGGTATTAATCTATCATTGCAACAACAAACGATATTGAGTTAGTGGACTTGGGCTTTCAACTTGGGCTTCATTTTTTTTCCCATCATGCTGAGCATGTTACCTTCTCGTTTCATTTATATACTGCTGATAATCTACGCCAAATCGATCCAACATCATTTGCTCCTCAGCTCTTATTCTTAAGACATAAACCCAGGTCATTAATACAGTAATCATACCAAAACTGATCCAATTCTGTGTGACAAACGCAAACCCAATCCATGCCAGCATAAACGCTAGATACCCCGGATGCCTAATGTACTGATAGGGACCATCTGTACAAATAAAATGGTCATCTGTCGTCGCTAGTGCACGTAAATAGAATGGATTGACGAACGTCGCCCAATACAATAAAATTAGACTAAGAACCATCACACTGAGACCCAACCAACCGAAAAAGGTTGGCATAGTGATAGCCATAGCAAAGTTGGGGGCTAGAGAAGTGGAAAAAAGTAAGAGCCATAGAGGTGCAACAAATATAGAAAGGAAGTAGCTGAGGATCAGTAATCTGGTGGTGCCTCTGTCATCGGCGGACGTTTGTAATGTTGTGGTAAGTCGCGATGATTCGAACCGATATTCGATGTAAAATAAGCCAATCAAGCACAAATAACCGAGCAATAATAAGATCATATATTTGTAATTATTAGTGAAATTGAAGAGGGTTCGTAAAAAAGAAAGAAGGGAATTTGGAATAGTAAGTGTAAAAGATAACGAATATGTACAGAGAAAAGAGAGAATCTTCATATGTCTGGTTGGGTTGAGGATAGAGAGGGATCTACAACGGATAAACTAATTGTCCGGATTGTATCCACTATTCAGGAAAAGGGGGTGGTGAGGTATATGGTTACAAGGAGATTAAGGTATAATGCAAATATTCACATTGGCCTAGTCTAAAATCATGCTCTCCACTGTATCAGACATACTGCATTCGTCCTCTTCATCCTCTTCTAGTTCTTCTGTCATTGGTAGCATAATATCGTTCAGATTTGCTTCACGGATGACATGATAAGAAAGGCTAAAGGATATGAAACAGAAAAAGAGAAAAAAGTCTTCTTTTTTAGTAAGAGAAATCAACCTTGAATAAATCCTAGTGCTAAACCTACTTGAGTGATTGTAATATTCCTTGGCTGGGTTGGTCATAATTGAAGGAAGCGTCCGACTATATGGATGCGTTAAGTAAAGGTGAGTTGGTATGAGTTTTTTATTTGTTAAAGTAGAGCATCGCTTTCATTTTTTATACCTTTCGAACTGACGTTTGTTGCTCAGTTTGTAGTAACATAGACTCTTTTAGGCTAAGCATTTTGACCTTTGGCTGCCATATTTTTGCTATGTTAGTAACTATTTTTCGTTTTACAGTAGCGAAGTAATAGGAGCACTTACCAAAGGATGATGATGTTGCTTATGCTTCACAGGTCTAATGTTATAAATAGCCTGTTGTTGATTAGCCAAGTCAACTGATCTCTTTCTTGCACCCTGACGTGGCGTGAGTACAGTTAGCTCTTCCAACTTTTTCGTTAGAGGGCATTCTAAATGACTATGTGTATTTTCAACACAAATATCATCATCATAAATATTCGGTTTTAATAATAATTTTTCAATTATTTCATTAGTTTCTTTTAACTTAGCACCTTTATCAGGTAAGGTGCCAATAATAAAGCTATATATGTAATACAGTTTGTACGTCAGCTAAGCTATCTAAAACAGTCTCTTTTTAGTTTTCCATTGACCTATTATTCAGCAACTGTAGATTCCTATCTCTGATTTGACGCAGTTCTTGCTTTGAATATTGATTTAAATTGGTTCTCAAAGTCATCATGGATTCTGTACCAGTATAGCCAGGCTGTTGCTTGTACATATCAAAACGAAGTTCCGTTTCAGTTTTTTTTTTTTTTTTTTTGTCTTCTGAAAGATAAGAGGTCGTTCTTTGATTTATTTAATTTTTTTTTTTTTTAGAAAAGGAGAGAATGGAATCCTTCGAAAAATGATTTATGCAAACAGGCCCAGAACGGAATTTGAAATTAAATATGACCTTTTTGACCAATCAAAAAATCCAAGATGTGAAAATATTCACTGAAGGGAGCGGGGGAAGAGAATTTGTGTCAACAGCATAAGGTTTGTGGTACAGAATAATGCAAATGATGCTCGGACGGTTGACAATGATCGTGGTAGGAACAAAAGAGCCATTTCAAGAATCTGGGATAAAGCTTTTAGATAGCTTTACATAAAGATATTGATATAATCCGAACTTTGCAAATAGGTTACAGTGATGGAAACAATAGTCGCTCTATATAACAGCAATTAAAGGACAATATGTACTTGGAGTTGGGTTCGTACAGTGCCAATCAAAATGTGGCAAAGAAAGAGAAAAACAAATAGTAATGTTACTAGTAAATCAAGTGATGCGATGGAACGCTCATATAGAAATGTTTATTCAAAAAAGATTCTGAACTGAGTTTAGAGCTCGAGTATAGAAATTGATTACTTGAATCCTAGAAGCAGTGGGTTTTTTTCATCTTTACTGTTCTGAGCTGGTAACAAAGAGCCCTCCTATGCTGATAGTGCAAAGTTAGCCTTGGAGCAGACTTGGCGTAGGCATCGAGTGATGTTACTCGCGAAGCAGAAACAATTGTTTATGAATAATGGCAGCAATAACGGATATCCAAAATCTGCTCTCAATATGGAAGAGGTCAAGCTTGTGGACAAAGTGGCTTTGGCGTCGCTAGCAATAAGAAAGGTGTCACATTCCAAGGTTTGATTGCATATCCCAATGAGGAGCATTCGACAGATGCTAAAGAGGAAACAATAAAGTTAGGAAACAAATGGATGGGAGAAATGGAGTCTATCGCCAATTCCATCGCTATTGATTTTTCATGATGATATCGATACTTAAAAAATTTAAGAAAAATGTCTGTTCACAAAAGCAATTGGAGAGTTCTGTTAGTGGAAAGTCAAAGTGGAGTTTTATAGATTTGATATCACAAGCAGAAATCGATCACACCTTAGATAATAATAGGCAGATCATCTTAGTAGTGATGTAAGCCTCAAAGGGAGTAGCTTCTGCTTGATTGTCAAAGTGCCGTTAACCTACTTGTTGCAATCCTACAATGGTACTGTCATTTGTATTGAAGGGTTTCCAAGTAAAATGGAAAGAGTAAGCTTTAGTCTATCTGATCGCTTTTATTACATTCCTAATTTTCTTCCTCTACTATATACTGTTCGGACATCGACAATAGCATGGCATTATTTGGGGCGTCAAATGCACCACTTTGTTAATGCTAATTTAAGAAAGATGACAATTACTCAAAAAAGCGAGTGCGGGGTTACAATAATAACAAACTTGTTCCGAAACCATTTTTTTTTTTTTTGTGCGTAATATGGAGCATGCTTTTTTTTTTTCTTCCCGAGCCATTTTTGTTATCAGTTTTGCGTCTTCCTCTGGTGCAACAGAAAGAAGTGTATAAAACCTAGTCCTCATGTCACAGCCGCCACAAAGAAAGAGCAGCTTAATCAATACCAGAAGGGAGGATGATGACGATTTGACAACACCTTTGTTGAATAATACTTCAACCGCTAGTCAATCATTTGTTGGCCATCGAGACATTCCAAATACACCTGCTGGTTCCTATAGTAAATCACCCAAGTACAATACGTCTCGGTCTTTCCCTCAAAGTCATTCCTATTACAATACCTTCATCGAACAGCAGCAGCAGCAACAATATCAACAAAGACAAAAACAACAGCACACACAGGCTCTCTTACAACAGCAGCAAGCCCAACAGCCTCCACCAAAGCGTATCGTGGGGCATATTCTACCACCGGGTCAGTCTACTACTAATTCAACGTTTGGTCATCAACAACAGAGCAATGCTGCTGCCGCTGCCGCTAGAAATAAATTGCCTATGCGTACGACCAAAATATCACAAAAATTAAAATTATTCCCTGAAGATGAACAACTATTTGCAGAACCCTCAGAAGAAGATGAAGAATCGTCGGAAGAACTGGATAACGATGTTTATAACCAGATTGCAAAGATTCCTCATGGTAAAGCAAGACAAGAAGCCAAATTATTGAACAAGATGGATCGTAGTGAGCTCAACAGAATGACAGCTTACTGTACAGCTTCGTAAGTGCTTTTTCCCTTGGTCGGATAACTGATGACTTTTTAAAATACTTAATCTGGGTTCATTAAACATAAAAAATAGAGCTTATCGCATGGATGATTTAGTCAAGTTCTTGCAATCCAAAAAGAAAAGCAACGGCACAGCGCCCAAGAGATTCGATGAGTGTTTATATACACCCTATTCATTTACCTATCCAATGGCACCACCTAGCTATACATACAACAGCAACAACACCAAGACAACTACCTCCGATAGTAACAATAATAACACGAGTACAAATAGTACAGCTTCGGCACCTATGTCGGCAGCGACAAGTCAAAAGATACCTGAGATGTTTTTATTTGATTACGGTGTCATTGTATTCTGGGGCATGACATTGAAAGAGGAACAGAGGGTTTTGAAACTACTTGTTCCTTTTGAAGAGGAAAAACTAGACGTGGACGATGTTGAAACAGAAGAGTTCCATTACTACTACAATGAATCTTATCAACCTCGTATCTACAACGACATCATCACATTAAGACACCCTTCGAATTATCTCATTAAATTGACTATATCTCATGCCATTGCTCAAAGTGTGAAAATGACGCTCTTTGAAAGATTGATTGATGATACCATCAATGAAACCAAATATATTCCTCAAGTAATGGCTGAAGATGGTAACATTCAACTGTCACGGTAAGCAAGTCAATACAGTCCTATTCGTCATGGATCGTATGGCATAGGTAGTTCATCTCCCCCTTTTCTATGTCTGTCTTTTTCCCTAGAACGGCTATTACAAAGAAGATTGGCCAACTATTTATAATGAGAATCAACGTGAATTTAGTGTCGAATATCTTGGACACACCAGAAATTTTCTGGTCAGAGCCTACGTTGGAGCCACTGTATAGTGCTATACGTGGCTACTTGGAAATATCCCAGCGTGTAGAATTGTTAAATCAGAGAGTAGAAGTCATCAGTGACCTGCTGGAGATGCTGAAGGACCATTTGAATAGCTCCCATGGTAAAGTAGGATATAAAAGTTTGTTTGTTTTTTTTTTTTTTTTTTTTTTTTTTTTTTTACTAAAGAGAAAAATAACACGGAAACTAACTGATCCGTTATGTGTTCCATTATAGGTGAGCACTTGGAATGGATTGTTATTTGGTTGATTGGTATGGAAATCTTGGTGGCAGTCATTACAACTTCATTAGATGCGTTTAGTTTGTATTATAACAAAGAGTAAATCCGTTGAATATCATTTTGTCTCGACGCATGTTCATAACTGTTGCATTTATATCATCAAAGAGAATAAAAGCTTGTCTTAATGTCTTTCATGCCTACAACCTCCTCCTGGCTCATAAATTGAGGTTAATACGTTAGTAGTCTCTTTATTCTTCTAGTCCAATTCTATGGTAAGGCACCCTTTTCATAGCATATGAATAACCACATCGCTGTAGATCTATTCCCAAGAAGACTTTGTATATATTTTAATAGCCTTGCCTTATTCGATCAGTTCATTCGGTATATGTTATGGCTTGCTTTTCAAACAGACATAGTTTTTTTTAAAAAAAAGATCACGGCGATTGATACAAATAGGTCAAGATAGAATTTCTTCCCCCCCCCAGACCAGTACATTTTGTTTCTGAACCTATTTTACAGTGTCTGTCTTGCAAAGTCTGGATGCGTTAAATAAACTTTAAAAATTGCTTTCTTTGTCGTAAGCATATATCTTTCGTAAGCTCTTTCCAAATTAAGTTCGAATAGCAGCCTATTATAGACTCATTAGAAGCTTGAAAGTGGCCAACTTTTTCTTTTTTTTCTCCTCAAAAAGAAGGTAACACAATAGCACTTATGCGAAACCGATACGAACCTGAATCAAAAACATTTAAGAAACCACAGATCTTATATGTTCCTACATCTAACCGTATGCTCCTCTTTTACTGTCAACAGAAAAAAAACTGAATCGGTACGCTGAAGTGTTGTCGAAAGGTCCGCCATAAAGGCAGCATTTACCCTATCTATCGCAGCCTTCGATTTTATGCAGCTCCATATGCTGGGTAACCCTGCATTTATTCACTTGATTCGTCTATAAGCTATTTACAATTGGCAATATGAATTTCAAATGTGCCCTCCAGAAACTGAAGTGATTACCACATACAACAACTCGTCTTTGGCTTACAAAATAGATACGGTACACCGCGTAGGTTTTATTCTATTTATATATTTACGTGATTATGAAAAAGTAGCTGCACCTCTTCGGTTTAAACTTAAGGCCTGCTTATCCGTTCAACCTTCGAGTGTTTCAACTGTAAATGCTAAATTTTATAGCTTTCGATCTGATATTTTCTTGTTAAGTTTACCCAGTTTTGTTCTATCTCAAAGGAAACGGTAGAGCATTTCTATCTACAAAAGATGCGATTATTATGTAAGCACATGAGGATCCAAGATGCTTTTTTGTTGTGAGATTGAGAATAGCAATCCATAGCAACCGCTAATCACTAAAAACCAAACATCCAGCTTGATATAAAGCTCGTTAAGCTTTGTCATCGATAGCCTTTGGATTGAAGCTGGTTGTATGGATGGGTTTGGTTTGAACGAGGCATCTTTTTCATGGTCATTGGTATGAAAACTGACAAATGATAGTGTATTCCATCGTAAACCTTATTCCAGCAGTCAGTTTTCCAGTAATGCGGGAATCCACGAAAATTGAACATCATCCTCCTATTGGATTATAGATCGTTGTTCCACAATATTATGTCAACGCATAATCATCTACTGTATTGTTACAGAATTTATGCTGATCCCTCCCCCCCCCCACTTCCCCGCATACTATTGACACTATTTTTTTTTTTTTTTTTTTTTTGTGTCCGTCATTTTATGGGACCTATACAAAAACGAGCTATCTCCTTAAAGTTAATTATTTTGCTAACTAAAATTTTTTGTTTTCCGCGGTAAGTTATTGTACATGACAACCTTTTCCGAGGTAGACAATGAGTGGTGTATGAACAATACCTTTCTGCTTTTAAGTTTCATTGAAACACTACTATTCATAATCACCTAATATCAAATAGTAGGTGTGAATCTGGGCTATATCATCTTTTGTCATATTCAAGGAAATACAGTTAAGCTATCTAACTGAAGTTAAATACTCCCTGCCCAAAATAGGAGAATCAATGTTTACTCCCGGCCAACAAAACTGTTGATGTTCAACAAAAAATTTGCTAAAAAGTTGTACCTTTAGCCCGTGCGCTAATTTAGACACGAAAACAGACAGGATCACTTTTCGATCTCAGCTTTAAAAATACAAAGTTTTAATGAAGTAGCACAAAAAAAATTAAGGTGATATCATCTAGGACAAAAAAAAAAATTAGTTGGGTCAGTTTTTTAAATTTTAGGCCAAGAGATTTTTTGAGTTGTTTGCTTGACCACCACTGATCAATTTCTGTGCCTGGAATTTCTGCGAACTTGCCTTCTTTGCTCAATTTGACTAAAAAAAAAAAAAAACTCCCCCATTGTTATCTATCGCTACTAAAAAAAAAAAAAAAAAAAAAAAAAAAGAAAAAACCTTTGTTTGACAGATAAAACTTTAAAATGGCTTTCATATAAATAGGAACACATTCTCGTTCTATTCAATTTCGTTTTTTCCTATATTTCTGAGAATCCTTTGGTTTTTTTTTTTTTCTTCTTTGTCTCTATCTATTTATCTGACGTTTACGCCTGTCATTTTCCCTATTTCTTGCACGTTTCATTTTCCGGCCTGTTGCCTAATTTTGTTTTAGCGCTTTTCACCTCATGATGCTTCCAAAATCATCGTACGTATCGGTCAATTTATTAGAGCCCACGATTTATATTGAACCCAATAGCGATAACTTCAATGTCGTTCGTGGTACCGTCAACATTAACTTGCCTCGTACGACTACTGTTAAATCGATCTCTGTTCGCTTCGATGGCGTCATGGAAACGAAAGGTTACACGTTTGCATCTGTAGAAGCTGGTGCTTATGCGCAACGTAAACCGCTTGCTCGTCAACGACTTGTTCTTTATCCCAACCTGCTCGGACAGCCAGAGGAAACCGTCAACCGTCCTTTGGTCATGAATGCAGGTCTTACTCAATTTGGTTTCGAGATGCAAATCCCTTCCAAACTTCCAGAAACGATCGAGTGTTCTGATATCAAAGTCAATTACAATGTCACTGCCGTCTTGGAATACTACAGCCGAAACTCTTCAACAGCCTCTACTCTTTTGCAGCAACTCGGTCGTACTTACAATCGTGGCTCGTACAACAATAAAAACGGTCGCTACATTAAAGCCTTTGCCAAACAGCCTATCCGTGTGGCTCGTCTCCCTTACTGTAATCTCTTACTCGGTGACTCCATGGCAGACCCCATTGATTCGCGTACACATCGCTCCCGCTGGCTGAACTATCAGATTTTAATCAACAAAAAGGCGGTTGCTCTTGGTTCTGACTTACCCATCACTTTTCGACTGACGCCTGCCGATGCTGAAGACGAAGTGACGATGGATCGCGTGTCAATACAAATGCTAGAGCGTCGTGATCTTTTCAGAAGTAACTCAACTCCACATACCAGCCATTCCATTTTCACTATCCAACCTTCAGCGAACAACCAACTCAACGGTGGCGATGTATTACCTCTCAACACAGCTTTGACCGCTGGCCATGCATGGGAAGGCACCGTCTATTATTCTATCCCTGAAAACAAAGCCTTATCTCACTCCACCCAAGAGTATTCCGAATTCAATATCAGTCATACCTTATTGATTTCTATCACTTTATCTGTTCCTGGTGGCTCGGGTCGCTTCACATCCAGCCGTGTTCAAAAGACGCTTAGCTTTCAAACCCATATTGATATTCTAGACGAGACCGTAGGCGAATTGGAAGCATTCAAGTTGCCTACCTACGATGCTCCCCCCTCTTTTGATGAAGCTGTGTACGGCCTATCTCCATCTCAACAACAACATGTCTGCCTTGAATCTACTGGATTGGATCGTAAATTCAGTGAGTTTCCACCTAGTTATGAAGATATCAGCACCACTACCCGCCCCATCAATGATACTGTACATACAACAACAACAACAACAACAACAACAGTAACGGCTGACAGATAATGGAACAGCCTCCAAAAAAATAATCTGTAAAAAAAGTTGTAATCACTGATTTTTATATACCCCCCCCTCCCACACCCTTCCTTTATATCCAAGCATTACAGATTATTTATTTGTTTTATATATCTATCCTCTTATCTATTTTCGAACCCATGCATCCTGTACATAGATACACACTGTTATCATTAAGCAATGTAAATAAAGAATAGGAGCGTATGCTTCCTAGAGTTTTTTGTTGATAAATAACGAAATAGATTGAAATCGATACTCTCATCGCATCTTTCACAAGAACGCCAATGATGGTTGAATGAACGTCGAGTGCAATCAACATAACATGATCGCCATCTGTGAAGAACGCACACCTGCGCATCAAGGTTTCTGCTGCTCTTTCAACTATTTATTTTTATCATTTCCAATGAGAAAGGAAAAGTTCAAATGAGTTGTAGCTTTTATTTGACAATCCGATTTTCTTTATTGAGAAAACAAATAAAAAACGTAGTTAAAAAAAAAATAATAATGTGTCATTGGCTCTACATGCTCACAAAGATAAGCGAAAAAAAAAAAGCGACCCTTTTTTTTATTAATCCGAAACAATAAATCCGCTCAAGATTTGTTTTTTGGGCCTTTTTTTTTTTTTTTTTTTTTTTTTTTTTTGTTTCATCCTCTCACATTGGATTTACGCAAAAACCTTTAGGCGGACACTGATGTGTAGAGCTGCTATTCCTCAGACATGAACATGCGATGGGTTCACCAACCCAAAGAGGACAGTTCTTTCCAAGGTTGTTATTGTCATCTGTGCAGCAATGATCCATCGGTAGGACAGATGAAATGAGTGGATGTCTGTCGGTAGCATGCGAAAAATAGTTGAATGTTACATAGCTGAAAGGAGAGAACGCTTTGGCACTCATTTCACTCTATCGAATGAGCTCTTTCGGATAAACATGAGTAATAAGCGGATATTTTTTTGGCTTGTACTTCCAGATCCTTATTCTATTATAGTGGACCCTTTTTTGATTATGAACCTACTCCATTACAATTACTCCATTTGGAAATAGGGATTCCCATCTTTTAGGTCCGTTTCACAAAATCGCTTCGTGGTGAAGCTTTTGGCATTCGTATTTCCGAGCCTCTGTTCTCCTACCTAAATCCAGGGTCTTTGGAAAGTTTTTGCCGTTTGACCTAATTATCAAGTGCTTTATCTCAGTATCTGCAACACAAGACTTGTATCTGCCTCGTTTACAGCTCTTTACCCCTTCAGTAAACCAAAAAAGGAAGATGGGATGATCGGTATAAAGTTACCCGAATGACATCTATCCATAGTTACGATCATCCTAGAAAAAGTGGAATAGCTTCTTCGTGACTATGATGCTGCATACAGTGCCAATAGTAGTGTATCGTAAAAAGATCAAGCAGAGCACGTGCTAAAACTATCACACCCTCCCTATGTTTAACAGGTCATTCTTCTTTGTTATCAGTCACCATCACCCTCATCGCACTGAGTATATCCTTCTTATCGCGCTTTTCGGTAAAAAAGGGGTTCCGATGCTCGCTATGACCGTGCAACAACGTAGGAAAAACAATGAGCTGTTGAGGCATGTAAAGAGCAAGAGGAGATACATAGATTACTATCACAAACTTCAAAGTGCGCTGCTGAGTCCTCAAAGCTGAAAGGATACACGGATTACAATTTTTGGAATTTACTTCCTCTCTTTATCAGTGAAAACGAATGGTTGAATCAACGCAGTGCATTTTTTTGTTTTGTTTTTCAGTAGGGTTCAGGACGTTAAGGTAAAATGATAGTGCTTAAAATATAGTTTTCCGAATCATTAGTAAAGATATCATCAACCAGGGAGTTTCATTCACCATTATAGCCATATGAATATTGATGCCAAACGGAAAAAACTAAAAAAAAAAAAAAAAAAAAAAAAAACTAGAATTATCTGTCTTATGTCTGGGCAATCGACATGCTTAAAAGGCAACGAATGAACAAATTGCAAGGCAGCATTCACAGACGGGTGTTAATCAACGCTTGACGCTTTGAACCGGATGACAATGCTACTTCCCTATTTGAACAAAACAACTTGTATAACTATTTCGATATACAGGAGGCGTCTTGCCATTCACCTCAAAACCTTGCTTTTACATAGAGAAAAGAATTTAAGAATACAAAAAAAGAGACTGTAATAGTACGAAAGTAATAGCTGCAAATAATGAGCACATACAACTTAATAGTTCGCCGAAAACCTTGTCGTAGAAGGATAAACTTCATGAACTATTTTTGTTTCGAGACCCTTTGATGACATCAACTAAACAGCAGCTAGCGAAGGGGATGTCTAAAAGAGATCAACATCCAAATTTGCGGTTCATCTCGTCTCGAGTACCGAAGGTGACTGAGCTCGCTTATTTGTTCCCAACTGAATAACAACTTTGAACCCAAGATTCATTTTCCCAAGCGATCAAAAGACTTTTAAAAACTCAGTATCCAGAACATTATTTGGCAGATTCTACAAAAGTTGTTTTCGCACAATTTTTGGTGAGGGGATGTAGAATAAAGAAAAGAAACAATAATGAAGAAAGTGAAAGCGGAAAACGTAAAAATGCAAAGGCTGGTAAGCGCAAACGAGCATTCATGCCATTCATTCATGATATTATGGATACACTTAACAGTGTAACACAATCATGTATAACGCCGCTATACGAAGACCTTGAATTCCAAGAACTTTGTTCAAAGTGATGGATACAAAACTTACCATATATCAAATGAACTTTTTTTGTTTCGAAAATCAAGGCTCATATAATGAGTTCACTGCAATTCACAAAAGCGGGAAGGAAGCATTCTACTTCATTTTGTCATTTTTTGGAAAGATATTTTGGATTCTGAGCCGATGCTTCTGTGGATAAAAATCCAAATAAAACTTTCTTCTTGGAAAGGTAGTTGTTGTTCTTACACAAACTGACAAATATGATTCGCATAGGTAAAAACTGCAGGCCCCATTCTATCGAACATTGTGTATTTTTTGTGGGTAATCTATAAGCTCTTTGTCCGCATCTTTTTTTGCCTTACAGAAAATGCTTTGCGTTAAAAAAAGGTGGGCATGAACTTCCCTTTTTCTGGGCGGGGAAGTATGAATCTCGACTGATCAGTCACATTAACCACTGATTTGAGGCTTGGGGGGGGGCACTAATCGCGCTCGCGTGTTCATTCCTACTTTCTTCATTTGCACTTTCCTTTTTTTGACAAACCCTAACAGTCTCAATATCAAAGAAAACTTAAATGCAGGCTTTGACACCTACACCTGACCCGAACTATGGAACCATCGCTGAACTCAACGGCAACTTAGGTATAGAAAAGTGATGCATCCAATAACTTTACTGAACAATGTTTTAAAGGTCTCTTTCAATCTTTTACTACCCTTTAGTTCATGTGGAGAATGAACATAATCCGTTAATGGAAGAGCTTAGAAACAACAGTGTAAGGAGCATTTTCTGTTCCAAAAGACAATTTTCTGACATACTCATACATGCTGTTTCTCTTTTTTTCATTTACAGACACATTTATACCCTTCTATCAGTGTCACGCCTTTGAAAAACGATCCTGCTGACTTTGACAATACTCATTTAATGGACGTCGACAGTAACTTTTATGACGCTACAGTGAAGGACATCAAAGCAGCTTTACGCAGCCAATGGGACGAAAGGTAAAGATTTTTGAGAAACTTTCACAAAGCTTTTATCTCTGATTTAGATATACGTTATTTTGTCAATATAGACGCCCAATGTTAGAAAGTCTACCGATTTATAAACCAGCTAAGCAACTATTCGATTACGTTTACAAAAACTACCTTCAAGAAAATAACGCTATGAAAGAGCACCTTCAATTCGAAAGAGAACAAACCAATGTATTAAAATGCCTAGCATGGCATCCTCACCAAGATAGACTGGCAGTTGGACACGGCGATAATCAAGTCTATGTCTATGAAAAATTGGATAACAATCTTTGGATATGTCAAGTATTATCTCATCAAAAAATGCAACATATTCGATGTATGGAATGGAAGAGGAATGCTGGCGGAACTCTAGCTGTTGGATGTAAAGAAGGCGTTTGCGTCTGGAAATTACCAAAGACAACGGCAGACGACCAACAACCAAAACAAACCATAAGATATCATCCTTCAGCTACTATGCGCTATTTAACGTACCACAACCAAAGTTATATCAGTTCCATCGCATGGGACCCAACACCGGGCAGTCAATTACTAGCGACTGTCTCTGCCACTTCGAGTACACTCGTTGTTCATGATCTATTATTGAACCGTACCATCCCCTTAAAACGCTACGGTAGAGGGGGCAATCACATTCTTCAATGGAGCCCAAGTGGCGAATGGCTGTTTGTCGGTGGATCGGGCGGCATTTCACGCTTATGGGATACAAGAAGCTGGGATTCGCGACCTATCAATAATCCCGCAGGCCTATGGGTCCAAGCTGCTTGTTGGTCAGTGGACAGTCGAACCCTTTTCTACTCCATGAGCGGGAAAAGTACGATTCATTTATTGCACATTACAGGCACTCCTGCTAAATCAACCATTATAGAAAACGAAATCTTATCCATGCCTGCAACTACCATCAACAGCGTATCTGGTACTCCTACTGAAGTAGGTGGCGTCATTCGCGATATGTGTATCGATCCTAGAAATGGTCAACGGTTAAGTGTAGCATTTGAGAATTCAGAATTGATCGCAATATACTCTGTTAAGCAGATCACTCCATCCAATATGCATGATCATGATATGCTATTATCACTGTAAGTATAAACTGTAAACGCTACAGAACATCGCTCATCACTAACCAAGCACCCATCTATGTATTTGCTAGCGGTTTTATACGTGGAGCCAATATTGATTGCAGCACTGAATTATTATCTATTAAAGCCTTGAAAGATACAAAGCCTATCTATATTTCATATTCATCGACATTCAAAGGGGGAGCTTTATTGGCTATTGCCTGGGATAATGGTTTGATCAGCTTTGTGACACAGAATTTTTTAACAGACGAAGAGGTCAGGAAGAGGATCATTTAAAGCATAGATAGTCAATTCATCATTTTTTAGTAAAATGATCATATTCGTGATAGCAAAAGTCAACTAATAAAAACAAATACCACTTTTCATACTATTATATGTTGATACGAAGAAGACTAATTGTGTGTATTCTACAATTTTAATACCAATACTTCTGTTGCATACTTATCACTTACTAGATAATAGATTATAGGACGCATCTGCATCAAGATTTTGCATTTAGCCCTCATCTCATAGTCACGGCTTTCGTTTATAAAGGTCAATCCCGGTTCTGCCTGCCATGATGGAACAATTGATGAATGAGATACACAGGATGTGCGAAAAGTGAAAAAGGGCTTTTTTCGGATGCATAAACTTTCTGGCTTTTTTTTTGAATTTCAGCCAACAAATTTGTCCCTTCAAAGTTCATGTGCATTCCTCTAAGTTGAGTAAAATTGTTGATAAAATGAGTGAAGGGTAAATTAGCAATTGTCATTGAAGAGATATTTGACTATAAGACTCAACGACAACCTTATACCGGAATAGCCTGAATCAAGATGACTTTCGTAAACTCTTAGCTACCCCACGACCGCCTCGTCATAATGACAGTGATGGTAGTGCCATACCGATAACAGCACCCAAGTTTAAGATGCCTGCACCTCGAACACCGTTAGTTCCTAAATTTATATAGCTGTATTATAATAAACGTTAAACAGATGATCCTGAAAGACTATTATTTTCAATATAGACGTAATGCCGGTGCTGCAATATTTGCACAACCACGATCGATGAGAAAGAAAAAGTAAAGTAGAACTCTGATTGACTAAGATCATTTTTGACGTCGCAATTTGATTGCACTTATTCACGTTGTATTATTCTCTCTTCCCAGTTTCAACAAGGCAAAAAAAGAAGAGGAAATTGAAACTGTTCCTCAAACGCCATATCGTGATAGAGCAGCAGAAAGACGACAGCAAGAGCTAGCAGCGGCAGAATCGGAAGCTCCTGTAGGCTTCTCAGTAGCTAAAGCAGCTGACGACTACTCGCAACTTAGTACTGAGGAACTCTTAAAAAGAACACAAGCTGAGCGAGATCAGGAGTTAGATGCAAAACAACTTTATGAACAATCGAAATATTTGGGTGGTGACGTTGATCATACTCATCTCGTCAAAGGATTGGATTATGCTTTATTACAGAAAGTAAGGAAAGATTTAGAGCATAGAAATAAAGAAAAAAATCGAGACACTGACGAAGAGATGGAAGACGGAAATGATAATGAAGACGAAGAACTAGACGATGTTTTGGATAAATTTGAGCGAGGCGAGACAATACGTAATGATGAGCATGCTCAAGACGATACTCTCGGCTTAATGGATAAACGAAATTTTCGTACTGTGATGGCTAGAAATATTGTAGAAATAGCAGTTCAACAATCTGCGAATGATAAACAAATGCAAAGGACGGACCTATTTGAATCAGGCCGTATGGCATATGTTTTTGAGTTAGCTGATGAAGTAGGCAATTATACGGATCCTTTTGCGATTCCTACGTCTGTTATCCGAAGTAAAGCAGATATGGCGGCAAAGATATCTTCCAGAGGAGGATGGTCAGAAGAGAATCAATCGGAGGCCGACTTCGTTATTGAAAAAGTGTCTCAGGTAATGGCAGGAGTGCGACGAGGTGAACGCGGCATGCAGCAACAGCAGAAACAGAGAACAATAAATGACTTGAGAGGAAAGAGCGATAATCTGACAAAACATCAGCAAGCAGCAACACTGACAAAAGCAACGCAATTGATAAGTGAGCCAGTTGCTATGAGTGAAGATGGATTTGATGGCGATATCTTTGCAGACGTAGGACGAGATTATCAATTAGATGAGAGTCATGTCAGTACCACTGAAACATCAGAAACATTACCACCAGCAACGAAAATGGAAAGGGGCGGTTACTTCCAAGGCTTAGCAAACAATGACGATGATGAAATGGCTGAGGCTGCTGATGCAGCGACGGATAATGCTGTCAATGCACTGCTTACGAAAGCAACAAGTTCAAATATCAGAAGCATAAATTTAAAAGGCTTAAGTGAAGGAGGAGAAGCAAAGGAAGACGAGGTCGAAGAAGGAACATTACCAACAAAAAAAATGAAGTATAGCCATGATAATGATGTTTCCGCTCCAATATCTGCATCAACGTCAATACTGAATATGGATGCAGATGAAGCGGACATCGATATGTTTGGTTTAAGTTCTTCTGCGTTACCAACTTCCTTTGAAGAACACAAAAGAGCAGTTGCTGCCTATGAGTCAGGCGACAGTAGTGACAATGATGAAGAAAATGAAAATGATAGTGCTACACAAATGATGGATCAAGGTACAAATCGCAATAAGAAAGCACAGTTAACACGGTGGGACTTTGATACAGAAGAAGAGTGGCAAAAGTATAAAGACTCAATAGAAATCCACCCAAAAAGTGCTTTTCAGTTTGGCGTTAAGCTGGGCGACGGCAGGAAACGTAATAGGGAAAGAAAAGGCATGACTGAAAAACAGAAATTAGACAGAGAATATCAAAAAGTGAAAAATATTATGAGTCAAAAGTATGGAAAAACTTTAGATAAATAAAACATATGAATAGTAAACTTGTAATTGAAATTAGGATGTAGCTCTACTTACTAAAAGCAGTTAGAGTCTTCTCATCTGTTCTTTACTATATGGATGGAGAACCTGCATAGTGTACTTTGAAGGTGGACAGTTTGAGCAAAAAAGAGAATCCACAGCCAAATGACGTAGACTGCGAATTTTCTTAAGTCCGGGGATGGCCCCACAGGCAGATTCGTCAAAGGTACCTTTTCTGAAAGATTTATTGCCCTAAAATAAGGTCAGCTAGTAGGCACAAGAAAAAAGGCACACATATTGGAATTGCTTTCTTTTTTTTTTTCAATCAACCTTTAGAATACTATAGATATCAGTGTCATGTTGTTCACTATCTCTCGTGTTGCTCGCCCTGCAGCTGCTCCTGTCAGGTACTATATAGCTGAATTAAAAAAGGTTGTGTCATTTAACATTTAGCAACAAGCTTACCGCTCACTCCATTTTAGCAAGGCCATTCAAGCTCGTAACATGGCTACCTTGAAAGAAAGTAATCTGTCAGCCCACAATGAGATATAGCATAAAAAATACAACAATCGAACGTTACTTAGAAAACTCATAACACTATACATCCTATATTTTAATTTGTACAAATGTAGTTCAGCAACGTTTGAAGTCTGTTCAAAATATTGAAAAGATCACCAAATCTATGAAAATGATTGCTTCAACTAAGGTTAGCAAGGCTCAACGTGGTATGGAATCAGCTCGTACTTTTGGTGAATCTTCTAACGGTAAAGTGTCAACTGAAACATAAAAACACTATACGTTGTTGGAATGAGGTTTATAGTTAGTGAAGCTTGAAGGGGGCTGGATTCTTTTCTCAAACAGAAAATGCGGGGAAAATTCTCCCATGGAAAAGATCAGAAATAAACTAATCAAATTTTCTATCTTTATATTATGCTTATACATACAACACCCTATTAATGTTTATATAGCTCTTTTCCAAAATGCTGAAACTAAGGCAGCCACTGATGGCAAGATCCTTTACATTGCTTCTTCTTCTGATCGTGGTCTCTGCGGTGGTATTCATTCCAGCATTTCCAAAGCAACTCGTCGTATTGTCAGCGAAAACCCTGCCTCTGAAACTGCTCCTCTTGTCATTCTTGGCGATAAGCCCAAGGCTCAACTCAGCCGTGTTCTTCGTAACAATATCGTTTACAGTTTCAATCAAATTGGCAAAGGTCTTCCTACCTTTGAAGAAGCCTGTTCTGTTGTCGATACTATTCGCGCCAACGGTGATGTCGACTTCGACTCTGTCAATATTATTTATAACAAGTTCAACTCAGTTGTCTCTTATGAAGCTGATGTCATTCCTGTCTACTCTGAAGAGACCTTCAAGGCCTCACCCAACTTCTCTGTTTATGAAATCGAAGATGATGTGTTGGCTAACTTGCAAGAATTTACTTTTGCCAATGGTGTCTATTGGGCTATGGTAGAAGGCCATGCTGCTGAAATGTGTGCTAAGCGTGCTGCTATGGAGAACGCTACAAAGAATGCTGGTGAAATGATTCAAAAGTTGACAATGACTTTCAACCGTGGTCGTCAAGCCGTTATTACCAACGAATTGATTGATATTATTACTGGTGCATCTGCTCTTTAAAAGGATCGTGTTATTCAGAATTAAAAGAAAGGGTAGTTAAATCATTAAGACTAACGAGAAGAACCTTTTTTTTAAAAAAAATTAATTATTTTTATTATATGAATCTCCATTTTTCTATATGAAATTGGTGTGGAAGGAAACTTAAGAAAGCAAGTGGTCTATATCTAAAGGTCATACTTTCTTCATCTATAATTTAAACAAAAGGATATGTCTGAACTTTCTTTGTATAAAAGCTAATTGTACTACAATTTTATAAAGCATTCATGGATGTTTTAATTGAGAGTCTGATTTTTGACTATATGGATATATGGATAATTTGATTAAAGTATGAAATGTCCTTTGAGATACCTTTACAATGGTAGATTGCTAGATAAATGTTTCCTTATCTTATCTATTCTCAATAATCTAAAAATGTAATTACTGGAAAGAAAGCAACCCTCAGATAATAATTATGCAACAAATTTTGTTGGCTTGGAACAAATAACCCGGTTAGAGCTGGAATTAATCAGAAAGCGTTCTTTGAGTTTTCCACAGAAAGCAGTATGGCCTTTGGGCTACTTAACGCCAATAGTTCGATTGACTAAATAACATAATTCTATAATCAGAGGTCTTTAGAGATTGAAGCCTATCAGTAACGTTGGAAGTAACAACTAGTATGGAAGGGTGCGACCGTATGAACGAGTGCTACTTTTACGTTGTACGTCTGCTGCCATTTTCTGAATGTGAAAGTGAGCTTACTCCCTCATTTTACCTATGCCAGTAATAGTAGCCTTAGCGAATAATTCTGTGACAGGCTTTAATCCGTATTTTTAATTCTTCCTAAAAAAGTATAGTATATGTAGTTGAAGTAGGATGTCCAAATATACTCTGCATCACACAATACCCTAAGAGAACGTGGTAAGAACAAATGTAAACGAAGTCTGGAATGCCTTTGTTTCTCTTAAAATGACATAAATGAGAAATATTCGTTTAGAAATTGTAATAGACGAAATGCTTAAGGTGACTATGAATTCGGTATAAAATTTTGTGCGCTTCTCGTTGTATGAGCTTTCTTGAATACTGTACGCTCGAGCAGAAACAGAGCGATGGTGTGCAGCGTCGTATTTCACAGACGGTAAAGAGGAGTAGTGAATGAGCAAAGAAAAGGGGATTTACAGTTACACTAATCAATAAGCGTAATGCTGTTTAAAGTTAAAGGCAGTAAGATGATGATGTCGGCTCTTTACCAAATTTATCCTTTGAAAATGTGGATGAAGGAAAAGGCTGGATTCTTAACTATTGCGCATTACACAAGCAATATAAACCATAGGACAATCAGATATCCTGAATGCTTGTGGCGTTCAAAAAATTAAAATAGTGGTTTAGAGTGCCTGTACAAAAAACGCTGACGTAAAAATCCTGTACTAAACCTGGTAAAAATACATGTAGAATCATCACCCCTCTTTCCTACTATGCTAAGATCGCGGGTTGTGATCCTATTCTAGCAATGAAAGTCTACTTTACATTTCCATGTGAAGAGAACAAGATTTAAACAGGGACTTATGCTGAACTTTCTAGGGGAGTTAAGAAAGAAGAGTATCAAGTTAATGTCATCCGCATTTCTTTGAGGTTACAAAGTTACACTCGAGAATCTTACATGTGCCTGTTTGTTGTTCAGACACAATAAAGTATTGATCAAATGTCAATTGACAAAAAGAGTAGGTTTTACAACAAAAAGAAGGAGTTTATTCGCATAGTATTCTATTATACCACTAAGCTACAAAAGAAGCAACGAGCAGATTTATTTGTAATGATCAATTCTGCTAACTGATTTGAGACGTTCCAAAACTGCCATAAAATAAAGCTATATAAATTCAGTCGTTGTTCTTCTTCTCGCTTTCTTTACTTCAATATTACTTACATTCCTAGGACCCATTGTCTAATTTCTTTTAAACCACTATGTGCAGCATCCCAGTCTATCTGAACTATGATAATATATCCTCCTTCCATTTTGACCCAACACGTCACGAACAACCAGCAGCAAACCAAGTTCACCCGTCTATAAGGATGCAACGAATGCATACAGGTAAATCGTACAGAGTTATCTTTCGGTCGTCTATAATAGCAGTCGCTTATACAATTGTATATTAGATGTTATATCTCCTCCTTCTGTCATTACAAGCAGCAGCTTAAAAATGGCTCTATGTCAGCCTATTTTAGTAGAGCCTACATCGGACTTGACAACCTCTTATTATCATCATCAGTACCAGTATCATTATCAAAACCAGCATCAAGTCAATAATGAGAACACTTCAGAAATATCTTCGTTGGGTATACGTACACCGGATACTCAACAGCAATTTTTACAAATATGCCCCTCCACTACTACTGCCATAACGTCGACAATAAACATGTCTAACGATAACTTAATGATGCCTGCACTTTTTCCTTCGTCACCCACTCAGAGTACTTCTTGCACTTCTTCGGTAAGTCTTAATCCTGTTTATGTATCAACATCCAATGATGATGCACTGACATTAACTTACTCCTTTTCTGATTTTTTGCAACACAAATAATAGAACCAGATGATGTTATTACAAAAACGGTATTCCGCAGATTTCTCGGATAGTCATTTCACCTATTTCCAGCAGGTACAAGAACAACCTTATTACCAAAAAGATATTACCGATTCTCCTGCCGTTGCTATTATTCATGAAAATGACTACAGTTATCTTTGTCGATTATCACGCAAGCAATTGATCCAACGTATAGTCGAGTTAGAATCAGAAAAGATGCATTACCGAGGCTATAGTAGGAAAAATAGCAACGTGTCACCTAATCAAACACCCATTCCAGGCCTCGAAATAAATGAAAATGACAAAGAACGGGCGACGTTCGAAGTTGAACAAATAAAAGAAGATAGTGAAATAGACGAAGAAAAAGATACTACGACTATTAACTCTACCGCTGCTGTTCCTTCGCTTCCTTCTCCTGCTTATTCCTGTCATTGGCATGGGTGTAATGCCGTAGAATCGTCGTTAGAGAAGCTCATGAGTCATATTTGTCAAGTTCACGTTGGCAGCGGAAGAGCTTACTATACCTGTGAATGGAGAAATTGCGAGCGAGGCTCGCTGCGTCCATTTATGAAAAGACACAAGATACATAATCATATCAGAACGCACACTGGTGAAAAGCCCTTCATATGCAAAGTTTCAGGTAGCGTATACAGTACCATATCTTTATTTTTAACATATGTAATGATGATTAAAAATTGAGTTCACAATATTAGGCTGCCATAAGAATTTCTCTAGACCTGATTCTTTAACGTTACATATGAGAACGCACTCTAACCAACGTAACTATTTATGCTCTGCACCTGGTTGTGACAAAGCGTATTATCACTCAAGGTCATTGAGAAAGCATGTAAAAACATTTCATTTATCATTATTTTCTTCATCAAGAAAGCAGCAGTAGCAAATGGAAGCTTAATGAAAACAACGTCATATTTCACAACCACAAGTCTGGTGACATTCTTTCACATTATTATGCTCTCTATCTGTAATTGAAAAACAGCTTTCCTTTGCAGATGCCAAGTATGCTTATCTTTCACAATAATTTATACCCAACAATAAGTCCTTTCTACCATAATATGCCTTCTTTTTGTTCGTTTGTCATACCGATATCTTTATGATTATGCTACCGCTTTGTTATTTGTTACAAATAAACTTCCTTTTTCAAGAAAAAAATATGCACGTATCACACATATGAACAGATCCTTATACCTTTTTACTGGACTGGTGCTCTTAGCGCAAGACATCCTTTTTGAGAAACATGCAGAAGACCAAACAATAAAATCAGGGGCACTGTTCCTGAAGACAAGGCTCTGCCTATTCACTCATCAGGAGTACCTTTTTCGTGTACACAAGCTCGCCATATAAAATGTATAAACATGTGTTTGTTGCACTGTGAATGTGGTTATGTGTGCAGCAATGCGTTTCCGTTTTTGCTTTGATCATTGGCAGGACTCGCAAACTCTCCTGATTTCACTTTTTCCTCTCTTGTTCATAATATTTCCTCTTTTGTTCATTTGCCCTCTTTTCAAATTAATCGCTATTTTTTCAACAGCGTCTATAAACACTTTGAATGAACAATTTTCATTGCTAGTATATTCACAGCTATAACCATTATTACACAACTTTTCAGGGTAAAGTGAAAGAATTTAAGCTATGCATATTGCCGAATATAGAAATGAAATAATAAAAAAGAACGAAAAGATCATTGTATTCTAAACTGGTCTTTCTTCTTTCATTATCATGTTACAATTTATAATTGCTATCGTTTCTATTGATTGACTCTTCGACTTCAACTAAATATTAACTTAACCTCTATTTGCTTGGTTATAAAATTCTCTTTGCCTCAATAATAGGCTTTCAACACTCTACCTCAATGTCTTCTTCTTCAGACTTATTTGTGAATACAAATAAAGATGATTTGACTTTACCGTCTCATACAGCTATTACTACAGCTACTGAATCCATTTCCCCTATTACTCAGGAGAACGGCTCTTGGAATAAAATACAAACAAGCTATATAGCGAAAAGAAAGCATTTACAAAATGAACGCATGCGTCAGCTTAAAGAATTAGAAAAGCAAGTAATTGAGTCAACGCATTTGTCGGCTAGAAGAAAAGAAGAACTAGACATGACTTCGACTCGTCACAACAGTTACAGTTGTAAAGAAAAAGAAAACGACGATAATAAAGCTAATTTTAACAATTTTAAGGAAAGCAGCAGCTATAATTTTAAGGCAATAACAACATCAAATTCCTTATACAAATCTGAACGCAGATTAGATTTAGGAGATGCCACTTTAGAAGATCTTGAAGACCTTATTGCAGCTTCGGCAAAAAGATTGGCAAGTTATCGATTAAGAAACCAAAAATCATCTCAGCAGCAGCAAAATGACCCATCTTCCTCCAGTACAACAACAACGTTATTAAGCGACAATAAATGGAAAGATTTTCTGTCTTCCACGACACCATCGACGTCAGCATCCTCTTCTCCGCCCTCTGCCGCTTCCTCAACTTCTTTAGTAGAAGTAGTCGTAGCAGACAATAGAGAAAAGGAAAGAAGGACAATAAAGCCCGGTACTACGTCTTCTTATTCTAGGCTAAAAAGTATTTTCGAAAAAGATCAACCTATATCTACCTCCACCTCCTCTACCGTATTAAAAAGTAATAGCACCCTTTTGACACCGCCAACTGCAACCGCTACTACAATGACTAGCACAACAGAGCATAATAACTCCAGTAGCTTGTCGTCCTTTTCTTTAAATGACTTTTTATCCAACCATTTATCCTCTACATCAACTGCAAGCACTTCGCTGGCAACGATATCCCCAACTGCGTCTAGTATATCATCCTCTTCCTCTAGCATTATACCCAACACCATTGTCACTTCTTCTAATGCAGTAACAGTGGCCAGCCAACGAAAAACTGCAGAGACCAATATTCCGTCAAGAAGCTTAAGAAGGAGCAAACACAATCATGATTTAGTGGCATTTACAACACCCAAACAATCGAATCACTCTCCCACAAAACCAAACTCTTCCACAGTGTCGTCGTCACGTCGTACTTCGCAGCAACAACAATTGCGTAAGAAACCTATGAAACTATCTACAACAACCAGTACAGTTAACAACGATTGTCAGCAAAGCTTAGAAACATCCATATCCTCTGTTCGAAGCAGAAAGTTGAATACACTTGCGTCGTTAAAAAACCGTCAAAAGCAAGAGCAGCAAATCGAGAAATCTACAAGCACTGCCATTGCTCATAATAGCATTAGTAGCAGTAGTGCAATTAAAAAATCAGGCACAACTCTATACTCTTCCACATTAGGTAAAACGACGAATACTCAGCCTGATGGAGAAAGACGTAATAAAAAAAACTTGAGCATATCGACTAAAACGGCAAACCAGCAAGATCTATTTCATTCTTCAATATCTGCAGCGGGGTCGAATACACCGACCACCGCCATATATCCCAACCATAGTAGTATGACCACCGCTGCTCCTACTGCTGCTATTAACAATGCAACAGCAACAAGGCGCAAAAGGGGAAAGGTAGTTGAAACTATTAAAGCAAAAATTACGAAATAAAACCTTTAAGGGTTCTAAAGGAGAAAAACTAAGACTAAATATAAATTATAGACATTTACAGGTGGTTCAGCAGCATTGCAATGCACATCTTCTTCTTCTTCAATTGCACCTTTATCCTTACCACCTATGAAAGTGGAACCGTTGAATATCCCAGCCGCGCATCAGTATGTGAATAAACCAGCAGCAACTTTATCAAGAAACACCGCCAAAACGCCTACTCGTATACCTTTACCATCTTCTACTACCAACATCAATGGCAACAGCACTCTTTCCGTTACTACTACCCATAGATTTAATACCTCGACTACTAGCACCAAAAAATCGGACATGATAACAGAAGACAAATCATCGTTATTCAGTAATAAAAATTACCGACGATCTTTAAGGAAACCTAAATCCAACTCAACCATTACGAATAACAATGGCTGCCCTATGGCTTTCAAACTACAAGCTAGTCGATCCAACAAAAGTGCAGATGAAAATCATATTTTATCAAGGCATAAATCAATAACATCCAACTCATCCATCTCGTCTTCTTCCTCAACTGCTACTTCAACTAATACGCTCTATAATAAGTCAGCGTTAAACAGTAATGGTTCTGTAGGAGGTTTAGTGATTGGTAGTAATGATATGCACTCGAAATCAATTAAATCAAGTTTGGGTAAGTATTATCTCTGCTGTATCATTTTTTTTTTTTTTTTCATTACACTCACTTTTTATACTCTGGTTAAATTTTCACAGTTCCTTCGTCAACAATAACAACAAAGAAAAAGATTCCTACTTTACAAGAACGTTTGCAAGGACTAGTGGATGAAAGCAACAATAAGACATGGATGGAAAGAGAGTCTAAATATTCCAGTAACAATGGCAAGAGCGGAACAGCTCAATTCACTGACAAAAAAATTGTCCTGCGAGGTCAAGGAACCTCTACTAATGCTACTTCGACTACTTCTCCCGCTAATATGGATACCAGCAACAGTTATCTTCATCACCAACAATTAACGCCGAGTAGAAAAATCATGATGAGAGTAGCCATGACTCCAGAAGCTGCTCTTAAACTCTATCAATTCAATCTTACCGCTTATGAAAAGCAGGAAATATTTTCCTATGATCGAATTTATTTCGTAGGTCACCATGCCAATAAACGACCCATTGACGCACCAGCGACAGCATCGGGTAGTTCCACACCGCCTACCAACAATTATGGCTATGACGATGAGCGTGGCGATTATTATATCACTCTACGCGATCATCTGCAATACCGTTATGAAATTTTGGAATTAATGGGTAAAGGCAGCTTTGGTCAAGTGTTACGATGTTTCGATCATCGAACGGGTCAGAAAGTTGCGGTTAAGATGATCCGTAATAAACGACGTTTCCATGCTCAAGCAATGGTGGAAGTTAAAATTCTGGAGAACCTGATATGTTGGGACCCTGAAGATCGTTATCATAATGTTAGAATGACGGGAAATTTCTTGTTTAGAAATCATTTGTGTATTGTATTTGAGTGTCTCAGTATGAATTTGTATGAGTTTATTAAGAGTAATAATTTCCAAGGTTTCAGCATGGGATTAATTAGAAGGTATAGAAATGAAAATATAAAGAAAGAAAAATAAGTCAAATTGGTAATTAATCATTCAATCTCATGCTAGGTTTGCTATACAATTGTTGAACTCATTGACATTGTTACAGAAGCACAAGTTGATACACTGCGACCTAAAGCCAGAGGTAATAAACACACGAAGCAAAGAAAAGAACTGTAGACCTCTAACATTTAAATCATGTCTATTAGAATATTCTCCTTAAGCATCCTACAAAAAGTGCAATAAAAGTAATTGATTTTGGCAGCTCTTGCTTGGAAAACGAAAAGGTTTACACCTATATTCAAAGTCGCTTTTATCGATCACCAGAAGTTATCCTGGGCATGAACTATGGATTGCCTATTGATATGTGGAGTTTAGGCTGCATTTTAGGTGAATTGCATACTGGTTACCCCGTGTTTCCTGGCGAAAACGAACAAGATCAATTAGCATGTATCATGGAAATACAAGGTATTCCAGAAATGTACATCATAGAGAAGAGTAGTCGAAGAAAACTGTTTTTCGGTAAGAATGCGAAAGTGGCTTCACCAATAGATAGTGTATGACACGTAAGAACTGAGACTATTTATTTTTCTCCTAGACTCACAAAATAATCCACGTATTCAGCCTAATTCCAAAGGAAGAAAACGAAGGCCTGGTACGAAACCATTGGCACACGCTTTAAAAGCGAGTGATGAGGATTTCATCGACTTTGTGGACAAATGCTTACAATGGGATCCTGATCAACGTATGAGACCAGACGAAGCATTAAAGCATCCATGGATAATGAAATCTGCCTCTACCAAGAAATATTCTATCAGCAACTTGTCGGCCACTCGATGAATTGATTGAGAAGTATACGCTGAATACACACTAGTACTTCCTATGGACAACTACTGTTCGTAATACTTATTTGTAATTATTGATAAGATATCATCGACAATAATGATAGCAATTATATATATACATTTAATCTTTACATTAATATCTTCGCTAATTAACGCCCAATGGCATTTGTTCAAATTCCTCTGATATATACCATCCTAAAAGCACTTTTCATGCTATATCCATGTAGATATACCAACTCAAGTGCATTTTCTAGCACGATATTGAAAGTTTGAAAATGGCGAATGGATGGCTACTATCGACAATTATTCGATGGGTAATGAGAACAATAAATCTATTATAGATTGGAAAAGCTCTTGGTAAAGCAAAAGATTTACATATACGAAAGAATCACTCTTGAGGAAATATATGATTCCATATTTAACAGTTCAACCATCAAAACATTGTAACCGTGATGAAAGTAAAGATAAAACTAATACATTACAACTGTAATATTGTCACAAGGCGTCAGCGTCGATTCTGATTGTTCTTTTTGCATTGCATTTTAAAAATGTTTCCATCTTTAATTAATTGCTTCGTTAACTACTCTCTTTCTATAATTCTTGCTATTCTGGTTCTTCTGACACGAAATGAATACCTATACAGCGGCTTTTCATAATGAAATCAAATATATATTGTCTCATTGGGGGTAAAACCACTATTTGTTCAAAATCAACAACAACTAGAAAGCATCACAGTTCATAGCTAAACCATAAATCACGTTTGTTGAATTTACTCTTTACGAGACTGTTCCAATTTAACTTGTATTAAAGAAGCCATACCTCTGTACTTGTTTCGCAGGGATGACGCTGCCTTGCGGATGATAGCTTATAGTAAAGTGCAAGTTCCACTCTCTTTCCATTCAAGAAAATTGACCACCTTACTGAGTTTTAGGACTTTTCGTAAAACATAATGTGTGATAAATTGCGCATCTACATACCAACAGTAAGGCTATATCTGCCTTGCTGTTATTTGTTCCTTTTCGAAAGTGTAATAGACTTTTTCAATTGTACTAGTAAGATTTGCACAAAAGATAATTATATCTTTTTTTTTCTCTTTTTTTTTTCATTTACTATTTGAATTATAATATAAAAAAAAGGTGTTGATGTTCTAGCCTACTCTCTAGCAGAGAAGTTGCCCAGGCAGCCCCCACGAGGAGAGACATCAACATGGCTGCCCATGGGGCTGGTTGACATTAACCTTATGCTACCGGCTTACGAGGAACCGACAGACACCTATTTCAGGCAAGTGGCAACAACCAGCATTACACATGAATAGAAGGACCATTATGATACAATAGGAGTACTAGGCCCATCTACACAGAGGAAACCAATTTAGAAATCAAAGCTACTGCAACATTTGTGCTGAGCTGATTTCTGAGTGAAGAAAAAAGAAGCGGAAATTCAGAAAAATGAGCGTCTTTATATACTTTTTAAAAACAATTGTAACTCCTTTTAAATGACTGCTATTTAACCAATAGAAGTCATAATATGTGTATCTCCTATTTAATTATTGATAGACAGTCTCTGCATTTCGGAATTGAACCATTTGAATGAGTGGAGTACACGCAATAAAGGATATTCCCAGTTTTTTGTAAACCAAATTGCCAATGAGAGTCGACAGTAACTCTGTCTATCCAACATAGCCAACAATTTATGCAATTTGAAAGCTTATTTGTTGTATTGTCTAACTCAATCGACATACTTTAAAGCAATTAAAATAGTGTTCTAAAATAAAGGGCACTAATCTTTGCATGAATTATGTAGTGCTGGCTCACTTACGCCAAAAGAATCACGGTGAAGCAAGCATTAAATTACCTTACTTCAAAAGACATCATTAATTACACATCAACAGCTTCACTATCGAAGCAGGATGTTATTGTTGCGATAGATGGGCAGCTTTTACAACACATTAAAAGAATAGAAGCAATAGGGAAACGATCAAATCGTCTGATCTTTTAGCATCATCCAAGCATTGAGCGTGTTAAGGTTCAAATGTCAGTAACCTTTTTTTTTATTAGAAAGATCCGCGCTCCACCAACCGCAATAAACTTTTCAGAGTCAACGGAAGGCAGACCCTCTGATTTCCTACAACACCAATAACAACAAATAGCAGTATCGTCACTGTTCACTGACAGTTTAAAAACAATACTCAAATAGCTCTTCCATGCAGCGGGCAATTGAGAAAGAAGAAACCTTCATTGAATATCATTTATTGCAGCACCAGGTGTCCTTCATTGGTCGTTCAAACTTTCTCTCAACCCTTTGAATTGATCAGCCTGCTTTTTGTCGCAGCTGAGGCTTGATATCTAATATATAGAGTTCACAACAACTAATATCAAGGGATCAATAATGCTTTCTGAAAAGATATACTGCTGCTGTAAGGGTTTGTGAAACTATTTCAGCCCGCACTTAACGTTTGGCTTAGATAGGTAGTTGGATTGATGATTATCTGATGACAATAAAAGAACATATATGAACTCCAAAACATTTCTGTAGTTAGCCTAAACGGCCTTCTCTTCACATTATTTACCTTTACTATTATGACTTTAACTTGATTACCATATGAGTTCCTCAAATCACCCATGCTTGATTGAGAAGTGCCTTTAACGTACTCATTAAGATACTGTATTGTTCGTCTCAGATCTGATTTAATTGTCATAGTATTGATTATTATTATTTCAATAGATTATAAACTCAAATATATGCATAATTACCTTTAAAAGTTGCGCTGGAGTTGTACAATGCTGGTTTTTATTGATGATCGGTTTATTCATTGGCTTAGTAATGGTATAAAAGAGTCAACGTCCCTCTCCATATTATTGTTGTCCAATCGTCCATATCAAGCTGATAAATGACTACCCATTATGTTGGTAGTGACTGAACATATGACAGCAAGTTTTGGACGAACGCTGAAAACTGTATTTAAGAAAACTGTAATCCAATGGAACGCTTTCATTGCAAAAGTCCTCAAAATACAACACTGGTTTTAATTTTCGATGCTATACAGGGATAATTCTACCTGTCAGCCCGTGGTAAGCTAAGCATCTTTTCGCAGACATCCTCCTGTGATTTTTTTAACGATGATCTCCAACTCTACTTCGTCGCCCCTTTTATATGCTACAAAGCCATTTCAATCTCCTTCGATACGCCACTAACTCAAATCGGCAGGAATTGTAGTTTGGTTGTTTGGATTGTTACAAAAAAAAAATTCATATCTGACTGCTTACTTTCTCGGAATAAGTTGTAAACATAAGCTATCAATGGCATGCAGTGCATTTAGCAATAAGCATACAAGCTTTCATTAAAATAACCTTTTTAAAAGTTGTATTTTTTAAGGAATGGAAGAAGCATGTGAAATAAGAAAACATTTGGATGAAATTTCGCGAGAAGCCTTCATTTGTGAAAGGTCAATACGACCAAAATTTTAAACTGGCATTCTTTCCCTAACATTGTTACGCTATCGTTTCTTTGAATAAGAGAAGTCAAAAACTGGTATAAACCTGTGTTTAATTAATACTAACCATAGATGGAGAATAAAACATTAAAAGAAGCCACCTCTGGTTTTCAAAGGTAAAAGAGAGGTGAACGGTTAGAGAGAAACGATTATGGTATAACATAAATACGTGGAGAACAATTTTTTATGGAAAGTGTGCCTATTTGAATAAGCCATGTTGTGTACACTGAGGACAATGAATCGCCTTTTACTCCATCATTGCCAAGGTCAGGATACTGAAATCTTTCGGTACTTATCCACTTTTCGTCTTACTTGACAATAATGAATTGTTGATTTCCTACGACCTCCACTAAAGTTGTCGATGAATTATGATGACTGGTAGCACTGCTATTGTCTGTCAGTTTAGAGATATGACTATGCTTATTACCTCTTTGCCTTTGCTGTTGCTGAAAAGTCCATCTCTTATGTATACTGCTAGTATTAGTGGCTGGCACAAATATGCTGGACTTTCGCTTTAGAGCTTCTGTCTGTATAATTAACCTCTTTGTCTTTTCTTCCTCTTCTCTCTCGTCCAAATCAAATAACTCAACTGATCCCACTTTTGCCGCAGCCATTTTCCGACGAAAATGTAGCACTTGTTTGAATAGAAATATGATATTGGGTGCATTTGATGCAAAAGCCGTAAATTTCAAGTGAGACATGAAGCTGTAATAGCTGCAGACAGCCACCACACGATCTCTACAGAACCGGTCAATAGGCAACCAATACTCTTCTTGTTGCTTTATCTGCTGCTGCTGCCTGCTGCTACTGTTACCATTGATAATGTTGGGTAACTTCAGCCTAAACTCGCATGGTCTTAACATGTTACAACATGCACACTTGAATTTTGGAGGCTGTTGTTGTTGTTGTTGTGCCTTAAAATTTACCTCATCATCGTGCTCTCTCAATGCATTCATATTACCGATAGAAGTCGTTAAAGGAGAAGGATTATCACTGGTCCTGGATTCCGAAGCTGTCTGCGTATAAGAATAATTTCGATGATAGGTCCAATACTGTATGTCACATTCGTTCTTCAAAATGGCATCTAAGAGTCTTCTTTTAAACCAACCCGATCCCCACCACCAGCTCTTCTGTGAGAATTGCTTGCTTGAATTGAAAAACAAACAAGGTTCGACATCTTCTGAAAATACTCGCTTGGCAAAGGGTGTAGAAGGTATTAGTAGGTCATTCTTTGCATCACATAAAGTGTTTAAATGGTCTTTGAACTCCTGCAGCATAATCCCGTCCAGTCGTATGACATTTGTTTGTGTCGCGTTTGATTCATTGCTGTACCATGCTAAAGAGCTATCATGCCTATTAGTATTGCTGCTACTGTCAGATAAGGAAGACTGCGTGACTGCAGTTGATGTCGAAGAAAAGGATGATCGTTTCTGCTGATGATATCGCTGATGGAAAGAAGCACGTCTTACAGATGCACAACTGGTTAGGTTGGAGCTCTGGTGAACTGTGGAGTCTAATTCTACTAATAATTCCTTCATTTGTTTAAGTCTTTCTCCGCGTACATTCCATGCATCTACCATTTGAAACAACTTCCCCTTTAAGTCACGGTCCAACTGTATCAGCTCTTTCCTGTTATTCATTTCGTCCATTAGCATTTCGTTCAGATAAGTAAACAGTGAACATGTTATAACTTCGACATCATGCTCTAATTCCAATTTGTCTTGTTCGATCAATAGACGAGTTTGCTCTTCGTCGTTTAAGGCGGAAGCGAGAGAATCAAGATCCCTTTTGAGAAAGGCTTGCTTCTCCACTTGAGCGTCGAGTTGAGATAATAATTGTTTGCAATTCGTGCAAAATGAAGAAAAGGAGTTGACCCGTGCTGATCTTGTTGTGGTGGCATCGACCACTTCCTCAAGCTCCTTTGGAACGGACATAGAACTTGAAGAAGGTAAGGTAAACGATGATTCTGTGTATATCGAAGAGAGTTGCATATGTTGCTCCTCAGAGTGTCTTAATGATGATGATTGGAAGGATGAAGCAGTGGTGGTACTAAACGATGCGGTTAAAGAATAAGGCAGTAGCTCCTCCTCTGCGATATCACATGATTGGTTGGGATGATCGTTGTTGTGCTTTGTTATTGCTGTTGTTGTTGTTTCTTCGCTTAGTTCGTTCAGATAGAGTACAGATTCATATTGTGATGTTTGTTGCATTCTCAGGTAGTGAAGGCATAATCTTATGGTTGACTGTATATGCTCCGTGTTGGTCGATGATAAAGTATTATGATTTTCGCCTAATAAGTCGCCTAGTAAAGTGATTGCTTCCCGGCTATTGAATTCTGTTTTTGATAGTCTACTTGATAGATGTGTTATATAATCATCTTTTTGAGATAAGCCTGTTAACCATTCTTTTCTATCGTGTTCATATTTGCCGTAGATAGTCTGGAATGTTAGAAAAGGTTTTTCAGTAAGCAAAACTTCCCTAGATTGTTTGATATTGCTTTCTCTTACAGACAAATCATTTTCCAGTTCCACCACTCTGGATTCTAACTTAGAAATGATATCTTGTGCTTGTAACAAAAAAGGCAGAACATCTTTTTCGGTGAATTCTTTTGCTTCTGGTTGCTGCTCTACCCATGAACGGTCATCGTCCCACAACTGTGCTTCAAGACTAACTTCGCCATTTATAGCGGACATCTCTTAATTGCAATCTTAGAAATGGACTTTCAAGATTTCGGAGAAACTAAAGGGTATGAAAAATCTCAAAAAGAATTAAAGCCTTACAATTTAGTATTGTTAAATTGATTATGCTAGGGGTAATAAGGATAAGATAAAACGGATGATATAACCAAATGGTGTGAAACAAAAAAAAAAAAAAAGAAAAGAGCAAGATTATGAACAATTGGGAAAATTTTCCCTTCTATTGATAATGAAATTTTTAATGTGTGTGCAAGTGCATTTAACAATTAAAGCTTATATATACTTAGTTTCTAAGTAGCTGAAGATGATAGGAAAAGAGTGGAACATTTCCCCTGAGGCAAAGTGGAGTCGCAAGCTTATTTAGATGTCGGTTTGAATTTTTGTAATTGGGCAGCCATTTGATCCAAGTTACTTCTCTTGGCATAGACTAATATAACACGTCTTTCTATATATTTTGGATATTCACTACTCCTGTTTTTTTGCATTCAGTACACAACACTAGAGTAGGTAGCAATTGCAACTGTTCGTATATTACGTTTTCATCACGTTATTTTCGAAGGTAAATGAAGAACAATAGAATGGTACACCTTGCTTTTATAAATAACTTTTTCCATTGTCATACATTGCTTGTGAAAAAAGGCAAGTCTCATGCTGTTGAACTAAGAAAGGTGTGTGCGCACACCCTCTTATTTCACATATAACAGTTTGTGGGCGATCTTGCAAAAAGTTTTCCTTCATCATCTATTCTAATTGGTTGATCTAGGTTTTGTTAGACAACTTGGAAAATGCTTTACGTGACACATTGGAGACAGGAAATATTTTTTCTACATCAGATCACCGAGTACCCAGTTAAAAAGCCAAAGATGAGGATATCAAGCTTGTATTACTTTTATTTTGATATAAAAATAAACAACAACGTCTTCTTATCTTGCTGCAATCTTCTCTTTCTTTTCTCTTTCACTTTTCAGCTTATTTCTGTTTTCATCTCTTTCTCTCCTTTTCATTTACAACAAACGCACATTTATAGCAAAATGAAGTCTGTTATCGCTGCCATCGCTGCCATTGCTGCCTCTGTTGTCTCTGCTCAGCAAATTGTTACCAGCCAACCTACCACCAACCAAGTTCTCGTTGCTGGTACTACTGCTCAAATTGTTTGGAATCCTGTTGAAGGCACTATTGCTACCATTGATCTTCGCAAGGGTGATGCTTCTGCCCTTACTTTTGTTCAAAACGTAGCAACCAACGTTCCCGCTAGCACCGGTTCTTATGCTTGGAACATCCCTACTTCCATCGCTGCTGGCTCTGATTGTAAGTTCTTTAGTGACGCAAATTTCAAACGAAAAATTATGATAGACAGAAAAACCGGAAGAAAAAGAAGGAACTGAGTCAACCTCAAGACAACTTTTAGTCAACTTTATTAATAGCGTAAATCTTTCTCTACAATAGATGCACTTTCTTTCGGTCAAAGCCCCAATGTCAGCTACACTCCCTTCTTCGCTATTCAAGCTGCTTCTGGTAAGCGTTCAAATTGATAACAATTGAACCAATGTACGAAGTTACTAACTATCCGTAACCATTTAGGTGGTGCTTCCGCTAACACCTCTGCTTCTGGTTCTGCTGCTGCCTCCGGCACTGGTGCTACCGCTGCCGCCACTTCTTCCGCTGCCGCTACTCCTTCCGCTGCCGCTACTCCTTCCGCTGCTAAGCCTGCCGGAACCCCTGCTGCTGATGCTGTCTCTTCTGTCAACTCAAAGGCTTCTTCTGCCGCTGCTACTCCCACTAAGGCTGCCAGCTCTGGTGCTGCCTCCCCTACAGAAAGCTCTGCTGCTAACAAGAACGCTGCTGCTGTCGGCGTTGCCGCTGTTGCTGGTGCCGTTGTCGCTGCTTTGCTTTAAATCTGATATTACATATCAATACAGAAACAAAAGAAAATTCATTATTCTAATTAATTTATAATTCTTTTCTTCAAAATTCTACATTTTTTATTATGTTATTACGTTCTTTTTTTCCTTTAATTCCCATTATTAAGTTATACATACAATATATTTCAAGATGGTTATAACTCACTTGAGAAGTAAAACATCTCTATACACATTTTACAATTAGTATACACATTACCGAATGATGATACAATGTTTATTTGTGAATATGTGAGGTAAACTTTACTTCAATGTTCAACACTGTAAAATTATACCACAAACTCTTTTGCAATTGAACTATAGAATATAGTGTAACGTGCCTATGTTAAAATTTTTTGTACTACGTTGTCGTTGATGTAAAAATACTGTGGTGCAATATCGTCATTAAAAGAGCCCTACACGGCAGTAGCCTCATAAGGATCTTTGTTAAAAGAATAAGAGTGGTTGAGGTCAGTCTCATCATGAATATATTGTGAACTATCAATATACAAAGAGATTACAAGAGTCTTATAACATCCATAGCATCTCCTGTCTGATTTTTTAGCGGCTTGACAATTGCAGTTGACTGATCAAAAATGGCATAAGGTACGTAATGTCTGGATAACTGCCCAAGCTCGCTCTCATTGATTAAAAAAGAGTTATGGCCAGAACAGTTGTGTGTAATTATAAGATGCAAACATTTCGGGAAAATTAACTTCCGATGGAAGAATTATCCAAACAGACAGTATTGGAGCTTCCGCCTCAAATCATCCTGCTGAATGAGACTTTTACATGTATTCAAAAGCAACTGATAAAAAAGAGGGTGTCCCAGACACAGTAATTGATCAACATCGATATTTTACGAAAGTCGTTCCATATCAATTTTCAATTATATCCTTACTACAACTGAAGGTTTTATAACTCTATAATGCTCAACTTCATTATCAAAATGACACCCAATTAACGATTTTGATAGGTTATTACTGTAGGGTTTTGATTATTCTCCTCTTGACAAAGCACTAACATTACATTTTATACATGCTTTTAAAAAATTTGTTGTACAATGACTGGCAAAAGGCTGATATGGCTGGTTAATCATGTAAGCCAACTAAGTTGAGAGCTAGTTACAGTAGAAATTATAGAGGCTTATCGTCAGAAGGTGTTCGTGATCAAACTCACCATACCAAAAGGATGTACAAATGCCATCAACGAAATATCTGCTTAAGACTTTTAGGCTTCTTTTCATCATTCAAACTTGCGGAATTAAATTTTTGACGACCAATTTCCGGGCAATGCAGAAACATACAGACCAGCGTGCGAAGGGTGTTGTCTTACCTTTACTACAGTCAACATAAAAGACGGTTTATCAATACAAAAACTTTTTTCTTGGGCTTCCTTTTGCATCAAAACAAAACGCTTAATTCGTCAAGCCTCCAGTGTGCTTTATTACCACTTCTTTTTTTTTTAGAAAAAATCAAAAGAGTGCTTTGGATGCAAATAGATCTACATGGACGGTTACCTACAATCGGTATGCACATCTTAAATTTCAAGATTTATGTTTGTGCTAAAGTGTTTAATCTCTTTAATGCTGTTCAAATTCTAAACGGGTGCTTAGACATTCGTAGCTAATAGTTTACAGCAAAATATCAGCAGAAATAATGCCACTAACGCAGTAGCTCAGGTTACCAGAACCGTGCCTCACTTTCCTCCATCAAACAAAGATTTCAGTTGCACGGAAATACATACCCCAGATGGCATTTATCCTTTGTTACACGAAACTTTTTATGAGACAATTGCACCACAGTATAATATTGGCACAAGGGCAACAGTTGTTAAAGTAAAGGATGAGAATCAGCTGTACAATGGAACAATGACAACGGAATCATCTGAAGATGAAGGCTTAATTATGGGTGGATCGCTCTCCATAACACCTATCAAGTCGGCAGCTCTCCCTATCCCCAATGCGGCTTCGACAATCAAAATGTCGCGTACAGCAGTTCAACCATCTTCTGACTCTATTAGCACCAGTTTTAATCGTACAAATAATCCTGGACTCCAAATACTGACCTCTCCGCAGAAGCTGATGATACCGAACAATTCGAATGGAAACAGCGCAAGTCCTTACTCACCTTTCTCGCCGTCTTTCTCTGCAACATCAAACACTGGCTCACACTTACAGAATATCCCTCAATCACATCAAGTAGCCAATTCTTATCAACCACATCAGCAGTTTGCTTCTGGATCATATATGTTGAGCACATCTCATGATTTAGGCGGGTTTGCTGACTTGTCCGTCAGCCAACAAAGCCATGGCAATACTGAGCCACACATTTCGACTTCGTTTAATATCAACCATAACAGTGCACAGTCACATCACACTCAAACGGGTAGTGTAAGCTCTATCTCATCACTATTCGGTAGAGCTACTAACGTGACAAGTTCCAATATGATAAGTAGCAAATCCACTTCACAATTATCATCGTCGATAGCCCGTAGTATGGGTAACAGCTTCAGCTATAATAACAGTAGCAGCAGCGGCAGTAAACCCAAGAATCATTTAATGAAGACTAATTCAACCTTTGTGTTGAGGTTTCTAATCCATGAGAATTTGCAGAAGCTATTGACCACAAAAGGAGCCGACGATAATTTTTTATTTTTAAATATGGGCTCGAGTTTTATTTGGATGGATGCTAAGAATTCACCAAAGGAACCTTTATCAAGAATTATCTTTTCCAAATCATATCCTATCTGCCATGACATGAATGAAACAACACGCTGTGAAGATCATTTAGATTTCATCATTGGCTTCTCAACAGGTGATATCATATGGTATGATCCTCCAAGTTGTAAGTATGTCAGACTGAACAAAGGCGGTGCCATGGTCGCCTCACCTGTCACTATGATAAGATGGATTCCTGGATCGGAAGATTTATTCATCGCCATATTCAGCAATGGTACAGCTTTAATCATGGATAGAGAAAGAGATGATCAATCCTTCATTATACCCGAAGCATCATCATGGGAAAAATCAGAGTAAGTGCTTCCGGCATTGCCACCATTGCAGACGCAAGTACTATACAAAAAAGAGCGAAAGCAGCATGATAGGACTAATGAGTATCATTTTCTCTAGATTTCATGCTGTTCGCCCTCATAGAAGCTCTAAATATAATCCTGTTTCCTTCTGGAAAGTCAGTGAACGAGGTCTAACGGATATAGCGTTTGCGCCGGATGGTGTACATTTAGCAATTACAGGTGTTGATGGACAATTACGTATCATTGACTACAGAAACGAAAGGTTGGTTTTGACAGGATGAAAGAGTGAAAAAGTAATAGTACTCATCCACCCTTTCGTTCAAACTGTTTTCATTTTAGATTAACGGACATATTTTGCAGCTATTACGGTAAATTAAGCTGTGTCGATTGGAGTCCTGATGGTCGCTATATTCTGGTAAGTTTGATTTCTCGATTGAACCTTAAATTATTTTTTTTCTGAAACGTACTCTTCATTATATAGACAGGTGGAGAGGATGATCTTGTTACATTATGGTCGTTTAATGAAAAGAAAATGGTGGCACGGTGCCAAGGACATAAATCATGGGTTACAGGAGTCGCTTTTGACCGGTGGAGATGTGATGCTGAGACTTATCGTTTTGGTAGCGTAGGAGAAGATTGCAATTTAGTACTGTGGGATTTCTCTTATAGTGCGCTTCAAAAGCCAAAGCATGTAAGTTAACACGCATTTCATGAAATTAGATCGGAAAGGATACTCATAAATGTACATCCTCTTCGAACAGCCTCGAACAACAATACCAACAACATCCACAGCTCAATCCTTACCCCCGCCTACAATCGCACCAGTGGCAGCAACTACAGCTGAACCACCCGTTTCTGCTATTATACCCTCGCCAACATTTCCAAATCAAATGGAGCGTAAAAAATCTTTACGCAATCATAGACTGTTTCGTGGATTTTCAAGCTCTGACAGCAATACTAATAGCAGCAACCCTCTTTTTAGTACAAGTAGCGGCAATGGTTCTTCATTTAATCGGTTCAGAAAGAGATCATCAAGATCCAGCAACATATTCAATAATACTGGCAACGACTACCATGATGAAGTTTTAAGTGGCGATGCTTTTCAACAGCACGCGCCTGTAATGCATCCTGTCGTGAAAAAGAGTCAGGCAGCTATTTTATTACCCACCACTGTCAGAACAATTCATAGTGATCCATGTCTATCGTTAACATTCAAAGAAAATACACTGATAACTACTGATAGAAGAGGCAAAATTCGTACTTGGGGCAGGCCTCAAGGATGAAAAGGGTGAATCACCTGCGTATTCAAAATCCAATCGTTTGTAAATGTGACACATTAAGGATTTATCTCATCGCTAAAATTTATTGAATATACACAGCAAAAGAAAAAAGAAAAAAAAGGGGGGCTAAAGAAGCGGTATATATGTAGAAAAGAGTGTCTCTAACCTTTGAATAAATAGAGATTGTATGATATATACATGATGATTGGTTTACATCTATTAGTTACATGCGTTATAACATCAATAATCTGGTAATTATCAGTTTCTTTTTTTGAGCAATGTCAATTGAGCCGATACTGCTCGTTTCAAGAACATGGTGCTTGCTTCACAAATTGCCTCCACCAAATTGATTGCTTCCGGTTCCATAACAGCTTGATGATGTTTGTTCGCAAGTGCCAGCAATAACTGCATGGATGGTTTATCTTTGGGATTAGACTGTACAATAACTTGCAGCGATTTTAAAAGATCAAATAGTAGACTTTTTGTAAACACGATCAAAGGTTGTGAAGTGCATAAGCTATGAATAATTTGGAACGCTTCATTAGTCCATGGTCTCAGGAATTTACGTTCTAGGTGCGTAAACACGAATAAATTGCTTGTAAAATAAGTCTCTCCATCCGAAAGTATAGCTCTGAATTTTACTATTAGTATACGTACAGTGCGATATCAGATGGAGAAAAAAAAGACTTACTGAAGAATAGTAGTTTTATACAACGGATTCAATGCTTCAGATACTACTTTTGAAATCAATTCGGATTGAGGCTTTTTAAGTTCACTTTGAAATAACAATGGAAGGAGTAAGCCAAATACAACACATCTTCCGTTATTTTTGGCTACTTGAATCAAACTATTCACGAGCAATCTTGATGCGCTAGAAGTCAAAGTAGTTATCTATAACAAGTATTATGTTAATAATGAACTAGTATGACCACATAAAACAGCGTTGAGGACTACCCTCAAATAGAAACCTTAGTAAAAGCTGCTGCATGAACGAGTAGTATAGATGTAATGCTCGTCGCGTCTTGTCCGTCAGTTATTTCATTGAAAAGATCGGAAATTAAGTCATCTGACCAAGATTCGAACTTTATAGCTGCTACAATGGCTTCCAACTACACAGTACCCGCATAATACCGTAAAATTCAGCCAACATGCAATTCTAGTTGTTCTGAAGCAAGTAAATACCTTTGCATATGGCAAGTTCGCCAGTTTGCGTAAGGCTGTAAGTTTGTTTTGGTTTTGAATCTGTGAATTATTTGCAACGGTTAGCAATTGAAGTGATTCCAATAGCGAAGATAGATCGCCGACATCTTCCATAGAAACGTCGCTTCGCTGTCTAACTATAGATTCAGGTGTTTCTTTTGTTTGTGTTAAGTGTGGTCGGATTCGATCTTGCTCAACTTATATTGAAAGTTAAGGATAATCATGATGGCATTTAGCAAGTTAGATTTTTATACAAGCAATAATAAAAAGGATATTATAACAGGTTCAAGGCGTTCGGGTTCAGTTTTCTTCAACCAAATAGGCTGGACTATGGAAATAACTTAGACTCAGTTTATTTTGATTATGCTTTAGACAGTTGATGCCTTCCTGTACCAGCTTCTCTTTCACCCTTCACAACAAAAGCAGCTGTCAAACTTTCAGCGAATTGAAAACCTGGGTATAAGCCTAATAGTTTGTGTACTGATTCTATTTTGTCTCTTTTAAAATCTTCGATGGACATGTTCAACCGTTTGTAAGTTCTCAAATCATCGATTCAATTTAAAGGATTGAGAGGCATCGAAATCTTTTAATGTTTTATTCTTCGGAAATTTTCCCTTCATTCCAGAACTTTTCAAACTCCTGGCGAACGAAGATGATGCCTTTTTGAGCCTTATAATTCTTGAACCAGTCTGGATTACTTACAACGCGTTTCCGTAGCCATTCAATATAATACTGTGTTTTCTCATAATTTAATTTCAAAGTTTTTTTCGGTTCTATAATACGAACATCACCATCCTTGCTTTCTAACATGGCATTAGTGACTTCCCTATATTCTCGATATAGCAGGTATTTTTCATTCTTTATCTTGAACATGAAATCCTTCCCTTGCCGCTTACATCGAACAACGACACCTTCCACCTCTCTCTCCTTATATAACCCTATTTGCTGCATATTTTCTCCAAATTCTTTAACTTGAGAAATATTGTCAAACAGATGGTAGTCGATTGTATGAAATCCGAAATCTATAGCAACTTGTTGAACGGTAGAAGCGGGTAATGTGTTTAGATCGTGTGTGTTGTAATTGATACCATGAAGATATAATCCTCGATCTTTGCCGGTATAAGGGAGGATATGCTGTTCAAACTCATCGTCACATAACTACTCGCAAAAAATCATTGATTAGTATTTGTAGCCATTCATGTGTATCGAAGCATTAGACCATACTTCTGCTATCAAAGTAATTCGTTTATCGTATAGCCATTCTGCTAAATCCTTTTCAGTTTTCCCAACCAAAGAAAGGTGTCGTAGCAACCAATTGTAGCCTACACCACCGTGGGCAGTAGGATCTGTTTTTACAGCAGGAATTGCATGTTTAGAAGTTACAACTACTTCTGCAGGTGTTAAGGCAGCAATGAATATGATACATCCATTTTCTTTCGCTGTAATCTCATATGGCCCTTCTGTATCTTTAAACAACGCTGGCCACTTTTTTATTCAATAAAACAGAAATGAGCAATGAAGAAAATAACCAATGTTGTCAGCATAGGATAGTATGTCCACTCCGTTAAACTTGTTAAGCCCATACTTGCGTAAATCCAGTCTCCAATATATTGAAAAACTTATCATACCCACGTGCAACAATGTATTGCTGATCGTCGTTGGTCACTTGCGTAAAGAGACCTCTTGCCATGGTTGGGAAAGATGCATATTTTTTTCTATAAACGCTTTCGCGTACCGTCCAACTCGTCCAGATCTGACCGTTTTCCAATATGTAGTCTTTACATCGAAGCTCTTTTGGTAAATTGCTCTTTATTTCATAAAGCTCTTTAATAACCTCATCGTTACGTTCAGCATCAAAGTTGATGACGGGTATGTTTGCAATTGACATAAAGAGATTGTATGCCAAAAAATTTCGAGCCGCCCTTAGTGCCAAAACTCCCACAGTGTCGTTGTGTCAAAACAACTGTAAGAGAAGAATCCGACTCGAGAATACATTTATTTCACAAAAATTGCGGGAAAACGTCACGTGATATTATACCGCATAATCATATCCTAATAAAAAATTTAGTCATACCAGATGCCGTAGCGTAATGGATAACGCATTAGACTTCGAATCTAAAGATTGTGGGTTCGAGTCCCATCGGCATCGGTTTATATTTTTCTTTTTTCAAGTACTATAAGACACGTCACAAACTTTTTAGCCTTATACGTGCTATGCTACAGGGTTATTTATGAGCTTGCAGATTATGTAACAGTACTGATGCTATCAAAATGAAGAATATAATGTAAAGTCAGGATCCTTGCTGTTCTGGCAGATCCTAGTCATTGAAAGGTTTATAAACAAAATCTAAACTTATTGCAATAGCCACGACGAGAGTGTTGTATCCAACAGCATATTACTCTTGGATTATTACATAATACTGAAAGAAGAGATTGCGGATCCTTATGAAGGTTAGAATAACCGAGAGTGATAGATTTGTTAGAACAATTCTTTTCTTTTGCGGAAGAATATCTCATCTGTATATCGAGACAACATTGGATGAGTAATTGACTTCATTTAGAAATAAGATATTATAGTATTTGGATTTGATTAAATCAGATAACTTTATTTAGCACATCAAACCACAATACATAAATCTAATCTAGCTATTATCTAACTTGTTGATCCTTACTTTAACCCTTTACATTCGGACAGAATTCAATAAGATTGAAACGTAGACGTCCGGCAGAATTAAGGAATAGTTTATCCTGTCCGTCACGTTAGTTATATTGAAACTGCTGAAGTACAGGTCAAAGGAACCTTTAGTTAGATCAACCCACTTACCTCCTGTCACCGATCCAATCGGTCAAGGCACCGCTATAGCATGATGAACCGTGCAGTAACAATTGGGTATGTCTTTTCTTTTATCATCAGGTCATCTTGTACCTAAGAGTCTCGATAGAAAAAGTTTTTTACAATATCCACAAATATAAATAGAAGTACTTTTTTCCTACATGGTTTTTGTCTTGAGTTCTTTATCAGAATATTCTACTTAATAAAAGAAGATAACTTGGTCTTCACTGATTTCCTTTTGTTTCCTTTTTTCATATACTTTATCTTATCGTATACAACAGAGAGTCAAAATAAGAAAAGCTGAGAGTTATTGAAATACCCAGTAGTTGGCTATTCAAAGAATAGTGAGCACCACATGATTTCGTATATAATGTCTCTAGTTGATAACTTCGAAGCTTGTGTATTGTTTCAATTAATGTATTCAAAGGGATTAATGTGATATTTGACAACTTGCCAGGTGGCAAAATAGCACGGTGAAATCATTACAAAAAGTTTCAAGAAATCAAAAGCCTGTTGCTAAACTTTATCGATTCAAGCTATAACTAGATAAGATATCTACTGCAAAAATCAGAACCTTTAAACTGTCAACGGAGCTAATATATTGATGATAGACATATGTCTTCGCAACCGTAAAATAATACAATATACATTTGTGAAGTCTACGCATCCACCCAGAGAGGGTGGGCTTGTAAAAGCATTCATGATTTGACCTCGTAGTCAGCAACTATCCTATTTCCCTGTACTAGCTATCATGCAATACTGCTTGCAGGAAGTAGTACTAAATAACAAAATAACATTCGTGCGTGGTGTTTTGAGTTAGATATCGTAAAGAAAAAATTAAGGGTGTGGCCTTATAATCTTTCTTTATGCTTAAGGCAGTGAAAAAAACCTATAACCTACTATGCCTCAATCTTGAAGTAATAATTGCTACATGTCCAGATACTACTTATACTACGTACCGAACGCCTTAAAGGAATGTGTTATGGTAAAATAAGTAAAAAATGGTAACCTGCTCAACCTTATATAAAGTAGCTATTCTCATATAAAAGTCATCATTTATTTTGTATCCCTTTCCTACTTCTCACCCCATATCATCCTGTTAACTTGATAGCACTTAGTTCACTGTACTCATAGTATTCGAGTCTACATCGTTTCTATTCATTTTAATCACCTTTATCCTCGTTAAAATGGATTGCCATTTAAATTATAGAGATTCATCCATTCAAAGTTCACATTTTATATGTAAATCATCTAACCTTGTAACAATTTGACATTATCAACCTCATTTATGTGACCTATTTTTGTTAAACATATCATTTTTTATCATCCTTGCTCTCTTTCGCGTAAAAACCTTCAACAATTGTCTGTTGCTGTTGTATTATACTGTTGTTTACAAATCATCAACTACTGATGAAAGCTTCTCTATTTGCAACTCTTGAAAATTTTCTTATCATTCAAGTAGAATTATAGACACTTCCATATCTATTATTTATTTTCAATCAACACGTTTTAGTGAAGAATAAACAATGGGTTGAGTATTTAAATTGGTTCGTAGACTGAAATTTCGTTTTAGTATACTTTAGATTTCATTGTCTACTTCCAGTGAATCTGGTTTGATTGTTTTTCTTTGAAATCATTTGATTTACTCTCTTGAATAAAAGTCTCCCAATAAATTCATATATTGACTTGTTACTTTCAATCTCGTGTTAGTCAAATTTGTAACATTGTTACTTTAAAACTTGATGTTCACTATCTCCATATTAATTGTTGGCTAGCACCATGTAATGCCTTTAACTGATTATCGCTATAAAAGGAATTCTGATACCGTTACTCTATCTTTGAGCCATACCAATTAGCACTATAACCCTCAACAGGATTCAACAAATTCATTATTAACAAAAATTGTTTTAATTGCCATATTTTTGAACAATTATTGAAAGCTTTCTGTAAGCAGAACGTTTTTATAATGAAGTACGTTTAATTGAAACTGTTAAGCTTTATTGTTAGTGATCTAATTTTGTTATCTTATACTAGATTGAATGATCCTGTCTAACCCCGTCTTCTATGATTCATGGATATTCAGGATTTTGATTATTCTTATGTAGAAGTCGCGGTTAAAGGCGAGCAACACCCCTTTGATCCACAGACCAACAAGCTTTTCCTTGATGGATTAGTGGACGAATGAACTCGTCATAACCATCTGCCACCTTTTTATGATTAAGTGGTTCTCGTTCAGCCATCGCTGTCATCACTTCATAAACATTACCGTTACTCCCACCTAGTGCTGAATTAAGCAAATAATCAGGCAAATCAAAAGCATCAACCAAAGCTACAGCATTGGGTCTTATAGACTTGATAACAGTTATGAGTTGCTTTCTCGCCATGGTGAATTGCGTTGATGAGATATATCCGGAAGTTAAGAAATCAGCAGCTTCTTGGTCTAAAACCGATAGACTGAATAAAATGGCCATTTGTTGAAGCACCTCTTTCACAGGAGGCGTGATGGCTGCATTTGTATTATTATTGCTGCTGCGGTTAAATGTTGCATTGATAAAGTTGTAAACCATTAGCAACTGACAGTGAGCGCGTGAAATACGGTAGATATCCACCAACATATCATTCCAAGTTATTTTTTCTATATCGATAGCATGAATGGCCTTAGCTATCAAATAGGCAGTGCGGTATTTAAATGCCGACAGCAGAACCTCAGAATTACTGAAGTCTTGAGGGGAAGCGGCGGGGAGCTGCGCCTGAGGAAATGATAAGTATTCTGCAATGTACTTTGAGGAGAAAGTGGAGCTTTTGTCGTTAATCTTGCCAGCACGAACAGAGCGGAAAGTCTTGAACAAATGGCGGGCTGTTTGTTGTGTCAGTAAATAGTTGTCACCCTCCCACTAAAATAAATGAAATTTGAGATGTTTTCCAAAACAACGAAAGATTAATAGTAACAGTGTACTTACAGTAGCCTTAGGAAGATAGTCTTGATAGAATTGACCAAGACCTGAAAAGAGGGAATAACCATGTCCGCCGCATGCTCTGCGGCACTCTTCAATAGCGTTGACTCCCAAAGTAGTTACTAAACTTTTCAGACCAGAAGAAGAGGCATGCAAATCAGCCAAGTAAGAGAAATCACCTTGAGCCATTCGCTCCTGATTCTCATGATACATACGATGCATTTCTTTTCCTGTGAAATGACAAGCATATGCTTGAGCAATGATGGGAAATAATCTGAACTGTTGCATAGTATAATCTAAAACCGGTGTTTCGACAATCTTTTCTGATCCATCAGCAGCTGTTATTCTCTTGGGGTTAGAGGCATCTGATCCTTGAATACGAACGGCTGAATAACGAACAGCTACTGTGGCTGCCCTAGCAATCACATTACGGGATTCTATTTATTCAGTAAATTATCGTGGTGTCTAGAATTAGAATACAGCAACATCGAAGGAAAGTCATTTAAATTTTTCTATGCTTTTACCTAGCACGATATTGGCTCGAACATAAACCATAGTACCATACGCTAATTTAGAATTAGGAGGTGTTATATATTCACCTGTCTTCTTCTCAATGCGAGCATAGCGTGCCAACATAGCAAAATGGGGAATCCGAACATGATCAAATAAAATGAACCCATTATCAACGGTATTAAAACCAAATTTAGGTCCTATGTCACCGACTGTGATACCTTCTAAAGGTTCATGGTTCGCAAGGTTTCTAATTTGCACAATGAAAGGATGAGGTCCGAAATCTTTACCTTGGCTGATCAAACGCGCCATAACTATGGCATGAGTTGCAGCGACACCCAACCCACCAATCCACCATTTTGCGGAAGTCAATGTAGGTGAGTTAAGTTCGAAGGTTTCTGTTACTGGATGATATGTAGCAGTTGTTTCGAGCCCTCTGACGTTTGAGCCATGACCTAACTATTTAAATTCAAAGATATCAATAACAGTCAGTTCCCGTTGTTAGCAATGGGAATCAATTTTTTGCTGGCATTACCTCTGTTTGAGCATAGCAACCAATAATCTCATATCGTCTGGCAGGTTCCAGGTACATTTTTTGTTGCTCTTCAGTACCTTGATTTAAAATCGTAGGCATGAACATACTTCGATGTAGACGAAACTGCAATAAACAAAATGTTAGTTAAACTGGCAACACTTGTTGTTTCCGTCAGATCTACGTCTCTCGTATAGTATCTACTTACAGCACTCGACTCGTCAAACAGAAGATCGGCAATCCCATATTCTTCATCCGTCCAATTGTGCTCTCTATACGCAGGAATTGTCTTTGAGCCTCTCGCTTGTATTACATTCTTTTGTTTTGCTTAGCTAATCTTACTTTAACAATTCAACAAGCCTCTTCGCCGCGGCCAAAGACTTTCTGAAGCGAACCAGTCTTCCACTGTAATAGCGGTGTGATTTATCAGCAAGGATAGGGTCATTCTCCATGATGCTTTGTATACGATTCTTCTTTTCAAGGTATTCTGTTCCATATATAAAGTTTGTGAGCTGAGCGGTTTGAAAGGTAGCTTTTTTACGTTCTTCTTGTAAAAGAACAGTGCCTGAAGGCTCTAAAGGCTTTAAATGCTTAGGAAAAGAAATTGCCATTTGAGATATAGTTTCAAAAAAATAGTAAAAAATAAGTAAAACAAGGAGTCAGATAAGGTTGGAAGGAGGAGTATGTCAGTCGCATTCAATCTGTGAATTGTCTTTATTTGGTTTTCCCCACAGTTGAACATGATTACCAAAACCCAATTTAAATTCGGCGGTACTTTTACCCTGAATCTTTATGGTATAATAATATTTTGAGTTTACAGCAAATTAAACTATTCCTTTTGATAAGTGACCGTTAAAATATTAGGCTTTTCATAGTCGTCCAAGTACTTGTATCGAGAGCTCTATTTTACGTTCAATCCAAGAGAGATTCGTGTCAGTAAGCTTTTCTTCTCTCTTTTTAAAAGATGAATAATAGCTTCTTACCAATGCTCTCTTCTTACGAACAATCATTCTACTTCTAATAGGAGAGTAAGTTGCCTTTTCGCCAAGATCGTCACAGTGAGAGGCGATCATCAAGTATTTATTATTAAGACCAGTATCGTTTTGATATTCATAATCACGCACAGCATGGAAAGTTAAAGGCTAATTTTTGTTGAAAACAAAAGAGAATTTTGTTGAATAACATGTCGTTATCTTTTCATCAGGTTTTATGCAACGTCGATTTCACTTACTTCTTCAGATAGACCATCTAATGGATATTCTTTTTGGTTCACTAATCTCTTTGTGCTGTCTTCGTCAGGCAAGAACCATACTAAGTATGTATCTTCAGGATCATGAGGATTAACCATAGGCCTTAAGATACCACGATCTGTTGCATCTCTTTCTGACCAACGAGCTCTCTTATTGCTCTGCTCTTCGATGCTCTGCTCTTCCTCTGGTGCTTTTCTCTTTTGTAACCTCTTCTCATCAGCAGGGTCTGTATTGAACTGCCCAATTGTATATATATTTTCCCAGCACTCCATATCCGGCAACAGAGGGGTAGTCTTGACTGCTTTTGCTTTTGTTTGAGGATGTCGCAAGTTTTCTACTTCAGGACGTTTGAAAGTATTTTCGATACCAGCAATTTGTGCTTGACGCGTATTATAACTGTGCTTCTTTGCTGCAGCTGCAGACATCGCAAATTTGTTTTCAACACCTTCTTTACGAATGGGTGTTGAACGTGTGTCATGAGCGGCGGAAATGTACTCAGAGCGGCGAAGCCATGTGACATTGGGTTTCTTATGGGTATATAGTGAGCTACTGCCGTTACTGGTTTTGGATTGCTCATCGCGGGGTCGAGTTAATAAAATTCTGTCCTCTTCTGCTACTTCTGCTATAGCATTATTAACTTTTTCAAGAAAGTAAGAGCAAAAAAAAAAAAAAAAAATAGAGATTGAGTTGAGTTTAATTGGGAACTGTAAATGGAAAAGAGATTGAAAGCATACCATCATCAGGGTTTGTTTCCATAGCGTCTAAATAGTCAACGATAGCCTGATCAGCTGGAATTGTTTGACCAGGATCCATTATTAATGGATAGGGTAGTTTTTCAACAAGATTATTAGAGCTGTAGGCAACGTGTCTGTTGATTAGGGAGGGAATCGTAAGCATTTTTGGTGCATGAGGCAATGCTGGTAAAGTATTGCGGTAGCGAACACGACAAATGTAATCAGAATGAAATTTACTGCAAAAGTGCAAGTTTAAAAATATTAATATTCTGAATAGACAAACTGCTAGCTTTACATATAGAAATACCTTTTCGACATTGCTGTTAGAGTATGTTTAGTATTTTTGAAAAGAAGAAAGAATGCAAAAAAGCTGCCACACGAAAAGGAAAAAGTACGAAGCTGAGTTTTAGATTTTGATTGGCCGGGAGAAACAAGAAGGGCAATAGTGATAAATGGTAACCGAAGCTTTCTTCATTTAAGCCATCATACCAATGTCAACTACAAAGTCTTCAGATCCTCGTCGCGAGGATGCTATTGTGCCCTTTCACTTTCCTCGTAGAAACGAAGAAGAAGAAGATTATTCACAAATGATAGCTACCTTCATTTGTAAGTATATTGAACAAATTGTTAATGTTTCATCTTTGGGAAACTGATGAGCAAACTCTACTCTTCTTTAAAGCTATGGGTAGTATTGTTTTTAGAGTATGTATTACATAATACTTGGCAAAATTAATGTTGAAGCGAAAATTTAATCAAGCATCATAAATGTCTTTCCTGTTCTGTATACAGCACCGTTTCAAGATGATTCCATGGATAGCTGCTTATTTTGGTCTAACGGGCACTCTGAATTCTAGGAAAACCTTCAAAGCAAAAGATAGTTTAAGCAATAGCGGTACTTTGTAAGTTGTATTAATGTACACGTGCTAAATATGTTTACTGTAAGTTAATGACTGATGATGAACTGTTTGCTACGTTAGTATTGCACTTGTTTCACTATTCACGTATTATTTCAATCTTTACCTTGCCCACAAGAAAACTATGGAAGGAGTGGCTAATGGCGAGATTGTTGTGGTTTAGTCATATAGTAATTCTTGAGAGAAACTAGCAGCATGCGTTTTTGGGTAGATATTTACGTCGTAATACGACAAAAGACAGTGATAGAAACAGTTCATGTACAACATAAATAAAGGAAACTAGTAATGTATGGATTGGCTGATATTGTTTATTAAGCGATGCAAAATTGTGAAAATTTTTGAATTACGATGAACGACGTAGTTCCTTCATGGAAAAGACAGCGTTATGCACTAATGCTGGTAAGTGAGGGTATGTGGCCTAAACTGTAGTAGAAGATGTAGACCGTTCTCGAACATAAAGCTTCAAGCCATACTTCATCGGCAGAGTCAAGGATAGATCATAAGTAACTGTTTGGTCAGCTACAATATCAAAACTATACCGTTTCAATAACATAGCGACGCAAACCAATGCTTCAAGCGTTGCCAAGTTTTGTCCTACAAGGGAAGAAAGTAGAAACAAAGGAGTTTAGCCGATTGCTCACAAATGATCAATACACCTTTAGTGCAATGTTTTCACATATTTTACCTAAGCAGACGCGTGGACCAGCGTGGAAAACAGGCCACTTGCCCGCGTTTTCTCTACGAAGATGACCTTCTTCGTCTATCCATCGCTCAGGATAAAATTCTTTCGCGTTGGGACCCCAAATCTTAGTACTTCTTCCTTGAGCATAAGGAGTCCAATTAATATAATAACCGGCTTTAATGACGGTTCCATCAGGCCACACATCGTCTTCTAAAGCATATTTTTGATTAGAAGGGACAGAAGGATGCAATCGGAGGGTTTCGTAAAACCTAACATTGTAAATATAAAAGAGTCGATTAGGGATTTGTACCATAAAAGTATGTATAACTTCAGCTCTGAAAAGCGGAAAAAGGAAGAAATATGAAACATACACAGCATGAAGGTAATGCATATTACTGATGACCTCATATAAAGCTGGTGAGTCCTTTTCTAATTCGTCCGTAATGTTATTTTTTTCGATTTCTTCCAACATCTTTTGTTCAATTCTGGGCTGCAACGAAATGTTGTAGAATAACCATGAAAGTGCTTGGGCTGTGGTGTCACGACCAGCAATGATAAAGTTTAACACTGTGTCACGTAGTTCAACATCGTTGAGTTTTTCGCCATTTTCATTATCTGTGTTCATGAAGCGTGACAGAAGATCTTTGTGGTCGGTCTTCCCTTCCGCGATCTCCTTCCTGCGTTGTGCGATAACGTCAGCTGCAAATTTGTCGATAACACGGATATGGTCCTGTGTCGACATTTTCCAGGGAATAAAGCGAGTAGCGGTTTCAATGAGTGGTCGAAATGGATCAATAAAACGTAGAGCACCCAAGCGCTGTAGATGATCGAAAGAAACTGCGAATGGAACCTTGTTTTCTTGAAGAAGTGAGTTTAATTGAACACCAAAACCGAGGCTATTTACGACATACAAGAACGAATTTTAATCGCAATGATATCTTTGATATCCATCATGATTCAAACTTACTATACAAAGGAGTCTAACGTGAATTTAAACATTAGATCATGAAAGTCAATAACAGTTCTTTGCTTGGCTGCTTTATCCATGATTTGACTGCACATGACCAACATTTCTTTCACAAAAACACTGAACAAAGATAAGTTAGCAACAGCAATCTCTCTATGAACAACTATAGGTGAGGCTTACTCAGTGAAGTCATCCCTAAAATTTTTTACATTGAAAATATGAGAGGCAGTTTTGCGCTGGTATCTCCACTGCTCGCCATTAGCATTGAAAATACCATTTCCGAGCAATTCACCTAAGGACTGTTTGAATTTGGGACCTTTCAAATAGTTTTTAAAGTTTTCTATATATCATTTATCATGCATGGGGGGGGGAGGGAGATTACTATTTGCGTGATTTATCTTCCATCTGGGGGCTACTAGTACCTTTCAGAAAATAGTTGACATTTTGAGGATCAATTGTTAATACCGCTGTAGGATTACCAGCTACAGGTAAGGTCCTAATGTTATTATTAAGACTTTAGTAAGCCGAACATCGTGAATAATCCGTTATTAGTTTCCAACGAAGAATAATGGTACATTGTCAGCGTGTCAAGTTCTTCTAGCAAGTCCAATTGGAAATCGTAGATACGCTCCTTATTGTTCAGCAAGAGCGGTAAGTTACCCAGTAAGGGTAGACCACTTTTGTAAGGAATACCCTTTGGATGCTCATAGCCAATAGGTCGATCATTGTATTTGGCAGCCAAAAGAGTAAGTATGGCTGAAACAGCAGCACCTGCTACTACTACTTGTTGTACTGTTCTGTTGTTATCAAATATATTTGACATTTTGTCAATTCTATTAGCTAAATGAAAAAGAAATTCAAAGAAAGTAAATAGAAACGTGAAGTACCTAGAAAAGAAAAGGGATTGCAAGGCTATGAAAAGGTCGTTATAAGTTCTGCATTTTCTGTTTTTGGTCATCAAAATGGAAGTCAGCAACATGTGGTATTTGTGCTACATGTTGCTTTAAAAAGTGAAAAGCAGCTTATGTTGGAATTCTTTATGCTTATTTGACTCATTCTGCATTTTTTATTGCATTACACACATATTACACAAAAAACAGCACATGCGGAGTGTGTTTGAGCGATAAAGAGCTGTTTTGAGAAATTTGCGTCTCTCAATTTTTAAATTTTAAGGGCATCCTGCGTTGCGCTCCCCCCCTCTTTCTTTGTGCATACGAAAATGAGAATTGACGAAATCCAGGTACAAATACGCGTACTGGAACAATTAAATCATTATGCAAATAGTTGCCTATTGAAATTTCAAATTCATAAAACTGATCTTAAACACGAAACATGAGAATGTGTGATTGATTGCCTGAATATAATGATCAACAAGAAAGGGGCGTTAGAATTCTAAGAAGAGAACAATGAATAGTAAAATTTTAAAACAAAAGTATTATAATTATAATTTCCGTGGATTTGTCATTGCTCATTGGATGCTAATGTATTTATTGGTTCAAATCTTAATCAATCCATTGTTCTAGCATAGAAATGTGTATCTTCATGAATACTATACGTAGACTTCCCGGAAGAGAAAGGAGGAAGAAAATGGAAAAAGAAGAGCACTATGGTGCCAACACCAGCCCAACTCAGCTCGAAACTCAAACAAAGAGAAAGATTATGCGTGCAATAAGGACAAAATTCATGTGGCTTTTGCTTCATAAGTAACTACAATAGATATACTTAAACCAATAAAATAATCATCGTTATCGTTAATTTCAATTTACTATTTCTTTTCTTTTCTTCTTTCTTCTTTTCATAAACCTCTTCAAAGACACATTACCTATCAGCAGTCATTCACCCTTTCGTCATGTTACAGACGACATCTCATTCTAGCATTGTCGACCTATCGAACCCTCACCGTCATAGCAGCGCCACTGCCGCTACCGTTATCCTTCGTGCCGATAATTGCAAGAATGACTTTCAAAACTTTAAGGAAGGTTTGTATCGCAACTCAAAAATCTATCGTATCATCCTAGGCGAACACATCCGTTATTCCAAACTGGCGTTAAATAAATGGCATATCATGAACCTGAAATTGGTAACTGAATTCGGTTTACCGCCTCAGGGTATGTTGCCTTATAATCAAATGGAAGAACTACCAATCACTTGTCAGATATTACAACTTCAGCATAGTAGAAAAGATGGCTCATCTGCAGCTAAGCGCTTCATCACTTCCTCCACTCTGAAAATTGAATGTCGTTTGTATGTGGAGAAGGATCAGTGGAAGATAACCTATGAAAAACCCCAAGAAGCGGATGATCACATTTTGATTCAATATAGAATTACTTGTTTGAATTCACAGTGTCTTACTGCAGACAATATTTACATTCAAATTGAACCTAAAAACGAAAAAATCAAAAATGCAGAACATTTGTTACAACAAGAGGATCAAGGGAAAGCCGAATGCAATAGTAGCAATGGACGTCAGTACAATCAACAGAAGGCACTTTCATTGTGTCTGGGGCCTTTTCAATTGGTTGAGCAGGAAGAAAAAGCAGATACATGCAACGCTCGACAGCCTTTACTTCTCTGGGATGAGTACGCTAGCAAAAGTCTTGTCAAAATGTATCGAGCCCTTCCCTTAGCTGTACCCAACAGTTATTTAATCTGTCAAGAAATTTGGGATAATGGAACACCAGGAAAATTATGGGATTCAGCATTAGTGATGATCAACCTGTTCAATATCATGTTCCAGCTGGATAAGACTTTTCTTTCAGGGAAGCGTATCTTGGATTTGAGTGCTGGGTATGTAGTAATTGTAGCTGTTTGTAATTGTTGGAGGAGATGAAATAGCAACTTGAAAAAGAGAGCAAAAGCAACTTAAACATATCGACACTATTACTTTACTAGAACTGGTACTATGGGTTTATCCATTGCTCAAAACTGTCGACTCTACAATACCACTAACCCTCCAGAAATCGTCATGACAGATCTAGAGGATGCACTTCCACTAATAAACAGTAACAAGACCTTGAACTGCATCACCCGTAATGTTCACGTCAAAAAGTTGAAATGGGGAAGCGGCAGTGATATTCATCGTATCATCGGTGATCGACCTTTTGATTATATCTTTATCTCAGATGTTTTGTACAACACCATGGATTTTCCTGCCCTTGTTGCCACCTTCCGTCAACTCGTTTACTGTAGCAGCAGATCGAACAAAGAGACTGTCATCATTATGGGCTATAAACCAAGAGGTTTGAAAAAGAACGAGGAGGATCTATTTTTCAACGACTGCCGCATGTATATGAATATTACAAAAATGACAGTATCGACATTTGCTAGTGAACTAACTCCCAGAAACAGTAACCACCCCTTCTTTGAACAGACTTCGATCTTGGATGATACAGGCGTATGCCTTTATCAGTTCACTAAAAAGAAATCACCCAGCATCTGTAAATAGTAATAAACATAAAGAATAATATATAATAACATAGAGATAATTATTACTTATTACCCTCCTTTAGCTTTATACACACCCCACCCCCCATATATCACGCCCGCTCAATACTCACATTTTTAATGCCAATAAAATTACCCTCTTTGCTTTTTCTTCTTGCTTTAAATCCAATTCCCGACAATTTAGACCCCAAGCCACTTTTTCGACAGCTGCATTAAAATTGTTTGACATTCAATCTTTATATTTTCTTAAGGCCTTTTAACATGTCTAAAAGTAATGAGAGCTCAGGCCCTAATGATGTGATTGAATACTTGTATTAAATCAACCTAATTTTCAATTATTTTATAGTTACCGGCGCTAAGGCTTCAAAATGGGCCACAGTCAACCCAGCAGATATTAACGATGAACCTCAGAATGGTAAAAAAAAACTTAGAAAGTTGACCATGTCCTTTGAGGAGTATTTGCTTTCTGACGACACAACACTTTTTTTTGTAGCAAAGGAGCGTATACAAAATGAGCTACGGTTATTACATGTGCGGAAACAAGCTATAACAGATCTAAAAAAGACGAATAATAGTAGTAATAATAGCAGCAGTAAGATAAAGAAAGCAGCTAATAAGAAAGGATTGACAAAGAAACAAAAGCAAAAGATTGCCAAAGCAATGACTGTTATGGATAAGGAAGAGAAAAAAATAGAAATAGCGAAAGCAAAAGCAGAAAAACGTAAATTAGGAAAACATGCATGGCAATAGATGAACATAATTATGTATATATTTATTATGGCTGGGAGCTATACATCACATCAACATTTCTGCCTATTGTACCTAATAATAAAATGATGCGCATGTATACACTATATATATCCACAGCGCCATTGTTAATCATCATCAGAAGGCACTTTGAACAGTTGGAAAAAAGAGAACAGTGAAATTGATTGTGAATCCGAAATATGGAATCTAAAGAGTTTATTCTAATCTATGTTTGCTATTTTTTAATTGCAAAGGAATGGTTTAAAGCAGAAAGATGGGTGTAACGTTCTATTTGTCTTTTCAGGGTGATTTGATGGGTGGCTTTACTGTTAAGACCCTGCCTCTCTGTCGTGCCCATTCTAAGCACGATTTATTTTGCTGTTCACACAAGGTCAGCAGCACTTTACGCTGCACTAACTCTGCCACTGCACTCCAGTCATTGATTCTATGACATTCCTTCATCTCAAATACGGATAAGTTTGGACAATAAGTGACATATGCTCGTAACGACCGATTGGTGATCCGATAGCAATTGTTAACAGAAATTCTTTCCAGTCCCTTGTTCCTCGCCTGTGCCAGTAAAATCAAACATTCATCTGTGATATCGCACCCAGCTAGCCCTAAGACGCCCACTTGCGTTTGTTGAGCGACCAAATTAATAGAGGCCATGGTGATTTTCTCTCGATCGCGGACACGACCTACGTTCAGATGAAAGAGGTTGGGGCAATGGGTGGCAATAGCCTTGATGGATACGTCAGAGATTAAACCACATGCACGCAGGTCCAAGTGCATCAATTTTGGGCAGTGATGAGCAACACTGATAATGGCTTCGTCAGTGATACGGTTACAGCCAGCGAGAGAAAGAAAGGTAAGGGAATTGTGGTTGTAAGTGATAAAGGTATGAACTGAGCTGTCTGCAAGATGGTCACAAATGTAGATGTCAAGCTTTTCTAGTCGCTGGGTATAGCGGCCTATTTGCATCAATGGTTTGTTGATCGCTTTGTCTTTTATTTTACGTAATGTGATAGAGCGAATCGCTTTTCTGTGTTGAGTGTAGTGGGCGTAAGGAGAATAGAAAGAGGGATAATATCGGATCGTACTATTATCAATACCACTGTTGTTTCTATTGCGACTGGTCTCTTTCATATTTGATTGAGGCTGCTGCTGGTTCTGCTGATCTATTAAATCCGTAATGTTTCCTGTTGAAAGCGGGTCTTCATTTTTCTCTTTATCAATGCCTTTGTAAATGCTATTGATACTTGAATTGCTATTGAACGCTTGGTAAGAGTTGAAATTTAGCTTGTATTTAAATCGATGTCTTTCCAATTTTTGTACAAATTGATGCGTCAGACTGCTGGCTGAAGACGACGATGGCAGTCCCTCGTTATTGATACTGCTATCCATATTTGAGCATGGTGCTAACGAAACGTTTGGAGAACTGGCAATAGCTAGATTGGCAGCTGTTGAAGAAGAGCGCATGGGATGAGGCGGTGCATAATCTTGCGTGTCATTTCCTCCAACTGTATAGCAGAATCTAAGCAAAGCATCGAACTCTGATTTGCTATCTTCAAAAGTAACATGCTTCCATATCCACCGTACAGCACAATCATGCCATAGCCCGTTTATAAAGAGGCAAGGGTATATATTTTCATACAATTTGTGCTTGTGCTGCTCGTCTATCATATGAATGGGAACTGTTAAGAAGTACATGATACGATCGACGATTTCGGGAAGCTGTAAAGCCAAGTGGGCACTTTTAGATTTCTTCTCTACTGATTCATTCTGCTGTATGTTATCATTGAACATGTTCGGTTATAAATCTAGAATATGACTTTAAGTATATATTTTTGTACAAAGGCTGATTATTGTTCTCGATGATAGGGCTTGAATACAATTCGATTGTAGGATGTCTGAGCGTATAGCTGTTGCTTCTGGTAGTTTGAAGGAGATGGAAAGAATTTGAAAAGAGTAAAGGAAAAAAGAACAAGTTGTTCTTAAACATCAGATTAAACAAATGCACGGAAGTTTTCTGTCTTAATATGCTTTCTCTTTTCCGTCGTTGATTTTATTATTCCCATTCATTCTTCTAATGAAAAGATGCTATATGTTACATATTAAGGAAACGCAACGGACAATTCATGAATTACCACGAACTTAAATATTAAGGGTTGATACCACCGAACAATGAATTCGGAAAAGTAGTCTCTAATACAAGCAACTGTTATTTTTTAATATGAATGCTATAGTGCAAGAAAGCATTTCATTGTTCACTTCTGTAACTGCTTACAAGATTAACAGTGCTTCCAAGACCAGCTAGTTCATCCCAAAAATTACAAGAGAATCGAGCTTTTAATTGGCCGATCACTTGAACCTGATTTGGTCATATTTTTTTTATTTGCCCCTTTTGTGCGATTTCTGCATTCAGAAGAGTCTTCGATCCCTACATTAAGAAGCAAGCCGTAGAGGAATTACACCCCAATACGGTAAAAGCATCAAGGTATCGTTTTTTTAGGACATGTTTGGCACGTTTATAATATGGCAAAGTAAAAATCCAACGAAATTTATTGAAAAGTGACCAAATGTGCGTCAAGATTGGTTAATTTCTCGTGAGTTATTTGAACGACCAAACGCTCAAAAACAAACAAACAGCTAGAGATGTTTACCCGGAAAATTTATTACATGCAAATTGGATAAAAATAATCATCTTGAGAGAGAACAAAAAGCTAGTCTGATATCTAAATTCTTGGTCTATACAACTGTCTTTCTTCAAACCGGATAGGTACAATCATAAGGTCTTTCAATTTCTGAATTTCTTCAGTAGTTAACTTACATTCGTCGCGGATATAGCCTTCAATTGATCCATATTTTTCTTTCATTTGACGGATCGTTTCCTTCATACCAAAATATCTAAGGTGATGCGATATTATTTGGTGTAAATAACAATTATTAACAGACTAATTTTTGCAAACAAAGAAAATAAATCCAACAAACTTACGGAGCTGACATCACCATTCGCATATCATCAACTGTAACATTCAACATCTTGGCTTTTTTTTCTAGTTCTGCTTCAGGTTCTATGTGTCCAATAGATAGTACAAGCCAATGTAGATAACAATATAGTTGTATTTCAGTTCTTCATTCCTATAACAGTACTAAGCCTACAACAATCAAATTTACCCCAATATCCCAAATTACTTAGTGCGTACTCATTTGCTATGATTTCTTCATCCACACCGCACATTCCTAATAGCAGCATTACAAATATGCCTGTTCGATCTTTTCCTGCTGTGCAATGAACAATGATACTGTTTGTTGATAGAACAGAGTGATGTTCAATTAAATGAAGAAATATCTTTCTATATTGTACTGCAGCCTTTTCCAATATTACTGCATAAACTTTTGGGAAACCGGAGGGGCCTTCAAAGTAGCCCATCCATCGAGACGCTAAGGCAGTAGGGGAGAAATCTGCTTTGGTGAACATAGCTGATGGGTAGCGAATGATACCTTCAATTTCACTACAAAGTTGATATTCGGTGTTAATAGGGTAATTTGTTGCATGTCAAAATTTCACCTACGGCATAATGCCTTGCTTTTCGATTTCAGGATCTGAGCGAAAATCAAACGCTGCAATCACGTTCAGCCTCTTTAGCCTTCTAATGCCTTCGTCTGTGATGTTGACCAGGCTACAAATATATATTTTTGCATTGAGTGCTACTGTAGATAAACTTTCGAAATTGTAATAAAATGCTTATACTAGCTTCAAGCGTACTGGCCACATCTGAATACAATTCTTTCTCTGATATACCCACTTCCATCTTTCAATGGCCACCCTCCAATATCTCTAAAATTCTTTACGCCTGGTATATCAATCCAACGTGGTATGCATACACTAACGTGCTGCCTCATAGAAAGTGCCTTTTGATAAGCATCTCTCTCGTGCTGTTCAAAATGCTCAACGATAGTGGTGATTAACGCATTCTGTTGACCTGTAAATTCGTGATCCGCATCAGGTATTAAAGTTAATGTATGGTTCGAAATACTGTTGGCATAATCAGCAGCATGTGATGCAGATACTGCCTGTTAATGTGGTTATGGAAAGGGAGATAGAGGATAGATTCAATTAGAACGATAATTGGCACACTTACTTTCATATCGTATGTGCGCATACCGTATCCTTAATCCCATGAATCGTATGTACACACGTTGTCAAGGGCATTCGAATTACTTTTTTGAATGAAAACGAATTCGCATCAGCAGATCCATTTTATGGTGGCGTACCGACGGATTGATGCACTAATAAGCTTACCGTGCGAATTGTCCCAACTTTGGTATAGTTCAAGCTCTTCCGAACTGATATTATATGTCATAAGCTCTCCTTCACGGTATACCTTCCATTCCTAGAAAAATAGGCCTGCTGTTAGACGAGGAAATCTCGCTTCATCCTACTGTATATTATAGTTTTTTTTGTTGTTGGAATCACTCGAATGGACCAACGAATACATACTTGATTGTCATCTGCTCTGACGGCAGATTTGTTATTATAGGGTGCTGCAATGTTAATGTAATGAGATAACGGCTTTTCACAGGATGTTGCATATTTTAAACCGCTCAATGACCCTATAATGAGGATTAATAAATTTTCGATTTTTATTTGTAAAGGAATGAAAGGCGGGACAAAGAACCATGTATGGATATTTATCATATCTTACCTTTACTATAGCCGATAATGGCAAAAATCTCATATCCTAAACCTTCGAAATATGCTACGACAGCTCGAATATCATCAACATCTCTCTATAGAAGTGGGCAAAATGCGAACGATGAGATGTCTCTAAAGGAGTATATACCTATGGATAAATGTTTTCATCACAAATCAATCTTACCGCAATTCTGCCATAATCAGGCTTTCCTTCACTATCTCCACAACCATGAAAATCAAAGCGAAAGCTGCTGAATGGTAATCTTTCGGCCAAAACTGGTTGATAAAGCGCATCTTTATGCCCCTGTTCACCATGTAAGAGAAGGACTAATCGATTGTTTTCTGCTATTGGGGTTTTCTCAACGAGAATACCCTTGATGTATTCTCCCTGTTCATTTAATATGCTTGTTATTGGGAACATTATGTTAGAGAAGTTACAAAGGGGCGTCTAAACTAGTCAAATGAACAAGCCCAAAGTAGGAGAAAATTAAAAGAAAAGCAAAAGGCGCAATTTCAACGTAAAAAAACGTTACATTTAAAGGCAGACTGTTGTACAAGGACGCGGCATTATACAACAGCCTACAAACACGAAGGTAGCCGTAAGGCTTTTAGAAAGGATAATCTGCACAACAAATATGACGTAACTGCGTAGCTGACCGCCATGAATCACATTGAACATTGGGGACACTTTGATCTTCATAAGCATGTGAGAAAGCATTTTTCTGCTTTTGAAGATAATAATGAGATCAAGTTAACATTGGCTACTGCTAAGTTATTAGGTAAGATAAGCATGCGACTGTGCACCCAAGCGTTTCAATGCAGAAGATCCGAGAAAGACGCATATGCAAGATCTATTGTCTCGATGATGGGGAGCGCTCGAGCCAATGACTGTTAAAAACACACATACCTACAATTCCCGAAGAGTGACTTGCATCTACCTCTGGTCGCTCTGTGTGAGAGTCAGCTCAAAAGCTCGCTTGGAACGAGGAGCGTCTGCATGTCATATTGTCCTCCAATTAAGCCAGCTAACGTTGCTCACCAAAAAAAAAAAAAAAAAAAAGAAAAAAAACCAAAATTTCTCAATTTTCCCCTTTCTCGTTATTTTTCTTCCGTTTTATTTCATTGTATAAATTTCCTTACATTCTCTTCCTTCTTGTACATTTGTAAATTCCTGTAAATTTGTAAATAATTTTTTTTCCTTTATTTTTCCCAAATAAGTATTGCTATTCTTCTATTTAAGTTATTCAAGGAAGAGATATACATTGTCATTTGTGAATAGTAGACAACGGGAACAAAGAGAAGGAAAACATAGAAGAATGATACCAGGTTTAATGAGTGACCCTCTGTCACCAAGAAGGAATGAGAATATTCAACAAACCTCTCAAACCACCAATGCCCCTAAAGAGCGTCAGGTACGTTTTAAATTCAAGGTTCTCAATTGTTCAATTGTTGAATTCTGACTAAAATACCTTGACCTTCTGACATTTACGAATAGGCTGGAGCCTTTATGCAATCTGACTTTGACTACAATTTATTTAGTGGTGGTCGGTCGAGCGCGTCATCTCTTTTCCCTACTGGCGCTGGTGATGACCGTTCCAGCAGCGCACCACCTCCTCTTCAAGGTTTGCACAGAACACGTGATGTAAAGTTTGCTTCTGCAGTAGCTGCAGCAACTTCTCAGCAGTCTACGCCTTCTGTGTATGATGCCAGTCAGGCATGGAAATTTTGGAATGATACCAACGGTAAGAGAGAAAACGAACAGTTTCGTTTATTTATATACAAGTTTGTATGGATTCATACTCATATAACATATAAAGACCTCGCTACACCCGACCCTACTGGATTTCAGCAATCAGCAAGCGCCAGTAGAGCTGGCAGCATTGGTGATAGTACAAATCCAAATGATTTACTTCGTTCTAAAGGAAAATTTGTTGATTTCATTCAGCCAGTAAGTTGATGTTTAAAAAAAGAATAAAAAAAAAAAAAAAGAATTATAATGAACGATAGTATAGTAAAAGTTGCACAACTAACGATAAACTTAATGTAACATGTATCTGTGTGTTTTTAAGGAGTTTTCCCATACCCCTTCACCTATGTACCCTTTCCAGCATCATGGTACTGCTGAAATAAATCCTAATAAATTGAAGACCAATGATATTATTGTGAATGGTACTACCACGCAAGATAGTTTTTTGAAACAATCTCAGTTATCGCAACACCAACATCAGCAATTGCAAGCATTATCTACCAGTAGCACCGCAGCTTTGCCTGCAAGGATCAATGCACTTAGATTAGCCATATCCCCACAGTTTGCTCCTACACGTTCAAACTCTACACCTCCTACATGTCGTCCAATGGACATCAATAGCAGCAATAGTAGCAATAGTAGTAATTATGGTTACGATAACACAGTGGCAGCAACTTCTTTGACATCGGCTGGTAGTGGCAATGATTTATTGTTACAAGATGATACTACTCTTTTAAGACAGCTGAGCTCATTCGGCTTGGTGGATGATGATGATTATCTTCATTACAGTGCTCAACAACAGCAAGCAAAACTACAAGCTCCAACTTCCCTGTATCCTTATTACAGTCAACTGCAGCTTGATGATCCACAGGTACAGCAACATCCTTTGAGTCGTTCCTTTTCAAATGCTGCTCTTGATTTGGCTTCCATGCCAAATGGCCTTGATGGTGGTGGAAGCATGGGTAGTAATGAAACAAGAGGAGGCGTCGATTACGAATCCATTTATGGGAAATGGTCAAGTGAAGATGCAGCAGCCAATGCATATCTTTTGCGCATGAGCAAACAAGGAGGACCCTTAACTGCACCAGCCCCTTATGACCCTGTTGGTTTTCCCATAGGCGATAGTTTGAGTAATACAGATAAAAAGCTTCGTGCATTACAACTTCAGCATCAGCAGCTATTGATCAGACAGCAACAACAACAATTATTGGCTGCACGCCAACATTTAATCCTTCAACAGCAGCAACAGCAGCAACAGCATCATAACCAACGTGGGTATAGTAACAATCATAGTAATAACCACCATCACAATAGCCATCATCAGCGCAATAGCCATCACAGTAATGGTAACAATCGCTCTCGCCAAAACCAGCACCATAACCAGCATCATCATCAACAGCAACAGCAGGGAAGTGGAAACGCCGCTCCCTCTGTCAAGTCAACAACTGCTGCTCAAGACCTTACTCTGTGTATCCGTTCTCCTCTTTTGGAAGAATTCAGAAATTCCAAGAACAAAAAATACGAATTGAAGGACATTGCTAGTCATATTGTTGAGTTTAGTGGTGATCAGCATGGATCCCGATTTATTCAGCAGAAGCTCGAAACCGCCAACAGCGAAGAAAAGCAATTGGTATTTGAAGAAGTGTTACCTAATGCATTGCAGCTTATGACGGATGTATTTGGAAACTACGTCTTACAAAAATTTTTCGAACATGGAAATCAAATGCAAAAGTCCATCTTGGCCAAGCAAATGGAAGGCCACGTGCTTTCTCTTTCTCTTCAAATGTACGGCTGTCGAGTCGTACAAAAAGCATTAGAGCATGTTTTGACGGAACAACAAGCCAAACTAGTAGGCGAGTTGGATGGGTGTGTACTGAAATGCATCAAAGATCAAAATGGCAATCACGTCATACAAAAGGCAATCGAACGCGTGCCTGCGCAACACATCCAGTTTATTATTGATGCCTTTCATGGACAGGTATATAATCTAGCAACACATCCATATGGATGTCGTGTTATTCAACGTATGTTTGAGCATTGCACGGATGCACAAACAGGACCACTCTTAGAGGAACTTCATCAATGTACTGCTCAGCTTGTTCAAGATCAATATGGTAATTATGTAATTCAACATATCTTAGAAAGAGGTCGTCTTGAAGATAAAGCCAAAATTGTCGAGAAAATTTTCGGACAAATCTTATCTTTGAGTAAGCATAAATTTGCTAGCAATGTAGTGGAAAAATGCGTCGACTTTGGTTCAAAACGGGATAGACAACTTTTGATTGAAGAAGTTCTTCAAACTAAACCTGATGGGTAACGGGCTATTTAGTCAACATAAATCGAAAGCTTGATGATAAACTAAAAAGCGCGCTGTTTACATCTATAGAACCTATCCTTTGATTACTATGATGAAGGATCAATATGCAAACTACGTTGTTCAGAAAATGCTGGATGTAGTGGATGATAATCAACGTGAAATGCTTGTCAACAAAATTAGACCTCATTTACATTCTTTAAAGAAGTATACCTACGGCAAACATCTTATACAGAGTAAGCCATCCCCTGAATGCATGGTAATGAGATTTAAAGCTAACGTTGAGCATAACTTTTTAATCAATAGAAGTAGAAAAGATGGGTTTAACATATAACCTTCAGGACCCAGCCCTTACAAATGAGTCTGACAAGCAAGAGAATGAAAATCAAGAACAACAAGAATTGAATACGCAATCAAACGTCGAGAGTGTCATGAGTAACACTGAAGTTCAACAGAAAGTCAATACTGTAATTGAAAAGGTTGAAAAGATGACCACTGGCAGTGATGTAGAGAGTAATTTGTAGTTGCTCAAAATCATTAGACGCGTGGACGACTTACAATATTTATTCCAATCCATATTTTGTAATTTTTGAACGTTTTATCCCACAGGAGTGGGTGTATATATGTATAAACTCCTGTAACATATCTCTTTTTAACACACACACACACTCTCTCTCTCTCTTATTTTTACTATTTTGTAAACAGAAACTTTTCTTCGTATATCATTTTTATTATAGTATGCTTCCGTCTCCCTCTCTTTTTCTTACGTATAATTTTATTATATCTTTTTTTGGAGTAAGAAAAATAACGTTCTTTTCGACATTTATACACATATCGTTTTCCCTATCAACATTATATAAATAAAGTTAACCACTATTAATCTCTGAGTCTGCTTTGATTAAGGCGCCGACGTCACTTTTTTGCCCCCTCTCAGGTACCATAACTCTATTGTCAATTAACGTTTATGTAAAAGAAAAGTTTAAATTTTCGTCTCTTTCACATTTTAGAGACAAAGCCATTATGAACTGCTTAAAGGTTACAGGTCGCTCAACCCGTTTCTTTCAAAGAAAAGGCTCAAGTTCTTTAACAAAAAGCTTCTTGCAGCAACAACAACAACGACAACTTTTTAGACAACAAGTTCGCTTATACTCCACACCTACCCCTCATGTCAAAGACAGTGGAAGCAACATTCCCTGGGCCATCGGCTCACTGCTTGTTTTCGGTCCTATTTTGTTCAAGTTGACCTCTCCGCCACCTTCCAAAAAAAGGTCTGCTATCAACCACGACCTTACTCAACACGTTTCACCTGCCGAAGCTGCTGCTGATAAAAAGCCTGCTGGAGAGAATGATCGGCTACAAACACCACCTATTGTAAGTGTAGTTGAAAAGAGCAAAATCCAGAAGCCTTACGTTCTCATAGGTGCAGGTACTGCTTCATTTGCTGCTGCCAAAGCCATAAAAGAGAAGGATCCTCAAGCCAATGTAAGTGGTTTCTCAGAGTAAAAAAAGGAAACTGCCTGCTTGAAGGGATTGAATCAACATATTTTTTTCACGCTTCGATGACAGGTCATTATCATTGGTGATGAAGCCTATGCACCTTATATGAGGTAAAAACAGCTACCAATTGATAATACATCTTACATTATATCCAGTATCGTTTCGCTAATGTAAAGTTATTGTAATTGTAATAGACCTCCTCTATCAAAAGAGCTTTGGTTTTCTGAAAAACCTGAGGTAGAGAATTTAACTTTCAAAGATGTAAGTTGATCAAAAGGAAATATGGATTGTGTTCATCATGCAAAAAACGCTTACTAATTGAAACATTACTAACAGTGGTCCGGAAAGGAGAGAAAGTGCGTATATACTGAATCAATAATTAAGCGTATTCTTTGCTGATGGAAACACTAACCCATCATTTTGTAGTACCATCTATCAAAACATTTCTGAATATGAACTAATTTCAGACGCCTCTGGCTCAGATATCGAAACCAATGATAAGATCAAATTGCTACTCAACAAATCCGTCACTAAACTCAACATTGATGATCACACTGTCACTTTAAACGATGGGAGCATGATATACTATAACAAAGTTTTATTGGCCACTGGAGGTGAACCCAAGACTTTACCTAATCAACCAGCAGCCGACAGCAAGCATATTACTACCTTCCGTAATATTAGTGATTTCAAGACATTGGACAAGGTTGCTAAAGACGGTGCTCATATTGCTGTCATCGGCGGTGGCTTCCTTGGTTCAGAGCTAGCTGTTGCTCTAGCACATAGAGGTAAGTATAATATTCTTCAAAAGTATAGACTTTTTTTTTTTTTGTTAAATATGTATCCTAATGTACTGCAATATGGTTCATCCTAATATATTAAAGCTGGCAAAGAAAATTTGAAGGTGACTCAAATCTTCCCTGAAGGTATAGTAATAGAATCTACTGTATTCGCAATATAATTATTGAAGATATCCTTATTCACAAAATTGCTTTGCGACTTCTCAGATGGAAATATGGCCAAGGTTTTCCCAGCTTATCTAACGAAATGGACTACAGGTCGTGTCCGTAAATGTAAGTTCAAGTTTCGAAACTGATATTGAACAGTATGTTATAATTAGAAATTGACCCGTTAAACAGTGGGCGTAAACGTTAAGGAGAAGTGCTCCGTAGAAAGCATTTACTCTTCTAAGGATGAAAAGACAACTATTCAACTCAGTAATGGCGAAACCGTCGAAGTGGACCATGTTATCATTGCCATTGGTATTAAGCCTCGTGTGGACTTAGCTCGCGATGCTGGTCTCGAAATTGACGAAAAACATTCAGGTGTTGTTGTCAATGCTGAACTTGAAGCACGTACTGATGTTTATGCCGCTGGTGATATGGTTTCTTTCCATGATATCCAACTTGGACGTCGCCGTATCGAGCATCATGATCATGCCGTGCTCAGTGGTCGTCATGCTGGTGAAAATATGGTGGGCGGACATCGAGCTTATAAACATCAGTCCATGTTTTGGTCAGATTTAGGCCCTGAGATTGGCTATGAAGCGGTAGGCTTAGTTGATTCACAATTATCAACAGTCAGTGTGTGGGCTAAAGCTACTAAAGAAGATACACCTGCTGCTGCTGCTGCTTCGACTGAGACTAGTAGTCCTCGCCTGGCTCCAGGCGAGACGGATGTTACAAGCATTAATACATCTACTGAAGATGCTTCCGAAACTACTCAAAAGAACGATGTAATCTTTAAGGATGAAAAATTCGGTAAAGGTCTTGTTTTTTATACTCGGGATCAAAAAATAGTAGGATTAGTCCTCTTTAATGTCTTTGGAAAGGTTCAGGAAGCCAGAGATATCATTAGTAGCGGGTATACTACGGATCAGATCGACAGTCTAGTAAAGAAATTTGATATTTTCTCCAAGGATCACTGATTCATCCATAGAAAAGTTACTTTACATATCTTCATGCAAACTTGGTAGCAATTGTAGACTTATTTATTCATTAAACTGACTAGTGTCGTTCCTTACTCTCTACCCTTATAAAATTGGTCATTGAATGATTTCTTGAAAGTCCTACTGTAAGTTTACATATCCAATGATATGGCAGTAACCCTTATAGTGTACACACGTGCTTTATTGCTCATTTCAACTCATACATCAACAAACCGTCTTTATTATTGTAAGGTTTTAAAGTTCCCAAGAAAGCTACAAGGTAGACATCAGCTATAGAGATAAAAGCTATCGTATGACATTTTCTTTCTCTTTTGCAGATACTTAATCAGTTTCGCTCAAAAAAGGTTCGATTCCGACTTATTGAATATCGATCAGCTACAGTCTTTTTCTTTTAAGTATAAAAGTCGCGAGGAAGATTGTTTGATAAAGAAAATAGAAAAAATGAAGGATGCTTAGCAATTGCTAAGTATAATATAGCAATATTTCAATAAATGCTCATGAAAATGGCGCGGTATGTGTAAGCTCATACTTCACTATAAAACTCGCAACTGATTGCATATATATTGATTATTAATTGAATTATGCTTGAAGACCAAGTCATATCATTAATTTTCTGCTCCATCCAGGGTTTAAACTATAGACGTATATTAATCAGTAACACAGCAACACTACGGTCAGTTCAGTGCTGTATCTCATGGATCAGTCAAGAGCTTCTTCTCGGTTGGCAAAGATAAAACAATCTTATTGTCGTCTCTGATCTGATCAAGTGCATCAACAAGCTCTTTTTACATTAAAAAGGCCCACGGTTAACTTGTAATTTGACCAATTTTTTACAATACTTGCTCTGCTTCCTCCCGCTCCAAATCCCGCCCATCACAGATTTTCGTATTAAAAAAGATCTTTTACTATCTGCACAAACAGAAAGAGTTATGCCAAAATTTGATTACGAAAACTCTCTCTTTGCCAGTTGTAGCAGCACATCGCGTCGTGAAAGGTCTCCAACGTCAAACGGAGATAGTATTCGTACACTTGATTCAGAAAAAAGAAAAGAAGCGCTTGGATGAATAAAGAAGTGGATGCATTGAGAACATTGATAACTTCGTAGAGCACTTTCTACAAATGATCAGCAACTGATTCAAAAATTGCTTATCTTAGACTGTCATTGAATACGAAAGGAGATGAACACCTAACACAACAATAATTCAACAAACAATATTCATATCTCTACATTCTATACTCACCTTTTTTTTTTTTTTTTTTCTATTCTTAAATATAAGTAGTAGTCTTTAGCAAATGGCGACCGTGATATTAACAGCTGTTTAGAGATCAAACGTATTAAAAATAGTTTAAAAATAAAAGGTTTCAAATTTTTCTGATTTTCTTCCACACTTTTTTCGTTTTGGTGAGCTGCTTTAATTCTGACATTTTTTTTTGTCCCTGCCCAAAGTTGTTTCCTTTTTGACTCTTGTCAAGCAATTTCCTAATAGCGATGAGTACCTTTACTGCACCCTCTGAGAGTCGTCGTCTAACAAAAAGGAAGAGACATGTAGACGAACAAGAAGAAGAAGAGAGAAATGTTGGAACAATTGACCAACCCACATCACGCGATGCCTCTGGTAAAATAGATGGATGAAAAAACTGTTGGAACCCACTGTTATTCAACAACTAAATAGTGTACCCTCTACGTTGTTCTAATAGATGAAGATAATACGGACACTTCTATTTCCGGCGTCAACAACCCTTCTTCTTTTACAACAAAGGCAGATACCACGACAGCTGTCAAAAGGTCTCGACCCATGAGTTCTTCCATGATATCGAGCACTAGTGATGAAGAAACAGATAATGCTTCAGCAACTACAGCTGTTGGCTTACCCGTTGGAATAGAAAAGAAGTATGGCTTTAAAATCAATCCTGTAAGTTGAAGAATCCCTTGAAGAAGATAATCTGTTGAAGTTCGAAAACTCAAGTAGTATTTCTATATATTAGCCACCAATTGGTAGACCCGTAAGAATGTACTGTGATGGTAATGAGAATTTTGTCCATGATCTTGAAAGCGTTTGAGCTCTAGTTTATTAAAATATCTCATTCTTCAGGTATCTATGATATGTTCCATTTTGGTCATGCTAAAGCACTCGAACAAGCCAAAAAAGCATTTCCTAATGTATATCTTATGGTTGGCGGTAAGAACGACCATCCTATTGTTGTATCAAGCCAAATCCACAAATTAACTGACTACAAATTATGTATTAATAGTCTGTAGTGATGCGGAAACTCATAAACGTAAAGGTAAAACGGTCATGAATGAAGCCGAACGATATGAATCTGTCAGACATTGCAAATGGGTGGACAAAGTAATTGAAGATGCACCATGGTTTGTGGATCAGGATTTTCTTGATCGCCATGAAATCGACTATGTTGCTCACGATGCTGAGCCTTACCAAAGTAAAGAATCAGGTGATGTCTACGCTTTTGTCAAAGATCAAGGTCGCTTTTTCCCCACAGAACGCACTGACGGTATTTCAACGTCCGACTTGATCACGCGTATTGTGCGAGACTATGACGCTTACTTGCGACGAAACTTAGAAAGAGGTGTTACTGCTAAAGAGCTCAATATTTCATTTTTAAAGGAAAGAAGAATCAAAACCAAAAAATCGATCGACGATTTCAAAAAGAATATTAAAGGAGCGATTAATGATACGCTTCTGCTATGGGAAGATAAGAGTCATGACTTCATTCGTGGCTTCAATAAAGTCTTCGGTGCCTCAACAGAAGATATGGTGGGTAAGATCTGGAAATATCGTAATCGTAATAGAGGAGGAATTACAGATAGCGCCGAAAGTAGTAGAGCAAACAGCAGAGTCCAATCGGAAGCGGAAGAGGAAGATACTGAACCAGAAGAAATGGATCATTTGGAAATTAGAAACAAACCTTTGAAAAGAATGAAGCTAAGACACGAAGATAGACGTGATACCTACTAAGCCATGCCAAGATGCTTGGTATAATATTTCATTATTGCTCAAATAGATTACCATTATTGTCTCGTTAAAAATTGTACACAGCCCGTCATGCCTTATTGACTTTTATACTCTCTTTTACCATAAGAGCTATGATTCGAATGGATGATATGGCATTTTTCTTTCTAGTAAATACGCAGTATGTCTATAATAGTTGTGTATGTATATCCATATTCTTCAGATCTCATTAACGTATAAACTGATCAGAGACTACCAAATAATAGATGACCCCTTCTTTTTTTTTTTTTTTTTTTTTTTTGATAGAAGATTTGAATTCTGTAGTACAGCATTAACCATGAGGTTAAATTGAGATATGTTATTTCGGCTTTGAATGCGTTAATTTTAAACGTTTCGTCGAAAAATCCTTAAGCTTTCTCTTTTTCTTGTACTTCTGTTAGAATAGAAACCACTATTTCTTATCCTTCTAAAATAAGCCCAGAATTATGATATATGAAACTAACTATTTAACGACAAGCCAATACCCGAACTACTTCGATCCTTACTGGCAGCATCCATATCCGCATAAAATATCATTCCATACTATGGATAATGTAAAGCTAAGGGAATCTTTTGTGCATCCAGTTAGCGGGAAGCATAGATATGAACACCCAATTATGAGACGAAAATTTGAATCAAGAGGTACAATAAATTTTAACAATTGATTTAATGTAAAGAAAATCTAACAGTTAATTACACCTTTTCAATAGGCAATAGTCGATATAATGACAGGCATTACTATGGCGAAGGTAGCCCCTACTTGTTTTCTGAGGAGGAAGCTGAGGAAGGTGAATATGACCCACATTCATCCAACCATTATGGCAGCAGAAAGTTTTATCACAGTGATCAGTATCCAGAAATGACAAGATTAGCTTCAATTCCTCATATAAGGCAAACCCGAGAAATGCAACAAGTTTCGCGGCTTCACCATAAAAGTAAAGATGATGCAGTGCCTTGGCCACAATCTGCCGTATATGTCACCCAACCCATGATGCTAGTTGATCCCGTGCTGACACAACCACATTACCAGCAACATCAACAGCAAATTTTAGGCATTTGTACAACAGATCTCATGCCTGGACGGCTGCTTTCTCCTCCCCAAATGCCCATGACAGCGGCTAGCCCCTTGAGCAAGCCAGGCAACAACAACTTGGTAGTACCTCCGATTTCTCATTTGCAAAATGTTTCCGTTATACACCCACTTCATTCTGCACATCATATCCAGAATCAGCCCTGCTTTCTAAATATGACGTCCAACCAACCAACTTCTTTCCCAGCATTTCCACAGCAATTTTTCACTTCGCCATCATTGAACCTACTACAGCAACCACAGCAGGAACTCACACTGCCTTCTGCGTTTCTGAATCCTACTAATTTCCTCGGTCTGCCACAAGCATCCGTCATAGAAAAAAAAACTGATAACTCAAGCAAACCTAATACCAGCAACGAGCAGACACCCGTCGAAGGGCTACATTCTTCCACTTCTCCATCAGTTAATTCTTCAGAAAGTATAAATTTAACATCATCTGTCACAGCTGCTCACCCATCTAACAGCATTCCACAGCGTAGGCGTTCCGTGATGGAAAATATTCTCTCTTCAATGTCTCTTTTACAGCCTGGCCATTCGTCAAACCACAACAATTACGTAGGCTATCAGGAGGATATATCACGGGAACAGCTTCCAACAAAAGTTGCTGCTACTGCATCAACTTCATGTATTGAAAATAGTTCAGGCAATGATGATATCAGCAAGGCTGCTACCTTCTCGCCTACGTCGAATCCTTCTTTTACTACGTCCGAAAATGTTGCTCCCTTGAGTGAGAGCAGTGCCAATTTGAATCGACTTTCAAGACGAACCTCACTAAAACTTTTCCGGAAAGCCAGTGAGTTACGCAAAAGACAGTATCTATGGTGTTATAGACCACAGTATCGACAGGAAGCCAATACTAGTACCACTACTACAACTTCAACTTGGATTGCATTTGATGTTAAGAATCAGTTGAAAATGGATGGACAGTATGCTCTACTTTTCTCTAAGAACACGGCTACAATGGCTGCTTCACAACAAAAACAGGAGCAGCAAGGCACTAGCGGTCAGCAAATGCAAACATCAATAGCAGGACCGAAACAAGACACTACTGCAGCGGATGAAATTCTTACACTGTACAAACAATCACAAATCAGTGGGCCGATGATGGTATCTGTACAGCGAGGAATAGCATGGTCGTTTGATAGCAACAGCTCATCACCACTCTCTCACGGACTGAATGCTGCTAGTAGTAACCATCCTGTTAAATTTTATGATATAGCTTGCATTCCTTGTCAAGAAAGCAAGTTTGTCATTTCAGATAGCGTTTTTACGAAGGAGAAGAAAAATACACTAAGGAAATCAAGATCATTGGAGGGTTTGGCTACGAAATTGTTGACAACTATCCTTAAATAATGTATAATATAGTATTTCTATCTAATTTATCTTTCGTGTAATCCATATTAAATAACAAGATACATAGCGTATAAACAGATGATGAACAATAATGAGTGGCTGGGATCATTTACAGTCGATGCAGTAGTTTTGAAGCGCCGCTTCCAAACCAAGTGTGTTAATTTTTTTTTTTTCTAGAATCCTCCCATTAAGGCACTCCGGTCATTACACAAAACTTTCTTATCCTGCTTTAATCGCATCATTCAGTTGTAAGCATACGAAGAATGTCATTTTTGCAAGAAGTCGAAGCTAAGTTTAACGCTGCTAAAGAAAGCGAAGATTTGATCTCTTTCAATACTACAGAGGTTGAGAAAGAATGTGATAAAATCAAGGTACAGACCAGTCTGCTTCAGTTCCGATCGCTGTACATTACACGCGATTATTAACAAACTGCCATTTGCTACTACACTACACAAGTTCTTAATCACTTTAGTACCTGGTCTTTCACAAAAAAAGAACGAGGAAAAAGAAAAGAATAAGGACAAAGAAAACAGCAATCCTTTTTTGAATCCCAACCCTAAATTGTTCGTTAAGGAACTTGATCAACATAATCTTCTTTTGAATAAATTCTCAGTTGTACCCAACCATTTGCTCATTACCACGAAAGGTAGTATTTGCAGCCATAGTAATGTACTCTTATACCTATCCTCACATCTAAATATTTCTCTCAACCATAGAATTCCATAAGCAATCCGATCCTCTTTTACCAAATGATATATATGAAGCTTTCAAAATCATTCAAAACTTCGGTTCAGTACCCTCTCTTGCATTTTACAACTGCGGTTCTGAATCAGGTGCAAGGTATTTCAGCTAAGCTTTGATAATGTTTATCAACACAGGGTTTACTTATAATCGGTCATAACCATCTCATTTTTATTTTACCTCAATATACAGTCAAGGCCACAAGCATCTTCAAGTCATTCCTTTGAAGAACGAAGGTGCTCAACCACCAATTAAAGCCCTCTTCGACCTCATCGGCGACCGCCAAATTGGCCAAATTTACGCCTTGAATAGACTCCCTTTCGTGCACGTTATTATCCCCCTTGACCACAACACTATTCAAACCAAGGCTAACACTAAAGAAACCCTCACTGATTATTTGGCCGAAACCTTCTTTGGCCTTTTGGATGCCATGATTCAGCAATTACGTGAAAACGACAGCCCAATGACTATGTCTTACAATTTCTTATTGACTCAAGACTTTATGATGCTCGTACCTCGTTTAAAAGAGGTAGCTACTATTGAGCATGAAGGAAAGAAATACGATTTCTCACTTAATTCTTTGGCTATTGCTGGTTTGATGCTGTGTAAATCCGACGAAGAATTGAAGGCTCTCGAAGCTCAAGACAATTTAGTGGATATTTTGACCCAAGTAACCGTTCCTTTGAATCCTGTAGCTGAGAGATTGAAAGCAGAGAGAAGCCAGGCCGAGGAAGCCGATTTAGCTTAGATAAAATATACTTACAAAAGCAAACATAAATTATAATACATATTCTATACTATATATACGGAACCGTATTTTGTGGTTTTTGGAGTTTTTTCTTGCATATATTATATTGAAGTAAAAGTAATTTCACCTTTAACTATCCAATCGATATCCTTGGCCAGGAAAACTCGAATTAGGAGTTCGCGGTGAGTTATTGCTGTTATGCGATGTTGTCGAACTGTTTGGAGGGTATGCTGTGGGTATGAAAATAGGTAGATAACCTTCACCAGCAGAGTCAATAGAGACGTAGTTAGGAGAGTTAGTCAAAGTTCGAAGCCATGTCTTGCCTTCATATTCTAAGAATTTTTCATCTGATGGTATCAAAAAGCTTAGCCTTTTTTTGGCGTCTGTAAAACGAAAACAAAAAAAAGTTAGTATTTAAGTTGTTTTAATCTGGCTGCTATTTATGCTTGTTGCTTACAGAGAAATCCGATGATCGAGGCTACAAGGTTGAGCACGATGGATGAATCAGTTCCTAGGAATACGAAGAAAATGAAGACTAAAGCTGGCCACAACCTGTTCGGCAAGCGAATAGCACCTGCTATCCTACATTTTGTAAACATATCGGTTAATTCACAAAGGTAATCTATCTTTTTTCTTCATCGTTTCAGCTTACATTCGATCTTGTTGCTCTTGTTGCCCATCATTTTCGTCTCCCAAGTAAGCCCAAAAGATCAAGCCTACTACCCAACCTGTCATACCACGAAACGCAAATTCTTGCTCACGTGTGTTACCATAACTTGGCCAACTCCAGAAGAGCAATTTCATGCTTGCTACGTAAATAAAACCAGGCAATAACGTAAAAACAACTGTCATGATCCATAAAAATCGAAGAGAACCCTGTCTTTTTTCGAGTTTGAACATTTCTGGTATCAACCATAAAGCCGTAATGAAAATTTGAACAAAAGGGACGGTAGAAATAGGGTATGTTAAAAATCTATAAACTGATGAATAATAAGTTAGTTCAAACATCGATCAAATTACTGTCATCTTGGCATTCGAGTGCAAGACTCAAACTTCAGCACTTCGCGAAAAAATTTACTCTGGAATTTTGCTATGGTGTCTTTATAGTTTAGGCATGTCCATGATGACAGATCGAGTTGTACGTGTATTAACGGAAGAATAAGCTTGTCAACAATGTACATGATGACGGGTGCATAAAGTGTAAACCTCGTTATGGGTGGGGTTGTTGAAAATACTTGCTTGACATGATCCATAAAGACTGAAATAGCGTTCAGCTGTCTATTTGCCGTTGACGACAACCTTGCATTAACCGGCTCTCCAATATTGTTCACAGAAGACATAATCAAATTTGAAGGAAATGTTTAAAGAATAGCGGACTTATGCATTGAAAGTGTCTTTAAATACATCTGTCGGTTTTCGCATACAATACCGCAAGAATAGCAAGTAGTGCTTTGCTTGCCATAATGTTATTTCCTGTTCTATTCTCTGCTATGAGTACCCAAGATTTGAATTGGTTGTATTCTCTACTTCATCCTTGTTCTTAGGCTATTATTATATAATTTATGCAGTTAAAATTTGGTTTGCTTTGTGAGCTAAAACTGAAATCTAACAGCCACGTATTCAGACTTTTGTATTTGTCACAAAGGCTTTTTTAATATTGTTAGTGTATTTATGTCACGTATGTTGCATGGAGGCGTTGCGCAATAACAGCTTTTATTATGGCAATATTCAATTTGTTGAACAAAGGAATATGTACTTTTAACACTCCTTAATTTGCTTCTACCGATTAACATTTACGTTACAAAAACGCTGTAAATTTGTTTCGAACGAAATTCGTTCTTACTGGGTTGGTGTTTTTGACCCTCCACATTTTCCTTGTCTTGATGACCGTAATTCAAGCCTCATGGTTTAGTTATATATCAGAAGCAATTATAAAAGCAGATGTGGGGAGATTAATAGTAGCTGGATTCATGACCATGAATACCGCAATGTATCCGTATAACAAGCTTTACAGTTTTCAAGTCGATGTTTGTTGGATGATTCTAGCGTTCGTTTGTGGTCAGCCTATAATAATTCTGGTAAAGGTCAACGCGATGGAAGCTGAATGGACTACGAAAGACTGGTCCCGGCCCAGCTTTTCACTTAACCGAATAAAGAAAATCAATTATAGAGTTCGTTGACTGAAGTAGTCTCAACAGTTATTAATCCTTCGTTGAGACATGAACTAACCATCACAAATTTGTTTTTGAATGATTGTTGTGTATTTGGCTATTGATCAGTCGTCTTTGTGCTATTGCTGATTTTTTTAATAATTGACAGGTAAAATGACGAACCGTACAGTACTTAGTCCAAGACCAAATCGTTGGGATCGAGTTTCTAGAATACAAGCATTTTGCAATGATTCTATTCATGAGTTGGGAGTAAAGGTATTAAAATGCTTATAATTGGTTAAGAAGCTTTGCTATAGAATGATTCATGAAAGGCAGATATAGGGTGATATATTCAAACTGTTTCATTTTATTTAAGATGTCCAGGAACACCATAAGAACCAACTTTCTTAGGTGAAGCAACAAGAAACTGTTTCAGTTTTGAGTGGTTTTCGTCTTCTCTCAATGCATCTGTTGAGTAAGCAAAAAGAAAATCGTATCTACAGCCATCTTATTTATGACAATGATATTGGTAATTTGAAATGTCAGAGAGCGATAAAAACGCCCTAAACCACCCCACCCCTCAAAATATAGTGTTAAAGGTTTGCTTCTAAGTTCTTAGGAATTGTTTTCAGCATGCGGTTGAAAACATACCTTAATCATGAACCGTTTACCTAAATGGTTTGGGAGTGGTGCGTTTGTTTATTGCATCAGTGGCCCCCTTCTTTGAAGGTTTTCTTTTTTGTTTGAGTTTTTAAGCAATTACAATCTTGTATCGTTCCATAATACGCATTAAGCTGTTAACTAATTGCTTTAGTAAGCTTCCTAAAGCAGATAAGTATGGGCGGATTTACCTCCATTTTGTCCAGCCAGTGCTTTATTTGTTGCTGTTTGTCAGTTTTCAATTATTTGTTTGGTTTGCACATTCTTAATTAAGAACAAAGAAAGCAAAAAACTTATGAAACATATTTGCTGCTTGGAAACGCCGCTTAAAGCCTCTTTGATATTTTGATTACCCTGCTTTTTGTAAAAGGAACAAATTCATATTTATGCAAACCATTCATTATCGACCTCTTTCTTTTCTCTTTTCCTCGTTACTACTGAATTATCATTTTACCAGATCTATATAAACAAGAAGTATTCAGCTATTTCTTCTAATCGAATGGTTTACCCTTCAGAGACTGCCATCACGCCCGATCCCTTTGGCAACAGTAATAATTATAATGATCAACAACAATATTCTACCTCGACCCAGCATCAATTAAACTTGCTGCAGCCATTTAGCACTGCTGTCACTCCTGGTGACCAGAGCAGCTACAGATTTGGTGTATATTCTGGAATTTCAGACATTAGCACAGAGGCAGACTATATTGACAGGCTGTGTTTATCGCCTATCTCCGATTTATCCTCTTCTTCGAGTATGTCTTCAGTTCCTGAAGACATAGCTTTTGATACTTTCATGAATTCTACTGCTTTAAAAAAGTCGAATGAGAAAAAAATGTCCAGACAATCCGCCAAATTAACGGTTAGTCATATCACTGGTACTATTGCTTCGCCAGGAACTGGTGACGAATCATTGGAGGACGAAGAAGAACTTCGACAAAAGAATTTAGAACGGAACAGATTGGCTGGTAAGAAATCAGAATGTTTTTATGCTATTCGTAAGGTTTTAACATAAAATTGTGCATCAGCTTCTAAATGTAGGCAGCGCAAAAAGGAATGGATGGAAAAACTAGCGCACAAAGCTGAGCGAATGTCAAAAGAAAATGAATATTTGAAGCAAGTGTTGAACAATTTGAAGGAAGAGATGGAATTTCTTAAAACTCAGTTATATATGCACCAAAAGTAATGTAATAGCCCAACGGAAATTTGGTAAAACGGAGCGTCCGTATAACTAACTGTATTCACTTAATTATAGGCATGACTTCAAATATTGCAAAAGCAAGGCTTACTTTCAACCATTTTAATACTGCTAGAATTCAAGATTACTCATAATCAATGTACATTGCTTTTACACATATACCACTTAGTACTATATTTTATATCGCTATTGTATAGACACTATTATATCCGTAAACAGACGCCTTTGATTTTACTTAACAAGTGGGTTCAATTAAAGGAGAAGCACTGCTTAGTAATGACTACTGCTTCTTGATAATAACTTCAACGAAGGTTCCCACATAGCAGCTTAGTCACGCAGTTTGTATTTTGCAAGCACCTCTATAATGACCATCATATATTATAAAGGCTGTATTTTTTATGCAGCAGTATTTAGGCTAATGACGGTGAAAATTAGGAGAATGCTTTAAGGATTGTCTGCATTACACGTAATGGACAACCATTTGAAACCCGCTGGGTTATAATTACACAATCATTTCCAAAAAAGGCAGACGTTGTAATATTACAATTCATTAAAAACGATGCTGCGAAGCGTTTACTCTTCTTTTCCACTTTATATCGTCGCTTTTACTGACGCAAAAAGAAAAGAAGAAAGAAGAACGAGGATGAAAAGTTCCTTCATTGCTTTAGCATTAGCTTCGATAGCTGTATGCCCTAGTTTCCAAGAAGCAGTAGTGAAAGGCCCTCAGCGCCCTTTACAAGATCCCCAACCTGTCAACTTTGTAGAAAATATTTTGACAAGTACTAATGGCAATGACTACTGCAATGTAATTCAGAACAACTTTTAGGAAACATGTATTTCCTTATAGCTAGTTTTTATTAACCTCTCTTTTAGCCTCAAGGTCAAATTAGGGATACTTGTTGTGATTATCAGAGCATCGAAACTATTCAAAACGATGTATTTGACAAAATTCAAGAATTAGTGCATAGTAAATTCTTCCGTTATTATAGGGTAATTATACATGTTTCACGTTTCGTCGGATGACAGTTATTCATCTCTATTGTATTTGTAGGCTAACTTATGGAAGGAATGCCCTTTTTGGAATGAAGAGGCATTATGCACTAACCGCGATTGCTCGGTCGCAACCACTGACGAGGTAAATAGTAAAGAATAAGTGAATGATGAACGAAACCTGTATTAAGTTTTCTCACTTTTAATTGTGAGTAGAATATGTTACCAGCAGATTGGCGAAAGGCTGCAAGTGCCGTCCAGGTCTCACCTCAAGGATCTGTAAGTGATACTTGATACATTTTCCTTACTTGCTTATGTTTCCTAGTCAGTCATACATGCTTTATACTTATACCGAAATTGTTTTCATTATTTTAAAGCTATTTCAACCTTTCCAACATAAATGTACCTACAAAGATCAGGATTTCTGTCTCGTAGACGATCAACTGGATTCAGACAATGTTATTTATTTAGACTTAACCGAGAATCCGGAACGTTTTACTGGATATGCAGGTCCATCATCCGGCAGAATATGGAAGGCTATATACGAAGAAAATTGTTTTGATATTGTCCACAAGATGACAGAAGGATGTGAGACTTGTAATAACATTATGAATCTGGGTAATCAACGTGCTGAAGCTGCTAGAAGTGCTGACCAGGCCGTGGTCAAAAAGTCATCCAATCCATTTGCCGAAGTACCATCCAAGCGATCAGAACTGAAGCAATTTTTGAATGATTTGGCAGAAGAGCCTGATGGTGGTGAGGACAGTAAAGATGAAGTGTGCTTGGAAAAGCGCGTTTATTACAGATTGATTTCTGGATTACATTCTTCCATTTCAATCCACATTTGTAACGAATGGTTTTATAAGGACAAAAATCTTTGGGTAAAAATTTATCAAGCTTGAGGAAAGAGAAAAAAGAAAAGCATGTACTAATAAACTCCATTGATGTATGCAATCGATTGATAGGGCCCTAACCTGGATTGTTTTGTCAACAGAATCGGTTCTCACCCTGAACGTCTTCAGAATATTTACTTTACCTATGCCCTTCTCTTGAGAGCTGTTCAAAAGGTAGAACCTTACCTTGAGACATACGAATGGCGTACAGGTAGCGTAGAAGAAGATGACAGAACGCGATCGATGATCAAGAATCTTGTGAAAAGCATTGATACGTGTCCTTCTACGTTCGATGAGAATGCTATGTTCAAGGGCCCTGGAGCATATGCGCTTAAGAAAGAATTCAGAGATCATTTCCGTAATGTGTCTAGCATTATGGATTGCGTTGGCTGTGAAAAGTGTCGACTCTGGGGTAAATTGCAAACTGTTGGTTTGGGTACCGCATTGAAGGTCCTATTTTCTTATGAAGATAAATCATTAGAGTAAGTTTGACAAATTAGAATTTCTTAATATATAGCATTATCTTAACTAAGCACTGAATGTTATCATCTTGCCTTTTTTTTTCGTGTAGTCCTGTCACGAATCCTGATCTTTTTGAAAGAAATGAAATTGTTGCACTATTCAACACTTTCAATAGATTCTCAGAAAGTATTCACTCTATCAAAACATTCAGAAAGATGTACATTGACAAAAATAACGCACCTGAAGCAGTAAAACCAGTTGAACATTTGACTCAACGTGCGTACAAGTTGATATTTAAGCTCTTATTACAACTCAAACTTTGGAATATACCCGTCCCCAACTTCCTTGAGTCATTACTTACCAAACAAATGTTTTAATGTATAAACAAGTGCATACGCTATGTTCTCTTTTATTGTTACTATAGATCTTTCTTTTCATTTCGCATTACATATAGTCAAAACCCCTCAATAAAGCATTCTATCTTTAATTTATCCTTCTCTTGTTTTTAAAATTCTGGGAAGTATGTAATCTATCTTTTCTAAGCCTGCATCTGTAGGTCGTATACCACCCGAGGTGTTCCATTCCTGTATAAGCTCCTTAGGCGTGTAGTTATGTATTTTTTTATCCATGATTGTAGCTTCATCCACCAGCAATTTTAAGTCAATGAACATTTTTAAAGCATCCCGGTCGAGAAACTATAACAAAAAGAAGGTATAAAGAATGATCGTCAAAATTGAGTAAATATTTCCTTGATAACTTCCTGAACCAATTAATGTGTATTGCTTTATATCGTACATTATCCAAAACCATACCAGTTGTATCGGTGAATCGTGTTCTGGGTATGCCCATACGTGTACGCAGTCCAAACATGATCATTTCCTAGATACGAGAATTTAATCACATCCAAGATTCATCAAATAAGTGAAGTAAAAAGAAAGAACTCTTCAGACTTACCTCAGCCAAAATGGTTAATGGAACAGGTTCTATTTTACGAAGTCTAATCGTAATTGAAAAATATCAGTCCTGTATCAGCCTTAAGAGCCATAACAACAATTATTTTGTTTACCCTTCGCCTTCTTGTTCACATAAATTTATATACTTGTTTGGATGAAATTCCTGTAAAAATTGGAAGCAGAAATTAAAAAAAAAAAAGATGTTTAACGATACTTTTCGCTTCGAAAGACCTACTATTCTTTAGTATGACTTACACCAAAAGTCCTAACTTTTTGTTTCAGCTCAAAATCTGCTAAGCGACCATGAGCACCAGGACCTATCCCTAGATAGTCCATGCCTTGCCAATAAGAAAAATTATGTCGACTGATAGCCTCTTGATGCTTAGCATAGTTGGAGACTTCATACTGTGTATAGCCGTAATCTTTCATTATTTGTACAGTCTTTTCATACATGTCCGCTGCCGTGTCTACATCTGGTATATGTGGTAATTGTTTCTTTAACGACTGTTTATGCAACCTTTTTGTTTTCGGAAAAGCTGTCAATGTCTATATGAACGATAGTCAGAGCTACTTAAATGTTCTTACGGTGTACTCCTTTCAACAGTCAGCTGATATATAGATACATGGTCTCCTGCTAGTTCAAGTGCTTGCTGGCATAATATGCGTTATTACTATCTTATTGCTAGGACAAAAAGCGTAATTTCCTTTGGCAATAAATTTGCAATACCTTCAATTCTTGTACCCAACCTATGCAGTTGCTATTAGAACAGTTCTCTTTCTTGCTATTATTTATATAAATATTCAATAGCGTTTTTACTACCTTTTGCGGTTTGCCCTGGACGACCATAGATCATATCAAACGTAACTCTTTTCTCACCAAAAATTTCTTTAGCCAATAAGAGTGCTTTGATTGATTCTTGCCCTGAATGATCCCGTCCCAATAATCTAAGATCTTCAGTTATCAATGATTGAATTCCTAGAGAGACTCTATTTATGCCGGCCCGTTTAAAGTCTCGTAATTTGAATGATTCTATCGACTTTTTCGTCAAGCTTATTAGTAAATATGGACTATTCAGTTTTTTTCTCTGGAACACGATTGTTATAGTTACGGTTGGGTTGGCTTCCAAAGTTACTTCCATATCATTATTCAATCCTAGCCGCTGGTCGATTGTCTCCAGAATGGCTCGAACTCCTGAGGGCTTCATAAGACCTTTTTGCATCATTAAGCGTGTAAAAAGACTGCTTATTTGAGGTATACAACAATACTATAATGGTCCCAAAACTTACTAGGAGTTCCGCCACCAAAGTAAACCGAATGTACTTTTCGCTTTTTCAGCTTATATTTTGCTTCATTTGAAAAGTAATACTGAAGTTCGGATTTATAGGCGTTTATCAAACGATCATGAGGAGGGTGTTGAGGATTAACGTACTTATTAAAGTTACAATAAGTGCATTTACTGAAATACGACAAAAATGAGAAACAGAGTCATATAATTCGTCAATTTACTCAGGTGCCCTGATATCTCTGTTTACTGCGTTTAGTGTACCTTTCACAATAAGGCCAGTGAATATAAATTGAGAAGGACCCTGGTGTATGAGCTGTTATATAAAACACATGCAGTTAAAAGAAGTGAACCCCCTTATCCCCTGCCCATACTTTTATTTGGTAAAATTATAAATGAGAGCTATACATCTTTGAGTATACAAGCGTGTAGCCAAGCTTTTGAGCAATGTCATCTTTACGATTAAGATCGTTTAGCCATCTGCAAAGTGGATCTGTCAGATAAAGAACACTCTATCGGGACGTATGGGACAAATGAGTTCCAGAAAATTAAGACTCAGTTTCAGTATTCTTGATATGTATTGAGAAACTGTAAAGAGCCATAAATTGTGGCTCGCAGTGAGGCAAAACTTTTTATGTTACTGTAAGAAAAATGCAATGAAAAGGTCTTGTGTAAAAGTATGCCGCTTTGTTTTGAGGATTTCTAGCAACAAGCAAGGATAGGAACTGAATCTGCAGAGGGCTAAAAAGGCAAAGGGCTAAACATACTGCCTTGTCAGCTCCGCCTTTTTTTTTGAAAAAGATGTTTCTTCTCCAATAACAGGTGACTGGCTTGAAGTGGATAATCACAAACAAAAGGACTAATTCAGCAGTGGAAGATATATCATTGAGATGCATTCTCACAATATAAGAAAGTTTTGGTAGAAATCATTACATCTTGGCCTTAAAAATCTTAGTGACCCATGTGGAGCAAAATAAAGAGTCTTTGTAGAGAGACTCTGAATAGTAACGATACGTTTGATCGAGCTCGGAAGTGCTTAGAGTTCGAGTAAGACCAGCGAATCAATGTTTGTTTTTTTGCTGTCTCAATTTTGACAGCTTCTCTAAAATCGAATGTCATTAGTATAAATACTTCCACTCTCTTCTTTAACTTTTGTTTATCTTACAACTCCATTTTTAAGTGTCGACAAATAATGTTGAAAGAAAAGAGATGGTATCGGAAAGTAGACGCTGTACTCTTTCCGCCCTCTTCATTCCCACATAATCAAACACAACCACCACAATTGGATATCCTAGCGAAATCCCATCCGTATTCTCATTATGGCAAGGTACACAGTACTATTAGGAATATTTTATTCGCTAAATCATGCGTATGAACTAAGTGGATATGGATCTATGATAGACTAATCAAAGCTTACCCACACTGTATGAAAATGAAGAATCTAACGATATATACCCTGATGTTTCATCTACAATTATTACCTCCAATTATACCACCACTGCTTCTTCATTACTATCCTCATCCTACAGCTTGGGCAGCAGCAGCAGCAGCAGCAGCAGCGATGATGATGAAGAAAAATTGAAAACTACTGCTGTCAAAAAACCTTTATCAGTCACAGATTTCCTTACCAATAACACTTCCTCTGTTACCATTCATCAAATACCAACCTACGACCACCCAAACTATCATGACAAGAAAGAACTTTCTGCTAGTTTGAAGCGACTGCTGCTTCCTCATAGAACTTATTACGAGATTGAATGGCCAGTGGCGCATCCAGGATGCCCTGAAAAGAGCACATCTACGACTTGGATACAATTAGACGAGCAAACGTCAAAGGGTATTGAACGAGTAAAAAAACTGGGATTTACTGATCTTGAGGTGCCATTAAGTAAGCAACTGACTGAATATATCTACTCACTGACTCAACAGCAATACGAGCAAGCAGAAGAAGAGAGAGAAGCAGCTGACGAAATGATAATGGAAAGCATACATAACGCTAATGGCAGTAAGAGGAACAATAATCAGAAGAATATACTTATTGATATTCTATTTGACTATCAAACGGGGAAATCGAAAACCACTACTCATACTGGAACAACAATGATAGATAGTGATAATACAGAGAAGATACGCTTGCTAAGATTAAGACGTGTCCACTGGTGGTCTAAGGATTACTTCATGGCTCAGAGTACATCTTTACCGCTTTCAATTTAACACAAAACAATACTATCCTACTGCTACATACATATACCGAGACTCTTAATACTCTATCATACCGTTTGCAATTATTTCCGCCAACCACATACACTTCAAAATGAGCAACTGCTCAGATTCTGTTTGTTTTTGCCATAAAAGGGAAAAGCACGAGAAGGAAGGGAAAATCGGTTTTCATCACTCTCCGACTGTTTTTCTGAGTGCAAAAAGCATGAAAGAGACAGCTGTTACCAAACTAGTTCCACATGCACTCCACGTTGACAGCACACTCAGATCAGAAAGGGAAAAAAAATGCCTACATCTTGACATAATATAGTTTACTTTATATTATCTTAAAAAAAGATTATTGCTTTATTGGACAATCTGAGTAAAAGTACATAAAAGGTGAAATAGTTTTTCTGCTGAATAAAGTAACTAAGAAGCAAGCCTCTTCTGTCACTTTTTTTTTTAAAAAAAATGATATGGAGATGAGGGCATAGAAGAGTTTTTTTTTTTTTTTTTTTTTTTTTTTTTTTTGTTAAAAATGTAATCATTAGAAAGGACACATAAGAGAATTTTGTGAATGTTATGATCTATTCAAACATAATCTTAAAAAGCAAACCTGTACAAGCTCTCATTAGATAAAGGTGAAGAAGCAGTACTGATAGTACTGGTAGTCGTTCGTTGCGGTTGCTGTATAAGGGAATTAAATAAATTATCAATGTCTTGAGGATGAGAATAGTGATGTTGGCTATGAGGTGAATGATGCATAGGATCAATAGCAACTCCAGCGCTTGCGCTTTGTTGCTGATGATATTGTTGTTGTTGAAGGTTGCCAGTGGTTGGAATTCCTAAAGCAGGAACGGAACTAATGATATCAAATGATGAATTATAAAAGATATGTTCTTGATGACCGAAAGACGAGGGTATGATTGTATTTGTTTGAGTGGGTATAATAAAACCTTCTGTAAAAGAATCAAACGTTGATGTGGAGGGTGACATAATATGAAGAGAGGTTGATACGGGAGTAGTGGTAGGAATAGCTGCTGATGTCGTGTCGATGGTTGTTGTACTAGTACTAGGGGAAATAATAATACCAACAGATTGACGGCGTAATGACTGCTGTTGGTTTTGGCGGGGATTTTGCTTTTGAACTGAAGAAGAATAAGGTTGATCTCCACTTGTACCACTATGCGTACTGTCAGCAGCAATACGTGCGGTAACACTGTTGTAACAATTGCTGTTGTCCAGGATGAGACATCCATTACGAACAGGTGCAATATTATCACCACCAACAGAAGAGGAAGGAGACGATGCCATAATAGGAGAATGGCGTTTCCTTCTCTTGCTTGCGCCTGCAGTAGTGATAGAAGAACCAATAGCGATATCTTGCTTATGCGATAATGTCAAATCTTCGAAAAGCTTAGCAGAAGAACTATTAAGAACTTGAGGGGTAGAGTCTCTGGGTCTCTTTCTGGTTGCTGTTTTGGAGAAATCACTCCCACCAGGGCTGGGCTCACGTTTGGTGGAACAGGAAGGAGGAGAGGCTGATGACTGCTTCTTTTGGCGTTTCTTGAGCTTTGAGGAAACCTTTACAACAGTTTGGTTTGAAGGGCTGGTCGTTAATGACTGCTGCTTACCATTGCTAGTAGTAGCGAGCTTATCATCTTGTTGTTGTTCAGCACGCTTCTTCATTCGTTTTCTTGAGAGATTAGCTTGCCTAATCAGCTGCTGATGTTCTCTACGAAGTTGATTGATTTGGCTCTTAAACCTCAATTCTCTCTTTTCAGCGTCAGTTACTAAATAATTATCAGTAAGAACCATTAGAACAAGACTATATTTAGAAAGAGCGGTCCTGGTACTGCCAATCAAGTCTGAATACTCACCGAATTCTAAAGATTTCCCAACAATCATGCTTTTACTTGGTCTGCGAATCTCTTGTAAAGCGGGCAAGGCAAGAGCAAGCTCTTGTAATTTGTTGTTCAATCCTTCTCTTCTTTGGCGTTCAAGTGCGTTATGAGCAGATCGTTTGTCGACATGTTCCGTTTCGTCCCTATAGAAGGAAACGGAGATTAGAATAAGGGTTCGATTCATTGTCATTAACCAATTCCTTAATATAATCACCTCTCGCTTACTATATTGTGAACCGTGTCAGGAAACGCGATGCCGTATGTAGCGTAGTTATTAGTATTGATCATAGGAATGTTGCTGGCTACAGTAGAGGTCATTTGATGTTGTTGTGGTGATTCAGTAATAGTATTTGACGATGAATTGAAGGTCGGACCTTTTTGTTGCATGAAATATGAAAATACTTGGTATATAGAATGCTGGATATGATAGGATCTTTTTTCCTTGAGGTAAGATTAGCTTATATAACCCGTTATATAAAGTCTAATAGTACAGAGCTTAGAAACAAAGACGTAGAGGTAATGAATAGATTGATGACAATGGATGCGCAGAGAATTGAGGCTGAATGAGAATGAAGATAATGAAAGAATCAAAAAAATTTTGCCTCCATTTTATATACATTTTTAACAACTTCTCGTTCTTGGGGGTGGGGGGGGGAGGTGAGAGGTGTCTAATGGGGGGTGGGAGATTGGGGGAGGGTTGGGGAGAGTGGATGTGTATGCTAATCTCTGAAAGCATGACAACGGTAAGTTTTTTTGAAGTTTTACGGATTTGGTGTAATGTTCAATGTGCATATCGGAGTATGTGCATGCCTTTCGCTTATGTAAAAAAGACTCACAACAATGTAATGGAATCCAAGGTTAAGTACTTTAAGCTTGAATATAGGAGAAAGGGCCGTCTAAGAAGATAGATCGATCTGCAGGATGCTATACAATCTAAATCCTCTTCTGCTTTAAAATGAAATGGTTGTATGTAAAGACTTTTTTTTTTTTTTTTTTTTTCACGCTTGAAACGGTTCAATTACCTCTGATAGGGCCACAATCAAATTATTCAATTAAATCATTTTGGTTACACTTCAATATTAAGCTTTCCTTACAACTTTGAATATTTCTGTCCAAAACTGTTCTTTAAAACTGTGCAACAAGTTATTGGAATCGAAGAGATACATGCATTTCTTCGATTTTTGCTATTGTTTGTTTGTCTGGCGTATGTTTCTCGCACTTTTCTCGCACCTCCACGCAAATATACAAACATGAGTTTTTCTTTTTTTGCTAAAACCTTTTTAGGAAGTGGTAAAAAAATATATATTTCTCTTTGAACATTAGGAATCTTTGCTCATAAGTTACCTCCTCATCGATCTACCAATCTCATGTAAGCTTAACATATAACTAAATTACTTATTCGACATCGTTTCGTTATCACTTCGCCTCGACAAATTTCCCCTGAATACTACTACTTAAGGTAGAATATAACGAGCTATATTAGCCGTATTACGCCTCGTCTTCTGCGCATATCTCTTACATATTGCTCTGTTCTAACTCCATGCTGATCGATTTGCAACTTTTAATAAGGTTCTTATGCTAGTGAATTCAGATAAATGCAAATTTACTGAACAGACTCACTCCGTAATAGAATGTTCCTGATATACCACAACTAAAGAAAATGGCTGAAAGGGAGAGGCACATTCCCATAGCTCTTCACTTTAATAGCATAATACGCTCCAATATACTAGTGATTTTTCAGTTTTTACTCAATCATCCCTGGATACTCAACATTTACGTTTCTTAAAGAAGCTTTTCATTCATTCATTTAAGGATGTCATAATTTCTTTTGGCATTCTTTTTCGTTTCCCTTTCTGTATCATGTTGTTACACAACTGTCAAATTAGAAATGATGTTCTGCGGTGATTATTGAATGAGGATTATCAGATGTGTAAGTCGTTGATTGACATTTTTGTATACAGTGTCAATCGCATGTTGAATACACTCACGAAAAGTTCAGGGACATTTATCTATAGCAACTTCTTCATTCTTCTTGTACTTTTCCTGGATACAAATCCGATTATAATTACAGTAATGGTTGGATAATATACAAATCCTTATTCTTTTCTTTTTTTGAGCTGGACCAGCTGCTAACAAATTCCAAAGATTATATAACGGACAATTTTTTGCCCATCGTACAAATCTTTTGAACAAACGCTTAAAATCTGCCAATCATCAACCTCACTGTGAGAGTAATTTACACACTTATCTTCATCAGGATAAATCAACCTGTCTCCATGTGGGCACACACGTCTGACTTTTCGGATCCATGCTTTTTCCTTTTACTGACAATTCAACTTTTCAGGAAGTAAGTGATAGTAGCATACATAGCTCAAAGGATGCTTACATTTTTCCACAGAGATTAATGAATTCAAAAAGGTAGATAGCCTTTTTTACTTATTTTCCCATACAGCCATGGTTGCTGTCTGTTGCCTTCCAAAACATTTCATCATTATGCATATTGTACTCCTAGGCAATTCGCCACTTCCCTTTTATTTTTATTGACAAATCTTTAAACATCCCAATCTAGAGTTTGGACAGTTTATCAAATGCTTAAACTCCTTTAAATTGGATTTTGAGGCCTTGCTACAGTTTCGACGGTAAAGAGGAACAAAAACTTCAAAGAGGAATGGCTACTCTAATTAATCAGTTGCTATCTAGAACAGTAGAAAAAGAATCATTTTTATAAGGTTTTAACATCGATATTATTTTGTTAATAGATTTTTTTTTATAAAGACGTTTGCCTTATAGTAAAACAACGATGATTTATTATCATCCCTTTAAATGATCTCCAGAAAAAATTTTTTCTATGCGAGAAGGGCTCTCGAAAGCAATTATTGAACCGAGAACTGAGAAAACGAGCAGATGAACAATATATATGTACGAGAAACTGGAAGGTTACGTATATGTTCAATCTTGATTGAATTGATGCTATCGAGCTTATTACCACCGATATCATCGTTGATAGGAACAACCACTCATTACATGGGACAGATGAAAAACATCACAGCGAATATGATTTATAAAGTGTTTTACTGCCAATATACTCATTGTGCCTGAAATTTATATCGACCACATTTTATTATACAGCAATCAAGAGAAAATAAACAGAGATTCATAAAATCAATAAAAAGCAATAGTGCCGGTTTAGCAAGAAAAGAAAATTCGTCAATGGATTGTACTGTATTTATATCGTGCAAAGCCGAGAGTTATATGTAACCAACCTCTTCATGAGAGTATGTTAGTTTAATACACGGTACGATAATACTATCAGTCTATGCTAAACCTATCAGAACAAGGCTATCACAGGGTGTATTAATATTGAGGAAATACTCATGCGACGATGGTTGTATTTGGTGCGAAAATATTGGGCGCTATGCAAGCATTACAATTGGAAACTCAAACTATAATAACCCAGGTCAGCACTATACAAAGTGGTGCAACCTTTAGGAGTTGTTATACACCATGATCAATCATTTCATTTAGTAATTTCTCAACGTTAATTTTCTTTGAGTTAGATTGATACTTGAAATGGATATTGGTATGAGGAAGGCCAATCGTATCGCAGTCGATACTGTATAAGTTCAGGATGACAATAATGAGAATGTATAAGAGGCTTAAATCTGTACCTATTGGTAATCTTATGGAAAGTTCATCCGACACGTAAATATCCTCCCAATATTGCTGTACCAAATTACTGTCTTATCTCAATTACTAATAATAAAAATCCTACATGAGAAATTGTACTATAAGTTAATAATCTTTTAATTGCTTTTCCTAGTTTTAAATTACTTTATCTTATGGATGAAGTTATTGATCCAGCAATAACAATTAAAGCGCTAATATAATTGCAGGACATTCTTTATTAAAAATTATTTCTACATTCACAATAAAAGCTGTTGAAGGTGGACCTATTTTACCTAATCGAACACCTAAAGAAACTGCTCGAGCTAAATAAGAATGAACTAGAATTATATTTTTATATTTATATGTAAATATACAAATAAGAAAAAGAATGAAGCAGTATTAGCATGAAGATATCATGATGTACTCCGCAAATTTCTGAACATTGTCCATAATAAACTCCTTCTCGTTCAATTAAAACAGAAGTTTGATTTATAAGCTATCCCTTATAAAAAGTATCATTTGAAAAATCCAGCTTATCAAAAGAACAGTTTCAGAAGCTTATATAGTCTTGAAGTCTTATCACGACTACAGTGAGTCTCTATCAACATTATCCTTTGGTGTTAGCGTACTGTGTTGCTAAAAAAAAAAAGGTAAAATTGCAGCATAATGACCCGAGAAAAAAAAAGAAAAAAAAAAAGAAAACTATCAACTATTATTCGTTAAAACCTCGACGCTTACCATTGTTTATCGCTTTAAGGTTAACAGTAACAAAGCACTTGTCCGTTAATGACTTGCGTTGCTCATGGTTAGGTACGTCTTAGCCATTTTGGCTCTGCTGGAAAATTCCGAATCGGTCAAAATCCTGCCCCACATCAGAAATCTTTCTACGACTGAGTCATTGGGACTACTTTTCTCTTGTCATTTTGCGGGGAGACAGCTAAATTCGACCTGATTTGATTCCGAGAAAGTAATACCCCATCATCATCTATCAAAAAAAAAAAAAAACCAAAAAAAAAAAAACCACACACTACAAAAACTTGTCCTTTCATTTGCTTCCTTCCTTTCTTCTGTTCTCGTTAGAACGTTAAATTCTCTATTCTAACTCTTCCAACGAAAAAAGCAAATGTTGGTTCTTCCTGGGACATCCGCTCTTTCCTCCTTCAAGAGCGACAGCTTGTTAAAGTCTATTCAAAAGTCGATTCCTAATGCAGTATCAGTCTCAGCCATTTTCCTTCATTTTGTTCAACCTCGTTCAGGTCAGAAAGAAGTCTTGAAAACGGCATCAACCGAACCCAGCCAAATTTTACACAATCTATTGAACTATGGCTATTATTCTATTGAGGCTGAAGAGAAGACGTCGATCGAATCTTTCCTGAAATCCAATGCACAGGAGAAAGAGGGAAACAGCACTATCATTGTTGTTTCACCCCGTGCTGGTACTATCTCGCCATGGTCATCCAAAGCCACCAATATTGCTCATCTTTGTAACCTTTTCGATTATGTCGAACGTATTGAACGTGGCGTTGCGTACCGTATTGTGACGGAAGATCATCAACTTAGCAGCGAAGAAATATCCCGCATCGCTAGTTTAATCCATGATCGTATGACTCAATCTGTAGATTTATGTTTGCCTGAGCCTGAATCAGTGTTCCATCATGGCCAACCAGCTCCTTTAACAGTTGTGGATTTGATGATGAACAAGAAACAAAAGAGGAATGATGGCAGCAGTGATAAAAGTCGAACTACAGATGAAGCTCGTGGTTTATTAATGGAAGCAAATAAGACGTTAGGGCTGGCTTTAGCTGAAGATGAGATTGACTATTTAATTGATGCTTTCGTTGGGAGCGAATCATCAGAAGGGCTTCAGCGTAATCCAACAGATGTGGAGCTGTTTATGTTTGCTCAAGTGAATTCAGAACATTGTCGCCACAAAATATTTGGTGCCGATTGGACTATTGACGGTGAATTGAAGCCTCATTCGTTATTTGGGATGATTAGAAATACACATAAATTGCATCCGGACGCAACATTATCAGCTTATTCAGATAATGCAGCTGTACTCAAAGGATTCAAAGCAACACGATTTGCTCCAAATACAACAAAGGGGAACATTTACGAGCATTTCGAGGAAGAAGTGCATTATCTTGCAAAGGCATGGTTTGATAAAAAGTAGAAGAGGAACTACCATTGCTATAATTAAAATGTGAAAACTAAACCAGACTGCTTGTTTTAGGTTGAAACACACAACCATCCTACTGCGGTATCACCTTTTCCTGGTGCATCCACTGGTTCAGGAGGTGAAATTCGTGATGAGGGGGCTGTTGGACAAGGCTCTAAACCCAAGGCAGGCCTCGTTGGCTTTACAACTTCCAACTTATTGATTCCTGGACACATTCAGCCATGGGAAACTGACTTTGGTAAGCCTGGCCATGTTGCTTCTGCATTTGACATCATGTTGGAAGCTCCATTAGGTGGAGCAGCCTTCAATAATGAATTTGGTCGTCCTGCGCTGACAGGTTACTTCCGTACATTTGCCGAAACTGTTCATGTGACCGAAAGTACAACAGAAGTTCGTGGTTACCATAAACCCATCATGATTGCTGGTGGCGTTGGCACCGTTCGTCCTACTCATGTCTTTAAAAAACCAATTACCCCTGGTTCTTATTTAATTGTCTTGGGTGGCCCTGGTATGCTCATTGGTTTGGGTGGTGGTGCTGCCTCATCTATGGCATCTGGCCAGTCCAGTGCTGAGTTAGATTTTGCTTCCGTTCAACGTGAGAATCCTGAAATGCAACGTCGTGCTCAGCAAGTCATTGATGCTTGTACAGCTCTTGGAGAAGACACGCCTATACAGTCTATTCACGATGTTGGTGCTGGTGGTCTTTCTAACGCTTTACCAGAAATTGTTCATGATAGTGATTTGGGTGCTGAGATCGATCTGCGTAAAATTCCTTGTGACGACGCTTCCATGTCTCCAATGGCTATTTGGTGCAATGAATCTCAAGAACGCTACGTATTGGCGATAGCATCCGATAAATTGGCTCAATTTGAAGCCTTCTGTGCTCGTGAACGCTGTCCTTATGCGGTTGTTGGTACTGCCACAACTGAAAAACGATTAGTTGTACGTGACCCACTCCTCAACAACACACCCATTGATTTACCTATGCCTGTCTTATTTGGCAAACCACCCAAAATGTCTAGAAAAACAACTTCACAGAAACCTTACAGGCGCCCTTTCGATACCACATTAAAATCATATTTACCTACTGCTGTGAAGACTACGAGAGCTATTCTATCTGAAGCGGTGTCTCGTGTTCTTCATCTACCTTCTGTTGCCTCCAAATCTTTCTTGGTAACCATTGGTGATCGTTCTATTACTGGTATGGTAGCTCGAGATCAATTTGTAGGGCCATGGCAAGTGCCTGTTGCGGACGTAGCTGTGACGACTTCCTCTCTCGGTCTTGATATTGTCACAGGTGAAGCCATGGCAATGGGTGAACGTACACCTATTGCTCTTATATCTCAAGCCGCTTCTGCTCGTATGGCTGTTGGTGAGGCATTGACTAACTTGGCAGCTGCCCACATCAAGAACATAAAGGATGTTATCATGTCGGCCAATTGGATGTGTGCAGCTGATCATCCTGGTGAAGGTGCTGGACTTTATGAGGCTGTTCAAGCAGTTGGTATTGATCTCTGCCCCAAATTGGGTATTGCCATTCCAGTTGGTAAAGACTCAATGTCGATGAAAATGAAATGGGAAGATAAAGAAGTGACGGCACCTTTGTCTCTGATTATTACAGCCTTTGGTGCAGTGTCCAACAATCACAACACTTGGACACCACAATTGGTCAATCGAACTGCTACAGAACTTGTTTTGATTGATTTGGCTGCTGGTAAACAGCGCATGGGTGGCTCAGCGATTGCCCAAGTATTCAAGGAAATAGGTCACGAGGTGCCGGATGTTGAGGATGCTGAACTTCTTAGAAACTTTTTCAATGCTATGCAACGTCTAAAAGAACAAAAGAATCCTCTCGTATTAGCCTATCATGATCGTTCAGACGGTGGTTTGTTTACTACAGTGGCTGAAATGTGTTTTGCTGGTCATGTGGGTGCACGCATTACGTTGGATAGCTTGATATCTGATGTTAATACTGACATTGTCTCTGCCCTCTTCAATGAGGAATTGGGTGCTGTTATTCAAATTGAATCTTGCCGCTTCGAAGAATTCCTCAGCATCATGCAAAATACTGGTGTTCCTTCTAGTGTTATTCATAAAATCGGTTGTGTTACGGAACATGATGCTCAGGATATCGTTTCTTTCAATTCAAATAATCAAGAAATTTATAGTGCTTCCCGAATTGACCTTTATCGTGCTTGGTCTGAAGTCTCTTTCCTTATGCAATCATCTCGAGACAATGCAATTTGCGCTCAGCAAGAGTATGATGCTGTTCTGGACGCAAACAATCCGGGGCTGCAATACCGATTGACTTTTAACCCTGCCGAAGAATTTGCGTTGAGTAAGCAACAACAAAATCGCCCGAAGGTAGCTATTCTCCGTGATCAAGGTGTCAATGGGCAAATTGAAATGGCCTTTGCTTTCCACGAGGCTGGCTTCGAATCCGTGGATGTTCATATGACAGACATTATTTCCGGGAAAGTCGCATTAAATGAATTTATTGGTATTGCCGCTTGTGGTGGCTTCTCTTATGGTGACGTTCTAGGCGCCGGTTCTGGTTGGGCTCGCACTATTCTGCTGAACTCTCATGCCCGTGCTGAATTTGCTAACTTCTTTTCTCGGGAAAATACATTTGCATTGGGTGTATGCAATGGTTGCCAATTCTTAAGTCAATTAGCTGAATTGATTCCTGGTGCTGCTCACTGGCCACGCTTTGCTCGTAATGAATCTGAACAGTTTGAAGGCCGTACCTCTCTTGTCGAAATCTCTTCGACAACCAATTCTGTATTTTTTAAGGGTATGGAAGGCTCTATTTTACCTATTGCTGTAGCTCATGGAGAAGGTCGAGCTACTTTCAAAGATGAAAAGGCTTTTGAACAATTTCTCGAAAAGAAAGATACCATGATTGCTACGGCTTACGTAGACAACTATGGTAAAGTGACACAGCAATATCCTTTCAATCCTAATGGCTCCCCTCTTGGTATTGCTGGTGTTTCTTCATTAGACGGTCGTGTTTTAATCATGATGCCTCATCCTGAACGTGTTGTATTGAAGGAAAGTAATTCTTGGTATCCTACAGATAACAGTTGGGGACAAGTAGGTCCTTGGTTGAGGATGTTCTGTAATGCTCGCCAATGGGTTGGTGACAGTTTCTAAAATATATTTGTACACATAACATACACAAATGATCCAACTGTGTTTATATCCACGCTGCGGAATTTTTTTTCTTCTCTTTGTACAGTTAATTCACTAATTAAAAAAATTGCTTAGACATATAATATGCTTCAAATCGCATGAAATAATAACTTGTAAAATAAAGTTTACTGGTAACTGAATTGAATACCCCCGAATAAATCTGGAAAATTTAAAAAATTTCCTTCCTTATCAATCCTTGGACGCTTTGACATGTTCAGACTAAATCGCGCTGTGAACAGACAGTGCTTCCTTCGCCAACGACAGCAATTTGTACCAAAGCGTTTATTTTCCAATATTAATAATTATGATAGTTTAATTTTGAACGCTTATACTCCCAAAAACGGTAAACCTAGCTTAATCGCTTCGTCAAAGGACATTTCCAATAACACTCGGCAAGCTATTGAAGAGCAGCTAGGAATCTCCAATTTCAAGAAACTAGGAGACGTTCGTACCATATACAATGTAGGCGGAGTCTCTCGAGTAACTATTGTATCAGTTGGAGAAGAACAGCCTAAAACACTTGCAGAGGAACAGGAGGCAGCGCGTAAAGCCGTGAAGTATCTTACTAATCAGTACAGAAAAAGAAGCACTTCAACCAAAACCTGCAATTGACACAATAAGTTGCCAATTTTTCTAACATATAGACAGCCCTCGGATTGCAGGCTTTGAAACCTCTAGGCGCTAAACGTGTTGGTGTCGATGTTTCTATGAATGTTCAAGGTGCAGCCGAAGGCTCCGTGTTGTCACAGTTTTCCTTTAGTAAGCTGAAGTCTCCTACTGCTATTGAAAAGGAAGATAATATAGAAATGGGTCCTTGGGCTTCAGTGTCTGCTGCTGGTTCAGCCAATTCTTCAATTAATAAAGACTGGGAAACTGGACAAATCTATGGAGCCTCGCAAAATGTCGCTCGTATGTTGATGACTGCACCTGCAAATTTAATGACACCGAAACTGTTTTCAGAGGAAATTGCCTACCTACTAGCAGGCTTGGAAAACGTAGAAGTAATAGTAAGGGACGAGGATTGGGTGAGGCGAAAAAATATGAATGCCTTCTTATCGGTAGCTAGGGGCAGGTAAATTATTTGACTACAACTGCCAATATGCAATACGATTCATACACTAATGCATTATCTTACATGCATAGTGACGAACCATTAAGGTTGCTAGAGATTCATTATAAAGGGGGTAAAGAAGGAGATAGGTGCCATGGTTTGGTAGGAAAAGGCATCACGTTTGACAGCGGAGGTATTTCATTGAAGCCCTCTAATGGTTTGGCTCTTATGAAAGGAGATATGGGAGGAGCGGCTACAGTAGCGGGTGCGCTGTATGGTATTAGTAAATTGCAACTTCCCATCAATATGATTGCTATGCTTCCGTTGTGCGAAAACATGCCTTCCGGTAAAGCAAGTAAGCCGGGGGATGTCATTAAAGCCATGAATGGAAAATCTATCGAAATCTTAGACACAGATGCAGAAGGCCGCTTAGTATTGGTAAAACGAAAAGCCGACCGCTTCGATTATCATAGACTCAAATGATTATATATTTCATTTAGGCCGATGCATTGTACTACTTGAGTTCAGAATACTCGCCAGAAAGTATGATTGATCTTGCTACATTGACTGGCGCTATGGATGTTGCATTAGGTGATGTATACGCAGGTGTATTCACTAACTGTGACAAGTTATGGAATAGTTTGGAGAAAGCTGGCAAGCAGACATCGGATCCCTTCTGGAGAATGCCACTAGATGATGGATACGTAGAAGAGATGAAAGACTCGCTTGTAGCTGATTTGAACAATTTAGGTAAAGGTAGATCAGGTGGTGCTTGTTCAGCTGCAGCCTTTTTGAAAGAGTTTGTTGCTGATGTTAACAAGACGGCTTGGGCACACATCGATATTGCCGGTGTGATGGAAAGTTCGTCGACAATTGGTTACAACATTAAAGGCATGAGCGGTAAGGGATAAACTGTATATATTATAGCAGGATTGACAAGGAACTGACATAACATTACCTGTTTGAAATCTTAGGCCGTCCCACGAGATCGTTAATAGAATACGCCAGAAATCTTATAAATTAAAAACATTGTATATTTGGAGTACAAAAAAAAGAAATGTGTAACTTCATAACAGTTTGTTTGAGCCACGTGCTATTCAATGACCATGATTTTTCAATTGTTTTTGAGGGGGAAAATTCAATATTGAAGGCAGCAGCAAAAATCAAAGCGTTCTCCGTGCATCTATCTTTTCTTTAAATCACTTTTTCTTTCCTTGTTTTTTTTTTCTTTTTATTGACAGCACCTAAACTCTTCCAGTACGAATTTCAACGAGAGAGAACAGCATCAAAGTAATTGTAAAGCACATTGATCATTTACACCCGCTCCTTTTTTTATCATTGTTTCGAAAGTTCATTTCTGAGATGTTGCCCATCACCTTCGATTTGGCAAAATATCCAACGATCGACACCATTCGTTTATTAGCAGCATTACTTGAAAGGATGACCATTGCTAACGACTTGTTGAGTAAACAGCAACATCAGTGCTCATCCTCTACACAGACGTCTAACAGACGAAACTCTTTAGTACCGGTTTACACTCGATTTCACGCTAGACTTGTCCCTTCCATCGATATCTACTCTTATTTGTCTCGTATTTTAAAGTACTGTCCGTGTGCGAACGAGTGCTTTTTAAGCCTATTGGTGTACTTCGATCGTATGTCAAAAAATTCTATGGTGTTAACAGGAAAACCGTTCACAATCGACTCTTTTAATATACATCGACTCATCATAGCCGGAGTAATGGTATCTAGTAAATTTTTCAGTGATGTATTTTATACAAACACTAGATATGCTAAAGTAAGTTAAAATGGAACATAAAAAAAGGAGACATCAATATATTATGAATGGTTATTTATATATTTTATTTACCAAATGTTCTTCATAGGTTGGTGGATTGCCTGTTAACGAACTAAACAGTCTCGAAATAGAGTTCTTAAAATTGAACGGCTATAACTTGACAGTACCTATAAGCGAATTGCAAAAGTATGGAGATCAATTATTAAAGGTTGGATATATTCAGGAGATGAGGAAACCTGCAGCTTTTCGGCATAGCCGATCCAGTTCATTTGATGTGGCACGTAAAAATGATATGGAACGAGTTTGCGAGTTAACACAGCGTATGTCACTGGATGGTCATGGCCAACAATATTATCAACAACAGCAATATTCCCATCCTAGACACAATAGTAATAACTTTAAGAGACATAGTAATAGTCATTATTATTCTCACAATCAATCACAACAACAGCAGCAACCTTCCTTACGCCGAATGACAAGTACAAGCAGCCTGAAAGACAATAGACCTTCTTCAACAGCGAATTACGATAAAAGGTATTCAAGGTCAAATGTTAACCTAACGCAAGGCTGCAGTAATACGCATAATCAGTATAAAGGCCTCTATAGCTATAACCAACAGCAGCAACAGCAACGATACACTGAAGGAACTATTTGCAAAAGTAGTAATAACACCGTCAGTAATGGAAGTGATAACATTCGTAGAATATCGATGACTTCAATTCATGCCCCACCTTTCGTACCAAACAATGAAATTAATCCACAACAACAGCAACAACAGCAGCAACAGCAGAATATTTACTATTATTACCCTCAAGTTGGTTTACCAACACCTCCACCCTCAGCCTCGCCTATTGATTATCATTCACCTACTAATAATCTAAGCGCGATGTACCTATAGGAAATACTCATGGATTTTTAATCAAATGATCAAGTTTGACATACAAGACATACTTGTTCTTTTAATGCAATATTTCTTCATATAGCCCCCTTATTTATTCTTATTTGTATTTCAGAATAACCATAAAATTTCTTTCTTTCCGGCATCTATATCCTCTAACTATACATACTATATCCTGTGGTTCTATTATGACTATTCTTTACCATTATTATACATACAAACAGCTTAATAAAGCACTATATTTTATAGCCTCAAGTCTTTTGACATTATTTTTCATATATTCCACTTGCCATAAACCTAGACATCTTGCGCTCATTACCTTTTTTTTTCTTTCTTTCTGAACGTTGTTATCAGTGATCAAAAGATGAGCAATGTTACGAACTTTTAACGTAGTCAAAGTTGAATTGATATCTAGAGAAGACAGTGCTTCTATTCTAATTACCGTGCAGCCTTACCAGATCATCTTCGTTCACCCACGCGCCTTGAAAAAGCATGATAAATTTCATCTTACTTCCGAGTTAGGGCTAAGTTTTTCCGTTTCAAGATCATCGTATTTCTCACATCTTCATGTGAATAAATTACCACCAGAAGGCAATTATATATCCTCTCCAAAAAGATGTATTTCAATGCTTGCTTGCTAACAGACGATGATATACAAATAAACGAACTTTTGGTTGTATAAAGATTCTTCGTTGTATGTCCATTCAAGAGCAGCTTAAGAAAGATTGTAGCTTAATTCACTTTGTATCCTCCAATGCGTTATATCACAAAATTACAATCTATGGCATCTTCTTCGCTCAATCCTCTACTATTACCATAAAATATTGTATGAAACTTATCTATATCAGATCTTTCCTGTCATGTTTTTCAGTGCGACATAACGAACGGACATTATATACGACACTGGAAGAACATGTTTAAGAACCTATTTGAGTATCCTCTGTTCAACTATATTGATCTAAGGATATTATTCATACATTTGATCAACGCATGTGTTCAGTATCTAAATTCATTAAATATTCTATTAAACGTCTATATTTACTCTGAAACCTGAATTATACAATACTTTTCTTCATAACCATGAAGTGGGAACCTTGCCTTGAGTCGGAACTCTTTTTTCATTTACTATCGGTAATCGCTGGAAATACATGCAAGCGATCCACGAATACTGTATTTCTCCTCTTTTTGTAAGTATCTATTGAGGAAGCTGAACTAATATGATCTGGTTAGCACATGCGATCTTTAGGAACCGATTGCCCAAGAATTCCTTATTGAATGACTACCGATTTTGGAATGTCTATTTTCGTGAATGGGATGATGGGATATTTTTCATACTACTGCTAGATACATGACAGTTTTGACCGTAGAACTTATTCTATGAAATTCCTGCGATTCATTTGGCTTGAGCAGCTTTAATTTGGTCAACGTATCTTAACAGTTATGCTCAAATTGTTTTAATTCTACAGCAGCCATACATATCTCGAAACAATATGCGTTTTTACCATGAATTTGATCTGTGTCACTTTAATTGTTTTTGTCTCGATACGGGCTGAAGTAGTTAAGCAACAAACAATTGGTTTAAATGGCACAGGCAACAAAAATTAACCGAGGACTACCTTGGTTTATTTGAAAACTGTGATGTCAATGTCAGTGAACTTTAACCTCTTTCTCATTAAATCACAATAAAATTCATGTAACCTAATATTTAACACTGATTTTTCCTTGAATACACAACACCCACAATTTAAAAAGTTTAAAATTCTACGGTAGTACATAAAAAATATTAAATGTGTGTTCTTGTTGCAATATCAGATCCTAAAGTAACAAAGAAAGAAGACTTGTTTGTTGATTTCACCTTTTTAGTTGCTTTATTCTTTCCATTTTTATCCGAACTATTTTTTCTTTTGTTCTCTTTTCCTCTCTAACATAACGTTTAACTCCACTTTCAATATACGACAATTTGCGTTCACTAACTTATCATGGTTCCCCGACCAAGAAAAAGCCATGTGTCTAATCTTAATATTATGGTAGTAGGGTTTACTGGTGTTGGCAAAACCGCCTTTGTCAGAACACTGTTGGAAACTCTTTCTATTGAAGAAAAAAGAAGAGCAGGCAATGATACAAGCATAATAGCTAATGAGAATACGGTCAGTGAGAAACAGCAGATAGATGATAACAATAGCAGCAACAATAAGAAGAGTAATAGTAGGCGTGATTCATTCATAAGTGAACACTCGTCCAAAAGTAACAATAATATCGGCAGTCAGTATTACCATGATGAACATGCGCTAGAAGGACCTATTGAAAAGACATTACAACCTTATACAATCTCTAGAGAAGTGGAAGTGGTGGATAAAAAAGAGAATAAAGTACTTTTGACGTTAATCGATACCCCAGGTTTTTCGGCAGAATATCTAGTTGATAGGCAACTGCATGATATACTAAAATACATTGAGCATCAATTTGATCTGACACTAGCAGAGGTGAGATCTTCAAAACTGCACAAACTACGTACAATAGACTCACTGATATAGTCTTGATGATTAGGAATCAAAAGTAAAACGTAATCCTCGAGCTGTCGATACTCAAGTTCATTGCTGTTTATATTTTATTGACCCAAGGAAGGCCAGTCTGGATGAATTTGATATTCACATTCTCAAGAAATTAGCAAATCGCGTGAATGTTATACCTATCATTGGAAAAGCAGATCAATTAACCATAGCGCAAAGGAACAGATTAAAGCCAGCAATTTTAAAAGACATCTACACTACATTCAAAATCCCTATTTACGGTATGCCTGAAGATGAAGATGACAACGAAGATATAGATGACGAAAAGACTGAGGATGTTGGCAATGAACAAAAAGTAGATAGAAAGAACAGTAAGAAATCGTCTGCAGCAGAAAAGAAAAGAGAAACATTAGAGCAATTTCTATCAGAATACGACTACAACAATGAAGACAAGGAAACCCAAAGCATACTTGACTATTTGTATACAGTGCCTTTTACTTTTATTGCTTACGAAGAAAATCCTCAAAACGGACAACCTGTTGATATGACTGTACATAAGATACAGCTGGGTCGCGATTTTGGCTGGGGAACAATTGATTGTCTTGATGATAAATACAGCGATTTCATGAAGTTGAAGCATATTTTATTATCTTCTCATAGACGATTTTTACAGTTAGACACAGTTGAACGACATTACGAACAATACAGGACGGAAAGACTGATGTACAAACGAGCTACTAAGATGAATATGATGAGTTCAAACAATAATAATACGACCACAATTTCTCATAACAATAATTTCAAACTAGCTGCATAGGATAACCCTTCAAATAATAGTACAATTTCTTTTTAAGTAGAACAACCAATTTAATAAATAACTTAATACATACTACTTGACCCTTTAAGTTGCTTCTGTCATTGTCGACCCAAGTCCGTGCTCAGCGGGCTTTAAATTGTTTTTTGCATTGTAACATTTTCAATACAAATATACCCCACAGCTAACAGAAAAGGTATATTTTATTGATTTAATATACAGTTACAATAAACATGTAAATACTAAGTCTACACTTTAATATACAAAGAAAATGAGATACAAGATAGTCTACTACTTGTCCTCGTTGAGTTTTAGAATTGTATCGCTATTAGCAGCTTCTACTTTAGATCTTGCTAACGGTTGCCTTCTTCAAACGATCTCTAGCAATCAACATCATATCTGTAATACCAGTATGGAATTCCTTTTCCTTATCTCCAGACGCAATTCTTTCTTTAATAACAGGAATTATTTGATGACGCGGACGACCATTAACAAATACGACAAACTTGAATCCATACTTATCCTCATATTCCTTATTTAACTTGGCCAATTCAGCATTGACCTTTTCGTCTTCAGCGCTCAATTGAGAAGTGGAAGAATAACCTTGTTCCTTCATTGAATTAGCGGATAAACCAGTTTTGGCAGCACCGATGCGAGGGTGGGCGTTCATAACTTCAAGCTTCTCGGCTTCAGTCAAATCATCGGGGGATAAGCACACTTTCTCGGCATAATCGATGAGCTGGTTATAAGAAGTGAAGGGGCGAGCATCCAAAAGCTTTTTGGCAAGAGGTGGTGCGGCCTCGAAAAGAGTATTGACGACTTGGACGAAGTCATCAGGATTAGTTTCACGATTAAGTTGATCGATAGAAGGGAGAGCTGACATTGGGGCAGTTTAATGATAAGTTGAAAGAAAAAGAGAAGACTAATTTCAATACCTAGTGGTCTTTATAAGCTTTCCAGAAGTTTAAGAGACCCTTGATTGGTAAATTTTAAGGTTTGTGTCCGATTGCCCCACATACTCCGTTTTGGAAGCTTCCCTGCCCAACGAAAGCGAGTTCTGTATGGCAGAAATGATATGAAGGATTGCAGGAGAACATATGCACGTCTGCTGTTTAATAGACTGGATACATTGCTTGCATGACTGTCTATGATTATAAATGGAAAGTCGCCAGCCAGAGGTTCTTTAAGATTTTCATTGTAGGATTCAATGGTGTTTCTTTATTGTATCGATTCCTCCATCATGGGATTGTTTCCTACTGAAATGCTAGAACTAAGTATTGTAAGTATGCTGATTCAGGTACACCAATAAGTGCATGCTTTTTTTTCTTTCTTTTTTTTTTTTTTTTTTTTTTTTTTGGGGGACTTCCCCGCTCTACCAGTTTCGGCGGTTAATGACCGAAAGTGACAATTCTTTTTTTGTCTTTCTTCCTTCCCCGCAAAAGGTACTGCAATGGGAATTGAAGACGATACTTATCATGTTGTTATCAGGCTTCCTTTCAAAAGACCTGAAGGGTTCATAGAGCCACCCTCGGTAAAAAGAGGAACACTTTAGTTCGTTTGACAAGTATATTTTTCTCATCAAAATGCCTTTGCATTGACGTACATTAGATAATATGGACTGACGAAATGGAGCATCAACTTTGGCAGTATATGAGCCAAAAGAACAGAGATTGTAAAGCGAAAGCAAAAAAAAGGCCATAGCAAGCATTTTATTGTGAAAGAAGCTCTACTGAAGCACTGTAATTTTTTACATGTCGTCAGGGAACAGCATTGCGGAACAGTTGGGTGTGCCTACAACGTACGTGGTTAGACATGCTGCTTTCATCTATGAAACACAATTGCGAGGCATTCATCAACAATTGAGGATAAATACAAACAATATCAGTCTAAATAGCAGAAACACAAAGAGCCCTACAGCTTCACTGAAAACAAGAAGTATTGTTTTCATAAATGAAAGATTCTAGTACCTGGTGAGGATCCACTAATTTCTTTTCCTTTCTAGCGTCTATACGTTACTCTTCCAAAAGTTCTCAAAGTTATCTATCTCAGCAACCACAACAGCAGCTACAGCAACAATCAGTAGATAGCAATAGTAGCTTACTACAACACTCCAATACTGTATCTTCCTCATGTTTGCAAACAATCGATAACAAATCAGCAAAATCTTCACTATCAAATCACAGCAGTGTGTGCAAAAGCTCAACGATGATGTCCAATCCTGCTAATAGTAATAATAGTAATACCACGGTCAAAACTCGAGATTACGCAAATTATCCCTTGACAGCAACTGTAAACGCAGAAGAATCGCAATCACAACAATTTAAACATAAGAATGATACAGTCAGCACTAAAAAAAGCACACACGACAGTATAAAAAAATACAGAAGCATTGAAGATGGCTTCAGCGATGCTGAAGATAATGGCAGCAGTATAGATGAAGTGAAACCACAGCACAAAGACCTACAGCAACAAGAAAAATCTATTGAAGGGGAAGAAGAGTTCAGTAACCATTTCGAAAGAATGAAATTACAAATAGAAGAGCCAGCCTTCTTACCTCAGCACACATTATCATCTTCTTCTTCCTCCCACAATTTACGTAACAGTCGACAACAGCTATCTATGTCAATACAAAGCCTGAGAAGAAACAGTAACAATATTAATCTATCGTTAGCTAATCCTACAAATACGTCATCTGTATCCACCAGTCGTTCGCCATCCTCCACATCTCAAACTTCGTTCAAAACGACCGACAATAATTCCTCTGTTACACTCAACGCTGTATATGATAATACACCGGCAAACGCTGCTCTGACTTCTTCAACGCCTTCTCCATATACACTACAGCAACTATCACAACCTGATCTACAGCCTGTTTCTTCGCATTCTTCTACAATGATTAACAATGCAGCTACTGCCGTCGCAGCAACAATATCAACTGCTCCCGGTTCAACAAGCAATGAAAGTGCGTTAAATTCAATCGGATCCTCTTTCAGTGACTTATCTGATTCTTCTATCACTCAATCCGCTCTAGAAGAGGCCTTCCTATCGAAGTTTAATCAAGGAACATCTAGAATGTAAGCGAAGGATGATAATGTGATGTATATATACCAATTCTAAATACAATTTTCTTGTTATATATGCATTGCATTAGGTCACTCTTGAACTTTTCACATCGATACAAAGATTTAAATTGAATAATATATTAACATCTATTATACATATACCATGAAAAAACATTCTATATTTTCGTCCATTATCCACTTGTTACGATAAACAACATCCTTTTTCAACGATTATTTTATTTTCTTTCATTCTACCATATGTAAAAAGGAAACCGAAACTAAATTGACAAAATAGTATTAAGAATACAAAGGTTGGAAAAAAGCTGAAAGATATAAGAGTGAGATATCTCTTCCAATTGCTTGCTTAAACAACTTGTTAATGAATGTTTAAATTGATGCGAGGCTCGTAATTTATTTCTTTTCCTTCTTGGGAGGGGCATAAGAACTAGCAAGAAGCTTGTTGATTTCTTCATCCTTGACCTTCTTGTCAGTTTGAACTTGAACAGCATCGAAACGAGGGTTTGTCAACAAAGTATTACCGTTCTTTGTGACCATGATAGTAGCCAAGTATTGAGCAACAACAGCATCATCACGTTCATAGACGACATCATAAGGCAAGACAGTTTGATGTTTGGCAGCTTCGACAATACCCATACGAGCCTTACGTTCATCCTCAAGAGAACGCAAAGTGAAAGGGAAAGCACCGGCCTTGGTTTGAATTTCAGAGAAGACGGCACGAGAAGCGGCCATCTTGAGTTGATAACGAACACCGGTCTTCTTGTAGATGGTGGTACGGGTCTTCAAGGGGCGCACCTTACCTTCACCAGTAGAAATGAGGATGTCGATGGCATAGACTTCATTTTCAGCAAATTCACAACGCTTGAAGTCACGGAGTTGAGCTTCGGTAGGGTTGAGGATAATTTGCTTTTCACCATCAGTCTTATCCTTGAGTTGGTTGTGAGAGAGCATACCTTCAACTGCCTTAACACCGAAATCTTCGGCAATTTGATCGACAGTTTTAGTAATATCCATGTTCTATAAAGGAAAAACCAGCAGATTATTACTGTTAGCTCGCTCTTCAACTCCCAAAGCTCTGTTTCTCTTCTCATGATTCTGTTTACCTTGTTTCCAGGACGGATCATACGGATAGCGGCTTCTAAAGCAGTCTCAGCAGCCTTGATAACATCAGCCTTAGGGCCAGTGACGGGCTCCTTAGCACCAACAACGATAGTAGTAGCAACAGTCGAACAGTAACCATCAAATTGAGCACCCAATTGACTATCACAAATGTATAAGTGAGTTTATTTGTCATTCACCTTTCGTACAAAAAGCTTCCAACTATTAAACTTACATCTTAGCAACATCACCTTCTTTCAAAGTAGCAAAGGCTTCGGGATCTGAGGGAAGAGGTGAGAAGTGGGCAACACAGTTGTTGACAGAAATAGATGTGGGGAAACCGATACCTATATTTATGATTGAAAATGAATCAATAAACAATGCAACTCAGCCACCAAATTCATGCTCTGTATTTCTGCTTTTACCCTTGGACATCTTCTTCTTATTATAAATGGCACCAGTAGCAGCTGTAATAAGCTTATCACCTTCAATACATACATCAAGAATTTTGGCACCAGGAACGCAAAGCTTAATAACTTTATCAAGAACATCTGTTGAAACGGAAATAAACTGATGAGCCACGAATGTCAATGAAGTGCAAAGCTAAACAGAACGCGTAATAAAACGAGGTCTTCATTTCAACATTGATCTTTGACTATTTACCGTCAGCGATCTTGCCAGCATCCTTATATTTGGATTGAACATTGCTGTCAGAAACGTCAAGGACAGTTTCAGCAGGCTTCTTCTTATCAGTGGCAGCAGTGTTGGTGTTATCAGCCATTTTCAATATTTTTAAGGGAAGGTAAGAAAAAAGCCAGGCAAAGGGGAAAACTAATTTTTTTTTCTAAAAATTCAGAGCGGAAATCAAGTCACTAAACGAATTATAGCAGACGTATCCATTCTCTTCATTTGGTTTGTCCCCACAGATTCCTTCAAGCGCAATAATAGGCTTTAGCAAATGCACCACTACACTTTCAAACGCTGAGACTCCCTAATGATACTAGGTTATATCTTGATTGTGACACTTGTCGAGGAAAATGTCTCATCATTAACAATTTAAAAAGATTTGGCTTCCAAAAAACCTCAATAACTGATAAAAGTTCTTTTTAAAAATTCTATTTGCATGTCTTTATTGTTGATATTCTAAGTTTCAAACGGATACAAACTTATATAATTTATCATCATCTGCACATTCTTCTTCGACCAACTTATCGCCAGGACCAGCCTAAATTCAGTGTGATGTGGAAAAAGTTAACATCAGTAAAGTCTTTATACTTCTACTCCGGTTCGTAGTACATTCGGGGTATGTTTACGAGAAACTTACAGCTGTCCATTTAAATAAAGTAGGAATTGCAGGGACATTGAAACGGACACGATAAGGGTGATCAGCGTTTCCCTTCCAATCGTTACGGCCACCAACCGGCGCTTCTAGTAAAATAGAATTCTCAACAGTAGAGACGGCCTTACGAATACGAGGATCGGCAATGACACAATCAGGGCACCATGATTCAGAAGTTTCGGGATCCTCCGTACCGAAGAAGAGAACGAAAACAGGTTGCTTCGTTTCAACGGCTTTGCGGGTTTCTTCATCAAAATTATCAATATTGACGCGAACACACTTCATTTTTTATAAAATAGCTTTTCGTCGTATAAACTGAGAAGCAATGAGAAAAAGCAAGCATTCTGTTCATAATTTTTGACAGCTGCTACTAGCTGAATTTGAAAGTGGCAAACCACAAAAAAGAGAAAGACCCAAGACTCTGATCTGTCCGTAACGAGATCCTGGTATTTTGCAGGCTGCTGTTTAGCAAGTAATAGCTACCTTTGAAACTTTTAAAAGGGATTAAAATAGAATCCTTTATTACATACTAGAATGATTCTCTTTTACAAGATATCGCATCAATTCTGATACCACCTTAACATTTATACTATTACCCAGAGTTCGATATCTTTGTTTAATACTACTAGAAGCAGGAAACTCAAACTTTTCAGGAAATCCCATAAGGTTAGCAACCTCCCTAGGACTAAAATATCTTAGTTTGAGCCCACGTAGTAACCTTAGCTGTTTCTCGTCATCGATTCCTTTATATTCGTTTGCCCTACTAAATGTCTCTTCCGTCTATTTATGCAAAAGAGTTCTCATATGAACACCTGTACGTCCATAGCGAATTGTAGTATAGCGCGAACAAACTTACATTGACATCCATATTCATCTGCAAGATAGATCCAGTCCCTTGAGCATAATGATAATAACCTTTTGTGAAACAACAGCTGCGATACCCGTCAGGTTTGACAATATCGAAAACATGGCTATTTTTCAACAAAACTTTATCAGGCACAAGGTACTTCTCAAAATGGATCTCATGCTCCAGAAATTTCGACAAAGGATCGATACTACTTGCTGCTTTACATGCGAGCTTTTCTTCATCATTCAAATTTCTGGAATCTACAAATTCTTTTGACAGATTTTCTGATAAAGGAATGTAATTGATGATATCCTTCGTCACAGGATGTGCAAATTGTAATGGCTTCAATTTTGCTAGCAGATAATATCTCATTCTAGAATTTGGGATACCTAGTTGCAGTGGTGTCAATAGGAACTCTTGATAGTCGTAACCGCATTGATTTAGGGTCTCAAGTAACAGATCGTGTGAATCAGATTCCTAAAGGTCGAGATAAAAGAATGTCTAATTAACCAGACTACGAAGAACTAAGCATTTTTGTGTTTTACCTCAAACCCTTTCACATTTTCAAGTAAAATGTACTTGGGCTTATTCTTCATTTCCGTAAGCACTTTTAATAAGTGCAAAAAACTTTTTGCACGAGCATCCTCACTGCCCTGCTGTAAACCGACTCTTGTGTAAGGTTGACAAGGTGGCGACATGGTCCAAACATCAGCTGCAATATCGTCATAGTACTTTGTTGATAAAGTCTCTATAAGATTCTATGACATACGTGAGCTACAACCGTAACTTGATGTACCAACAGTTGAAAGGGTAAGTCAAACCTGTCCAACGATTTTTGGGTTGAAATTGTGTTTATAAATCTATATGTCAGGAATATTTTAGTACAAATAAATAATAAAGCAAGTTGTTTGTCAGCGTACCTCATTCGCTACTGTGTTAATGTCAAAAGCTTTGACGATCTCAACGTTCCAATCGGCAAGCTCGGCGGCATAATGCTGTTTGAAAGAGCCGTTAACTCAAAAGTCATCCACATTGAATGTTGTCAGTATGTATTTACCATACCGCCAATCCCTGAATAAAACTCCAGCTGACGAAGATGTTGCATTTAATTCCTTGATTTTAATCAGATCAGATCGTCTAAAGTGTACTTCCTTTCTTCAAGCAAAAAGCTTCTCGAGATTTTTGAATTCCAGCTGTTGGAATCTTGTAAAACACGGACACGAGATATGAAACATATCCAAATTGTTCGGGGCAGCTCCAAAGGCTCACTGGTATCTAAAAACCCCTTAGAGCTCAAGGGTAAAAAGGATTATGATATATTAGAAGGCGAGGGAGAAGAGGATAACCAGTCGAGCAATGGATGCCCTAACAGAGGAGTTGAAGACGGCTCTTGGGAGAAGTGTAAATAATCGAGTTCAAGCAAAATGTGACAAAGTAAGGGCCATTGAAAAATCCAAGCTTGTACTTGGGACAGTTCGATTACTGCATGTGAAGGAGCTAGTACGGAAGTTAGCGATACAGCGTCGCAGAGCAGCTGATTCGGACCGTTGATTGAGTGGAGAAGAAGTGTAATCTTACCAGATTGGAGAACAAGCAAGCTTGCAATATACCGATTTACTCTGTTGCTGACCTATATATGGGAGTAGTATTGAAATTAAAGTATCAGTAGGCAGTGAGGTAGAGCGTAATAGGAACCTAGCTTGTAGGATGAAGGAGCGTTCTTTCATGGTGGTGATGTATCCACATCTTGACTACTCCACTCTTTAAAGAAAACTGAGACATAACCTGGAAGTATATGCATGCAAAAATGGAGACACGAATGAGCCTACTATTCAAATGATTGTTGTATGTCCGTGGAAAGCGTAGGGAGATAATAATGACTATGTACTAGATATTTTTGAAAATATAGCTATGTATAAATGCAAAATGTTTGAAATAATTAATTCATGAGTCATTAGCCCAAGGGCAGCAAAAGTATCCCAAAGAAACCTTTCAAATTAAAGGTATACACTGAATTGCTAATGTAAGTCAATTTGACTCTAGATTATAGCTCGATATTGCTTACTCTGGATCAATCAACCAAACGCGAAATTGGAAAGATATTGAGATAAACGAATAATTGTCTTCTGTCTCACGATTCCCACAACTGTCTCTACAATCCCTCTATAATTGAATTTCAGACCGTTCATTACACTTTGAATTGTCTCTCATTGATGGGAAGTTGCATAATAAAAAAAAAATTTCCTATTGTTTGGATTTTAGAATTGGTTTCACGCAGATGAACCTGAGACTACTAAAGCGAAATTGGGGATGTGGATATTTAAACTTTGTTTACTCCTCTTGGTTTCTAACAAGTCGTTTGATCTTTAAAGAACAATTATGTGTATAATAAACAATGCCACCTGACGAAAATATTGGGTATACTGACTGGGAGTTTACAAGTAGCGAATGGACGGGTCTAGTAGTTAGTGGCTCAGTTGCTGCAACAATCTCATTTGCCGCCAATATATGCGTTATAATTGTACACTTTTCCATTATGTGGTATCGACCAAATATTGTCAGCCGTTTGTCATTACGTATGATTGTTTGCTCATGTGTACTAAATATAGTCTATAATGCATGTCAATCGGTGACATATCATATATTGGGCACGAATATTCAATGTCATCGACTAACTTATGTCCTATCAGCAACGGATGTGATGTCGTGTATGTGTTTAGCTATGGTGGGTCTCAGCTTGGTCATGGTATTTGTCGTCAAAGTATCGCGCAGCTTGAAGTTGGAGTTACTATATTATCTCATAGTGGCAGCGTCGGGTATTCTGGTGGCAATCGTTTCGCTAGTAAGTGGCGAAAAGACATTTGGGCCATCGGAGCCAGACGATCCGTCTAAATGCTGGTAAAATCTTACAGGAAGAAAATACCTTATAATGATACTTTCCCGTACTTACAAAAGTCATACTACTTATAGGTACTATTATCATTACGGACGCCGGCAGAACATATTCAATTGGGTAACAATTCTGAAACTATATTGCTTTCATGTATTTCTTCTATTAATATTGTCTTGTGTGAAAAATAGCTATGGTACTACAGCTGGCTACTGTTCTCATTAGCATTTGCTGCAGTTTGCGCCATTGTATCAATTAAATTCATCAGGAAAAGACATGAAAATTTTGCAGGAGCAATGGATATGTTCACTAGTAAAGCTTCAAAGAAAGATCAGGTGACTATGGCTATTTTACGAAGGTATGCAAATGATAACACGGATGTCTTCAGAAAAATTGCAAAAAGATGCGTCTGTTATCCTTTAGGTAATCAAGTAATTTTGCGATATGAAGAGCTTGTTCATTATGCCCATCTTTCTCTTTCGTCATAATAGTTCCTTTAATATCAAAATCCTGGGGAGTGAGCATTGAAATTGCAGCAACATTGAATGCCCCTATACCTTACGCCATTTTTGTTTTGGATCGATTATTTGCCAGTTCTATCGGTATGAGGTTTATATTCCTTGGAAACCATTTGATTCACAATGAGTAATAATGTCGAGTTTATCTCTCCATATTGTTACTGTTCTGCTAGGTCTGATGGTTAGCGTTATTTATTTTACCGATCCAGCCATTGAAGCAGTCTTTAAAGGCGGTCTAGAGTCATTGAAGAAGCGGTATGTTTATGATTATTTCACGTTGAAAATGCTACCCGGAGAAGGATTTGACAGTGAACCTGATTGTCAATTACCGAGAATTGTTAAAATTGCTCCAAGTTCTCGCTCCTCAACCTCCAAACTTATACCAAAGCATAGTGTGGCAACTCACACGCCAGTTTTGAAGGAGGAAAACCTACTATTAAACCCCTTAGAAATATCACCTCTCAGTATGCAGCAAAGTATAATGCCCTTGAGGGAACGGCCGTCCAGAAATGATCCTTCGATAGCGCATTTGCCCAAAATGACTTTGGACATAGAAGAGGGGAAAAAAAAGACACACGATTCATTACAGTCGAGACAATTAACAATAATATATGTCAGATCTGCCAAAGGTAATGAATTCGTACCCAAAGTTGTCGATGATGATTCGAATAATACTACTGAGAGTAAGAAAAAACGCAAGAAAGGAACACAGTATTTAATCATCCCAATGAGACGCTTGGACCAAGAAATTCAGCCCGAAATGATGAAATCAGAGGATCCGTCAAGGGGCTCTGATCGTTTTGTTGGACCATACCAACGTTTTGACAGTTATTCAAAAAATATGGACAACGTAGAAACGTTGGTTCCTTACGGAAAACCTCGTATAGCTTGTTTCATACATTGGATGCTTGTAACGATATTTAAAGTAACACCATTATGCAGCCGCGAAGGAGAAAATACCACTACAGAACAAAGTACTGGAACAGGGGCAATAAATCAACGTCATTTCCATGACTATACAGATGCTCCAGACCCAGTTTCTCCTATTATACAACAACAGCAACGTCAAAATAGTTCTTTGGCAATTTCGCGGCCTAGTACAACTGCGACCCATCCATTGCAATTGGAGCCCCAGACTTCTCTACCAGCCTCTACACCTAGTTTAGAATCCTTAGAGGAAGGAAGGGCATCAACTCAAGAAAAATTTTCAATACCACAACAGCAACAGCATCGAAAAACGAGCCGCTTTGATACCGTAGGCCTCACATCTACTATGTTTCGCCGCAAACGGTCGAATAGTTTTGGCGAAGGCACGGCGTTCGACAATCATCATCCAATACAAATGAAACGTGTCATTAGTATTTCTATTGCTGACCTACAACGAAGTAAAGAACGTAAGCGAGAATTTGACTCTTTACCTAGTTTTTCATCATGGTCATCAGCAACGAGGAAGAAAACCTTGGGAGAAGGGCCGAAAAAACTTGTATCTAATTTAGCAAGATCAAAGATTGTAGAAAGAGGAAAATTCATGAGTCCCATTTCTGATGAAACAAGCGGAGATGTGCCTCGAATTCCAAAGCACAGCGAGACGGGAACAATAGATGGCACATGTTTGTTGGAAAGACAGATAGAAAAAGATGAAGAACCCATTAATGATAGTACATCTATTACGAAAGAGTTGAGAAACAACGAAAGTGTTGTTAAATCGACCTTTACTCGAAATCCACCTTTCCGTATAAGGAAGAATACAGCATTGCCAGTGTTTGAGGAGTCCACCCAGTACAAAAAAAATACACAACCATTATACCCAGTGGAATTATCCCCACCGCCACGCCAGGTTGAGAAGAAGGGTTTGCTTTCTAATGCACACAGCAGTCAATACCATGACGTGCTTCCTAATAATCTGACACCTTCCTACCTTACGTTTGACAATGTCAACGATGTTCTGAACAATATGACAAATAGAACAGATTTAACTTCGGCTGAACGACAATTTGTTGACTCGATTCCACGTTCAAAAAGTAGGAATAAACATGATAATCGATTATTGACTATCGCGGCTGGAGTGGAGCTGGAAGGCCTGCTGAATGGCAAAACTATTTTAGAAGACATCTCAAATTGGGAAGAAAAAGGGAATGCTACCTTTAGAGATAGATTTCACTATTTTAATGAAAACTGGATGTAGTAGATATAGATAATTGAATAGCAGACATATTGATGTTTTATGAATTGCTTGAATCCATTCCGAGTCTATAACAAATAGACACTTCATACTAACTATTGCCGCATAATATACAATACTGTGACCATCGATAACTGCAAATTTTATATAGATTTTGTTAGTGATAATCAATCCGGATAATCAAGTTTTGAGATGATATTTTGGAGATACATACGCATATACTTGGATAGGACAAGACTTCAAATTCTAGATCTTCGTTAATAAGTGTATGTGCATGTCAATACGAAATTGTGACTAAGTATAACATATAGTAGTATTAGCTACTACATCATCATTTTTATAATGATGTAGCAAGGTTGCTCAAACATTGTATAGACGACGGTTAACTATTTTTGTCAATGCACAAAATTCAGGGACCTAACAGTTAGATGATGAATGGTTGCAACCCAATGATTCCTGAAGTGAAATAGATTGTTGTTAAACCACTCCAACAGCAGAGAATGTATAGTTGGATACCGCTATGAAATGCATATGGGTCGTTTGGATTCCACGGCTTCGAAGGCAACCGAAAAGAAACATTGAGGAAGGGAACTGTGAGAGTAATATTCATTTACAGCGTCATATGAAAGAAGCTTTCCAGCTCTTCTTAATCTCTCAAAATTTCATGAAATTTGTACATATGACTTTATTAGTTGCAGCTTGCCCTTTCAGTAAAGAGAACTTTTATATAGAGGTCTTTAGCCAGCCCAAAAGAGAAGCTTTTTTAAGATCAAAATTTTTGACTATTTTTCGTTTAAAAAGGTTATATTCTCTTCTTGAAAGCTAGTTTAGGAATGACTTTCTCATTTGCTTTTTGCAGCCGATAAGTTGAGCTCCTGCATATAACACGATTTCCAGTTGGCAGAAAGAGGGGGGAAAAGTTATTGAATGGCATTAAGACGAACCTTCAAATATCCGCTTAATATAGGTAGTGATAGATTAGTTAAATACTACTGGAAATTCAACAGAACAGAGGAAGCGTACTGAATACGCTTGCTACTTTATGTAAACAGCTTCGTACTTCTAAATCTAAACCGCTTCCAGCAAACAGTTCGGAAAATGAAAAATCGGAGTAGGAAGTGACGCCCATTGCCATTTACTTTCAGAATGAGTTGGTTAACCCCACGTTTCTTGCTTATCTTAGATTTTGTTTGCTGATTCTTCTCATTATCTCATCATTCAACCTATATCGAGCAAGATAGTTACATATGGCGAATATTGGTAAAGCTTTATCAGTTTCTTTTGGGGCGTTAGCAGGTGGAGCTGCCGGTTTTTACTTTTTGGAAATGTACAAAATACGATCAAAGGTACTCCAAAAAACAATAATACCAAAATATTGAAACCCATGATTAATTGAGTATGTCGATTTAGGAAGAGCGTCTGGCTTTACTAATAAAAAAGAAGAACGAATATGAAGCAAGCTTACAGCAACAACAACATAACCATGCAAACAAATAGCGGGAAATGTCTTAAATGCCACAGCAATTTACAACGCGGTATTAGGACCATGTATTCTCAAATCGTTGTCCATCTATCTTGAAGTCGTTGTTCAGTATACAACTTCGTCGTCATTAACACTTTTCACAAACAGGATAAGAAGCTAATGAACGGCTATGAGATACGGTCTAGGCATGTCATAAACCCTTTAGTTACCTGTGGAACAGTATCAAGTATATATGGAATGTAATAGGTGAAAAGGATGGAGGCCATCATTGAAATGTACGAATAAATTTCTTTTTCTGTCAAATTTTAAACTGCAGTCTTGTTTTCCCCCGCTTCCGGAGCCGGTCAAAATTTATGCCTACATAGTCTGTTCCTTTAAAACTAGGGGTAGTTGACACATTAAGCTTTTTTTTTTTGCTTTTTTTTTAATCTTCACATAAGATGTCTTTTAGAAATTGTCTGCTGAAAAATACATTTACCTTTCGTCATACACCATTGAACAGATTAACGCGAGTATTTTCAACGAGGTGGGTCTGATAAGAGGGAAGCTTGGCTGACTTAATCGTTGACATTCTTTAATTGTTAGATCAGGACTCACAGATGATCGAACCAAAAAGGTGATAGAAGAAATCAAAAAACTAGAATACGATTTGGAGACGAAGACAAAGTCTGTAAAGTACTTTATATCAGAAAGTCAAAAAAAAAAAAAAAAAAAAAAACACCACAATATAACTCACTGTTCTTGTACGTTTTGGCTTTCACAAGAGAGCAACAAATTTACAGCCGATCAATGACAAAGATATAGCAGAAATTTATAAAGAAGTGTCCGCACCAATTGGTGTTCGACCAAAGATAAACACTGATTATTTGGAAAAGCTAAGAATTCGATTTTTGGATACTCGGTCAAATCAGATAGATAGAACTACAGCACCTGCTCAGCTACCTTCTTCAGCGGCATTGTTCCAACAACAGCTCAAAATCAATGACGAAGATGCTAATAAAACAGCATGCCCTGGAGGAGAAAATAGTATGCAGGAATATAGTCTCCAAGATTTCGAGCAATTGATCTATGTGAATTCACTCGCTAAACGACCCGCAGAAGCAGAAAAAGCGTTCGAACTGATGAAGGTATGGCTATTTACTATATACCTTGCAATTAATCGCATCAGCAACTTCCTCACAATGTTCCTTTAGGATTACAATATCAGTCCAAGTGTTAAATCTGTTAACCATTTAATGGATGCTTATGCAAATACCAATGATTTGAACCAGACAATTGCTATCTTTAAAAGGTTGAAAGAGTTCAATTTGAAACCAGATGTATATAGTTATGGCATATTGATTAAGGCATTCGTAGCAAACAAGCGAATGGACGATGCTATGGTAGTTTTTGAACAAATCAAAAAATCCTCTGTTGTTCCGACTCAGGTAAATGTGAATTCATTATAATCAAAAGATCTTTCTATAACATTAACCTTTTGCAAAAATCACTTTTAGCCTATCTTCTCTACTCTGATCAGTGGATACTTAAAAGTAAATAATATTGATAAAGCTTGGGATATATTTGACGCAATGAGACTTTCATACCATCAGCCCGACGAGGTCAGCTTCACTTTGATGCTACATGCTTGCGCAAAAAGAGGAGAAATAGAACGTGCATTAAACTTGTTCGAAGATATGGCTGGTTATAATCTGTATCCAACCGAAGTCACATTTAATACGCTCATTCACGCCTGCGCAAAACGCCCTGATTACTATCACGAAGCATTCAACCTATTGCATCAAATGCAACTTACTTACGGATTCAAACCGGATAAATTCACTTTCAACACTTTGTTAACTGCTTGTGCAAGAAATAAGGACTTAAAACAAGCAAGGAAAATTTTAGAAGCCATGTTAAAAGATGTGGAAAAAAAAAGAGAAGAGCAATCTCTGTTGGTTCCAGATAGTCATACATATACTAATATGTTCTGGTGCTATGCTAGCTATCGACCCATTCCACAGCAGAAGAAACAGAAAAATATAGACAATATGAATACAGCTATATCAACAGAACGGCATATTTTACCTGTGGATATGCCCCATAAGCGATCTCTAGTGGTCAAAGAAGCCGAATGGCTTTTCAACCAAATTATAGATAAGAGTTTGGTTACAACACCACTATTAACCGCCTATCTTACTGTACATATCTCCCAGAAACAACCAGCACGTAAAATCATCCATATTTATGACGATCTTTTTGACAAGTATGATGTTGAACGTAATGCATTCACCTTTTTCCATATGCTCGATTATTGTTATAAGCAGAAGGATACCATAATGGCTTGGAAGGTTTGGGAGGACTACCAAGAATTCTTGGAAAAGAGGATCAAAGATGACAGCGATGAGGATCAAAGTTTAATCAACAAAAAAGCGGTCGAAGCCAAGCAATATGCGCTTGCATTCAGCGAAGGGTGGACTCCAGAACAGCAGCAGAAGATGGCTGTTTTGATGACAAACACTTTAGCGAGGTAAGATCAATTTCTGCTAATAATTAAGACGAAACTAACCAAACAAACTCTTCGTAGAGCGGATAACCTAAAGAATGCAATCAGTATTTTGTCAACTGAAATAAATCGCTGTGCAATGAATCTTCCTTTATTAAGCGAAATATTGCCAGCATACAATAAAACAATACAATTAGAAGATGAAGAAGCGAAAGAAAAGTTACTGCAGCTTTGCCGCAGGGATCCGAAGAAGACTGCATTCAAATATCGACGCGTGAATAACTTGAAATAAGCATCACTTTTGTAAATAGAAATGACACTTTTAAAAGTATGTGGATTGTTTTACATTCCACGTGCAGTTTTTATATATGTATATATATAGTATTTAACATCTAAGTATTTTCTCCCTCCTCCAAAATTTTATACCTTTGCTCACATCGATTAGATATAATAATAAAAGCCCAACTATTAGAATTAAACCGAAGCATAGCATTACCTTAAGAAAAGAGAGGTCAACCTCTATGTTAAAAGTTTCACATAGTTGGTTTAAACTGAACATGTACCGCAATCTCACCGCTTCCAGGAGGGAATAATGGTAACCATTGACTAAAGGTATCACCGCCAGGTAGATCCGGCTTAATCAAATCCCAAATATTGATCGTGCTATGACCAAGATCGACGGATGATTTAAATTTGTTATGGTCCTTGACCTTAAAATCAAAAACGAAAGGCTCTCCACCTACTCCGTGATTGAATGTTTCATTCCTAACGTAAGGGTAAATCATTACTATCGTCTTCTTTGGCGTATTGAAAGAGAGAGTCTCTACTTACCACACTGGAGCTAATGTTTTGGGAATGATTTTTGTCTTGTATATTTGTCCACGATTTGTTGAGACACGGACGTAAGGATCGCTTGTTCCGCTTCTATCGACGCCACGTAAACCACGAGCTTCGATAAGTGTTATCGTTACAATACCTGGTTTACCAGTGGCGTCACTTAAGGCTGCTGTGTCAGCAAAGCTGAGTGCACTTATAGATGCATTATCATCGAAACTTGCTCGTGATTGATTAGATTCCTCGTAGGACGACCTTGGCGAAGTGATTATTCCACCCCCCTCGCTTTCAATTGTGGATGAAATACCGCTGCTTCCGACTGTACCAACTGTCAATCGAGAATCACGGATAAGTGGACCTGATGCTTCAAGATTAACATCGTCATGAAGGTAAGTACGTGTTGTTGCTAGTACCGATGTTTTCTGCCGCTTATTAGAAGCTAACAATTGTGGCTGCCATGTAAAACGAACCTGCACAGTGCCTGAAACACCTGCAATACCATCGAGGGGTATATCAACTAGACGTGAACCAAAGGATTCAACAGCGTCACCGCGCAGAGTGATACCACCAGAGCCGATGCTTGTATGGCCCTTGACTTGGTTCCAATCAAATACTTCGATTCTAATACTTGCGGTAACTCTCGATTGCTATCGTTTAGAAAAAAAAAATAGTAGATTATGTTTAGCCATTTCATTGGTTTTGTGTCATACAGCACAATTGTTACTTACAATAGGGACGGTAAACCGTTCGTTACGCCATTTAGGGTTTAGAGTTTTCTTTATGGTTTCACTTTTATGCACTTTTTCGCCGTTGACCGTAAAGACAACATAAGGGTCACTTGTACCCGACTTATCGGCAGCCATAAGATTTTTAGCGCTGAGAAGATCCACCGTCAAATTACCTTGATCTGAGGTTCGCAACAAAAGATACAGTCAATAACTTATGAGCGACTCCAATCCAATGCATCTGAATGATAGCTTGCGTTTAACTTACTGTCTAAGCTCTCATCGGGGTTTAGCACGAAGCTTTCCATGGGATCATATCTAAAACTAAGCTTAATTCTGGCTGGGCCATCTGTTCCTATTAAATTGAACCAAGTGCCTTCATCGTCATCAGCTAATCCTAAACGTTTGCGTTTCATGATACGACGGATGATAGCCGATCCAGAATCTATCCAATGACCTAACTTATGAATATCTTTTTCAGTAGAATGCGCAGGTTTAACCTCAATAGCAATTCGCGAAAAGTCAGCCTCTTTGATAAAGGCATCGGCATATTCATCGAATTTTAAATCAAAACCACGTAGCTTGGCAGTTTTGTAACAAGGCATAAGCGAGTCCACAATAACCTGACAATAACAATAGGCAGTGCTGGAGAGTTGTACGTCCATTATCTTAATTTTCAGAACACCTGAATTATAGGAACCAAGATCTACCAAGTCATCAGGTGTATATCGAATATAAGAACCGTGAAGTCCTCGCAAAGGCATTGCAGATACAGTTGCAACATTATGGGTATCGTTGGTGCTTGTTGAATTTTCTATGCGAGAAGAAGCCTGATTATTTATCGAGCTAATTTCTTCGACAGACTTTGGTAAAGTAAGTACTGGGAAGAACTCGGCAGAAAAGTGAAGCTCGCCTTTAGTACTACGCCTATCAATGGAACGAAGACGCTGCCATCTGCAATAAAGAAACAAAACAGTTTAAAGGTACATTTCACTCTGTCAAAATTGCGTGAAAAAAATCAGATATTTCTTACTTGTTAAAGTTGGCTGCGTTCGCTTCATACCATACATCAGGGTTGACACTTTGGTTGCCTATTTGTTGTTGAATAATTTCAGACGCCTTAAATTCCGTCATACCCAATGATTTATCCTTCGACTTTGCATTCCAGTCCATGGCTTCGAGTACAAAAATCTCCTTGAGAGAATGGACAGGTACATATAGACTTGCACCCCATTCTGGATTAAGATTATTTTCAACAACTTCAGTACGAGCTCTTATTTGGGAGCCGGATAACACACGAATATAGGGATCACTCTTGCCTCCCATACCAGCATTACGCAGGTCGCGAGCTTCCCAAAAGGTGAAGCGTATAGCACCAATAGGTGCTTCTTTGAATTTTGATTAAGGTTGTTGGAATCAGTAAGTACTTGAAAACTCTCAATGAATAAAATCACTACTTACGATCAAAGCCATGAATATTAGCGATATCTGAAAGACCTGTCATCATCACTGGCTTCCATTCTGCGCTTAACCGCAACTCTCCAACTTGTTTGTCCTCATGCATGAGCTTCCACCAACTGGAGTTTGTTGTTTGTAGTTGCATCATATCTGATAAGTAAGAAGTGAAAGTGCCCAATAACTTGTCATTGTTAGCATGATCTATAATCTCAGCTCGTATAAAAAAGCTTGTTTTGTCCAAAACCACAATTTCGTAAGGTTCTTCGTATTTAGGATCTCGTTTGTTTTTCATAACAGCTGTTTTCTTTTTTTCAACTCCATTGACAATGATACGAACAAAGGGGCTGATACTGCCATGAAGTGACTGGAGATCACGGCATTCATGAATGACTAAGCGAAGAACACCAGAGTCTTATTGGAAATAGTTAAAAAGTCAGTAGGGGCTCTTCTCAAGGCTTATCGCGTACGCAAGGATTTACTTACTAGAATCAACAGCAGGCTCAATAGTACCGTCATCCCGTTTCGTAGATTTGGAAATAGGCAAATAGCGAATATCCACGCGAAGATCACTCACATGCTTGCCATTACGCAATAACAATAGGTTCCTATTTCAAAAAGATCCATCAATATCTCGCATATACAACGATGGACACCAAAATTGTAATGCTTGGATACTCACAATCCCTCCTGTTCAGCCTGACTTTCATCATCCAGCTGAGACAGATCGAAATTAGCTGTCGCCAAACGTCTATCTTTGAATCCGTTTCGAGAAGTTTTCAATTCCATAGATAAAAGAGAATTCAAGTTATTCAGCTTGAGATACCGTGTCTCATTCCAAACGGGTGAATAAGTATTTTCGCAGACTGAAGTGCGATCCAACTCTTGTCCATGGTCCAAATAAAATCGAACGTAAGGGTTGGGTGCTTCATCGACAAGATCATCAATATTTTTTATGCGTTCAGCTGAGTAAACTGTTACTGCGAGCAGTCCGTTTGCAGAAGCTACAATGGCGAATGAATATTGTCATTACAATTGGAAAAGTGCCCGGCTAATAATCAATGAATATCACTTACAAAAATCGAAATCACCAGCTAAAACTTTTTCAGCATCGACAGTAAGAACGTTAGGCGCGTACATCAAAGGACCTAGAATGTTATGCACTTGCTCACGAATGAAGCTCTGCAAACCTGGGATAAAGTTGACATCCAATCCAAAGGTATCTGTTCCCAGAGGTTTTAAAACGTAGTCAAATTCGGGTTTATCCAAAAAGCTAACTTCAAGTGTTTTCATGAAGGGGTATCGACTCATAAGCTTGATTTTGACCCTTAAATGGCCTGCAAAGGTTAAATCCTCCAATAGGACAGGAAATCCTGCACCAACACGTCGACCTCCGAAACGCACCTGCATTATAATTTTAGGGTTCACTTTGCTATTCAATTCTTCAGAAGATAAATCACTTAGATCATGCGAAATAAATGATACTTTACAGTCCATAGACTAGGATAAGCACATTAGATAATTGCTGCTGACCTGATTCACAAAGGTTGTTCCCCTTTCCTATTTATCTTACCACAGTGTCCGGCTCAGCGTCGGCGTAGGTTTTGATTGTTTCAACTCGGAACGGCTTTGAGCCCAAAGTAAATGTTGACAAGCGAATGGAATCCAAAAATGATGGTAAATAGTCCGTGATATAGTTGTCCAAGTTTTCAACAACCAGTGCACTCAAGACTGGCTCAAATATCAGCCAGAATTTTTCGATAAAATTGTTCATCCATTCGACGGTTTCTTCGTCTGATTCCATTCTGTATTTCGATATTTCTCTTTGTATATCGTCACGAGCATTTGCACGAAATCGTCTTATACTCGTTCTATAGTAATTGGCTTTTAAAAAAGAAAAAAGAAAGGGGTTGGGGGGTGGGACGGGTTTAGGACTTTGTTGCGTGCTTGGAACAGAAAACAACGACACTTTTTTTCAATTACCTATGCATAAGCAGAACAAGATTAAAGACCCTATTCCTGCATTGAATTTTGCCAGGAAGAAAGCAACGAAAGCCGTGAGATAGAGTGCTATACCGTGATGGTACCATGCTCCATAAAAAAAGTCAGGCAGCCATTCGTCCAAAGCATCGTATTTTGCCCCTCCTCCATTTTTTCTGCGACGTTTTTTATTTGCTGCATTCCAACCTATACGGTACCAATCTGGGCGGCGCGAGTTTTGCTGTGTCTGATAAGTGCCTGGAAACGGAGGCACTGATTTTCGCTCTGCTACTTTAATGGTTTGCCGTGTATCGCTCGCATCATGTGTGTGGATGTCTGTAGAGAGACCTTGACTCGGTGCTATTCCATGTAAATCAGGTACAATATCAGCTATGACTGTTTTTTGCTGTTGCTGTCGATGTCGTAGTTCGTTTGGTGCAGTGATGGATGCGGGAGGTATTGCTGTTGTAAGGGTAGCTGTATCAATTGAGGTAGGCAAATTTGTAGTAGGCGTGATAGAATGGCGTTGTGGTAGAGCAGGAGGGATGGTAGGCTGCTCATCGACTGTAGGTAAAGAAGATAACTGTGGTTGTTTCTGTGGGCGTTGAGGAGGTTCAGGAGTTGCCTTTTCTTCCTCAATAAAAGACGATTGTGGTGTGGTTCTTCTTGGAGGTAATTCAGGAGGAGGCGGTGAACCCGGCGGCTGATCTGTCGGTGGTGAATGTCGATTTTCACTCATTTGCTAATGAGGTATGGCTAGGTGAATGTCGTTGGATAAAAGGAAAAAGGGAAAAAATAAAGTAAGCTCATGTAAAAACACCAAGAAAAATTATTCTGAACAATTTCAATGTGTTAGATATGGCAGGAACCAAACAATGACGGCATTAATTTTAGTGCCACGTTTCATATTTGCTCGGATAAGGAAGCTACAGCTTTAGCAGTGATAATGCCAAGCAATCCTATGTATCAAATTGGGTATCAAGACTGATTGAAAAACCGGAGATGATAGTCGTTGAGTATCATCTGCGCTTAGCAGATCCTGTCATAGCTTTGGGTTTTCATAATCTATCTGAGGACAAAAAGAACCGCTCTTTTTATTACGGAATGGAGTGATATTCCTGCTGAGAATTAAACGATTACCGATTAAGGTTGCATGATAAAAAGGGTCTAGAAAAGTTTATCAGATTTCCTTAACCATCTACTTCGCCCCCTGTTCATCGCTACAGCATTGACTTGCTTTTCAAGGCACCTGATGCAAGAAGTCTTCTTATCAGATTTTCTTCAATCTTGAATTCCAGTAGCACTTCCATAGAATTCTTTCCAGGCTCAAGAAACGCATGATCGAGATCCGTATCGGCTGAAGTGCTTTTGATGGCAGGCGTTCGATGTAGAATGGGTGCAGGTTGCGGTGGTGCAGCTTGCCTCGGCCATTGCTGACTATTGTCATTAAGCTTGGTAGTAGTATGACTGTGGTCTTTCGTATCGTTGAAGGATAAGACCGGTGTTACGCATGCATCCGATCCCTCAAAGATAGAAGTCCATTCGCTTTGCGTCTTTGTCAAAAAGATGTCTTGGAAACGCTTTTTCATTGAGGGCCATGTTTCTCTATCCATTTGATTCGGTAAGGTAGCTTGATCTAATCCAAGTTTGCCAATTAGGGCGGCGTAAAATTGTGGTTCTATTGCACCACTATTCTGTGCAATAGGGTTTGGTTATTATTAGAGACTCTCAATCGCCAGACATGATATACATATATATATATATATAAAGTTTCTAATTACACTTACACTGCCATATAAAGGCCATCTTTTGTTTGATAAGTCTCGTAAAAGTGTGCGCCGCCATCCAGCATATTGCTTCCTCTTTTACCCTCCCAGATTAAACCAAATTTCTGCATCAGATATGGGAACGTAGCCAAATAGGCCGTGCCTGCAGTCTTATTTATTCATAAGATTTACACATGGCACAAACTCATTAAGTAAATTGAAATCGCATGAAAGTCAGACTTACTAGATTGGCATCAATCACCTGACCTAAACCCGACCGTGTACGCTCAAAAAGAGCCATCAAGATACCCATTACGCACATAAGTCCCCCGCCTGCGAAATCCGCCAACATGTTCGCTGGAAAGAAGGGAGCTTCACTCTTCCTACCCATAAACTACGTGGTACATTGAGCTCCAAGTATGGATGGACCTTTTGGTCAACACACAGAAAATTTCACTGATACTTACGCTCAAGGCACCAGAAATTGCCAAATAATTGATATCGTGCCCTGCTGCTGTTGATCCAGACTGTCCATATCCACTTAACCTTGCATAGATCAAGCGGGGATTATTTTTGAGAAGAGTGTCAGGGCCAAGTCCTAGTTTCTCCATGACACCAGGACGGTATGGATCTAACAAAACATCTGCTTTTTTGAAAAGCTCTAACAACGTCTCAATGGATAGTTTGTTTTTCAAATCTAGAGCAATGGAACGCTTGTTCCTATAGAATACCCAATACATGTTGAGAAATGGAGTGCTTTGTTCTGAAACCTTGATTCTCTGCTATCACCTGTTTAAAACGTCTGCATTGAAACTTTCCGTCTTGTCAATACGAATAACGTTTGCACCAAAATCAGCTAAAATCAAGCCAGCAAAAGGAGCTGGTGCAAGGCCTGCCATTTCAAAGACATTGATACCTGACAAGGGCATTTTATTTCTAGCATGCATTTGCTGTTTTAATTCTTATAGTAATGATAATAAAGGGAGAGGACAAGCAGTAATATTTCTTATGAAAATGCAAAATTATCTCGTTTTCACATTCTATTTCAAACTCAATGATGTGCAACAAACAAAATTCCATTTTTGCCAAAGAATGGTGGGGATCATCGTTTTTCTTTTCTATTTCGTTAGTAATTTTATAAAATACACTGAAATGCACCAAAAACAATCTAAAGCTTACCAAATAAGAGTCGAAAGAGAACTCGACAAGCTTTTCAAATTACCGGGAAATGATCGTTGTGCTGACTGTGGAGCGAGAAGTAAGATTTGTGTAGAGGTCCACAAGAGCCCTCATAAATGGAATTCAACTGACCAATATAAAAAGATCCACGCTGGGCATCTTACTCGTTAGGTGTGCTCTTATGCGTACGATGTGCTAGTCTACATAGGAAAATGGGTACACATATCTCTAAAGTAAAGTCAGTGAGTATGGACTGTTGGACATTGCAAGAGATTCAGGTATACGGTTCTTCCGAAATGAGCTTTTTTTTTTATTACTTTCATTTAATTTTTCTGTTTTGTCACCACAGAATATAGAAGCGCTCGGCGGAAACCAGGCAGTCAATAAGCATGTCAACTTCAAAGCAAAATTGCCCCTGACAACGGATGATGATTTGTACAGTTTGATGTTTTACAGAGCACGATCCATCTACTGAAAAGCTTAAAGTTCTAATGTATTTACACATCTATTAGATTAATGGAGAAGTTTATAAGAGATAAATGGGAAAAGAAGCTATTCCAAGAGCAACTTGAAATAACAGAAGAGCATATTGTACCGACGCCAACATTAAGTAGCACAGAGAGTTCTGAAATATCTTCACCCGTACCACAAGGACGACAACTATCATCGACGCAACAACATCAGGTGCCTCCCCCTAGTATATCTTTATATTCATCGTCACAGTCGCAGCTCCCTAGTACTTCTACAACAGTAGAACAGCAATCACCTACAAAGTATTATTCTCGCTCAGCCACAATGCCTACTACTTTGAACCCTGCAAATCCATTTAATATTTTAGTGAACAGTAGCAATAACAATGCTCATAGCACCTTCAATAACAACAATCCTTTTAGATCATATGCACACACATCGTCGCAAGACCTTGTTGATAATGGTGAGTGAAAACGAAAAGTAATGAAGCCCAGTTCTTTTCGTGGATGCTGATTTGTATTATTCACTTTTCCTTTCAATAGCTGTATCAAGCAATAACAGCGTTAATACCCAGCAACAACATTTATATTCTGATTCTAGGCATAACGGGCCCATCCGAGCCAGCACTCTACCTATCATTTCAACTACATCGCACAATCCATTCCTTCCACAACATCAACATACAATAATCCAGCCGCAATCAACAGAACAACCGCCACTTTGGTAGCCTTCGAGACCACGTTAGATTGTACATAGATTGGTTCGAGTAGTATGTCTGCTTCTTAAAGCTACTGAACTAATCACTATTTCTGAATGCTGCCCTGTTCTTTTTAATAAACTGAACAGCTGAAATGACATTGGATTTTAAAAGTTAACATGGATACTGTATCAAAAAATTATATCATTTATTTATGCCTGACTTGCTTGCAGTATGATTACCGGTTATAATGTAACCATTTCTGCAGCAAATGATCATATACTATTCAAGATGTTAAAGCCATATTGAATGTTGGCATAGCATAATTCGAAAGCTGTATTTCAATTGAGTAGTGTTGGCAACGCAAAAACTGTATTTTAAAATACTTTTTTTTTTGGACGATTAATATTTTCATTTTAGACAAGTTGAAATTGTGTTGTAGACGAAAATATAAACCGTTCAAACAATGATTCAAATTCAAAAACTTGTCAGTAATGCGAAACAGGAAAAAAAAAAGGGTACTATTCCTCACCTGTAATGATCTAAATCCTTAAAATATAAGGAAACCGTGTTTATTACGGCGATACATTCTTCTTGTTCGCTGGATTGAAAACGTCGGGTCTTCCCGCTCCAGACCAAACTGCTTGAGATATAGTCATCATATTGATAGCGGCGTTAATGTTTCTCTGCCATAGTTTTAGACATTGTTTGTAATGAAGAACGCCGGTACCTTTGAATCCAGGAGTATCAACAATTTGCATATCATCATAGAAACAGAGGCTGCATGTTTTAGAGGTTTTAAATTCATCGATTGTGACAACCATCAATTGACCTTTAGCTTCACGTTTCCTCAGAGTTGCAAAAGGTTTACCGACAACACCGCATCTTTGCCCTTTCAACTTCACTGCATCTTTGCCAAACATACCAGCACCAAACACAATCAGTGGTACCATTCTGAGTGATTCCGAGTACTTCTCAAGCCTCCACTTCCTGACACTTCTCACACAAATAGTATTCTTTGAGGTTGAATCAAACCTTTGTTGGAACACATCATCATATCATGAAAAAGTTGTCAAGCTTTTTGTAGTTCAATCTATTGCAAGATAACGTCAATAAAACCATTATTGGCAACTTTCTTACTGATAGAGACTCATTTCTAGGGTTCGATTGTATGACATCCTTAATGCTGCTTGGATATCACTGAATAATTGATTATCCAAATTCGATATCCAAAATACTATAAACTTTATTCTAAAATTTATTTTAATAAATTTAAATTTAAATGTAATTGTCCATTAAGAATTGTAAATCATCTAAAATACGAGCTAAAATATTGTATTGAATTTTCTGCCCGTTCATGCATTTAATTGTGCAACTAAAAGGGTGTAACAGCAAAATCATGATCTCATCAATATCACGAGAAAAATCAGTCGACAAAAATAGACATTGATATGCATTTGATCTCTTTTTTTGCTGTAATTGCTCTAACATATACACACAAAAGGCTATTTTTATTGCTTTGTTTGTAAGAAAAAGAAAATAATGCAAAAAAGCGGTTGCCATAAATGGAAAAAAGGGTCTTGTGCCCTCTTTTTTGGTATTTTTTGGGTCAAACTCAGTTGTTGAACTTTTGTTTACTTTTTTTTTTTTTAAATGTCATTTTTATTGTAAAAAACCTGTTATTTTCATTACTCTACATTTCATCCATCTCTTTTGTTTATCGTCCTTTTCAGAGACCGTTTGCAGACGGAAGCCCACGTTCAGTTTTTTTCAATAAGCGACATTTGGACGATTCATGTCGAACCCCATTGCTGATTCACAAGAGTATTTTGCTGAAAGAGCACGACAGCAGAAGCTCGATCCTAATCCAGGAATCACCACGCAAAAGGGCGATTACGATGCTTCCTCCTCATCGAATGGCCGCAAGTCGCCCGGCTCTGTAAAATATAGCCGTCGGCCATTCTCCCAACAGCATCAACAGCATAACCCAACCGATTTTGATCCTAAACAGCAGTGGAAGAAAGTATTGAATCGTTTACCTAGTGTACACGGTCATCATCGACATAACCGTCATAGTAGGGTAAGAAGTAGTAGTGAAGACGAAGACTCTGATGCGTATGAATCAGCTACAGACGATACTAGTCAATTCGACAATGATAGTCGTTTGCATGATTTTCGACGCCGTCTTCGACAAAAGCTTGTCAATGCTGGTAGCAAGACAAGCGGTGAATCGTACGAGATGACGACTCAGCCTTACGGTATGGAAAATGAAGACGATATTTTACCAGACACATCTGATTTGCATCAACAGACAACCAGGACAACTCAGCAGGATGACATAGGAGAACCAACAGACCAACAGCAGGAGGAACCAAGTTATTTCACCAAACCCTTTGAAACTTCTTCGCCAAATTTAAATGAAACAATTTCAACTGCTGAGAGCTCCGGTCCTGCCACACCTACACTGGAACCTGCCACCGTGGCAGCTACTAACGTTGAAGAAAGAGGCGATAAAAGCAAATCGAAACTACTCAAGAAAAAATTAAACGAATTACGGAAAAGGAGAGAAAGTGAAGTTCATCTTCATGATACTACAGCGCCATCTACAGATGTAGTAAATGAAGAAGATCAAGCTGTTCTACCTGCCTCAAATATTGAAAATAGACCACAACCACCAACAAGAGGAAGCAGTTTGAGAGCAGCCAAAAAGCATTGGGGAAAGACGTTAGACAAAGTTCGGTTAATTGCTAATCTTCATACGTTACCTCATCAAATTGAACAGCCCACAGTATCATCTTCAGCACTGATTCCTTTTTACCCACCATTATTTGATCCGATATTCATTGCTTTTGGCGAAGACCAACATGAAAAACCTTGGGTAAGAAATTACTATTAGAATAGAAAGATAGAAAAGGCGACTCTTTTGTATCGCGAGGATCTTTTCCAATTAACGAACAAACTACTCTCTTTTTGATAAATTGCTTACGTCTCTATCAGCCAGCTGTTTTACTTCCATTTCTAAAGGTACGATTACATCATTGTTCTATTCTCAACGCCAGTAACAAAAATCTCATTGATACATCCGTATTTGAAATAGTTGGCAGTTACAGATTCGGAATTACTCACCCAGGGTATAAATCAATGGGTTTTTCGTATCGAATTACAGTATGGCGATATAAAATGGGTGATCAAGCGCACCATTGCCGATTTTGTCAGTCTCCATTATACGCTTAAATTCAAATCCAGGCTTAGAGATACCGTACCAAGTCCACCTAATTTTCCAAATCAGCTACAAGCTTGGCTAACAAGTGCCAAAGGCTCGATCCTTCAGCAAAACCATGCTGATGTTACTACCACAGCAGCCCATGCCGGTGAAAAGAGAGATTCTGACTTAGAAAGAGAGAAATACGAAGTGGCCTTACGACGTCGAAAAGCATTAACAAAATATCTACGTCAACTCTTGCTCAGATCACACATGATGCCCAACTACGATCTTTGTGAATTCTTGGAAATATCCGCTGTCAGTATTGTTGAGGATATGGGATGGAAAGGCAAGGAAGGGTTTTTAGAAAACAAGGTCAATTTTGTCGTGCCACGGTTATGCCATGTTTTAAAGCCTCACTTTTGGAACACACAATGGGTGCTATTGCGTGATTCTTATATTGCCTTTATATCGGATATAGCATCAACAACAGTCAATGATGTGTTTCTATTTGATAAATCGTTAGTTGTGCAGAATAAGAAGCCAGGACTTCTGGGCAAATACCATAATCACATTACATTAGCAAATCGATTCAGACGTATCGAAATCAAGGGTGGACGAAGAGAGGTGGAGGAGTGGATGGAAAGTATACAGCGCGTTTTGAACAACAGTCCTTGGCTTAAAAATCACCGTTTCGGCTCCTTTGCTCCTGTAAGGCATAATTCAAAAATTAGATGGTTTATTGATGGTGAAGATCATTTTAATGCGATCGGCGAAGCTATTTTGTCAGCAAAATCTGAAATTTATATCTGTGATTGGTGGCTATCACCTGAGTTGGTAACAATGTCAAGCTGATAAAGGTGTACGAATTCTTATGTAATTTTAACGCTGACTATATGCTCTATCTAATCTAGTATTTACGCAGACCACCAGAAAAGAACCAGGAGTTTAGATTGGATCGATTATTGCAACGTAAAGCAGAAGAAGGTGTAAAAGTCTATATTATCATTTACAAAGAAATGTCGGTTGCACTTAGTATAAATTCTGCCCACACAAAGTCTTGGCTTCAAAGCCTGCATAAAAATATTGTCGGTAAGATACCAGTTTATTGAAAACGATCTACATAACATATGTAGATCAACGCAACTTACTCTTTGATTTTATAGTTGTACGACATCCAGATCATCGTTCAATTGACAATAATGTCCTCTTTTGGTCACATCATGAGGTATAAACTTTCATTCCAGAAATTCGGATTTTAGCTCAAAGTTTGATTTATGTATGCTAAACCTTGTAGTATGAATTTTTAAATAGAAAATTGTGGTGGTAGATAATCGATTAGCTTTCCTTGGCGGCCTTGATCTTTGCTGGGGGTACGTCCATATCAAAGAACCAACAAACAGCGAAAGCCTCATATTTTTTTCTCACATCCACTTATAGTCGTTATGATTCACAAAAGCATCGCTTAACTGATTATCCTGCAGAAGGACATACGGATGAAGTGTTTCCAGGTCAAGATTACTCAAACCCTCGCGTTAAAGACTTTATCAGCGGTAAGACATAGAAGCATTCATGCCTATGCTTTATACTGTTTATGCGTTCTTAGCATTTAAATCTAACATGTTGTTTTATAGTTGCTCAATATGACCTGACCCTCATTGATAGAAACGTAACACCACGCTTACCGTGGCATGATATGAATGTTGGTATGGTAGGACCAGTTGCTAGAGATGTAGCTCGGCACTTCATTCAGCGTTGGAATTTCTTAAAAGCAAGTAAAGGTATGCATCGACCTTCAGTCCCATTTTTGATGCCTAAGGGTGAGTATGTAGCTGCCCGTGATGAGTCTGCATTCAAAGGCACTTGTCGTGTGCAAATTCTACGTAGTTCAGCACAGTGGAGCTCAGGCATCGAACGCGAGCATTCAATTTACAACGCTTATATGGAATGCATAACAAAAGCAAAGCATTTCATTTACATTGAAAATCAATTCTTCAGTAAGTTTATGGGCCTCGATGAATTCTTTTTCTTAGTTTGATAACTGTATATTCATACCCTCTCCATCCATAGTTAGTGCAACAGGCCAAGACAGATTGCTGCGTAACAAACTTGCACAGGCGATCGTGGAACGTATCAAGAAAGCACATGAAAAAGGAGAAAATTTCAAAGTTATAGTGCTCATGCCGTTGATTCCAGCATTTGAAGGTGATTTGGCTTCGAAAGACGCAGCAGCAGCTCGAAATGTAATGCACTTTCAATATATGACTATTTGTCGTGGTGGTAGGTCTATCATAGAGAAGTTGCAAGAAGCCGGAATTAAAGCTTCCGACTACATTCATTGGTACAGTTTGCGTAATTGGGATAAATTGATCCCTCGGAAAAAGTCAATGACTTCAGGTAGTGATAAACCAACCACTGTTCCGAGAACAACGAGTCGAGCTTCCTCGTCTATGATTGCTGGTGTGGCTGCCGCTGCTGCCGCTGGAGGAATAGGTGAAGGAGGCGCATCTGCAACTACCAAACTGAACCCTACCCAGTGGATAAATCAGCACAACGATAATAGCCCCGATAGCAACAATAGCGGTTGTAATACCAACTCATCAACAAAATTACATGATAGCTCTTTAAACGATACCCATTCAGCCGCTTCGCAACCTTCAGTCAAAGCACCTTCTGAAAAATCGATTGGGGACGATGATGATAAGGAATATTATGTGTGCGACTTGGTCTATATACATGATAAAATCATGATTGTTGACGATCGTATAGTAATTGTTGGCTCAGCTAATATCAATGACCGATCCATGCTTGGCAATCGTGATTCAGAGATTGCTATGATAATTGAAGATACTGATATGGTGCCTTCTTACATGAATGGTAAAGAATTTAAAGCAGCTAAATTCGCCTTGTCTCTACGTATGCAACTATTTAAAGAGCATTTAGGCCTTTTGGATTTTGACAATTGGGAAGACCTTATCGAGGACAAAGCACGGTTGAAGCCTAACATTGACGTTGATAAACCAATTGAAACGCATCATACCAATGAGAAAGTAACAGAAGAGGAAATTCGTGCAGTTGAATCATTAGGACCTAACAAAGTATTAGAACACCAACGGAGATCAGGCACCCACTATCCTATCCATGTCAACAAAAGTAAAAATGACCATGAAGATGACTTTGGTAATGTCAACAACGGTGCTGAAGGGCATGTGCAACTCATGGCAGCAAAAGCTTTAGACCCATTGGACTCTCACTTTTTCAACACCATTTGGGATGGAACAGCAAAGAGTAATACACTTATTTATAGAGAACTGTTTCGCTGTGTTCCAGATGATACTGTTCACACTTTTGAACAACATCGTAAATTTTTACCAGACCCTACCATAGTTCCTCATGGCCATATTGCTGATACCGAGTTACATGGGCGTGATATTCGACAAAAATTATTTAAAATTCGCGGGCATCTTGTTCAATTCCCTTTAGAATACCTGAAAAACGAAAACATGCTAGGATCCGTCTTCCGTGAAACAGTAACTCCTATGGTGATTTTTACGTAAATAGAAGAGCACCTTCTCTTAATTTTCTCTTTCGCTCTCTTTAAGCTATATAACATTATTTTATTTCTGTAGATAGATCTTTAGAATTTCGTTTGCTTGTACTATACGTTTATTAATCTACTTTGTATTTATATGTTTATCAAGTCGTATCTTTGTGATAAATTTTTTTCTGCTATCTTTCGTTCCTTCTTTACCCCACATTATGAGGAGTTTGAAAAAATTGAGTTACAAACCTGTTATGAAATGTGAGTCATCTGTCGAAATTTTGGATAAAAACCGAGTTTAAGTAGACTCGTTTTTTCAATATCGAAAAGCATCTTCTTTTGCACTTTCTTCTCTAAAAATTAAAAGATAGTACTATGACCAACAATACCAACACACCGAAAAAGCTTTGGGGAGGTCGATTTTCTGGAGCTGTGGATCCTCTCATGGACGAATTTAATGCTTCTATCAAATTCGACAAGTGCATGTATGAAGCCGACTGCATTGGATCTATTGCTTATGCCAAAGCTCTTGCCAAGAATAACATTCTCACTGAACATGAACGTGACGAACTGGTTCGTGGTTTAACTCAAGTCATGGAAGAGTGGTCTCAGGGACAATTCAAGATACAGCCTGGTGATGAAGATATACATACAGCCAACGAACGTCGTCTAGGAGAGATCATCGGCACCCATATTGCTGGAAAGTTGCATACAGGTCGTTCTCGAAATGATCAAGTAGCCACGGATATGCGACTTTGGTTGCGTGAAACCGCCACTCAATTGTTGGCCCATCTGAAGGAATTAATTGCTGTTGTAATAGCTCGTGCCGAAAAGGAAATAGACGTGATTATGCCTGGTTATACCCATTTACAACGAGCACAACCCATCCGATGGTCTCACTTCTTATGTTCCTATGCTTGGTCCTTGCAATCAGATGCCCAAAGGTTAGAGCAGTTACTTGATCGTTTGAACGTCTTACCATTGGGTTGTGGTGCTTTAGCAGGTCATGCTTTCAAAATAGACCGTGAATTTTTGGCGAAAGAATTAGGATTCCGCGATATTATTCATAATTCGATGTATGCGGTGAGCGATCGTGATTTCATTGCAGAGTTTTTGTTCTGGGCCAACATGACCATGGTTCATATCTCTCGTCTCTCTGAAGATTTGATTATCTATTCTACAAGTGAGTTTGGATTTGTCAAATTGGCAGATGCATACAGTACAGGGTCTAGTTTGATGCCTCAAAAGAAAAACCCTGATAGCTTAGAATTATTGCGTGGTAAATGCGGAACTGTTTTTGGTGATGTAAGTATTTTATCAGATATGGCAAAGAAGGTTTACTTGTTATCATTTTACTGAAAAACAACTTTGGATAACTACTAGATGACTGGGTTTATGTGTATGTATTCAAAGCTTCCCAGCACTTACAACAAAGATCTGCAAGAAGACAAAGTGCCTATGTTTGATGCTGCACACATTTTGTCGGGCTCATTGCAAATCACAGCTGGTGTTGTCAATACCATGCAAATTTTCCCAGAAAAGATGCGTGCTAGTTTAAGTGCAGACTTGTTGGCAACGGATCTGGCAGAATATCTAGTTAGAAAGGGTGTGCCATTCCGTGAAACGCATCATATCTCTGGTGCTGCTGTAAAAATGGCAGAAGATCAAAACTCTTCTATAAGCGAACTTACACTTGACGATCTCAAATCAATTCATTCGTCTTTCGAAGAAGATGTGAAGTCCGTTTGGAACTTTGAGACCTCAATCGAAAATCGTGATACACCCGGCGGTACAGCAAAATCTTCCGTATTGAAGCAGATTCAACTCTTAAAGACCTGGCTCTCATCTACCAAACATCATTAAACATTGAGCATGTGAACCACAAAGTGCTGTAAAATTACTCCCTCAGAAAGCATAACAAAAAAATCCTGTATTATTCACCTTTCTTTAATGAACCTCCATTTGTACATAAACGACAATAAAACTTAAACAGCGCTAATGCACCAGTGCTCTCATTTACTAAGATTGTTTTTGCTATTAATAGCGACGTGGTGATCTGCTTCGTCTTCGTCTCTTTCTATCATAAGAATCATCTCTACTACGACTTCTACGCCTTGATCGTGACTCAGGACTATAATGTCTACTTGTATCGTGATCGTATCGACTTGAGCGGCTTCGATGATGGTCTTTGCTACGATCCCTGTTTCTACTGCTGGGACTATGATGATGGTGTCGATGTTTATGTTCCGAACTACTGTTACCATTGCTGCTTTTCTTCGTTTTATCCTTTTTATCCTTCTTGTCTTTTTTCTTGAGTTCTTTCAATTTTAGTGGATTTTCTACAATTGCTTTTAATGCCATTTGCTCTCGTTTTTTAATCATAAGCAGCGGATCTTCACGAATTTTAGCTTGAATATCTCGCTCCGTATTAGCATTTGAGTTGGATAAAGTAAATCGTGCTTCTTCAGCTGCTGTGGCTGCTTGCTAAGGTAATGAAACTTATTGTTAATAACTCCGTTATAATAATGATTATCTTTCAATCACTGGTTACCACTTGTTCTTTTTGCTTCTGACGCAATAGATCATCTACATTCTTTTTTCCGAGGAGAAACTCCTCCATACTATTGTTTGCATTTCCACTCAAATTAGCGTTGGGTGAAGCATACATCCAATCTAACTTATTTGATCGTTTCCTACAAAGAGGTTAGGCGGTTATGTCATTTCAAAGGAACCTTACAGAATTGATACTGTTCTTACTTTGTGCCTGCTTCTTCCTGCATTCGTTGCAATTCTTGTAACTGCTTCTCTTCAGCTAACTCCTTCCTCATTTGCTCGATCTTACGATCCTCTTCCTTTTTCTTCTGTTCTTCTTTCCATACTCTTTCCTGATTCTTGAACGTAGCGGGATGCCACGATTTCTTTAAATTAAGATCTGAAGAACCCATCTATCCCTTGCTTATACGTTAATCTGCGAGTTAGAGAAACGAAAGTTACAATATGAACGGTGAAGCAATCTTAAAACGTGTTAATAAATGAAAGCCTAGCATTTGATTGGTTGTCTGCTTTTTTTTTGCTTTCTGCACATCAGCAATTTTAAAGAAATAATTCAACTTTTTTCCTGCTCTATAATAAGCAATAATAGACATAGAAATGGATTCGCTTGTCAGCGAATCTTCAGCGGAATTGGCCAATCGTCTTTCTGTAGATACAGTTTTCTCGACAGCAGTAGGTTCTAAATAGCCTGTCATATCAGTATATAGTCAGTTCATCCTCCTTTCTAAATTGTCAATCATAGGTTGCCTCAATCAACAAGAAGATTGAAGGCTTTTCCGACAGAGTTGAAGTTAAAAAACGACAAACAGATGAGGTAGTAAATTACTATTTAAAATAGACGGCAAAAGAGTCAATACGTAACTGAGGTTTTGTTACGCTACAGGTTGTCAAAAAAGACGAGAAGTTGAGCGAACTATTAAAAGCTTTGATTGAAAAACAAGACCAGCTTGAAGCAGTCTTTGATCAAATTGATCGCATAGAGGTATAGAATATTACTTTTGGAGAAGAAGCCCAAGAAGACAAATATCATTATAACATCCACCTTTTGTAGGGCATTATTAATAAAGTTAAAGAAACGTATAATGCAGTAGCTGAAAACTTGGATTCAATAGAAAAAGCAGTTTCAGCTAGTACAACAACGTATTCACTTCAATCGAGCCGTCGTCAACAGCAGCATGGCGTGCCATTACAACCTTACTTTCCACCACCTAATCATGTTGATATTTTTGACACAAACGAACTGTTTCCTTTAACTGAGGAGTAACAAGCATAAATACAGACCGCGCGCATGTGCTGGACCACAGCTATTTACAGATGCTAGAATTCACCCATCTTTCTTTTTGTTTTTTCAAACATTATGAAAAAGATATATTCTTATCCCTGAGACCGGACAACAAAAGTACATCCATAGCTTCGATATTCGCCTCCAATGATACTTGCATTACAGTATTGCTGTCCTTTTTTTTTTCTTGGAGGCAATCCGTTCAATTGTTTACAATATTCTGTTCAATACCCCGCTGTTTGCGTTGGTAGCGAAAGCAATTTCAATTTTTGAAATAGTTACCATTAATTGCCTTATAGACATACATCATATTGTTATCTGTCATCACGCATAATCTTCTTAAAATGTATTAAAAGCTTTCTTTATGTTTCGTATCAGGCTCCATCTTCTTCTGCTTTTCTCATTTTTAGGATAACTGTTAAAAAGCGCACATTTTCTGTGTCATTTTTAAAAAAGCAAAACAATCAGTCCATCTTCATCAAATACAATATTTGTAATGAGCGGTTCAATATATCCAGCATTATCTATTGTGGCCATATAGTATTTAATGTTTTCCAAACATTACTGAATATTTATTGTAAGGTTATATGCTCAAAAATGACAGAGAGAGGAGAGAAAATGAATGTAGAGATCATCATAACATCCAAAAAGGAAGAATTATCCGATAAGTCAACATGTTGATCAATACGCATCGTATGGGGCTAGTGATATGCGCCTGAATGTGACCTTTTTCTTGAGAGCAAGTCTATGGTAAAGTTACCTTTCTTTGGCATGAAAATACATGAGACAGAGGATACAAGAGGCATTGATTTCTTAACGGGGACCACATGCCTGATTCATTTTATTGAGATTTCTGTTCCCATGAAGCTTTTACAAAACTCGACTATCATCGATTTCAACAGCTCATGTCTCTTTAGCATTGTCTTTCTGATGGCTGGCATGGTCAAAACCGCTTTCTCTGCAAAAATACGTCGATGCTCAAATTCTATGTAACTTTTCAGCTTTTTTATTGCAACCTTTACCGCCTTATTCTCGTTAGGATGGCGATGATGGTGATGATGATGATTACTACTGCCACTACAGTACGAAGAAGATGAGGATGTGGAGGCCGTTGTTACCGCTGTTTCGCAGTCTATATGAAGCAACAGAGAATAATGCTCATGTTATAATCTTGTTTTACGTTAGCAGATTGATTACGAACTAATTTTACCACAGCAGCAATAATGTAGCATTTCTTGAAATGTTTCTGTATTCTGAAATCGCATGTAACTTGACTCTAACAAATTAAAAATGGCACCCTTCGCAGTATCAAAGCAAAGAGTTGGCTGTCGCTTTTCGATCAATTTAAATATGGTAACGCGAATATCGTCGTCCAAATTCACTTCTAAGAAGCTGTTATTTGTCAAATATGTATCGAATATATGTTTTGCTGTAGCCGTTTGTTGACCCAAAGAAGAGTAAGTAAACAATTCATACTGTCGTAATTCTAAGTAGAAAAACTAATTATATATTGTAATGTCACATTGATAAAAGCACCTCAGTTTTCTGATAAGAAACTATTCAAAAAAATGTTATTGCTTACCAAATTCTCACTGTTGTATTCTTCTAAAGAATGGTACAAAAAATAACACAAAGGTGCTTTTGATTCTAATATGGCTTTTAAACCTCTTTTTTTAATTTCTTCTAAACATAGTATTTCCTTTGTCGATTGCTGATGTTTTACAAAAAACTGGTCTAATTTTTTGGCTGAACGTGTTGATTTATTTTTGTGCACTGTAGAAGACGAATGTCCATTTAAACTATTAATGGCTTGTATAGCTAAAGGATTGATGATGAAATTTTCTGTAACAGACTCTGAAGAGCTTTTGGAGGAAGAAGATCGGGTACTACGACTATCTGTAGCGTTACTACGATTACTACTCCCGCTATTTTCTATTGTATTTGAAGAAGAAGAAGAATGATTTTTATGCTTGTAATTAAAATTAAAGGTCTCTAATTTTTCGGACAAAGTAGCTGTTGGAGAGGAAGGCATTTGCTGTGGTGTTACATGTACCATGCTATTACGTTGAGATTTTGATCGAAAATCTTGTTGTTGGACCACAAAACTTTGTGGTGCGTTTAAATGATGGTCTGTTGTAACTGAAGACCGTCGTGTTTTTGTTATTGATTTAGGCGAACGAGGTGACAAAAGCCCTGCTGCCGGCGATGTTGAAGACGCTATCGATTCATTGGAAGCGACCCTACTGCTATCATTCTTATATGCTAACTTGGAAGTGGAAAGGTTTAAACGAGAAGGTTTACATTTTATCGTTATATCACTGGCTCTATCGGAAGTGCTTTTGGAAGATATCTGAAGCATAAAGGACGCAACCAAAATAGGGACGATTCGAGAAAAAAGTTACAGCAGGGAAAGAGAAGAGAAAAGATTTTACAGCAATAGTGGCATCCAAATCATTTTATTAAGAGTCATTGGTTTGCACCACCATGAATTTTAAAATTAAAATGAACTGTGAAATAAGGTTAGGATCTGTACATGTACAGGTTTTCAGGCTACCTCTCGACTTTGCACTCGTTTCACTAGAGCTCTTAGGTAAGCATCTGCTTCCATGACCGGTCTCTCTAATGTGAAGGTGTGTCTTGCCCCAACTTTCTGTTTCCAAATAAGCGCTTTTACACTAGATACATATGCAAGCTGTGATAACCACATGGTCTCCTGCTTTGACCTGCCAAGAAAGGATATCGTCTCCAAACTGATGAATTTGTCTTTTATCGTTTTTGGTTGTTTCCTTTCCTTTTCGACATTTTTGATATCATCATAAACGATCAATTTTGTCACGTAGCCTTTCGTATAGAAATGGACAAACAAGGAAGGAGCAACAGCTGACACACCGGCTATTAAAATATAAAAGTATGTAACTACCATCAATTTTACAGTACCTTTGGAGAGTTTTTTTTTTTATTATTACCAAGTGCTATACTGAGTGGTGGTGCATGCCCTGAAAATAATAATGCAGGCACAGCAATACAGCCACAGATGCCAAAAAAAGAAGCTGTCAGTTTATATCTTTTTAGCGTCTCAGACAAAGGCCCTTAGTACAGTCAATGAAAATTGTCAAAATTAGTTAAGTATAGTTGTAAGATTTATATATTTTTATAGCCAACCTATATATACTAGTGTTCTTTGAACATTATTGAAATCGTCATTCCGTGATGAGTTGATCAGTTTATTACTTGTGAAGCTTCCCGCCGCAACTTTTGGCACTGTCGAATACTTTGCAGTTTGCAGAAGGTAGTGACAGCATAGTGCGGATCTATTTATTTGTCTCTGTAGAAGTAGCATTATTTTTCCAAAATATGCTTTAAAATATGCTTTTATCTGTTGACAATGGATAAAAGCCGACTGGGAAGAAGCTTCCCCACATCAGGCAACAGTTCAAAACACACAAAAGCAACATGGCAGTAATAAAACTCAGACTCTAAAAGATTTATTGGCTTGACCCACTATAGATCGCCAGAAGCAGTTTCAAAATTGTTCAATAATGTAGCTCTGGTATTTTCAAAATTTGATTTTATAAACGTTGTTGATGTTTCATGCTTTCTGATTGTTTTGCTATTTCAAAAGAAAAAGAAAAAGAAAAAAAATAATAATAAAAATAAAAATAAAAGAAAAACTGCATATGATCGCGGAACTTCCGAGTTAGAAAGTATACCTAACGAAACCATCTTTTAAAATTCGAAGAATAAGCTACCTCGTAGTAACCACTTACGCTTAATTTCCTCTCTCACAGTATTTAGTCATGGTTTAGAACAGATCGTTACAAAGAATCGTCTGTCGAAAACCATTTTTTGCTGAATACATGTTGGGTATATAACAAAATCGGAAAGCTGCACACCCGAGTTAAAAAGAAGCAGCCAAAATGTGAAATTGAAGAACAAAGGGAATGATGTAGATAAATGTAAAGTATCTCTTCAAATGTAAATTGGAAACATTTCATTCGAAAAAAGAAAGAAGAGTAGCTACTTCTACCATTTCTACCATCCCTACCTCTTTTTTACAATTCTGTTTGGAATAAATTTTGTAACAGTACTTTATTAATCGTATTTGATAAACTTTTTAGTAATTATATAGTCAGCAATAGCTCCTGTAGTGAAGGCATAAACAAACTTGTGCAAAATATCAATCACTTGCTCTTTAAAAGGCCACGTCCAAGGTGGAGCACCGACGCCAGTGGCATTCTCCAATGTTTGGTCAATTGCTAAGCGAATGAATGTGAAAATGAAGGAAGAGAATGGACCTATCACGCCATATGTTGCCATAAGAGCTCTTATACAACCAGCAGCAGCGCCTTGACCATAATGCATACCAAGATTCAGACACACTCTCTCTGAATCTGGCCTATAAGGTAAGCGTAAAATGCGTTCCAATGTATGAGCAGGGACGTAAGAGTTGGGTCTGCCTGTGAAGAATTGTTCTATTTTTTCAGAGAATGTCATTACGCCTACACCAACAGCACCTGCGATAAAGCCGATGGCTAATGTATTTCCTAATCCTATTCTGTAGGTTTTTTTCATTATGTACGATATAAGCTGATTTGGAAACGTGAGATTTAGAGTGGCTGTAGATTGTACACAAAATACAGTATTAACAAAAAGAAAGCAGCAACCATTGTCGCCTAACCCTCTAACATTTTATACGCAAATCCTTGCATATTATGCAATAATGCTGTCATGTTTCTGAATTTTTACCACTGAGTTATAAAGTGAGATGAACCGGACTCGATCAGTATATTAGTATGCATACCGTTCACTAGCTTTATTGACTAAAGACATATTGAAGTTTTTATGATCAATGATCGTGAATAGAATAGGTAACCACCTCCTAGGCACGCTACTCATGCAATCGCTTGAATAAGTCGTACCAAACATTTATATGGATGTAAGTCTGCTAAATGTTATCCTAGGCATATTAAGCCGCGATTTGAGCATACAAATTCTGTAGAGTGTCAAAAAGGCTTCATATGAAAAGGTCATTTAAGTTACCGGCCAGATCGCGTTAATAAGGGCTTCAACATCGAAGAAGAACGAATTTTTCAGAAAATTTTGATTGGCTTACAAAATAAAAAAGTGATTTATTCCGCGTCATTTTGAGGCCGTAGCAAACGAAAAGAAAAAGATATCAATTCCCTCTTTTACACTTTTTTCATACTTAAACGGCGAAATGGGTAATGATAAACTATTATCCTATTCTTTACTACAATAGCATACTAAATGTCCTATTTATTAAAGACTATCAAAAGGCGATGCTGGAAGAGCTCATGTCTCAATATGTAGACGTTGACAACAAAGACTTTTGGGATGACAGTGTAAGTTAGTCTACTATGTGAATGCCAGTAATAATAATGTGCCTTTGCTAACCTTAGCTATGAACCATTTTATATTGTCTTATACATGTACAGGTGTGTAAGCATTATCTTGTTGCCTTTTGTCCTTCTCAATTATTTACCAACACCAAGTCCGATCTCGGTAAAGTTATTGTTTTTGACATGTGATGGTCATAGTATACTTTATTGAACTGCATCTAACATGCGCACATCTATAGGCGGCTGTGATAAAATTCATAATGATCGTTTGAAGGAACGTTATCAAAAGTCTCCTGATAAACACAATTATCCTTACGAAGAAGACTTTTATGACTATCTCAACAAACTCATTTCCGATCTATCTCGAAAAATTCGCCAAGGCATGGGTCGCTTAAACATACAAGCAGATGATAAAGCTGCGGAATTACGTAAAGAAGAACGAGAAGAAAAGATGGTATTGTTGGATGTCAAGATTAAGGAACTATTACAAAAAGTGGAAGAGGCAGGCGAAGAAGGCCGTGTTCAGGAAGCCACTGATTTACAAGCTCAAGTAGATAAGCTGCAGGAAGAATTAGAACAGTTCAAAGAGGTAAATATTTCACGTTGGCTACCCTACTTGGTTGTAGTTCAATAGCTCACAATTTGATTTTATCGTAGAACGCTGATAATATCCGAGAAAAAAGAATGGAGGTATGCGATGTTTGTGGCGCTTTTTTGGTAACCAACGATTCTTCTGATAGATTAGAGGCTCATTATCAAGGTAAACAACATCAAGGCTATCTGAAAATCCGGGAAACCATTGAAAAAATGAGAGTAAGTATATTTGTGTCAGGACTTTAAAGATCTTTGGAGTAGTAATGAATTTGAGACTGATTTCTTTGTAATATTACAGCAAAGTCGCCAATCAAGCCATAGTCATAGAGACGGCAGAGATAATCAATCTTATTCACGTCAACGTTATGATTATGATCGCCGTGATGGAGGTAGGCATAGAGATTATCGACGTTACAGTAATGATAACAGAGGATATAGCAGGGAAGGCGGTAGTAGATATGACCAGCGTCAACATTATCACCGTAGTCGTGATCGTAAGGATTTGCCACCCCCACCAGCCCCGGCTGCTCAAACACATACCTCAACTGATGATGATTTCTCCGGTGAATTAGATCGTTACAGTAGAAGAACATCTCGTCGCGATTACTATGATGATCGTAGATCCCGTTCTCGCTCACCAGTAAGAAGCCGCCGTTATGATTAACCATTTGTTATTTGTAAAAAAGAAAAAATGACTGGCGTTAAATCATCGCTGTTCCGCTCACAAACTTACACGACGCTCTTTTTTAAAGAAAGAACAGTTTTATTATTCTGATTGTATAAACTTCTGATATAAACACTCTAAAGGCAAGTGCATCAATTATATCAATTTTTACGCGTTTATTAGTTAATTTTTATGATATAATGTCCAACTTAAAAAAAATAAACAACAGATATATCTATCTATATTTTCAGAAATACATACTATTTTTCCTGTCACTTTAAATAGAAAGAACAAAAATTATAACAGATGAAAGATAACCTTTTTCTTTTCTTTGTTTATGTTATTCCCTCATGTTTATCCCATGCTTATATGTCATTATGTTATTAGAATAAGTGAAAGAAGCCGTGTATCTGGAATATTTGTGAATGCCAGCCCAAAAATAAACCGCCTTTTTTAGCATTCAAATACGAATTTAAACACACGTGAGTTGTTACAAATTACCATTTTTATTTCTCAATAAAAATAATACATTTGAGAGTGCATTGTATAGAAATATGATAGAATATAATAGCCACGCACATAATAATGTTATGATAAATACAGTTGTTCTACCTCACATGTTCTTTTTGTGTTTGAAAATTACACTGGGTTAAACGCAATATACTCCTAACCGAATCTTAAATAGATTCAAAGGGGATATAAAAAATCCGGAAAAGGGGATTTGAAGATCAAAAATAAGCTTGCTTTTTTTTCAGAATAAGTGTGCTTGCTATTTCTAATACAGTTTAAATGATGAACAGTGTCATGTACTAGCATACTCTTTTATGTAATTCTGTATGTGGGCTGAAAATTGTCTCACTTCCTTTTTATTCCCCGACTCTAAACGGATTTGAAAAAATTTTTAGTGTCACCACGCTTTTTTTCTTTTTTCACCCACACACTCCGTAGAAGAAAAACACGCATTTTTCTCCAACCCGAAACACGCCTTCCTGGATACACACACATACGGCACACACATACACACGCCATTAAACCACACCAGCATGAGTTTTTGCAGCTTGCCCCTCTATATTTTGAAACCCCTTCCCCCTTCCTCGTTTCTTTTTATAATCTTTTTTCCTTTTCTATTATTTTAACCTTTTTCTTTTCTTCTACTTACTTTTTCCATTCTTCTTCCTTTCGACTTTTTTTCTTTTGGATTTTCTTCCTTCTCGGGGTTTTCAGTTGGAGAAACTTATTTATTTTCTTATTTAACGTCAACTATCGAGACATTTGCTAATGAATCAAACTTACACTGATGTTACGACTCATCTACAACAACCCCATATCATGGATACCAATTACGTTACCATGGCAACTCCAGCAACAGCCAACACCGATCCGAACCTTTATGCATTAAGCAAAAAAAGATATCACCAACATTACTATAGCAACCACCATAGCAACCAAAATGAACAATACTTCCTATATAATTCAATGTACAATAATTACAACAAGAAAATATACCAGGCACAACAGCAGCAACAAACAGTCGCAACAACGGAGCCAATGACTCCACCACCTCCACCACTTCGTCCGAATCAACTCGTGAGTACGAATAGATTAGCTTATGTAGAAGCGTTGGTTGGTAAGTTGGTAGGCAATTGTTGAAGCGTCTCTATTAATTGAGTATACTAAATATGGTCTCTTAAAAGATATTAATGCAGTAGTAATCGAGTCTATTTGGTACCCAAAAACTGCAACCCTATCTACAACCACTTTATCGACGCAGAAAGATTCCCGAATATCGCCGGTTGTGCCATTGCGGACTTTTATACAAGAGGTCCTCAAGCGATCTCGAACGACTTACTCCACTTTACAAACTGCATTATTTTATTTATTTCGTTCAAGACCTATTATTGTACAACATTTGCAGCAGCAGCAGCAGCAACAACAACAACAACAAAAGAAAAGGAGCCATGATTGCGACTGGCAATGCAATGCTTACATCAGTTGTGGAAGACGTATGTTTCTTGCAAGTCTTGTGGTTGCTTCCAAATTCGTTCAAGATAAAACATATCGTAATTCAGCCTGGGCAAAAATTGCAGGATTATCCGTGAACGAGATTAACACAGCCGAACGTTATTTCTTGTCTTTATTGGATTACAGACTCTATATTGACCTACCTATTTTTGATCGTTGGCATCGACTGTTACATCTTAGAACGCAAGCAAGAATGCATAATATACCAATTTCAGTTCTTGATCTTTCGACTTGTTTATCTTTTGCGCCATGTCCAAACAATGATATCATGGCAACAGCAACTACTTTCACTGATTCTACTTCTATTACTCCAATTACCCCTACCCTAAATATGGCATACCCAAGTATCAATACCAATACCAACAGTACAAGTGAACCATCAACACCAACATTAGTTCACTCTTATTCTTCCTCAATATCACCTATTACAAATATAAACATTTCAACTGATAAACCAGCTACAGTTTTTTACTATTCCTCTCCTTTATCCTTATCCACTATAAATACAGCTACAACTTCAATGGCTGCATCCACACCGCCTGTTGCTGCTGCTGCCGCTGCTACTACTACTACGACAACAACTGTCACCACTACTGTATGCAATAATTATTGTTCATGTTCTCAATGTTCACCATTGTCTATCATACCCAATCACTCTCTCTCTTCTCTCCGTTCATTATCATCATCACCTACTCCTCAAACTCCCATCACTCAAATTTCGCCTGTACGTTATTACTCATTGAAAAGAAAATTCGATCATTTAAACAGTTCCAGTGCAAGCAGCAGTAGCAGTATTAGCGATAAAAAGCATTGTAGATTTTGGCAATAGGCTCTTCATACGAGTACCTATCACTATGATGACAATATTACAATTATGACCCAGAGAATTATCCAATATCCCTATGTTTATCCTATATTATACATATCATTTTATATCACATTCCACTTTTACAAAAACGAAAAGAGCTATCCTTATAACAGAAGAATAAGAGAAGAAAATTCTCATCACATATGTGATACTCATTGAAAAATGATATCCGAATAAATCCTGACAGTACCGTTGTTAGTAACTTTTTCATTTTCTCTGCTGACTATGGATATTTTCTTTCTCATTAGGCTTTTTTTTTGTTGGGTTTCAACGGCTACGGCATAGTTGTTTTTGTGGCCTCTGAAAATTTTTTCCTTTTTTTTTATGATCGGGAAAGGTCAGCCGTATAGTTATGGATGAGCCATCTGCTTTTCTAAATGACATTGGTAAGCCCTTCCTTTGCCTTTCTCTTATTGAAAAATTCAGTAATTAGATGCAATTATGCTGGTATTGGTTAATGATTGATGAAGAGACGGATTGGGTGGAGTTTTTATTTTTATTTTTCCAACAGTTCATGTGGCCCAAGCACGCACCAGTGCACACAATTTCCACACCCGCTGATTGCCACGCGGTGTGCATGACGCACTGTTATCTGCCCGATTTCGCCAAGTATTGGCTTTCCGTATTAAGATTTCTATATGACAATTCCGTTGTATACATCTATTATAATGTCGTATCGAGCACACATGGTGTTATACAGCGTCTACAGTCTGCCTTTCGAACAATGCTTCTTTGATGGGCAGAGACGGAATTTGAAGAAAAAAGAAATGAATGCCCTAATTTGGGTCGGGAAACCTGCAGAACCCTAATTTTCGATGAACTTAACAGTGCCAAAAAAGTATAACTTGTCAATGAAATGCTGCATGAAAGACGCCAGCTCTCTCGGCCTCTCTGTCAATAAAATCTAGTCTTTTAACAAAAAATATATATCTACTGTGATCTATACGCGTAGAAAGCTTGTTTGTGAAGTTATTCAACGCAATTTGGGTGCCGCTTTATCCATACTATTCAGCAATATCTGTTACTAAGCCTGCTCTCTAGTATGCCGTTGGTTTCTTCTGCTTTTAAAAATCATCGTGAAAGTATGCAAAAAAAAAAAATAAAAATACAATTATGCCTGTATTCTGTAGAGACGGCCGTGCCTTTAAAATGTTTTTAAGCAGCGTTGACTACCCTTGGAGCGTTTCTGAGTTGGTGCTTCAATTCTGACATATAATCCAAGTGGTCCAAAGACGATGGGCCTGGTATACTTCCTTTGAAATCCATCTGGAAAGTTAATTGATTTAGCCTCGGTGGGTAAGTCGATTAAAAAGAGCAAGTTTATCGCTTAGATATATTTGTATAAATGTGTACCAATTTGCTACTTGACTTAATACTGTTGATACCGTCGAAGAAACCAAAAAAAGCAATCGAACAAAGAATTAGTTGGTACTTTACTACGTGTGAGCAATTTTTTCCAAACGGCAGGCATTTTCCGAACCGATTTTGTTCTGTTTATTGGGTGGTTCGTCTGCAAGATCAAATAACGACTTCGAATGAGCAATTCTATATTATTTTATTTTATTTTCCAATACAACACATGGATACAGTCTAATGTAAAGTAAAGCTGGAACTAATATATTGCTTCTAACTGGAGTTCTTGGCGTCTAAAAAACTTCCAGCAGCCCCTATAAACGGAGAGTAACCCTCTTTATTGATACATAACAGATCGATGATAGTCTAAAAATGAGAAGAAAATCTTTAAGAACATTAAGGACACATACACATACACAAATTTACATATAACGAAAATGGATAAAAAAAAATACAAGTTGAAAAACAAAACAGAAAAAGGGATATGGAATTAAAATAATGATGTAACAAATGAGAATAAGAGTAATAGTAGTAGAAGTAATCGTGAAAATGAAGCTATTTACAAAATTAGGAATGCTGGATGATTGAAATAATACAATGATTAAACTATAGCATCAGAAGGGATATTACGCAAATACGAATTGGCTGGATCAGGATTACAATACACATGTGCTGGTATCTTGAGACTTTCTAAATCCATTTTCGCTCTTTCAGTCCATTCAATACGATCACTAGGCGTAAACGCGTATTTGCCGAGATTTGCCCAGTAGTATGCTTTCAGGAATCGAATCTCTTGGATGAATCGCATTTCCATCACACCGTGCTGTAAAACCATGAAACCTTCTACAGTTCTTCCTGTACTGATATAGGGTAAAGCTCTCGCTAGATAGAGACAAGGTTGAGTAAATTCCCAGAACTTCACTTGTTGGAAGGCGTGATTGATACGTGAAACACCCAGTATAAATCGATCGTAGTTTTTGGAATCGCCTGTCGACACAAAGTCCACTTGTTCATCCTCAATCATACAGTACATACCCATGGTAGCAAAAATAAGCCCAAAAATAGGAAATATATTGGCTATTATATAACAAATAGAGTTGCCGTTAGAACAAAAAGAAGTCAGAGTCTTCAGATGAAGAAAAATAAACTTACGTGTAACTGTTAATAAAGGTAAAATGGCCACTAAGCTTCGAGTATGTCTTCTTGCGAACTCATAGTTCCTGATTCTGGCGTAATAACAGATCAAAGTACCATGTATGGCAATTCGGTTGTAATCAGCTGACTGTTTCAAATGAGTTTCTAACAACGCGACGAATGGCTCACATTCGCGTAGTCGATCCATAATTAAAGCATTGCCAATATTATACACACTCAACCAAATCTCTGCTTCAAAATCACAGTTACTATGCGCTGTATTTGCCATTTGCTTCAACAAAATCAAGTCATTAGGTGAATTATCCAAAGTGCCTTCGAAAATACGCATTGTTATCACCATGCCAACTGACCGATAAAATGCTTGACAATCTGTAATTACACCTAGCGTTTTCACCGCTTCGATCGATTGATACAACAGATCTCTTGCATTTTTGAACTTTCCAGCAGCAAAACACAAATGAGAACATATTGTCAGCGTATCTGCATCATTCTTTTCGTCCATATACCGTAAAGCCTTTGTAATGTAAAAGATACTTTGTTCTTTATCGTCGTTGAGCCAGCTCAACAAGGAGTTTCGTGCTAGGAACAGGGTATAATTAGGGCCTACTTCATTTAAGCGTTCACAAGCGTTCAACCCGACAAGGCAAGTATATACAAAGGAACGGCCCTTTCCTGTATAAAAGTAGATATTGGAGAGCTGGGCCATAATTTCAACGACACGTTTACTGATTTCTTTTTTTAGAAGGTACTTGTCAGCTTTGCGAAGCATTTGTATTTTGCGATGACGGAATTGAGTGAGACGATTGACCCAAAACTTGTAGAGAAATTCGGGCTCGCTTTGAGGCCACGGTTCTCCTAAACACTCTAGCGCTTGAAACAAGAACTTTTCACCTTCTTTCAATTTTGTACGCATCGTAAAGCACATGCCTAGACGGCGGTAGATATCGCTCAGATGGATACGGCCGAATTGAGCAGCAAGGTCTTGGTTCTCATTGAGGATTTTTACAACTTGTTCTAGATTAACAGTTGCTTCCGGTAATAAGTAGGATCTCATATTTAAATCAGCGAGCGCTTCCAAATAATACAGTTGCTTGTCAAGCCAATCTGTCTGTAAGTAATGACGAGTCACTTTGCCGAGTAGATCCGTGTAATTTTCTCGCGTCAATTGACTTTCGTAGTATTTAGCAAGCATTCGATGAAGTAATATACGGCTTTCGTAAGATACCATGTCGTAGATACTTTGTGGGATAGTAATATGAGTAAAAGTAAACGTTTCTCTGGGTGTTTCTGTATTGCTAATAAACGCTGCAGTGGTGTTACTGTAATCTTCAACCCTTTGAATAAAGTGATAAACATCGTACTTCTTGATCTTTTCAATAACAGCTTTATCATCGGCATATTTAAAGTCTGAATTGTTATCTTTAATAACAGCTTGCACCTCTTCTATTGTGAAATACTGATCTAAGCAACTGGCTACGGTTAAGAATTCTTGAAAACTAGCTTCAACCCGATCGAATTGCATTTTGATGATACGCTTGTAGTCAAAATTGCCCAATAGGTCTTCCAGATCGAATTGATTGCTACTAGGTACAAGTACACTTTCGACCACAGAAACGTGGTTGAAATCTTTAAGCACGATAGCCATATTTCTGAAAAGAATAGGTGCAGTTAGCAATCCGTCCAGTAGTCTAAACCATTAATAGCAATGAAGGTGATGACTTACTTGACGTAGAGTGGATTACCAGCAGTACGCTTTTGAATCACTCGTACAATTTCAGGGCTTACACTTGTTACACCGGCTGTTTGAAAAGTCTGCAGGATAATTTCCCCAATTTCTTTGGCACCCAAGCCATTTAGTTGAATCTCTTCAGAGACACCAGTTGTTTTGAAATCATCAATAAAAGTAACATTATAGTCTTTGACCGGACGAGTAGCGAGTACAAGCAAAACTCTCTGACATTGCTCGTGAATATGCTGCAACAGACGAATGGACGCAGAATCGGCCCCTAAATAAGATGAAGAAGAGATCATTAGTTTAAATGTAATATTAGTCGCTACATAAAGCGACGTAATCCTTTTTACTTACATTGACAATCATCTGATATAAAAACGAGTGAAACGTGTTCGGACACATATTTGATCATACGCGTGATGATACCCGACAATAAAATATCTCTGGCACGACCGTCTAGTCGAAGAGTGTACCTATTATCCTCGATATCACCCAAATTTGCGAACACTACTTTGAACAAAGGCAATAACCCTTCTTCTTCACCACATTTTCTCAAACACCGAGTGATCAATTCAGCCAACTCATTCGAACCATCACTGTGATCGTTAGATCGATAGCCTCCCGAGGATCTAGATGTGGTAGAATTTGATACGAATTGTTGTACATGTTCAAAGGTTGCAGTCGTGGTAGTCGTGGTAGTACCTGTGGCGACGGTAGCCGTTGTGTTTTGAAAACTAGGATGGCTGATAGTATCTCGAGTTGTAGTGGTGGGAGAAGGTACAACGGAAGATTGTGACGAGTTAGTGGTTGAGTTTTCTGTCGCTGTAGAGTTGGACCGATTGGAAGAACTATGAAAATGTATGCCTGTACTTGATCCACTTAAATGAGGTGCTTTTCGTCGTACATTTTGCGGAACCTGATCTGATTCAACTATTTCAAAAAGTGCCATCAAAATATTCTTGACCAGATAATATTTTGAGCTTTTCTCCACTATATAAAAGAAACGAGGACGGTTATTGGTGTTTCTTCACGATAGTCCTTCTTTCTTCAAATCATCTTTTACCTTCTGTAGACGACGACCAACAACAGGTGGTACTTCGCGAACTTATTTTCTTACTGAGAGCGTGGCAGAAGAAACTTTTACCAACACCCGACGGACCAGAAATAACCAACAAATGATGATTAGGCACTTCACCCCATTCATCGACGCAGTCCGTTGCAGCTGCCATTTCCGATTTGTACCCGATAAAATCAGATATTTTTTCCTGGCTTTGAGCAGAAATTCGCTTTGCCTTTACTGCTGCAAACCGAACAATGCCGTAGATGGAGACCGGCTTTACTTTACCCTTAACAAATTTCTCGCCAAAATCTACAAATTCACAAGTTCGACCTATTTGTTGCTTGGTAGCAAAATCACAAACAATACCCTTTTGTGAAAACGGGAATTTGAGCATACGAACAGCCAAAATAATCGTATCACCAGCAATGGCAGGATCACGACGATAAGGATTGCCTTGAGGTAGAACAGAATTAAAAATGACACCTGTGGATAAAGAAATAGCAAAATCATCCAAAAAATCCTTGAAGTCATCACGAAGCTCGATAGCAGCTTTTGCTGCAAATACTGCTTCTCTTTCGTGAGAGAGTGGTGGAAGTCCAAAAACAGCCAGCAAAGTAGCGCCTGGAGTAAAATGAAATTTAAAAACGGTCAATATGGCCATAAATGGATTCGACGAAGCTCAATCAATTTTTTTTTTTTACCTTTATCATCCACTGCAAATTGTTGTAGAATTCCTAATAGAACCAATGATTGAATATTCCCAATTGATTCCATAATTTTGTAAGTAACGAAGTAGATATTTAATTTTTAAGCTGCCTAGAATAACTAACCTTCATATTTTATCAATATTCGTATAGTTGTATAAGTAGCTTTCTGTGCAATACTTAAGCCTTCTGGTGTTGCAGGATTCAACTTGCCCAGACTAATAAACATGACTGTTGCATCACGAAATTGAGCAGGAAAATTATCATCTGGGCTATGTTGTAATCGATAAAGTGCACTGTGATTGATGTATTTAAAATAATTCGGATTTGGATCAGACTCAGCTTTCCAATAATTCATCTCTCTAGTACGTGGTATCAAGGGTTCAATATTAAGTGTTGCAGCTCGTGTTTTTAATCCTGGTCGATCGGCCAGATAGGTGGCATTGGGTATAGATGGTGTTTTTTGATGGGATGAAGAGTGAAATTGTCGGCTTGCCACGCCTCCAATTGCTCCTCCTCGTTTTGATATGGTTGTTGTTTCAGAACTTTTTACTACGTAAAACTGGTTACGCTTCTCGCATACTAAACTCATTGTTTGGTTTTGAAATAATTCGTAAGCTTCAGGTGTGATACTCATTTCGCCCGCTTTGGCTGCCGATAACGCATCTTCCAAAGATTCGACGGCAGGTCCACAAATGGCATATTCGAGTCGTCCAGTATATTCCAAAGGATAAATTGTCAAACTTTCCACATTACTCTCTTTCATATAAGTACTATTCCGTCTTGCATGGCTTTCAAGTGAAACGTTGGCTTCCCCTATAACAATGTTGGTAACGTCCCCACATGAAAGTGCTATATGCAAATCTAAATCAATGGCGTTTGGCTTCTCTTGATTTGCAGAAGATTCTAACGCGTCACCGCAAGCCCTTCTAGCTGTATGCACTTTGTTATTTTTGTTTTTACTGAATAGCAAAGATATAAGGTTCCAAAAATTGAATGATGTTGAGTATTCCTCTGGGTAACTATGGTCTAGATCAGGGACTGGTGATAAATGCAGACTATCTCTCGAGGTAGACGCTTCACTATCTGCAGTATTAGCACTGCCTCCATCAAATAGAAAAAAACGTTGATTTTTTGCAGCCGATCCTCTTCGGTCAATTTCGCCGGTCAATGATGACCTATGCTTTGTTCGTTCCTCGGCTGTTAAATAAACTCGATAATGTGATTGTCTAGCTAGTAATTGTAGACCACATTCCACAGCTCGTCTCACTAATAAATTTTTCTGCCTGGCAAGTTTGTCTTTGGCTGTAGGATCGTTGCTGATATCCATTTGGTCATCGTCAAAATTATTGGGCTGGAAACTGACCAAAACTGCATCTCCGAGAAACTATTGTAATAATGACATATTTGTAAATACAAATGGAATGGAATAGCAATACTTCAACTGATTTACTCACTTTGACGACATCTCCCCCAAAATGTTCGATGATCTCAATACACTAATAATTATTTAGATATGTTGGTTATTAAGAATGAGGAAGCTTACAATACCGCTTATACCGTACCTCTCCCATATAGCAACCAATTTCCAGTGCTATCGCTTCGGCACCAGAATCGCCCTTTTCGCCTGCTAAGGTGGTCAGCTACAGAATATGCAAGAAAGCGAAAAAATACTATGGTTCAGCCTTCCAAAATTATCGTAATTTGAATATATATTAATGTAGCATACATACAGAACTGAAGCCTAAGATATACAGTTATAATAGTCAAGTTAGCAAATTATTTAGGTATATAGGCGCTAGAAAGTGAGATTATTGCTTTTTCATATTATTTACCAACTACGTCAACCATCAACACGACGCCGAATTGAGTTTGAGTATAAGGGATTTCTAAAGTATCATTGCGCGCATGTAATGATCGTATATACTTTTTTTACAAAGCAATTAGTTGTTAAGGTTCCCAGTAAGAGACTGAATGTTCCGAGAAAGATTTGGTTGTTCCTTACTTTTGCTATGTATGGTGCAATATTCAGCATCAGGTGGGTACCTTAAATCCAAAGGTCTCAGATCTATAAAAATTCTTTTTGTTGAATGGGCCAGTTTGATTGTATAATTGTTGGAACCGATTGACTGTGAATTGCAGATGTTACAAAGTTGAAGATAGGCTGAGCAACATATATTTTATATAATAGGTACAGATTGTTCTTGCACTAAGAAAAAGTAGAAAGGGCCAATGTGCAAGATAGGTTTGAAGAAACAAACAAACAAAATAGAAAAAGAAGGGCGCAGAAAAAATTGAAAAATTGTATTTCTACGGATTTTAACGTCGGCAGCGAGTCCGGGTAAGTTATTTGTCATCTATCAGATAAGGCAGTTCGCAATAGCGTTTTCGATATTTATTGTATTGCTATTTTGTTTCGTTGTCGTAGTCATTTAAACTACTTTCTGAATTATATCATATATGGTTAGATGACTCTGGTCCTCAAAAGAAATAAACTACTATCCAGCTTTTGAAATTTGAACATCTGACCAGTCGCTCGCTAAGAAAATTTCAAGCTTATGAGGAGTATGCGGGCATAAATAGGAGAGAGTTTTACGACGGATACTAAGGTTTTAATCGCAAGTGTAAGTAATTAGCCAGCCAATTGAGAGTGGCTTACATGACCTAAAAAGGGACGTCCCTGTTTCTTTTCGGCCATGTTATAGTCAAAACGTATGCCTGCATAGTTTGGGGTGTTTCAGTAATTTGACTGTTTACACAAGCATTTAAGAGAAGCATGCTCTTACCTGCCTGTTGCTTCTCTTCTTACTTTCCACCACTACTTATTACTTGTCTGTGTACTTTAGTACTTCTTTGATTATTGTTTAGAGGAATATGACCTCTTTAAGCATAGATGTCTGCCGCTATGCTTTATTCATATTCAAAAACGATTAAACGCACTTCTTAGTCTGCATTTAAGACTCAAGGTTCACAAACCCGCTATATATAGTAACAGATCCAACTCACTACTGTTTTTTAATGCAAATGTTCACTGGTTATACAATTTGACAACTGCATGTACTGTTCTTGCTCAGACTAAGCTTACTTAAAGAGTTACCAAATCTAAGAATGTAGAATAGCCTCTGAAGAAGTTATGTTTAATAGATAGTATTCGAGGCAATTCAATTTTGAGTATTTAAGGGCACCTAGACTTCTGTTCGTTTGCACTGGAGCAATTTTATAAAGTTAAAAATGGGATTTCTTTTCAAGTTTTTCAACAAGAGACTTGATGGCACTCTAATCGCTTATTTATTTGCTGCCAACAATTGTAGTGATGCTGGACATACTAATCAGGAATCATAAACCTAAATGTTCAAAGCATTTGTTAAAAGACAAAAGAAAAACAAAAAAAAAAAAAAAAAAAAGGTGAAGAGGAAAAAAAAACAAAATAAAAACTCAATATTGGGATATGACAACTTTACATCATAGGTTCCTTCTTCCCATTAGGATAGGATTATCCGCTGAGAAATTTCCTGCTCGAACGAGATATCCCCTTTTTTGCAACTCACTGCTGTCCCTCTGCATTTATAAAGAAAGCCTATTTAAATTTCTAACAATGCCTCTTTTTGTTTGTTTTGGTTTTTCTTTCTTTTCGTCTTTTCCTTCTCCCTCTTTTAATCTTCTATCAAGATGACAAAGCTACCAACCTTTGAAGTGAGCCCAAGTGTCGATGCTCACGCTCCTGCATCAACTTACTATACTACAGGCGACAATGCAAGGCATAGAACAAGAACCTACAATGTAAAGGCAGCTAGCTGTATCAATCGTGGATATGCCCTATAAAGAAGTTCAACACTGTAATATTCCTTCTTTATGTTTAATTCTCTTCTTTTCTTTGTTATCCGTTTTAGAGAAGCCATGGCAATATACCAGTCGGTGGAAGCAATATTGAAGGGTTTCGTAAACGACGTGCATCGCATGGTAAGTAGCTTGGTCTTTTTCAATAGGTTCATACACTCAAGGGATGTGAAGCAAACCAACCGAGTCTACAAATTTATAGATGATAAGAGTAAAGCTCGTCGTTTTTTGATTGACGTGGAGGAGACACAAAGGAAAATTCTTGAACAAGAAGATACGGACGGTGACTTCCAAATTACCATTAATGATTTGGGCCCTAAAACGATGGCCCTTGGTACAGCTGACTCTGGTGGCTACCGTAAAATAGACATTCGAGGAACTTATATGCTGTCCAATCTGTTACAAGAATTAGCGCTTGCGAATGATTACGGAAGAAAGCACATTGTATTGGATGAAGCAAGATTGAATGAAAACCCAGTAGATAGATTATCTCGTATGATACGTCATAATTTCTGGGACGGTCTGACACGGAGCATTAGTGCCGATTCTTTGGAGGTCATTTGCCCAGATCCAAAGAATCGTTCCAGCAACAAAAATCCTCGTATCTATGTCCCTTTTGGTGATGTAGAGGCATATACATTTTACAAAGAAGTAGCAGAAAAACGGAAGCATATGAATTTGGAGGTGGAATATTTACCAAAGGAAATCACTGCTGAATATGTGAAAAGCATTAATGAGCGGCCTGGCTTACTCACCTTGGCCATGAAAAAAGTAAAAAATGAGATGGCTGGTGAAATGACATTAACAGGCGAGCCTTTCGTCGTTCCTGGTGGTCGCTTCAACGAAATGTATGGGTGGGACTCTTACTTTTCAGCATTAGGCTTGTTGGAAGATAGACGTATCGGATTGGTGAGAAGTATGATAGAAAATTTTGCATACCAAATCAAGCATTATGGAAAAATCTTGAATGCAAACCGTTCGTATTATCTCGCCCGTTCTCAGCCTCCCTTTTTAACGGATATGGCAATAAAGGTTTACGAAAGGCTTCACCCTGACGATGAACAAGAAAACAAAGCTTGGCTCAGAAGGATATTAAAATCAGCAATTAAGGAGTATTGGGAAGTGTGGATGAGTGAGCCTAGGTTAGATAAAAAGACCATGCTTTCGAGGTATCGTCCAGATGGATCGGGCATTCCTCCAGAAACAGAAGCTTCTCACTTTGTTCATATTATCGAACCCTTTGCCGCAAAACACAACATTTCGGTCGAAGAGTTCAATCAAAAATACAATGATGGTGATATCAAAGAACCAGAACTCGATGAATATTTTTTGCATGATCGTGCTGTCCGTGAATCAGGCCATGATACTACTTACCGATTCGAGAAAGTCTGTGCAAACCTTGCTACTGTTGATTTGAACTGTTTGCTATACAAATACGAGATTGACATTGCAGGCGCTATACGTGATCTTTTAGATGGCGATTTGGAGGATTTTGACGGTGTCAAGCAGAACGCCGAAGAATGGTTGGAAAGAGCCAAGCAAAGACGTGAGCGTATGGATAAGTATTTGTGGAATGAAAGAGAGTCCTTATACTTTGACTATGATACTGTCAAAGAAGAGCAAACGACGTATGAAAGTGTTACTTCGTTTTGGGCTCTATGGGCTGGCGTTGCTAGTGATCATCAAGCACAGGAAATGGTGAAGCATTCGCTACCCAAGTTTGAAGTGTTAGGGGGCCTCGTTTCGGGTACCGAAGCGTCACGCGGCACTATTTCTTTGGAAAGACCTAACCGGCAATGGGATTTTCCTTTTGGCTGGGCACCTCATCAAATGTTGGCGTGGGTTGGATTAGATAGATATGGTATGAGAGATACAGCGGCCAGATTGGCTTACCGATGGCTATTCACGTAAGCACATTTGGTAATAATGGATTAATCTCCGTGAGGTAATAGGAGGCTTAACCTTTTTTCTACCTTCTTTTACTAGTATCACCAAAGGCTTTGTTGATTTCAATGGTGTAGTACCTGAGAAATTTGATGTCGTCAGCTTATCACATAAGGTAGAAGTCGAGTATGGAAATGTAGGTACAGATTTCAAGTGTGTCCCTCGCGAAGGCTTTGGATGGATGAATGCATCTTACCAAGTCGGCCTTAGCTATCTTACTACGCAAATGCGTCGTGCACTCGGCACCTGTACTCTTCCAGATTTATTATTCGAAAAAGCTATGGTTCGTGAGCATCGTATGTTGGGCATCACCCCCGAAGAGGAGGAAGCTAATGCACTTCGTCGACGTACGTCAACAATGGCTGCCAGAGCAATTACTCGTAACGGAAGTATTACCGCAGCAGTTACGCGCATTTCTTTATCGGATGGTTCAACAACTTCCAATGCACATCATCATATCTAACAGTTCAGTGAATGGATGGGATTTCTACTTTTATATAGATAGTATAGTGGTATATTACCTTGTTGCTTTATAAATTAAATGATATTGCATTCATCCTGCTTTATTTAAACGATATCAAAAATACAAAATATACAATATTGTGGTGTATCTTTCTTAGAATTTGTTTATCACAGATCTCTGCTCTGATATTCATCAGTTGTTCAAAGCTTACTGACATGATCATTAGAAAGTAATTCCACCAACTTCATACTTGATCCCCAGCTTGTTTGGTAGCCTAAATGTTTTGGTTTTTTTTTTTCAGTACCCTTTCAAGGAAGGAAAAAGAATGGTTGGGTAATGGAAGTTTTCTCGTTTACTCACCATAAGATCCATGGCCATAATTATGACACACCGTTATCTTTTGTCCATTAGATCGGTCTAAATCGGTTTAAGGATATACTTTGTTGAGGAACGTGGCTTTCAAAGGAAAAATTCCACAATGCAAATATTCTTCTTTGAAATGTTGTTATACTTACACTTGTATTCTTTTTCGAGGCGTATACCGTTTTGGCGGGCTGGCCTGAAACCAACATTGATGGAAACAATATCAAAATTCTGTATGCCCTTTTTGTTGTGTGTTATTTCAGGACACAGGCGGTAAACGCGTTCCAAAATATCTTTGGTAATAGCTTCATCCGGTTGGCTTTGGCTGTTTTCTCTGTCTACAGTTCCACCGCAAATAACAGTGCCATCATCTCTGGGAATGACATACGTCCAGGAATCTGGGCAGTCAATAAATTGTTGTGTCTTATCATTACATTGTAAAGTAAATAAAATAGCACTTGAGTTCCTTATCCAAATCAAAAATTGTTTTTTCTCTACAACCAAACCAACCTTAATATGAGGAGCGCGAACAAGAATAGTTTGCCCACGTACAGGATACAGGCTTTGATCTTTGACATCTTCAAGATATTTAGAGCCCAAAGCAGTGCAGTTGACAACTGTATCATACTCAGGATATTCATCCACTATTTGCTGAATGCTATTGAAACTCTTCCTTTCTACACATCCACCAAGGCTTTGAACTGTTTTTAAAAGCCATTTTAAGTACTTTGGTACATTAACTGTGACTATTGAGTATAGGCAAGTTGATCCGTTTACAGAAAATTAGTAGCAAAGTAAGCTTGAGAAAATCAGAAGCAGGGTCTTACAGGAATCAAATGTGTAACCATAATCGGTTTTCGAAACTAACTTTTCCTTTGGGATCACCTTGAAATTTGAGTAGAGCTTGCGAGCCCAGTAGACGTCCTCATCAGGGCTCATACCACCATTAGGTGCCTGAACATATTGCACGCCGGGACAATGCATAACATGAGCATCTGCTTCGGTATTAGCGAGCCGTTCAAATTCTTTTATTGAGTGCATGTCCATTTCTGTCGTGAGAAGTAAATTTGTCAAATTTTATGGTTGTGGTAAGCTGTGGCATACTGTAAAGCAATTACTAACCTTGGAGTCTGATATCGTTTGGCTCAGCAGCTGTAACCATTGCTGCACCAGCCCAAGGCGATGTATACTCGGTTGTCAAATCGCCTGGTAAAAGTTTAGCCAGTACCAACACATCTCTATAACCGTTTTTCAAAAGACAAATAGCAGTAGTTAAGCCAGTAACACCACCGCCTGCAATAAGGATCAGACCACTCGTGCTAATTAGCATATATGTTTAGCAATTCTGATATGATTTTCATACCAAGTATGATAATTTTGTTCGCCATTGTCGTGTTGTCTTTAAAATTTTTACTCTGTAAACAAAAATAAAGAAGGAAAAAGCAAAGGAAGTTAGAAGGCTTTCCCAGGTTTCTAACTTAAAGTTTTGATGGTTTCGATCTCTCCTTTTGGTTTAGTTCTTACCTATGTACTACGTAGGATTGATCCAAATGTCATCAACGTTTGTCCGACAAAATCCCGACGCCTCGGTAACTTGAAACTTTCGGGTCGGAAATGTCAAGAATGCAAACGGACAATCAGACAGGGGGGGTAGTGTGTGGGTTATGTTGAGATAAACAATTTAACGCTCTTTTTTCTCTTTTTCTTTCATTTTCGACCACATCCATCCATTTTCCTTTCTTATAAAAAAGACCCTCTACGGCTTCTTTTCAACTCTTACAACTCCATCCAACAAAGTATTTAAAAGGTATGTTGTCGAACTCTTTGGCAACTGGCTCGTGCGTATCGCTCTACACGTCTCCTTCGATTTCAATTGGCTTCGGTGTTTTTGTATGTAAATTGCAAGCAAAAAGTTGAAAGGTGACGCGTCATCTCCAAAATTTCGGATGAAGAACGTTAAAATGGCAAATTGAAAACAAAGATCAACGACAATAGCAGTTGAAACAAGTTCAACACATGGCTTGGAAATGTTAATGAAAAGACACACTTAAAAACCTATAATTATACACGAAATGCACACTTTTCCTTCTCGTTTTCGCTTTGCCATCATTTTAAGTTTACCCATTTTCACAACTTTGGTTCTGCGGATTGGATACAAAATTAGTAGAAGGTTTCCAGTCAGTTATAAACCAGCTGGTGTTCCGTATATTGTTTGTTTTTTTCGGGAAATACAACACAACACACAATCAAAATAGCTACAAAACTACTGTTCTGTATTCAGATATACTTCGATATATTCTATCGCGGCTATACACTGTTTACGTTATTTTACGCTACAGCAACGAATATTCCCTTAGAATAGATCCCCTTTTGTAGATAGACTCCATCTTTTCATTACATTGACGACTCTGTGTTGATCTTTGCAGTTCAAGATGATTCTCAATAGGAACATAAAAAGGAAAAATTATCCGAGAATCAAAAGCCATTCAATATGGAGAAAATATCCACTTCAAATGGATCGTTGGAGTAGTAAAACGTCGAGAACAGCCAGCCAAAAGAAGCCGCTACTTATAGTTGCTTTGATTTGTAAAATCGTTTTTGAATTGACTTTACTCACACAACCCTATTCTTCTCCTTATCGTCTCATCAGTATCACAACATGTCTACTACCGACCATGCCGATGACCTCATTGATTACGAAGAAGAAGATGAACAAACTCTTCAACAGGAAACTGCTGCTGCCCAGCAAGTTGATTCCTTAAACGAAGATGATGACAAAAAAGATAAAAAGGGTTCTTACGTCGGTATTCATTCTACCGGTTTCCGTGATTTCTTATTGAAGCCCGAATTGTTGAGAAGTATCGTTGACTGTGGTTTTGAACACCCTTCAGAAGGTACAAATCACTATCAAAAGTCAATAGAAAGCCCAAGGATATTTTGTTAACCACATCGCTATTTTTAACTCAACAGTTCAACAAGAATGTATTCCTCAATCTATCTTGGGTATGGACGTCCTATGTCAAGCCAAGTCTGGTATGGGTAAGACAGCTGTGTTCGTTCTTGCCACTCTTCAACAACTCGAACCTGTCAACGGTGAAGTATCCGTTATTGTCCTCTGTCATACTCGTGAATTAGCTTTCCAAATCAAAAACGAATACGCTCGTTTCTCTAAATACCTTCCTGATATTCGTACGGAAGTCTTTTATGGTGGTGTTCCTATGGCAAAAGACGTTGAAATCTTGAAGGATAAAAATAAGTGCCCTCATATCCTTGTGGGTACTCCCGGCCGTGTTCTCGCTTTAATCCGTGATAATAGTCTTAAGCTAGCCAACGTTAAACACTTTGTTTTGGATGAATGTGATAAAATGTTGGAACAATTAGACATGCGTCGTGATGTTCAAGATATTTTCCGCTCTACGCCGCATCACAAGCAAGTCATGATGTTCTCTGCTACTTTGGCTAAAGCAATGCGTCCTGTCTGCAAGAAATTCATGCAAAATCCTCTTGAAATTTATGTTGATGATGAAGCCAAGTTGACTCTTCATGGTCTCCAACAATTTTACATCAAGTTAGAAGAAAGAGAAAAGAACCGCAAATTGAATGATTTACTCGATACTCTAGAATTCAATCAAGTCTGTATCTTTGTCCGTTCTGTGTCTCGTGCCAATGAACTGAACCGTATTTTGACTGACTGTAACTTCCCCAGTATCTGTATTCACTCTCAAATGAGCCAAGAAGAACGTATCAAGCGCTATAAATCCTTCAAGGATTTCGAAAAGCGTATTATGGTTGCTACTGATATCTTTGGTCGTGGTATCGATATTGAACGTGTCAATATCGTTATCAATTATGATATGCCCGATAGTGCTGATACCTATCTCCACAGAGTGGGTCGTGCCGGTCGTTTTGGTACCAAAGGTTTAGGTATCACCTTCATTTCTGACGAAAGGGATACAGGTATTTTGAATGATGTACAAGGCCGATTCGAAGTCAATATTGAATCATTACCTGAGGAAGTTGATATCAACTCTTACATGACTTCTTAAGCAAATCTACTGAAATAGCACACTCATCGTTTATTTTACATAAATATTAAAGAATAGCCCTATTTCTTTCTGCCTTTTCTCTTTTTTTTTTTCCTTTTTTTTTTTTTCTTTTTTGTCGTTTCAAATTTTCTCGAATCAAACAAGTATCACTATATCATATTGCAGCAGAAAGCTTATAAATAAAAAATTTACACAATGACGAAATGTCAAACGTTCGCTGCTCGATTATGTCCAATGAAATTGTAGCTTTTCGAACTGGTCGTTCCCCCCGCTTTTGGATCGTCCGTTTTATGCGAAATTGTTAGAAAGAATGGCCTTTTCTTTTTCACTCATTTTCTATCAATTTTTATAGTCATGCTTCGTTATACAACACGTATTATTCATAATGATGCTGTTAAGCTCTGCAGTCGGCAAAATTTAAATAATGCACTTCGCTCTCCTCCAGCAAGACAATATTCAATAGCTAGCAAAGTTTTTAACAAAGGTTTGAATTTAATTTGTGTATCAAAAATAAAGGCTTATTTGGTTTTGTAGCTTAATATACCCTTTTCCTTCACACTAGACGCATTTGCCAAGCCTATTAAGCCAACCTTTATTCAATTCACACCAAAGCCATCTAAAATACTCGCTGTGGCTGCAGCTACTACAACTTTTGCTACACCCTTGCTTTATAAGGCACCTGTTCATTGTGAAGGTAATTGAAATTTGCCTTCGTTTAATAACAAGACTGAACTAAATTCGGAGAATTATACGGACAATAGCTGCCTTTGCTCGTTCTTCGGTTGCTACTGCTACCACCACACCACCTCTTGACACCAAAGTATCAACCAAAGACCAGGAACGTCTATTGCGTCGAGGCGAACTTACATTTGGCACTTTCCTTGGACTATGTACAGGCTATTTGGTTAAGAAAGTAGGCAAGGTCTTTGCTGCCTTTGTTGGTACAGGTTTTATATTTTTACAGGTATTTGGAACACGCTTTTTATCCATTGACGAAATTAAAAGGGCACAGCACTAAATATGAATCCTTTACTATAGTATTTGTCACAACAAGGTTATGTCACAATTCATTGGGACAGATTGGAAAGCGGATACAATAAGACATTAGATCTTGACAAGGACGGCAGAGTCACCAGACGTGATATTCATACGAAATGGCAAGGTTTTGTCAACTTCTTAACAAACAACATCCAATTCAAGTCAACTTTCTTGGTTGGTTTTTATGTAGGCGTTCGTTACGGCTAAATTATTTACAGATTTTCAACTTTTGCATAAAAGTAAAAATAGATTGTCTTGAGGCAATAAGCTGACTTGAAATAATAAAAGTGTTTTTATTGACGTTTAAGCGTTTCCTTTTTCTTTCGTTTTCAATTTTTCTATTGATGCAGCATTCTTCGAATCAGACAACAACGACAACCATAGAAGTCTTGAAAGAAGCATTTCCTGAGATTGATGCTGCTGTAATAGAGGATATAGTTTGGTCTACAGATAAAGATGACCTAAGTGATGTGTTGGACTTGCTTTTAAGTATGAGTCAAGAACAACACACCATTACCACTGGCTTCAATCAATCTATACATCAGCAAAGCAGTATACCCACATCGAGATCGTTACCACATACTCCTATTATTGACAACCGCGATCGTAGGGCTATCGTACAGGTAGGTTTGCAATCAATCATCATCAACCATGTTGATAAATCTTGAGTAAAATCCCACTCTAGACAGTACGAACTCTACCCCACAAAGGAATTGATAACCACATGGCAGGATCCGTCTCTACTAATCCTTTTACGGTAAGTTATCAAAAGGACAATTGCAAAGAGATTTGTTGTTTATTTCTGGCTGCTGAGAAAAATCCTATTCGACTTCCAATAGAACGGCAAGCCGTTGACAGTACGAGAAGAATTGATTCGGTGGCGCCAAGAACTTCAACGAGAAAGCATAGCACAACAACGAAGGCCAACAATGAACGCAATTAGAACTACTGTGTCTACTCCAGCTATAGTCAGTAGAAATAACTGTAAGTATCTGCTAAGCGTACAGGTTGACTCTTTTTTACGTTATGTGACAATGTGTAACACTTGCAAAAAAAAATAAAATAATTGAAAAGCAGACGAAACTCAAGAAGGTATCAGAGGATTGTTTAGTCGAGGTACGTTCAGCATTTATTTATTGATGAAGTAAACGCAAATTGACATGCTCAGGTGTAGGGCGCAGAAGTATAAACAGATCAAATATTAGGAATGTGCCGACTGCAACCCTCTCTTCAAGAAGTAAAGCTTTATTCATGCTGCTTAGTATTGTAAAACCTACAGATTGCTAATGTGATTACGTTATTATAGATCAAAACGACGACAATACTCTCACCCTCAATAACAGCCTTCATCACCCAACAGAACCATTAAGAAGACGACCATTACCTGATTTGCCACCAAGAAGTCAAAACCAGTCGATTCCCCAGCACGAGCTCAGTAAGTTGAATAGTTGCACATCCTGATCTGTGTCATTACTGACTGATCCACTTATCAGGTACCACAAACCCATTTCTACCAACATCTACAACTATAATAACTCCGTTACCGCCACCATTTCCAGAGAGACGGCAACATCTAAGATATCATACAGAGCAAGCGCAGCAGTCTTCATTTAACGGTAGGGATACCACACTTCATCATTATTCCTACATAAGTGCTTATTTCATATCATATTACTTTCATTGTAGTCACCGACGACAGGTACTCGTCAAGAAATCCATTTGAAGAATCTGATATACCGCCCCCTGCTTACAGTGAGATAGAAAAAGATACAGTGGTTGACCTTAATTGACGAGAACACTTATTGCACACCATGACTCGGAAGATATAAAATCAATTATGCACAGGTCATGGTTTATTTTGGCAGCCATCTACTTTAGGCTTTCCTTTTTTTCATTATTTAGCGTGTTCTAGTGTAATTGTGATTGAGTACACAGAGGCTCGAGTACAACACGGATATTAGACGTACTAATACTGCAGTTCAGCTTTTTTTTTTTGGATGAGCAAATTGCATTTGCGTAACCGATTATATTTGCCACGTTTTTCGTTTTGGTTTTCATACAGATATTTGATGTGTGGGCTGATTATGTAGAGTTTATTGTGACAGATCTGTCATACATGATTCTGCTTCTTTGACATTATAAACAACAATGTAGAGAGGCTTTTCTTTTTCCTGCTTCTTCTTTTTAACTGCTCGAGAACTTCATATTTCTAACTTTGACGAATCGCACACAACCAAAGCAAAAAAAAAAATAAAAAAGCATGCCTGCAATTGTTAAGACGTGCGAAAATAATAATGTACCTTTTACTGATAGTCCGTTGATGGTAAACGTACAGTGAATTAATGATACGTCAACTGTTCAATCTAACGTCTCTCTCAACAATAGTCACCCTCAAGAAGCAAACAGCGTGAAACACTTGTGAACAAAGTAATGCCATTTTTTGTACTTTGATGAAAGTTTAACAGACTTCTCATATTTATTTATGAATGCTGATGGGTATACATAGAGCGATGAAGTGTCTGATAAATACCTTTATCCTCCACACATCCTATTTGATGAGATAAACGCTGCAACAGCGAATGCAAAAGGAGGTTTGAGAGATCAAATAGCTGAAACGCTAAGACTCTGACAAAGATTGACCAACTAATAGCTCAATTAGAATCAAGCCCGAATGGTAATGATGAAGAGACGTTAACAAGGAGTAGCCAGCATATGAATGAAAAAGTCGTAAACTTGTCGCTGCATCAAGAAATAATGACGCCAAACGCTTTATGCCCTCCTTCGCATATTCAGAAAACAAGAAGACTTTCAAGAAAACCGATCAGCAGCGGTTTCAGTTTTGCTACAAACGTGAGTGTGCCCCACATACAGCATTCAACAAGTGATACTGAACCTTCTCTTGACAATGGAAGTGGTAGTAAGAGAAAAGCTTCATTTGTGCGCAGTCTATCAAATTCAGACCTTTATCACAGTGCTGTTAGTCCCAGGTTCATGGCGTTTCGAAAACTAAGCGACGTTTCAGTTGTAGGTATTGATGATTGTACAAACGCAAGTCGTGTTAAGAATTTTGTTTCTAAATTCTATTTGAAATATGCATAGTTACCTTCACAGTTTGCTAATGTTCAATCCAACGCATGCTACCAACAGCAACAGACTTTAGCGGAAGAAAAGAATGCCTCTTTTATTATTGAAGACATGCACCAGCAATTGCTCAAAAAAATAGATAACATGGTTGAGTTCAAGCTTAAGCAGTACTTCGACCAACTTCGAGCTGAGCTTTTCCAGTTACACACAGATGCTTTACGAAAAGTATGGGAAGATCAGAAGAGGGAATTTTCAGATTTTGCGACACAATTTCTTGAAAACCTGAAAACGACAGCGAAGACAGAGTGCGATCGGGAAGATGTGATTTCACCCTTGCATATTTCTTCGGATAGCTCGCTATCAACGCCAGTTGGATCTATAAGCACAGATACTGATGGAGAAACTGAAACTTTAAGCAAAGAAAAGAGCTTTCCACTGGATGGGATTGTAAACACTGAGGTGGCCAATATCCAAAGCACCTCATCAGTTTTCGATAGTAGGTTGGATTGCAGTTGGGCGGATATAATGCAACTAGAAGATGCTAAACAAAAGCGCATCAAAGAGAAGAAGCGAAGATATACAGAGACACGGCTGAATCATACTGAGATTTGCCAAAGATCCACAAAACGTTATGAAGACTGGGCAATGAGTCAAAGCGGTTCGGTAAACAGTCTGCAAAATAACAATAGAGAAAAAGTCGAAAAACAGCAGCTTAGTGGTAGGCCAAAAAATCGCACCCGCAGGGCTTTATCAAAACAGCAAATGGTAACTGGAGGCCTTGATAGCAGTATTCGCTCCTCATCAGATATAAACTCTACTGTAAGTAACATTACTACCGGATCTAAACAGCTCAGACATTACACTCAGTGTAGAAAAACCACGACACACAAGAAAGAACCCAGCTCACTCATTTCCTCCTCAGATATATGTTCTACGGAAGACGGTTATTTAACTTTTACCACTCTTATTAACGGCCACTTTGCGACTTACACAGTCAAAATACCCAGACAAAATCAAGAGCTACATCAATTATAAACGGCTTTTGTTGTTCTTTGTGAATTGAAAAGAAGCCATTCTTTATAACCTACCGTATCGATTTCCAAGTATTCATGAAACTATTGCTTATGTAATCGGATCATAAATTGAACAATAAACAGTAGTCACCTTTATCACTTAGCCTTTTTTCCAGAACCATTTTGGGTTAGGTATTCAAAGAGGCTTCTTTCTTCTGGTATAATTGATTTTTCGCGTAATTGTGCTAGAACGAGTCCAACTGCCACAGGATGATTTCAGACAGTCAAATTACGGCTTTGAACAAATACCTTAGTGTAACCAATGGTCGAGAAAAATTATGCAGACTTGTTCAATATTTTGCACGATTTTATGCTTTTTATTTACTGCAAAAAGGCGCTTCTCAAAAGACTATACAACAATGGACAGATTTGAAAACACATTTGGCCACAGGCCGTAAATTGTTTCGACTTTTAAAGCCCTTGGAGCTTGCGCAATCAAGTATTAAAAGCCTTTCGTTAGAAGATCCTGTACTTAGAATGCTACATTTTATCAAGTTTGCAAGCAATTTCTTTTATTTCAATCTTGAAGCCTTGAGTTTGGTAATAGCATGATATTGAATGAAGACCCTAAAGCTGGAACTCAGCTGGTTGCTAAAGTTGGCTTACTGATTTCTACGAATAGGTGGATACTGTCAACTTTCTTAAATTGAGAAACATCAAAAGAATCAATCGATTAGGCCTCAAGTGCTGGCTTATTTCCTTGATAGCATCTATTTTATCCGGACTATACCAACTTAGAAAACTTTCTGTTCGTGTAGACGATAGAAAAACATTAGACGACAAAGGAGACTCCAAACTTGAGCAGAAAAAGATGAAAAAGTAAAAACAGTTGATTGAACGTCCATGGTAAATACAAAATGCTAACGAGCCATCTTTTGATCTTTCGTGTAGACAAATAGATGCTGTCCGTTATCAATTGTGTCAAGATTTCTTTGACATATGTATACCAGTAGGAAGTTTAAAATGGCTCAAGCTGAATGAGGCAGCTATTGGAATTGCCGGGTAAGTTACCCACATTTTACCATTTACTTATGCTTTCTTCGAACTATTTGGGACTCATTTGATGGCCTTTCAATAGTGTGGTATCTTCTGCAATGGCAATGAATACGCAATGGAAAAAAGCAAACTCTTCCTAATTTAGCAAAAGAGAAAAGAGGGCATATTCAATAGTTGTTTCTCGACTGCATGTTTTTTAATGTCTCTTAGTCAATACAAAGCGGTGATTTTGATATCTGAACTTTAGCTCTCGAAATGGAGATTATACTTTTTTTAAAATTGATTTAAGCCTGTCTGGATGTTACTTTTGAATAGCTTCACTAACGCGGAGTGAAATGCAATATAATGCATACAGCATCATGTACGTTTTTTACAAGAAAAGACTCAATAGCAAACTCAGAAGCGTATAGGTACAACTTATTAGTACGGAAAGTGTACTACCACCTTATTTTCAAGCCAAAAAAAAATACAGCACAAGATCGAAGGAATAGCAAAGTGCATCAAAATATCTGTATTTCGTTAAGTAAAATGCGCTGATGTTATGTGTACTACATTTCATTCTGAGGAGACCGTTTTTCATATTGTTACAACTTCCTTCCATTTACACTTCTTTAAAAATGGGAGAACGATGAACATTAAGTCGCTATTTATCAAGCTTTGGTAGTTGTACACAAATCAAGAGAACAAATCGATGTCCTCGGTTCAAATAACTTCTACTCCAATTCATCATTGGAACATACTATGCGCGTGTAGGTTTGATGTATCTTTTCCTGCTAATAATGGTAGCCATCCCCCTTTTCAATTCCAATGCCATGCCCCAAATCTGTTACTGCGAAGTAGGCTTAAATTTTTCGCTCCGCATCATTGGCTAAAATAAAGCTTTTAGACTTCTAGAACAAATTAACCGAAAAAGTTTGTTGTCAAACCTTTTTTCTTTTTCTGCCCCGTACCACTCACAAATTTGTACAGCCATGTCGGAAGATCAGTTACGAACAAATATAGGCAGGAGTAAAAAAGTAGGTTTGCAAATTATGACATGCGCTTTTAACAATTTATCTCTTAGCAGATTGGGAAAAGAAATGGCAACAAGGTCGTTCTAGGTGGGACTATGGTCAACCAAGTCCAGCTCTTGTAACTTTACTGCAAACTGAAGAAGCGAGGGTACTGATACCGGCCAGTGGATTGGGCTTGGTTCCGGGCTGTGGTCATGGTAAACATAAGCAAAAAATTGGCAAACACTACAATGAAGTAATAATCCATTGATTTACCCATGGAACCCTTACATATACGCACAAACAGGTTACGACGTCGAGTTTTTTGCCAGTGAAAAGAGACATATGAGAGGCTTAGAAATTAGCCAAACATGCGTTGACCTGCTAAATCAGGTACGTAAGCAAACGTGAGGTTGGATAGCAGTAGGCTAATTTGAATTTTTGATAGAAATACCCCAATGCAAAAGAAGAGAATTTTGACTTTATATGTGCTGATTTTTTCGATTTTGAAGTACCTGAGCAGAAATACAACTTAGTTTATGATTACACGTATGTTGAACTTCTTGTCATCTTTAATGAAAAGAATGTAACTGATGGATATGAAATAGGTTTTTGTGTGCGATGGAGCCCTATTTGCGTCCTCAATGGGCTAAGAGAATGAATGAAATTATTGCTAAAGATGGTGTTTTGATTACTCTAATGTACCCAGTAAACGGTCAAGAAGAAGAAGGCGGACCTCCTCCGTTTCCCCTGAGCGAAGAAATGTAAGCACATTTAGTAATGATTGCACCTGGCTCGTCCATAGCAATTTCTGATCATTATCTGTTCCTTCTAGTTACCACGATCTATTGGCCGATAATTTTGAGTTAATGTACATCAACGACGCTATCGGACACGCTGAAAGGTTTGGCATGGAAAAGATAGCTATTTGGAAAAAGAAATAATCAGACTCTTCCAACCATTCTTTTTCATATACTATTGTCTTGAGATAGTCGCTCGTTAAAAGTCTATCAGAGACGAGACATAGAACATACTGCCGTTAAATGCCACTACTGTATATGTGTAGAAGGGACTAATCCTGTAAAGCTGTTATAATAGATATTTTTCATTCCGTTGTGTATGGCATAAATTGGCAATTCGAGAAATTTTTATGCTGTGTTTTTTTTTTTCTTCTTTCAAACCTTTCACTTTCAAAATGGCGACTTCAGCAGATCTATCCAAAATATGGGACGATCTTGTTGAATGGGAGAAAGAAATTAGTAAAAAAGACGAGAGTTTATCAAAAAGAAAGCTCATGCACGACCAGGTAGCTTTTAATTGTACCTGCTACTTACGTTATAGTCTCACCATGTCATAAAGATTGCATCCCACTGAACTCATTCTAATGCTCAAAGGTTTTACCGCCTGTTCAAAAATCAGCCGACATCCTACTAGACGAGGCTGAAGCAACTGGTTTACAAAAGTTATACAGTAAGCAAAAGGTATGACAGCTTACAATAGCACCATAAAAGATAGTCCGGACATGTGGTGGTTTTATCTAACTGATGTATATATAGACAGGAGCTACAACACACACTGTCTCACCAAACAAAACGACAACTTTATCGCGAGCAGAGAAAGCCGAAGCAGAGAAAGCAAAAGTAATATTTTCCATCAACAGTAAACAATTTTTGTGGGTAATATTAAAGTGAATTATGTATTTCCAGGGCAACGTATATTTCGCCAAGAAGGATTATAAAAATGCTATATTACACTATGGAAAGGCTATTGAAATGGATCCGACAAAGCCTGTATACTTTGTCAATCGTGCAATGGCTTTTCTGAAAACAAATTGGTACAGAAAGATCGATTTTTAGACCATGATAGAGCATTTGAAAACTGACTTTATCTATCAATAAATCCACACGGCAGCTTTTTAGAAGCAGAAAGAGATTGCACAAGAGGTATTCAACTACAACCTAACAACGTCAAAGCCTTTTGGAGAAGGGGTATTGCATTGAAAGAACTAGGTCGAATGAATGAAGCTCGAAAAGGTAAAGTGTAAAGCTACTATTTCTTCCTCAGTTACTGTTGATAAATAACGAGGTTACTCTTAATCATACCTTTCTAGATTTTGAGTCTGCTTTGAAGATTGAACCGAACAATAAAGCTGTGCTGGAGGAGTTGGAGAAATTACCAGTACTGAAGCAACCGGATGCTACTAAGAAGACTAGCTCAAATTCAGAAACGGCGGTTAATCGACAGAAACATACGCCTTCTAAGGAAACTAAGAAAAGATTACCCATTCATGTATTGGATGAAGAATATATAGATGCGAACAAAATACAAACAGTTGAATTGACAGAAAAGCCAACTTTTAACAAACCGAAGAAGACGGACTTCGACAAAGTTATTGAGAAGCCAACTATGGACGCAGAAAAGCAGCAATCATCACAGCAAATTGAAGTCTCAAACAGCTCTCTTAACAACAAAGAAAAAGTGGAAGTGACCGATAATGTAAAAGCACATACATCTACAGCGAAAAAACAAAAAACTGCTATAGCAGCACTTCCAACATTCAAATGTCCTATTACAAATTTCGAATTTGAAAGGGACTGGAAAACGTATAAAGCTAGGGGCGACGATATTTTATACCAGTACTTCCTCATTATCCCACCCTCTTCTTATGCTAATATTTTCAAATCCTCGTTGGAATCAGAACAATTTGAAAAGATTCTTGAGCTACTGGAAACAAAATATATTAAAGAGAAAACGCCAGAAGACATTATGGATGTTCTGAAGGGCTTTTCAAAAGTAAAACGAATTGATATGCTGGTTATGTTTTTAGGGAAAAAGCATCAACAAGGTGAGAATTTGTTATATTATGAGAAATGCGATGCTATTGTGATCATCAAATTAACCGCAAACTTTCACTTGTACTATTAGTTTTACGGTCGTTATTCGGTTTACTAAGAAATAGCCAGTCTTTAGATAGTAATGTGATTACAAAGCTTGCCAAAGTATACGGTGTTAGTTAAAGTTGCATACATGAACAGCACGCTTCTAGTGACAAATTTGTGTTCAAATTTGTATGAATTAAACTACAAGTTCGTTTACACAGTAATATACCTTTTTCTTCATGATATTTTTTTTTTTTTTTTTGGGGAATGATGAAGTATGTATACTTTGCTAGCCCTTTGATAATATTGTTAATTTGATGCGTGTACATTTTTAAAAATTCTAGTGGCGATGATGAGGGCCATGATGTTATACACATTGTTCGTGCATTCATACATGCTTCTTTGACGGAAACACGCTTGAGTATTATATTATTTTTTCTTTTTGGGTATTGTAGCTGACAAAAGAGAGTAAGGCCCACCAACGATAGCTGCTGAGCATACAACATAAAGGATAATAGCCATCCACTCGACATATTTATAGCATATATTTTCTGAGCTGTATACATCAGGTGGTCTATTTGCTCTATTGTTCTATTGTATACAAAAGAGGCGTATTCATTGTCATTGTTTGTAAATTTAAAGCACCCTATGTCTATTGAACAATAGTGTAATTGTTCTTCCTCCCCTTACTCAAAACATAATCTTATGAACTCAGTGAAACAAATGTAATTTGCGGCTAGAATTGTCTGTTCGCATCTCCTTTAAGTGTAAAGTATTCGTTTTTCCCTTATTTTTCTTTTCATTTAGGCAGCAGTAAAAGATGACAGTAGTATTTCCAACAAGTCTCAACCTCGAAAATCGTAGATCAGGCCATGCCGGTAATCTTACAGAGGAACAAACACAAAAGTTGAAGCAGATGTGGTCACGTCTTTTGGCTCTCTTCGAGCAATCTGGCGAACCTGTGCAATTACCAAATCGTAACGCAGAAGATGCACAACCAAAGAAGAAAGGCGGTTTTTTCAGTTCCTTCACTGCAAAAAAAGAAGAACCTGCCCAAGATTATTTCTTAGGTGCTACGTCAGATCCTCGTTGGACAAGTCAACCGTTAGATAAAGCTCTGCCTATGATTCCAGGCAAAAAGCTACATGAAGCCTTTTGGGGAATGGTGCACCTCACTAATCCTGATGCCACTGTTTTGAGATTTTTGCGCGCAAGAAAGTGGGATCTCAATGCGGCTTTTGATATGTTGGCAAACACTCTACGCTGGCGTATTTCGATGAGAGTCAACGAGATCATCTCTCTCGGTGAAAATGGATTGTATGAGGAATTAGAAAAAGCTAAGAAAGGTCTAGGTGATGCTTTTAAAAAGCAATTGGCGCTCAAAATGGTTACATTAGGTGGTCCTGATAAGGACGCACGTGGTGTTTGGTATGTCGTTAAGAGAGTGACAGATCATGAAAATATATTTTCCACTTAAAATTTAGTCGTATTTAATTGTACAGTTTTATTAACGTCCAAGTACATCACAAAGATGCTCAACCTTTGGAAATTATGAAATTGTTGACTGTTTATATCATGGAAACATCCCGTCTCGTTTGCGATTATCCTATGGATACTGTCTGTCTTGTCTTCAACCTTGAAAACTTCACTATGGCCAATATGGTAGGGATGAAAGAAAAGAGATAGAATATTGAAGGCTGACAACTTACGACAATTATTTTTTTTTCTCCCGACCCTTTCAGGATTTTGAAGTTGTAAAGTTCTTGGTCAATTGCTTCCAAGCTTATTATCCAGAAACATTAGGCCTTTGCTGTGTGCATAAAGCCCCTTGGGTTTTCACTAAGAGTAGGTTTTCAAATCAAATTTAATGTATAACAGATGTGCATGGGCTCATATAACTTTCTTTTTCTATTAGTCTGGAATTTGATTACTCCTATCTTGGACCCTGTTGTTGCCAGCAAGATTCTCTTCACAAAGGATGTAAACGAACTCGAAAAGCACATCGACAAAGATTGCTTACCTGTTATCATTACTGGCGATGAAAGTAGACCAGCATTGGATGATCTTAAAGCACCACGTGAGGCAGAACCTGGTTGTCTATCCCCACACGAAGCTGATCCTCGTATGCAAGCATACCATAATATGATTAAAGAGTATGAAGCAGCAACACAGCAATGGGCCAAGTCGAGTGCTTCAGGCGCTGAAGATGCTATGGATCGTTTGAAATTGGCTCAGCAATATCGTTTGACAAGAATTAAGGCAGAGAAATTATTGAGAGGAGAAACCAGTTACCATGTCAAGGGACTTATTAATATCACTGATGATGATAGACTTATTATCAAATACAATACCAGCACCTGGCAAGAAAAAGATATCACTGAATGGGTTTAAGTATGAACCATTCACTAGCTTTACTGCTTAGATTATGTACAATTATCTTTAAACTGCATTAAATTCAACCCCATTATAGACTAGACATATTTGATTTTAAGGAGAAGAAAAAAGGTTCCTCCGTTTATTAGCATATTTACATAAAACCTATACATGTCATATTTTCCAATAGACATCTATAACATTTCTTTATCTTTGTAAAATATACTATACAATTGTTTGAAAGCAAAATTCCTGAAAGTTGCTTTATTAACAAGTACAAAAGAAAAGTAACTTTATAGTATACAAGCGATATATACAAAGGAATAATAATAATATACACATGAATAATACAGTTTATGAAAATGATAAGGTAGAAACAACGTTTACGAATCTAATAGCCGACACCGCTGACGATACCATAGCCCAAGCAGATAGTCAGGACAGCAGCTACAATGGATGAGGGAACACCACACAGTAAGAAATCTTTGATTGTGAGGTAAGGTTTACCAGTAGGGTCCTCAAGCATAATAGCATTCATATTGGGGAAACTGCAAATAATAATAATAAAAAAACATTAGTATGAACTCGCTTTAGTGGGAAAACTAACAAAAAAAAAATGAATGCATACCCAGAGACAGGCAAACCCATTGCAACAGAAGATACGAGGCCAGTAACCATAACCATTAAGTTCGGTCGTGGAACAGGTAAGTTTTGACCCACTTGCTGAACAATAGGTAAAATAACCAAAGCCGCCACCGTATGACTGACGAATGTGGCGAAAACCAGAACAAGCATGCCAAAAATAAATATGACAGATAAAGCGGAGAGATGATTCACGTTGGAAGCAATATTATGACCGATCACATTCAAAAGACCAGATGTTCTAACGGCATAACCAAGAGCCATACCACCTTGCGCTAGAGTAACCACGGACCATAAAAAGTTGTTCAAGTCGGTTTTATTCAACATGTTGGTACCAAATAGCAATACAAAAGGAATGGCAGCAATAACACCATTGTTACCAAAGAAACCAGAAATGGAAGATTCAGCACACCATAAAGCAATAGTAGCAGCACACACGATACAGACCCAAACTTGAGCATAAGTAGGTCTGGAAAAGCCTTGGGATTTGATGACATTGAGATGAGGTGTATCGCGGTCAGGACGGAAATAAAGAAGAAGCAGCAGCCAGGTGGTCAGAATACAGACGACAGCACATGGTAAAGCACCACCAAACCAAATGCCCCATCCTGGGTTAGGGTTCATCAAGTTGATAGTGACAATATTTTGAGGAGAAGAAATGGGTGAGGAAAGACCGCCGATACAACTAGCAAGGGCAATACCCATGAGCAAGCAAGGCGCAACCTTTGAGTTTGGCTTCAGTGTTCTCAAAATAGGCTATATACATAGAGTAAATAATGTCGCAAATCAAAAAACCTTCCGGTTAGTAAGGTCTCGACTTTTTAGGGTTATCTTTGTAAACTTACATCAACCAAAGAGAAACATAGCACGGGAGTTGCAACATTACTGATCCACATACTCAGAAAAGTGGCGAGACACATATTTGTCAAGATGACCCAGCGCGGTCTAGAGCCAGCTTTACTTAAAATCGTGGAAGCGAATGCCTTGGCAACACCGTGTTTACTGAGAGCAGCAGCGATAGCAAAGCCACCGAGAAGAACCATAATAGTATCATTGAACATTTGATTGAACACCAACCCTGCAGCAGTAGGTGCAGGTAAAACATTTCCATTGCTATCCTTTATAATATGCATTGGAACGATCATGAGGGGAATAAGAAAAGCTGTAGCAAACAAGGGAATACACTAAGACCATGATAAGTAACATTAGCAATGTGATCTCTTTCTGTTACATGATGACACGAAAAAAATAAAAATTAAAAGGGAAGCACTTACTTCAAAAGCCCACATGAGGGCAGCAAAAATCAGAAGAGCCAGACATTTACTCGCTTCGTACTGACCCATAGTATCGACGCACATCAAGACAATATATAATATAATACTGATGAGAAAGCCAATAATATTCTGGATCGTTTTTCGACTAACAAAACAATTTATATAAGGTATATGAAAACCTTTTTGGACAATGGCTGCATGCGCATCAAGCGTTTGACGTTCCTTTCCCACCATATCTTTCCAAACCGATGTTCGCTCAAATTGGATATGATCACGCATATGCATTTTCAATTCAATTTCAGCGTTATGTTTTTTACCCATGGTGAAGACAGCGGCATACATTCCAAGGACTTGTTCCAAAGCATTTTCTAAGCGTACTTTGTTTTCGGGAGTAAATGCGTCTGTCGTTTTAACCACTTTCTGAAAATAAGCTTCACGAAGATTGGATTCCATTACTTTGTCCCATTTCTTCAAAATTTTCTCAAAAGCTGTTCGGTTTGTGCTAGCATACTGCTTAAGTTCTGTTAGAGAAATATAGGTTGCTGCGCATCGTACGCGAAAGTTGTAATATTGATTAAATTCGCTGACAGTGTCAGGTTGCCCCATGGAGACATGAGAGCCTCGTCTACGCCCAAATCTTAGCCCAACCGTTTGCATAATACGGGTGGGAGGTTTGGGTGGTAATTCTTCTGCATAAGCCGGCATATTTTCGTGCTGACTTAGCGTTCTTTCTATAGCAGAGCCACGACGCGAGCGCAAATTACTGACGCTCACTGTATTCGACCGTGCGGGAGGGTGTGTTGTCGGTGACACTGACGTACCAGTAGGTACAGATTTTTTGGACGCGCTATCATCATCGTCTAATTGTATATAATTTGGTTGGTTTTGATTACGTAACGTTTCTGAACCGCTTTGTCTGACAGTTGAAGTATTAGCGGCGGATGACTGCCTTTCTCTTGCTGTAAGATTCTGACCCTCATCTTCATTGTCCGATTCAGCGATAGAGGTGGACATAGTAGTATAAGAATCTCTAGAAACTCTTCTAGAACGGAAACGTCCTGAAAACCCAGAGTCTAGCTTTTCCAATGCACTTTTTGTGGGAATGGTTTCGATTACAGGCTGTTTACTTTCATCCGGTAAAGGAATATTGAACGTTTGAAATTCTTCAAATAAATCCTCAGCATCGCTCAAAAATTCTTCTTCTTTCATCAAAAAAAAGCTGGATACTTTGTCCAATTGTGTATCTAATTCTTTTATAAACTCTTCGTTTTCAGCATTAACAGTAATATTGAAAGGCTGCTTTTCGGAAGAGGATGCTTGTATATTGATAGCTTCTTTCTCACTTTTCAGACCAGATTCAACTTTGTCCATTTGGCTCTTGGCATTGAGATTTCGCTGGTCCATCTTCTGCCTCTCAGCCTGATAAAGTATCTTTTTTAAGCGATCATAGCTGTTGTTGAAGCAGAAAGATATAGTGTAAGCAAATTATTGCCCAAACTTTTAAAACATAATTTTACCATAAATGGGTATTTATGTCAATTTCTGTGTGTACAAACGCTTACTCGACATATTGATCAAGCCATTCTGGTACAGCATTTAGCACAAGTGAATGGGCGAATTTCATTGTATGAAAAATAAAGTGTCAGTTCGAAAGCTTAGTTAATGCTTGACAGGTTGTTCCCTTGCAAAGAGTAAGAAAAAGAGAGAGTTTATGTCAGCTATTGTGAAAAAGAAAACGGGTTTTTTTTTCGATTTATTTTTTTTTTTTTTTTTTTTATTTTTTGAAACCGAGCATTGAACTTTTAAACGCCTAAACTTTTTTCGGATATACAGCTACAACGATTTTTCCGTTACTGTATTTGACAAGCATTGGACATGGAAGACCAAGCTTCTCTAATGCTTTCTTTAACAAAATTTGTTTTTTGCTCTTCATTAGTAATCATCAGAATCTGTCGGAGCCATGTACAGGTGAACCGTTTTCCATTATTACGAGCCTCGCACATGCCAACTGCGTGGTATAATTCTACTATATATCTCCGTGTGTAGCTACTTGATCTTACATTTTGAGTAGACGTGAATATGACAGAAGGCTGGAATAATTTGGGTAATTTGTAGATCCTTCTGATCTCAGCAACGAACCCGTCTGAATAATCAGTAGATCGAATTATAAATAGGCGTTACTAATAATTAAAACGTAGACCTATTTCTGGGATATAACATTTTACCGTGGTCCTCGAGTACTGCATCCATGTTATCCTCTAAATCATCTCTAACGTCTTCATCCACATGAGTAAATACGATAATTACAAAATTCCAAAAGTCTTTCCCAAGCAGTTCGTGGAATAAAATCAGCATATTTTGGGTATAAGCATCCAACCTTGTTATTAGGCATTCAATTGAAAAATTGTTTTTGTTTTTCAGTTTCTCGACTTATATAACTTTCGTGTTCATCCTTTCTTCGTTTGTACCTGATATCATTAATGTTAAAGACCAAGAAAAATGCGCTGACCCCATATTGTAGAGACTTGAAATATTTGGTAATTTCATGTATTGTATGGCGATCTTCTATATTTGAATCGACGAAGCCTGGAGTATCTATTAAATGACAATATTGTTTTGATGGTGTAAACTTCCATTCTATTATTTTTCCCTCGACTGTTTGCGTTTTAGCCTATATAGAAAAATGACGAGTCGTATTACATAATTTTGGCAGTTGTACAATTGAGAGATTGCTTTATAGATCTTTACATCTACTCCATCGCCAACTTCAAATACATATTCGCCAGTAATGGCATTAAGAAGACTCGACTTTCCTGTACCAACACTTCCTAAAGCTGAGCAAACATATATATTCTTTTCATCGAAAGCGTTACTAGAGACAAACATATAGATCGTCGTAAGAGAGCAGCAATAGTATGATGGAAGAGGAGCTGCTATGGTTGCAGTGCTACACCCCGTTTTTTATTTGAAGAAGAAGCAGACTCTCTATCGTTTGACAATGTCGTACAACTGTACTCTCTTTTTTTTTTCTGCTTATTTTGTTTATGTTTTTATTTTGAGTTATGATCTGCATTATAGCAGGCAGCAAGATAACATCTGCTTCAACCGAGTGTTGTCTCTTTGAGTATCGGACAAACTTCCTCCAGTCGCGGTTTAAAAAATCCTAGCACTCAAATTTTCTAAAAATAGAACACACTTCTTTCTACTAAAAAACTAAGAAAGAAATATGTAGTCTCTTCAATGCCTTTCTTTTTTTTCTTATGTATTTTTTTAAAAAACAATAGAATATCCTTGTTTCTATTCAATTCTTGATATGAAGATAGAGGACAAGTCGAATTAGCTCCAAATAGTTTTGCTACTATATTTAGCGACTACGATATATTGATTTGAAACCATGCACGATTGTACAGCAAAGGCTAGAACGGAAGAAATGGGATACGACGATCAATGCAATTAACCATGAGAGCTTCTCAGCACTTTAGACAATTGCTAGACTGACACTGGTTTCTCGAAAAGCTGGAGACACTCCATTTTCCTTTGTATGGAATACAGCTTCCCATTTCGCTGATGGGAAAACGACATTCCTACTTTCAGCACGAGAGACTCGAATAACACGTGTTCTCTATTATCTTTTTAGATCTTCAAGAAAACGTTCACTGAGTACTGATGTCAGTTTGACACAAAATGCCCAAACTTAATTCTTCAGACTCTGTTCTCGTTCCTCACTTGCTCGTTAGAGTTTTCCGCTGAGATACAGTTCATTACACGTAGCACATTGCTAGTCAACCCTAAAGATGGTTACAACTTTTAATTCCAATCGCGTACAGCAACTTGGACATACATAAAACGTTATGAACGTGAATTTCTCCAGAATGTAATAATAGTAGTGGTATGTTAGAAAATCAGGCTGAGTTTTTGTTAACACACCGAAAGGAAAAAGACGAAAGAAGTGCAGAAATCGAGCCGTTTGTTCAGGGAAAAAATAAGAGACAAGTTTCCCCTTTTAGCAGTTGTGCAATGACTTCCACACAAAAACAAAGCAACTTTTGCAGCAGAACAAAAACATTCCTCTGCAAAGATTCTTGACGACGACGCTATTAAGCGTTTCTAAGAATAGATTTATCAGCTTTTTTTCACATCTCTGCTGTTTGTTGAGTGAGTTTCTTCCTTTCCTTTTCCTTTTTCTTTTCCTGCAACATTCTTTTTTTTTTTTTTTATTTAGAAAAAAAGCAAACGTATTTACAACGATGAAAAATATTAACGGGAGTAACAAAATTGAAGCCACCATCAGTGATAGTCTGCCAATTGCAGCGCATATATTTGAAGGCTACCTCTATCTAAAGGACGATAACACGAACAAATGGTTATGGAGACTATTTCGATTTGACGGTTTATGCTTGACTTGCCTATCGTCGAAGAAGTATAAATTACCGCCTCATACCCTTTTAGATGCACCAGCTGTTACAATCCCCACCAATAACGAACGTCAGCATTTGAGTTTCTTGAGTCAAAATACATCAACTACCTCTCTCACATCACCTTTGTATGCAACACTAAAGGACAAATCAGCTAGAATTACCACTCCAGCAAACAATAAAAACAATCTCTGCACAGCACCCGTGGCAAGCTACTATCAATTGCCGAAATGGACAGTCCAAATGATCAATGTTTCTTCAATATCAATTTTGAAACCGAACCAGATCAAACCAACGGCGACTATACGAGTAAAGAGCCTTAAACATACATTGCTACCCATCAGTAATATTAGCAATAGTCTCCACAAACATACTGCATCCCAAACTAAATTAAAATGCTTCTCCATTTGTACGTACGACGGGAAATGTTACAATTTAAGAGCCCACAAACAGAGAGATTTTGAAAGATGGGTCTTTGTTCTGGCGAAAATGTGGAGATTCGCTCAAGCTGCACGCCACATGTATCACCATACAGAGCCAGCAATATCTGTATCACTAACACCGCAATACCACCCATCCACGTCATCAGATCCTCAGCTTTCACCCACAGCTAGGCTCTCTATGAGCTTAAACGAAAGTGTAAACAGCTTCCCTCTAGATCTGGACAATATAATAGCAACAGAGAGGAAAAAAGATTGCTTTTATACTGCAAAAAGTGATATAAGTCGCTTTTACCAAAAGAACCAGATGAATGAAGCAACAACGGAAAGTAGCCATAGCAATAACAAACATATAATGCTCTCAAGGGAAAAAACGCTGTGGATTGAGGAGTGGGTAAAATCTTTAGCAGCATTGCAGACGCGTAAAGCAGAAGAATTGGATTATATGACAGAACTAAGTAGCCCTGTGCCCAGTATTCATAATGTTGAAAAGCAAAAGAGAAGTACATCTGTCCCACAACAAAGTATCAGGAAATCTTCACTACGATACCGTGCCGTTCATCAGCGCTCTCCATCCATTCGTCAACGAAGCGAATCCGTAAAGCGCAGACACATTATACCCGTACAGCCTAGTACAGCTATTCCTTCTCGGCACGCAAATCAGCAAACAGTACTTACACAGGCGCCTTCTTCCACAAGTATTAAATCACTGAAAGCTGAAAGTAGAAAGAGCAACAATAGAAAGAGCTATCCCCGATCTGCTTCTGCTGGTAATCTCATCGCTAAAATTAATGATGACAGATACATTGATTTTTTTCAAGACGCCAATACTGTACAAACCGATGAATCAACTACTAACACAGCTGCTAATGTTGCTAGTGTTGATACTAATGCCACCAATCTCAAGTTAAATCTATCTATTGTGAACAATAATAACAGTATAAAAATAGGAAATCGCTTCATAAAGAAAGAAATTGCAAAGCATTCACTTAAATACCATAACTCATTCCGAGCACACCCTGTCAAAATTATACGTAACAGTACATCTAACTATCAATTTTTGACCGCACCTACAATCCCTATCGATAGCCTTCCACTGCATATTAATCAAAGGCAGCAAGCTTCTCCAAAAGACCATCACCAACCGTTAGAATGCTTGAGAAAGAACGTAAATTACACTTATAACACTACAGAAGAAGCTAAGCATGAAAAATATATTGAACTCAACAGCAGTGACAGTGGTAGCAGAAATGATGATGACCACGATGAAAATGTTTGCTTGGAGGATATTCGAAGATCATTACAAAGTGTTGATTTAAATAGCAGAAAACCTCTTCAATTATCACAGCATTATCCTTCGTCTATTCACAATATGAACGAAAGGGCAAGGCCTAGGTCGGCACTTATCGCTACAAGAACTTCTAACAGCAGCGTCGGCAAGCAGAATAACAGATGTAGGAATTCGTGGGCGGCTACCATCACGAGTCCCCATCATCTCAACTACACTTATGACATTAGTGGTATTGCTCCGACTGCCACTACTACTACCACTCTTACTTGAAACCTCCTTTCTTTTTTTAATACATGAATAAACCGCTATGCCACATCTTTGGCGCTTTTTCTTCTTGATAAGAAAAAACAAAAACAGAAAGAAAAAAAAAAAAACAACAACCAAAACCAGGTCCTGAGATTCGTAACTTCGAACTTAAATACAGCTATCGCAATGTTTTATGGTTTTATGTAAAATTTAGACAAGTATGCAAAACGATAAAGAGTTTAGAAGTTTAATACAATGCTTATCTCTTCAATGTATGGATTATTCCCTGTGAATCAATACAAAAAGGCCCAATACGCCTAATAATGCAAATTTCACCCAAGGGTAATCATTCATAACAATAGTTACCATACCAAGATAGGGTAAGAAACTAATAACAGAGAAATACGAATGAGATGGTCGAGCTTTACAAGAGTATATAATTGTTCAGGTATATCTTACCCTCTGACTTTGCCAACGATATGCTCCCTGTGAATCCACATTTGTCCTCTATTGTATAAGACACGATCATCTCTGCTATTATGATCGCCCTTTGTAAGTATATATTCTTTTCCGGTATTAGCACTAACAGCATTCAATACATTGTAGCAGTAAGTTGCTTTTAGTTAACGTAACTCTAATTGTCGAGAATTTAGTAACGTATTTTTTGCTTGCTGAAGGACTTACTCTTCATGTATTTTTATCACTCTATGGACAATAGGAATGCTTCTTTCTGGCAGTTTGAATACAGTAATATCATTGATTTGAATGGGTGCATCTTTAGGAAGAGTTAAGAATAATAAATCACCACGGTGGAAGGCTGGCTCCATGCTTCCACTGTTGAAAAAATAACAATTAAAAAGAATAATGTTATAGAAGTCTACATACATATCTTTTTTCATTTATTTTTACCTCAGAACAACAACAACCGGGCTTTCTGTATTCGTAATAATCGATAGTCCTTTCCATATCATAAGTGCTGAAGCTGCGATGGTTAAAATATTCAGCACTTGCGATGCGACCTAATGTCCGATCGAATTAGAAAAGACGGTACATTCACGCGTCAATATGTCAAGACTAAGCGGATTATCGATATTATGATATTCGAGAGGTAAGTACCTGTCGCATGTTCATTCGACGCAATTCCCCAAACATTTTAAGACACAAAACTTCTGATGATGAAAGAAGATGGGCAAAAGCCTATTTATGCGGAAACTGAAGAGGTAAAAGATAAAAAAAGGGGAGAACAAACCCGCATTAAAAATTTAAAGTAAACAATAACCATTCAAATTGATGACACTTGGCGAACAGAAAGATATATACACTGCTTAACGAAAGCATACATGCTCTTTAAAATTCTCTTTTAAGATACTTCATTGCTATCTAATTTATTCTTGCGCCTACAATGCATTACTACCAAATAAACAGCCAGACACATAGTTCTACAATATTGCAGAAAAGGTACATCCACGCTGTAGCACTTAATTGGTCAATGATTGCAAAAGTACCTAAACTCTTATAGTTTTTTGAATAACTTGAACCGTTCCAAAAGAAAGTCGCTATAATTATTCGTTCCGAAAGTTAAATGATCTAAAATGCTTGCAACAGTAAACAGTACACATGAATTCGTGTATTAAATCATGTATTTTGAAAGTAAGGGGAAAAAAACCCTAACCCCTTCCTCCGCGTCGGCCAGCTTTTGAATCGTCTTGCACAGTCACATGTTGCATGTGAATATTTTACATGATATTCAAGCAAATTTTAAAATCAAAATATCAGGGGACATGGTGTAGTGGCTATCACATTCGCTTTGCATGCGAAAGGCCCCGGGTTCAAACCCCGGTGTCTCCATTTTTCCTTTTTGTCAATTTAGAAACGTCTCATGCTTATGTGGTGACTTCAGTACCTTTGATGTGATGTGATTGTTCTGGTTTTCTGTTCAAAGCATTCAAAAGCTACATTTGCTTTCGAAAAAGGAACGGTTTTGTCTAATGTTTTTGACATAAGGACGATTCTTGAAGAAGTAATTGTATAGTAACAGTAAACATTCTGTAAAGATCTTTCCTTACTTACTGCAGCTACATAAAAAGGTTGAACTATAATTTAATGTTAGAAGCTGGCCAAAGTAATTAAGACTGTAAGAAACAATAACCAAATTTCAAAAACAGAATGGAAAGCTATAGTGTCAATCGTAAAATATATAATATTGTTCAAAAGTTCATTTTTTGTTCGGTACTCTCTTCAGTGCTTCTCAAGTTGTTTATTCCGTTTGACCGAAATAGCCAATGTACGTTGTGTATAACTGAGAATAGCAGTAATTTTCAACGTCCAAACCGTATGAGAAGTGTTTTCCTGAATATTTTAGTCATCATAGAAGGTCTTCATAGAAGGTCATCAATATGCCAAACTGTTATATGCTCAACTTTGAAGCCTTCTTCGTTGAGTTAAAGCAGCTTTAAACGTCCAATGAATTGCAGCATGGTTGGATTAAAAAGCAATTGAGTCAGAACGTTCATTTAAGGTGAATCATTCAAGTCTAACGGATGAGTTGATTTACCAAGCAAATATATATAAATTGTCAGAGAACCTTAACGTATAAGGTCATCCTTCGGATTTGAATTACGAGTTAGTCTGCGAAAAATTGATACTGAAACTATAAAGTGCTTAATCTGGAAGTTCATAAATGTAGCTAATAATGTTACGATATAAAAATTCACAATTCTAAAAGGAACTTTGAGGAGCAGTTATCATTTATAATTTGGTAATTTGGTAAGAGATTATCTTTGAACATGCTTGAATATGCTAAAATGAAATTCGAGGATCCAAGGTGTTTTGTCTAAAAAGCAAAATTTGACGTGTATAAGACACGATCAGAATTTCTTTTTTTATTATTTTTTTTTTTTTTTTTTATTTTGATCGGGTACAAATAGCCGCGACTCATTTGACATTTTTCATTTGTCGCCCTTTACTTTTCCCCTTCTTTCGAAAACAATCCTAATGGTCAGAGAACCGCACATGCGCCGCTCCAGCAATGCTATAGTGGACACTTCGAATAGTGATTTATCTCATGCAAATCGATATGATCCTCGATCTGTCAATAAGCGACACCTAACGTCGAATGAGACTTTAGGTGTACAACCTAGTATACCCGCCATTTCACGAACTAATAACAACATCAACCACCCACCCACCACTGGTAACCGACCAGTCAATATGAATATGCAGCCTAGTGTACCTGCTTTGACACCAGCCCAGATGTATTCTAATTTTGAAGAGTGGATAAAGATGTGTACTGATAATGTAAATAGGCCCTGATTCTTTAACACAATGAATCGTAGCAAATTAACTAAAACTCAATACTTATGAACGTCATTACAGAAAGTAAACTCTACAAATACTTGGAACTTTGCTTTGATTGATTATTTTCATGAAATGACATTTTTGAAAGAAGGCGACTCAATCAACTTCCAAAAAGCTTCTTGTACTTTGGATGGTTGCGTCAAAATTTATACTTCGCGTGTCGATTCTGTTGCAAACGAAACAGGCAAATTGTTAAGTGGTTTAGCTGATAGTAATACAAGTAAGCTTACATTCATCTTTTTTTCAAGAATTATTTTCATAATCAAAGATATATTTATTTTCTTGGCTCTATTTGTAGATGCCGATGTAGACGATGAAAATGGAAGACAACCAGGCGAAAGACGAACCAGAAAAAGAGTACGTATTTTTCTTTCGCTATTCCTTTACACAATAAAAACAACTTTTTTTCTAGGTTTCCTGTAACAATTTTGAAAACTGATTACCTGTAATTTTATATTTTTAGACCAACCGATCTGAAGCTACTTTATTAAAGGACTTCTCATCAATTGCATTGAAAAAGTTTGATCTAGATTTCGCCATTGATCCTTTATTTAAAAAGACATCTGCCGATTTTGATGAAGGAGGCGCTAGAGGATTGTTATTGAATCATCTAGGTTTGGATCAAAATTGCAAAATCATCTTCGATGCCTCTGACGCCACTATAGAAGCAGATATAGATGAGTTAGATGGTGAACATTCGATAGTAGCTCATATGGATCAAATTATGGAAACTAATGGAGATGCTGGAGAAAAAATGGAAGAGGATAACGACATTGATGAGCAAGCAAAAGACGACCCAATGGAAGCAGAAGATGAGAATGCGGAGAAGAACCAGGAAGCTATGGAGTTGGATGTCGAGGAGACACAGAAGGATAAAGAGGAACAAAAAGAAGAAAATGAATCGGATAAGGACAGGCTTAAACCTATTGAAATTGCACGACTCAAGTCTAGATTACCTAAATTTGATGCGCTACCGAGTTTTCATATTGTTCCCTTTCTGAAAGGATACAACTTTTTTGCTGACAATGATAATGAAATGACAATACCAGATTTGGACGATCTAGACGATGCAGAAGATTTGCTACAGCAGAATAATGCGAACCCTGCCCCATCTGATAATAACTATACTGACATAGCCGACGATGCGTTCCATTTTGATGAAGCAGATGATGGATTCGGAATGGACTTTGACGATATGAATGCAAATCTTGATCCTTTTGACACACAAGCTAACTTCAATATAAATGCAGACGATGAGAATGATGGCAATAGTCAGCAAATACAGCAACAAAAAGAAGGCAACGTAGCTGAGTCCAATGAATATGATTTTCTATCAGCTTTGATTCAACATGGCGAAGACAAAGAAATGTTAGACTATTTCGATTTTACCTTAAAGAAGAACTGGGCGGGCCCCGAGCATTGGAAGCTGCGTAGACCTGTAACTACTTCAACCGTTAAAACACCCACTGATAGAACTACTGCGGATGGCACATCAGCAACCGTTGAAAAGTCGAAGAAGAGAGCCAAAATTGTTGACTTTTCGATTCCGTTTGATAAACTACTCAATGCAGTGAAGAAGGACGACGACGACGAAGCTGAAAAAGACACTAACGGCGAAGATATGGAAATCAGTACAGAGACTGTAGATGATGATGAACATACTTTCGAGCCAATGACAAAAAAGCCTTCTCTTACTAAAGAAATGATCGCGAAAATGGCCGATAACCAACTACCAGATGATATTCAGTTTTCGTCCAAGTTATTGTTACAATATTCATTGAAGCCAACCTTCCCTGTAAGTACTATTTTTTAATGCCTACATGGTAATGAAAGTAGCATATATTAACTATGTAATTGATTTAGAACAAAGCTAAAAAACGCTCGAATCATGACACAGATAAATGCAATATCCCACAATCATCAGCCTCACAAAATAACTCACCAGCAGAGGATGGAGACCCTAACAACCCTGATATCAACTTTTGGGCTGACCAGGGACAGGATTATGGTGATGAAATAGACTACGGAGACATGCCTACAGATAATTATGATGATGAGGGAACACAAATGTCGCAAACAATGTTGACCGCTTTTGAAGATACTTCCTTTGCTCATGGAGCAGATGCTAATGTAGTGTCAGGATTCAATTTGTTCGAAAATGGTGATGACGATATATTAGATGCTGAAAGTGCCAAACTTTATGGTGATGAATTGATTACAAGTCATAGTTTGAAAAAAACAAAACCTTTGTATGTGAATTATGCGCGACAAGCAAAGAGAGTGGACGTAAAGAAATTGAAGGATAACTTATGGAAAGTGCTTACTACCACCACTGTGACAACCAGCAGTGGTGAGAAGGAAGACACTGATAGCGCTCTAACAGAGCAGCATCCACAACGACAACGAATTATTCGAACGGACAAAGTTCAAGGTGTACAGAAATTCACTGATATTGTTCACAATCTAAAAAAGCTTTATTCGCCAAAGACAATGAAAGATATCTCAGTGCCTTTTTGTTTCATCTGTCTATTGCACTTAGCCAATGAAAAGGAACTTAGTATACAAGGCGTACAAAAGAATAGCAACGGTGGTGACGCTGATGATGACGATTTTGTGCTTGGTGGCGATGGAGACGGTACTAGCACTGAATGGATGGAAAATCTAAATGAAATAACGATCACTCAGAACTAAAATCAGCTTGCATGCATGACAATATACCAGTTTATTTATCATTTTTTTCTAATTAAATTATACTTCGGTTCGATATTTTTTACAAAGAGGATAATATGTTCTCACAACTCTGTCTAATTTGGGATATCGTGCTAATGAACGAAGTATAACGCACTGACAAAGGAATTTTCTCAACCATTCGAGAGGGCAATCTTCATCTTCCTTATTATCTTCAGTTGTAGTACCTTTTACTGATTGCGTATCATGCTTAACTTCTGTTTCTGCCTCTTTAAGATCACCGCTTTTCAGACCAATGGCAGGCAAGGTAGTCGTTAAGCTTTTCTTCTTTCCATCAATAACCGTAGTTGAAGCCATTGTTGCCATTACCACCATCATCATCATCATTTGATGTATAACAATAGACATAACGGCTGGTACAAGTAAAGGATATTTTTGCATCAAAATACTTGCTGACTTATTCTCGCCATCTTGTACATGCACTTCTTCTTTCAATATATCCTTCGCTAGATTTATTGCCATAATGTCAGTTTTGTCGCTTAACTTTTTGTTATCATATAAGTCTGTAAAGTCCCACTCTGGAATAGTTGTATGCGAGATGTAGAGTTGCTGCTGCTCCGTATTACTAAGCGACTCAGACGCTCGAGATGAAGATACAGAGGAATTAATCAGACTAAGGGGTGTCATCATGTCCATGGTTTCTATTGCGTGATGAGAATTAGTATCCTCAGTGGTGGAGGTTGGGTTCATCGGAAGATTCGGTGGCGTTGTAGGCGAGGCAGTTAGGGGTATAGCTACGATTGTTCCTGATGCTGTACAGTTGTTATTTTGAATGTTGGAAGGCGGGGTGCTACATGTACTGTCATTGCTGCTACTGCTGTTATTGTTATTATTGTTACTACTTCTACTACTACCATCAGTTATAGTTGCATTCAAGGTTGAATTGAATGTGTTCATATCAATACTGTCAATGGAAATACCATTTTTACAGAGTAGAAGTTCTAGACGTAAACGATCATTTTCTTGTTGTAATTTGCCCATCATTTCTTTGAGCCATTGGACTTCGACTGCAAAACGACTATTTTGTATCTTATACGACTCCAGTTCACCTTCCAATTTAGTCACGTATTCTACAGGCATAGTTTGATTTCCAAATTAAAGCCTGCTTCCAGGTGTATGGTAAACAGAGGAATAGCATATGAATGCTTACCTTTCCTTCGATTACGAAAGTTCCTTGCTGATATTTTGTTCCTGATTTGTCTTCTTTCTTTAACGGGTAGCTGTTTCAAAGATTGCTCATCCAATCCCTCTTCGTCATCTTCGGAAGGGCTAAAATGCTGTTTGTGTGTTAATGTTTGTACTGGCTGCCGTTGTTGGCGATTAAATTGGGTTTGATTTTCCTGAATTGCAGGCGCAATGGGGACATAACTGCTCGTTGGTAAGGTGAAGGTGGCATTAGAAACCGAATTAGTGTAGTTATCTTCAAATAAGAAGTCAAATAGATCGTTTGGCAAAGCAGCAATATCAGTTGAGTTAGGTAGACTGAGAATAGAGCTATTGCTGGCTATGTAAGAATTGTTGCTTAAAATCCTACTACTATTTTGTCTCTTATCCTGATGCTGTTCTTGTTGTTGACTCATACGTGTTATCTGTAGTGTTAAACTGGTGAAGACAGATAAACTAAAGAAAAAAACTTGCTAGGGAAAACTCCATTAATTAAGCCAATCAGAGCTTAGAAGTAAATAGGAAGTATTCTACAGGATGTTGCATGTCAAACGTATATCCCGTGCACGATTAACAGTGTTCAACACGGAAGAAAGGCCTCTCCTTTCTTTGCTTTCCATTAGTCGTATTGCAAAATGCCTATCTTTACGAGCAGTATGTATATTCTGTTGCCAAGGGTATGACGAGTATAAAAGCTATTTAGCATAGTAAGTCGGGAACCAAGTTTGACATAGGTATAAACACTAAGCAGAATATTGTTACGTAAAGGTTAGGTTTACTATGTGTTTTTAGAAAAGGAAAAAAAAAAAACACTGAAGAAATAATTAATACAACTTGACTATATTGAGTCAGATATATATTCAGGTAAATCCGTATTCATGGATATGTCCTCCAGTGAGACACAAGTTCAGTTTGATAATGATGGGTGATAGCTGGTGGTTCTTGACTATACCTTCTTTTTTAATTCATTTCTGTTAGACAGTCAACATGCCTATTTTTAAAATATCAGCATAGTATACTTGTAAAGTGATCCGATGAGAAAAGAAGTCTTTGTATGCATTTCCTTAACCAATAGCGACATACTTTCTAATGGTTTGGAAATAACTGATTAACTACAAAAAGACCTTTATCGCCAGTAAGTATCTAAAAAGAAAAAGTAGTGACAGTCAAGAAGTCAACGTACGCTCACCGTTTGTTGCAAAAGGGCATTATATTTGTCAGATAACGTTTAACTGTATTGGTCTGTTTTTTATAAGATGCAGCCAAAAATAATGGATAAGTCGCTTCACTTACAGTTATTTGTTCAAAATCTCGAGAGGGAGAGATGCAACATTGTGGAGTACGCAAGAAAGTCCCAAAATTATTAATCGATAGTTGCAACAGAGGGCCAAGAGATTAATAAAGAAAGTTTCGTTGTTCCATGCCAATGCAATGAGTTAATAGTGGGAAGGCATTGATAAAAAATGAAGAGCTTTAAAAATAATTATATGTTGGTGGCGATGCTCAAGGTGAAAAAAAGTCGTCAAGGCATTTCTCTTTGATCCTAATACCTCTTTACAAATTGCTTAACGTTCAATATCACCAGATTAAAGCACAATATGCGTAGTAAAACTCAACTCTTCATATTGAAGCTTCTTAAATTAATGAAAAGTCTACTTGAAAGCCCTGAGGTACGAAATGCCCGTCTGACGAATTTAGAAGAAGTTTCGTAGACAAACTCTTGAGAGCCCTTGATGATGAACTTTGGCAAAATTTGATCGAAGAGATTCAGCAAGCCAACAACCCTGGAAATGAACTGGATGCGGCTAAAGGTGTAGTGTTAAGTAGGACAATACTGCCAAAGAATATAGATAAAAATGTAGCGATATAAGCAGGAGAGTCAGTAAAGAAATGAGTTGAGCATTAATTGAAGCAGGTTAACAAACAGCAACAGCTATACATAGGTACCGTGCTACAACAACGTCAATGGGCTTTCAAAAATAAGCTTCCTGATATGCTTTAATCAATCGTTTTATGTTTTTCATAAAGCTATGTCCTTCACTGACAAGTAAAACGTTTTAAATGAAGATATTCTGTGCCAATTTATTCGAAAGAGGCGCCATTGATATCACGAATTGAAAGTGCGGTATCCACTAAGAAAAACAAATGGACTGTTGAGGTTTTACAAGAGTTATCTGGGTCTGATAAATTGCAAAGTTGGTTACATTTGGAAATATTAAACAGCTTTCAAAGCATAAAAGTGTGAAGATACCTCTCGGGAGGTTGAGGATGGCTAATAAAATTAGGCCCGACTAAGAATCAAAGTTCATATTCTATTTTGGCGTTTAGCCACCCATGTGTCCTACCATTAAGAAGTAAAACTCATACGACTTCTCAACTTCTGTATTAAACAAATCACTGATCAACCAATCGTATATAGGCTGAAAAGATCTTCAAAAATTCATATGTTGGTCTTTGTGTAGCACGACAAAAATTTATCAAAATGATTGGATTCGCTTGTTGTTATCAGCCAAGATTTTGAAACTTTGATTTGACTGTGCAAAGAAATTGATTGTCACCTGTCAATACTTATGCTTTTTTTGTGCACAAAAAAATACCTGGACTACGTGTAAAAAATACGTGTAATACAGTAGATGCTCATTTTACCAACAAATGATATTGAACGTTTTACTGATTAAAAAAGAGCAACTACCATAAGTGGTAAAAGCTACAAAAAAAAACCAGCAATTTGAGTTTTTATATAAAAAGTAATGATAACGCTAACGAAGAAAAGATTAAAAAAGAGATAGATATGGTTACTCATGGAAATATGTTCAGGACAAAGCGACACAAAAAATATTAAAGGAATTTACCAATCATAAATTTTATCTGTACGGTAACGAAGAGTGGTCGATCTTGCATTGTATATAGCATAAATCGAAGTATATGATTGAACAAACAATTTAGTCCTTTATTCCAAAAAAATCAATCTTTACAATTTTTCCATTATAAGCCTTCAAGCTTGAAGATCTAATCAAATCAACAAGTGCAAAAATGAAGTATGACATAATCACGACATTTTGAATACAAATGATGCCCTGTGGTTTTTTGCTGTGAGCTGATAGACTTTGTAGCCAAAGAATCTGGAAGGGTTCAAACATGTAGTCCATAACGTGGGTCTTCACATAAATTCGTACTTTTTGGAATTGAATCAACAGCAGAAAACGTATCATTCGTAAATGTCTTTTTTTTTTTTTTTTTTAATTTATTCTAAGAATAAAACAATAAAGTTTATTTTTTGGATACTTGTTCAGAAAAAATTGAATGCTTTCAGAAATATTGCAAGATTCTTTCGATGGTTGTTGTAAATAAGATCAAGTCATTTAGTAAAGAAAGCTAGCAACGACGTTCTTTCAGACCCAATTCTTGTAAAAAGACTTTTTGTAAAAGATTTCACATCTGCTTGTCCTCAGAATAGCCTTGTTACGCGATGTGCTTGAATTGTCACATAAGCCCTTGCAAAAAGAACATTAAAGGAACAGAATTTCCTCCCAAGGAGTATATATAATTGTTTATTCATTTTGTATGAAGTGCTGGTTTTTTGACGCGATTAATAATGAATTGCAGAATGCAAAGAAACATCCACGCTAAAATTGAGATTGAAGGAAAGGCCTACAGACGGGCATTTGAAAAAAGTATCAGATCTGTTAAGTCAGATACAGCTAAACGTGAACAAGATTATCTCTATCAGCAATACGGACTATGAGAATATTTGAACAACAGCGGCAGAGGGACATCAGTGCCAGCAGAAACGGCGATGGAGCTGCTTGGGAAGATGGTGAATCAACATTTTTGGCAGGCTATATAGTGAATTCCATTATACGTCGCTGCATCGACGCTGGTTACTTTCAATAAGTTTTATATTTGACTGGTAAATTGTCGAAAGTCTTTGTTGATCTACAGAATTAGTTTGTCTCAAATATATTCTCAAATAATTTAAAAGAATAGAGCTACTGGTCTAGTTTCTAAACAGAAAGTTGTAGTTAGAGCTCTCAAGATTTACGCGGTAAATTGACAAAAAGATGTGATTAGTTAAATCGATTGCGCAATATGTGGTGTGCTGTTACACATAGAAACCGTAGTGAAAGAAGTTTACTGAGTGGTCTTGACGTGTTAGGCAAATATGGTAAGAATATAAGGCAATATCTTACCTTGTTCCATATAAAAAGCCAAGCTTGTTTGTTCAATTTTTTCACCACTCGTCCGTTTTCTCCATCTCCCAAATCCTTCACTGTTCCTTCTTCACTTATCATTTAGACAAACATATAAAGAATTAATACTAATATTGCTCTCCTCATCATTTGCAAAATACATGGCATCTACTACCTCAGCTGCAGACAAACGATCGTCTAACAGTACCATTTTCAGACATACTGAAGATATTATTATAGATTACGAACAGGATTCATATCGTCAACAAACACAAGAATTCCTTCACCACTTACCTCACTATATTCAAGAATATATTATCAGTTTATTTCCTATTGGCACATGGATCCATCGATATAATCTTCAATGGTTGTTTCGCGATTTAATTGCTGGCTTAACTGTTGGTGTTGTAGTTGTGCCTCAATCTATGGGTTATGCCAAAATTGCTGAGCTGCCACCTCAGTATGGTTTATAGTAAAGTAGTTCAAAATGATAGAAACAAAAAACCCAGAAAACGACATTGAAACTAACTGAAACAAATAGCACTGCATTCGTAGGTCTCTGTGTGTATTGTTTGTTCGCTACATCAAAGGATATCAGTATTGGTCCTACAGGTAATTCATTCGTGATTGTATTTATGCAAGCAGTAGAGTAGAAGAAGAAAATTCTAATCAATGATGACTGATGCCTTATTGAAAAAACCATAATAGCTGTCATGTCTTTATTAGTTGGTCAAACCGTTACCAAAATCACGTCTGATCCGCTTTCTACCATCACCGGACCACAAATTGCTGTAGCACTAAGTTTGCTCACCGGTGCAATTGCTATGTTTCTTGGACTCGTACGTCTTGGTATCCTCGTCGATTTTATCCCCGGCCCAGCCATTGCCGGCTTTATGACTGGTTCAGCTATCACTATCTGTATTGGTCAATGGCCTAAGCTGTTTGGTATCAAAGGTGTCAGTACTCAAGACAGCTCCTATCTCATTTTTGGTAACTTTTTCAAGCATCTCCCTAATACGAAGCTCGACGTTGCTTTTGGCCTTACAGGTCTCTTATGGTTGTACGGCATGCGCTATGGATGCCAATGGTTGTCGAGACGATATCCCAAATACGCAACCCATCTCTTCTTTATGAGCATCATGCGTAACGGTATTCTCATCATTTTCGCCACCCTTATCGCTTTTTTGATGAATATTGGCAAACAAACGAGCCCCATCAGCATTTTAAAAACGGTGCCAGCCGGTTTTCAGGCCATGTCTGTGCCCCATGTCACGACCGACACCATTTCAGCAGTAGCTAGTTCACTTCCGTCTGGCGTAATCATTTTAATTCTGGAACATGTTGCTATTGCCAAGTCCTTTGGGCGTATTAACGACTATGTCATTAACCCCAACCAAGAAATCATTGCTATTGGGTTTACCAATATATGGGCAAGCTTCTTTGGTGCTTATCCTTCTACAGGTTCCTTTTCCAGAACAGCCATCAAGGCGCGTTCGGGAGTGAAGACACCCCTTGCTGGTATCTTTTCTGGCCTTGTGGTCGTTTTGGCCTTGTATGCTTTGACACCAGCATTTTACTACATTCCTGACAGTACATTAGCAGCCGTGGTTATTCATGCTGTGTCTGATCTGGTGAGCGGACCTAAATATATGAAGAAACTAGCCAAGGTATCGGTCTGGGAACTGTTCGTCTTTGTTGCAGGTGTCATCATCACGTTTTTCACTACGGTGGAGTATGGTATTTATGTCTCGGTGGGGTTATCCATTGTCATTCTCTTGTTCAGAATTGCTCGTCCTCGATTCTGGGGCTTGGGACGCATTCCTCTTGCTGCTGCTGCTGCTGGTGGTGGTGGTGGTGGTGGTGGTGGTGTTACAAAAGAAAAGTCGAACGATTTTGGTGGTGCTGCTGCCGCTGTGAAAGAGAAGCATCCTCTTGAAAAAGATGCAGCTACACCTTACCTTTACGTTCCTCATAACCATCCTTCTCTCCGTGATCTTGTGGAAGATCTTCCTGCTGGTATTCTCATGTGCCGTGTGGACGAATCGTTCACGTATCCCAACAGTGGTTTTATCTCTGATCGTATTATTAGCTATTGTAAAGAACGTACTCGCCGTCAGCAATCGTCGTCTGCAGTTCTCAGTCAAGCAGATCGGGCCTGGAACGATGCGTCGAATGCGGAAAAAGACGCTGAACGTGCTGCTTTGTTTCCTCGTCTGCATGCTTTGATTATTGATTTCAGCAGCGTGAACCGCTTGGACTCCAGCGGTCTGCAAGCTATCGTGGATGCTCAGAATGCGCTGAATCGTTACTCTGGTCACCACGTCGAATTCCACTTTGCCAATATCCTGCATCCTGCGATCAGACGATCGCTTATTGTCTCTGGATTTGCCAATCAGCCACGAGCCGGACTTGACAGCGATGGTGATCCCAATGATACTCTCGGTGCTCATGATATTGAACAAGAGGGTGCTGGCATTCATGACAAAGAAAGCATCAGTGCCGCTACTGCTACAACGCAACATAGAGAGATCTTGCCGATTGTACCAGCGTCTCAAGACGGTCCTGAATACTCTCATCTGAACCGCCGTCCATCTCACTACCACCAACAAAAGGCAAATGATATTGAAGCAGACATGATGATTTCAGAGCATAGAGAGGTCGTCCATACTCACATAGACGAAAGAGTAGAGACAGATGGCAAATCAGGCAGCAGTTTGAAGACAGTGAGATCTTCTATACCCTTACCAAGAGACAAATATCCCTTTTTCCATTGGAGTTGTGATGAAGCGGTCAAGGCTGCTTTAAGTTCGCTTGCTTATAGACCCGCATCAGATGCTGCAAGTCTTCCGCAACAGCAAACCTTTTCATCCGGGCATTAGATGAAAAGATAAATAACTTGTATTCTTCTTAATCTTATTACTCGTACTATTACTATTATTATTACTACCCACATCCACTCGACATATTAATTCTTTCATACATTGGCATTCCGTACTATTTTTCTTTTTATTTGTAAAATGATAATAAAAGAAAGTCATATTCTCTTATGCATTATTGTATCTGTATCCATGTCAATTATTAATAGCAAACATGCAAATCATCACAGGGGCAGACGCTTTGCATACGACTCTCAGCATGAATGAAATTAAAGCGCATAATGTAGGTACGTGTACATACATTTGCATTTTCCTTTTGGAACAAAAAAAAAAAAAAAAAAAAAAAAAAAAAAGGAAAGCAAAAAGACATCTTGTTATTCATTTCATTTTTATTGATTGATAAAATGCTGAGAATTAACTAGACAAAAAGCGTGGTAACATAATAGGACAAGACATTAATAAAATTTTTAAATAAGTAATGGATACATATACAAGTAACAATAAATAAGGGGAGGGGCATATTTTTTTTTATTTTTTTTTTTTTTTTTGATCTCAAATCGATTTCAAAATAATTGCTGATTCGATTTCTGAGGTTCTTCTTCTTCGTAAATGGTTTCCAAACTTGAGAATGTATTGAATGAGTTTCTGCGGTTATCGTTCATTAACAGTAAGTAAGAAGGCAGTGCATCATCCGTAGTTCGCTGCTGTTGTAAGTGATATGGAGATGAAGAGTTCTGCAATGTGTGAGGGTGTTCTTCGTCTTTGTCGTCTTGTTCATAGATAACTTTGAATAAATCATATAGAGTGGAAGCTGTTTGATGATGTTTGCTCGCACTGCCATTACTATTGTCAGCATGAGTCGCTTGAAAACAGTCGATAGGAGATAGAGTAGTATTCATAGAAGGATATCTCTCGATGGGATGAAAAGTAGTAGTTGACTTCATCATTGTCAAAGCAAATGACTTTTTTTTTTTTCTTGCAGTAACAATTAACAAGAGAAAAGGGAAAAAAAAGGGCAACTACGTTTCGGTAATGCCATTAAAAAATGTTTGTAATAATTGAGAAAAAGATTATTCCATTGACGATTCTATTATTGTCATCATCTGCTGCCTTTTTTTTTTTTTATTTTTTTTTTTTTTCTTTCCTGCTGGGGGATGCTTAATACAGTGTACATTTTATTTTTCCTGCCTGAGCTGCATTAATTTTACAAAAGTCTAAATTGCTATTCGTGATGGCGCTCCCCTTTTTTCGCTTGAATTTTTCCAAGTTCGGCCGAAAAAAAGGGACTTTACTACTTTTAAACAAGGATTTTTATTACTGACAATTTTTTAATCCCAATGGGCACACAGATAAACTACATATCAGAAAATTGCCCCGGGGCAGCTCGATTTGAGAATAGAGCGATGCATAGTGTCGGTCAGGGTGCCGTGGTGGGCGAAAAAGCATACACTATCTAAGTGGGGGGAAGGGGAAGGGGCTAAACTCATCATTATAATTGGTAGGCTAAGACTTTGGGCGGGCACCACAATTCTTCATCATTTGTTTAAACACCAACACCGAGGGAGAACCACCTTGATAGCGGCATTAAAAAACCCTAGGAAGCAGAGAGAAAGGGATCAAAGCTGAAGAAATATCAGCGGCGTACAGGCATCGAACCAACAATCGTTGGTTTGGAAAGCCAAGGTGCTAACTACCTCCACCGGAGGCTAGCCCCCCAATTGTTACTACAGTATTTTTGGACTTTTTTGTACACAAAATTGGGTATTTTTATTGATTTAATTCAGAAAATTTTAAGTTATTATTTTCGGACTAGTTACTTTTTACATTTGGACACTTGTAGTAAACATCTGAGGCCCGCCTCTTTTTGCACGCATTTGTTGCAGTATCGTATGGCAGTGCGATGTGAATGCAGCAAAGAACATGCTTCATATTGCAAATTCCATATGGAACAGCAATGGTCGACCCGAAATCTTCTGTCGATATTGCCATAACGAAAATGGTGCCGCAGGTTCTCTGGAACCGACGGCTTAAAGATCTGTACGCGTTTAGGTGAGTCCATCTTGTGAAATTTCTCACTGTACGTTTTTGAAGTTTTTATTAACTGCTGCTTGAAGCTACTACACACTCACACAGGGTAGATATTCTGTGCTTCGGCACAGTATATTTACCGTTTGAGTAAGAGTAGTTCGCACATTTGGCATTGAGCATTTTGACAAAAAAGGTATGATACTTTTCATCCAAAATAATTTGTAAATTAGTCTGATTTTTAATTGTAATATAGTCTCAATTTAAAAGCCATTTCGTGCAAAAGTCAAGCGAAAAAAACAGTATAATACGATTATCCTTTGTCCCGCTAAAGTTTTTCAATTCTCCTCACACTTTTCCTTGAACCTCCAATTTTGGTAAGTAGTTATCTGTGTGCTCATTGGGTAAAATTTTATTGTAATAAAATATCTCTTAAACGTTACCGGAACATTCTCAAATAAGCCAGGAATAAGGCGCCTGTACCTGTTACTGTTGCAATGAGATATTGCAGGATCTGGAATTTAGTTGCTTCCATTTGAGTTCTTAACCCAGCTATTTCGCTTTCGATTCTGGTTACAGTTTCTTTCATTCTAATCTCTTGCGCACTCGATTCATCGCGAAGACGTCCCTTCTCTAAATTAAGATCTAATCGCACACTCGCTTGTGATTTGCTTATTTCATCCTTTAGTTTTTGCTTCAACTTCTCAACTTGTGCTTGTAGTCTCTCGTTTTCTAATTTCATTGTCGAAAAATCGTTCTTTTCCAACAATTGAACTTCTGCTTTTAGCTTGGCAAAGTCGACTTTATACATGTATAAAATCTAATTCAGTACGTAATGAGGGCATGTCGGAAAGTCAAGGTCGCTTTTTAGAAGTGCCATACATACTTTTTCTTGTTCTGATTTTGTTACTAATGGTTTGGCCATGTCTGTCAGGCTTTCGTTCATGATTTTACGTAAGCAAGCCATAATAGCCTCACTCTGCTGCCTTGTAAAGTTTTGTTGTTCTAGTCTTTCGACAAATTTGAATGTGTCAAAATGGTATCTTACAAGGTTGGCATAGGAACAGGTTGTTGTTGCTGAAAAAGCTCGTCGTCTTATGGCTGATATAGAGCGATGACATGGCTTTGAATAGAGCATGATCGAAAAAGAAAATGTAGATAAATAGGAAACGGAATGAAATGCCTTTTTTTTTTTTTTTTTTTTTTTGTTGCACTGTTTACTTTCCCTTTTTTGAGTCTGAAAAAGTGGAGTGGAAATATGCAAAGTGGCCAGAAAGGGTCTCAAACAATACACCTCATCCTACTTTTTCTTCTGTTATCGATTACAGTGGAGACTAGCCTATGGACCTGTGGTCATGTGGCCTGAGACCATGTTTGAATGTCGTTGAAGTATAATAGTTCCTTTTTGTAAACTATACGAAAACTTTTTTTTCTGTCAATCTTTTACAATGGCTTGAATTTCATTCGACAAGTTTCATATATAATGTCAAAAATCAGAAAAATCAGAAAAAAAGACAAACAAAAAACAAAAAAAAAAAAAGTTTAGCTGCGTCATTTTTTTGCTTTTTTTTTTTTTTGCTTTTCTTTCTTTTTTGACCTTAATCTTTAGGAAGCATCTATTGTGAAAGTAAAATGAAATGAAAGGTTTTCATGACAATAACCACTCGAATGAGACATCCTCTTCTTACAATGACCCTGGAAAGATTAGCAATTTTACACTTTTACCCTTAAAACATAAAGCGGGTGGTCATGTAGCCATGTTTCGTTTATCCAATGGGCCTTTATGTAAGGCCATCAAAACCAATGAAGACGCTTTCTATAAGGATCTCTTACGACATGGTGGATTAAAAGCTTTTCTACCTAGATATATGGGTGTAATTCATGTATCTTATAACCAGCAAGGTTGTCCTGAGATTGCTCTGGAAAGTGATCGTCGACGATTATGTCAATTCCAGCAGCAACAACCTGTGATGCCGTCACCTTCACCTTCTCCGTCTCCATCACCATCACCTTCTCCACCCACAACGCCACCGACAACACTTCATAATACGACAGTGGATGCGAATCCGACACCAACCAAATCAGATGCCATAGGCGAAGCATTTATGGTCATGGACGACTTAACACTCGGTCTGAAGAAGCCGTGTATATTAGACTTGAAGATGGGTGTTCGACAACATGGTGTTTATGTGACACCTGAAAAGATGGCAAGTCAAAAGTTCAAATGTGAGCAGTCCACAAGTAAACAGCTAGGCGTTCGAGTATGTGGGATGCAGGTAAAGTTGTCGTGAAGCCTATATCATTTTAGTAATTTGTTTACTTAAAATCATGGGGGGTGGGTTTCTTTCGTATAGGTCTATCAATTAGATGTACACACCTACAGTGTTCAGGATAAATACGTGGGACGTACCTTGACGCCTGAATTTTTCCAAGATACTGTGTATCACTTCCTACATAATGGTATTGAATTGTTGATCGATTTTATACCCGTTCTGATTGAAAAATTACAGCAATTATACGTTGAAATTGAGAAAATGGTTGGCTATCGATTCTATGGCTCAAGCCTATTGATTGTATATGATGCACTTAATGTAAATAGTTATAATACTACCACACGTACCCATACTAATTTCTCTAAACCGACAAACGCAACAACAAAATCACCTCCGTCACCCACTGTAAATAAACAGCATAAGAATAGCCCACAGAACCAAATCACTATGAACTTGATCGATTTCACGCACTGTATAACGAAAAAGGAACTTGAAGAAAACCAGAAGAATATGACATACCCACCCGAGAGAGGCTCTCAAAGCCCAGACGATGGCTTTTTACAAGGACTGACAAGCTTAATAACCATCTTGACTGATATTTACCATCGAGAAATCAATAATAAAAAAAGATAAAATACGAAAAGCTTACAAAGAAAGAATTTTTTTAAGAAAAATGGGTTCCTTAACATGATGAATAACAGAATTTGGTATCAACCATTGTTCACAAGTGCTTAAAAAAGGGAGCATGTTGTTGCCCACGAGAAAGCGATGCTTATGTGCGAAAAGTGTCAATCTGTCATCCAGCATAAAGCCTCTGCTATAACTACGGCGTGATATGTGTGGATTCTTCATTTGGCAGTTTTCCTATAACGATTCCTTCATTCGAAACTTTTCATCAGCATCAGTCCGTCTGCTCTAACCAAAAGGACAAAAGCTCAATGCTCGTTCTAGAAATAGAAATGGTACCATAGCATGCGTCATGCATGGTTATTCTTTCTTTGATGCGTTTATTAAACGTATGCACACTTGAAAAGATAAATAAATTATCTGTCACTAATGTATTCAGGCTAAATACTGGCTTTTTTTTCCTTTTTAAATAAAATCATCAACCTTGCGAGTAACTATTGTAGAAACTTTTTATCTACCCCTGCTACTAACCTCTGTTATATAGCCTTTATTGCCAATTCCTATATTGTACTCTAGAAGAACACTATTGTGTTTCGACTGTAAAATATGTCTTTGCCGTGCCTTGAAAACGAGTAGTTTACCCTACAGTATGGATACATCATTTCAACTGCTGTGAAGACCAAGCTGAGATACAACGTAGATGGCACCAGATAATTTGAGCTCTGTGAACTACAGTATCCCCTTCTTTTCACTTGATACAATACATTTTCCTATGGACCAAACATAGTTGCGTGCGATTGCCTTTTAACTTCAACTAATACGACATCAGTGGCAGATTATGGACTGAAACCCTGCTGTTCCGCAAGTAAAAATCAGTAGAAGAGTAGATGTTTGTTCCTGCCTAAAAGAGCCCACGACGTTCACTCCGCTTTGTTGACCTACTATCTCAATGTTACATTGGTCTGGGTAGTGAGCATATCCGTAAATAAAAGTGGTTTATTGACAATATCGTAAAAGTGTAATAAAGCAAACAATGGCATCAGTTTTATAGAACACAAATTTTATGTCCTCAATCTTTCTTGATGAATTTTGAAGAACTAAATGAACTCTGACACCACAACTACCATCAATCCTTACGAAAAGGTAAAATTCATCGTTATCAACTTTTTAAAGCCGTTTGCACGGAATTAAAATATATTAAATAGGAGATACAGAAATTATAACTTCTATTGGTTTAAATAGCAATCATTCAAAAGGAGTTACAATTGTTTTCAAAAAGTATATAAAGGCGCTCATTTTTCTGAATTTCCGCTTCTTTTTTCTTCACTCAGAAATCAGCTCAGCACAGATATTGCAGTAGCTTTGATTTCTAAACTGGTTTCCTCTGTGTAGATGGGCCTAGTACTCCTATTGTATCATAATGGTCCTTCTATTCATGTGTAATGCTGGTTGTTACCACTTGCCTGAAATAGGTGTCTGTCGGTTCCTCGTGAGCCGGTAGCATAAGGTTAATGTCAACCAGCCCCATGGGCAGCCATGTTGATGTCTCTCCTCGTGGGGGCTGCCTGGGCAACTACTTTCCTAGAGAGTAGGCTAGAACATCAACACCTTTTTTTTATATTATAATTCAAATAGTAAATGAAAAAAAAAAAGAGAAAAAAAAGATATAATTATCTTTGTGCAAATCTTACTAGTACAATTGAAAAAGTCTATTACACTTTCGAAAAGGAACAAAGAACAGCATTGATTGATTTCACGTGCTATCTTTTGTTAAAGTTTCATTGCTTTATCTTTATTAAATCCTCTTCTTCGCAGGGTAGCGGTTGCCTAAGAAAGAAAAAGAATAGAACTAAAGGCAAAAAGATTACATTGAGCATATTTTCACCTACTTTAACATATTTTTAGTATATGAATGTGCAAGTTATCACTCATTTATGTTTTACAAAAATTGCTGAAGCTAAGTTAGGTGATCAATTTTCATGATCGGAAAAGAGAGGGGTAACTTGCACTTGACCATACGCCAACATCCGCAAAGCAGCGTCATCCCTGCGAAACAAGGACAGCGGGATGGCTACTTTCTTGTAAGGTGAATTGGGGGATGCATGATAACGAACGTGTAAAGTCAGAACGGATAAAGATATTGGATTATAAACAATGGATACCAGTTATAGAATGCTGAAGAAGAGGGTGATGTCCACTCCCCAAAAAGGTGTACCCATTGTAGGTAAACGGCATTTTCTGATCTTTAGCGCAAGAATTGTCGCTTCAATAATATATCTGTTTAAGGCAAAAAATAATACAAAATTGCAACGCAGTGAACGAAATTAGAATCATTAGATGCAGAATCATGTATCTTAATGGTAAGGGAGGAAAGGAAGCCTTGCATGTGGAACTAGACGATATACTATATGCCCAAACATGCTGCAAATTAAGAAAACGCTTTGCTGACTAAGGCATTTTCCCGTTTCTGCATTTTGAAATAAAGTCAATGATATAGGCAACACCAACTTTTTGCTCGCTTGCTGATTATTTTCTTTCTTTCTATTCACAAAGCTCGCTATGACTACTACAGAACTGCCAGCTTTTCAAAAAATTATTACACGCTCATTCATAGATGTTGAAGTGATCGATGAAGGCATCAACACTGATCAATTTTTAGAAGCGACTGATGGCCTGATCAAAATGTTTGGTAAGTGGAGAAAAGCATTCTGTGTATCCTTTTTGCCAATCATGTTTAGGGCAAATGTTAATGATGCACCTACTACGCTATAGATTTATTCGGCAGTGCTGCTTTTAGTGTGGTTCAAAATGATATGCGTAACAACGTGAAAAAGATAAGAACCCGATTTATGGAGAATCCTGTTGAATACGATACCTTGGAGAAACTAATGGCAAAAGAAGCTCATTTGAAAAAGAGAACAGCTACAGAAGCTTTACTATGGTTGAAGCGAGGTCTTGAATTTACATCACAATCCTTACTTCACAGTCTTCAAAACCCTAACGATGAGTTGAAGACATCCTTTTCACAAGCCTATGAAAAGACATTGAAACCTCATCATAATTTTCTAGTGCGACCTATATTCAATGCAAGTACCACTCTTCATTAAACTAAACAGAAATCTGTATATCAAACTAACCCTTTTTTTCTGTCCCGGAATACAGCTCGCTATGAATGCATGTCCTTGGAGAAAAGATTTTTATGAAAGAATTGACGTAACAACAGAAGAAAACACCAAGATGATGAAGGAATGGTTGGATGCATTGCAGCATTTGATTGATATTTTAAATCATGTTTTCAAGAAAAATCCAGCATATACAAAACATTAGAACTGGTTTTATAAATAGTTATTTTGAGTTATTACTCCTACAGCTTATACTACTACTGCTGCTGCTACTAGTACTTCTACCACCTTAGTAACAACCGCTGTCTGGATATATGTATATAGGCATGCATTTACACAGTCAGATTTTTCAATAGAACTTCATTCTTGCGTTTTTCGTACTCTTCAAATCTCAACACTGCATATTCCATATAGTTGAAATCAATATCAGAAACCATTGCTTGTATCATTGCCCATAATCCCCAATAATAATGCGATGCTAATGCAAATCCGTTTACTTCTTTATATAATTTCAATTTTTCCTCTTTTGTTGGTTCAACTGCAATTTGAAAAGAATAAAAAAGTTGTTAGAAATTAATCGCAAAAAATTGCAAATCATGGTGAAGCGCTTCGATTGACTGTACCTCCATTGTTGTATTCCGTTAGATACCAATCAAACCATTTTAATTGAAATTCTTTTGAAGGGTATCTCCAATATTCGCACTCGAATCCAGCAAATTCATTGAAGTGGTTGCCAATATCGAAGCCACGGAAAGCATAACAGCCATATTCATAGTCTATAAAGTTGGCTTCCTCTATTGGATGGGCAAAAAATGTTATTCGAAATCCAACAGAAGTAGAGGCTTTTAATTTGTTTGTTTTTTTTTCCGTACCCTTTTCTTCATCAAAAATAATGTTTCCATATAGTAAATCATTATGCGAGAAAACAATAGGCGACTCAAGTGTTTCTAATGATTCGATCAACGTCTCCAACTAAAAGCGAGTCATCTATGTCAGTCATGTCAACAGAAAGTGAAACGGCTTCATATCGACGACTAATTTACCTCTGATCTAATCTTTTTCATGTCGAAATTTGTTTCAAAAATCGACTGCGTGCTTGCATTTTCATATTTTTCAGGTACTGAAAAATAAAAACAACATAAAGACTTTGTGAACCAAGAATATACTTCCAAGTTGTAGCCCCTATCCATACATACCTTGTTCTAACCATTTATACATAGTTGCCCATAATTTTTGCTGTTCTTTCTTGTCACTCCCTGGATGATGTTGTGTTTGAGGTAGTTTAACTTTATGCCATTTTGCAAGCTTTTTAGCTATCCATTCGGCTGTTTTTTCTTGCCCTAATTCTTCAACTGTGGAGACCTTTCCTTTTATAAAACCGTACACAAGACCATTTTTGAATCTAGCATATAGTGGTGGACACATATTCTGCGAAGCCAAGGTGATGATATTCTAATGGAAAGAATAATTGCTTCAAGGTCAGAGATTCGATCTATCATAAATACCAAGAACAATTGCTATAATACAGAAGTTACATACAATAATTTCCTGTTTGCGGTCAATTAAGCGCTCAGAACCTTTGCCATAAGCGCGTACTAGCACTGAAAAAGCAGTGGGCATATATGTTACTCGAACCACTAATGATAAGGCAGAGTATAGTGTCAGAAATCAGGCTCAAATATGTATTTGACTAGCACAAAACAGAGTCATAGATTGCTCGCCTTACATTGATTGGTAATACCGTCTTTACACTGAAAAAATTGAATGTCTTCATATTTCCAGTGGGGAAAAACGCAAGAAACTACTTTGAATGCTCCATCAAAAAGTGCATCTTTTGAAATCTCAACGTCGAAGAATGGGGTTGTCTCGATCAGCTGCTTCAAGCTTTCTTCTTCCGCCAAAGTGCTTGGTGTATCGGCTGGACCAATAGAAGTATTTGGTGGCATCACTGTCTGATAATTATGTGAACTATTCAACTAAGACACTAGAAGTATCAAAAGTATGAAACGGCAAGAAGGAGAAGGGTATAGTAACAAATTATGGAAGGCTAAAAAGATGGAAAAGAGAAAAAAAGATGGCAAATAGCAGCACTGAAAAAATATACATTTAGAAAATCAGGTTTACCATCCAATCAGATTCAACTCCTTCTCGATTTGGGTCACATGCCAGGAGCGACTTCCATGTGTAACTTATATATTAGCTGTTAAAGTTATAAGCACAACTTTCATCTTTTTGAGAGCCATACGGCTGAAACATGACCTTTTGACTTTGTTTCCTTTTTTTTAATTGTGCATTCTCTATATTGCGTCTGATGGTTTCACACGATATTTGATCCAGGAACAAGAGGCGTCAGCCAATTGCATGTATAATCCCGACGAACGATCGCTGCTATTACATTTCTGTTAAGCATAATCAACAGCTGTAATAATCTAAAAATTACAGCTTTAAAGCCCTTTGGTGATCATTTCGCTATTCCGTAGATTCCGTAATTGCAGAGATTGCCCATCTCTTCGGTTAAAATGACACTATTTCCCCATAATTTTTGGCACGATCTTCATAATCGAGTTAACACACTCTGCAAAATTTTAATTGGGCACAAAAGTGAAAAAATAATTCCGAGAGGAACAAAAATCAGACAAGACCTTCGAAATCCAAATAGCGGTCCTTTGTGAATGGCATTGCAAGCTTTATAAATTCGACTTGTGAAAGTTTCATTAGTCAAAAAGCTTATGCCTTCGAACTTACTTTTAATAATGCTCCAAGTTGTTTGATTGGATTAAATTTTGGTGAATATTGATGGAGATAGACGTAGCAGTAATTCACGGCGAACAATAATGCGTCTAGATATTCTTCATGTAAATGAAATCAGTGCATTATCCATAATTATGTGATGGGTTTATTGCTCATGCTTATCTAGGCAAAGCACCGACTTTTATAGTGACAATACCATGGGGTGCTATAGCTCCTAAAATAGGTGTAACTCTAGCTTCAATTACAAGAGTAAAAACTACTGCTTTTGTTCCTTGATTGGACCACGCTATCGACGAGATACTGCCTCATCAAAGAAAATGCAATCGCTCTTACAAACATACCAATCTACGCGCAGTCATTCATATTTCTTTTCAATAAAATTTGATGCAATCCTTCCTTGACTGTACATATGTGCTCTTTTGAAGAACTTTTGCACAATTTCTAATAAGAGACTAATGGAGAATTGTTAGGTTTTTAACAGCACCTTTGACCTGCAAAGGATCATCCTTTTATGTTGCTTCTCAATAAGGCTGGAAACGCTTATTCAAAAAGGATCTTGGAGAAGTAGCTCTTACAGTCCGCTAAGTTTTTAAAAACTCCTGTTCTTCATTTTGAAAGGTATATTTCCTACAAAAATACACTCCCTTAAAGAAGCTCTGCTATCTTTTTTAGTATTAAAGTCATTTTATAGGGCAACATATTGATAGAAAGTCTAAACAAAACGAACAAAGCACAATTTATATGTTCCAGACGCAATCAGCCTATCAAAGCCAGCAAATATGTGCTGCTAAATAAAAAGCAGTTTATTGAATGTAAATATGCTCAGCTGTCTAAATCTTGAGTATGATCCCAGTACTGATACCTTTTGATCACACTCTTATATAATTCTAATAGTACACTTCAGTCATTCTGGAAGATTTATAAAGTACGGTATAACTAAAATAGATCGATCCAAGAATTATTTAGTGACCATTTACGTTGGCGTTTTTTCTTTTTCCAAGCATATATAACTTACGATTATAACAGTAACCATTGAAATACAATAATGAGTGATGCAGCTAAAGCACTTATTTGAAGCTCAAAATAGCAATGGACTGAAATAGGAGAATCTATAGTAATAGACAGATTTCGACGTCGCTTATGGCAAGGTGATCCTTTTCTCTAACTGATCTGGCGAAAGCCGAAATAATCGAAACAATCGACGTTTCTCTACCATCTATATGCATAATGATGGTAGTAAAGGTGTCTGCAATACAGCTATACTACTTATAAGTGTATGTCTCTCACCTATGGTATGCACGGGTTAATGACAAGGTCTTTCTCATATGGAAATTTGAGAGCCTTTCGTCAAGCCGATTGAATGATCAAGATTTTTATAGTATCCGACTCCATGGTATTGTTACCCAGCTGCACCGGGTATCGGTAACATTTACATATATTCCAGAACTATTGGACACATGTAGTAACTGTTTTCGTGCTTATATAGCGAAAGCCGTAATATATTCGCTAACAATGGAATTTCACTGCTGGAAGCGTTTAGGTCAAATACCTGTCATTTGTTATTGTACTTTACACAGTATATTCCTGCTTGACATCTCATTAGAGACTGTTTTTAAACGAAAGTAAGGAAATGAAGATTATTGTAGTCTCAGCAGTTAGAAGAGAAAAGTTTTTTTAATTGAGATCCCATTAGTTTATTTCGTCAACAATTAAATAGATACAGGTTTCATAAAGAAAGGAATTTTACTGTTCTTCTATTTAAAAGTGATATATTATTTCATATATATCACTTACATTGACCAGTAAGAAGCATATAGTAGCCAAGGAAACGAGTTTGTTGCAGCTGTTGTTGCTTATTAAGTGCTTGCGTCCTGCTTTCCGTTGGTATTACTGTTATTTTGCCGAGTATCTGCCAAACCCAATTTAGCATCCTTGAATGGTAAACCTTTGTGTAATCTTAATGCAGGCAATGTACCGATAGCGGATGAATCTGATGCAGCGTCAGTGGAAGCAATGTTTGATGTTGTGTTATCAGGGTTTGCCAAAGGCAAAGCTGAAACAGTTATGGCCAGAAAGAGAAAACCAACGAAAAGGATAGCAAAGACACGATAACAAGAGTTCATTGTAATTGTTTATGTGCAATTAGGTTTCAGAAATTGGGATGCTTTAGGGTGATCTCAAAGGTTAAAAGTTAGAGAAGGAAAGAAGAAAGGAAAGATTTAAAAAAGCTGAGATAGTAGAGTCTTATATAGCAAAGTATAAGATGTTGGCCGGCCCCTTGGCCCTCATTTCTTGTTCGAGATGTCTGTGAAATACACATTGCACAATTATTTATTTTTTCTCGGTTCTCAGGTACAGTTCAAACAATAAGCATATTACAGAACGTGTATCGTTCAAGCATGATAAATTAACAATAATAATCTTTTATTTGAAGATGCATATAAAAAAAAAAGAAAAATAGAAACTGATAATCATATGATGAAGGACATAAATTAGTAAATGTTATTTATACAATATACAATCTCACGTAAAGTACAGAACCATTATGAAGAAAGGAAATGGAATGAGAGCGAAAAAGAGAGGCATACAGATGGATAAAGAAAAGTGACCATTGGATGTATACAGAAGGAGTAGAATCCTTTGTCTTGATTCTTTTTTTTTTTTCTTTTTTTTTTTTGGTTTATTGCCTCAGAAGGCAAGGGTCCAATTACCGACTAAGTGTACTTGCCGATAAAATCCGTCTTAACGTACTCGACTTTTGAAAAAAGAATGATGCAGCTGATGTAGACGATTTCTCTGACGCTTTATCCGCTTCCATATGGCCATTACTGTCGTTATTGTCACTATCGCCACGGATATAATCATCAGCAGTAGTAGGTAACGTTAAAGCATTATGAGAAGCTGTTTGCTTTGCAATCTTTATATTATCTTCTTCATTGGAAATTGGGTAAAATTGGGCCATTAATATTTGATTTGGGGTTGGTAACATATGACTATTGCCGGTTGAAAAAGGGGACGGAAATGAAGGTAGAGAGTTGTAAGAGAATTGGTAAGGTTGATGTTCTTGTTGATACATATGCTTATCCAAAATAGCTATCAGGCTTTCATGCTGTTCAATCATTGCTTTCCATATCAAAGTCCATTGTTTATTCTTGATAGTTTGCTGAGCGATCAATGCAGAAGATTGCTCGAGTATATTGATCTTTTTGTTATTAGAACTGCCTCTCTTCCTTCGTTTACGGAATGTGGTAGCTGTATGATCCAGGAGTGATTGCTCAAAGCCGGTACAAACAGGTGCTAATACCGTAGCCAAAGCCTCGGGACACATCTTGTTGGCTTTGACATGATGTTGTACCTGAGCTGTCATGAGTAAGATCGCATGCAGTAACTGTCGATGATAATATGGTAGCTGTAAGATTATACTGACTAAATCTTTTACATTGATAGCGGTACGATATTTTTGTTCGTCTACAAGTATGGAAGAAGCGGAGGATAATGATACGAGGTATTGAAATTGATCGTGGAAAGTGACAGGTATAACTGGTTCAGGCAGTTCACGTAAATACTTTTTAACGAGACTAGCGAGAGTATGGATATCAAATTGTGAAGCGTCGAAGTTTATATCCTGCTGTTCATGTGCAGTATCTAATTTTTCTTTGAGCAGATTTACTTCTGAAGCTGATCCAGATAACCGAAATATACCTTCCGTAGTTAAGCCTTTTCAGACAATGAAAAAAAAAAAAAGAAGAGAAACGCATCAGCAACCTATCATACATAAACTCTGGTTCATGCACTCTTTTGAATATATACCTCTTTTTGTTATCTCTTCGAAACAAATAGCAACAGGGCTGGGTACTTTCAATTCCCATAATTTGGTACCTAGTTTCGAAGCGTCACATAATGGAACTCCAAAGATGCCTGAAACCAACGCTGTTTAAGCAAATGCCTCGGTTGATTGTGGTTATTTAGGTACATTCTACATACCTTTCACAGGTACATCATTTTGAAAACACAAGTCGTTACTTTTTGACTTTGAAAACCAGTTGGAAAATAGGTTTCTGTATTTCTTCCTTTTTTGATTATGGCTGGTATTGGTGTTTGTCATATAAAACGATAGAAAACGAAAAGTTGAGCAGATTGTAGAAGAAGGAAAGGAAAGGGAAATAGCTTGTTGATGAGGAAGCAGAAAACTGGCCTTTTTTTTTTGTTTTAATTCGGATTTATTAAAAAAGGCAAAAGCATATTGTTTTCGTTAATGTCCAAAATAGGGGTCTTTTTTCCATTTCAAAACACAAACAGGTACAACAGCACGCGAAGACGGCATTAGAGCATAATATAAAAAAAAAAGTACGAATTTTAAAGTCCTTCTTTTGCGCACAGAGAAGCTGTTTTTCTTCTCGTCTTCACTTTGCTTTATCTATCTCTTTCTTTTGTATTCTGTTGAAATCCTCTGCTAACAAAAAGCGAAGAGAAATGCAGCAATCAAGACTTCTTACTTGACTGAATGGCTAAACTTGCCAGCTTTATCAGTGCATCACAAATCAATGGCATGTATTAATCCAGCTTCTATAAAGATGGAGTAAATTGATTTCAGGAGCAGTAACCCTACAAACAGTGTTCCGGGCATGCTTTAAAAAGTAGTATTTTCCTTACGAAGTAGATTATGTTTGGGTTATTATTGACCAAGTGCTATCAACAGAGTTATCGGCTCTTTCTGTTTCTTCATATTAAAAAAGGATGCCCCATTTCTGTTTTAGTTTTTGTGATTGTCAAATAAGCCTTTTGAGGTTTTTTTTAAATAGAACTGAAACTACAAGTGCCTGTACAGGACATTGATTTGAAAGATTAACACTTTGATGATCAGCAGATTTAAGCAGAAGGCAGGGGTTTCGTATTAACTGATTATGTAGTTCGGAATTTTTGAGGTCTGAGTAGCAAGTACGTAACAGCTAGTACTGTAATATTATCGATGAAGTATATTAAGTGTTGGCAGTATGTCTGTTGATGCGCTCTGTACAACATACAACGCTCAGATTTTATTAGCTTGATTTGGAACAATAGCAATGACAGACTTCTTTGTACTATCCATTACTCGTACTGATCTTACGATCACACTTTTCATAATATTTATTGAAATATAACCTACATAGCTCAAATATGCTAGTCATTGAAATATGCATATTTATAGCAACTCAAGGTGTATTTTGCCTGGCAAACAATTGCGATTTTCCATATGCATCAAGGGCAGAATGGTTGTTGTATAAGCTAGTAAATGCATTCCCCAATGCTTATGTTGGCAAACTATAGGGAAAAAAAAAATAAGTTACACATTCTTGTTGCATGTGAATGCAGGTATATAAAAGCTGCTAAATCTTTCTTTTTTCTCTATCAACTCTATTTGTTTATAATCATCGATCAATAACTAATGCCAGCGCTAGGACTGTTTGCATCAAATAACAACAGCGCTCTAGCGCCTATCGCTTTTGCACAAACTATCAGTGTTTCATTAGTCTTTCTTACAGGATTGCTGGCACTTAAATATCCTGACCGAGCCATTTTTGATGAATATCGTGAGGGAATCAATAACCGCAAAGGATGGCCTCTTGTTGGTAGCCTGCCAGCCATCGTATCTAATGCAGAAAAATTGCATGAATTCTTATTGGATGGCTTCAAAGAAAGGCTGACTGGGTAAAGTCATCTAGCTGAACTGTTGCTCAAATATGTAAGGTTGTTAACATAAATCTTCTATATCAAATTGAAGGACGGCTTCATCATTAGGTTTACCGCGATCCATTTTTACGATCGACCCCAGGAATGTGGAGCATATTTTGAAATGTAAAAATAAGATAACACCTCAGCAAATTATATTCATGCTGACAAGTAATATCTGATTATTGACAAGGTGCTGCCCTTCATTTTCTGTTCTTTAGACAACTTTGAAAATTATGTTAAAGGTCCACAGTTGAATTCTGCAACCGGAGATCTATTAGGCCATGGTATATTTAATGCAAATGGAGAGAAATGGAAATATCAAAGAAAAACAGCGAGTCATATTTTTAATGTGAAGAATTTTAGAGATCATTTCACTGCGTAGGTCATCAAAACACTACATTGCAGCCATTGTCTTTGGATAAAGCAGTAACTGTGATCTTTCTAATTTTAGTGTGTTCGTAGAAGAACTGGATATCATGAGCGCAGGCATTCTGGATAAAGCAGCAGACACTAATCAGATCGTTGATTTCCACGATATCATGTTCAAATTTACCTTGGATTCCTTCATTCTGTAAAGAGAAAAATGGAGCGTCAAGTTACCTTCAGACTAATAATGACATTCATATTCAACATTTAACTCTAGTATCGGTTTCGGTGTACAACTAAATGCTTTAAGTAGCAAAGAAAAAGTTCCGTTTGCAGCCTCTTTTGACGAATGCCAATTAAACAGTTTCAAGCGCTTTGTCAACCCAAGTTGGAAATTGACAGAACCTCTCGCACATTTACTACAGCCTTGGAAGAAGAGTCTCAGTCAGCACTTACATACGGTGAATGAATTTGCTCGAGAAGTAATTGAGCTTCGGCGAAAGCAGCTGGAAAAGGGTGAAATCCATCTTGACCTATTGTCCAGATTCATGGAGGCAAGGAATGAGCACAATGAACTACTCAATGATAAAGAACTAAGAGATGTAGTCTTGAATTTTGTCATTGCTGGAAGAGACACAACAGCTCAAGCGTTATCCTGGACATTTTATATGCTTATGCTGCATCCACGCATCGAGAAGAAGCTGCTGCAAGAAGTTAATATTAGCATATCTCATGACATGAAAAACGAACCTGCTGAACTATATAATGTGATAAAAAAAATGAATTACGCCCATGCTATGTAAGTTGATTATTATTGCGGTTGTTCTTATCACACCATCTAACCGCTTTTTTGTTTCTTCGCTAAACACTCAATACAGCTTTTATGAAGTTTTGAGATTGTTCCCTTCGGTCCCAAATAACCAGAAGTATGCTTTGAACAATGATGTATGGCCTGATGGAACACAAATCCAGAAGGGTGATTATGTTACGTGGAGTCCATGGGCTCAAGGTCGGTCTGAAATTGTTTGGGGACCAGACGCAAAGCAATTTAAACCAGAGAGATGGATTATGCCAAATGGTGAACTAAAAAGAGAAACTCAGGGTCAATGGCCAGCATTCCATGGCGGCCCTCGCGTATGTCTCGGTCAGAATTTAGCTACATTGGAAGCTTTGGTAGCTCTTGCTTATATTGTAAAAGACTACAAGCTAACGCTAGTTCCTGGACAGAACATTACCTATCAAGTCTCTTTAACATTGCCTATGAAAGAAGGAATGAAGGTCTATGTTGAGCGACGAAGGAAATAATTAAGAACTTAGAACACGCGATTACAGTATTATTATTATTACGTAAACTTAAACTTCATGAACTAATCTTATAAACTCGTAATAAAAAAGACGAGCCATGGAACCAATACTAATCCTATGCTTCTGTTATGATAATGTGTACCGTATATCTTGTCTTATAAGTACGTATCACGTTTGTTACCAGATCAATTTTTGCGGAACTTTAATTTGCAGCCACGGCTTCCTCTTCATGGACAATGAAGAAGGAAGAAAAAGGAGGATCTACTTCTTTCTGAAGTAGCAAACTCGCCAATGACTTCGGCCAATACACTTGAAATTGTTCTTCGATATGCCTTATTGCACTGTTGCAAAGCTGAACAGGTAAAACGAAAAATAGATCATTTGAAGTTGTCTGGATTGGCTTCAATTTACCAACGTGCATAAAGTGGATAGAGCCGACGAAAGAATGCCTTGAAGCTGGCAGCACAACTGTAGAACTATGCGGTAAACCTTACAGAAAAATCGATTTATTCAATAAATGTACTCAGTTGCTCATTGGCCTTGGCTTTAGATCTACTGCTAACTTTCTTGTTTTCAACAACGCGAATTGCCGATGCTTTGATTGAGGAATACTTAACTATATCAATAATTGGGCGAGCAACACTAAACTCAACGAACGCTACGCTATCCGCCAATAATAATCTTCAGAGCGACATGGATACTAGTATAAAGCCTCTTATTGAAATAGATACTTTTATAACTCAACTGCTACCATTCCTCGAATCTACAACAACCAGCGGCAACTTTGAACAATCTCACCATTGGACCTTTTTACTGAGACTTTTATCATATATACTAGCCCCGCTTGATTCCGATCGGATTATTGTTGATTTGCAAAGAGGAAAAGAAAATTCGCTAGTCGAGATCCTTATTGATGTTTTCAAACTTCTGTCACATATACTTGCCACGGGGTTGTATCACGATTGGTATATTAAGGCTACTGACAGTACTAATAGAATATCTGGTAGCACCAATGCGCCGCTTGCAGCTACCATGTCATTTCAAAACAATGAAAATTACAATAATAATAATACACAACCTGCGTTCGATTCTCAATTCTCATTTGTGTCTCAGACTTCGATAGATTTGGGGGATGGAGGAATTGATGCGACACTCGATATCGATAATACACAGGTTCAAATAGAAGACGATGGTATAGTGATGCTGGACAATAACGAGGGAGTAGAAACCGGCGGCGAAGCCAGACTAAAGAAGGACCCGAGTATGGCCGATGGCAAAAGCGACAGTCAGAAGAGCAAGGCAGGAAGAGAACTTAGTAAGACGAACTCAGCAGTTATTGAGAATGCTGTTCTAGCAGCGCAAATTATGATTATGTTGATAGAAAAAAAAGATGTCAAACGTATTTTCGAATTGCAACATAACCTAAAACGACAGCTAGAGCAAAAGACAGAAGAAGGGATAGAAGGTGCAAATGATACCACACAGCACGACAACAACAACGGTAGCAGTAATGCATTTGAACCATGGATCGAATGCCAAATTAAATTAGACCCCAAAAACCCTGCTATCAAAGCGTGCAGATCAAATGAAGCCTCTCAGAACTCAATCATTCAACGGGCTTTAACGTTAGTACAAAAATTGACAGATAGGGATATAGAACGAAGAATGGCTGTACATATGAAATATCATGAATTGGAAGATGAAGGCACAGCAAGAGCCATGCCAAGTGCGGGGGTCATGGGTCTTTTATATCATATGGTGCAAATCAGGCCTTCTCTTGACGATGATTATATTTTGGATCACTTGGTTAAGCTACAGACAATAAAAGGTTCTTTTGATGAGTCATTTTTCTTGGAGATTTGGCTAACAGCCCTTGGTGGCCTTCGAGAAGCATCGTTGAATACGAGTTGCCAAATTCCCCCTATGATCGAGAAAGAGAACATTATATCAAAAGGCAACACGAACCAGAATTGTAACTCTGTTGTGGCTACGAATAGACTTCTATGGAAGAGTATAGTCTTAGTCAAGGTAAAAAAGACAAAACAGAAGAACAAACGAGGCATTGCATAGTCATTTTTTTAGGGAGTCTAACTGAAGAAGTATGTGATTTTTTAGTTGCCTGATTTGTTGGACAAATTACAGCATTTAAAGCGAGATAAAGGCATTAAGCTGACAGGTACTGATGAGGTGAGTCATTTCTAGGATATAGTTTTGGTGCGGCTTATTTTTGACCAGCAAGGCTATTTACACCATTGTTGTAGTCATATAATGCCTTTGAGTCAGCCTTAATGAAACTGGAAGCATTTACTGGCCTTATCAATGCTTGTAGCATCCCGGCATGCTGCACGGAATATTATGCACCAGATTCGACGTGCTCGTCACTTGTGGATAAAATGATAGCGGGAGAAAAAGGAACAGAAAATCTAGAGGCTGAAGACGATTTCATGAATATGATCAATGAGATGGATTCTACAGCTGACGATTTGAATGGACCAATTTTGAAGTATTTGCATGCTTTAAGCAATAATGACATATTCACAAATATTGTGCTTGTTTGTCACAGACATGGATTTGTGCGGTCAGAGGTTGTAGAAGAGCTTTTACAAAAGAGAAAAGTGAAAGAACAAAATGATAGCATGGACATCGATAATGATTTAGGGGAATTAACTCCCGTTGCTGCTGTTGATCAGGTGAATTGAAGAATAGATTGATGAAACTTGTAAGAAAGGAGCTTCCTAACTCTTTTCTTCATGCGTGTTTCCCAGAATATCGATGTGCGATTTAAAAGCATTAAAGAGAAATTGTCATCTACTGCTTTGCTGGAATTGATACATATTGGATTAGTATCACCTATTCATCTGAGAAAGATTATTGACTTCATTTTAGCTCTGTTGAAAGAGAAATCTATTGCGAATGATTTCTATTCACTTTCCACAATTTGTGATGTTCTAGCACAATGCCCTTGCAGCGTCGATTTGATTCTTCAGCTTTATACCCCGCAAGAATTGCTCAGCCCTTTAGAGAATATCTGCAACAATTGGGACCCCAATGGCTACCAAACAGAAATGATAGATGAATTAACAATTCTAACAACTGAAGAAAGCAAGGAGAAACTAAGTGGAGGGCACTTACTCTATCAAAAATACGGCAGAATCTGGAATTTTGTAATTTCAGTAGTGAAAAGATTCAAGGTAACAAAGTAAGAAAGCATGAAAGAATGCTCTCCCTCCTCGTCCCTATTCTTTCCTCCAACCCGAACTATATTCTGACGTCAAGAAAAAATCTATTCAGCTTTATAGAGATTTAGATAAGGTCTTCATCGATAAATCTGGCCTCCTCTATACATACTTTGCCGAGGGACCAACTATTTATGGTATTGATATCTTGGATGATTCTATGGAAGTCTATATTGAGAATTGGATGAGCGGTCTCGCAGCAGGAGACGAGTTATCCGAAGATTTGCTCAAGTCGTCAAGCCCTCAAATTCTCCTGAAGATTTTCCCTAGCATTATCCAACGTGCTATTTTACTTTATAGCAATAAGCAAATGGACAATGACACGTTTGTCCGTATCATTTCTTATTTCCAAAAGCCTGTGTTGGACTTTACTTTATCGGGTATTTTCAATATCCTTTGTGAAGAACTTTTGAACGGACAATCTGCTATTGCTCTTTTATGCTTGCGTCAGTACATTATGGGTTGTAATAACGAGAACAATAACTGCTCGCCTCTTTCGCGTGATATCAGTCTCCATCCTGTTTTGGGATCACTAGAATCCTTATTAGAATTTAAGCGTCAAGAGGCCGCTTTCTCGACAACAGAAAATGAGGAGGATATTCAATTGGTAAAGGGCATGTCTGAACTTATGCAATATATTCATACGGACAACAAATTGGATAAATTAACAGAAGACCATTCTATGATGCATGTGGAAACGGTGACGACCGGTGTGATACCCTCAACCTTATTTGAAAAGGCATCTACCATGTTTCGCTATATTGTGAAGAGCGGTCGCTCGTTGTACATGGGTGATGTAGATACAGACACCAATGCCCTGTGGGATGATCAAGCGCCTACAAAAATGCAAGTTGTTTCTCATTGCTTGGATATGACTTTATTTGAAACCGCTCTAGAAATTGGTGGTGGTCATTGGTTTGTCAATATGATTGTAGATCAAGTATTAGAAGCAGGGAGAAGTGGAGGCGCTGCTAGAGCAGGTAAGAGAGAATGGGATGAAAGATGTTTGTGAGGAAAAAAGAAAAAAAGTTAAAAAAGTTCAGACAGCTTTCCCTTGCTGACGGAGGCTCTAACACGACTCCTTGGCCTTCTTTCACACATCGACGTATATAGCTGAATTGGGCTCTTGCCTTATCACAACACCTTTATTATACTCAGCCAATCGATATAACAGCTGTATCAATCTATTGAGATGCTTGCTACAGGATGTATTACCGTCGAGCCTTCATCATTGTGCAGAAAAAAACATGTCATACTTCCAAGGACAGACGCTTGGTGTATTTACAAGTGATTGTTTGGTTTTAATGCAGAACAGAGATGAAACAGTCAGCAAGCTTGGAAAACTGTTCTTCAATGACTTGTACATCAATAACAGCAATAGCCATGATAACGATGAAAGTAGTCATCGTACCGAGAGGAAAAAATCAATAGCAGTGGTAGACGAGCCACAGATCGTTGAAGGAACACGATTTACCGCTTGGGACGGCACAGTAACGAAAAGCGCTGTATGGCGAGGTTTTATTAAAGGACTAATGAGCAATCCTATGATAGAAGAAGTTTGGCCAAATGCTTTTATTTAACGACCTCATATTACATTAAATCATCAACTGTACATATCTATGAAACTGAACGATAATAGATTGTTATAATTTCCAATATGAAATTAAATTGAATTTTTATGGTTTTTTTTTGGGGGTGGTATATATACGAAGAATATCACTAGTTACCTATCAGCGGCTTTACACAGTGACTAAAGGCGTATTCACTGTATTACTCTGAATGGAATATTCACCAAAGCCTTCTAAACTCACAATGGTGTCGTGAAGATTTACAATAGAAGGGTCGTGGCTGACACTAATAATTGTAGTTCCTAGTGTTTTCAAAGCATTGTAAAAGTATTCACTGGTTTCTGCATCTACTGCACTTGTTGCTTCATCCAACACTATATGAATGAGAAAATGATGTAATTTAATAGAAAGCGAGAGAGGGGCATGACTATAATTTGTCTCTCAATTTCATTTTCACTGATCTACCTGTAAAACGGGGTTTCCAGTAAAATATACGAGCAAACGCTAGTCGTTGCCTCTCGCCAGGAGACAGCAAGCTATTCCATTCTTCACCATAAATTGTATCGTAAGATTCAATAAGCCCTGACAAGTGACGTAGGTGAACTTTATCCAAGAGCTCAAGCACTTCCTCGTCTGTAACTAAAGAACGCATAAAAGTATGTATATGCGTATAGTGTTAGTCAAGTTGTCTATATTCTTCAAGAGTAGGAACATACTTTTCACAGTGGAAGATGAAATCCGGCTACTATCACATCGCCCATTGTTGCCAGTAGGACTGCTAGGATATATGAGTTGTTCTCTCAAAGAGCCCACAATCAAGTAAGGCGTTTGAGGTAAATAGATGATATTCTTGCCTACATCGGAAGCACCAGAAATTTCTATAGAACCTTCGTCACAAGGCCATAGACTCGCTAAGGCACGAAGAAGAGACGTTTTTCCAGAACCATTTGGACCAACGATAGCCACACTTTCACCCACGTGAATGGTTAGATTGAAATGTTGTACTATCAACTTCTTGAGACGACGACGACGCTCATGAGGTGTAGAAAGAGAGACGTCTCTGAAGGTAATAGCAGCCGTCGTAGGTGCGTTGCTATGGTTGCTGGTGTGAGCTGTAGTTTGAATGCTATTCCTGTTGCTACCACTACTCGTACTCAATTTTTCACTTTGTCTGCATTCTTCATCTGCTTTTTCGTTTATTTCATTCAGTGTTTCCAAAAGCTCACTTATACGAGCAGTATAGCCTGCAAGATCAGAAACTTTACTTGATTGCTCCAGGATGGTTGAAAATAGATAAATCAAATACATGGCCACGAAAGAATTCTGATGTATGGTAAAGAAGAGCAAAAATGAAGAGATCAGTCACCCGTACCTATTCCTTTTTCCATTGTGAACGAAAGAGTTTTTGTTTTACTGCACTGATGATCGAACTCAATTCTGAAGCATCTTTTCCGTCAAACACTCCCATGAATAGGGGAATAGAAATGATCAAATAACTAAGCACCGACCCCAAATAAGAGAAACTTTCATTTGCCACTAATGAAAAATAATCATGTATTGGTTGTGCATTCTGACCTCCTGAACGAAGCGCAGGATAGAAATACAAGTGTACATCGTCTTTTACCTTTCAAAGGGAACTCTTTATTCACAATGGTTTTCTGATAGGCAAGTAGTGTATCCAAACTCTGTTGCGCTCTCATCCTCTCATCGTCTTCTCCTGCACAAAAAGCAATGGATTCTACAAAGTCTCTTAATCGAACGTGCAAATATCTAAAGTTTCCTTCTTGTAGTTCTTTAAAAAAGACAGCATTGACCAAAGGTTGAATATACTTTTGACTTAGGTAAGAACCCACAACAAAATAGGTGTAGATGAATAAAGGTCCAGAGATACCCGTGACCATGGTGCACTTGTAAGTATAATAGACGACCATGATGGGCGCAATAATCAGGTTGGTAACTATTTGTCGTAGTGTTTCGGAGAACTTTTCTATATCTTGCGTTATACGTTGATCTCTATCACGTAGGGCGTTGAGATAGGGGGTGGGGGGGGAGGGCGTAGGTTAGAGAAGAAAAAAGATACAAATCTATAAAAGTAGATTGCACACTTTACGGATTATCAATCTTGTTATACTTTGTCAAAAGGGTATACATGGCTTTGGATCGTAGATATTGATTTTGGATATGGATCGTGAGCAATTCTCTCGCTTTCAAAGCAAACAAACCTCCCATGAAATTCAACAAACTTTTGCACTATTCAAAAAACGTAAGCATTGGGGGAGTTGTGGAAAGGGGATACAAAGTGTCAGTCATTTTGTCTCTGTTTTCTGAATGTGAGCATGACAATAGAAAATGGGTCTTCATAAAAAAGTGTTTCTTTACAATAGCAATCACAAATACAAGCAACAGACATGGGATGATGAAGGTACCAAATTTTGCTTTATCCTTGGTAGTAAGTATAGTATAAAACTGGCTCGGTATCATGCCCACGAAATAAACAAGTATTTCGTAAAGTACAGCCAGGGTGACGAACAGAATATAAAGCCAGAATAAACTATTTTGTCGAGCTTTCTTTTTTGTTGACCAGCAAGGATAGATAGCGTTGCTTTTGAACAGTATTTTCAAGACAGAAAAGAGTCTGCTGAAAAACAGCATGTCAAACTTGTAGTTTTTTGGTTGTTGGCTGTTGTTTTGCTCGATTGAATCTGTATCGGCCCCATTGTCACTGTCTTTATCGATAATACAGTCGTCTCTATGTTCTAAAGAGGAGGAGAGCAAATTTTCTTGCTCCTCACTCATTGGAAATCAATGGTTTGAAAGTGAATGAGAGAAAGATGAGGAAAAAAAATAAAAAAAGGGGAATCCGTTGATGATGGTAAGGGTCTTTGATTCTTTTCTTTTGCTACACAAAGTACCTATGCCGCTGTTGGTCGAGATGATCTCAGGGTCTTAGTTATCCAATAAAAGAAATGTCAAAGCGGATTTTTCTTTTTTTTTTTTTTTTTTAAATCATTCAAAAAAAGAAGAAAACGATATGCCCACTGCCACTACTTTCGATCTATTTGAAGAAATAACTGTTGAAGAGCAACAAGAATTAGACAATAGAAAAAAACAATTTAATGTCGATATTGAAAAACAGATCGCTGCTTTGCCAGCAGATCCAAAGCAACGATCGATGAGTGAAAATCGCTTCATTTTTAATCACGTCCGTGAGGAAAAGTTTGCACGACCTGGTCAGCACCGTCAATTACTTTCACGACAAGAATGTCAACATGTCCTTGACGTGTGCAGAGCTCAGAAAGCCGATAGCCATCAGTGGACGACCGATCGTCATTCCGCTTTTCCTACTACTGACATTCCCGTCCGTCATGATGACCAGTTACGCCACTTGGAAGATCTTGTAAAGACACGTTTATTTGATGAACTTGCCGACCATTATGGATTCAAGGCGTCCGACCTGGCATTTCGAGATATTTTCTTGGTAAAATACTCGGCTTGTGCTCAAAGGGGCTTGAAACTGCATACAGACGGATGTTTGTTTTCCATTACGTTACTCATCAGTCATGAAGATGATTTTGAAGGCGGAGGCACTTATTTCAAAAACATGGATGACATTGTTTATTTGAAGCAAGGGGATTGCGCTTATCATGATGCCCATGTCTTACATAGTGGCGTGGATATAACGAAAGGAGAAAGATATATCTTGGTTGGATTTATAGATACTGTTGACACCGTGTCAAAGGATGAAAAAATGAATAAACAAACGTTGAGAAGGTAAAAAACAATTCGAAAAGAAAGGCCATTGATTTGAAAGAGACGGAGGGAAAGGTTTGTGTTTATTCTTTCGAGGTGTTGTTTGTTCGTTCATCGGTAGGCACTCCTAAAATGGCAGCCACCCTACGTTTCGTCATATGCTGTATATGCCAATGTACATCTTCATTCTTTTGCTTTTTGCTCTTCAGCACATCAAGGAATGCCGTTACTATATCGGACAAGTCCACACATTTACAGCCTTCCTCGACTTCTATACCGATAAAGTAGTAAGTCAAATACAGAGTACCTGGTGTGAAAATGCCTGTGTTCTGTAACGATTTGACCTCTTCCATGGTATAGTTGTTTCGTAAGGCTTCCTTTTCTGAATGAGTCCGGTAATTATATATACTGGTTATTTCTTTGCTGGCAGGTTGCATCAATCGGATAAATCGTGATTTTTCCAATAACCCGATAAAGACTGGTATATTATGTGCCATGCGTCTAATCCTAAGTAGCCCCCCATCATTTCAACGCAACGAAAAAATTAGTTTGTCTGTTTTGCTTTACTATCGTAAGAAGAAGACGACCGTCCTCTTGAAAATAGATGATTTTTTACCAATGTTCATGGTTATTCGCTGTTGTACAACTTGTTGTAATGGTTAAAAAGTGATGGTATCTTTTAAAGTAATTCACTGCATTAAAAAATTTGTTGAGTTTTTTCAATGGACTGACTTGGGTATTCAGTATAATGGATGCTAGCCAACGAATGACGTAAAAGAAAAAAAACAACACACACACCAGTAAGTAGATCTATCTATTGATATATCCTTTTTCCTGCCTACTTGTGAATGCCACATTTTTCTCTATAAAATACAATACCTCTTTCGAATTCTCTCGTCATGATGGTTTTGGTGGATTTAGTCACATAGGGTGCTGCATTAGACACTGGATAACAAGGGGACACTATCGGCATGACAGCTTCCTCAAATTCTTTCAACATTTTGTATTCCAGCTTTTGGTTACGTCCTGGTATTTTGTCTGTAAAGAGGACTGGCGTTGGCCATGGCCAATCAGCCCAGGTATCATAAAATCGAATCAATAACTGCGAGATATCTAAATTGGGTGCTTGCCGATGGGTCATGTATATTTTAAGCAGGAGTAATGTCCAGGTGCTGCCATTCAAGTAGCCTAAAGGTTTGTTGTAGATTTGACGTTGACTCGCCCAGTGTTTGATGATTTGCAAGCACGAGTTGAAAAGCAGTCTGTGTTCTGGTTTGATGTGGGATTGGATGAATTGACAAACGCGAGGACCGTCCATACTTGCGACACAAGTGGGGTCGATCCCTTCCAGGAGGTTGTCATCGAGAAGGTCGAGGTTGTCTTTAACAATGGTCGGTAATCTCAATCGAACAAAGGAGATATCCACAGAAATATTGTCAATGACGCATTTGATGATGGGAACCGTCGCTCGACGTACTAGCTATGGATTCCTCCCCCCCACCCCCCATGACAGAAGAGTAAATTAAGGAATATCAGTCAGGTGGAAGGGGACGAAGAGAGCTATTTGTGTTTCCTTACCTCTACATCAAGGACGGTGGCCATTTTTTTAAGATGGCGAGGAAAATATTGAAAGAAATCCTGTCTGCGAATGGACCAAGGACAGAGTAAAACACAATCAATATCAGAGCTCCTCGTATAGCCACCTAAAGCGTAAGAGCCAAAGGGTGCCAGATGACATGTAGGTGGGTTGAACTTGTTGTCTGGATTGTCCATCAAAACCGACTCGACGAAATTGGGCAATATCTTTTCCAATAAATTGATCACCCTTCTCCTATGAGAGGGCGAGTCCGTGAAAGACGACTGATAAATACAAAGAACTCTTTTCTCAAACAACAGTAGTATCTGACTCACCTTTTCAAGGCCTCTTCCTGAGTTTCAACAATATGATTGTTTTCTAAAAAAGCGATCCATTGCTCATTAGTAATGTCTGTTGTTGTTGTCGTCATGATGGGGGCGTGTCAATGAATGAAATCTGAGCAAATAGACGGGGAAATAAATAAATAGTGTATGCAGAATAAAATCAGTTGTAGTATCAATGGATATTGTAGAGATATTTATCAGGGTAATGTAGGGTATGCACTCTATGCTTTCAAGTTGGGATGCATTTAAATACAATGAAAGAGTCGCGCGGTTGGTATAGACTATTTTAATTTTATTTTTTTATTTTTTTGTTTTTTTTTGCATAATTTTGGGACGTCTTGCTTTTTAATTGAACGTGACTTGATTCAAGGGAAAAAGAGCTTTTTGATGTATATATGATCCTATCAGGTACAGCCCCTATCGATGGCTTTCATCAACAAAGGAGATGTACTTTCATCGTACTTTGAATTGTTTCTGTGTGTTAGCAGAAAGGCATTCACAATGTTCTTTTTACCCCTTCTACAGGCATTCACCTTATTCAGCATGAGTGATGGAGTCACTGTAGGATGCAGGCATATATAATGTCTAGGTGCAAAAAAAGCAAAACACTCGCGGCATCAGTATGCACTTGCTCTTTTAGGACACTACAAGTGTGGTTAGATTGTCAAACGATTCGATAAAGATGGGATAAAGTCTCTGGAATGAATTTCAAGAATGATAACGCATGCCAATCCAGCGTACATACCTCTGAGCCTCTGTGATCCTCGAATAGATCACGTGTACGCAAAAAAAGAAACCAAAAGGCGAGGGGCAGAAATTGAGTGTTGACACGGGGAAAAGTGATAGACTTATTATTTTTTTCTTTTATGCTTCCTATCGGATTCCTTTTTAAAAACCCTAAACATTCAAATCTAAAAACTTCAACATACAAATTAGTTTTTTATTCGCACATGCATCCATTTCACGAGCCCCTAAACCCTTATTCAATGCCATTTTTTTTTCATTGGTCTTTATCAAAGTTTCATGGACGAGATCTCTAGGCTTTTCATCACGGTGGACATCCTTTTTCCGGTTTTAGTAAAAAGAGAATCGTTACTGTATGGCATGGATGTCACCTTTTTTTCTTTTTTAAAGAGGAAAAAAAGTGTGTGTTTCTATCTCCCCTCCCCCGAGCAGAATTTTTTTTTTTTTTTATTTATTTTGTTGGGCTTGTTGAGAGTTTTGTGTTTGTGTGTTTAATTGAAATACGTTTTTTCTATTGCTTAGGTGTTATATCATTGACTTGACCGTTTCACTTCCTTCTTCGAGTCAACTCGGTTAGGCCCAGTGAAAAGGGGGAAAAAAAAAGAAATGGCTACCCAAGGAACCTTGAGTTTAAAAAAAAAAAAAAAGGAAAAGGCCAAGAAAATACAGAATGATCACATTATTTTATATAAAGTTATGTTTCTCAAGAATAGTTAGTTATAAGCTTAGGTCCCACGTATTGGTAATTTATCATTTTCTGCAGTCGTCATGCCGTAATGATGGAAATTTTCTGTATTACACCCAAAAAAGTAGAATGTTGAGAAGGTCCTCAAAAAATGGACGCACTGCATGATCGTTGATTCTTTATTTGGGACAAGAGCTCAGGGCATAAGGGATATTTGATCCATCGTCTGACTTTAAATCCATTCCTTTAGAAACTTTCTGTAGAATAAAAAAAAAAAAAAAAAAAAAAAGACAACGTATCGAAAGTCAAGGAAATTTCCGTTTATCAGATCCCCTGTAGACATGTCTCTGCGCAATTTTTTAATCACGAGAGTTCCAATCGTTTGGAGGGTTGATTTGAACATAAAAAGGATGATAAAGATAAGAGGATGATGTGATAAGATAGTCATCGTCACGGGTTGAGCCAACGAGAAAAATAAGCTTTTTAACGTGGGTTTCTAAAAATAATTTCAATGGTTTTTTTTCCTATCTGTCAAGCCATTACGTGGTTGGTGTCACTTATGCTGTGCTACTCCCTCTTTCATCAGATTATTATCCCCGTTCAAACACAAAGATTCATGCTATCATGTACGGAACAAACAAAAAAAAAAAAAAAAAATCGTCAGAGGTCTGTGCACACATACACACACACAGACAAACTCGCCCCCCCCCTTTGTTGTAAAATGGTTTAAGTAAAAGCCGGACATTTTTTCAAGCCCAACAAAAATGGGATGCATGCGATGCAACAGGTGAATCATTAAATCAACAGGATAGTTATTAGCAAAAACTCAGATTCCTACGAATGACATACATTGTAGCGATGTTAATTACATTACAAAAAAAAATAATACAAATTTATTAGTATCGAACTTTCTTTTAGTAGGAAAAAAAAAGTTTAGGGGGGGAGGGAGGATTTCCATCTTTAAAATAACCAAAAATGGGAAAAATGAAGAAAAATAATTAAGAAACAATGAAAGGGGGGAAAAAATAAGTAAAAAAAAAAAAAAAAAGGAAATGCGACTATAGTACTAATATTGAGAAACAAAAAAAAAAATCAAGAGTTGACGATTTGTTCATGTTATAAACTGGTGTGTATGAGTTGAGAGTTTGTGTTGTCAAACAGATAAGGGAAAAAAAAAAAAAAAAAAGGTGATATACTACTCTCCTTGACGGTTACAATGTGTATTTTTTTTTTTTTAAATCAAAGCAGCAGCAGCGGCACCAGCAACAGCAACGGCACCAACAGCAGCCTTGTTGAGGGAAACCTTGAAGGCACCATTTTCAACAACGTTTACCTTGGCAGCTTGTTGAGAGGGTTGGGGTTGAGCGGCAGGAGAGGAAGAAGGAGCGGGAGCTGCGGAGGCAGAAGAGCTGGCGGAAGCAGAGGGCTTGGCAGCAGCAGGAGAGGCACCCGTGGAAACAGGAGCAGGAGCAGGAGCAGGATTGGTTGAACCACCAGTATTACCTTGAGCATTAGGGTTCTTGATGATGAAGAGACCAGTGTAAGAGATGTTGGGAGATTCACCCAATTCTAAAGCGTAGTTATCACCGGGAGCAATATCAGCGGGGACATTCCAAGTGTAAGAACCGGCGTTAGCATCTACATTTTGAGCAATGACAGTAACGGGTTGAAGAGCGGTGGGAATACCCTTAGCCAAGACAATCTTGGGAATCATGGGAACTTGTTGGTCAATCCTATCCATTGTCAATTAGATCGATATGATTAGTCTTCCATTAAGATCATGATTTTTTCCTTTTCGCCCAGCGCGTTTTTTTTTTTTTTTTCGAGAATGAAAAGAAAAATCGGCCTTTTCTGTCTAGATAAAGCTGGTTTTTTTTTTTTACTTACCAAGTGATAGTGGCAGGTTGACCAGCGGTGTAGACGGTACCGGTAAGAGGAGAGGTGATACTGACAATGCTGGTTTGAGCAGAGACAGCGGTGGCGAGGGTGGCAATAGCGGCGAAAATAGAGAACTTCATTGTTAATATAGAAGGGAAAAGGGTTACTTTTTTGTAATGTAAAAAAAGAGACTGGATTGTACGAGAAGAAGAAAGAAAAAATGGAAACCAGTGGATGGAAAAGAAGACGTGTCTTTTATATGTTCTTCTTTTTCGGAAAATCAGGAGCGGGTTATTAAAACAGAAAAATGCTTTTTTAATGCGTTGTTGACCCGAATAAGAGGGGGAAAAGAAGAGTATGTATTTTCTTTGATTCTCCGAAATATGTCAAAAAAAAATAAAACAAGCGAACACAAGGGTCTAAAAATAAAAAATTGTTGATGTTTGTGCCGTATGTGCCATGAAAGTTGGCTAATGCTTTTTGCCCTGTGCTTTACACAAAAACGTCAGGATTCCTTAGTTTTCTCCTTGTACCAAATAGAACGACTCCGATTCAATAAGGCTATCATTGAAATGAAGTAGTTATGATATCGAACAACTGAATTCTATTTCAGAATTTGCCAATCATCGTGTTAAGCAAGCTATCCATAAGATAGTCTCACTAGAATCCATTCCATTGTGTGTATCTACAACAAACGACGTCTCACTTTTTTTTTTTTTTTTGCGATACATGATCAGGGTTTTTTGGGTTATTTTTTTTTATTTTTTTTTGGTGGTCGCTGAGTAGCCACTATCACTATTGGCCATCGATTGTTTGATTGATTTTGATGAATAAGGTAATTGGAAAAATCTGAGACCCAAGGGAAAAAAAAATAAAAAATAGTATGGACCAAAAGTTTGTGTTTCTTGCACAGAACAGCAACCACCATTTTATTTGTCCTCGCCTAGGAGAGCAGCAGAAGGAACATTTATAAGAAAAAATGGTTCAATCAATGCATTCAATAAACGAAACAGCTGATAAGAGGCGCGTCTTGGGAAGGTTTTGTTCATGAGAACCATGCGGACACAGTAGAGCGGTTCCTGTACAATGCTTAAATGTCAGTTGCTGCTACTTTTGTCTACAATGGGGATAATGGAGATTTCTTTATTTTATTTTATTTTTTGGTGTTGAAAATTTATATTTTACGTGCGCGTGTAGGCGTGTGTGTCTGTGTGCGTGTTGAATCGGAGCCTTAGCCGTAGGAAGCACACTTTATTCAATTTGTCAGACGCATATTGATTGCATATTTTCCATAAAGAAAGTCTTGTTCCTTATCCTTACTACCACTAAAATGACGTTCTATGCTCCTTCCAATGTAAATGACAGTAGTGGTTGACTCTATTCGGTGAATTCTATAGCGTTACCGTCGCTGATTTAATCCCAAGTTTGTGAACGGTGCGTCCCATCTCAGTGTAACAGATTTCCTTTTTCGGCCGTCTCTCTCTTCCCCAACACGTCTCTTTTTCGTTGCAACAATGCTTTTGCAGAAGCTCAAAAGAACCCATCTGCTGTCTACAGCTCGATGGATTGGGTCATTTTTTTTTTTTTTTCAATGAACTGTATTGACTCTGACACCAAGTTACAGTTTTGAACAGACCTAAAAAAAAAAAAAAAAGGAACCAGTCTCTCGATCAGTCTCAGTAGCATTACACTTTGCAAAGAAGTTTATTTGTTGATATCAAACAAGACATTGTTCGACTTTATAAATAGGGTCTCTTTCACGTGCTAATGTCGTATTGTCTAAACTTGTATCAAAGTAAACAGAAGCATTCTAGCGAACTTGACGTCAAAGTGAACAAGGCACTCCAATAAAAACGTCATGCTCTCTATTGAACGATCTTGGCAAAAAAGCAAGTTTGAATAGGATCACAAAAAACCAAAAAAAAAAAAAGAAAGGTTCTCAACAAACGATAAAACGGTCTTTGTACTACCACAAAGGTTTCTCCCGTTCTGCTTTTTTTGTTCAACAGGGAAAAAACTAAATGACGCTGCTACGGATCTGATAGCTTTTTCTTTTGGCCCTGAAAAACCTGCGCTTCATTCTCATGTGTCGGATACAAAGAATAAACCCATATTACTTTTATTGAGGCATGGATCTCTGCATGGATTTCTGCATGGATTTCTGCATGGATTTCTGCATGGATTTCTGCATGTAAAAAAGTGTGCGTATGTAGAGGATAAGAATCGGTGAAAGATGTATGTTTATTTTCGAAACGAATAAAAAATGCTTCAAAAAATGTGCTTCACAGCAAGTTCGCTCTCTAATTACTGCGCGTTTCTTTTTTCCTAATTTATTCCGTGACCAGGTTTCAAAAAAAAAACCACACAGTTTCGGCTCGGTATTTTTTATTATTTACAAAAGGTTCCCCCCCCCAACCTCCATCACCCATTGACAGTTTACGAATTGCTGAAAATCTGTTGATGGCCAAAAATAATAGGAAAAAGAAAAGCAACCACCATAAAAATACAAACAGCCATTGGAAAAAGCAGCGATATCATATAAGTGGTTTTGAGGATGGCAACCGTCATGATCAAAGAAGCCAACCTCCGATCCATGTCGATCCGTTAGAAACAGGATGCCCTTTGAATACGAGGATAACAGAAGAGAGTCAGTAGTTGTATCTTTTTTGTGGATGGGGATGTCATTTTATTTTTAACCAGTAGTTACGTTTCACCGGTTTTGTTTATTAGTTTGTATCGTTTCAAATGATTGTTTGTCTACGCCACCCACAAAATCACCGTTTTCACAGCATATTCCCATCACAAGTATCACCCCGCCCTCCTTCGTGGAAGAGCAGTCAACATCCCCCAAGGAGGACGAGAGAGAGGATACGGTGAGTTTCTTTCTAGATGCATCTCCATTATCACCTCCTCAACTCAAACGACAACGAGAGCCCTCTTCCTCTTTGACTCCATTTGAAAAACACAAAGCCAAATTGATAAAAGACGATTCTATCTATGTGGAAGACATAGCAGGTGTTGTTGGCAATGAGGAGGAGGATATGTATTCAGTGAGTAGTAGTGAGGATATCAGTCTTTTGACTGCGTTAAGTCACTGGGGTGAGAGCGACAACACTCAATTTGCAGCCATGACGACGACGGGTGCCTCGTCTGTTTTTTCTGAAAAGCTCGATGAGGAGACCATGATGATGGATTATGCAGAATTATCACGGCTGTCTTTGTTGGACATTTACGATTCCGACACGACGAGTAGTAGTGATCTAGAACAAGAAGATATCTTTTCCGATGTCGAGCTCGGTTGGGAAGGGTTGGACGATATACCGGAACCATTAAAGCATAGTTATCGTGGTCTTTTAGAGACAGAAAAGAAGCGTTTCAAGCATCAACAAAGTCGATGGACATGGCGACAACAGCGAGAACGAAAGCGTCAAAAGAAAGAAGAAAAGGAGGAAGAAAAGAACAGTGATATACCCAAAAACAGTAATCTTCTAGAACAGTAAGTTTTCTTATTTCACCTCATGTCGATCCCATTCAACTCACGGAACTCTGTTTTTTTTGTGTCTAGTATTTTAAATGATTTCATGTATAAAGACAATGTGGAAACGTAAGAACTGATAGAGGGTGCGGGGCTTGCCACTATTTTTATCAACTGACTTTTTCCTGTATCTCCCCTCCCCCCATTTCTATTTTTAGTTTGTGCCTTACGAATTTAACACATTACGGCCGTAGCATCATTGTTCCTAAAATTGCAGACTTATTTCAACTGGAGGCTTCGGAGAGGAGCGATCCGGATCATGGCAACCACCGTAGGTAATGTATCTGTAGCCCATCACTCTTTCCATGCGGTCTCTCTCTCTCTCTCTCTCTCTCTCTCTCTCCATTTTATTGACTCGCGTTTTTTTTTTTGTAGAAATATTCAATTATCAAAAACTGTCCATAGCTGTATACCCATTGCCTGTAAGAAATATCTGGCATTTGCAAAAGAGCAACAAGAAAAAGAACAAAACAAGCGAAAAAGAAGAAACAAAGACACACGACGCTCTCCTGTCAAAAAACGGACGGACAAAGGAAAGGAGAAAGAACTGCATGGTCAAGTAGTGGCTTCCACATCAGCCCCCATTTCCTCGCAGAATATTGGTCATCGTATGCTGTCGGCCATGGGTTGGAAGGAAGGCAGCTCTTTAGGTAGTAAGGAAGATGGTATCACTGAACCTATCCAGGCAGTGATCAGAGCAAAACGTAGAGGTTTAGGTGCATGATTGTTATTTTTTTAGAAAAAAAAAAAATGTATTCAATTATGGTAACAAACATTGGTGGGAGAAAAAAAAAAAATTTTTTTTGCCAACCCCTCTTTCGAGCTTGACGGACGGACCGGACTGTATCATGGATTACAAAAAGGCAATTTTTTTTTTTTTTTGTTTCAGCCAATGAGAGATAAAGCCACCTTTTATGTGTGTGTGTTCCTGTATCATTTGAAGGATCATTTGTCCCCTTTTGAACTGGAGAGAGAGAGGATGTATGCACCCGTTCCCCCTCCCCTTCTTCCCTCTTTAAGGTTTTTCTTTCCATTGTACTCATTTCAGACGTTTTTTCACACACCAAAAATCGATCTCTCATTTTCCATTTTTATCAAAATCCATCAACTTTAGAAAATCTAGACTTTTTTGTCAAACACTGATGGATTGCATCATTGAAACGAATGGAAAAAATGTTGTAAGGCCGAAATAGAAAATTGAAGCAAAACCCAAAGAGTTTCCCTCCCCCCGCCCCTTTATGTTATCAGCGGGTTTTCAAACGAAAGAAAATGCAACAAGTAAGGTTTTTTTAGTACGTGTCATTTCTTAGCAGCCTAAAAGAAAAAAGATTACCCAGGAATTTCTCGAATATTTCTTACATTTTCTGTAAGGATACTCTATCTTTATATTGGTGTAACATGCTATGAAATATAGGTGAAGGGATAATAGACAGCTTCTTCAGTAATTCTTCATCCTGGAGAAAACGAATAGGGTCGATGACGTATGGTTTTGTTTTTTTTTTTTTTTTCTTAAAGTGGTCGATCCAAAGAAGAAGGAAGGAAAAAAAAAAAAACGAAAAAAAAAAAACGACAAAAAAATTTTCGGTTCTATTTTTCTCTCTTTCTTCTCTCTTACTATCCGTAACTTTTTTTTTTTTTTTTTTTTTTGTATATTCCTCACCACCCACCCACCTTTTTCTTTTTTTTCCTGTATAATAATAATAAATAATGTCTAGTCGTGAAGCATCACCAGAACCTAAAGCAACCATCGATAAAAAGGAAGACGTTGTGGTAAAAGACAAAAAAGAATCGAGACTTAGGAACGCAGAAAGATGAAACTGACCTAAAAATATACCCTGATGATGATGATAGAAGGAGACAGGATCGCCTGATGTGAAAGATGCAGATACGAAATCCAGCCAACATACCACCACTACAAATAACAATATCAACGCAACAGACGATAATGAGAAAGTGGTAAATCCCGATGATCTTATTGATATGAATACGTTTGAACAGCTATTGGATATGGATGATGAAGATGACCATGAATTCTCACTCAGCATCGTCAACAACTATTTCGAGCAAGCAGAAGCCACCTTTAAAGACATGGATTCAGCATTGTAAGTGAACGAGAAAGGGACAACTCGACGTTAGAATAGAAAAAAAAAGAGTGCAGTGGACTTTGAGAGAGAGAGAGAGAGAGAGAGAGAAAATGGAGTGTGGGGCAAACTAAAAAAAAAAAAAATAAGGTTAACATTGTGTGGTTTTTTTTTTTTGTCCTTTTTCAAAAATTCCATCATTTTTTTTAGAGAAAAGAAAGATTTAACAGAATTATCAAGACTCGGTCATTTCCTTAAGGGAAGTTCAGCAGCTATCGGTCTGAAGAAAGTAAAAGCAACCTGTGAAAAGATTCAGAATATCGGCAATTGTCAAGAGGAAGATGGCTCAAAAGAAATTGACGACCAAGACGCATTGAAACGTATCACTTCTTTGCTGCCACAAGTCAAAACAGAATATTCAGAAGCAGAAGAGTATTTAAAGAACTTTTATGAAGTGCAGGATTCTCGATAAATGAGAAAGAGACAGAGTGTGAAGAACCACCCAATAATAATAATAATAATCATAATAAAAGAAAGCCGTCTTGCAACCCAAGAGAGTAGGACTTTGTTCCTGTCATCTATGACAAAAAAAGACGCGTTTATTCCCCCCCTTTTTTACTAAATAACATGACCACTCTGTGAAAGTGTCATACTCAAAAAGTCATGAAAGTATAGCTGTTTTCCATCTTTGTCGGACTGTTCAGAAACTCGATTTTTTTTATGCAAATGTCTCGATCAGAAAAGTGGGGGACAAAAGGATAACGACGACTATGATTTAACATTTTCGAAATACTGAATGAATCTAGACCACCTCCAAAACATAAAGACATCGGTTTGACATATTATTGTACGCTCATTGAATAAAACAGTAAAAAAGCAACGTGTTCTCAACAGGGTTCATCCCACAAGAGGTAGATGAATAACTAGGTTATCTATTGAAAGATGAGGGTGAGTCATCCAACTTTTTTTCTGTTTGGTTTACATAGACACACACGCTCCCTTTGTACTTTTTTTTTTTTTTTACCAGCTCAACCATGCACAGCTCCATACTCCATAGTCACCGAGAGAGATATCAGTGACTGTAAATGTTCACTTTTTTTCGCTTTATTGCATCCTTACTTTCAGATAAACACCGTACCTGTGGATTGTATCATCCTAGAGTAACCAAGATTCGTACTTGATCCATCTCCTACATGCCCTTTCTCTCTTCTTTACACGTATCATTTCGCACTCGTTCATTCATAAAGAGTCATTTGGACTCAAGCTGCAAACATCATTTGACATTTCTTAAAGGGCCAAAATAGTAAAATGCTCCAGTGATAAAACATAAAGGGGGTGAGCATGATGCCGTGAATAGTAGTAAAAAATCGATAGGCCTCTCCATGACGAGATGACAGCCTATTTTGATCATTTCTAGTAAACAAAAACTCAATTAAATCATAAAGTTTCATTTTAAAAAGCTTGCACTTGATAGGGTTGATTCTCGGCGAATGACAGCCCACAGGGAAAGCCCTCCTTTTTTTTTTTTTTTTTTTTTGGGGCCAGGTGCAACTGCAATAATGGCTTATTCATTTTATATGTTACTTGGCACGTATTGAAAAAAAAAAAAAAAAAAAAAAAAAGGTCTTTTTCTTGTTGACGAAAGGAAGAGCCTTGTAAAGGTTCCTCATGGAGCAACACGCTTTTTAAACACACAGTGCACCCTAAATTCACTCTTCTCTACGGCCCCTTTCAAAGGCATCGCAAGAATCCCCTTTTTACACTTTTTTTTTTTTTGCAGAATTAAACAAACAAACCATGTCTTATCACATGAATATGCTGTAACGTTGCAATTTGAATAGACTTTCGGGGAGGAAAAAAAAAAGGCGGCCTTTCAACAATTCACCTGCATGATTAGATTAAAAAAGCTGCATTGAGCACGTTTTTTTTTTTTTTTTTCTATTTTTCAACAGTGTCCCAAACTTGGCCGTTTTTTTTTATTCTCTGTTTTTCCCCTCCACCCTTTTGTCAAAACAGAAATAAAGGATATCAGTAACAATGGAGACCTTCTCTGTGGAAATAAATACAGCAGCCGTACCTGGTGAAGGTCCTGTTCATCGCTCTATTCTGTCACCTCATCAGCTCGTGGCCACACCTGCCGATGGTGTCAACACTTTATGCGATGTGCTCAACTATGCCGCGACACACTATCCCGATCGCCATGGGTTTGGTTACCGATCATTAGAAAACACCATTACCAAAGAAAAAAAAGTAACCAAGATCGTCAACGGCGTAGAAAAGGTGGAAAAGAAAAAGTGGACCTATTTTCAATTAAGCGATTACAAATATTGTACTTATAAAGAAGCAAAAGAGACTGTTCAATGGATCGGTCTTGGCTTGATCAAACTGGGTATGAGAAAAGGAGATAAAGTACAACTCTCTGCTTCCACAAGGTGTGTAAAAAAGGGGGGTCAATGAAACGCATAGGAAGGAGCGCTCTCTCTTTTGTATCAAAACACATGCTCACCGGTTTTCTTTTTTGTTAGTCTTGAATGGATGTTTTTGGCCCATGGTAAGGAAAAAAAAGAAACACACACACACACACACACACACACACATCCTCACAAGCACTTTTTCTCTTTGGCACAATGCAGGCGCTTTTTCTCAAGCTTTGACGATTGTGACGGCCTATGATACCCTAGGTCCAGAGGGCCTGCAACATGCTCTTCGTGAATCAGAAGCGAATGTCTGTTTTATCAATGGAGAACAACTGTCCATGCTTCATCACATTGCTTCTGACTGTCCATCCATTACCTCCATCATCTATCGAGGAGAAGCCAAGCCAGCGGATAGGGACGCCTTACGAGGCAACCCACACATCAAGCATGTTCTCTCGTATGATGAGCTCGTTCAGCTCGGCAAAGAGAACGCTGAGGACGACGACAACAAGCCATCACGGAATGAACCCTTATCGACCGACTTGTGCTGTATTATGTATACGAGTGGTAGTACAGGGAACCCAAAAGGCGTCATGTTGACCCACGGTAACATCGTCGCTGCCATTGCCGGTGTCTGTCGTTTGTTGCAGCACCATTTACAAGCCAACGACACCATGATGGCCTACCTGCCTCTGGCCCACGTCTTGGAGTTTCTCGTAGAAAACCTGTGCATCTTTTTGGGCGTGACCCTCGGCTACGGCAGCATCCGCACCCTGACGGATGCGTCCGTGATCCACTGCAAGGGCGACCTCCAGGCGTTTGCCCCCTCCATCATGACGGGTGTGCCGCAGGTCTGGGAGACGATCAAAAAGACCGTCTTGGCCAAAGTGGCCGAACGAGGGTCGCGTGTCGAACGGGTCTTTCACGGTGCGGTGTGGATGAAAAAGACGCTGGCAGGCTACGGTTTACCGGCCGGCCTCCTCGACACCGTGGTGTTTAACAACGTCAAGAAACAGCTGGGTGGACGTCTGCGTTATTGCCTGTCGGGCGGTGCCCCTGTCTCGGCTGCCACGCAGGAGTTTTTGTCCGTGACCGTCTGTCCCATTCTGCAGGGTTACGGCATGACGGAAAGTTGCGGCATGTGTGCCATCATGGCACCCGAGCAGTACGCCCTGAATGAAGTAGGCGCACCTGTCCCGTGCGTCCAAGTCAAATTAGTGGACCATCCTGAGCTCGGCTACACCTCGGCGCATTCGCCCCGTCCCCAAGGAGAGATCTGGATGCGCGGTCCTTCCATCACCGCCGGCTATTACAAACAAGACGAGCTCACCAAGGAGGCCCTGACCGAGGATGGCTGGCTGAAAACAGGCGACATTGGTGAATGGACAGAACGTGGCACGCTGACCATCATTGACCGTGTGAAAAACTTGGTCAAACTAAGCAACGGTGAGTACATTGCGCTGGAAAAGCTCGAAAGTGTCTACAAGTCGTCGGTGTTGGTCGAGAATCTGTGTGTCTATGCCGATCCGTTGTATGCAAAACCTGTCGCTTTGCTCGTTCCTTCCGAAAAGTCCCTCCTTCCGTTTTTGCAACAGCACGGTAGGAAGGAAGAAGACCTGACAAAGATGGGTTGGGAACAACTGTGTGCTCATCCAGAGACACGATCCATCATTCTACACACCATGCAAGAGCATGCAAAGCAAGCAGGTTTGAAAGGAGCAGAAATTATTGCCGATGTATGGATTTGCAAAGATCTATGGACCACCGAGATGGGACTCTTGACAGCCGCTCAAAAGCTGAAGCGCAAGGAGATTGTCAAAATGTATGACAATGAATTGAAGACCATGTAAGTAGCGAAGCGTCCTTATCACTTTGAGAAAATGGCAAGCGCTGAACTCTTTCTTTTTCTTGCTTCATTAGGCTTGCAGCTCAGAAATAGGACGGATGCTTTGATTTTACTTTTTTTCCAACTCGTTTCACCACTGTTACTACTACTATGACTCCTACACAACATTCATCATCATCATCAGGTATATCTATTCATACCAATCCTATATGCATTGATCTATTCCCCCATCTATAAAATCTCTGTTACTTTTTACAAAAGAAAATAAAAAACTTGCAAAGTGGGTTATCAAACAAAAATAAAAATAGCTAACGGTCCTTTTTTTTTTTGATTTTTGGTTAATGCAAAAAAGCTACAAAAAAAAGATGGGTTTATTTTTATTTTTATTTTTCCTTTTTTTTTTTTTTTTTTTTTTGTTGTTGTTGTGGATGACAAGAAAAGCTCAATGAACAAACTGAAATCAGCATTCAGTAAACACAGTCACCATAGCAAAGAGCCAGCACCATCACAACACCATGCTTCTCACTATCGCCAAAGCAGTGAAGAAACACGGTCGAACGCCTTTCTTAAAAGGTTGGAAGAGTCCAAAAGACTGAATGCAGCCCATCCCACAGCAACCAAGATGGCACCTGAAATAGACGATCTCGACACCCTCTCTGATGCAGAAAGAACAGCCTATGAAGCTTGGTGGAAAGACCTGAATCCTTTTCATGTCGAAAAAGTGAATAACGAGACCATCTTGCAGTTTGTAAGTGGGTGCTGCTTACCCCATCACACATTAGAAGAGGTAAATAGGACAGAGATAAAGCAAAAATGTAAAGTGGGGGGGGAGGTGGGGTTTCAAAGGATGGAGATAAGACATCTCTATCTTTTTATCTATGTAGATGATCAAACAAAAAAAAAAATACTCTATAGATACTTTTATTTTTCCAACAAGAAAAAGAGGGACTTACCAAAGGTCAATGTTTTGCTATGTTACGGTTGATAGCACATGTGCAAAATGGACGGAAAGTGAGCCCTGACATGATCTATTTGGGAGGTAGGGTAAAGAAACAAAAATGAAGAAGGTCTCTTTGAATCCATGTTTGTTCATTTACCCTTTCTATGACGACTAGCACCTTTGCCTACATTTCAGACACAAGCCATTGACGTGCTCGTCAAGCGCTCTCTCTCCATGGATACGAAGCGACACAACCAACAAGGCGTGGAGAATACACTATCGCTGATGGATAAGGATGATCACGTCAGAAATGTTGGGTCTCCCACGATAAGCCCTGTGTCAGCTACAACACATACTATTCCCAGCAATAATATACCCAGTTGGATGCTACAGCCGACTCATTTGGATAATACCTTATCGACTCCAACATCAAACCATGCCATACCCAATGCAAATGCAAATGCAAATGGTACTGCTATCAAGAATCATCATCATCATCATAGGACATCATCCTCTCCATTTTTACCGCAACATGCTCGGTCAAGATCGGCACCTTACAATACGGTCACATTCATGATGGGTGACGAAAGCGGCATGAACAAGGATAGGACGAAAGCGCATACCCTCTCTCCACACTTACCACTTCATGTACCTGCACCCTCCATGACGAGCCCTTATTCAACGAGTGTCATGAGCGAAGAACGCCTTATCAATGCACCGTTTTCTTCTTATGCCGAGGATCACCCTCCTCCTCCTCCTCCTGCTACTGCTTCTGCTACTGCTTCTGCTACTGCTTCTGCTACTGCTACTGCTGTTCCTTTACCACAACGTCGACGTCATAAAAATAGTATCTCTATGGGATCAGACAGTCTAGAAGAAATGATGAGAAAAATAAACATGGAGGAAGCGACCCGGACACAAGGGGCCATGGATGGCAGACCTTCTTTGCTATTAACCCAGGGATTCAAACCCAACTTTGTAAGAAGCAATAGCAGTGATGATAACTACAGTCGTACGGATGCGGTGGGCAACGATGGAAACGACAAGAAAAAGGAAACACCCACCCATGCAAAGCTTCATTATAATCCGTTTGCAAGGCTATGTGATACTCACGGTCTAACGCCTCCTCGTCATGCGAATGAAAGTAATAGCTCATTGAATAGCAATAAAAGTGGCAGCAGTAAAAGTAGCCAAGGTAAAAATCCTTTCGAAACAGATGACTCTTCGACGAATGCAAGTACACCCATCATGACCGCTGCAACAGACATACCTCGTTCTATTCAACAGCCTGCATCTGTTGTTTCTTCTCCTCGTCCTCGTCCTCCTCCTCCCGTGCCACCGCAATCTACAAAACCAGCTTATCCAAAGTATGCCAGACGCATGCGCTAACGGAGAATGAGTGGTGGCTATGGAGCGAAAAAAGAAATGACTGTTCACACTTTGTTTTATTGTTATACAATAAAAAAAAAAAAAAAAAAAAAAAAAAATTCTAAATAATACACAGTATATGCAGAAGGGAAAGGGGGAGGGGGATATCACACACGAAATACAAAAAAGAGAATGAGTTGCACGAGGGAGGGGCGGATGTGTAGGGAGCGGAAAAAGTAAAAAAAAAAAAAAAAAACAACCAAGATGTAAGCTTAAGCTCAAGCATAAAGTTTTTTTTTTGTTTTCCGATCTGCAGCAACCTATTCCAAAAAATCATACAAAATGCACAGAAATTCCATACTACTTGCCGAATTTGAGGTTCTTTAAAAATCCCTTTTTCTTTTTACCAAGATCATTCAATGGATATCGTGGTGCATTGGAAGCGTCTGTTCGATACGTGGACGCTAATTCATCCAGATTGTCGTCCCATTCTAAATCACGTAAGCGATGTCCCAATTTACGCTCTCTCAATTTAGCTGTGAAGGAACCCACGACGGTCGCTGCATAGAACATCAATAACTGACCCACGAATAATATAATAGCGCTGCCAATCACGTCTGCTTGGATGGCTTGTCCACAATTAGCTAATCCATAGGTATGACCAGGTTGCATACCCAAAAACGTGGTTGAATATCCGCCAATGGTGACAGTGGCATTGTTGGCGGTTGTTGTGTTGTTGGATGAGGAAGGATTGGCTTCTTCACATGCACTGAGTGATTTGGATCGATTGGTGAGAGATAAGATGAAGCAAATGGCTTCCCAGATAGTCAACAAAAATACAAGGAACCATAATAAAAATTTCGTCAATCTCATCAAATTCAACTTGGCCTACATCATTCCTAACTAGGTTAGATTGGCTGAACTTGTCTACCCCTTTTTGCCTTTTTTTTTTTTTTTTTTTTTTTTTTAATTTATTTTTCTGAAACATTCAACACCACTACCACCAACACCACCACCAAAAAATGAACCAAAAATTTCCCGACCCAAAAAAAAAGCCCTTACCACCAAGCCAGAGAGAATGACAAATAGCGAAACGACGGCAGTGGCAGCTGGTTCACAACATGGAAAAAAAGTAATAATAAGGGTCAGTCACTCTAGTGACACTACGTCAATGCTCTATTGTTATTTTACCCATGAAACCAATGTATATCCAAGGAAGTACGACATGAGTTATTGAAAGATGAATGATCATAGCTGCAAACAGTAGAATGAGATTAGCCAATGTCCAACTGTACTACGAAATGCCTGGTTATTACGTACGATTTCTATGTGTAAATGTAGCGGCTAAGAGTGCAAGTGAGATGACCTACGGTAACAAAGGGTTCTTTTCTTTTCAGTCAAATGCTTTTCTATTTTCTGTTTATTTCCCCTATTTAAACTTACAAGCATGATAACGCCACTGATAACCACACCCCCTCTTAAAGGGATAATACAACAACACCGTGCAGGCATTTAGTATGAATGATTGACTAAATAGAAATAAATATAAAGAAAAAGAGGGAAAAAAAAAATGGAAATCCCGCTTATTGTTATTGTTTTATTTCAATGAACCAACGACTCGAAAGCAAAAAGGTCACTTTTTTCTGAAAAAAGAAAATCTGAAGGGGGAGCCTTTTTTTTTTTTTTGGCTGAGGGATCCATCAAAATCCCAAATTTAGATCCATCTTTTGGGGGAGCCTTGTCCTTTCATGGTTTTCTCTAGACTCAATGGACTCTTTACGTTTTTCTTCTGCACGTTAATTACGATGCAAATACGGTGAATGAGATTGGCTTTCTTCATTATTTAGTTGAGCGAACTTTTTTTTGCTCTCCAAAGCCCGTCCATTGGACGAAAGGGTCAACAATGCTAAATAAACTTACACTGAAATCCACTACTAACTGCTGCTGCATTATCTGTTTCAACTCCCGCTGCAGTTAGACTTTGTCTGTGTTACGTTCTAAGCGTACTTTAATGACATCTTTTTTTGGCAATGTCTTACGAAGAGAATAACATAAACTGGCAAGAATTATTTGGTAGTAGCGACGAAGAAGAAGAAGAAGAAGAAGAAATAAAAGCAGAAGCAGCACCGTTACAGCGTGGATTTGAGACATTTTGTAGCAACCAACACCCTGCTCAGCCCATCGTCACTTTTGACGCTATACCTGGTTTGCGATTAGTTCGCCATGCACTTTGTCATGAAGAGCAAATGACACTCGTTTATGCTTTGTTGGACAACCACTTTTTTTCTAATGGCTCCAACCAAGCCATGTTGTTCGGTGACTTACCCAATTATATCCATTGGTTGGAATCTTGGGTGTTGAACAAGTACCCTGGGTTGTTTGATGAACCCATTTTAAACAAGAAGAAACCTCTCTTTGATCAAGCCATTTTAAACTTGTACCAGAAAGGTATGAAGCCATACATTAGGCCTACGTTTTGTAATGACTTTTTGAGAGACTCAATCAAAACCATCTTTCAAAGGTGACGGCATTGCTAGCCATGTTGATCTACTGAGGTGAAAAAAGAACAAAGGGGCGATCTAGAAGAGAGACAGAGATAACTGACTCGAAACATTTAGGTTTGAAGATGGCATTTTGATTGTCTCTTTGCTGTCTTCCTGTGTCATGACAATGCGACCGGCTCGTAAATCCAAGGGCGGCACGTCAACTGGCTATACAGAATATGAAGATCATTCCAACACGGTCAAATACGATGTTTTACTGCAGCCTGGAGATGTGTTGGCATTATCGAAAGAAGCAAGATATGATTGGGAACACGGTATAGACAAAAGGTTGGCTGATGAAGTAGACGGTGATATTATAGAAAGAGGTACTCGCATCAGCGTGACATTGAGGAAACTGAAAGACGGTGAAGAACGATCGCCTTTAGCAACCAATCATCGAAAATAAAAGCGAGCCTTGTATTAAAACATCATCACAGGAATAGGAGAAAAACTAAAGAAAGGATACTCGAGAGTGGATTGCTTCCTCATCAACATAGCTATAGTTCAATACATTCTTACGTTTTTTATTGCAAATGTGTTGGCTTTTATCGTATCCCACAAATAGCGCATCATCCAACATGTACCTTATAAGCACCCAATCAAGGTAGCACACTTCCCGAAACCGCGCCTAAAGCATCATTCACAGCTGATATACTTTGGCTGAGCAGGAGTCTGTCGGACATACCGCGATAGTTTGGGAAGAAAAAGTAAACTGTGAAGCTATACTGAATATTGAAAAAATTGAGCCGATATAGCAAGACTTTGGGAAGAACATGAATTCGCGATATAAATTTAAATATCCCGAATCCAGGGTCAAGTACTCAATTCGAACTTTAACCTTACCTTAATGAGGCCGATATTTCGTGAATTTAATATTAGCAGAAAAAGGGGGGTCTTCCAGTTGTCATTCAGTTGGGCTTTCTCAATGACGGTTGACTATTTCTTTTTATTGAAACCTTTTTTTGTGACTTATGAGGACGTAATGTTCTCAGTACATTGTGTCTGCTCTGGTCAGTTCGACCCAGTGCAAACGATAGCTTTCTCAATTACTTCAGAAAACAATTAGACTCTTTTTTATTGGCTGAAACCGGACTCATTTGGCGATCTGTTCTGGACCATTTCTAGAATAAAGCTGGACTGATGGCAGTTGTTCAGTCCAAAACACCCTTCAGGACTGAGAGCATAACAGTCTGAATAACCTTTCTTTCACATATTTTTCCCTTGAGAATCCCCCCCCCCCTCGAAAGGCTACAATATATACCCTTATTAAGCGGAAAGCTCTGCAATTGCAGATTCTTCCGGTGGAGCATACAGGAAACAGATAACATTTACGCCATTTCAAATTTGCTTTAGATTCATATACTGTTTAGCAGAATCAAATGACATGGGCCCAAGCTTTATGACAGAGCTAAATCTCTCATCCATGAAAAATAGATCGACAATTATGTATCCCTAGCATTGCTTATGTCTATTGGACACTTGCGATATACTGCAAACATTGTATTCATCAAAATGATTCAAAAGATGCGTACAGTATGCGTTACTGTAATAATGTCGTCTCACTTTTCTAGGCATATTCAAGATACGTATGAAAAGGTCTTTTGAACTTGGCGATAGTGTGCATCTTATTAAAAGAAAAATTGTACTGGGCCCAGTGAAATAGCGAGACTGTAACAAAGAATTTTTGTTATAGAGTTCGGGTCTCAATGAGAAATGATGAGAGAAAGTGCATGACTTGAACCGTTATTATGAATAGTTGTTTAAGTGAATAAGTCAATGCTATGTAATCATTTTCACCAGTGATCACACTTCATAGCTCGAAATTCCGATAGGACGCGTTATCGCGCTACTTGAACAGTGAAAGAAAGCTATCAGATACTCTTTGGCAAAAATTGTAGTATTTGTTAAAATCGTGATTGTAATGACGGCTAAAAATACGCATTCCATTGCTCAAAAGGTTTGGGCTGGTCATGGAAGTCCTGGTACTTGAAGGTTCTAAAGGTATATTAAGTGTACATTGATTAAAAATGTATCCCAAAATAGTGTACACGAACACTCCCAATTTTTTTTTTTTTGTTCTGATGATCTGAAAATCAATTCAACCGTGTCCGAAACTAAACCGAAAAGGACTCTATTTTAGAAGAAACATTGAAACTCATTTAAAAGAAAATACATTATTGAAAAAATGACCTGTCTTCTTCTTTTCATCTTTTCTTCCTTCTTTTGCTGTTTATATTTCCTGAGTGTTCTTAATTTGTATCTTTACGGCGAGAAAAAAAATCATTTATAGACCCTTCTTCCAACATTTGAAGCGAAGAATAGACAGACAGAACCAAAAAAAAAAAAAAAAATGGACAATTCAAATGCATTTACAACAGCATTGATATCATTGATAGCGTCAGACTTTCCAATGATCCTATCTCTCATTTTTGGCGGTTGTTGCAGCAATGTCTTTGCGTTAGAAGTTCTTGTCACGTACGTTATCATCAAGTAGCTTGCTTCATCAATAGAAAGGCTACTCAACTCTTTTACTTTAAAAATCTATTTCGTAGTGACTCACCAAAAAGTGGTAAAGTAGCTAAGGATCAATTGCAACTTATCAAAAGATGACCGAGCTTACGAAAACTCCTGCTTCATTTTTAGGTCAACTCATCACATTAGGTCAATTTGCATTTGTAGCATTGGAAGGTTTACGACATCACTTGACTTTTGGAAAATATGGTTTACCGTGCTTAAAACGGACGACTGTACCTCTTTCTCGCTGGTTCCTTTTGGTTACCATATTTTTCATTGTATCTTTATTAAACAATTTGGCACTAGGATACAACATCTCTGTGCCTTTGCATATTATATTCAGAAGTGGTGGTTTAATTATGAACATGATTTTAGGTGCATTAATTTTGAAGAAAAGGTAACTTTTTTTTTTATTTTATTTCTGTGTATAGCATGAACACAAAAAAAAGAGAGTCATAGAATTGATCTTTTCTTCAACCTGCATTATGATTCAGATATTCAATGGAACAAATTATTGGTGTTTTGTTTGTTACTGCTGGTGTCATTTGGGCTACAATGGACAATGCATCCACACACACTCAGGTAGTTCATGTGAATCTGCTAAAAAAGCTCAAAAGAATATGTATGCATACTAATCCATCACCACTATACTATCCAATATCAGCAAGGAGGAACCAGTAGTACATCCGAATTTCTCACAGGCATCTTTATTTTATTGGTTGCTATGGTATTATCAGCTGGTATGGGTTTGATCCAAGAAGTGACATACAAAAAATACGGTAAACAGTGGAGAGAAGGATTATTCTATACCGTAAGTTGTACTATAAAAGACACTGGATGCAACGAGAGTCATGACTTACGACAATTTACGCACATTTATCTCTAGCATTTCCTTGCATTGCCTATGTTCTTGCTCGGTTATAATGATTTGATCGTTCAAATCAACGCTTACAATAATTCACCTAAAATGTCAATCCCTGCTATTTTACACCAAGTACCACTCTTGGATAATATCGTCAATCTTATTCCAGCATCTGTATTGCCCGCTCTAGAGCAATTCCATATGCGTAAACTATGGGCATTTTTGATCATGAATGTGCTGACTCAATATGTGTGCATTGCTGGTGTGAATCGTATGACCTCTGTCGCGACCTCTTTGACTTTGAACTTGGTGTTGAACTTGCGTAAATTCACCTCTTTGATCTTCTCTATTGTCTATTTCAATAATCCTTTCGGGTTGGGTGCTAAGCTGGGTTCAGCTTTGGTGTTTTTCGGTACTTTGATCTATACACATGCTGGTATTAAGGCAAATAACAATAATAATAGGAAAAAGCAGATTGCGCCAAAGAATAATGGTAAAAAGACGGATTCAGCTATTATCACATCACCACCAGCAGAAGGCAAGGAGAGGACGAGGCTAGTTATTTAATCACGACGCTTGTATTGTACTGAATTTGTTCTAATGTCATGTATATAAACCGCATTCTCCATCATGAAAATACCATTCTTACCTACATGTTATGCTATCCACGTATTATCGTCGTTATCTTTACGCATATCTGCTAATGTAATGTCTATGGTCTGTTTACGTAAGACCACATTTGCATTGAATATACTTTTTGATACTCATACCTTTTGACTATTTCCCGAATCCCACAAGCCATTCTCCATAAAATTCAAGTTGCTATCGAAGCTGAATTAGGGTATGTTCCTTTCAATACTCTGCTTAGAACTCTATTGATACGAGAGGATCACATGTGAAAAAAAGCATTCGTGGAAGCAATTCAACCAACTTTGCATAAATTATATTTTCCAAATGCCTCCCCATAAAGCGAGAATATCAGATGATTGAGCTTGCAGCGTAGCATTGAATAATGTGATACTGACGATCAAACGAAGAGTAACTTTTTGTGGTGGAGTAGCATTTTACATCTGTCCCTGAAACACCAAAGCATTGAGTCGTTCGTTAAACTATATGTGCAGAGACTTCTGGTTCCACTCTACCGGCTATATTGACTAAGAATATATACCTATTTATCTATTACTACATTGTTCGCTAAGCAAATTCATTATGACAAGATTATTACATGCTGATATACTATAAATAGTCTGTGACAGATATTTTGTGAAATGTAATGTTAAAGTAGAACCTGACCTGTTTTGAAAAGGTCGAATCATTAATATATGGCATCTTTAGCAATTATACAACTTAGTAAAATAAAAATTAAATAGCGAAGCGACTCAAGCGACAGAAACACTAGCTCCATTTAGTATGTTTGGCAGCCTCTAGGACCCATCCCCAGCGCCACCAGATACAGATGTATACTACGTTAAGGAGGAGACATTGGTAGTCACGAAACGGGACTAACTTGTTATCAGTGTGAACATGTTGTTGTAAGTGCAGTAGGCAGTATTTTCGCTTGGCATTCATAGTTATGTAATACTTTTTCTGGCATGTTTAGTAAATTCTTCAGATTTGTGTACTATGCATTTCAGCGTCATTTTTGGATACGGATACGGATACGGACTGAGAGTGTTCTTGAGTAAATTGATAGCTTTGACCAGAACTCACGTAGGCCTCTGTATTATATGTGACATTTAAGAACAATCAAAGTAAATAACGAGACTGCTAAAAAGGGTTGCTCTTTATTCATTCATTGAGGAATAGGTCTTTTATACTTTAAGTTAGTAAGACATGTGTTTTAATGAGAGTATGTTATTAACCGTAAAACCCATGAGTGTATGAACCCTCGTTGTTCCTTTGTTGTTGTTCTATTATGCTAGACTGTGTGGTCTCTGCAGGTTATGACAGCCTCCCGTGATCTTTTGACCAAGGTAAGATTCTCAAATAACAGCCAATCAAATTAAATGAGTTTGAAAAATTAGTATATATACGTTCATCTTTCTGAAGAAATCAAGACTTCTCTCCATTATCTTTTATTCTTAATAAACTTATACTCTTCCCTATTCTTAAAGGGTTAACTTACGTACATTTAAGATCTCATCCTTATCTACTACATTCACCTAAAAGACATACTCATCGCACTCATTTCTTCGGAATCTTGACAGCGATCTGTTCACATTTTACAGGAATTACTTGAATAAAGGAACCATCTCTTAGATCATTTCCTTATAACATTGACTATAAAACATATTATTTGTTACATTCTTTGATTCAAAGAAACATACACTTAATAAACATTAAAAATCAAAACTATAACGATATAACTTGCTCTTGTAAACTACTTTCCGCTTCGGATAACTGTATTTGAGTTACTTATTTTGATCTAAACAACTTCACCTCGCTGCTCAATCACTCTCTAATATTATAAAACTTCTTCTAAACCTGCCTATCAGAAGCTTTACAAACAACTGATATTCACGTGACCTGAGAGGTAATTGTGTGTGAATGTCTTGAGAATGTTGGATAAGCAAAAGAGCCCGCGGGTATAGCTCAGGTTAAAGATTTTTGTTTATTGAAAATAGTATATAAAGCAGGCGATTAATTTTATCATTATTGCTATACTAGGGGGAGGAACAGGTTGAGAGCAAAAAAACTATCTATAAGGTTCAATCAAGAGATAGAAAAAGGGGAGAGTGGGAAGGAAGGGGAAATTATTCGTACTGGTGAAAAATTAGTAATGGCTGATCGCTTGGCAGCTGTGTATTAAGGGTTGTGACAGTGCAAGTCGAAAGCAGTCCACGAAAAATTAACCATTTTCGGAAGTTGAATGGGAGGCAGCGTAATTACGCCAAAGCGCACCTGGGTCAGGGTCTTCTGGAAATTTCACATTTGGTTTAACAAGGCATTCAATATACCACAGCAGTGTCAGTAACACAGGCCAGTAATGGCAATATTGAGATGGATCTGTTGGCAGCCGGTTGAGTGCATGATCAATTGTATGAGTTGTCGGAGGGGCTTGAGGGAGAGATTCCCATAGTTCACTGGGAATAGCATCACATTCGTATTTGTCAAAATGACGACGAGATGTGTGGTCGCGATCGCAATTGCAGTCGTGTGGGGCCCCAAGAAGCCAACCTAAACGCCAGCGAATAAGTCGACTACGATCAGTACGAGTGGCAGGAAGAGTCAAAATGAGATCGATTTCTAGTTTGGCTCGGCATGCCCGTGCCAGTATATGACGAGATGACTGAGTATCACGAAATGCAGTATAAAGTTTTTGACGGTCATCGTAAAGAAAGGGGGCAGCAAAGGATGTGATGGTAGTTGCATCAGTGTATGATTTATACAGGCGATTGGCTTTGAGCTTGTTGATATATGTATCATTACCCCGAGAATGATGTAGTAACAGGACAAGAGAGTCAGCGCGGAGTGTTGGTAAACGGAGGCAATACTTACTTTGTAGAACTTCCATTCGCCATTGGATAGCAGGTATCATTGTGAGGATTTTCAATACAGTAGTAGAAGTATGTGGATTGCCACCTATGAGTAGACGAAGGCATCGATTTTGGAGCTGTTCAAGTTTATTGATATCCTTGGTATGCATCATAGTTATCGCGACACCGTATTCAAATTTAGGTCGAATAAAGGAGCAGTATAATCGGGCACTGAGAGAGAGAGAGAAGCCAGATCTATGAGCGCCCATCTTGTGTAGTGTGGCCATTGCAGCAAGGGTTGTTTTGCTACGTGAGCGGGCAAGGGCAGAGCTAGATATACCTCGCTTAGTAAAGGGGATACCAAGATAGATAACTTCATCAGCAGTAGGAAGAGCAACCCCATATAGGGTTAAAGGATTGGAGTGAGCACCAGTAGCGGTGCGGGCGGTAGGATGGTTAAGAATAACGCATTTCTGCGGGTTCCATCGGTATCCAAGTTGATGGGAATGGGTAGCAGCATCATTTAGCATTGTTTGAACCTCGGAGCGAGATCCAATGATAGCGACATCATCAGCGAATAATAAAGAATTAATAGCAATAGATTCAGAACTAGTAGGGAGTTTGACTTTGGTAGTTAAGGAGGAAGCGGAACGTCGGAATATAGGTGGTAGTGTATTTATGTAAACAGAGTAGAGTAAAGGACTAAGCACAGAACCTTGTAGGACACCGGTTTTGGGCTGGAATGTTGGTGAGTGGTGATTATCAATAAGAACAGAAATATAAACATCATCGAACAAGTGTTGTAGAAGAGTGAGTAACGGCAAGGGAATAGTTCCGTGCTGGCGAAAGGCTTTCCAAATAACGTTACGGTCAACTGTGTCGTATGCTGCTTTGATATCCAAGAGGCCGACCACTGGTAATTGAAATCGATGTGTTTGTTGATAGTCTTGTATCAGTTCATGAAGGCATACGGCCTGGTCAAGGGCACTGCGTCGTTCGCGAAACCCACCCTGGGCTACATCTAAAACAGGAGCGGATTGCTTGATAGCTGGTTGAAGAACGACTTCAAATAACTTACGGAGGACCGACGTTAATGAGATTGGTCGGTAGTTACTCGCTTGCGTAGGATCACCTTTTTTGAAAATAGGAAACACCTGTGCATGACGCCAGGAAGAAGGAACGGTACCCCAAGAGTAGCAGAGAAGAAATAGTTTAGAGAGGAGGGGGGCGATGATATTAGCGAGAGGTTGGAGCATTTCAGCTTTCAGATGGTCAATACCGGGAGCTTTTTTACGAGGTAGAAGGTTAATATAGTGAGTAATGGTAGTCGGTGAAAAGAGGGTAGTTATGTCCGTAGAGTATGGTGGAAATAAAGGAAGCTGTAGGCCAAAGTCAATAGATGTGGGTGGGTCGTCTAGAAAGTGTCCGTCATATACGGATTCTAAATACTCAGCCATAATGGCTGTTGCGGTGAGAGGGCCATCAGGATGGTTAAAAGTGCAAGATTGGTCCCGTTTTCGTTTTTGATTTTTGATTTGGCCTTGGGCTTTCATGAAGTCTTCCTCTAGTCGCTTACAATAATCCTGCCAAGATTTCCTTTTTGCTTGGCAAACATCGTATCGAAATTGTTTTTGTGCTTTTTGGTAGGTGGTCCACCATCCAATCTTGTCGATGCCTTTGCTTCTACGCCATTTCTTATAACAATGATTGCGATATTCGGCTGTTTGTTGAAGTGCTGGTGTCCAATATTTATGCCATTCTTTGGGCCTAGCTTTTTTAGAGCCAATGACCGTATCGAGGCTGGTGTATATACTGTTGAAAAGAGAGGCGGCTAATAGATCGAAATCTGGCCTTATAGGCGGTGATGTTTGGCGCTGTAGTAGATCGAGGTTATCATTCAACATCTCCCGAAATTGTGAGGAAAGCTTATTGAATGTATCTTGATAAAGCAGAGACACTTCGAGTTCCTTCAGCTTTGACAAATTCCAGGTGCGTCGAGGTTGGACAGGTGCTGTGTCATTGGGAGTGGATGGTTGCATAATAGTAGAGGTATCGGTCAGGGTGAAGGAGAGTGCCAGAAGGTTATGGTCAGACCCTAGAGAGAGGTCGGAAAATACGGAAAGAGAGACATTATGGAGGACAGCGTGTACATCATCAGGCACAACAAACAGGTCAATGATACTGCTAAGTTCAGTGGTGTTACGAAAAGTAGCAAATGTAGGGATACCGTAAGCATAAGTACGGTTCAAGATCTGTAAGCCATGGTCTTCAAACCAAGCCTTGAGAGCCGTACCCCGAGTATTAGTTTCGAAAGTACCCGATGCAGATGTGTCGCCAGTTATACGACCAAACCTTGCATTAAAATCACCACATAGAATGGTATTTTTATGGAGTGGCACCTTGTCAAGAGTAGCAATCACCTCATCCAAGGGGAGATTCGGTGGAAAATAGAAACAAGCTAGTCTAAAAGGACCAAAATTGAGAGAGAGAGCATAGGGTGAAGGGCTGCTTAAATGGCTGACAGGAACGGGGCAATTCGGATTGACGAGGGCAACAATACCTTGAGAACCACGATAACCGCCCTGGACAGGTTTACCATAGGTATGAAATTGATGCCAGGAAGTAGGGAGACGAGAGGGGGAAAGAATCCAGGATTCAGTAACTAAGAGAAGAGACATGGAACTGCAGTGAGAGAGGACATCGGCAACAGTTGTTTGTTGCAAACCATTGGCGTTCCAAAGACCGATGGACAATGTCAGATGATTGTTGGTGGTGTTTGTGGTGCCCCCTATAAGCGGGGAGCAGCCGATGACGACGAGCTTATCTCGTAGGCATCATTATCACCATCTGTATTTATAGATGAGGCAACAGAATCATTATCATCAGCAAAGGCGCTCTCGTGGAATTCCTCACCAGCTTCAATCATCTCAGAATCACCGGTGACAAAACCTAACGAGGTCAAGAAAGCGGCAGCAGTAGTAGAAGAAGAGCCAATATCACGGGTACGTTTCAATGGTCGGGGGTTTCTCTCCGCAACAATCTCCTTGGCAATGGAATCAGCGATCCAACCTTGGTCAACAAAAAAACGGGCAACACTGGGTACCAGGTAAGCCCGTACATATCGTAGGGCACGGATACAACGGTCTTGTTGTAGGGCTTTAGCGAAACGAGTGCGGTCAGTGGCAGAAGCATTGGTCATAGCAGGATTAGCAATATGCTTTTCATCCAAAGGGTCAAAGTGTTCCAAAGGAACAACTTTACAGGCCTTGAGGTGGTTTGAGAGATCGGTAGTAAAGTCGTTGTGTACCAAGAGGCCAATCACACGGTGGGCAGGTAGAGTAATATCTACGATACGACCAGTGTCAATGCCAATGGTACTGAGGCGGTGGCGAATTTCACTACGGTTGATTTTACGAGCTCGAGGTATGTACACGTAGGAGTAGCCTTGTGGGGCAGTAGGATCATATTGGCTGAAAGCCCTTACAGTGGCCTTAAGCTTACGCTCAGTTAGTTTTTTAGGGGCGGGACGCTTAACAATTTGAACCCAAGCAGTTTTGGGAGTAGTAGGGGCAGTTTGCGTCGTAGCAGTGGTGTTGATGGTAGTAGTAGGAGTAGTGGTGGGTGTAGCATATTTGCTGGCAGCGGTACTCAATGCAGTGGCCTTTGAAGTGGCATTGGGAGTAGAGATCGAATCTGCTACTTTTAAGCCTCTAGCGGCCATATTGGGCGTGATAGCGGCATTTTTCTGTTCGAAATTCAAATTCTGAAGATTTTGCACAGTTGCGCTTAAACGATTTAACTCCCGCTGGAAAAAATCATTCGCAGTCTCATGGTCGGAGAATTTTGTCACTAGCTCGGCGAACTGAAGTGCGAGGCCGTCGACTTTTTCGGTCAAGTTTTGGAGGACTGTGAACACTCGGGCGAGTGTTTCCTCCAATTTTTGGGTTGACATGTTGTTGTTGGGAGCTGTAAGGTGATATCGTTACGGAAGGATATCGTGTGTTGTGGAGGTAATCCGTCTAAAAAAAATAAACAGATGGTGTATCCTTAAGGCTGGGTTGGGCAGGTACCTAGCTTTCGCGTTGTATGATTGGATGGCTGTAAACAACTGATATTCACGTGACCTGAGAGGTAATTGTGTGTGAATGTCTGGAGAAGTGTTGGATAAGCAAAAGAGCCTGCGGGTATAGCTCAGCTGGGAGAGCGTTAGACTGAAGATCTAAAGGTCGGGTGTTCGATCCACTCTAGCCGCAATTTCATTTTTTGTTTTCAATTCATTTTCGTGAGTCGTTTCTATATCTCCTTTATCGACTTGACACCGTTTAACTTTACTAACCGTTGAGCCTGGTCCACAGCGAATGCATTACAGAGACTCCAATCTTCTGTAACTTCAAGTATCACGTTACAGAGTGTCGAAAAAGTGCCCCCAGCAGACATAACTTCAACACTCTGATGAGGACTGTTCATAATGTGCCGCTCATGTGCCTCTTCTAGCCCGCACCACCCCCCCCCCCTTTTTTTTTTTTCTCCTCTTATACCACTTGTCTTCATCTCTAATTTTCATCCTCTGTCTTTCTGCTGATATAAATCGCACATGAATTTAAACAAAAAAATTTAAAAAAAAAAAAATAAAAAAATAAATAAAAAGATAAAATAACCGTTCGTAGATGTTCAACGCATTACAAGTTTTTTTTTCTGATTCCAGGTGACTATCTAGACATAAGTAGCAAGATAAATCAGCTGCCGATCATTAACAATGAGTGTAGGATATGTTGGGTGGGCAAGAGGTGTTAGCTAAAGATCTTTTTGACATCTTCAATTGTGTCGCTTATTGTTGCTACTACCCAACTACTTCTTTGTTATGTTGACAGAATAAAAGTTATTTTGACAAATTGACAAACATTGATGGCAAATAAGAAATACTTGATGATATCTGTAAAACCATATTGGATAGCATTATAAAGAGTGCGTATAATCAATGATGCCAGGAAAATGTTTGTTTCAAAAACGCTATGAAAGGTACAAAACTGAAGAAGTCAACCAAACAACTATTACTCATGATTCTCTAAAAAAAACGATAGCAGCTTATGAGTATATTCAATTTTCTAAGGATATCAGAATATCGGCAGTTTACCAAAAGCAGAAAGTCTTGTTGCGTTGGTAGAAACATACCTTCTTTCGAAGACAATTAAACCATTCCAGATGAAAACGCCAAACTAACACAACAAATAGTAAGTAGAGTCCTGAACTTCACATTTTCATCTTCTTCACCCAATATTTATATAAAGAAATACATATATCGTTAGTTAACTTTTGGGGCATGCATTAAATTTCACTTACTGAAATAAAGGCACCTAGAAACTCATAGATGCAAGCAATTCCTCTTACAATTCTAATTTGAACAAATAAGTAAAAAGGGCGTAACAGCGAGACTCCAAGTAATCTTTGTCTTGGAGGAATCTGTTCAGATATGCCTGCAATTATTGGATATCATTCCGTACTTTTAGTTTATTTTTCCTTTTTAAAAGCTGGTTTCATCCGTGCCAAACGCAAAGCGAAGGTAGTAAAACTGCCCATGCAACTCTTATACTTGTTAATAACGTCGAAGCCTTCCTTACCCTATCATCACTATCTGTTTATTTCTCCTCCTCTCCCCCGTGGCCCAAAATGTCAGAAAGGAAAAAGAGCAGGGAAGGATAGGATTTTCTATGTTCCTCTGGTTAATCGTTAATGATCTACCTTTAGCGAGTATAAAAGAACCTCTTTCTTAAGTTATGATTGAGATATCTTGACAGAAGATGTCATATATTGAAAGAATTTGTCTTTGTATGTAAACCATAAAATTTTTATTATGCTTGCAGTGTAGAAATAACAAATTAAGATGCAATTTTCTTTAGAGAAATGATGTATTATGCAATAAATAGGACTGAGGCGATGAAAAAATATAAATATGCAAATAATTCATGATTTCGGTTGTTCTGTATCGGGGGTAGGTAATTTGATTCTAAATCGTATCTTGGGTATGATATTAGTGCTGGCGGTGGTCGTATCGTTTGAGGATGGGGCAACATGGTTAGCTTCAGGCGCTTGATGAGATATGGTTTTATTTAGTATTGGTGAAGTGGGCGATGCGGTCATTGCAGAATCCGTTTTCGCATTAGCAGAAGTGCTAATAGCCGCAGCTTTCGGTAAACTGATAGTCAGCTTTCTTTTAGTATTTTTATCTTGTTTCTGATGTTTCCCCGATTCGGATGCAGTATTTCCCACTGAACCTCCAGCTGCTAAGGCTGCTAAAGATATAGGAGCTGTTTTTGATCGTTCAGGAGCGGATAAACCACCATTATCCTTATTACTATTCCTGCTTCTTCTTCTCTTACTGCTAATGCTCCCCTTTTTCCCTTCTATTACGGTTTTATTGCCTGTTTCAATGTTATCGCTTATAGAGCCGCTACCTTCTTTTTCGTCTTCTCCTTCCAAATTCGTTGACAATTCCTCTGCCGAAGCGTTTGTTCTCGAATGAACAGATGGTGGTGGTGCGAATTCACTATTTTCTCTATTTTGCTGTTGTTTCTTCGCTGATTCAACAATAGTGAAACCACCTACAGAATGTTTTCTACCTGGTCCTTGCCCACCTGTTGGACCAGATGCAGTATTTCTCAAATTGCTTATATTCAATCGTAGTTTAGTGCCTGAAGCTGAGGATGCACCAATACCAGAAGAGACAGGCTGATGTATATCCAACAACAAATTAGGCGCGAGTAATTTGGGTATAGCGATTGGCGGTGTTGCATGAGTTACTAATGTCTCTAGTAATCCTTTGTTGTTCTTTATAAATAGCGTGTTTCCTGGTGCTGCTTCATTACGTATTTCAGCTTCCAAAAACGATATGCCTTCTAAGAGAAAGCGCTTAGACTTTTCCGATTTGCTCTCCTCAATGTTATGATTACTTCGGTAATTGTTGTCCTTGCTAGTTGCATCGTCGTATTTGACTCTTTTGATGAGTTGCTGTAGTTTTTCAAAAGCCCCTCTACGTTTCCTAAGAGCAGCACTTATTGATTCTGCTGAATTACTTATAGACTGCGGTATAGTTAGATTGCTGTCGTGCAGATGTTCATTCTCGAGGTTTTTGGTTACGTTGTCTCTTCCGTCTGTTTTCGTCAGTAATTGCAACGATAAGGGTTCAACTTGTTCTTTTCTCATATCAGAAGCTGAAACACTGTCATTGTCAGCAGACATTAATGTCGTTATAGATGCTATTAAGGAATCTTCAAAAGGTTTTAAGTGAATAAAAGGGTTTTCAATAGGACGGACTTTTCGCTTGACGATATTGGGTAAAGGCAGGGTATCATTTGCTTTCGTAGGTGCTGAATATAAAGCTGTTTGTTGTTGTTCTATTGAGGCTTTTTGGTGAGTAAAAAAATTATTTTGAAGTGGCTGTCCAGGAGCGTGTTGGATCTCTTCGTCCTCATTCGATGCAAGAGCTGGAAATGGTGGGAAGTATTTGGGTATATAGTGTGGTAAATCAGACACTTTTCCTAGCAGTGTATCCTTTTCAGCTTCTCCTTCCTTTGATAACTCTTCTATACTACTCTCGTCGTCCGATGAGGTAATGACTGTTTCAGATGGTACGTCCGATAGATCACCATATTCATATATAATGTCTTCTTGGTGTTCTAATCCTTTATGAATAGTGTCTATATGCAGGCACACACAAACATGATTATCAATAAGTATACAAATTTACATCATAGTAATTGGACATGTGAAGACTTTTTACCTTTTAATGTTCTGCTAGGATCGGCTTGCTCTGTCCAAGACGGAGCTAAAGACCTTGTCTCTTCATTTATCCAGTCTGTAAGTGACGGTATATCTATTCCAAGCTCACCAAAAGCTTCCAACAAATCGTATATGCTAGTACTTGATTTACCATTGTGCTGTGCATAAGCTAACGCAGTAGACGATAACAACTCAAGGTATCTTTCAAAAATGTTGGTTAGGGTTTGAACTGAACTTGTATTGCCAGAATCGAACCCTGCTGCTTGTAATAGTTGTAATGTTGTCATTTGCAACAATGAATAACAAAACTTTTCAGCCATTGTTATTTCACAGCAATAGAGGGTTAGATCGATTAGATAACAGTATGGCGATTTAGAATAGAGATTGTGTGGTTATAAACCATGAATGGTTTTTTTTTTTTTTTTTTTTTTTTTTTTTTTGCAATTTTCCCTTATTCTTCTTTCCGTGACTTTCTCTCAAATGCTGTAAAAAAGGTCGTACTGCATTAGAATACCATAATTTGGCATCTATGCAAAAAACTCACATTATTGGTGGTCAAAACGCTATTTTTCTTTAAAAACTTTATCGAATACGAGAAGATTTTTAACAATTCTTGAACAAAAAGCAACGTTTATTGATACCTTCTTTAATATTCGGTTTTTCTAATTAACAGATTTAATAGCCTTTTGCAACATAGAGAGCATTTTCTCATTCTCTTCCTTAGTGCCAACTGTAATTCTCAAACATCCTTCACAACCATATTCTGTTCCTCTAAAACGGACAACTACGCCCAAATCCTCGGCCATCATTTTATAGACCTTGGCTGCGAGATCATTACAAGGCTTTTTGCTGAGAGGGTTCAAGATTTCTACTAATACAAAATTGGCATCGTTACCGCCTAAAATACGACCTGTGCCTTCCATCTGGTTCAGTCTATCAATTATCACTGTACGTTGAGCAATCAATTGGTCACGATAGTCATACATTTTTTGAAGGCCTTCATCAGAAAGAGCTTCTAATGCTACTAATGAACTAGGTGTGCCAATATTATAGGGCGCTTTGGTATTGTTAAGGATTTGAATTAGGTCTGGATGACCGATGGCAATACCAACACGAATGCCAGCTAAACCGAAACTTTTACTTAACGTCTGCATAACGACCAAATTAGGGTATTGATTAACCCAGGAGGCAACAGAACCTTGGCCTTCTTTATCAACGACAAAATCGATATAGGCTTCATCTACAACGACAAGTCCCTTATAATCGGAATCGAGGATGGCACGAATGTCTTCGTGACGAAGACATGTACCTGTAGGATTACCAGGTGAGCATAAAAATACAATTTTAACTTCAGGGTGAATCTTCAAATTTTCGAATACCTAATTCACGTAAAAAAGTTAAGAATTCATTAGGTTATCCATTGGGTTTCCTCTAGTCAATTTTCCTTTCGCCTGAGCAAGTAGATTTACGCTATTTAAGTCCAATTGAAAAGCTCCTTCTTCAACATTTAACTTAGACTTGACCACTTGAACATCATTAATTTGTGCGCAAACAGAATACATGCCATAAGTTGGTGGTGTAATCAGAATTTTGTCTTTGGCGGGTACACATGCAATACGTATCAATAAGTCGATCACTTCATCTGATCCTACGCCCAAGAAAAGTTGTTTGGTACTATCCAATCCTCTACGTAATTTCAAAAGTCGCTCCTTGATTTGTACTTGATAAGGATCTGGATATCGGTGGAGATTGCCTTCTTGGTGATGTTTTTCGATATTAGCTAGAGAGGGACCATAAGCATTTTCATTGGCGTCGAGTAAGATGCCTTCATTATAATCATCACGAGCGCAACGATAAGGTGTCAAAGCCAAAATATTGGGACGTATAATTTTTGTAAGATCAAATGAAGATGACATATTATATGCTTGCTGTATACGAAAGACGGTATGGCAGGACACGATTCAAAAGTAAGAAAAAGCAAAGGAGGGAAGGGATAAACGTTTAGAAATCGTAGTTCTTTTTTATTTTTTTAATTTCAAAGCGGTAATGAAAATGTCAATTTAAACGCGGTGAGTCACTCTGAAGCTGTGCCTAGTTTGGGAAAAATCACTTGAGCGCTGTTATTTTTGTTTCTTTGATTTCGTTCCACCCATTGAATCTACTATTTGTTGGATAACAGGTAGTAATTCTACTATTTGGTTCCATTGATTAATGGGCAAACAAATACCTGTAATGTGTGATAGAGATTGAATTATTTCTCTTAAGTACGTTTTTTTTTTCTCTTTAACTTTGATCGTACATATCTTTGCTTATTCCGTATACACTACCTGCTTTGCCTGGTCTCATTTCTTGGGTGGCTTTATCTGAATAAAACTCGCGGATATCGATAGAAGGCTCACCAGTTTTGAAAGGGCGAATAGTTAATCTTCTCTTTGCAGAGAGCTATTACGATCGAAACATTCAGATCTCAGTTTGCGATCTGCATAGAGTCCGTTGATTTGCAGTCGGTTTACTGTCAACTTACAGGAAAAAAGGCATTACCGTCCTTATCACGCTGAACATCTGGTTCATCTTCTCTTTGTCTCTTTTTTGAAGAAGATGCTCCTTGGGCTGGCGAGCTCTGCAGAACGTAAAACAAGTGGATGGGTCAGCACTCCCTTCTGATATTGGATAAGGTTCGCTCATAATGCACACAAGCATAGACAAACCTCTTCTTCAAATTCTTCCTCATCTTCTTCGTTGCTCACTTGAGGCTACATAAATCACGCCTGGAGATGTCAGGTTCTGCTTCGAAATCGCTACTGTATAAGAATGCTATTCACCTTGTACTCTTTGTCAACGTCGCTGTCATCGTCTACGTACTGCTTTGTTTTAGCCATTATCTATACTAAAAAGAGGCCGTTGGGTGGGTAGAAGAGGCTTAGGAAAGGAAAGATGGGTGTATGAAGTAGTTTAATTGAATGTTAAAAGTGACGCGTTGTTCCTCCTGCATGAATTTCACCTTACGTTTAAAGAGAGGTTTTTATTGACAAAATATTTTCTTTAAAACCCAGTGGGCACAATGTTATATAAAATTGCCCGGGGCAGATCCGACTGTTTATAAAGTATCTAAAAAGCCCTTCAAGATCAAGGGTAAAAACGAGTTTATCACAAGGTTGAGTGATTATGGGGAGACATCCATTGGAGCAGTAAAGATCCTAGAGCAGCATCCAAGGGTGGAAATTTCACCTTACAGTTTTTTAACTGCGGGTTTAGACGCAGCTTAAAAATAACCGGATGGAATGACCAAAATTTTGAGACGATTGAGTTAGAGTTTGAAGATCGAACTACACTAAAATGGAGACGTTTACCTGTAAATATCAAGCCAGTTTCGTTCTGGCGATAATAAATATCAAAAGACTAAGAAGTTGTCTTCCGGCTGAACTCCGTAGGACGTTCCTTGTCTTTCCATACCGAAATGCTGATGGCCATCATGTTTTTTGCTGCATTGACATCGCGGTTCCATAGTATCTTACAGGTTTTGCAAACAAGGATACTACAGCCACGCACGGTGTCTAATGCTTTCAATGTGTCTGAGCGACAACAATTGCATATGCGTGATGTCAAGTATTCATCAATTGTAACGGCAAGGAGATCACCAGCAGCCCCTCTTCGCTTCAATGCACGCCACAGAACACCAACGACACCAGTTCTAAGGCCTTTTAGATGAACGGCGGATTTATTGAACATGCCGTCACCAAATACAACCAGAGGAACTTTTTTGCGATCACTCAGCCTGAATTTCTCAGGGGCCCATCGTCTGTTGAAGGAAGACAGTAGAAGATTGAGTATCACAAATTCAGTGGACAGTTAATCGCTACAGACCTACCGAACGTGGTTATCGCTCTTTGTCTCTTCTTCTTCCCGGCTCTCCTTCTCCTTCTCTTCTTCCTGTTTTACTTTCACTTTCTGTTTCGTCTTCTTTCTTCTTTTTTTATGCTTAATTTTGCCCTTCTTCTTTGGCCATTTCATCTGTTCCTCCTTTCTTTTCTTCCGTAATTCTTTGTCGTATTTGATCCCTCCATCGACGAGCATGTTCACCATCATGTCTGCAGCACGCTGTCTGCCTTGATGCAGACGGAACCTTGTTTCACCCATACCTGGCCCATAGAATGAGAACAGGATCTCTAAATGTTGTAGTATGTAAATAGTATATCTCTTATACTTTTCAGGCGAGCCTGTTTTACTACTCGGTATATTGCTTTCTATCGCTTTTATCGTACAACCGGCCTTTTTCCTTTCTAATTCTGCATTGACACGAGTACTACCCGTCATGTGATAATATTCTTTTGTCGAGCAGCGCCGTATCTCATGTCTGTTTGTTTCTAACCCGATTGCTGCTGTAAATACGGTCTTTCGGCCAGGATCAACAAATGTGGGTCTGTAGTTTGTCGTGATTTCTTCATAGGAGAAGTCTTCCAACGTCAAGTCATGATGATCAATGATGGCGTCTTCTTTTGGTTTCTTCTTACGACTAAATAGGAAGTCTACAGTGAAGCCATCAGATCGAATGAGATTCCTGAAGAGCATACTTGTGTTTGTCTTTAACTCAGCAATACTATGTTATAAGTGAAAGAATAATCTTGAGAACAGAGTCTTTTAGCAGAGTGCTATTTACTTTACCTTCTGAAGCCTAACTTTTTGAAGTTGAACACTTTCCAAAATTGTTCAAGTTGATTCCAATAACCCTTTACAAGTCTTCCAGGAAATAAAAAAGGAGCAAGGGCATTTATGCTGATGGTAATGAAGCGCCATGATACTGAGGGTGTTGGAAAAGGGAAGAAGCGATGAGGTAATGGTAACCTACGAACATCGTAGGCAAGATGATTAGAATGCTCTTCTTCGTAGTAGTCTTGGATAAACCACAAGGGCTTGACAAATTTGACAGGATCGGCCGCCAATGATAAAAGTGTAACCTTTTCCTCCACAAGGTCTGCAAAGTTCTTGCACAAATTATCTATTCTTAATTTGTCATCACTGCTTAACTTGACTTTATCAGGCCATTCGGGTTCGCCTTTGCAAATCACTTGATAGCAGTATTTTGTTGCGATTTCGTCAACATCGCGCTTTACCATGCTCTAAAGAGAAAAGAATATTGAGTTTGCTGCTGTTTGGTTTAATGTAAAGTTATTCCTTACCGGGAACATATTCTGCAAGGTATAGTATAGATATTTGAGCATTCGCTGCTCAAAAAGCTCAACAATGCTGTTTGTATATGTGGTACTGAGCTCTTTACAAGCTTCTGTCAAGCATTGGCTATAGCCTTTGGTGAAGCTATATCTTACTTCGACAGCTGGATGCTTCTCTTTGAACTGCTTATAGAAGTTTTTCATGGAATCATTTATTGCTTTCTTGTTGGTTACTGTTTTACCTGTTACAAGTTGTCCAACCGAATACCAGAACTGTGGGGTGAAAATTTCTTTTGGTGTGTCTTTCTTATTATGGATGAGATAAGCGTTAACAAATAGTTGCGAACGAAACACAATAGCCCTAATGTCATTGCAGCACGAAATGACTCTTTCTCTGAATTTCTCGCGGAAGGTTGGTAACACCGCACTGTCGATGGGAAGCTTTCTTGTGAATACAGTAGCATCATCACCAAGAACAGATGAAATGAGTTCTTCTTTTGAAGGCGTGTGTTTGAGGCATTGCGGCGAACGAGCAGTGGTATGGCCATCTTGTCCACAGCTGAGGCACTTTGCAGCTTGTGCGGTGGTCTTTTTCCGTTTAACTGCTTTCTTCTTCTCTTTCACTTGGTCACTCTGTTTTCTCTTTTTGCCACTGCTACCAACTTTTAGGAGGTTACTCACAAGCAATTAAGTGCTGTGTGTAAGATAGATTTAGGTTTATTGCTTACCATCATCAGCTTTTACGGCTTTGTAATACTTGCATTTGTAATAACGCTTGTCAAAATGACCTGGTTCATAGCAGTCTCGACACTTGGTATGTTCTAAAAAGTTGCAACAAATATCAAAATCCTTATATCTTGATCTGACGGTTCTCCTACAATTATCAAGCATTTTACCAAATGGGTTCCTTTTAACCTGGTTCTTATGCTTTTCTTTAATAGATCTAATCTTCTGTATAATGAAACTTTTGTACATGAATAGAGCTGTAAGTTACAAAAAGCGAAATACGGAAAAGAAGGGATCTTATTCTCGTTTAAAAGAACCTCTTCATTATAATTTAACTTTGACAACAAAACGCGAGAAAAGAAAGACACGTCTTTATCATTGGGCAAAGTTCCGAAAAAGGCACTGACGAACATCTGGTTGGGTCTTATAACACATCGTCATTTGACGAAAAAGTTGTCAAGCTTTTTGTAGCTCGTCCTATTGCAAAGTCACGCCAATAAGAGTTTTCTTAGCGACTTCCTTACTATGAAGACTCATTTTTAGGACTAGCTTGTACGCCATCCTTAATGCTGCTTGGATGATATTGGATAATTGATTATCAGCGAAATCGTCCAAGAATAATATACCGCTTCATCGTAAAAAAAATTGAAAGTTGTCTAAATTAAGATTTAATAGTGTCCAATAAAATTTGTGAAAAGTCTGAAATAGCAGTTAAAACACTGTATTTCGGAAAGAACCACCGCCTACGACTCCCCACATCAGTCTGTGATCCCATATCCTATGTCCTTAACCGTCTTCCCACACATCCGATCTACAGCCCATTCCAAATACAAAACTGGCATTTCCTATGGCCAGCACTTTGTCACATTTTGTTTGAACTCGACTACTTACACCACTCTCAAGAGCCGCCTACAACCCCTCGGTTAGGGCACCTATTGCTCGACTGGTTACCCTCTTCCCCTCCCACAATCCTTTAGTACATAATCCTTTTTACCCTTGAGCCCTAAGGGGTTTTTAGATTCTTTTCAGCCTTTGGAGCTGCCCTGGGCAATTTAGATAAGCTTAATATCTCGTGTCCATTAAGCTTTAAAAAAATTAATATTATGTAATAAAATCTATGTTTAAAACGTATTTTGGAAACAGTACGGCTCCGACCTGTCGAGCTTTTCAATTAATTCATTTTTGAAATGTCAAAGGAGGAAAGTAGCCCGATGAGCACGGAATCAGCAGCTAGTGGCTTATCGAAAGCAACGTTACAGACATTCGCTAATAAAACGGATGAGCCGTCAAATATATTAAAAGCTGATGAATATACAAAAGGTTTAAACCAAGAACATATAAAAAAGCTGACACAAGAGGCATATAAGCGATTCATAGACTATACCAATGCAGAGCTGAAATGTAAGCGTCACCAAGAAACATTTATTTTAGCAGTTGTTTAACCCATTTTGTAATGCTAGTAACCGTTGACGATTGTCAATTATTGGAAGAGATGAATAAAGCAACAAAAGAAAAATATACCCAAATAAACCAAATGACTCAACACTTGACAAAAGAAATGTCTAAACTACAAAAGTCGTGTAAGCTAAACTATAACTCAGTGCATGAAAGAAAATACAATAACAACTATTTCTATTAGATAATGAGTTCAATCACTTCATACAGCAAGTGGAAGATATTCATGAAAAATCAGTACAAATGGAAAGGACAGCAAAAGCACTTGACGAGTATTCACAATATTTAGGTAAGGTATAGAGACAAACAATCAAAAAATTACGCATTGCAATTGATGGCGACCATATAATAGAGGCTAAATTGGTCAATTTGAGGCCCACCACGTCTACTGCCACATCCTCACCGAGAAAAAGATAAATTTTAATAAAGGAGGGATACGTCTAGTAAATGACTCATGAAGTATAAAGCTTGTGTAAAGTGTGCATTTCGATAGGAGATCAAAAAAAAAAAAAAAAGCAGATGTAATAATAGAACGTCTGGAGTTGCCTGATCTATCTCTTCTTTCTTTATTCTGCTTGCGCACTTGTCTGCCCTTGCAAACGTACTCAAGCTATGTATCAAAGACTTGCTAAGCTTACTGCTGCGACAGTTAAGCCTGCCCACGTCCAAATTTTGGTAGGCTTACTCTAAAGTTGTTTGGTAACTATTTATCATTAATACGTTCAGTCTTTTTGACAGAAACGTTCCTATGCTGTTTCCAGCAGCTTAATAAAGCCCATCAAAGAGGTTTGTTTCACCTTCAATACTGCCGATTCAGATCTTGCGCCTATAAGTTGTTTGTTGTTTAACCTTGTTTTAAATTGTGGGAAAAATCCTATCCTCCTAGTTGACGCATTTGGATTCCAACGTACCTGAAGCGACTAGAAATCAAATCGAAGAATTCAATAACTACACTATCCCTACATATGCTCGTCCGGAATTTGTCATCAGTCATGGTAAAGGATGCTACGTCTTCGACAGTAATCAGCGTAAATATCTTGACTTCACAGCCGGTATAGCTGTCACTGCTTTGGGTCATGCTGACCCTCAAGTTGCTGAGGTCATCTACAACCAAGCCAAAAAGTTAGTTCATATCAGCAACCTTTATCACAATGAAAATGCAGGTGCATTAGCCAAGAAATTAGTTGATATCACTCATGCTTCTCCGGGTGGACAATGGGCTAGTAAATTATTCTTGGCTAATTCAGGAACAGAAGCCAACGAGGGTGCATTAAAATTCGCTCGTAAATGGGGTAAACAGTTCGCTAATGGCGATCAAAAGACAGAAATTGTGTGCTTTACTCATTCTTTTCATGGCCGGTCCATGGGTGCTCTCTCTGTGACGAGTAATTATAAATACCAGAAACCTTTCGAGCCTCTCATTCCAAACATAAAGACGAGTGAATTCAACGATCTACAATCAGCTCTCGATTGTATCAACGAGAACACATGTGGTGTGATCATTGAACCTATACAAGGCGAAGGTGGAGTTCATCCAGCTACCGACAAGTTTTTAAAAGCTATTCGTCAGCGTTGTGATGAAACAGATGCTCTATTAATTTTTGATGAAATTCAATGTGGGTTGAGCCGTACTGGAAAATTATGGGGTCACCAACATGTATCAGGATGCACGCCTGATATCTTGACCTTGGCCAAGCCATTGGCAAATGGTATTCCCATCGGCGCTATTATGACTAACAAAAAAGTGGGAGACTTCATTAAGACAGGTAAGGCATAAGAAGTCGTTCAGTTGATCAAAACAGTAAAGAAGTGGAAGTTCATACAATCAATGCTGCTTTTTGTCATTGATAGGTGAACATGGTACTACTTTTGGCGGTAATCCATTGGCCTCAGCCGTTGCCTTACATGTTCTCGAACGTATTACTACTCCTGACTTTATCAATTCTGTCAATGAACATGGCGAATATATTAAAGACTTGCTGAATCAATTGAAGGAAATATACCCTGACACCATCAAAGAGGTTCGTGGAAAAGGTCTCTTAATTGGCGTAGAGTTCAATAAAGATCCTTCACCCATTGTTAAGATGGCACGAGAACGTGGCTTATTGATTGTCACTGCCGGTTGTAATACAGTACGTATTATACCACCTTTGAATATCGGTAAAGAAGAGATTATAGAAGGTGTTAACAAGTTTGCTGGTGCTTTGGAGCAATTTCGTTCAATTTGATTTTAACCGTTTGCATCTTTATACTTTTTTCTATTATGACTGTAATGCGAATAAAAGCTAACATCTGTATCAACTTGTACGAGTATGCTTGCTTCTTGAATTTATCTTCTATCATTCTCGCTTTTTTATTTCCACTTCCTTTTGCATAAAAATTTAGTTCCGCCGCTAGAAGCATTTATCAGATCCGCCAACCTTTCCACACCACTTGATAGTTTTGAATAGAAACAAACTGAATTTCCAAAATGCTAACTACAACCAGTATAGATGAGATCAATTTACGCCGACTTTTGATTAGTTGTGAAAAAAAACTTAAAGAACAATCTATTGAGTTGTGGACAGCATCCGAGAAGAGAAAATATGCAGCTGTAAGATCAATAATTCAACTTGTACACACGATTTCCTTCCAATTGTCATGCATAACATCAACCCTTCAACTAAGCAATTCTGTTTATTCATGTCTTATAGTATGTGAACCATCTGACAGAATTGGAACAAAGTTTAAAACACAAGCAGTAAGTGAAAGACGTCGATGACTCCAAATTCAAATCAAGCTGTAAGAAGCTGATTCTCTCTGTGCAAACTTTGTTAGACATAGCACAGCCTACGCTAATCGGATACAGCAACTGGTGGAATCCGTTTCGCAGCATACAATGGTTAGTAATACTAAAGTTTTTTGTGAATGCAGGCTAAATATTGAGGATCTCAATCTTATCACTGATTCAGCAAGTGGATGTGGAGAAGGGCATAATAGAAGCAAGACTAGCTAAGAAAAGGCACATGGAGAAGTTAAAACAATTCGAGAATGTTGATCCTGATTGGCTAATAGAGTTGAAGAAGCAAGAGGAAGAAGTAGCTTCTGGTAAAAGTGAGAGACAAAAGGTACTTACTTCGTACTTTCTCTTTATATGTCATTTTGCAATGTACTGAATCTGATGAGTTATATAGGATTTATTGGCAATGGATGATTCGGAAGCGCAAGTATATACACAAACAGACGAGGAAGCCGTTGAGGAAGAAACAGATAGAGCTAACAAAGACAGTTGCGAGCGGAAAGATGAGGTGCCACAAAAGGAGTCATCCACATCAATGGCAGGTCTACGTCAAAGGTATTTGAGTTTAGCCAAAAGTTTCTGCTAGAACCATCACATAATGGTTACTAAACGCGAATACATACTTTTATTTACTTCGACAGAAAATCGAGTGTCAGTCGTGAAAATGAGACAACCAATATCGAACATGTACTACAACATCACCGTCAATTACACGATGAATTGACAACAGATTTGGGACGTATGGCAAAGCAACTTAAATTAAATAGCCAAGCATTTGGTGATATTTTGTCGAAAGATGACTATGTATTGCAGGAGGCAACAAAAACAGTAGAGAACAATTTAGAGAAAATGACATTAGAAAGGCAGAGATTGGATAAGCATTACTCCAAATCTTGGGGAACTAGTTTTATGTCCCTATTCGTTGTTTTATTCGTGGTTATCATGTTTGTACTCGTCTACTTCACCATTCGCTACCTACCCAAACCTTAACTGAGCAAGCTTTGTTGAAAAGCAATAAATCTAATATATCAGCTTTTTTCAAGTACAAAATGAATGGCCGTAATTATCCCAATACCTCGGTCAATATAGATAATTCATTTGGCCAACAGGTATAACAAAGAAAAGGAGGTGAAGTAGTTCCAACACTGTGATAAACTGCCTGTTTAATTGCGTTACAATTTTGCCATATATTTGCGGGAAAGTGTCTGTTCTAAATTTGTATCTACACACTATCGGTACATTGCAATGCTGTTAAGCCGAGGTAACCCAGAACTTTCATTCCGTTTACCTACTTGCAAGTCTGGCGCCACATTCTTACTATTCTTCGTGTCGCCCAAGAGAGAATATTTCCGTCTGTTTTTTCAGTCTTGTAATAAGTTCAATACCATGCTTGTTGACCACGATGCCCCGAGAGATCAAATCGAAGAAGGCGAAAAGCACCCAATTATTGACTAATGACCAAAGAAGGATACACCAATTGCTGATAGCCAAAAAAATGGTTCGCATTCGGCTATATTCATTCACTTTTGACAATCAGTACTACATTACAACTATCTATTAGTCTTATCAAATGAACATGTCTATGAAACTTTAAAACAGTGTTGTCTTATGTTCTGTGATTTGGAGCTAATCATTTAGATTGGTTTTTGAAGCTCATACCCGGTTTTGCGATTTAGTAGATACTAAAACTTTACAAAGATACATATAAATTTGCTTTTCTATCGAGTTAGCTTTGAGGTTTTTTTGTCATAGCGTTACCCTGTAAGAGGATATAATGCCCTTAACGAAGCGAAGCAACAGTTTTAATTAATCGTAGGCTACGTGAGTGCCATATTCACTACGGAGGTGAATTTGATTGAGCTCTAACATACTACTAATATTATGAGCCAGATGCATACTACATAGCTAAAACTATGCTGGATTATCTGTGACTGTTGTAAAATGTATCTATTAACTGTGATAAATCCTACTCTTAACTTATTTGTATTCTACTTGAGAACGCTATGATATGGCACTTAAAGCCTTGTGACGAAGTATGGAGTGAGTTTATTTGATACTTTTACTATATTATCAATCAGGCTCTGGAACGCTCGCAACGTACAAAATGTTAGAAGAAAGTTTTTATTTGTAGGAGCATGTAAGAATGTATTATTTTAGATGGTTGTAAGCAGTACGAACTCAAATCTACGATTATCAATGCTATTATAATTCTTTGATCGCTATGGTGCGTCTTACTTCCTGCTTCAATCCAGTTTTATACTGACTCAAAAAGCGGATTAACAATAGTTTAGAGAAAAGGCGGTATGGAAACACCACATCTGCGCGCTTTTTCAATCTCATCTGAGCATTTCTTACAGGTCAAAGAATCCTGAAAAGTCCAAAAGGCTAGAGTTGGAAATAGTTGACATATTGAAATGCTCTAGCAACGTAGCTATTATAATATACGTTAGACATGCCCAATAATGTTAGTAGCTAAGAACTTGAACAATTTATTCAAGAGTTATTTGTTATGGAACTGAAAGCAGTGAGCTCAATGTAATTTGACCTTAATACATTATTACTTTTGTATCGCTATTGCTAAATCTCCTTTACGTTTCTTGACACGATCATGACATTCTCTCGTCAAAAAGACTTTTAAAGAATGGATATTGACTACTGTCAATTTGGTTAGTAACTGTGGAAACGATGACTGATATTCATCGCCACTTTATCATATTTATCCTATCTCATAAAGGTGCTTCCTTTGGCTATTTATGCAGTTCTGAATATGCGTAATTCTTTGCAGAAATGCCTACAAAACTTCAAATTGTTTTTAATGGTTTTTTTTTATTCATTCGCACTCATAAAGTTACCAAATTATTGGCCATCCTATGCTAGTCGTGAGTAAAAAGAGAAGGGCTTTCATCGACGGAAACCCGTTGCATCCTCATCCAGGAGCCGTCGCGAACCTGATCAAGTAATTTACTATTGATGCGATTAAGAATTCGTGTGAAAGTAATTACTATAATGAATTGTATTCTAATCCTGTATCGTAAAACAAAGGTAACTATAGACAAACGTAAGCTATTGTGCGTTGCTATCATTTCTAGATTATCTATCAAGTATAGCAGCCAGATAGTAAATTGAAAGCATGGAATATAGTGCATGATTGAGTTACTCAATAAAGTAAATGCTCTGGATGAAGCTCACAGATAACTCTAATTGATCTATAAGCTACGGTATAGTAGAGGCTCAAAAACAATCAACAGGCTTCAGATATATTTCTGACGGATGGACGCCTGGAATTATAATGTATAAGGTATGGTAAGAGTACGCATGTCGTATTACTCTCTTTTTGAAAAGCATGGAAAGGAGTTGTTCAATAAGTGCTGTCTCACTTCCTTTTGAAATTACATTTTCACGACTAAAGTGTACCGAATCAGCTCCATGTTACACACCGTATATTTTTCAAAAGTATTGCTGTCCAAATAAAGGTTTATCAGATGTAATAACATTCGTGCAAAATTTTCTCGAGGTAACACACGTAAATATTCCAGAATCTTTGTTATCCTTCATTGAACAGCCTTTTGTTTATGTAATCAAAATTCTGTGTCAAGTAAAATTTGAGAAAATAATACAAGACAGAGGTAAATAGAAGAAGTATATAGCAAAATGAGTGTTTCCAAAATCTGAAAGAAGCTTTTCAAAATGATATGTATGTGAGAATAGCAAATGCTATACAGCTATAAAGAATTCTTTTATACACAGTTTCTATAATCTGCATGCAATGATAGAAAGCTCATTATGGATTACCCGGCAGTAGCCTTATAATGGTTATGGTATCATTGCGTCATAGTTATATGGTTGCAGATGAGAAATAAGCTTATTTACTCTAATAACGCTTTCTTTGCAAAAGAGACACTCACATACATCCGTCTATATGCTGGGTCTTTGGCGTAAAACGCAAATACTACGTCCAAACTATGAGTGCCTTTTGGCTTAGGGTTTGTTTCTTGTGGTTGTTGATCAAAATGGTTTTTGACTCGAGACTCGAACAAATTTAACTGGAAAGTTATTGCCACAGTGTATCACCATACTAACCATGTGTGAAGTAATGTACGATAATAAATTGTCTCAACAACGTGACAATGATAAACCACCCACAAATATTAAACGAGCAGTGGCGAATCTTTCCAAATTTCTATATTGGATCTTTTTATATTTCTTTGTCCCATCAAAAAATAAAATAAAAATAAACCATTTCGAGTTGTACTTCCTCTGTTCTAGCTCTTATAAATTATTACTTTTGCAGTTTACACGGTTCTTTTCCTTTCAAATATTATTATCACCTTGAACAAAAGCTTTCTGTTCCGTGCAAGACTATACTCTCACATATGCAACCAACGTTTCGTGAAATTCAACCTCAAACTTATCCATTTTGTCATACAAACAGCAATTATCTCAACGATAGTAAACCAGCAGTAGAAAATATGACATTCAAAATTTTACAAAGCAATCTAAGCGACAATCACAACATACAATTTAATCCTTCAAAAGAGGTTCTAACCGACGCTAACGTTAGTCATGCTTTGAGAAATAATGATAAACAAGCCTCACAAAAGCCAAAACGAAAGCAAGTCAAAAATGCTTGTGGTAAGGCACATATAAATGCTGTTATTGTAGTTACGTCAGGCTTGGATACTAAAATATTGCTAATTTCTTGGCAGTAAACTGTCAGAAAGCGTGTAAGAAATGCGATGATGGAAGGCCTTGCAACCGCTGTATAAAACTTGGGTTAACCGCAACTTGTAGAGATTCAGATCGAAAAGAACGTAAAAAGGGAGTGAAACGAGGACCTTATAAGAAACGCCAAGCTCCTGTTAGAAAGAGTAAATCAGGTAATGAACTTGTATGACAATTTAATTAATAATTGGTCACTATTTGTACTTATGTATTTTAGCTTTCATTATTTTCATATACTTGAACTTATAGCTTCTTCGATGAGTTCAGCAGACGAACAACAACTGGACGACGCACACACTACTCAGGCACAAGCAGTAAATGTGTGCCCTCTAACATACCAGTATACAACCACTGATATTAGCGATAGCCATGCTCATTTTCACAATACATCTTCTGTTAGCAAGAATCATAATCAAATGGCAAATGAAGCTCTAACCATCGATTTAAGAGATAGTATTTGCTATCCTCAAGGAAATTCTTCAATACCAACAGCTTCAGCATCTTCGTCATCATTATCATTATCTACAGCATCATCATTATTACCCTCACCTATTATTAGTAATATCTCGTTGGATTTGTCTGAATCGGATGAAACGTTACACTATGCATATGGTTACACTGCGCCAACAACTGCTGCTACTTCATCAAATAACCAGCATCGCTGCAATCTTTCGTCCACTACAGCAAGTACAACGAGTAAAATGCTGGAACATCAAACCATATCAGGCAATGTCACGCCCTCTATTAACGCAAATTACCAGCAGTTCTATTCTCAAGAAAGCGATTTCCATTACTTACAGCAAGGAAGCATATATGATATACAGCAGCCTTACCAATGCTTAAATATGACCGACAATTTTGCTGTTTTCATCAACAACGAGAACAATGGCAATCCTTTCCAAATAGAGAAATGTGTTCGGCAACAATTTTTACCAGATGCTCAAAATGTTGATGGCAACTTTACAACGAATATGATGTTGCTCGACAGTAACACTTACACAATTGAACAGCAACAAGCTACAAAGAATGAATTTACAGCTATCTATTATAACAGCAATACCAAAATACCAACAGCAACAACAACACTCCTCCTACAACAACAGTATGATAACACTATATGGTAAATTTTCTAGCCTGTGAAAAGCCTTATCTTTTGTATGTTTATTTATGTTACCCCTTAAGATTCAGGTTGCAGTTTGCAACGATGAAAGGAAAAAACAACTATAGTAAAACTTTAGTCATATATGCCGCGTAACCTATTGCTATTAGTACTTTGAGTATAGAATGTACGCCATTTACAGTGAATCACTTCCACTCAATCATAGACAATTTTTAGTACAGTGCCTTCTACATACGCCTTTTTTCTATTTTTTGTTTTAGAATAAAGTTTCTGTATAGAATAACAAATCCTATCCGTCCATAAGGATGACCATAAATGTTTAATACGACCACGTGAGCTACCGGAAAGGTTAGATAATTGTGCGTTTCCAAGCCAATGATGAAGAAAATATGTTGAAAAGAAACAAAAATTGAATATCTTTTATCAGTTCTTCTCGTGTCAAGGAGTGAAGATACCAAATGAATTCAAAGTTAGCTTTAATAGTATATTTGAAAGTTTAAATATGCATTGGAAATAACAATTCTAAATAATTATACAGAAGATCGAAACTGTGATTGCTATGAATACGTAATCTTTTTTTAAACGATTTGTTTTCTGCGACACAATCCACATCCACGCTTTAGCCAGCAAACATAAGCTGTTATAAATACAACAAACAAAACCACAATAACAATAACAGCAATAAGCCATCCAGGCATTTTGGAAGGTCTGCTGACGTTTGGTCTGTCTCTTGTGATTGTGACATACGGAGGATCATTGGCACCAGTGCTCAGTTGGTAAGCCATGAGTCCTTGAAATGGGGCATTGTAATCCAATGCTACTTCAGTCTGTGTCCAATCATCACGGATATCATAGAACTTATCATCCTTGTCGGGCCCACCCACAATGGCACCATACAAAAGATGCTTTTCCTCGGGAGGAGAGGAGTTGATATTGGCAATATCCGTACCGCCCGACGCGCCAGCATGATGAGGATTACGTGGTGAGTTTTTATGGATACCGCACACGTAAGGCGTGGCCATAAAATTATTTCCCAGCATATAATCAATTTGATTCTTGGCAAATTGGGTGTAACTATCTTTCCTCGTGTCATCCAACCGACTATATAATAGAGCTAACAAAGACATGTCTTGAGCAGGCACCATGGAATTAGAGTCACTATACCCGTCACACCATAATAAATCTCCATTGGTAAATGTACAAGGTGAGCCTTTGCCACTGTTAATGATAGTATCCAGGACTTGCTTTGCGGCCGTAGCATATTTTGTGTTACTAGAATCGAGTTCAGATCCCAAAACATAAACAGCAGCAGTTTGGTCGCTCCAATCCATCACACCGATGGTTTTTGTATCTCCTAGTTTGAACTGGTCAAAGTAATTCGAAGCCTTTGTGCGATAATTGGAATCGGCTGTAGCTTTGTACATCCAAAGAGCGGCAAAAGTGAGTTGACTTGTGTAGGTGTTTGTAGCATAATAATCAGCCAGCGCAGGAATTGCTTTGGTATATACAGTTCTAGGAGTTGCTGTGTCAGCCAGATCAAATAGTGAACTAGCCTTTGTCAATAAGGTATCGGCGTAAGCTGAGTCATTAAATTTGTTTCTGAATAAGTAAGATGCTGATGCTAAAGCGGCGCTAGAAATAGCTACTGCGTCGGTTCCTACTGCTGTTCTATTGACTTGGTAAGATGGTCTTGGCTTGGGTATACCTGTGTCAGGACCTAATACCAAATTAAATTATTTTACTATATTTAGTTAAAAAAAAAGCTAAAATTGACAGATGCAAATGATATAATAAGCCCATAATGAGATTTCTCTGTCTTCTTTATCACCTACCCCAGTAATTATTGTCAATATCGCCATCTCCAACTTGCACATAAAATGTATCATTGTTGGGATGCGCTTTGATAAGCCAGTCTGTGCCCCATTTTAGCATATCCTTTAAATAATCTACTTGATTGGCTTTTTGGTATCCATCAAACCAAGCTTCAGCTCCCCACGCAACGATAGACAAGGAATAAGATAGAGGTAGACTGAACTTGATATAATCACTAAAGATAGAAGATACCCTCATTTAGAGATGTAATGCGACCTCTGAACCAATCAAAGAGCAGTGTTCTTACCCAGCATCATAGTATCCGCCAGTTAAATCGACATTATTATCTTTGCCATCGTCTAATGCTGAATCAGAACGCCTAAAACGACATTGGCATAAGTGAAGACAATTTGAGCATTTATGACTATAAATTACATCTATCTGGCGTTCCTAATTCCATCTCTTACCAAGGCACTCTATTATTCGAGGGTAATTTTCCACTACGCTGTGCTTCGTAAAACCATAGAGACTGCATTAACAAGTTTGCGTAATGTACGTTTCCTGTCACGCCTTCAGGATTGGATGGTCCATCTGTAGTTGCTTGTTCGACAGCATGATATTGTGGTAAGATTGCACTCAACAGTAGTAGCGTTAAACCACTGAAACTAATAGATAACGGACGCATATCTATTCTTTATGAAAAACCCAGAAGAGGATTTATAAAATAAAATACAATGTATGTATAAAATTTAAACGTGTGTACTTGTGATCAAAGCGAAATGTAAAAAGAAAAAAAAAAAAAAAGCCAAAAAAAATGAAATAAAAGACATGAAATGTTATTTCTTACAACGAATGTGGTTGGCGGCTGCAGTTCGGTTTTGTGTGTGCGTCCGTCAATTTTATTTTTACACTTTTTGCCTAAAAGCGTGTATTACATTCGCGGTGCTTGAAATTCGGGCCGTTTTATCGTAGAGTGGTCGATTCTGTTGACTTTGCCCCTGTGTACAACAGTGTAGTGGCTGATCAATTGCAGTTTGTCGTACGGTTTCCCTACCATTGCACGTAATGAAGGCGCATTTTAGATCGGTGAATTGGTATTCGCTGGCGGTAACTCTATGTACAACAAAATCATATAAATAAAGACACTCTGTAGATTGGGTATTATGCATTCTTACCGTTCATTCCGACCGACGATAATATGAACAGAAAAAAAAAAGATGTATGTTTGTTAGACCTTTTAGTATTTTGCTTGATGTCTCAAAGAAGTACTGTAATATGAATATTCTGAATTTTTCTCTCGCAATTAGAAGTATTAACAATTGAACTATACTAACTCCTTACTAGAGTTCGGTTCAATTACATAACAGGTATACATTCAATGAGATCCTTCAGTGATTGAGTCGACACATGAGCACCGTATAGTTTTAGTCCTTCGTGCAATACAAAGTCTTTGGCCACCCAAAGCTGACTTTATCGAGCAGACGACGTCAGATTATATTTAGCATAATATATTAGCTTGAATGAACAGATGCAAATTTGATCTTTGAAATGGCCGGTTGAATGCACGTCAATCATGCTATTAAAAGTATTTGTTCATTATCTATTGCGAATCACCATATGATCCATGCTTTCCCGCCAGATCTGTAAATGCCAACACTCACAGTAGCTCCAGAACGATACGTTGTCAATTTCATATCAGCCAATCAATTTTGAAGTGTAAATTTTTTAGGCAGCAGACTTTTAATTTTTTTTTCCTTTTGTTTCTTTCTCTATTTATTTTATTTTATTTTATTTTTTTTTTTTTTTTAACATTTGTAACTTTTGCTTTTATTTGACGCTTTTTACTTCAATTACTATTCTTTCTTTTTTCGTAACATACTATATACTCAATTTATACGTTCATTTCAACTCTTTATCACTATATACCACACTAGCCAGACGTCACAAAATAATCGAGGAAAATTATACTTAAAGTTATAAAGTTGAGTCTGACCTAAAGAGAAAATACTTGACATCATGGATGACGATCAAGGTAAGAATGAAAGCTCTTTCACATTTTGCTGGGAAGCCGATCTCTCACACATTATTCCTTTTTATTGCGTTTTTTATTGCTTTGTATAGAAATTTGCAGAGTTTGCAGATGCGAATCCACACCTGATCATCCTCTCTTTCATCCGTGTAAATGTTCTGGAAGTATTCGATTTGTTCATGAAGATTGGTAAAGTCAATTTCCGGTTTTTTTTTTTTTTTTTTTTTTTTTTTTTGTTTTTTTGTAACAAAATTGTACAGGTTTGCTCATTATACTCATTTTTTTTTTTTTTTTTTTTTTGTAGTTTGATTGAATGGTTATCCCATAGTAAAAAAAAGTAAGGGGAGCTTCCTTCGCAGTGGATATATTTATAGGAGGGAAAATGGGGTTACATAACCGATGAAAAGAACTGTGTTGTATTAATCTATACAAACCTTTGACTATAGATATTGCGAACTTTGTGAACACCCTTTTACTTTTTCGCCAATTTATCGAGATGATATGCCAGAGAGATTACCATTTTATGTTTTATGCACACAATTTATTCGTCGATTATCACGGTTACTGAAAACATGTTTTAGAGGTCTTACTGTCATTTTTGTTTGGCTGATTATGTTACCCAACTTTACGCTATGGACCTGGCGATTTTACTTTTGGAGCGGTGAAAATATTGGCTTCGTGCCTGCATCAACCTATCAAATGATGAATGATACAAGCAGTAACAATATATCGACCATTAGTACAAACATTATAAACGCAACAGTCGCAGCCGATATGACAAATACCACAATGGCAGCAACAACATCATTGAATACACAGTCATTTTGGCTAAGCACTATCAAGTAAAGTATTTGAAATGAATGGTGAGATGCTAGAAGTTTTTTCAAAGCTGCTAACTCCTTCTTTGCTGATGTAGAAACTTTTTGTCAGATTGCCTTGAAGGCCAAATCATTACAGCATTTGTCGTCATTATATTTGTTGCTGGATATTTGTTCAGAGAATGGGTAATGCAAAACTTACCTGTTGAGCAACCACAAATTCTACAACAGCCTCAACCTGTACTACGCCGTCAAAATAACCCTCGAAATGCCAACTTTATTATTGATGAGAACAATGACTTGATTGATAACCGAAATCAACTTTTACAGGAACAAGCAGCAATTGATACATTGTTAAATGCTATGCGAGTTTTGCCTAACGATGCTCATGCAAATGTCAACGAAGAAATAGTAGCAGATCATGCAAATGATTTTGTACCACGACAACGTGAAACTACCAACGCTGTTGAAAATGCTGAGAATATGGATAATGAGTCTTTGAATACGGATCAACGCTTACATCGTCAGTTGAGCAACGTCAGAGTTGAACTTGTCAATGAATTGAACGATTTGCAAAATGACAACTCAAACCGTAGATCTAATGACTGGACTCCCATCATGAATGAACGTTTTGCACGCGATGATGATCAGCTTTTCGGAGGTATCCATAATGCAGCAGCAGATATGGGTCGAACTCCTAGCAATAGTACCCAAGGTTCTCAAGGCGGTAGCGCAGCAGCAGCAGCAGCAGCAGTTTTGCATCAGGATCATTCGTTTGACACTTTTATTCAACAGCAACATGATAATGACCTTCACCATCGCCATCATTTTCACACGGATGATGAAGAGGAACCCAAGGAAGAGCATGATGTCAATAGAGAAGAGAATGTTGAGGAAATGGATGATGATGATGAAAATGCAAGTTTACCTGATCTCGTTGACGAAGAACAGAGAAGACTGAATCGTGATGCACTTCATAATATGGTTTGGGAACATTTAGCAAATCGCGGATTGCATGTTCCTCCTGAAGAGGCACGTCGACAAATGGCTGCGATGAATGAAACGGAAGACGAACGACAACAAAGACGTCAAGCTGCTATAGCTCTCGTTGAAGAAGCAGCAAGACAACAACGGTTGGAACGTTTCAATGAGGCTCTTGCAGGTCAAGCAGCAGCAGCAGTACCACCTCCACGAAACAATAATATTGCAGCAGCAGCAGCAGCAGCAGCAGCAGATAACGATGACAACGACGAGCCTTTGGACGTTGGAGATGATATAAATGGTGTCTTGGAAGCCATTGGTATGAGAGGAAACCCTTGGATGTTGGTACAAAATTCAGTATTAATGTCCTTGATGATCAGTCTCTGTCTTGGAGTAGCTATTTGGATTCCTTTTGTGGTTGGCCGATTAGTTATTCTGATACGTCCTATTAGCTTTATTGAAACACCTATCTATTTAATGAGATTGATCACAGATCCTCTTGTCGATTTTGTTTTAGATCTTTGCCTTCCTTTCGTTTGGTCGAATCTCAAGGCTTTATTACCAAACAATATACAATATGTATTCAAAACGATACAGAGTCGTGCTACTGGCATATTTCAAGATCTTACAACATACAGCCATAACAACAATCAGACAGCCCATAGTGATTTCATATCTTCTTCTACTACTGCGGCTTCAACAGCCATGAAAACCGTTATAGAATCAACGATAGAAAATATAACAGAACCTATCAATGGTGGGAGCCTCAACTTGACAAACGGCATTTTGTCCATGTCTCCCTTCGCTGCATTGATGAAGATGAACTGGAGCACTATGCAGAATAAGATTGAAAATATGAGCTCATTAGCATTGATTCGTTGGCATCGTTTCGCTACGGGTCGTACCGCTGTGGATCGTAGTATGTGTATCTTAGTTGGCTACCTCGTTTTAATTTTGGTAGGTTCGTGGTACCTATCACATAGCCAAAACAGTAACACCGACAGAAGCAACAACAATAGACGCCGACGTGCCTTGGCAGCAGCAGCAGCAGCAGCTAACGCCCGAGGAGGAGTTGGGGCAAATCACCAAATTCTTATTCCTCGAGATACCATTCGTGAGCTCATTCGTCAACAAGGCATTTTCCTTAAAGTTCTCTTCTTCATTTTGATTGAACTCATTGTCTTCCCCACCGTCTGTGGCTTCCTACTCGATTTTGCCACTCTACCTCTATTCGCCGATGCTTCTCTCACCACGCGCTACCTATTCCATTTAAAACGTCCTTATTTCTCCTACTTTGCCCATTGGTTCCTGGGTACAGGTGTTTTGTTCTATTTCGCTATTTTCATCACGGTTTGCCGAGAAATTATCCGACCAGGTGTGATGTGGTTTATCCGTGACCCCAACGATCCCCAGTTCCATCCTGTCCAAGAAATGGTCGAACGTCCTTTTCCTAACCTGCTGCATAAAATCAGCCAATCTGCTCTCATCTATTCATTTATGCTGGTCTTTGGTGTAGGTACAGTGACCTACACCTTAGGTTATATAGACGGTCTATTCCCCTTACGTCTACCCTTTGACACCCTCTCACTTACTGGAAACAACAAGACGGCATTAACAAGTGTAGCAGTAGACTTGCTCATTGTTCAGTTTTTGGTTCCTCCCCTGATCAAATTCATTAATCCTAGAGCGGTTTTTAAGAAAGCTTTGGGTATTTGGTGGCGTGTTGCTTCGCGACAATTACGTTTGACCTCATTTATGTTCAACGAACGTAAATTGGATGAAGAAGGCTACCATCATCGTCGTACATTGAAGGCATGGCTTTTAAGAGAGAAGGCTGTTATTCCTGATGCTGCTACGGATGCATATTCTGAAGTTGCTATTGATGATGAAAATAGTTCTGTTGTATTTCGACGTGATGGTATGATGGTGCGCGTGCCAAAGTATGATAGTGTGCCTGTTGATCCCAAGCGTCGCATGTTGGTGCCTGTTGATCCTGTTACTTTAGAAGCTATTGATTTGGAAGAAAGACGCAGAGGTCATCCTGCTGCAGCCGATACGAATGATGAGTCGCAAGCAACTATAGTGGTTTACATTCCACCTTACTTTAAGCAAAGAACGATCTTCTTTTTGTTCTACATGTGGTTGTTTATTTCATTATTTGCTTGTTCTGTTACTGTCTTACCTCGTAAGTAGTGGAAGAATGAAAAGGCGAAAATTGTTAAGAATAGCTGTTAACATTCTATTTCTTCTATGTAGTTCTCGCTGGTCGTGTTATTTTGAACAGCTATATTCTAACTGGAGAATCATCAAGCAAAACGAATGATCTTTATTCGTTTACATTGGGAATTTATCTTATGACAGGTTTTGGAATTTTGGTTTATTGGATAAAGGACTATTACGCACAGCATGGTCATTCAGGTGATCATGAACGACTTTATCAATTTATTAAAGAAAAAGCAGGAAAGGTAAGAAACTCGAAAATAAAGAGAACACTGATGCTATAAGAGAAAATAGTAATTGAAACTATTTCCTGTTGGCTTGTTCTTTCAAATAGGCTTTGAAATTCTTTTACCTGGTTATGACGGTTGGTGTCATCATCCCATTCCTTCTTGCTGTCATAGTTGATCTCTATATATTCTTACCAGTTCGAGATGTGAACCCTAGAATCGAAATACTGGGCTATTTTTCATTGGTAAGAATGGCTCTTCTACATCATTTATTGTCACGGGCCGAACATCATTCACAGTTCTGACTTCTTCTGTCTTATTCTTATAGAATTGGTCTCTTGGTATTGCTTATCTAAGCCTTGTACATAATTTGATTCATGTGCTTCCTGCCAATAACCGGGTCCGTCGAACAGTGAACGAAATGTTGGGCGGCAATGGCTTCATGCAAACAGATGTATGGACTATCACGCTTACAATAATTGGCCCTGTGATTATTTGTGCATTGCTTGCTATTATTGTACCTGGAATTATCTCTTGGACGATCCTTCAAGTACTGAGTAAGTCTCCTATTTTATTATTGCTGAAAGAGTACCTGCTATGGTTGATGTGGAAAACTTCAAAAGGAGAGAGATCTGTTCTGAGATTGGTTATAACCTATTTTTGTTTTTCAAAAAAATTAGAATCAAGAGATGCTTTCATGCAAATTTCTGTCACAAGATACGCATATCCAGCCATTTTTGGTATCTGTTTGATTATCTTGATTGGTTTTGTTATGAAAAAAATGTTGAATATTTGGTTAGAAACAGTCAGAAATGATACTTATTTGATTGGAAAACGATTACACAATATGCCGACACCTGCAGAACAACGTAGAAATAGTAATAGTAGCAGTTAGAGATAAAAACCTAATCAAAGATAAGGGACTGAATTCCCTGCATGTAAAAACGATGAAACCCCTAGATATAATTACACTTTTCTTGTAATGCATACTTTACGCTTCCATTTCCTCTCCTTTATTACATACTACCCGAAGTTACATTATGTATGTTATATTTCTTTTTTTTTTATACTTGTAATCATGGGACTTTGTCGATAAAGAAGGAGTGAGTGTAAATCAATGACTTATAATTTGATCAGGAAAAACTATTTTGTTGAGAACTCGGTTTGTCAGAATTACTATTCTTATTTAAGATGTCTTAAATAAGGTTATGCAAGCATTAGTTAACTTATGTTTGAAATGTTGGCATGTAGTAGCTTAACATATTTCACGTCTTGAACATTGTACAAGTTGTTTTAGGCTGTGCCTATAGATGTATAAACAAGGCTGGGTTGCCCTAGTAATAGGTTTTGCTTCACCTTCCTTTTACGTGAGTTGTAATTCAATCATCTCCATTGGTATTTTCGAGGATCGTAACCATACTTCATCTACAAGTCTTCATATTATTGCTTATGAAAGTGATGCTTTTTGGCAGCAGCAATTACCATTTTTAGCTTGGCATGTACGTCTTTTACCTTTTTCTCGACTATCTCCAGGCTACTCAGGAGTAATCTATTAAGCTCTCTGGATTCTAGTTCAGTAACGCATATTTTAGACAACTGTTTTATGAGCAAATGCCAACCACTATATTTCAGCTTTCATATTATTAGTTCGAAAATCTGCGCGATAGAAGATCATTTCTTTGCTGATAGTTAGATTTAGTTTAAGCGTAGTCTGCACTGAGGTTGTAACTGTTGACGAGCCTAACGCGCTGAAAGCAATATTTGATTCTAAAATTCCAATAGTATTTCTACTATACATAGATACGTCAGACTGAAGTGTAGTAAACAAAAAGAGCTTTGCTCTTGTATGTTCCTCTCCGCTTCCCCGCTACCTCTCCTTTCTTCAACGAAATAAAGAAATCTGTTGGTGCTCAATCACGCATAAATGAAGTAGAGAAAACTTTAATTAAAGTATACACTGCAATATCAAAGGGCTGAAGAGTTCATCATCAATTTGCCCGTGCAAAGAATGATAACAGGAAAAACTTTATTATGTTGTTGATAAAATTGGATATCCGTATTGATAATAAAGAAAACCAAGTCTCGTGATATAATGAAATTGATTGTGTACAAAGACACACACACGTACACACGCGCGGACACAACACAGGATTGATGATGATTAGATGACTGCACCTTTATTTACCACTGTAGGCATCACTCTTCGTTGCTCTGGTGGCTCATTCTTTTTTTTTTTTTTTTTTCTTTTCTCTCTTTTGATTCCAAATTAATGAATGATACAATAATGACCTTTATTGTTATTTTTCTTTTGGTAGTTGTACACCAAAAGTGCAAGCATAGAGTTTAAATCTTTGTGACATGGAAAGGACGCTTTATATACGTGCCTTGTTGAATATGGTGTCGATAACATGTACATGTAAATAAGTGCATAACATAACCGTTCGAAATACACTCATAGCGTAGATACTCTGAAGACAGCTATCGGTTATCGATTTTACATACAATCAGGGTTATTTCCATAGCTTTTAAGTTTTCTTTTCTGAATGCATGTGTAACTTTTGAAACCTTTCCTTTCCCCCATGACTTCAATAACACACAACATTTACATAGAGCTGCATTAAGACTTTCTTTTTTGTATAAAAGTAAAACTTTCTTTCAGCAAAGGAAACATCTTTTTTCTCTCGCTCTTTTATTTGAATTAGTTATATTGTATATATATATAAAAAGAGGGCTGCTATAGAAATCAAAATGAATACGAATGCACCTGATCTGAATATTACCTATTATAATCAAGAGTACCATCATAATACTAAAACGGTGCCAATAACGATTACCCATCACCAACCGCAACAGCAGCAACAGCAGCAACCATATCAATTATACTCTAGTAGTGGTACCGGTTATCATCAAATTTGTTGCGGTACGCATCATCCTCACACATCCGTGGCCTCCTTTAACTACCGTAATAACTTCTCCATATCACCACCTTCATCCATTGCATCTTCTTTATCATCGTCTCAAGGCTCTTTCCAATCCACAACGTCTCATATTTTATCCACAAGTACTCGTAAGCAGCAGCAACCACATCAACAGATGACCTCATTACTACCAGCACCGCCAGTCTTACAACAAGCGGTACCGCTACTAACAGCATCATCACCCTCCATCATTAATAGTAACAGCTGGAATTTTACTTGGCTCGTCTTCATGAACGAGAAATGGATTCCTTTTGATCCAATTAACCAAACGAAACTTGAGCAAACACTAACAGTTGGCGGTACTTTTGTAGATATAGTGGATGGCCATTTTCCAGATGTTAGAAAAGTACGAGTATTTCCTAAAAATAATTATCTCAGTTATTTGGGTGTCAAGTATAGATTATCGCGAATCATGCAACCTGATGCTTATTCAAACCATGTGGGGCTTATTCATAATAATAATAACACTAATAACATCGCCAATAACAGTAGTAATACTTACAATGATTATGATAATGATAATAATATTAATAGTAGTAGTGGTAGTAGTAGTAGTAGTAGTCGTCAACTGCCTAAAAGGGCCTTTATAGACAACAATAAGGATTTGAGAAATTTTGAAAGACATAAAATGTATAATACTTAGTAGCAGCGAGTGTACGTATTTAAGAAAAATATATACGTACAATGGTTTTGTTGTTTTAAAAAATGTAAATGAACGATATCTTCCTTATATTAGTTAGTCTTTTGGATAATGTTATTTGGACAATTACTAACGTAACGACCGTTCATTTAGCCAATAACCGTATTATATACAATTTTCACCAGCTAGTTACAAAGCAAAGAAAAAAAGAAAAAAAACTTAAAAGTACACCAGTAGTCATACCGATGTTCTTATAACAGCTAATATAATAGTTATTTTTATGTTGCATGAGAATAAATAAGCCAAAATTTGAGTCAAAATCAAGGGATGAGTAGGAGACGAATGATAAATTGCTATAGTAATGAATCAGGTCAATTTGCAGCCTTTCATCTTCCTGTACCAACATATTCAGCAGCAGAAGCTAGTAAGTCAATAGCCGAAGACGATGTTCTCAAATGACTATTGCTGTGATAAGGTAGAGGTGGCTCATAAGTAGCCGTAGGAGGGCGCTGAAAGGAGGAAGAGAAAGTACTATGATAAGAAGGTGTATAAGTATGGGTAATGGTATTAATATCATTATTAGTATTAGTAATAGTAGTAGTATTTGTTGCTGTAGTGGTTGTAGGAGTAATAGGAGTAGAAGTGGAAGGAGAATAGGATGAAGGCTGGTGTCGTTGAGGGATCTCCCTGGTGATTGAAGTATTTATAAGTGGAGGTAAATGCTGGTAACTCGTAGATGTTTCCATGACAGGAAGCGCAGAAGCTCTCCTCAAGAAAGGTGGAGAAATAGGAGCAGCAGCATAAGATGAATGGCCGTGATAAGACCCATACGACGACAAGGGTGGTGCCGTTGGTTGTACTAAAGAGGATTGACGTTGACGACGTGTTGTTGTCGCCGCTGACAATAAACTTCCTCCATTCTTACGTGAACGATTCACTTTTGCTCGACGATTCTGAAACCAGACCTGTCAAAAAAAAAAAAACCATAAAAAAAAAGAATAAATGAACAATTCTCTATCACCTCTAATTCATTTCTTTAGATTCTATCAAGTGTATGAGTGTATATCGAGTTTGATCACCCAAGTTTGTAGTCTCACCTGAACTTCTCTTTCATCCATATTCAATTCTGTAGCTAAGTTCTTCCTAACTTCAGAGCTTGGGGTATCTGTTTGATCAAATATTTCCATTAAGCGAGTAAATTGTGCTGGGGTTGTTCTCTTTCTTTTATGCCGACTTAATTGTGAAGAATTGACAATACCGTTACTAGTACCATTAGTTTTTGAGGAAACAATAGATGATATGGGAGTTGTGTCTCCACTGTCCATATTACTGTTGGTCGTAGCGGGAGACACGGATCCAGACTGTCGATTTGTGGCAGCTGAAGCCATCATTCTAGGCTCAATTGATTCGTTATTTAACAAGGCTGATATCGCAAGTGAACTTCGACGGTTCATTATGGGTGGCATTTTTCCCTGGACAGAATGGTAAAAGATGCTTGAAGTGTTCGAGTAAGAAAAATAGGAAAAGAGCAAGGGAGTAGAGCAGAAAAAGTCGCTTTTTTATTCATAGGTCAAAAGCGGGTTTATCTTCAGTTGGTTATCTCTTTGAATATACGGAGTGAAACCTGATTTTTTGTTTCATTTTCATAAAAAAAAAAAAGACAAACCGCACAGATGTCACTACGAAAGCTTATAATGCCAGCGACCGCATTCACCGTATTTGGGGAACAGCCAAGTAAGCAAAACGAAGAGTAACAGAATCGCACGTCATAGGTTTACGTACGCTGATCATTTCCAATACTAAAACTTGGAAAGTTTATTGATTCCATCTTGAAGGTTTTTTTGTTAAAAAGAAATCCATCAGAGCCTACTACTTAATTGCTGGAACATATTTGATTTGCAGAGATATGCCGATTGTAAGGTTTCAAAGTAAGCAACTGGGCTGGTAATTGGCATTGTCTCAAGTGTACTGGACTCGCATATTCTCTTTGTCGTAAACTATTAATGCCTTACCCATAGTCCTTCACTTTTGATTGAAGGAAAATAGATGCTGTATCAGTTTGAGCATTACAATAGTTAAATAGCTTGTCCTCATGTTTTAAACCCTACATTAAGCTTTTTCCTTTTTGACAGCTGAATGTCAATAAGCGCCTTCTTTTTTCTTTTTTCTTCTTTGAACATGCTTTTCTACACAACTTTAATCATTATCTAGAAGTCTCTCATTTCTTTGATTAATTACTTCCGGATGCCTTTTGACGTCCAACTACGGAAAAAGAGAGCAGTTTTACTATCCCTGAAAATCACTCATGACTAACAGCCCTTGATGTTGTGTACATGGTTTCACTCTGCATATCAAACATCAATCACTTATTAACAAAACATATGAAACAGAATGTACCTCATGTAATTTTGCTTTGCATTTTCGGATGTTACGATTGGATATAACCGAAAGTATATTCCCTCAGCGGACACCCAAAAAATTCTAGGGGATTGGAAAATTCCAACGAGTCGCCCACTGAGCGCGTCCATTGAAATCAACCGTTTTCTAACGCGTTCCATATTGATCCGCATTCCTTATCAAGAAATATTGGCTATCAAAGGGTCTCTTTTACAACAAAACTCCTAACAATCCATTGAGAATCATCTGGTACTGCAAACACCAAACCATGAGTTCTCTTTTAGTGGAAACCGTCAAACATTTGCACAACTGCACGATGTTGCATTTTGAAGAATCACGCTTCAATGAATATCTTAACGAATCATCGCTCCAACAAAAGATCAGCCCACATTATTCGTTCGTATCTGATAATTGTCAATTAATCAGACTTTCTCTTTATTATCTACCCATAAGTACAGTATTATGCACTTTACACCTCATACTCTTCTTTTTTATTTTGATTTTTGAAAGAAAACTCAAAGTGCCCCTAACATTACTATAGTCATCGTTTATTCCGTACAGGATATATATACCGCAGAATAGCAGTAAATGTCAATAAATCATAGTAGCACAGATATGCTTTTGGATTTAGAAAGAAATTACGATACAGATAGTAGCGGAATTTACCGTTCACCCAGAGTGCAAGCAGAGGACCAAAACAGTAGAAGCAGTCGTGGCAGTGGAAGGCGAAGAAGACGACGAGAACAAATAATACACTATCCAGCAACAGAAGAGCGATACCGCTTATTTCTGTTTTGCTCACTTTTGGTGGTTACAGTTATTTGTGTCTTCACAAGCCTTCTAGTTTCTTCAATATCAAAATCAAACTGCTCAGACCGAATTGTATGGATGCCTAATTGCAACAGGGAGGAATATTAATACAACCAATTATTACAATTAAAACTGTAGATGACTCAAGAGAAACCACTTGATCAACGAATTCTAACCTAAATTCGTGCAATTTTTTATATATAAACTCACGCTTCAGTATCAGATCATATTATTGACCGATGTGTGATAAAACCTGAAGTATGTACAAAGCGCCATGTTTCCTTGATTCATCAAATAGTACCATGAGTTATATAGTATTAGGAGACGTTGATTATACACAAAATTGGTTGGTAGAAAGTTTACTTCGTCTTATCAAAAGCAGCTCTGTCGAGCGAATGGTATTGTTAAACAGAAAGAAAAGCAAAATGCCATAAAACTCTCGCTCAAGAAAGGTTTTTCTGCCATAATTGATGCATTGCCTCAATTAAATAGGTACAGTTGAATTCTATATAAAAATTGGTTGCTTCCTTCTCCATGCATTAAGAAAGCATTCTGCAGTTGTACATTCATAAAAACGCTACACGATTTGTTAACAACATATATCCCAAAGCAACCTAAAACGCCACCTTACCAAATATCAAAAATATCCTGACGGTTGTAAACAACAAACAATTAGCAAGGTTTGACTTTTAGGTTTGCCATTTTCCAATGACCTCATGGTCTAAAACGCCTCAGGATTTCGTATCAGCATTCGTTGATGGATGTCAAGCACTGATCATCACATTCTACCACTTTGTTAATCCACTGGTTCTTTCAACATTATTTCAATGACTTTAGCTACGGCATAGTTCACTTCATTGATCCACAGAACGTCTCTTCTCTAATCGAAGTTATCCTACCTGACCGATGGTAGTAAATAGACCTTTTCGCTTTGCCATTAAGCTTCGTGAACCTGGACGTTTCAACAATGTCAGGGGTTTTCTTTTTCATTTTCCAGTGGTCAGTGCGTGATGGTATTGCTCAGCCCATCAATCACAGTTGCATTTCAATTTTTCGTCAAGAATGTTCAGAATCAAATAAACCATGAAAGAGACTTCAATACAACAACCAGATATTTTCGATATACTAAGAGCGAATGCCGCATACTATATCATACAAGATCGGCTCACTTTATAATCGATGCTGTATCTATAAGTAAGAACTTGAACATGCATCTACGGCTTCCTCCCTTTACAACCAACACCTAAATTGCTCTGATTTTTATTCAATCCCAATATTTTAGTTATTACATATAAAAAGACAGGGTAATTTCCTTTTTTCTTGTTGGCGATAGTTTGTGTTTGTTATTTCTATTTCTATTTCATAGTCTACTAGAGCAATATAAAGTGGATATGTCTTTTATTTACAGTACAACAGATGGTATTCTTTGCGATTGATTTCATTTTTCGTGCACATACATGTATTTCACCAAACTTTTCCATTTTTGAGTATTCCAAAACTAGTCCTTTCTTTGAATAAGATTGTATGTGCTCTCAAGTACTAAATTTGGATGTCAAACAATGAAAAGAAAGAAGCTCCATACTGACCACAGCTTTTTTTTATATATCATAACTCTGATTTCAAAATTCTGATAAATAGTTTGCTTTAATGTTAGCATTTTCCTTCTTTTTTTTTTTTTTCATCAACTTATGAAAGCAGAATTACAAAATGCAAGCTTACTACTCTTCTGCAGCCAAACTTCAGACATTTCAAAGTATACATTTATTAATATTAATAAAAACGTGCCTTATTTTTTTTTCTAATCTGTCTCTTTATAAATGATAGGATGAATTTCGAGTTTTATCTGAACAGCATAGCACTCTTAGAAAAGATGTTATAAATTTTGCATATTACATGATTATTCACTGGTTGGATAACAAAGAAACTTCAACTTGCCCTCCTTTGCTTCAAGGTAAATTCTGGAGTCACTGCTACAGACTTGTCAGTGATTATGAAGACTACCCTTCGACAATTGTATGTGGCTTAAGACATCAAAATTAAAAAGAAATACAACCCATATGTTTTTTATAGACTTTTTCTGCAGAAATGAGAACACGACTTCGTGAATTTGATATCCTAAGGCAGAATGAGGATGAAGGTAATATACATACATAGTATATGTTAATTTTTAACATAGAAACGCTAATTAATTCTTTTCAGATTTTATGTACGCTAGAGCAAAGTTTAATTCCATTCATGGTCTATTATCTAATTCTTACGGTGTTGATATCATGACAAGTACTTTATACTTTTAAAATACATATCATAATTAGATTGAATGCTAACCCCTAAAATTATAGATATCAAGCTTCATTTAACAAGTACCAGTATACCAAAGACATGTTTTTAAAGGTTTCTTCATGAAATACAGTCAAGACAATCAATTGGAGATTTTTTTTCCAGGTCAACTAGGTAGCTAGTACACGATATCAATAAATATATAATTTTAACGCTGGACAGCTCTTCCTTGTCCGTTCCCTTTTTGTAACTCCAAAATGGCTATGAAGAATGTCTGTGCTCGGCAGATCAACGTCAGAACAATTAAACGGAGTTTCATTATGGCTCGCATCGAATGTATTGTGCGGATGCAAAAGATATTTTTGTGTGGGGTTCTGCGCCTTTCATCTTTGTTTCCTTTTCCACAAAACAGATATCATGTCAGCTCGTACCTTTTTTACTACTGGTAAAAAAATTGTTGCTATAGGCAGAAATTTCAGGTACGAAAAAGATAAGCGTAGGAATTAGAGTCACCCTGCTCGGTACCAAAATACGTCGTCTACTGCCATTATTACTGCACGCAGATATAAGGCTTCCGCCTAACTCGACTTGACTTTTCCTTTCCAGTGAGCATGCAAAAGAACTTGGTAATACCGTCCCTACTTCACCCTTTTTCTTTTTGAAACCTACCTCTTCCTATTTGGCAAATGGCGGTACGATCGAGATTCCACCTGGTTGTGAAGTACATCACGAAAGTAAAGAAAAAATGATTTTGCCCAATAAAAATTGTTGTGGCAAGTAGTAACTAACGATATGCATAAATCTTTTTTTAACACAGTTGAGCTAGCAGTCGTTATAGGCAAAGAAGCTTGTGATTGCCCGGCTTCAGAAGCAATGGAACATGTTGCAGGTACCTTGTAAAGTAGTTAAAACAGAACACGCAAACATGTTTTTTAGACAATCTCTCTCTTTTTCTCTTTCAGGTTATGCACTTGCTATTGATTGCACAGCTAGAAACCTGCAGGTACCTTCTAGAGTAATCCATTTTCTTATAGAAAACTTATTAGAATTCTTACAAATTTTTATGTTAGAACGAAGCTAAAAAGAAGGGTTTACCTTGGAGTACAGCTAAGGGATTCGATACATTCTCGCCCATTAGGTTTTAACAGCAATAGTCCAATATGTAACGAATAGCGTGTGTATTTACTTATTTTGGATTTTTTTTAGCGAGTTTATACCAAAAGATAACTTTGCAGACGTACAAGATGTTGATCTTTGGCTTAAAGTAAATGGTCAAATACGTCAACAAGGAAATACACGTGATATGATCTTCAAGTAAGGCGCTAATGTCAGTATAGAAAATAGATCGTCATTTTTGACTTTTTTTTTTCTTTTTTTGTGGATTCATAGTGTCCCCTCCCTTATTGAATATATATCCTCCATTATGAAACTTGAGGTTGGAGATGTGGTTATGACGGGTACACCTTCCGGCGTTGGTGCTCTCAAGGCTGGAGATATGGTTACAGCTGGTATGAAACCAGGAAATGCAGAAAAGGATATTGTAAGCTTAAACTTCAATGTAGCCGTAAGAAGTAATGGGCTTTTTAAAGCTGATTGAAGCTTTTACATGGAATAAAATCGCTTCAGATTCGCTGCCTGTATTGTACAGAAACCCCGCATTATCGTTTTTTCTCTTTTCTTCTCCTATTTTTTTTTTCTATTGTAGCTGTTTTAGCAAGTATCCGTGTGGTTATATAAAATCAATAATCAACTCCATCGTCGAAAGCTTTTTCCTTCCTCGTGTTCTGAGAAGAGCACTATATGAAAAGATTAACTCTTTGAAATGGACGAGCACGATCCAGCTGCATTTTGGCTATTAGATGAAGCTATTGATGAGTTCGTATTTTTTTTTCTGAATCTACAAGCAAACAATCTGTTATACAGTAACTAATCTCTTATTATTGTATCCATGACATCCAGTGACAGACGTAGCGTTGACGAAAATTTGACATACTGTGAATACGTCGACGGTGCAAAGCTTTTTGAAGAATTGAAAACAAATCGGATTCTTGATGTATTGCATCGAGCACGAACAGTCGTTGTAGAAGAATCAAGGAAAAAAAGACAGCACTTCCAACAACAGGTATAGATTCTTTTATTAAACTTTTTGTCATAAATTACTGGGACTCATTATCTCCTCAGGACAATGCATTGGACACAAAACGTAGAAAATCATATCCTTCCCCAGCATTAGAATCGCAACACGTGCAAAATCACTCAAATCATAACCCCTCGACTTCCACAACGAACAAGAATGCAAATCATACGAGCAATAGCAGTAGTAACAGTAGTAGACAAGACACTGGTACCATTACAGAGCATGGCATAAATCATCTGCAGAATAGAGCCCAACATACTACCGATACCAATAGCAATACAAATAACATAATCACCTCATCTCAACCACCCCTTTTACCACGACAGTCGCGTCAAGATCCACGAACCTTCCTTCCCTACTACCAAAAGCATTCAAAACTAAACCATCAACATCAGTAAAGACCAGAGTACAGTAATTATTTAATCGGACGGAATGATAGTTTATAGTTATTTATATCACGGAATTTGTACAAAGAATATATATGCCTTCTAAAAACAATAATAATACTATCTCAATATTAGAGTAATAGAGAATGGTTTAAAAAGTGCAATACGACTAGTGGGTGATGCTAATTTTCCATTCGTGATAATCTCTGTTTAAGCTCATCTATCAGATCCTTTCGAGCCAATATTGATCCACCACGCTGGTCGGCTATTTTAGTTCTCATATCTTTCAGTCGAACTTGATCTCTGTCTAACTCATCCTGACCAATAATGACTGCGTATGGTATTTGATCCTTTTCACATGCGATCCATTGTTTTTCCAGTTTCGGTTTTTTCTTATACATAAAGGTTGCGTTTATGCCTGCCTTCCATAACTCCTGTGCCAAAGCCATGCGTTCCTTTAGAAACCCGTCACCCACGGAGATCACATAGACTTGAGTCGCATTACTCTTCACTTCCTGCATATTAAGCCGTGACATTAATATGGAAAAGATGCGTTCTACGCCTAACGACACACCTACGCAAGGAATTGTCTTCTTACTGTTAGAAAACATCCCTACCAAGTGGTCATATCTACCTCCTGCTGCGATCGATCCAACACCTTCTGATGGTTCAGCAATGGCTTCATAAATCACACCTGTGTAATAATCCAATCCACGTGCTAAACTGAGGTCCAATTTAACGCGATCACGCATTTGATATACGTCTAGATACTCCAACAATAATTTAATATCTGCTAAGCCCTTCATTGCACCTGAATGTTTCAAAAATGCATCATCTCTTTCCAATGTTTCAACAAGATCGGTTGTAGGTAATTCTGATAAGAACTGAACGTAATGCTGTATTTTTCCTGCCACTGTTTTACTCGTGACATCTGTTGTTGCTGTTGTTTTTTGTAGTATTTCTTGCTCTACAACAGTCCATGGAACTTTGTCTAGCTTATCCACTGCTGCGGATACAGCTCTGATATGCTCAGGGCGTACACCGCATATTTCGAATATTCCGTCCAAAATTTGCCGATGGTTCAATTTCAGGTAAAACGGTATCTCTAATGCATCTAATGTATCATTTAATATCTTCAAAACCTCTGCGTCAGGGATCATAGGATCATATTGACCAGCAATGTCGAAATCACATTGATAAAATTCGCGTAAACGTCCCTTTCTCATATTGGGTTGATCACGCCGATATACTTTGGCAAGCTGATAGCGTTTCATTTGTTGAATTTGATGCATGGCCACATAGCGAGCAAAAGGAACGGTGAGATCATACCTTAGAGAACAGGCTTCACCACCTTGATCGGAGAGATCATAAATGAGTTTACTATCTTCGCCGTATTTGCCGCTGAGAATCGATGAGAGCTCAAAAACAGGTGTGTCGATCGTCACACCACCATGGCGTTGAAAGATGCGGGTAATGGTGTCAAATAAAGATTGCCGTACTTTTGTTTCTTTGTCATTGTAGTCTTTTGTTCCTTTGGGTGTTTTCAACTGAAGCTGTAGATACGATTATATAGATGAAAGAAGAATAACGATCAGAAAACATGGAAAGATAAAGTCGGTGTGTCCATGTTAGAGTTTTTATACCACAGTCTGTTTCTTGTCTTCGTTCTGTAAAACTGAAGTTTTCGAGTAATTGGAAAAAGAAAGAAATGCAGAAACCGTAAGATAAAAGAGTGGGTCTAATTCATCGTCAAGTATCAGTTTCTTACCTAATGTGCTTGCTAGTGTTCGTTTAAGTAAATGTCCGTAGACCGGTTTGACAGCTGATGGCGAGCGTAATGGAGAAGAAATAATCCTTTGTAACATGTTAGGAGAAGGGCAATTAGATGCGGGGGTGCCACACTGGTGTTTAATGAACCCGAGATTTGCGAAAACCCCGACTGTCCACATATTTTCGGGTCATTCCTTTCGTCAGCATACCATTGAAATACATCTGAAAGGGCAACTTAGCTGAACCATCTTTTGTCCAAAACGATTCAGACGTGTAAAAGACACATTCTTTTATTATCCTGAAAGCTTAGTGATGGAAAATTCATTTTTTTTTTTTTTTGTTCGGAACTTTGTTTGTTTAATCGAACAAGATCCAATCAAGAAAGATAACGATAAGGAAATGACTACAATTAAATCCGATTCTTTTCATCAACCACTGGTAGAAGCCAAGTTTTTGAACCTCTGGCAATTATTAAAATTGGAAAAATATAGAAAAAATGGTATGACTGCTCTGTAGACCAGAAGGAAAAGTTATTAGTAACACTTGATTTATAGCGAAATGGTCGACGAACATGTGTTTTGATCATTCACAATAATTATGCACAAACAACGCCTTCTGCCAATCTTCCTTTTTCTAGATGCATGATCTATGTTAAAGCTCCTCCCTGTCTCACTGCATTTGCCACCATGCTCATGAAGGGCCTAATAAGTTTTCCAAACCGATTATCAATTTTAAAGAAAAATAATATTATCAGATTTTTAAGAAGCAGAAAGGAGTAGTTGTGCAAAGAAAAAAAGGGCGACGGATAGATAAAAGCGATTTAGTCTTTATCTGATCTTTTTTTTTTTCTTTTATCAAATCTTTTCTTTTCCCTTTATATTTTTTTCCTTTTATCTGTAATTTGTAAATATTTCAGTAATTAAAACTTCGTCAACAATAAATACAATTAAACACTATTCTTTTCCTTCCTTTCTTTTTTGAAATATATTTATTTGATGTTAGAATAATATGCCTTTCTTGAACAATAATAGAAACGATGACAAAGGCGAAAAGCTGAACGAGGAAACGCCTCTACTACAAACATTTACATCTAGCAGTAGTAGCAGCACTAATAATAGCACGGAAATCGATACTTGTTGTGGCAATCCAAATGGCTGTTGTGGCTACAAAAACGACCTCAAAATACAACAAGGATTGAACGATAAGCATACGACAACTTTAGACATAGTCAGGACACATAGTGGTAATGATGACGAAAATGATATCACCTGCAAGTTAGCCAGCCAACCTTGGAAATACAAGATCGTTGCATTATCATGTGCCATGTTTCTCGCAAGTATGTTTATTAGAACATATCTAATTTCTAGCGATATTACAATACTCATGAATATCCCTCTTTGATTTAATTATGGTGAAATGCAGTGGGAAGCCATTTTGCTGCACATACATTAGGTGCTATGAAGTCAACCATTAAAGAGGTACGGATTTTGGGGGGGTTTTTTTTTAATACTCCACTTTAAAAATATCAGCATAAAAAACCTACCCTAATGTCGCTTTTCAAACTATAGGAGTTCGGCATTACAAATTCGCAATATGGTGCATTACAATCAAGTGTATCTATTGTCAATACCGTCTTACCTTTAATCGGTGGCATTTTTATTGATGCGTTTGGCACGATTCCTGGCTCCATTTTAACGACTGTTTTGATTGCTTGCGGAAATATATTGGTAGCCGCTTCCACCTCTAGTAGGAATTTATTAATGATGATCTTCGGACGTGTTTTGTATGGTATTGGTAGCGGTACAGTAGTTATCGTTCAAGAGACCATCCTTTCACAGTGGTTTCAAGGAAGAAGTTTGGCTGCAGTGATTGCTCTCATGTTGACTGTAAGCAGACTTGTAAGTACCTCCACCCTATGACAAGATTTCTGATGGTAGACAGATCTTTTGTTGATCAGTCATATGATAACCTTAAAAAAAGTCATCTTTCTTAGCGCAAGCTACAGTCGTACCCATTGCGAATTGGTCAGGATGGTATGGCTATGGTTTTTGGGTAAAGTATACCCTGTTTTCTGCATGACAACAAGAGCCCATTATTACTAACGGCTAGTTTCAGTTTTCTGCACTTTTATGCGTCTTCTCTTTAGTTGTTAATCTGATCTATATCATTCTGCTAAAGACCGTTCGTAGTTTGAATATAAAGAAGGATTGCCAAGTGCAACGTAATGTTATTAAGAAAAAGAAATCTTTCAGCTGGACCAAACTTATGTATCTACCACATTCTTATTGGCTAATTGCTGCGATGGAGTTCTTGCTCGGTGGAGCGTGGGGTTGTTTCTTGCACATTAACAGGTGAAGAAAGGAAACGCTAAAGAGACATACTCTTATTCCAATGTTGAATTTAACAAACATTGTCACACAACTTTAGTGAATTCATCAAGTTCAGGTTCGGTTATGATAACAGCACTGCGGCTGCCGTTGCCAGTGTCGCTCAATTCTTGCCGATATTCATTATGCCCTTTTTAGGATTCTTTGTCGACAAATATGGCAAGCGTACCTGGATGAGTAAAGCAAATCAAACCATTTGTTTCCCCAAAAAAGGTTATAAACATTTCATTTTCTATGTCTAGTGACGGGAAGTGGTCTTACTTTCTTATTGTCCCTTCTTCTTTTGGAATATACTCATCTTCATCCCCTCCTTGGCTTGGTCAGTTTCAGTGTCAGTTTAGCCTTGGGACCAGTAGCTCTTGTCTCCTCTGTACCGCTTATTTTACCTTTATCATTGGTGGGTACTGGTATGGGCTTGATCAAATCATGTACGAATATTGGTGCGTCTCTATTTGATATTATTACGGGCTTACTACAAGACCACGACCCGAACAAAGGGTACAATGGTGTGATGTTTTTTTTCGTCATTATCGGTATTTTAGCCATCCTTGCCGGTATCACTTTATTCATTCTAGATCGTGCCATTTATGGCCATACTTTAGATGCGCGCAAAAACCAGCAAGACCAGCAAAACAGTGGTGCTAAACGATCGTTAATGAATAAGAAACTCAGGTCGAATTACTTTTATGGAGGGTTGTATGTTGTATTGGCGATGACAAGCTGGATTTTGTTCTTCCGATATGTTCTCTTTTAAAGGAAAAGTTGCCATTAGAAGATCTATTTGATTGTCCCATAACATCAATCACTTCATTATAAACAAATCACATGGCTTAAACTACAAGTGCACACTATCCATTGTTATTTTGATATTGGATATTTATACTATATTTTTCTTTTCTTTTTTTTCTTTTTTGTTCTTTTTTGGGAGATAAGAAATGCTTGATAGAAATATATGATCAATATATAGGGAAAGGGGGAATCAACTTAAATTACTATTGAGAAACACTGTTATGCACAGATATGTTACTCTGTTCTTGCCGTAGCGTTATCAATAATGGGAGATGGGTTTCGTCTGGGTAAATTGCTTGGTGGCTGCTGCCAGTATCCTTGTTGCTGTTGTGGTGGTTGTTGAGATTGCTGCTGTTGATGTAAATAGTGTTGCTGTTGTTGGTTAGCATAAAAACCAGCAGGTGGTTGAGGTGGTAATTGAGAGTAACCAGCAACAGCAGCCGCAGCCGCAGCCGCAGCCGCAGCCGCAGCATTATTGGTGGGTTGACCAGCAGAGGGTTGATAACCTGTAGGCATTGCAGTATTCAAATAGCCTGGGTGTCCATTGTAGCCTCCAGTGGCAGCAGAATTATCTACAGTAGAAGATTGCTGTGGTTGCTGCTGTGGTTGGGAATAGGTAGGTTGATAGGCTGCAGAGTTGTTGTAGCCTGTTGGTTGCTGTTGTTGTGGCGACTGTTGTTGTGGTTGTTGCGGTTGCGGCTGTGGCGGCGCCGTGGGCATTGGAAGTTGTTGAGGCTCATTCTATATACAATAGTAGCGTTTACTAAATGGATCAATCCAAGCATTTGTTTCTAGTTATCGTCATTCCTACCTTCAAATCGTCATATGCTTGCCTATCCTCCTTCATTTGTGGTGAAGTATTATTATAAGACACGTCTCCAGTCTTGACAAAAACAGAAAAAAAAACAGAAAAAAAAACAGAAAAAAAAAAAAAGTAGAATAAAAAGATGATGATATTAGATATGGTTCAGGTATCAATTATTTTATAAGCAAAGGCTTACAGTAGGCTCATTGGCAATCGGATCAGGAGCATTCAAACATGCCTGAATTAAGTTCTTTCCTTCAGGCTTTGTCACGATCGGCTGCAGTTTAACTGTAGTGAAGGTATATACAAGGCCAGTTTCAGACACGACTAAAAGTAACACCTGAGTTCCCGTCAAAGTACTCAACTCATAAGCCTACATATAGCAATAAAAGACAAAAAAAATAAATAAATTACGTTTTCAATACAACTTCAACTCGCACCTCTATGGTTATTTATGATTGACATACTTTTTTCATAATACCAGCCTTTCTCTTGGAAAAAGTAATGTGTCTACGGTTCTTATCTTCGATATATTCAATCTTAATTTTTCTTCTGCCAGAACGTCTAGCAGGTTTGTCAGTGTCTGAATCTTCAGCACCGGAATCGTTGGCAGCGTTAGTGGGATCTTCATTCTCAAAGTGTTTCATATTTTGCTCTTGTGCTTGTGGTTGCTGTTGCTGTTGCTGCGATAAACCACTGTTATCATTCAGATTTGAGTTCATTACAATAGAAATGATTTAAGGTTTCTTTCAAGTGAGTGAACGAGCCTTTTTTTCTTGTGTTTATATTTATGTGTGTGTATATTGGTGTGTGCCTGCTAATGCTGCTTATTACTTAAAAAAGTTTTTAGAAATGTATAAATATGTACACTTCCTATATTAAAAAAAAGTAGAGGAATAAAATAAGAAATAATCGAAATGCGCCTTCCTAAAAGTGATGTTCTGTTCGTTTTACAATACAAGGAGTTGCCAAATTCAGTTTGCCTTTTTTTAAACAAAGAGAGCAGAGAAAAAAAAGTACGACTCAATGAGGTTGACCCCCTATAAAGAAATTCACGCCTTCCCCTCATATGCAATTAAGGATATTCACTTTGATTGGCTGAGATAATGTGACTTAAATGAGATCGATTCATTTTTACAGTCTATCTTTTTGCCAAAACCTGATGTCGCACTTTTAAAAAAAACAGTGTTGTACCTCGCATACAAGTGAGTTAATCAAACTGTAATATTTGCAGGAACTTTCTAGTATTATTAACTCGATAGTTATAAATACTACCACACGCCAACACAGTTGATTTAACATCAAAGTTTGTCTTTTTTGTATACTCTAAACCATTCAATATGCAACCTATGCTCAATCAGACCACTTCATCTAAGCGACGTTTAGATTGAGTATTATTTTGGAGAGAACAACATCGAGTCGATGACTGTATGTGAGAGAGAAATGCAAGAAATTGACGAACGAAGATGAGGAGGCATGGCCAATGTTGAAATCAGTGAAAATTCATTAGAATTTGTAGAAGAGGATGAAATCATGGTTTCTCGAGAAAGACGAAGAAAGGGAAAGCAACGAGCAGTTCAGAGCAGCTTAGACACAGCAAAGAGAGGCTTTTTACGACTTTTGATCAGATGTAGAAGGATACTTTTACAAGATGCAGCAGTATACATGTATTTGAACAAGGAGAATAAACTCGTCAACTCCAGAAGCAGTATCTTTTCAAATTACATACTCAAGCAGTTTCAAGAAGATGTTGTAGCTGCCGTAACCAGTCCTTCTGTTGGCAGATTATAAAAATACGAAAACCTTGTACCACGTCTTGTCGATACACACAGACAAGTAGCCAGTCGAGTAACAGAAGTCAATCATAGGATTATACGTTTGCAACAGCAGCAAAATGACAGCTTTCAAAAGAAAGAAAACAATTTTCAGCGATTTGTCGAACAAAGCAATCGTACCAACCTACATTGCTATGCTATCAATAAAAGAAAGCATGAAGAAACGACAGACGATGAAGAAGGCGATAGCGACGAAAATGATGAAGATGACGGCTACGATGGAAAAAATGACAATAATGATGATGATACGACCAAGGAAAATGATGAAAAAAAAGACGATGAACAGGAAGAGTTTATGGACTTAATACAGAAAAACATAGTTAACAGTAACAACGATGTGCGACATGAGCTATTTAAATGGGCTTTTAAACTAGTACGCATAGATTTTTATTTTTTAAATTCTATTGTTCAATTCGCTTAACCAAACTTTCTTGAGAATAGCATAGAAATGAGGACTATGCACCCTCAAAAAATGATATTGATGAACTCCTCCTCAGGCGAGAAACCAATCTTGACCATTTAAACCGTCTTTCAATTTCCATATTGAAAAACTGAATTGATAAAGATGAAGTCCTTAGCCAAATACGATTGGGTGTCTCAGTACTCCAAAAATGTGTTTCCAAATGCTCGCTGGTCTGAGTTCAAAAATATATCATATCCCATATATGATTTAACACAAGAAAGTAACGAAATTTATACCATTGTTACTACGGTAAGTAGCGCATAATAGATGTAGTCAGCTGAGAATCATCTACTGATTTGCTTTGCAGATATTGAATAGTGAATCAGACAATGGCGCACAATCTGAACATGAAGCTTTGATATACTTGAATGAAAAAAAGCTTGAGTACAGAAGAAAGAAGTTCGATTGTGAAGAATTACAGATTATTGAAATTCTAGACACTTTGTAAGTATGATTTATTTATTTTACCAAAGCTAAAGTGACTAAACCCAAATCACAGGATAGAAAACATTGTTTACTATTTGAATGGGGACGAAAATGAATTAGAATGTCTCGAAAATTGTTACAGCATTTTAAAAATTGTGTTTCGCGGAGATAAGTACAAGTTTAAGCTAGGGGAACAAGCTTGTGATGAATCCAAAATTGTACGCGTGGAGAATGAGAAGGCGTATACGGCCGATGAAACTTTGGGTTCGATGCCACAAAACATCATGGGACGCAGAATTGATCTTCTGCTATCTTCATTCGGAACAAATGTCTCTTCTTGCGAATGGAAAGCAGGGAATGTAAGCCCTTCTGTTGCAAGAAGGCAAGAAAGCAAAAACTTAAGAGTAAATGCTTCAATTTTAGAGAGCATACTTAGACTCCCTCATGAAAACAATGTTAGCAATAGAGATCCGTTCATATTGATGTATTCCGATTGGGTTGGTAGAGACGGATGTATCAATGCTCTGGTGAAAGAAGATGATGTCTTCATAGCGAAGAAGCTTGGGGACGTGTTTTTGCCTAAAAGTCTCCATGAGATTGATGAAGAATTTAGGCAGACAATCAAACTAATATATACTTGGAAGGTGAGTTTGCTTTCCAATTAAACCCAGCATTCGGTTTTGTATTGATTTTCTCAAATAGAAAAATATGGATATACTGGTCAGACAGATATTACAAGGCATCAATAAGAAAAAAAGAGATGTCAAAAAAGCGAAAATATCCATCGTCAACGTAAATGAAGAGCCTCGGTTTATATTCTTTACACCAAAAAATAACAGGACACGACCTTCACAATTTCGAAAGAATTCTTCCGAGGAATGAAGTTTTATTGATGGCTATATCTTTACCTTATTCCTTACCGATAAATAAAAGGACTACCACCTAAAAAATGATCGGATGTTTCGTCAGTAGGGACTATCGAGGGACGAAATAAGATGAGAGATGAGTACGGGGGATAAGACAGTGAAGTATTGATTTGGTTAGGAGTCTATTATGCAAAGCGCGATGCCTGATAGTACGATTTCTGAGAGGAATTGCAAGTTGTTAAATTTGATACCATTTGGACGATGCGAGTAAGAAGGAAGTGCAGCATGAAGACTAAATTCTTAAAGTACTTGATGCTAATGATGAAACCAGGAAGAAAGGATGATATGTGATATTCTTAGATATCAAAATTATTATTTAAAGAGTTTTTAAGATAGACTGAGTGAGTCAGAGAGACCAAACAATAGTTCTTGGATGCTTTTATTTTGGTTTAGAAATTGAAGGGTCTTTTATATGAATGCGAGGTAGAACTGAGCTTATAGTGGAATTAAGAAAGTAGTAGTGACAACCGAGTAATATTGTTCCTCTTAATGAATTGTACAACGCCATTGAGATATATCTAGATTACCAGTAAGGTTGAAGTGTGCCTGATGAAATCTTATTTGTTCCAGTACACTATTACTGGTAAAGGCAGTAAATCTGGATTGTTTCTCAGATTGTTATATGAATTACAGGTCAGAACGTGACAAGGAGAAATGATTTCAAAAGTAAAGTTCTCATAGAAATCATCATCGATGTATGTCTGACAATGCTTCTGCTCTCATAAGTTCCTTTAACCGTACCTTGGCTGATTCATGCTGACTACGGAGTTAGATAATATATAACTCATCTGCATATACCTGCGTTCAAGGCCGTTTTCAAAAATACTCTTGACGTTTAATTTTTTTTGAAAAGAATTGCTCAGAGCTACACTGGATTGCTAGACAGATATCTACGTATCAAAACCTTCTTAAATGCGTTCGGCAATGCAATCGCGAAGTGTTTTAGTAAGATACGAGGGCAGCAGTGATGAGCTGCAGCCGATTCATGCTTATGTATATCAACATGTATCAAAGTGACCCGGGTAGGGATCTTTATCTCACATAATATCTTAAGCTTGTTTATTTACCTTTTTTTTTTTATTTTGTTGGCGAGGTTGCTTGGTACAACTCTTGGCCCGAAGATGGTTTATCTTAGGACCACGTCTGATGGTTGGCTGACCACCAAGTTTCTGCTGCCGCTTCGGATGCCTCAGATGAGTAGTGCTTATGAAGGATCCATTTAACGCTATATTTGTGTAATCTCAATGAGATACTGATAATGAGCAATACAATGTAGACTCAGGAATCTGTTTGTGAACCTTGACGAAGACGGGAGAGTTAGGTATGCCAATAATTATGCAAATCAAGAACAGAAATGTAGTAAACAAAAGAAATACGCATTTGAACAATTCAATACTGAAAAAGCCCGATTTAACGTTACAGTATCATCTTTTTAACTTTGGCTAGATATCAGTGGTGAAATAAAGTAAATGAGATAGAAACATATTACTTAATATATTCAAAAAAAGATTGTTACATGTTTCATTAATCCTTGTACATAAATCTTCTTTATCATTAAATTTACTATGCTCTACTATGTTATTAATAATCAATCAAAATTACTCAGTAGGTTGAGCAAAGAGGAGATATAAGCGTTTGTAATCTTTACCAGTAATAAAATTGTCAATCTTTTACGAGTATAGAGAGGAGAATTGTAGTAAGATGAAAGCCTTCCTATTCAGAGTATTTGTCTCGTTGATTCAGCGTTTCATTCAAACACTTGAGATATAGTCCTACTATTTCTCAAATAATTGCAAAGGCTATTATTTTGAAGTCAATTCAAAGAGTAATAGCGAAATAATTTTGCCGTTCTTCATGTCGTCTAACAAATAGAGTGAGTATAAATAAGTAATAGAAAAAAACAACAACTATTGACTCGTATTTTTATATGGTTATCTAGTACAGGAGATTAGTTTGACTTTGCTGCCATACTCAACGAGCAGTCTGACTACACAATCACAATTTGAGTGATTAATTGAAAGCTGTTTTCTTTGATTTGGATAATACAAATCTATTCGATTCAAATAAAAAAAAAATCAGTTTAATTGGAAAGGATTGCTCGATACAGTTGACGTGTTCAAGTGGTGTTATAATTCATTGAGAATAGCAATAACTGCATTGCTGATAGCATCCGGACCCGACTATATATTGAAGGTCCAACTGAGCACTTATCACACTATCGCCTAAATTGATCGAATGAGTCTGAGGGATAAAGAATAGATACGATCTGCATTGCTTTCGATGATTACACTGCTGTAAGACCATCAATTGGTAAGGCTCGTTTAATTATCAGTTCAGTTGGTACGTAGGGTTTGATTTCATTTTATTTACACATAAATCAAATAATGAAGATACGAACATATTCAATGGATAAGGTAATCATATTCATATATAGATTGGTTTAGGAATGCGCATATGAAATAAATGCTTGTAAACACTACTGACAGTGTCAACACTAAAAGTACTAATAAGGGTAGTGTTCGTTGAGGATGAATTACGCGTAAAAAAGTTTTTCTTGTTTACCATAGAGGATGAGAATATTGGGGAAGTATGAATGAACTGAGTAAAACAGTATGCTGGTGTCTTTAGAAGTAGTATATACAATATACTTATATATATATAGTGTGTTGTACTTTTGCTGTTCTGTTTTGTTGCTCTGCGTTTTTTGAGGGTTTTTTTTTTGTTTCTTTTTGTGAAAGCGTATAACTTTTAATGGGTATGTAAATAAATAGAACGTTTAAATAAGATTTTCCAAAGAAATGTAGTGAGGTTTCTAAGATGTATGCTCTCGTCGCATTCTACTCATATTGCCCGAGGCATTTGGTATAATAGGGGCTTTGAATAAGGAAGCAGAATTAGTTTCAGTACTATATCCAATTGCTGGCACATCAAGACCGGTTTCGCTGTAAAGCTGTTGGTAAGAACGTTTCGTCAGCGGTGAAATCGTTTTCAAAGCAGGTAATTGAACTAACTTGGTGTTGCCATTTTTGAAAGGAGGGTCTTCAGTAAAAGCAGTTAAAGGGAAAGGTGAAGTATAGCTCTTGTTATTTGTAAGTGATACAGATGGTTCCAATACTTCAGGTAGCTTCATACTGAGTGGCTGTTGCAGTAAAGGCGGTGAAAAAGAATGATGGCGAGTAACAGCGAAAGGCAAAGAATACGAAGGTTTTGGGTTCACTGGAGGGTGTATTTGCATATGCGTTAACCACCTCGGCTGTGGTGAAGAAGTAGAAACGTGCGATGTTGGAGAGGCCGATGAATCATTTATAAGCAAATTCTGCATGGACATAGCTGAGCGATTGTTATAACTGTTAGCAATGTTGCTACTTCTCGCAGTAGTTGATGCTCTATTGAACCCTTTTGAAGGGACTGAGACCGATGATCGGAAGTGATGGTAGGAATTAGCAGAGTATGGATAGTATGTTGCTTGTTGTGTATCTGTTGAAGGTGGCGAGTATGACAAGTGTTGTCGTATGACGCGCTGTTGATGCTGATCGTCTGTTTCACTTGACTTTCTCAGACGTTTCCTACATGGATGGTATATGAAGTTAAAAAAAGGCAAAAGATGTAATAGAATTCTTTTTATATCCGTACATATTAGGAGCTACGACGGTAGTGGTAGTAGTAGTATTAGTTGCAGAATTAGTAGCAGCCCTAGCTTCTTTCCTTATCCGTATTCTTAACCCTTGATCTGAGAAGGTACGAGTAAGTTCAGTGGACTCTATATATTGTATGAAACGTTATAGTGATAAATTATGTCAATGATGTGATATATCGCGCATAATTTTGAAAAACCGTTAAATATGGAAACGTATTCTCTTACCTGACATACCCGGAAAATCTTTAATGAAAAGGGAAAAAAAAAAGCATGATGAGTAGACGCCCACGCAGTTGTATATGAAATGTAAATAAAAAGTCATGTAATGTCTAACAGTTTAAGTTTTATACAATGATATGGATAATGTAACTTACTTTTCGGTGAGTAGACCCGAAATGGGTTTGAGAAAGTACAGCAGATTCGTTCGACTTCGATCCTTTAGTGAATGATTGTAATGTTTATCAGTCTTAAAACTTAAAAGATTACAAATTCTATACGCTATACCCTTTGATCTGAAATAGAGTAAACTTCAGTCTAAATACACCTTCAATACGAACACTTATGTCAGAAAAGATGAAGAAAGCACCCTCTAAAAATAGACGATATTTAGATAATGTAGACATTGACTATACCGAATTCTTACCTACCTGAATTACTAGTATCTTTCAATTTATGCAACGATTGGACAACGGATCCCGCTGTGGTTCTATTACCATTGACATAATGTATATCACTATGATCATTGGCGTTTGCCAAGGTAGCATGCAGGAAAAAGTTGGCACTGATATGGTAGTCACTAGAATTTCAAATGCGCAAAAACAAAGTGATACTCACATTAGTTATGATCAGGTTATTAATCTACTGTATTGATCTTTTTGTTTTACTGTTACAAAAATATGATTCTACACATTTAATGATCTTTTCACTTTCTTATACGCTCAAACATATATTTTCTCCCCCTTCAATTTTCTTGTTTTATCCCGCTCACCCCCAAATGCATATCATCGCTGTGCGTGTTTGCACGCAAGGATAATTACGCGCAGACCTATCCCCCATGGTTTACTCGATAACATATTTCCTTTTTTAACTAATGTCTTATATTTACTTGAAATTTGTATTATTGCTGCGATGAAGTTGTACAATAGGCGGTGGGTCTAACGGTCGACGATCCACTACAGCGACTCATTGGATTATTATACGCAGTGAATATTTTAACAAGACCACGTTTTTTTATTCGCTCATCTTCTACCTTTGTCTTTGAAACTGCATAATCTAGCCTTTTCAGGTTGCTGCCGCACCGTTAGTGCATAGGGTGAGGTACTATTGCTACTTGAATACATTTTGGACAATGTACTGTTATGAGAGTAAGAAGATACTATGATGGGAGGAATTAAATGTTGCTGTTGCTGTGGTTGTGGTTGTGGTTGTGGTGTCATAATGCTCTAACTGCTGTGAGAACTGTTGCTAAAAATCATAAAAAGGTAGTAGAAGTAAAAATTGTAGCAAACGCATACAAAAGAAAGAAAGAAAAAAAAAAAAAAAAAAAAAAAAAGAAAGAAGTAGACAGGAAGAGGCTAATATATATTTTAGATGACAATGAAGCTAAAATTAAGTGCTAAGTCTCATTTTATTGTCATTTGAGAGCATATGTACGATACAATATATGTATAGGTAGAAGCCATATAGTATGATAATTATAGGTCACAAAAGCATAATAGAAGAAGTTCAGAGGTACTCGGGAAAAAACAACGAAATGCCTTCTCCTTAGTTTCATTATTTTCATGTAGTTCTCCCCGGGTTATTCGTAATATCATTCCATGATGAATCATTTATGATCTTACTACTTCGCTAGTCGTATCATCTCCTGATTTGGCACAGATTTTATTACGTTACATGTATATGAGTCGAATTCTTCTAGTCTAAACCCTTAATTTCGTTCAAATTTGGAGTTGAATGTTTACAAACCAACACGCAAATTGTACTTTCTTGTATCCAGGGGTAACTGAACACGATTGTTTGGTTCTTTCTTTTCTCCAATGATAGCTACTTTCTTGCGCAAGAAATGTATAGTTTACATGGTAAAAGCATAATAGCATAAAACTAACGTAAATAAAACCATGATTCTAGGTGATTCCTTTAATGGGAAATTCGCAGGCAATAACGAAATGTTTTGTTTAACACAGATCCACACTTCCGTTGCTACCTGCATAATTTGTGATCCGACTATTTATTGTGATACTCCCGTGGCAAAACCATCATCACTAACCACAAATTATATTGTTGCTGTTTCCTGTAGGCTGACATTAGGGCCTATCGTTTTTTCGCCAGACATAGATAAAAACTGTAATATCCTACATATAAGAAGTTGGATCAACTTTTAATCGATTTGTAAGGCCCTGTTTAATAGTAACCCTTGATTTTTATTCTTTCATGTTAACTTTGCTCCGATCCGAGCTTTTGCTCACTTTTGATTCTTTAATTTCACAAGGCCTCACTTAAGCCTGAGTAAACTGAGATTCTTTTTAAGTTTTACTTCAAATTTACTGATGGAAGCCCGCCGGATAAGTTCAATGCCGATCGCCGATCAAAAATGTCGAATTTTTGTATGACATCATTGGCCCGTTTGACCCACAGCAGATTCAACGGGCATGAACAAATAAACTGTTTTCTTTTTTTCTGTTTTCATTTTTCTAATTTTCAAACTATATCTCGTTTCTAATCTTTTTTAATTTAAATATCTGTTTGCCCCTTCAAGTATGCGCTTTTATACACCTACTATGACCGGTGCTATCCGCACTGCCATTAGAAACCCTACGTGTCGTATGGCTCAAGTAAGCTGTCAATTATTCAACTATGATTATTTTTGAATTCTAAGCTCTTAGCTGTCAAAAACAAAAAAGCGGGGTAATAATAAACAATCTTCTAACTTCAAATTAAACAGAGACAACAAGCTCTCAACTTTGGCGCTTTCCGCTCTTATACAAGTGAATCCACTGGGAAGAAGTCAGGTGGTAGTAAGCTCTTATTGACAGCATTATTTGGTGCAGGCATTGCTGGTGGCATCGCTTACAATTCTAGTAATACTAAGGTTCTTCCCGTTGCCGTAGCAGAGGAGAAGCAGACAACAAACGAGCCAAAACCCACTGCTTTGGATCCTAAGAACTTTGTCTCTCTCAAGGTAACAATTGACACTTTTTTGCTTTTCACTGGGTTTCCACAGCCAATATTTACGCATTTTATCTGTTTGTTAGCTTCTCGAAGTTGAACCTATTAGTCATGATACCAGCGTTTTCCGTTTCGCTCTACCTGAAGGTCATACCGCCGGTCTCCCCATTGCTTCATGTGTTGTTGCCAAGTATACTCCTGAAGAGGGAAAGCCTATTGTCCGTCCTTACACTCCCGTGTCTGATCAAGAAGTAAGATTTCCGAAGGCTTTTTATTTTCGACAATGTAAAGTATAGATTTTTCGTACTAACGCAAGACTAAATAGGCTGAAGGATACGTTGACTTTATCATCAAGAAATACGAAACCGGTACACTTACGCCTATCATCCACAACCTCAAACCCGGCGATTCTTTGGAATTTAAGGGTCCTATTCCTAAGTATGATTGGGAGAAGAACCAAAAGGCTAATGTTGGTATGATTGCTGGCGGTACTGGTATCACCCCTATGTTGCAAATCATCCGTCGTGTCTTCCATGAAAAGTCTTCGGACAAGAACACTAAAATCACTCTCATCTTTGCCAATCAAACCGATAAGGATATTTTGCTAAAGGAGGAGTTGGATAAGATTGCCAAAGAACATCCTGACCGCTTCAAGGTTGTGTATGCTTTGGATAAGGCCCCCGAAAAGTGGGACGGTCTTGTCGGTTATGTAGATAAGGAAGCCATCAAAAAGTATTTGCCTAGTCCTCAACAAGAAGATTCTATTATTTTCATCTGTGGTCCTCCTTTGATGGTCAAGTCTATTGCTGGTGCTAAGGATAAGATGCAACAAGGTGAATTGGATGGTTATTTGAAGGAATTAGGTTATGCTAAAGACAATGTCTTCAAATTCTAAGTTTAAAGTGCGCTCAGTTAAGAATAGAACCAAAATCCTTATTATTAATAAAGTGTGTTTGTACTTTTAAAGTGATCCAAAAGTGGAATTATGGGTCAATAAAAAAGTAAAAAGGAAAAAGGAGTTTTATTGTTCTTCGTCGTAGTACATGAAGCAGAAGTACGGAACGATTTTAATGATAGGTTGCTTATTACTTCAGGATACCGCATTTCTTCATCTTCATCGCAAACTTGGGAGGTAATCTAACGGATTGTATGCTGATATTGTTCTTATTACTATCACTACTACTGCTAGCATCTGCCGTTAACTTATTATGTGCTGCTGTCTGTCCACTAGTGGCAGTATTTATAGGTGTATATCCAATATCCAAATTGATTGTGATGAGACTTTTGCTCAAATGATTATAATCATCCTTTATGATAGACACCACTTGGTCTAGCCGAACAAAATAAATATGCATCTGGAAGAATTTCTGCTTTGCAGTTATTTTCCGGTTGGGCTGTCCTGGCGGTAAACATAACATAGACGATAAAGGCGACCACAGTCGTTCTTTTTCTTTATCTAATACCTGCCTTCGATGCAAATGAGGATATTGTTCAGTTAACTGACGCGTTGTAATGCCTAATAAAAGACTGATTTGTAGATCAACGACAAAAAAGTGATTCTGATCATTGTTGTTCGTTAATTGTATAGTATAAAGAGGAAGATAGCGCGATGCGGTATGAATGGGTGGGTATAATTTGCTACTGCTATTACGATTACTCTTGCTGTTATTTAGTAGGTCCAAATCCATCCTGTCTTCTTTTTTAATCATTTTAAATTGCCATTTTTCGGGCGGCGGTGTGGGTATGGGTGTATGAGGACCATCGGGTGATGACAGTTCCGTTTTTACTAACTGATGTTTGAATCCTTTCTTGGGCAGATGCTGACCTGATAATTGCCGCGCATGAGCCTTTTTCGCTGTCATCATCATCGCTGCGTCGTTCTTTGATGAGGTCGGCGGTGCTTTTTCATCTGCTGCAGTGGAAGGAGTCGTGTTGAGATTGAGTGGCTTTTCTTTTTGTTTTTGTTGATATCGGCGTAATAATGCTTTTATTTCATCGTTTTCATCGCCATCCATGCAAGCAATATCTAACGGAGTTAATCCTCGTGCGTTCTTCACATTGATATCCGCGCCATACGTTAGTAATAGATGTACTACATCAGGAAAGCCGTTTTCAGTTGCGTCATGTAATGGTGTATCCAAATCTGCTCCTTTACAATTCACATCCGCATTCATCTCCAACAAAAGTTTGACTACTTCTGTTTTTCCTCGCAAGGCTGCTTCATGTAACGGAGTATAACCCGCATTGTCTTTTTCGCATGGATTTGCTCCTGCTTTTAATAAATAGGCGACCGCTTCTGTATTTCCTTTGATAGACCATTGATGTAAATGAGTGCGGCCACTCGTGTCTCTTTTCCGTGGGTCTAATCGACGGAAATCTAAGGTGGTGGATGAAGTGGATAGTTTTGCACGTTTTTTTGTAGCACTGTTATCAACAGAGTTCTCTCTGGATGATTGCCGGGATGACGGTGACGATGTTGTGGACGATGGCCTCTTCATAGATGAAGTAGTCGTAGTAGTCGTAGCAGTCGTAGTGGTGGTAGTGGTAGTGCTCGTTTTCCTTCTTTTTGTTCTTGATGGAGCAGCTGTTGAGGAATTAGAATTAGTGGCCGTAGAAGTATCAGAGCTGCTACTATCCTTGATGGTGGAATTAACAGATCTAGTGTCATTTTTGTTTTTACTTTCAGACTCTTCAATATCGGTCATGGTGGCAGACGGACTATGTGCACTTTCAGTTTGTTTTCGTGTTCTTTTAGCCTGCTTTTTCTTTTCTGCTCTTTCAAAAGATCGCATCAAAGCCTGAATTTTTCTTTCTTCCCTCGATAGGAAGGCTTCATCTTCTGTTATGTTCGCAATGCCTGGTGTTGACGGTGTTGAATCGCTACTGGTCAATTTACGTCGTTGCTGTCTGTAATTAGAGACAAATGTCATTTCGTCAATGGCCTCCGTTGTTGCTCGTAGTTTGCGCTCTTCATCCATTTTTGCTGTTATTATTTGTCTGACTGTGACAGAAGTAGCTACTTGATAAGGCAGTTGGTCCTCTCTATTTAGCGCATGTACATCAGCTCCTAAATCAACGAGATATTGCACCACCGTGTCATGTGAATACAGGCAAGCAACATGCAATATGGTGAATCCCTGTTGATTTTTACTGTTTAAATCTGCTCCGTATTCCACTAAGAGCTTCACATTATCCAGAGAACCTTGCTTTGCAGCAAAGTGTAATGGTGTCCATTGCTCATCATCGGTAGCATTCGCATCGACTCCCATTTTCAATAAAGAAGTGACTTCATCGATGGAGCCGTTGATACAAGCTCGATGTAGCGCTGTTCTTCCCAATGTGTCTTTTGCTGCTAAATGCTCAAGCTCCTCCATCTTTGCTTTTAGAATTTTTATACATTCTTCATCTTCACACAGATCGATAGGTCGTTTTTTATCAGTATTGATTGCATACACATCTGCGCCTGCATCTATCAAAAGCTGAACGAGGTCCGGGTAGCCGTACGTTGCGGCATCATGAAGCGGTGTATCATCTTCAAATCCACGAACGTTGACAACGGCACCCAACTGAATGAGGTATTGGGCGATCTCGTACTGTCCTTTGAGAGCGGCTTCGTGTAAGGGCGCCCAGCCAGCATTATCTTGATGGTTGATATCTGCTCCACGTTCTACTTGTTCCTTCACTTTCTCCAATTGTCCGGAAGTGATGAGTGGAAAGATTTTGGTGCGTCCGGCTTTGTCTTTTTTATTGGGGTCTTGAGAGGCGAGTCTTCCTTTTCTTATTTTATCATGTGTCATAGTAAAGTAGTTGTATTTTTCTTTTTTGTTTACAATCTAATCTGTTTGAAGTAAAGGGAAAATTTCAAAACTTCTATCGTTTTGCTTTGTTTTGTTTTCTTTTTTTTTGCGTTTCTGCTCGGTATTTATGCCAAAATTGATAATATTGTAGATGAGTAAGCTCGACCAGCTAGACTTATCGTTTCGTTTTCTCGGTTGAATGAGCTAGTGAAGAGGGAAAAAGGCTGGTAACTCTTTTTTTTTTTCAACTGTGATGCTTTTTATCAAAAGAGAAGGTATGAGGCTAAGTCAGAAGAAGGAGGACCATATTAGTGAATGACCATTGATATGCTACAATTGTCTGAACTGTACAAAAAGGAATAAGTCAAAGCTTGAGCAACCTTGAATGGAGAGATCTTGTAATCAGTTAAAGGGAATCTGTTCCTTTCTCTTTATCTTAGTATTAGATAGTGACTGAGTATATAGATCAAAAATGGCACCAAAAAAAAGGAATAAAAGGATATGATATCAAGGAAAAAAAAAACGGGTATACGATACTGTTGTCCTCTTTCAAATCGAAAAAGAAAAAAAGAAGAAAAGAGAATTTGGGCTAATGCAAGTCCCTCAAAGGCTTTTTTTTTTTTTTTGTTCTCTTTCATACGTCTTCAAGTCTCTTTTTGCAGTTTTTAAGATTTTTGGCCGGACTTAATTTTCACTTTATCACCACGTCATCTATCATTAAAACAGGCTTTAAGAATGAATAAAAATATGAGGAGAGCAGCATGTACTCTTTCACCATAACAACCTTTCCATCAATTAGAGTACAGTAATATCTACATTTTTTTCAAAGGATCAGGATTCGTTGTTCTTTTTCAATTATAGGCATTTATTATAGGCTGTTGTTGTATTCGCTGGTTTTGTTTTTATTAGAGATCAGAAAGTTTTTCATTGAACCAGCTCAGCTGTCAAAAAAAAATCTACACACAGAACACGAAAATAGTACTTTACATTGGAGATGAAATCGCTCGCTTATCGCTTTCCTCCATTACCTGCTAAATTCAGCAACACCACTCCGGAACAATACTTGGATCGTTTGATTGATGTTTGCAAAGAGTATGAATGGCTGATCGATGCGTTGGCCTTTGACATTTTCACACATAACTACTGGGGGAAATTTCCTGCAGAATGGACAGAAGCGCTTATGAGTTACGTTGATGAAGCTGGTGATGATCGTTGTGCTTGTGCAGTATTAGAACTTACTTCGAAAGAAGCAGATTATGTAAAGTGACGACTGTATACTGGATAAGTTTCTTCAATATATAGTAGTCTATGTATTAATTTCTGGTGGAGCACGCTTTTCTCTCCTTTTTACTTGATACAATTAGTCTCGATGGCCTACATCCTTAAAGGCTTATTTAGAAACCATAAGAGATTTACCATTACCTCGAGGTACCTTTAGATCAAAGCATATTTATTACCTATGTAATGAAGTTTGAAAAACGCTGATGCTTACATTTTTACCAACCATCCGTTAAAAAAAATCGCCCTTATAGACGTCTTAAATGAAAAAGAAAACGAACGACCTAATATAAGTAAATATCTATTGGGTGGTATGAGTAACAAGAAGGTGCATGAAGTTGAAGTGATGGCGCATCTCATACACACAATTGCTCAGGAAGGAGGCATTTCGTCTGTTATTGACTTGGGTTCAGGCCAAGGTTACTTGTCGCGTGCTCTTGCCTTTGATTACGGCCTGGAAGTTCTTGCTGTCGATATGTCTGAAGTACAGACAAAAGGAGCCATTCGGTTTGACAAAAAAGCGTTGAAAGAGTCGTCTTCGTCGTCGTCGTCGTCGTCGTTCTCGAAGGCAGCAGCATTTGAAAAGAATTTAAAACATGTGACAGAAAAGATTACACCTGAGAATATCACAGATATATTAGCACGGTATACGACGGTACCAGAAGATGAGCAACGACAAAAACAACAACAAACCCATGACGATAAACGTTGGCTAGTTACTGGCTTACATACTTGCGGTGACTTGGCACCGATGATCTTGGATCTCTTCGCTAAGAGTCGTCAAGTGGCGTGTGTAGTCAATGTTGGTTGCTGTTATAATGCCTTGACTGAAAAAGGGTTTCCTATGAGCTCTTATTTACAACGACAACAGAAGACGGAATCAGCCTTTTACCTCAATTCAACGTCTCGAGTCTTATCATGCCATTCACCCTCGCGTTGGATCGAAGAAGGTCAACAATGCATTGCAGCGTTTGATAATTACTTTTTCAGAGCCTTATTTCAGGTAAGTTCAAAGACAAGATGGAATGCTTTCCGCTCTATTCATACAGATGTTTTTCTGTCTAAAAAGGAAATGCTTGTCAATAAAGGCTTGTCAGATATCAACGATCCTCCGAGGTTAGGGCGAATAAAGCAGAATAAAGACTTTGTCACCTTTGTAAAAGCAGCACTGAGAAGGATGAAGTTACCGCCAGAAACGATAACGGAAGAAGAAGCAAAGTCGCATCTATTGGAAGCCAAGAGGAAAAGTCAAGATAAGCAATTTATTATACTCTGGACGTTAAGAGGAATGTTGGCGCCAATACTCGAAAGTATCATTTTGATGGATCGATGGCTCTATTTGAATGAGACTATCCAGCAAAATAGCCGTGATCATGTTCATGAGGAAAATAGTCAACGAGGTCCCTGGATGTATCCTTTATTTGATCTTTCTATCTCTCCCAGAAATGTAGTCCTAGTTGCAAGCAAATGATGAGTAAGGGAAAGGGCGAAGCGGGGGCGGAAAGGTAAACATACAAAGACTTGTTTTAAAGAAAAGAATGACCATTGATAATATACAAAAATACAATCAACATAAATAGCAGTTGCATGAGGCGGAGGGAAGTTATTCTATCTGTTAAGCATTTATTATTATTATCATTATTATTATTGTTACTATTATCATTTCGACTACTTCCGCTTGCCATCCTTCTTCTTGATTGTTTCGTCATCAACAAAGATACCCTTTTGGTTATAAGGTTCTGGTTTTCTCCAGCGACGAATTTCTGCTGCAAACTGTTTCACTTGTTGAAGATTGATGCCCTGTAGAATGATACGATTGGGTGTAGGTATAGTACAAGACACACCCTCTGGCAAATCCATCAAAATGGGATGTGAATAGCCCAACTTTAATGAAAGTGTTCTGTTGTTATTTTCTAATGTTCCTCTGTAACCAACACCGATGAGTCGTAAGTGTACTTTGAAGCCTTCTGATACGCCAACAATAGCGTTGTTGATGAGAGCACGCGTTGTACCCCACATTGCTTTCTGCTCTTTAACGGTTTCGTCTTCGACAGCCACCTCTAATAGATTGTCGGCAGTAGGACTATCAGGTGTGGCAGGTGTAAAGTTTAGCTTCACGAAGGGTTTGATGGGAAGTTGAAGTTGGCCTAAAGGGCCTTTAATATGGAGCATCGTGTTGTTATACTCGGAAGGAATGCGAGGTTGAGTAATGGGTATGGTGTCCTGTTCAATAACGACATCGTTCGAATAAGCTAACGGTGTACGTCCGATATGTGATAGAGCAAGTGGGGAGCTGTGGAAGTGTCTAGAGGTTGTCAACGAGTTTACTGGTGCCCTCCATCGAGTACATAGGCTTTTGAAGTTCATTGTAGGCAGATTTTGATCGTTATGTCTGTTGTTTGAAGAAGGCCTGAATTAATTTAGTTATTTGACAAGCAGCAGCAGGAACCCGCAAAGAAAGGAATTTTAAATTGAGGGGGTTTCTTTGCTGGGGGTGTAGTACCGAAAAAAAAATAAAATTGAATAGCAGAGGTTAAGGAAGCGCTGTCCCAGTAGCAGCAATTCATGATCCAAAAAATGAAACACGTCGTTGAGTAAAAATACTCAAAGCCTTCTCGTCCTCAATCCATAGGCTAATATGGCAGGTGAAGCCTATGTTGCATATCATACTATTGAACTGAAGGCTGAGTTGGTATAGTGTAGTCTAATCAACTATTTTAGATCGCCCTTTTCTGCATAGATAAGCAGTATCACAGATTAGATAGAGTGAAGATATGCCACTACTTGCCCATGCGGATAGCCGCAAACCATAAATATTTGTAGTGGTCTTTCATATTTTGAGAAAGAGGTTTGAGAAATAGATAATATCTGATGTGTTATGATTGTGATGTATATATAAACTTTACCCTCTGTTGCTATGAATCCCATGATCATCATGGTAACTTAACGAATGGCTGGCACACGTTGAATTACTAAACTACACTTGTTTTCATTATGTATCATCCGTTCATAAACACTTCTTCATTTCATAACTCTACCATTTCAGGCCAATGGATTGCTAAAAGTAATGATTATACTTTATTTTTCTTCTGATAGCTAAAATAAAAAGAGAATAGAATGCAAAGGGAAACTATTGTACAAGGTAAATGGTAATATGTGATAGTAAAAGAAAATGATAAAACAAAAATAATAAAAAAAGAAAAACTAAAAATACAGGTGGGAAGACATTAATCTAGTGTTCAAAAGATCTGACAATGGATTCGATAGTACGGTTCTTGGTTTCGGGAACGAAGAACCAGGTAAAGATAAAAGCGGCGAGGGCAATAGCAGCGAAAATAGCAAAGGAGTAACCTTGGATGGCAGCAAAGATGATGGGGAAGCATTGGCCGATCAAGAAGTTCATGGCCCAGTTCATAGCAGTAGCAAGAGCACCGATGGAAGAAGAAGCATAGACAGGAGAAACTTCGGAGGTAAGCATCCAAGGAATGGGGCCGACACCAATAGCGAAGGAGATGACATAACAAAAGACAGATACAATCAAAAGAGCGCCGATTTGGTAGACATAACCGATAATCAAAAGAACAGAGAAAATACATGCACCGGCTTCAGCAATCAAAAGGAGAGGACGACGACCCATACGATCAATCAAGATAAGAGAAACGATGGTGGCAACAAAGTTGACAACGGTGGTGACGATAGCCATATATTGAGACATTTGAGCATCGAAAGACATGTTGAAAATGGTGGTGGAATAGTACATGACAGCGTTCATACCGATTAATTGTTGGATAACGTGAAGCATGAGGACGATGATACCGATCTTACGGATAGTAGGATCTCTCCAAATTTGAATCATGTTCATTTGAGGACGGGCATCTTGGTCTTCAGAACCATCTTCGAGATGATTCTCCTCAAAAGTATCCTTACGTTCATCCACATCATCGTTGGCAGAGGAATAGTTCACCATGGCTTTAGCAGCAGCAGTACCAAGTACGCCTTCGACCATCATGTAGAACTCTTCTTCAACGTCAGCACCAGGACGAAGACGTTGGAGACTAGCACGAGCCTCTTCGAGACGGTTTTGAGAGATGAGCCAACGAGGAGATTCGACACAACCGTACATCAAGATGAATTGAGCAATAGCAGGAATGGCAACAATAGCATAGTTGATTCTCCAAAGAGGCACAGAAGCCAAAGGAAGACCGATCACGGAAGCAAGCAAGATACCGATAACGATAGCGAACTGATTACATGTACCCATAGTACCGCGTGCTTTCACAGTGGAAGTTTCGCCAACGTAAGTAGGGGTAGTAAGAGAACCCAAACCACAAGAAATACCACAGAAAAGACGACCGACGATGAACATAGCAGTATGAACAGAGACACCAATCAAGAGGCTACCAATGATCCAACCGATATTATTAAAGATAATGGTCTTTTTACGACCAAATTTAGTTTGAATAGCACCACCGAAAAAACCACCCACAAGACCACCGACACAGAAAGAGGCGACAGCGAAACCCCAAAGAGCATCATTCATAGGAAGACAATCAGGAAAAGCTTTACTAACGACGTGAGCAGAACCGTTTTGACAAGCGTGAGTAACCGTACCAGGAACGTTTGCAGAACCAATGACCCAGCCGTTGCTGAAGGAACCAAGACAAGAAATGACTACACAGTAGACCATGTAGCCTGGCAATTTTAGGTCGAGTGAATTAACCATGTTGAGACGATGATAGGAATTGAGTGTAAATGCAGAATCAATGAATTGGTATATATGATTATCAACAAGAGAAAGAAAAAGAAAGATGCTTAAGGGATAATATTTGATTGATTCACGATAAAAAAGATGAAAAGAGGGGTGAGATGGTGTATAATAAAGGCTTCTTTTATATATAGACGCGCCCGAAACGAGGATCAAGATTTTTCACTACCTACCCCACGTCATCTCAAAATGGAAATTGAAATAAAGAATATGATTCGACAGAAAAGTTGCTTTTTTCCCTTTAGAAACAACAAATGCAGTGTGTGTGTAGGGATTTCTCTGAAAAATCTGAAACCTGCAGTGGGAGAGGAAAATTAGAAAAAAACAAAATGCATGGAAATAAGAGGAAAAGAGATCTAGATAGGAAGATGCTTGCCAATAAACACAATGGAAGTCTTTCGTTTCTGGCGTATGGAAGACCCACCGTGAAAGCGTGTGGACAAATCAAGCCAATGGTTAAGCAATGTGGTCTAATGGAAGGCGTATCTCTTGGGATCAGTGATCTTCACGTTGCGCTCCTTAAAAAGGGTGAAAAATCCTTAATAGCGCTAATTTTTGGATTCATTTTCCTAATTGGGAAAGTTCACTGCGGGAGGGGGGGGGCAAAAAAAATGCATAAAGTGTAATGGCTTGTTAAAAAGACGTCAGAGTCAAAAATGATAAACTCACGCCAAGATCTATATACGCGCGTTATTTCGGCCCTGTTCCTTGATAGTTCATCTGTTTGCTTGCAGCAGTGAGAGGTCAACATTTTATTCCCTGAATGCTATATTCCATTTTCATGTAAATTCTGTTATTATTGGCTGTAGCTGCCACAAAGCATTAGAGGGCGGGGGCGGGGCGCTTTCACCAGAGATTCCCGTTACTAAAAATGGAAACAAGAAGTGGAGCAAATAAGGAAGAGGATGAAGCATAGTGTAAACGACCGCTGCTTTATGTTTTGCGTGCGCGTAGAGCAAAAAAGTTTCTTTTTTTCCTCAGATTTAGTACCTTTTTTTTTTGGAACTCCAGCATATAAAATAATCCATGTAGCGTAAGTGGAAGCAGTGCATGAATAGTGATCAAGCGAGAATGCTCCTTAACTTACCTTTACTAAGCTTTTATGAATATGTACTTGCATCAATGAGCCATCATTTTTCCAAAGATATGACAGATCATAGCCAAAGACCATACCTCTATCCGGGAATTGGGCCAAAGCCCTTTTAAACCTAAAAGAAACTGATTATGTAACTCGTCTTCCAACCATGGAATCAGAATACCAACCTTTGCCCAGCAAATCAAGTTTCTTTTGAGCCATCCCATTCTACTGCAGTTAATGAGTGAAACATCCGCTGCTAACTTTTCTTGGAAAATTCCGTAAGCAAAATAGAATAAAGTCGGTAAACCCTCGATGAATTGACATTATTTACCTTTACAGCCATTTTACCGCCCATCAGTAAATATCAGAATCAAGCATTCCCAGGGGATTCAGCAGGATGTTTGGTAGTTTAAAGTTTTGATAGAATCTTCTGATCTAAATGATCCGCCTGATACTTTACTTGCACACAAACATATGCAATATAATATATGTGTAGATCTGCTAACGTTACAACATATACGAATAGCTATAGCCATAGAAAGCCCTTTTTGAAATGGAAGGGCTCATCAAGCATATTGACAAGAGGTGTTTCCTTTGCTCATTGTAGCTCAGCGAGGGATGAAGGTTTGTAAATAGCCATTTTCAGATACCGCGGACATAGCAACACAACATTGATTTACAAACTCAGCAGAAAGAGTATCTGAGTAACCAAATAACTTTCAACAGTTTCTTCAACTCTTCACTTCAACCCATCACTGCCGTTTCCTGGATGTATTTTCAAGTCTATGAGCTGCTATAGTGTATGTATTTGCTGCTACAAACATCTTCTTCACTCTTTGAGTCGTAAATGTAAAAGAGATGCCAAAATGCTGGAGTTAGCGCAACGTAATATCAGTTGAAACTTCTAATGATATACTCTGCTTTACATTTTTATAGTTTCCTTTGTTTTTTATTGCGTCTGGCGTTCTTTAAACTTCAAAAGGCAAATAAAAAGCACTTTAACTATCTTCTCTTCAAATTCCTCGTTTTTTTTTTTTTTTTTTTTTCAATAGTTATGCCAGATGGTGTGATGAATAAAAAACTGTTTTATCATCATTCTACAGCTAAATCAGGTGAGGACAGATTGGCCAAAGACAAGAAACGTCTATATCACTTTATTAATTAATTTTTTGAATACAACAACAATAACAACAACAACAACAATATCAACGAGAGCCACAAAACTGCAGTACGTTGACTTGATATATGATCAAGTGCAAGGAGCGCAGGACCTTAGTTTCTTAATCTTCTAATGTATTAGCAGGCAACTCGCCTTCGTTTCTCTTTTTATCTAAATCTTCTTTGATTTTTTCTTCCAAAGCACGAATATCCTCGATCGTCATACCATACCATTTATCAGTCCAACAAAACAATTGTCTAAGTACGTATAGTGTAAGAAACAGAATAAGCCTACTTGCACACACAACAAAGCAAACTGCCTGAATTCTATAGCTTACCTGTGAAATTTTGTAAAAAGAGTATGTATCGTCCTTGCTAAGAAAGATTCAACTTTTCCTTGAATACCGAACCATTTGAATTCAATGTAAACGAGCTTGTAGCATGTCATAACAGGCTCACACTTCTTTTGCCAATCGGGGTCGGTCAAAGGGCCACGGCCTGTTTTTTCGGAATGATATAGCTTGGGATCCTCCTCGGCTTTATAATCTTTAGGGTTAATCTTGTCATGAGCAACGTCAATAATGATCACATTTCTCTTTTTCAATAAGTCTTTGCTAATGTTGAGGGCATTGTCAATTTCACCTCGCGACCCGTCAACGTGTAGTGTTTCATAAACGATAGAAAAAGCATCCTTCATATAACCATTCTATCATTGAACAATGTATGATTCGCCAAATGTACAGTTTCGTAAGTTCGAACCGTCTTATAATTGATGTCATCATTTTCTCTGTCCTCCACCCCCCCACCCCCACCCCTTCTCCCATTCCTTTCTCCTTATACAAATTCATTTCAGATTTTCCAGATAGGCATTTATCTATGTATTACCTTGAGCACTACCAGTTTTTTAAAAGAAGAACAGTGTGAATAGGGAGAGGGGTGTGTGAACAAACATACAAAGATAGTCGCTTAGTATTACCTGTTTTACAATAAGGATAAGCATTCCATGCCTACAAATAAAAGCAAGACTCGCCTTCAGTTCAACGTCTCTGGGGCTTCAAAAAGAAAACAACTTTTTTCCGATAGATAATACTCTATTCAGACTTCTTTTATTACCTCTTCATAGAGATCAAGGGCTCCTGCAGGAGCAACCGCTTTCACAATAGCTGGTACTCTGGACGCTAAACGGAAGATTTTGTAGGTATACTGTCCCTTTTCGCCGTCCTCTTTCTCGTAAGGCTCGTTTTTAATGACTTCAACACCTTCGCCTCCACCTGTATTCTCTTCAGAAGCAAGTGCAGTTGCGTACAATTGGGCTATTTTTTTTTTTATTCATATATAAATACACTGATCCAAAAAAAACCCAGGAACAACTCAGAAATACTTTGATAAATCCGTAAACTTTTACTTACCGACTTGATATTCTGCTTCAGTACAATTGTTGATGACTCTGTATTCGTTGATAATCATTTGGTTTTGTAAAAAAAAAAAAAGGTGAAACTAAAAGAGATATGAAGAAAAAGAAACAAGAAAGGGAAAAGAGAAGGGAGAAGATGACAATTCGATGTGGGGTAAAAATCAATAATAAAACGAACTCTATTCTTATTGGCAAAAACTCTCTTGTCGTCACATCATTCAATCGCGTTACTGTCTTTACGTTCTCTACTCTCTTCAGAGCCATCATCAAAAAGATCAATCGGCCCGTAACCCGAGCACTCTGTACACTCATCAATCTGTGTCACATGATGTCCTTTACTTTGTTTAACTTGGTAAATCCGGAAAAGAATATGAATTGTAAGCCCTGATTTTCTAATGTCCTGTAAAATTCAAAATAAAAAGGCCGTTTCTCAGAACGACACCACGCATCATATCACATCATCTCTTCAGCGTCATGTGCTTCCTTGCTATAACATTAAAGTATTGCTTTTATAGATGAATATCGGTCAAATTTCCAGTTTCATTCCCGAGGCCCATTATGTTCTTGTGCATAGGGGGAGAGTCATTTTACAAAAAAATTGCCTCCTTCTCGTTATAGCTAGAACTTTATTAGTTTCTTCTGGGCATTAGCATCAATCTGGTTGAAATCAATGAATAATAAAACTACAAGAGAGAATCAATCAGTCCCCCCCCACCAACCAAATAGTCTCTGACTCGTTGAGCGTACTAAGATCCGCTTGGTCCATTTCCTGTAACTTGCATACTTATAGACTTTCTAGACATCACAAAGTAAAAAGCAGTTGAGCATTTATCTCAGCTTTATTGTTTTGCACGGAATGAAAGCAGCTAACACATGTCCAATTAATGTCGAGAAAGATGAAATCGTTCAAATCGCAAAATTTTAAAGATAGTTGCTTCAACTTAAGCAAACGCTAAATATAAGCTTATAAGTATTTGTCGGAGAGATTTTTGCAGGTATCAACGACATTGAGTAGGTAGCTTTTTACTCGCTAGTCTGAATTGCTTTGTGTAATTTGGGAATACGTACACATAGAAGCAACAAACACATTTTCAAGTGTGATATTACGTAATACATGCTTACAGTAACTGCTACTGCCTCCCAACCAGTAGAAGACATCATTCTGGATCTCAAAGCAGCAGTTTATTTTCGTTATCCTCACTTGTAACATACGATCTGTATTGTTGTAAGCTTGATCAACGAAAAGAATTTTATATCCGTTCTTATATCGGCATGCTTATCGGCCCTGAGCCACACCTAGATAGCGCATCCATGTCTAACAATGATAGGTATGAGGTAAGAAAAAGCTAATTTTTCCCTTCTTGTCCTTTCATTTCGTTTTTACTAACATAAAACTTGACATAATGCATATACCGAAGCAGCACCTTCTGTTTTCCTCCATTCCATTTTTACATCAAAATAAACGACCAATAAAACAATGTGTATCAACAGAGAGGGGCTCACAAGCCTTTTCCCTCGTATTTTTTATTTTGTGAACGTCTAACTCTCATTATCTGTGTCTTCAGCGATTAACAATAAAAAAAAAGGCTTTTTTCTATGATAAATAAAAATAAACATGCTTTTTACAAATCTATGACATTTTCGAAATTGCTATCTTCTTTTATAATCGCCTGTTCTGGTATATTGGCTGTTTCAGCGATGTTTGGATGGGCAGCTGAAGCATAGCAAAAATGCTCGCTATAGCGGGTCGCTTACCTAGTGATGGGGTCTTCTGAATGGTAAAAAGTAGTCGTAAAGATAGACATATATCTTTTGGTTTCGTCTTACTTGCATTACTGCATATTGAGAACTGACGCGCTCTAGAATAGATTCAACAATAGACAATGAGACATACATAGAATTAGATAGGCTTCTCCATTTTTCAACCTTTTTGAATCGACTTCAAAACTTTAATTGTGTGTTTGAACAGATCAAGCATTTATTTTACTTTCAAGCTGATAAGCTGTTTTTTGTCTATTGTGTGTATAAGACATAAGATATAAAGCCAATTTTCTTTGTGAAATTGAATTCTTTCCACATGACTCGTAATAACAGTGATCTCACAACTGATTCATTAATTACAGTTTTAAATATGGAATATATCCATTATACTCAAGAAGGCCACTGACTCGCATAAGAACGATGGAATGCGCCATATGCTCAAACATCTGACAATAGGTCCTATAGAAAGCTATTTTATCTCTTGTGAAAGATTTCTACAGTTTTTTAGCTTTGGGTTTAGACGAAGCCGCAATATAACTAGACGAAAAAAGTAAATTTTTGAGACCTTCAAGTTATAATTTCAAGATTGAACTACACAAAAATTGAGATGCTTACCTGTAAAAATCAAACCAGCTTCGTGCTGGCGATTAGAGGATGGTGTTCAAGTGGTTGATGCGGGTGATTTTGGTTTTCTAGAAAACTCCGCAGGTCTTCCCGTTGACTTCCATACCGAAATGCTGATGGCCATCATGTTTTTTGCTGCATTGACATCGCGGTTCCATAGTATCTTACAGGTTTTGCAAACAAGGATACTACAGCCACGCACGGTGTCTAATGCTTTCAATGTGTCTGAGCGACAACAATTGCATATGCGTGATGTCAAGTATTCATCAATTGTAACGGCAAGGAGACCACCAGCAGCCTCTCTTCGCTTCAATGCACGCCACAGAACACCAACGCCACCAGTCTTATGGCCTTTGATGGGCACTGCACTCTTCCCGAACATGCCATCACCAACTACAATCAAAGGGATCTTTTTAGTGTCGCCTGCACTAAAGGGTTCAGGCTTCCACTTGTTCTTCAGGGGATTACTGTAGAAAGCATGAGTTCTATCAATATTTCTGCGAATAGTGGATGAATTGCTTATCATTTAGAAACCTTACCTATCTTTCTTAGCGAGAACATCGCTTACTTCTCTCGCATCTGCTTCTTCCTTCTCTTCTGGAACCTTTTGCTTCTTCTTCTTCTTCTTTTTACGTTTACAAAAGGCCATTCTGTCGGTATTCTTCTTTGGCCACTTGCTTCGATCTTTCTTCTTCTTCAACCTCAATTGCTTATTGTACTTTGTGGTTCCATTAATAAGCAAATTGACCATGTTGTTGGCAGCACGCTCCTGACCCTGGTATAAACGAAATCTGTCTTCAGCAGTTCCCTCGCCGTAAAAAGAGAACAAGGCTTCGAAGTGCTGCAATATATATTGTACATGACGGTCATGTTGTTCGATGATAGAAGTTTTGGCGGTTGGTATGCCACTTTCGATCATTTTAATTGTGCCTGCTTTCTTCTTTTCCAGCTTTGCAGCGTATCTGATACTTCCGGTCATATGATAATATTCCTTGGTAGAGCAGCTGCGTACTTGATGTTTGTTATGATCTAGTCCGATTGCCGCTGTGAAGACAGATCTTCGCCCTGGATCAAGGAAAGCGGGTCTGTAATTGTCTTGTACTTCGTCATAAGAAAAATCTTCCAAAGTCAAGGTATGATTATGAATGGTCATGTCTTCTTTTGTTTTCTTTTTGCGGCTGAACAAAAAGTCTACAGTAAAGCCGTCCGACCTAACCATGTTTCGAAACATTACATCAGAACTTTCCTTCAAAGCGGTTAGACTATGACAGAAGCAAAAATAGGGGTGTGTTTACTATTAGGCATAATTTTGCTGAAGAAGTTCTTCTATAGTTTTACCTCTTAAAGCCAAACTTTTTGAAGTCGAAGACTTTACAGAATTGTTCGAGTTGGGCTGTATAACCCTTGGCAACTTTTCCGGGAAACATGAAGGGTGTAAGAGCATTTAAACTTATCGCGATGAAACGCCATTTCAGCGATGGAGTAGGAAAGAGAAAGAAACGCTGAGGAAGTGGTAGGACACGGACATCGTACGGTTTATGCTGTATATGTTCTTGCTCGTACGTAAACTGTATGTTCCATAACGCATTAACAAACTTTGCAGGAGCAGCAGAAAGAGAAACGAGGGTTACTTCTCCTGGAATGAACTCTTCAAATTGTTTGCAGAGTAATTCAATTCGGTTTTTGTCAACAGCCGCCAGCTCGAGGTTTTCTGGCCAATGAGGATGACCATGACAGACAGATTGGTAACAATACAGCTGTACAATTCTTTGTACATCAGTGCGTTTGATATTCTAGAATGTGTATAAAGAGAAATAAAATGAATAAAACAGCAGAGCATTAAGAAGGTACTCGGTTACAGCCTTACCGGGAGCATAGTTCTCAATTTGTAGGTAAAGAACTTTGTTAAGCGCTGCTCGAAGCGCTCTACAATGGAGTTCGTGTAAGAGACGCTCAATTCCTTTGCTGCCTCTGTAAGGCAATGACTATATCCCACGGTCAGCTTGTGTTTTACTTCGATAGTAGGGAACTTTGCCTTGAAGTCTGTATAATACTGTTTTATGTCCTCGGATAATGCCGTTTTGTGAGTAACTTGCTTGCCCGTTATAAGCTGACCTACTGAATACCAGAATTGCTGGCAGAATACATCAGGAATAGACCTGTCTTTGTTGGCTTCTTTACTGTCTTTCTTGCTGTCTTCTTTGTTGGCTTCTTTACTGCCTTTGTTGCTGTTTTTATCAGTGTCTTTCTTGTCGCCTTTGTTAGCATTCCTTCTATTCTCCTGATAATGAATGAGGTACGAGTTAACGAATAATTGACTAGAGAATACTATTCTCCTTATGTCAGAGCAGCAAGAGATGACTTTTTCTTGGAATTGTTCGCGAAACGCTGGCTTTACAGCAGACGTAAGAGGGAGCTTCCTCGTGAATACAGTGGAGCCTTCTCCAAGCGTCGAGGTGATAACTTCTTCCTTTGAAGCAATGTGATTGGGGCATTCGAGAGAACGAGAAGTAGAATGACCCTTTAAGCCACAACTGATACACTTGATATCTCCAGTTGTTTGCTTCTTCTTTCTCTTTGCTTGCTTCTTTTCTTCCTTGATTGTAGCTGATTGCTTACGTTTCTTACCGCTACTTCCAACTAAATTTCCGTTAAGCAAACATAAACTTGTCTTGCAGTGAGAGCATGATACTTACCATCAGCCGCAGAAACTGCTTTGTAAAACTTGCATTCATGGTATGCCTTGTTGAAATGTCCGCGTGTTTTGCAATCCTTGCACTCGATGCTTACTAGTCATACGAAACATGAATTGAGGATTACCACTATAACCTATTTGTGGCAGCGCGCTCATGTGTTACTTACGGAAGGACTCATCTTTGACTTTATTCTTATGGGCTTCTGCCACCGATTTGATTTTTTGCAAGATTTTGGCTTTGTACATGCTGAGTAGTAGCTATCAGGATGAGGAAAGAAAGATGAAAGAAGAATAAGAAGAAGAAGATGGAAATCAAAGGAAAGATGTCAAACTTATTTTCTGTAAATGCTAGTTTGACAACATCTTATTTTTTATTAGGATTGACAACAACGACCGTTATCTACGCGGCGGAAGAACGTGTCTGGGATTAGTTTAACGCGTAGATCAATTCATATGATCCATAAATAAAGTCTCGTAAACCACAACCATGTATCTATTGCTGATAAGACCTGTTTTACACTAAAATACTCAGTACGTCTCGTAGTACTTTAACGTAATGCCACTATCAATTGAAAATGTCCACTGACCTTCAAAATAATGTCTCCAATTATTTATTCAATGAATCGTCCAAGAACATTATATTATTTCATCCTAAAGTAATTTAAAATTATCTAAATTGTATATATATATTGTCCAATAAAATTTGTATAAAGTGTAAAGTTGAAGCTAAAACACTGTAATTTGAAACATACTCCGCAACTACTGCCTTCTAAGGCAAAAGAAGTGTGCTCATACCTCATTGCAACTCCTCTGCTGTTGCTGCCTACTTTTATGAATGGCTATACCAAAAGTATTGCATGACAAAAATGGCTACTCACTAACTACACAAAATGACCAAAGCTTGTCAGTCATGCAGTGTATCAGAAAGTGAGATAGACATAACGGTCGAGAGAAAGAGGCTACATTTAAAGTGTATCCCGTTTGGATTGCATAAAAAATATAAAATAAGTGATCCGTTTGTGTAAGCACATCATTTTAATGGATTTATTTTTTTTTTTTTCAAAAACAGCTAGCAGCATTCTTAAAGTGCACAACAAATAAACGAACAATAAAATTGCTGTGCATGGTGCCGCTGAACCTCTTGTTCTTTTTCTGGCTATACCTGAGATAATATTGGATTATCCGATAACTCTCTTTTTTGATTTGCAATTGTCCAATGTTACAGCGACAACCATGCTAATACAGAACAATATCTCAAAAAATTTGATATCATTACCCACAAATGTTCTAACCATTCAAGATGTAGTATTGGATTCACCTACATGGAGAGCTAATGTTTGCCATTTAGAAGATCAAATCGACCATTTCGATAAATGGTTGGACGGCTTTATTAAAGCGTTGAAGAATTATACTGACTCTTTATCGAGTAAAATGACTTCTAAGCATACATGTTTTTTGTGATCCAACTTTTTTTTTTCCTTCTCATACAGTTTTTATGCTCTTGTTATATCTCTTTTTGCATAGAATACACTATTCAAACGAGCAACTTGTCCAGGAAAACGTTTTTGAGTGGTTTTGAAGATGGCAGCTTGATTGGTAAAAAAAAAAAAAAAACCAAACAAACCAGAATTCAGGGCATATGTATAAATATTGAAGCATTGATTGCGGGTTCCAACAAACAATCATTGTTTTGATTTTCCTTTTCCCTTGCTTCAGATGATAAGGTTACAGGAAACATAATTACCAAATTTGCCAAAATATTGGAATCAACCGTTGCGCATAATACAAAGCTGGTAAAGTCAACTCATCAAAGAACTGATAGGTAAAAGTGTCTCTCTTACTAAGCATATACACATGTTAGACTAGCGAATTAGAATCTGGACTATTGGTTCCGTTGCAAAAATTGCAGAAATCAGATATAAAGGGTTTCAAAGTAAGGCACAAAAAGCAAAGTTACACAAATCACATTCCGCAAAAAAAGGGCTCGTGTGTTTGTGTGTCCGTGTGTATGAACGCTATTACATACACAAATATGTATCAACACACATAGACTCTCTCTCTCTCTCACTCTCACATGCAGTAGACTAATTTAAACCGCACTCGTTTTAGGACGGTAGAAAACATTATGAGAAATTACTGGATAAATACGAAGCACAATTGAACCGTTATTATGCTTTAAGCAAACAGAAAGAAGCCAGCGCACTGCGTGAAGACACATTTCAACTGTTTGATTTGAGAAAACAATATGTCAAATTCAGCAGCGAGCATTTTATCAAATTGATCACCTTTAAAGCTCATTTAGAAGATGTTCTGGTTACATGTTTTACTTGTGCTTTATCAGCTCATTTAGAAGATTTGGATGCATCTGCACTCGATTTTGAATCGGTTCGTCTCAATTTGAATGGCTGGCGACAATGGCTGGACGAAAGTAAAAAGACTGTCGAATATCAGTTACAGCAAATTTCTTTACGCTGTGAGGCATTACAAGCCAACTATTTGAACAAATTACAGCCTCATCGGTCATTGAAGAGATACTCGGACTCCCAACATCAAGCGCCGGAGGATACAGGGGAGCAACAACCTAAAAGAAAAAAAAGCAATACTAGCAGTACACAACAAATAAAACAAGGCTACCTCAATAGCCGGTATATATCAAATACAGGCAGATCAACCAGAACCACCTGGACAAGGAAGTGGTTTTTTGTTCAAGATGGTTGGTTTGGTACATGTAATACAACTACCATCAATAAAATTAAAGGTTGCATTACGTTGAATGACCTTATACAGCTGCAAAAAAATAACGACGATGATGCCATCACGTGCCGGATTTGCATGGATATAGATAGGAGGTATTGTTTCGAACTCATACATCCCAAATGTACATATTATTTACAGACAGAAACGGAAGAAGATATGCAACAATGGATACAAACTATAGAAGCCAATATTACAAACACATCGAGACCTATGCCTATATCTACGAATAATAAGGGAAATAATATAATGGAAGATATTAATGCCTCAAAATCACCAGAACTACACTTATCACCAAAAGCTTTACTTAATAATACTACTACTCTAATGAGCGATAATGCTGATATTATAGCCATGTCTTCATCACCATTACCTGCAAGCCCTACTGGCTCAGAACAAGACAAGGAGTATTGCTACTCCACATCAACGTCTTCCTTAACTTCATATCTATTACGTGAACGCAATTCTTCTGCGTCTTCATTACCACATTCGTCATCATTAAACTATTTGCATGAACAGCAGCAGCAAGAACAGCAAGCTTCATCAAACAAACGCGTATTTCATTACAGCAGTAGTCAAAGTAGCTTACAACAAACCTTACAGCAAAACTCTACTTGGGGCTGGTTTACCACAAGTATGAACAACGCCTTTTCGAATTTAAACAACACTCTGGACAACAGCAACAACAACATCAACACTAGTAATAATAGCCTAAATAGTAGTACAACACAGAATGATGTAGTAAATCATTCGCATTCTTCGTCTTCATTAATACAGCAGCCAAATGATTTGAATGATTTGATTGTTTGGCCTACCAAAATCGAAACGGTCGTACTCAAACCTAGCTTATCCAACTATTCTTCACGACTTGAAGCTGCTCAAAAAGAATTAAGACGATTATTCTCAAACGTACCAAAAGAAGAAATTGTTTTAGAAACGTTTACCGGTTCCTTATACCGTCAGCGACAACAATCGGCTGGCGACAATAGCAACAATAGCAGCAGTGTCAGCGGGACGACTTATGGATACAGTGGAGTTGGATTCATTACACAGAAAACATTATGGTTTTACAGTTGTATCTTGATGACTTCTGTCAATATGGTAATTTCGAGACACATTGAAACACATTACCTACTATTCATCATTCCATCAAAACTATTCTTATTCTTAATGAAATAGATTGTTATTCCGTTGGATAAAATCGCTTCTGTACGTTATCTGAATGGTTCGTTGCTGCTTATTGAAACCCAAAACAAGGAACATACATTTTCTTTTAGTTTTTGGTTGGAGAATCGAGATTTGATCTATGAGAAATTAAAGTATATGATCCAACATTACCGTCAAACAGATGATTTGCAGACTATTTTTGATCATCTACACCAGTTGGATAAGAAGGTGTCTTTGAAAACAGCCAATAAAAGCCGCCTTTCTTCTATTACGACGTCGACCAGCATTCCAACGAGCCATGTGACTACCACCAGCAGTGCCTTGTATTCTATTACACCCGTAACAGTGCAAGCACAGCCTGTTGCGCCTATAGCTATGCCAAATAACTCATCCTCAACGTCAACGAGGAATTCTATAGATACCATCGCAAGCTCAACAGCTACTATATCAGATCAACAACAACAACAACAGCAACAACAACAACAGCAAGATGATAATAGTTCGATTCATAGTGAGGCACTTACTGACATCATACAGCAACGTAACTCACCGGCGCAAGGTGCATTATTAGCTGCTATGAAATCGACAGCCGCGCTTGCTGGCAATAAACCATCACCTTCAAATGCTTCTGCTACTACCGGAGCTACCACAGCAGACACTAGCCATGATCGCAGTTACGTGGCTTGTGCGTCAAAGAAGGCTAATATTAAAAAAGATGCCTGGCCACAAAATATACCAAAACCTTCTGAGCCTGTCACTTGTTCTTGTACAGACCATCTGGAAAAAACTGAAATGGATATTGAACTTCCTATTTCAGCTTTTCAATTATTCATCATGCTATTTAATAACGTAGACCCGCCATCTGATAATACAGATGACCGAAAGCTTTGGGCTGAATTGAATCGATCCCGTCAGTACGGTGAACCCACTTTCTCAGAATGGTCATCTGTAGACAGTCCTGACGAAGAGAATCGTGGCGAAAAGTCGCCGCCCCAGCACCATTACCGTCGTACAATGAACTACATTATGCCTGTGGCCAACCCTCTTGTAAAAGCAAAAGAAACACCTGTTGAAGAAACACAAGAGATTATCGATTCAAAGCCGCATACTTGCTATGTAGTGGAAGTGACGACCAAAACAGCTCAATTACCCTATGCAGATGCCTTTATCCCTTGTATTAAATACTGCATTACGTTTGTGGATACGCAGTGCTGTCGATTAAAGTGTTCAATAGGTGTACGATGGTTGAAGAGTATCATTATGAAAGGCATGATCAATCGAGCAGCTACGAAGGGAATGCAAGAAACAGTCCAGGGTGTCCTACCGTTAATACAAAGACGGGTGCAAGAAGTCTCTAGCCAGCAGGAACAACAGCAGCAGAAGGCCCGATCTGAAGCACTAAAAGTAACACCGGTCATCACTCCTGAAGATCAACAAAAGATGCAGTCGAAGCGCGTCGTCGCTGCTACAAATACTGCCACTGCTTTCAATAACACTACTCGTATAACCAACTGGTTGCATTTGTTGACTATCCTTTTTGGATTTATTTGCTTGTTGTGTACAGCTTACAATATCTTCACTCAATATAACTATAAAGGTCAGCGGTCCCAGCCAGCGAATAATGTTCCCAAGCCTCATGTTATATGGCATGGTGTATTTTTACGTGATCTTCTAGATCATGAGCTTATTCCCAGGGAGAAATCTCTAGAAAACAACACTATGTTTGATCGTTTTAAAACAACCATTTTGGATCAACAAGAAAGAACCACAACTTCAAATCATGCCATGGGCGGTTATTCGTGGTTTAGTAAAGACCACCAATGGATGTCTACTGAGCTAAACTTTGTCCAAGATAGGCTTGGTTTGTTGCGATATGAGCTACTGACGTTGTTGCATATGCTTAATCGAATGGATACTCAGGTATTAAGTTATTTATATTGGAACTGGTTATCAGACCAACGGTTCGTCTGCATACAACAACAACAAAAACGTGCCAAAAAATCAGGATGGATTAAGAAAAGTAATACAGATAATGACGATAATCTTAGTGATAAGTACAATATTGACTGTGAAGCTGTTATGAAAGAAAAAATACCATTGTAAGAACAAAATGAAAACGGAGGATTGTATAATATAACAAAGCCGTTTTGCCACGTGTATTCTCAATTTGTAAAGCAAGATAATTTCTTGGAAGATGTGAACCTTTAATAAAAGGCAACCTAGCTGCTTGCTTCTACATAAAAGTTGTTTCAGTAACGTTCAAGTAACAGCTTTGCGTTGAAATTAATTTTGTGTAAAGAAAACACGCAAAACGTGCAGTGTCTATTTTTTATTGCATGAATGGTATCACTCAAAAATGTAGCCGATTTTTTTTTCTCTTAAAATCAGAATTTTATTTCTGTTTCTACAAACTTAATAGATCAGTTTTTTTAGTTCAGTACCTTCCAGATTGCTGTATTCACATGGATGGCAATAATAAAGGACAGCGTTCAAATACAATAATCAGTGCTAAGAGACCAGCTGGTTCTGAACAGCCAAAAGTTGGGTTCACTCACCCTTTGACTTCCACAGTAGATCTGGAAGGTTGTGTCGATCATTTGACCAATTGTAATCGAACAGTAAAGTGATGCTTCACTCTCCAATGGTGTTATTCACTCTTGGCTAACAAATAATGAATGCTCCCTAATATTGTTCCACTCTTTAAATTCATTTCAAAATAAGTAGCTCAAGTCATCTGTTGAATCTCTTCGGTCAGTTACAGAAGAGTTTACTCGACAAGCGAAATTCATGAATGTCGACCGATCCTACGAATTAGTAACGGAAAATGATATCAAAACGGCACAGAGGGAGGTTGTAAGAGATATCGGTCCTGAGATAGAAGGATTATTGCAAGAAGTCGATGTTTTACTCCATAACTTATCAGTGCAAGAACAAGAAATTAAAAGAAAAGTTGAAGATCAGCAGAGACTTTTGAAGTTATATAAACAAGGGAACCATGTCCTAAACCAAGCGGGAGCAGCAGAACAATCAGCAGCCTCACGGCAGCAGCAAGACATAACGGCAGTAGCGGAAGCAAGATTAACAAAAATAAATCAGAAACTAAAAGACCTTCAAGGCACGTACAGGACGGAAGAGCGACGATATAACGAACAGGTAAAAAGCATATGGTCCGTGATGTGATGAAGTAAACTGACAGGGACAATCTTAAGAAAACGATTTTAAAAAAATTAGTTGAAGAGAATCATCAATTGGAGACAGAATTAGAGCAGAGGAGTCTCAATAAAGAAAAGAACGTAAAACAGAAAAAGAAAGAATTAGAAGAGAAGTTGGAGAAGCTGGATAAAGAGATAGCACAAAAAGAAGCATTGATTCTAAAAAAGCAAGCCGAAAAGAAAAGACAGAAGGAAGAACTAAATAAAAATAAGGATGATAAGAACGAGCAAGCACTCGAATTGGTGAAGATGAAGTGTCTAGCAGAATATAGTCAGCAATTGGAGATAATCAATGAGGCAATAAGCAAGCTGAAGAAGGGGAAAGGGAAAGCATATCCTGAGAGTGCACTGAAAAATCTCAAAAATGTATTAGAAAATCTCTTACAAGTTTCACAAAGTACAGATCCATCGTCGTCTATAGTGGACAAAACCGTAGACAGTCCCAAGCGACGTAATCCCGATGGTTGTGTCAAACAATTGGAATCGTTATTCAAGGTCATGATTTCGTCCTTTGGCCTTTGCAGAACGATGAATAGAGTTGTAGAGCTTTTACTAAACGACGAGCACAACAAGATACCCGTTAGAGATCTCCTCAAAGTAAGTATATCGTTTCAATTCTCTGTTTGTATGAAGCATGCATATACTGAAATGCACGTGTTATTTTATTGACATATCTTTAGGAGTTCCCTACAAAGAAAATAAACAAACATCATCTAAACATAGCCTTACAAATATTATTGACAGCAAATATTATTGAAGCAGATGATACAAGCATTACTCTTAAACAGTAAAAAAAAAATCAATAAATAGTAATCATTGTTCATTGTGATCGTCGTCATCTTCTTCTTCTTCTTCAAGTTCGTAAGCTGCTATTTCTTGTAATTGCTCCAATACATTCGGATGTGATTGTAATATATTGTATATTTTCTTTTCCCATTCATGGTCTGGTAACTCTTCAGGATCGGTATGAAATAGTAAATCTATAAACAATTTGTATGTAGCGGTACCATCGTTCTGTAATGCTTCTCGGCAGTTGATGAAAAATTGCGGGTATGATCTTTCTGAAATTTTCTTTGTTAATTCTGATAGATAGCGCAAACGCACTAAAGGTACGTTTAAGAACTCTTTGCCCATCATATTGTCCTGTAGCTTTGATTCATCGCCGATATAACCCACGAGCATTTTAAAATGGCTTAGATAATGAGGAGGTCCATTGCTTAATGCTTTGGAAATACGTGTCATCCATTCCATGTCAGATAAAATGTTTCTATCGCAGTAGAGCGTGTTCTCAAAGCGTGGCCAAGTACAACTACTAGAACCATTGTTATTGTTAGAGTGAAGTTCTTGGTGAAGTTGTTCAAAAAATGAGGCATTGTGCTGAACAAGCTGTCGCATTTCTGCAGGTCGGTCAATCAGAGCGACCAACATATCGTCAGGAACTTCTTGAGCTTGAATGGTATTACCGCCACCATTATCATTGTTACCATCGCTCATCGGAGGGGTCAGTGGTGATAAAAGTAGGCTTTCAAAATCTTGCTGTAGACGAGAAACATCTTCTAGAGAGGAATTGAATGTTGTTGTTGTCGATTCAGCATTGGCAGTAGGCCCTGTATTAAGGTCAATAGTTTGGAGCTTGCGCATCTGCTGTGGGAGGGAGGTACTCTGACTCAATGACTGAGAAGGTGAGATTTCCATAGAATTACTACTGGCGGCTTCAGCAGAAACAATGTTTGGGTAGAATAAGCAAGCGGCTGTATCCATGCTTTCATTCGTTCTTTTTTATATAAACTAAAGTCTAGCAATAGCTTAGTCAACTACTTTTTCTAGTTGAAAATAATGCTTTTAAGAAGGACGGTGATAAATTATGATAAATTTCACTTTGAGAAAGAAAAGTTCAAAAAGGAAGAGGAGAAATTTAAAATTCATCACTTTTCCGTTTTATCTCATGATAATTTGTTCTTGCGTGGGTGCAATACATACTACTTAGTGTGCATACAACTGCACACCTATTTCTCATCAACCCCATCGTGATTACTATATATGGGAAAGGATAGGAACCTTCTGTTCTTGCATAAACGTTTTTCAGAGTCAGGTCCTACAGAAAGTGCAAAAATGACCTCATAATGGTGCTATTCTAAAGCATTGAAAGATACGAGAAGGGCACGGGGTTCTAATAATTTTTTCAAGTTATCATTGCGTTTGATTACATAATGAATAATTAGTTCAGAAGATCTTTCTTTCAGCCTACTTTTATTATTACAGCTTTGTCTCTTCTGTTGCTGTCACTTGACGATACCCTAGACAATAATATCTAACAAAACTCAATGATATTTGAAGGATAACAAAGAATCCGCCCACAGTTATGAACACCATGAATAAAATTCCATAAATTTTAGCAGCGTTAATTCCCAGATCTCCACAAATTCCGTCGCAATATTGTTTGACTTCGACCGTGCATAAATTATGGCTATCAATTGAGGAGGATACCAGTTCAATAGTATTATTGTTACTGATTGGAGGGGGCGGTAGTGTTGTAGTTGAGGGAGGGTAGTAAAAGGGTAAATGTTTATAGCAACCTTCAATACATGGTGCAGTAGGACAATGATCAAAATCGTTGGCTTTTGCAATATGATAGCGTGATTGAAATTCGAAGATGAGAGAGAGTAGAATAAGTACAATACCGGTGATAAGGGATATATAGGAGACGATGCTGCATGGACATAATCTGTTGTTTTGTTTGCTGAACTCACTATCAACATCTTCATCATTGTAAAGATATTTTTCGCTTATGAATGGTTCATGTTGGTTAAGGAGTTGACTGGGCCGTTTAAAATACTGAAGATATGGATTGTTCATTTTACTATTCTTATTATCGTTAAAAGCTTTTTCATCACAGTATTCAAGTATACGCGCGTCGTAATATGTATGTTTTGGAGTTAAAGGCCGTTTAAAGCTGTCAAAGCGAGGTGGAGGAAGCCGTAAATCATTACCGTCAGCGCTATCATTGTCTGATAATATTATTTTAGAATATGTATTGTTGTTGCTCATATAATCTGATGGCATTGAAGTGTTTAGTTGAACGCAAAAGGCTTAAATAACTAAAAAGGCGAAAAGAGCGAAAAAAAGCGTTAAGGTAATTCAATAACGGAATAATTATCGTGGATCAGACATTACATTAGTCAAATACTAATCATATCATTTAATTAGATCAATATTATCTTTAATGTTTCTGGGTTTATAAACTAAAGCAATACATGTAACGAAGATTTGAAAAAAAAAAGAAAAGAAGACTCATGAAGTATCTACAAAATGGCATGTTGGGAATATAATAAAGAACGTATTTTGTAATAATCAAATGATAAAGAGCCTTCAACTAGTAGTTGGCCTGTGCCCGTCTATTGTGATATTAAGGAATAACAAAATCAGTTAGATATCCGTTATGAGTCAACGTTTATCCTTTTTTCCAGCCTTTCGCTTACCTTTCGAACTGCGACTTGATTATTGCAGACCAAGACGCCTTCACCTTTAAATTCGGCTTGAATCCCTTCGGCTTGTAGTATTCTCCTGAATTCTGATAGCTTCACGTCACCTACAAAAACAGAAGGCTCGTATTTGTTTGGTATATCACTTGTAGCCACATCTAAAGAGGGTGTAGTAGAATCATCGGGGAAATGGATTCTACCGACAACGCGCGCCAACTCATAATCATCCAGCTAAACACGTAATTTAGATATTTTCGTTAGAGAGGACTCTCTTTGTATGTCATTTTAACGTAAATCAAATAGTAATCATGGGGTCTTTACCTTTGAGAATTTCAACGAACTGACCATACTATCTGTAAGTTTCACTCTGTAAATGTTGGTAGCTGCCGACACATTCAATACCTCACTCACGGAAGGAGTAAATATTTCTTTTGTAAACTGGCTAAGACTTTGACATGCAGTTGCCAACTCTTCTGTTGAAGATTGCGAACCATGAACAATAATCTACCATAGAAAAAAAAAGGGGGGGAAAAAGTATTAATTTCACTATTTAATGATATACTTCTCTCACATTGAGTACTAACCAATTTTCTAGGTGCAATTTGAGGTAAAATGGTCTTCATAGATCGACCATCAGAGAGCCCTTCAAGATCCACATATCTTATCAAACATTGAATTTTCACTGTCTCCTGATTAGTGATATACTTTGTAGGTATTTGACCTCTTCCCTGCAGCATAGGCTCATCAATCTCCATTCTTGCAACCCCAAATTCATTATCATCATCCTTTCCAAAGTTAGCTCCCCCCTCGCCTCTTCTTTTTCGTCTGGCAGATTCTTCCAACTGATCTTGCTCTATTCGATCATAGTCTGATGCTTTCATATAGTGTTCTACCTGAATCGCTTCACCATAATCGTCTATTCGTTTCTTTCTTTCCAAATAAGGGAACATACGATAACTTTGCGCTTGTTTGAAAAAACCGCCGGATTTTCCAGCGTCTCTGACATAAAGATCAAACTGCTTTGTCAATAAAACATCCTCGACCAACGGATTATTCTCATAGTCGCCGTCGTCAATATCAGAGGAATCTGATTCGTCTTCCTCCATAAGAGCTTTGCTTCGTGCCAAAAGCGAGGCCTGAGCAGCATCGCGTTCAGCTTTAGCTTTTTGTGCTGCTTCATATTTTTGTAATTCAGCGCCTTCCAACGGCACGCGTTTATAAATAGTCAAATCTAAAGTTTCTTCAAATCGAATGGCTGGTTTAATAGGTAGTTTTTTGGTTTTTGTTGTGGTAACAGTTTTTGCAGGAGAGTCTATTTCCATTGGGTGGTTTAACAGAAGATCACTTTTCTCATTCCACTCCCTGAACAGTTTACGTGCTAATGCATTTGGAGTGGATCGATCAGTTAGGATCAATGTATTATGCTCGTTATATTCGGATGATGGTTGTTGCGTATCTGTTGGCAAAGTCATCCATCGGATAAATAAGTCTCTTGCAAATCCTGTTTCTAAACTACAGTTGCTCGCTATAACTACTTTCGGGCCAGGATACTGTTCCAAGTCCTCCAATTTGTGACACAATCTCAAATATTTGAATTCGTATGGGTTTTCTCGGGTTTGAGAGAACTTTTTCGTCATGTCATCACCCATCCATTCCAGCATAACTTTGGCGAAATGAGCTGTGTGATAACTAGTATTAGATAACATAATAAGTGGGTAATTGGTAAGATGCTGATTCTGGGTCCAATGCTGATCCAGTAGGTAAGAGACTTCTAAAACACGTGCAGAAGAATCGGTAGGTATCAAGACGGATCCACCGTCTTTGAGAGAATTCATCATTGTATCAAACATGGCGGTATATCTATCTTTGCGCGCTGGATTGACTACCTTCGCGTTATATGAGTCTGTAATGAGTAGAGAGGGTCGAACAAGTGAATCTAATACCACGCCTCCTGAATGTAACACTGTTCCATCGAGATGACTATACACGTTATATAAATAAGTAAAAACGAAATCATCCAGATTGATACTGCTTGTAAAACCTACTATTCTTTTCTATGATTGAAATCTACTGCATATACAATCTCTTCAGTATCTTGTTTGATCTTCCAAATAGTACCACCGATTGTATGGGCTGCTGCATAGGCTGTAATGGTAATACCCTGACATTTGCCTGTCAATGCAAACGGTTGGGAATATCTCAGTGGTGTAATTTTCTCGAACGCATTATCCACATCTTCTAGAGAAAAGGTCGAGAATTCTACTTCATTTGTCTTCGATTGATACATGTCGTACATACATACTTTTCCCATATTTGCTACAGGAATGGTGGAGTAGACAGGACAAGTCATGCCTAGGTGGCTTCGAGCATATGGATAAGCTCCCAAATGAATCAAATCAGAGTGTGACAATAGCACTACGTCGATATGCTTGGCGACTCTAACAAGAGAGAATCGTCGATGTTTTCAATTAGGTTAACAGCCTAGGTCGGCTTGAAAGAATTCTACGCATTTACCTCTTCAAATTAACCAAATCTTCCTCCTCAAACGAATCAGACCAACCACAATCCAATAAAATCTTGACTTCATCGATTTCTAGTAGGTAACATAAAGGATCCTCATTTTTCGCACCTGACAAGGGTGTAAACTTAATGTAACTTGTCATTTAGACAGTAACCAATATAACTTAAGCTGTAAAAGTGAGGTGAATAAACTGATGAGCCTGATTAAGTGACGAGCTGGAGAAACAGGAAAATCAAAAAACAGCGAAAAGGTTCCTGCCTGCCTTTTATGTAGAATTTTTTTCTTTTTTCTTTACACTCTGTCAATTTGACAGACATACAAAAACCCAGCGCTATGCACTATTGAGTTTTCTCTTTTTCATAGCGTCTTTTTTTCGCATTGTTTAACATAAGCTGATGACGACAACAGAGAACTCAAAAATACCTATCGAGGAGGAAGAAGAAGAGGATCCTTACAACGCCAGGATTGAGAAAACCGGCTGTTATCAAGAAAATGAGGATTTACAAATTTGCTTTTACGACACTAAAGATTGGCGACAATGCAAAAAGGAGATGGAGGCATTTCGAGCATGCTTTATAAAGAACAAAAATAATGCAGGAAGTAAAGAACTTATCGAGTCTGCCAAGCATATACATCCCGTCTACGAAGAAGACAACGCATGAGAAATTGTTCACGGTATACTGGATGAATGGCTGGGCCTCTTATAATTTCCAATCATCCTTATTACGTAAGCACAAGTTCGTATTAGCATTTGTGGTTTATCGAGCTTTTTGCATAAACTGAAAATAAAAAATAGTAAGAAAACCCTGTAAATATAAAAGTCACGATTGAAGGTATGGCTTCTCTGTAGGGCATTGTCAAGTGTTTTTTGCGTTGGAAATAGTCAATCTCCGATGCTGTCAAAAATGGAGTAAATCGAATTTAATGTTCAATGTGCGTTTATCTTTTACATTAAATAAGACCTTTATTTTTTTCGTTACGGAAATGACACTAAATCAGCCGATAGACAGATATACGTTAAGTTTAGAACAGAAGAGCCCACAAACACCATCACTTGAGCGACCTTTTCGAATAAGAAAATCACTCAGGGAATTGATGCATAAACCAAAACACTATATACGCAACAGTTTAAGAAATGCATCAGTGAAACTACCACCATTACCTGCTCATGACCCTCATGAGGAGGAATTTGCCTACGATGTGCTATATGAATGTGAAAGAGGGTAAAAAGCCTTCATATTTGAATAAGCGAAAGAAAGGGTATGCCAGATTCCCATTAACGCTTCCATTAATGCAGCTCTTTAGCAGTGGGATATAGCTCGAAAACGTAAGCTTACTGAATACAGCGATACAACTCATTTAAGAAAAATTCAATATTTTGACATACATTGTACCACGTAGATTATTACAATTTGATCCTAATCCATGGTGTGATGCAAATATGAGGTATATTACAGGATATTGTTTGTATTTGGCCTGCATAAATTCATTAATCCATCAGCACTGCTGTTTTACCATTAATAGCTTTACACCCATGGACATTAAAAACTATCAATTGCCAGATCCAACATGGGAGTGGGTAGAGTGCCATTAGAAGCAAACGCAAGAAAAAAAGTGTTATTGTTCACCTGTGTTGTATTTCATAGGTCAGTAAAGACTGGATGATAGATATGACAGAAGATGTTGATGAAGCAGGGTGGCAATATGCACTTAAATTTCATGGCGCAGATTGGCATGGTAACTACAAGCACTTTCGTTCTTTTGTAAGGAGAAGAAAATGGATTCGATTAAGGCGAAGAAAATTGAGTAGTAGAAGATCTTCTGCTAGTGACGGCACAAGTAAAAACAACTCAACCGCTAAGGAGTACATCCTTGTAGATGTCATGGACAACATACTGAATTCTTCAGCTGAAGAGCTGGCCAGTCGTACTTCTTCCTCTATATCAGCTTCAAGAATAACATCATGGGATGCACATACTGTAGAGGAGATAATGGAAAGGCTAAAACGATGTCGACTGGATAGAGAAAAACTGGACACTTTGGAGCAGATTATACAGTCGCTGGCAACAATGGAAGTAGTAGATGACTTCATCAGCAAGCTGGGTTCTTACTTAGAACTACTAGACTACGATGAGTCAAAGGTTAAATTACTCTCAATTTTATGGAAGAAGAAGTATAATACAAGACAACCTAATCCAACTCAATTGACGGAAACTGAAAGGAACATTTTGCAAAAGTACCTAAGATTTTATTCAGATATACGAGCAGTAGCCGTAACCCAATAGTGGCCTATACATCGTCATCGTCATCCACATCATCAATAATTATATCATTTCCATCCATTTCTCCATCTACGTAGTAGTATTCGTCATCTTCAACGCCATCATCTTCGCCGGTATTATATTCGACACTTACAATACCGTTATATATCACATATGCCAAGAAAAATGTTATACCACCAGCAATAGACCAAATACGTTTACGTTCGAATTCAATTTGTGATTTACTCTTTTCCGGTTTTTTATCCGTATTTCCTGTACCCATGTAAGAGACAACATCCTCTTTAACTTGACTGAAGAACCCTCTGGGGTTATTTTTAAGTGTACTCCATAAAGAAGGTATATTTTCCTCGATTTCGTCATCTGCACTGGTCATAGCAGAAGTTTTGTTTTGGGCCTCTTTTTCCGTCATTTCCTCTCCAAATAAATCTCTTTTGATACAATTACAATACTCCACCAAAGTTGGGTATTCATGCGTTAGAATGTGCTGCAATCGTTTATGTTGCAGATTAGGATATAAATGTAGAGAGAGATATCCAAATATTATACAATCGAGAGTTGTTATTTTATCATCGTACATCATGTATTTCTTTCCATCTAACAAGGTGGCCAAAGTGTTGTAGGTCTCTCGTGCTCGACGGTACATGGAATGCCAGCCAGATTGAAGCAATTCTTTCATCTCTTCTTTTTCGTTCTGTGGTAAACCTGTATCATCATTTGTGATTTCTACATTATATTTAGCAAGCCGAGCTTTGGCATTATTTTTAAGTTGAATGGGAATATAATAGCACGAAGGAAAAGATAAAAGTTTGGCGTATGTGGGCCGAATATGCTTGATAAAATTGGTCTTATCGGCATACCAAGTGTAGAGCATGCAATCATAAAGATTCTCCTGCACTAAGGTGGAATACCTAATAGACGATAATTATTGTAAGTTCCTAACCCAAACTAGTAGATAAGTGCTGCTATTTTCGTACGCTAAGTAGTCTGCCTTTTGTTCTTCACTTAAAGCTTCGTTTCCATCCTTTCCTTTTTTCTCAAAGTGGTTCAAGATTCTGTCTACACCTGCCACCCATACGGAGCCATCCTTTAATAAGGGAAGCTCACCTAACCATGTGTGTATATCGTGTATGATTAAAATAAACAAAAACATTGGTTATTAATTGTGATATGAATTGTTAGAAAGCATAAGCAGTTTCCTCTGTACCTGTGGGGCTCATTTGTGGATCGTTGCATTTGACAAGCATATATTCTTGCTCAATCAACCGTAAGTAACTTTCAATGACTACACATTTAGGATCAATAGATATGCAATCTAAAGCCGGCCCCCAAACGTACAACTTTACAGAGTTTTTGAATTCTGACATGATCAATACTTTTGCAGAGTATAGTTATGTTTGAAGAGACATCAATGTTCAGCTGCAATTATAATTCACCCCCGTGCATTGAAGCTGACATTGGTTGTGGTAGCAGCAGCAGATGAATTTAAATCCAGCTTCATGTTTGTCGCAGATCAAAGGAACAGTAACCTACCTATTCATCTTCCGGCTATGAACAATAGCGCAATCCAATTTATCAAACGAAACATATAACCTAATTATGAGTTTCATAAGACTTTTATTACACCTAGTAGTCTGTCTATTTATCCTTTACGACTGCATATTGGGATTGATTACATGCTGCGATTTCTTTTAGGTTGCTATAAGTGATAATACCATTACAATTTCAGGTTGAATAAGTATATAGTATAGGTAGCGTTATAAAGGCGACTATACGCGGAGAACTGACTAAGCATAATAGTCACTACAATGTAGCAGTGAAATCACAAAATATTTAATTTAAGGGGTTTGCTTAATGAATAACACACACAATAAAGATCAGCGTTTGTGTATTTGATACTCTGCTCTAAACCCCTGAATGCATAACTGATAAAGATTTCAATTTTATAGATGCTCATCTAATTGCTTTTCTTCTTTCTTTCTGTTTCGCAATTTTACATCTGAATACATAATTGCTTTCTAGGGTACCGAAGAAATAATGAGTTTTGAAGAAACAGTGAAGACAGCTAGCGCCCGTATTGAGAATGCACTTGATTCACTTGGCCAACCCATCAAACCCTATCTTCCTGCTCTGAGCCGCTTTCTGGTTGTGGCAACATTTTACGAGGATGCTCTACGCATTATTGTTCAATGGTCTGATCAAACTCGCTATCTCGAGGCAGGCCGAGGATTTCCAAAGGGTCTATCTCATATTTTCTTGCTCTCAAATATAATCGCTATGCTGGTCTTTTCATCAACCTTAATAGCGAAACGTCATGTCAGTATATCTGTCTATGCATTAGCAGGTGTAATTGTATCTCAAGCCATCGGTTATGGACTAGTGTTTGATATGGTAAGGAAAGCTGTTTGGAAAAGAGAGGAAGTGGAAGAAGTAGAAAGTAAAAAGACCGAGTCTTTGCTTTTTCTACCAGAGCAATGATATTGACTAAACCCTACTTGTATTTATAGGCTCTTTGTTTACGGAACTTTTCTATATTGGGCGGTCTTTTACTTTGCCTGTCTGAAGACCTCTTGCGTACCAAAAAATCCAAAAATAGTCTCTTTGCGTCTCTTCCAACATTGTCTGAAACTGAACGCCATCAATATCTTCAGCTAGCCGGCCGTATTTTGCTTATCTTTTTGTTTTTAGGGTTCATTTTACAAGGTACTTGGACTTTTCTTCGTGTTGTGGTCTCATTGATGGCTTTGGCGGCTTGCATTATGGTAGCCGTAGGATTCAGAGCAAAATGGTCAGCTTCTCTATTGGTTACCTTCCTGAGTGTCATGAATGTTGTGGTCAATAATTGGTGGACGGTTCAGCAATCAGCTTACAGTCGTGATGTAGTCAAGTATAACTTTTTTCAGTGTCTGAGCATCGTAGGTGGACTCTTGATGATGATCTCTATCGGCCCAGGATATATTAGTTATGACGAAAAGAAAAAGGAATTTTAATTTTGAAGAAATATGTATACTGGTAATATATATGTATGTGATACTGCGCGTTAAACAACCATTCTAATGAAGGACGACCATTGAACAAAGCTCAACAAAATAAAAAGGTCCAAAGAGCAATAATATTTACTGTTAAAAATGAAACAATATAGAATGGTGATTGAAATTTAATTCTGATGACATGATTTAAAAAAAGAAAAGAAAAAGTTATACATCTAGATTGAATGATCTGTAATCATCCTATTGGGACTAATTTATTGGGTCTTGAATGCTTTTTGAACCAATTGAATGGCCTCATCAATCTGACTATTGCGATCCAAACGATTGTTCCAAACCTTCATGCTGATTTTATCAGAGATATCGTTCGCATCATCTTGGTTTTCAATACTACGCTTCAAAAATTTGTTGTGGTCACCGACCATACGTTCCAAGAAAGTCTTCTTTACCTCAAACTCTTCCTTACGTACAGCGTTATCAGCCCAACTGGGAAGGAATTTCATGATGTAACGAACAAGCGATCTCAAAGCGAGATATAAGTGTTCAGAAAATAAAATGGCAACCAAAGTGTAGACGAGGGTATGAGGAGAATGAATGTTAGTTGAAGGATGGAAGAGATAAGCGTAGGAGCCCATGGTGATAGAAGACAACCAAATCAAAGATTTCATGTTGCCCTTCCAAGGACCGATGGAATCACCACGGTGAGGCAAGGGACGACGGGTATAATAACAAAGCTTAGTAGCGTCACCACGAATTTCGATCCAGTTATTGATCAAAGAGAATAGAGCAGTCAAAGGGAAGACAGAAGAGAACATAGAAACATAACCAAATTGGATGACTATTTCAACGTATTCCAAGAAAATGTCATAATCTTTCAAGGCAACTTCCTGCTTGACACGTTCTATGAATTCATGCTCTTCGTCATCCTTTTCGGTAACGCCCAACTTTTCATCGAAAGACTTACGACGAGTGATCTTGTCGGTAACATTCTTAGCTTTGCCTGTGGCCTTTGCCAAAATCCAAGGGACGACCATTTCAGTAACAAAATTGACAACTTGCGCAGTGGCAACGAGATAGATCAATTGAGTTCTTAAACGTGTAAAGTCAATGGTGTTATGATCATGCTTGATATTCCAAGCTGTGAGATAAGGGGTGACCTTGGCGCCAAAAGGTATATAGATCCAACCTGTAATGAACTATAATGGGTGTTATCCAACAAAATACATGATTGCGCAGGAATTAAATTGGGAACTTACCAGAGCGAGATAAGCAGCTAAGAAGTTAGCAACAAAGACCTTTTGAGTGTAACTGTGTTCCCAAGAACGATGGGTCTTGTGCATTTCAAAATCGCATAGAACCTTCACCAATTTGGCATATAGCTTGGTAACAATAGGGATGATAAGAGAGAAACCGATCAAAGGAGTGAAACCCTAAGAGAAAATTTGTTATGATTTAGTCATGACTTCCCATGCGGTAGTATAGCTGCTTTCTTGAACTTTACCAAAATTTGCTTCATAGGTCCATTATAGTACTCCTTTATGAAGAGTTGGAAGCAGACAACAGCGGCGGTCAAACCAGTCAAAAAAAGGGCACCAAAGAAAACGACAGGAAGAGAAGACAAGCGTCTTAGCACCAGTTTCCAACCAGGAACGTAAGGAACTTCTTCGCCCGTAACATCATCCTTAACTAACTTTTCACCAACGAAATCAATTCTACGCTTTTCGTGCTTAGAGACGTTACGGACGCCCCACCTGATAGCATATTCGTTTTCCTTTCTGTCCCATAGTTCATAAAAGGCAACAGACCATAGCAACATGAATACAGAGAACCAAATGGAAACACCCTTTCTCTGAATCAAAAAGGATACAATACCGACAATGGCAGGGATAGTCAAGCACCAAGTATAGGTTTGAACAAAAGCAAAGTAATAAGCAACTCTTTCACCAAAATGGTCGCGAATTGTAGTTAAATCGTTATCATCAAGTACCCACTTCTTAGGTAAATAATCTAACCATTTCTATCAAATGCATTGTATTAAACCGTCAATCAACCAAATTTTCTTTCGAACTAAACTGTGGACTAGCAGCATTCTTTTTCTTTTATACCTTGTTGAATTTTTCATCATGTAAAGGAATGATGGCCTCAACATACTTCTCTGTTTCAATGGATATTCCTGCTCCGCTCTCAGATTGGGGTTCAGTCATTAATTCGTAAACCAAGCGCAAACGTTCGGCATCTGTTAAATTCTCAAAGTCGGTGTCAATTTTGTGTGTATTCTGAGAGCCATCGGTGAGCTCATCAAAGCGGACGCCAAACAAGAAATCGTGAATTCTATTAATATTATTTGTGTAAAAATGTACTGTGTCAGTCCATGATTCGGGCTCTGCGTTGTTTTGGGGATTGTCTTTTTCTTTTTTCAATCCTACTAATCTCTTTTTGGTAACAAACTGAAAAAAAAAAAAGAAAATAGGACACACAGGTGACCCAAAATTATCTGACTATTTTTTACCTTTCACGCCTGTATTCTTGCTTTAAAGTACTGAGAGGACTTCCGACCATAATCAAAAATGTACCATCAGTTTCCCCTGGGCGAACTTGGAAACGCAAGCTCACCTTAGCTAAACGAGTAGTAAGACTCTTGAGGCTTTCAGTAACATCAGCCTCTAATTCAGCCTTGTTTGTAATTTTTTTATCACCCTTAGGAATCTTTGTTGGGTAAGTGAATACTATCACGTAGTCGACGCCAGCGTTATCATGGGCCTTGTCAGTTGCAGAGCGAGCGGCTTGTTCGACCTCAGATTTGCTGCTAGTAGGCTTAGCGTCGTTATTAGAACGCTCCAAATTGCTACTAGTAAGAGTAGGGGCAGGTTCAGAGAAATCACCACCAGAAGCAGGCTCAGCTGAAGGCGGTGCATTGGAAATAGGAGTAGGATTGTTGGTCATAGTAGGTGCAGCATTATTATCGGCTGTGTGAGGGAAAAGATGAGAATGAGAGAACTCGTCTATTTTGCCAGAGATTGGCTCTTGTCTCTTCTCTTCTTCCATTTTGCTTTATTGTTCAAGACGACTAAGATTATAGAAAAAAGAAAAAAGAAGAAAAGGAAAAGTATACGAGAAGATATATTAAAGACAACTTGGTTTTACATTTGGAGCATGAATTATCGGCTTTTGAGACATTGCCCAAAAATTAAATCAAGTACTAAAAAAGCATCGTTTTTTTTTTATTTCTGCCCCGTTACGTGTTTTGTCTGTATTCAATTTTTATGATGTTATATAAAATAATGTCTCTTTTTGCGTCCCTTACGAAATGTGTGTAATGTTAAATTAGCTCACCACTCGGTAAGTTTGGTAATAATTTAAGGTTTCTCTATTTCCTGATATAGACAGAAGGCTGTATAATGTATCATCAACGCGTATACATACTATACACTCTTTCATGAATCATCATACAGTATTTGTGGGTATCTTCATTTTCATATCCACCCAAGAGTATAGATCGCTTACTTTACGAAGCGCTTTGCGTAAGCGGGCGCATCGCCGGATGCAAAACGATATAAGTCAGATAAACCACCGGTCACCAAACCAACCACAGCACCAAACATGATCGAATATTTCGTAGAAGCTCTTGTTAATTTAGCTAATAAAAACAAATATTTGTTATTAAGCCACACACACAAATGCAAACTTCGAGAATATGATTGATTGATCGTCGCTTGTATTGTTTCTCATTTGAATATTTATAACTTACTTAAAGCGGAGAAAACTGTTCCCGTTGTGACACCCGCCACTACAGAATTCACCATGTCAGCCTCCCCTCCTCTTGCATAATCTAAGGCAGCCTCTATTGATCCATACATCAAGCATAAGCCACCTGTTTTCAATGCAAATTTGCTACCACGTTTCACACCACCCAACATCATCTTATAATTCTTGGTTTTATGGTAGAAGTACCACCCTTCAACGGTGGTAGGAAGTCTGTGAGCATTTTCTGCCAAGTATTGTAAACCTGTTTGTTTCGCTCCCAAGAAACAACCAATACCAAAGCCCCAAAAGGCCCCCACAGAAGTTATGAGTGAAAGACGTGTTTTTGTCGGTAGGCCGGCTCGAACAGGAGTGTATGTATCAAGCATTTGTTTTGAAGGTATAAAAGATACAGCTGAATTCGTTCTTGACAAGGTCTGATCATCGGCAGATGTGTTCTCTTGAACAGATCGCTCTGCCGTTGTTGTACCTGTTGACGTCAGATCAGAAGCACCAAAGTTGACTTTGGGAGTAGGTGGTTCTGATACTGTACTTGTAGTTGTACTCATGTCACTTTGTAAGTTCTCTTCTAACTTTCGAGTAACTTGTCAAGAACGAATAAAAGATTCCTGAAGTGTTGATAACATGGGCCTGTCTCAAAAAGGAAAGCGGGGAAATTTCATAATCAGCAAAAAGGGCATTTTTTCAAAGTGTATGACTAGCAGCCGGACGCTATGATTAGCAATGCTCGGAAATGAAGTAGCTCATAAAGCTCCTTACGGCTTCGTTGCCATAGTAAAATCGCTCAAGTCTTTGCCATTTCTAAACCGGTTCTAAATCTGCAAATTCTCGCTTCATCGAAGTTCCTAGGATTTTATTGGCTTACAGCTACAGTCAAAACAAAAAGAAAGTTAAAGACGTGTTATTTTTTTTTTATTTTATTTACATTTTTTCTTTCTTCCATTGCTTACAATTAAAAAAAGTATAATTATGGCTACAGCAGAATGGACAGTTTTAGAGAAGCTACTACTTTCTCAAGCAGTTTACAAATATGGTGAAGACAACTGGTTCCAAATCGCTCGCAATTTGAAGCACCATGCACTTTTAGATCGTCCTTCCGACTATTTTAATCAAAAGGTAGTGAACTATGAATAGCATTAATATGATGCATTTTAATCAACTCGTCCTTTTCACTCTGTTAAGTAGAATTGTTCCCTTCAGTACTATCTTATGGTTGAAGATCTGACGAAAGAAAAGTAAACCAAGTTTTACACCAACATTGTCTTTAATGAAAAGCTAAGCTTTTAAAATTTACTTTTAGACGGAACGCATTAAATCAAGACATGCCTGTAGTCGTACAGATAGCTAGGCAGCTTTATACGACTAGGCTTGAAGAATTAAAGAAAGCTATCCATGATGATGAGGAAAAGTTTCTGATACTTGTAAATGAAATAGATGAAATACGAGCAGGCAAATGGGACCAGAGATTATTAGACCAGTATCGTCAACAACAGCATACAATGACCCCTAATGGTAGCTTATCGAATAAATTACCAGAAAGTGAAGCAACTACTTCGACAGAAATAAACGCAGAGAAAGTAAAGGAAATGAAGGAAGCAGAAACACCATCGGCGGCAGAAATCACAGCTGCAACAGCAGTAAGCCCATCAGTAACAAGGGCAAACGAGCAGAACGTGGCTGATGAAAATACAACAGAAGACGTAATTATGGCTGAAACAAATGAAAAATCTGATGCAGGTCATGTCACATCGGAAGAAACACCTGTAATCACAACTACGCCTCAAGTGATTGCCGAGCCTCTCATCGATGAAATAAATAGTGTACAGTCTTCACAGCAAGCAGCGCTTCCTACTGCAACTGAGACTATAAAAGAGACTGGACAGGACGTTGTTAAGGACAAAGATACAGCTGAAGGAGACGTGGAGAATGCAAATAGTGAAGCAAAGGTTGCACTTGAAGAAGATATAATACCAATTAGCGCATCAACAGCAACCAATGCAGCAGAGAATTTACCACCAGAACCAAAGATGGTAGCTTCAAGTACAACAGCAACAGCAAAAAGTGATGCATCTCCAAAAACAGAAGATGACGATGCTACAAATCCTACAGCAGTTGCTCCTGACACTGCTCCTCAAACGATATCAGCGAAAGCAGATGGCATTGATGTAAAGGAGTCAACTGAACAATCAACAGTACCATCGACGGAACGTGATATTCTTTTCAAAAAACAGAACTCGAATGAAGCAGAGGAGAGTATCATTTCTAGCTCAACGAGCAATAACCAAGATGAAACCAATGATATAGTTGACGTAAAGGAAGCAGAATTACCCGTTACCTCAACAACAGCGGAGAAAGTTGATAAAAGAGGCACAATAGCAGATGGACAGCAATTTCAGACAGATACATCAGCAAAAGAATCAAAACAGGAACAAAATAAAGCAGAAACGGCAATGACGGCTCCAATGGAGCAAGATCAGCTTCAAACACAAAGCGCCAATACTAGTGAGCATCTATCTGCGGGAGTAACGGAATGGTCCGATTCCGGAAGAGTTCTTAAGAGACAAGCTGATGATCACAGTATGGTTGTTGAGCCCGAATCGAAGAGATTGAAAAGAGATAGCATGAGCATCTCTATACCCATAGAAGGTGCTTCTTCGTTACCCGAGCAGCAGCATCAGCAATATTATACACCACCCTCTTTGTCAGAGGAAGATGTATCAAAAAAGCAAAAGCAAGATACACCATTGAATGATGTGGATACATCAGAGTTAGATTATTCTGCGAACCCTGCAAATCAACTTGAGACACCCATCAACTTTACAATCACCGGGGAAAGCACGGAAAGCGCTGCTGCGACTGAAAGCAATGCTCCCACACCTGCAACGAACATTTCTACCAACACACATAGTGCTGCTGCTACCCCAACTGCTAGTGCAGCTACTACTCCTCATACTACAACTACTACCCCAACAGCAGACCGTAAGTCGAAAGGCAATCTGAAGGATGACCCAAGGCATAAATCATGGCAAAAAAATATCAATCTGTTATGGAGGGAGATTGCTAATCACAAAAATGGGGCCATGTTTATGAACCCTATCAAAGAGAGTATCGCACCGAGATACTATGAAATTGTGAAAAGGCCTATGGAGTTGAAGACCATCAAGAATAGGATTCGAGATGGAGTAAGGTTTATAGCTTTTCCTTTATCGGATAAAAATTCTTTTGGTGACTTAAACAGATCCCTTTCTTTATATAGTCTATTAGCACTACTACCGAATTTGAAAGAGATGTAGTACTAATGTTGAATAACTCACTCATGTACAATAAGGAAGGCACTGAAGTATACTTGTTAGCAAGAGAAATGTTAGATGACGCTCTAGAACAAATCAGAGTATTCAAAACAGCAGATACAGAAAGCTCAGCAAGTTCTCATACGAGAGCTGCTGCAATGGCAGCTAAAGCAGACAGAAGGAAGAGCACAATACCAGAATAGGCTAATATACTGTGGTTCACCCATGGAATAACGACAATCCTTTACCGAAGTGCCTTTTTCGGAAAAAAAAACATGTAGAGCAATTCAAGATCAATATCTTCATTTGTATGCTGGCTTATTTTCCAGGATATATGTATTTTCATTAATTTGATACTATGGAGATGTGTAAATATAATGTCGCGGGTGGGTATAAACTTCCTTTTAACGTTTTGTTACCGTAGGAGATAAACGTAACCATTTTTTTAAATATGTCTTCTACCTCTTCTTTGTGTTTCGTATAAATTTTGCTTTTCATGGCGTGCTTGGCGTGATTTTTCAAATTCACCATTCATCATAGTACTGGAATCTAACTCGTCTTCATCTAATGTCTCCAAAGTATAACCTTGCCACTCATGTTCTTGCACTTTTAGTGCGCTTTCCCTTTGCCAGTCTGCTTCCATTTTGGTAGCATGATAACCTTTCCATTCTTCTGACGTTTCTGACTGCGAAGAGGCCCGTCGGGGACTGTCTGTGCTACTATTAGGCCCAGGATAACCCTTCCATACTTCATCTTCATCCTCTTCATCATCAATATTTTTGTTCGCTTCATTATCGGTATCAATCTGAGCAGTTTCATTATTATCTAATTCTTTTTCTTTTGGCTGTTCTACTGTCTCATTAGATGGTATAGGATACCCTCCCCATCTTTCAGACTCTGTCTCAACAGCTGTCTCTATTTCGACAGCCGCAGAGGCTTTGTCTGCAATAAATACTTCCTCTCCTTCTTCTTGCGTTGGATATCCTAGCCATATCTCCTCACTTGTTTCCGTTGATATTGTTGAAATTGTTGTGGTTGACTTGTGTTGATGAGGAATAAACTCCGGCGCAGTAGGAGAAAGGCTTGATTTAGGCTTACTAACGGTGGTTGATGGATGTGAAAGAATTGATTCCGAAGTAGGTTGTGATTCTTTTTGTAGTTGCTCAGAATCTTTATGTCCTGCCTCTTGTTCTTCCTTTTTCAAATCATCTTTGGGTACCATTTCCTTCAGTTCAACTTCTTTGAGATCAGTATCTTCGGTAAGGTCATCTTTGCCCATAGACGCAGAATCTGCCTTTGTTTCCTTTTTTTCATTCCCAGTATCCATTTCTGAGTCACCCTCGCCATTATATGAATCTTGCTGTTGTATGTTTTCATTGTTGTTAATTACTAAGGCGATTGTAGTATAATCCTCTTTATTCGTGGCTTCTTTAGCTTTATCTGGTGTTGATAACATTAACCCCGCAGGTTTCGAGTAGTTCAAATTGTGTCCATTTGGTCTGTCATCAAAATCATCGCTATCGTCGTTACTGCTATTGTCTAGGTTTGTCCCAGTGCAAGTAATTGTTCTTTTGATTGGTTTGAGTTCTTGCTCGCAAAATTCTGGCAGTTCCTGGTCCCGATCTTTGGTTGTCATATTCGGCTTTCTCTTCACTTCTCGTGATTTTTGATCTTGAAGCTGATCCTCTTCTTCTGTTTGTTCGCTCTGACCATTTGACACTGCAACAGGAGCAGTTTCAACATGTATGCTAGAGAGACTTGCTCTAGCCGCTGCTGTTGTTAGTATTGTGCTATTCCTGCTAAAATCAAAAGTTGCCGTAGCCGCGTCATCATTATAACTGCAAGATGAAGGTGCAGGGGACAACGGACGTTCTCCCAACCTCAAAGGCTCTACTTCAGTGCTTTCATTAATCAATTGCTCTTTTGTCAAGTAGACTCGAGAAACCAGCCAGTGATGAATTAACTGTTTACCAGGTGCCAAAGAATGTAGATTGGAAGTAGTTAGAATGGCAGCTCTAAGCCCTTCAATATGGATGGTCTTTGCACCGACTGCTGTTGGTGACAATGAGTTTCGCTTACTATTACTCTTCTTTTTTTTTTCGAGCATGCTCAAAAGCGTATCTGTGGATGCATCCCCCTCCAACTTCAAAATTTCCTCAAGTGAGAGGTTACTACTACAAGAATTATGCTGGCTTAATTCAAGGATAGACACTTCCATATCAAGTTTATGAGCACCTGGTGCTGATAAAACAACTGTATTATTGCTAAAATGACCAGAGGAGCCATTGTGATGAGAGACACCCAAAAGGGATGAAAGAAACCGATCTTCGCTTTGGACATTGTCTCCTGCTTTGTATGAATTGACAATGGACTTAATCTTTGACAAATGAGGTTCGAACCAAGGAACAGCTATCATTATTGCCGTTGTCCCATTGTATGCCTGTTCTTGTTGCTGTTGTTGCGATTGCAGACTTTGTTGCTTCAACTGCTGTTCTAATAGTTTGGTCCTCAGAGTTCGGTAGTAGGCCTGATAATTGTTCTCCGATGATATTATAGACACTAAATCACGAAACATATCCTTTGTGCGTGAGCTAGTATGTTCCCATATTGACAATTGCTTTTTGTTATCATTGTTGCCACCCGTTGTATTGTGAAATAATCGACGCACTTCGGGGAAAGTGAGGGCTTTCATGATGGCAGCAAAACCAGAAAAATCATAATATGCATGTAACAGCAAGTAAGCCACACGTATCAAATGGGTAAGTAGATTTTCCTTATTAAGGTGTTGCGGATTGACAACAGGAGGTATAACGGCTGCTGCTGTGGTGCTTGTGGTCGCCGAAGGATTAAACGTATTAACGAGATGAATCCAGTAAATAATTTGATGAGCGAAACTGTGGCTCAAATAATGCTGGAAGTCCAACAAGTGTTTCAGTTTGGTCGCCTCTAGCATAGAAGTAGGCGTTGCTGATGTAGCAATAGATAATAAAGAATGCTTGCCGACACTCACTTCGTTATACAGTTGACTGTCAACGATGGCAATTTGCTTCGCTAACTCGTCAGGATTCCAGTAGAGAGCCGTCGCTGCTTCCACTGACTGCATCTTCCGGGTCAATGATTTCAGCCGGTGAGATTCAACCTTGGTGGTTTCCAACAAGTTTCGTAAAATACTAACAGGGATGGGCGGTAAAGCATCGTTATGATGAGTTCGCTTTTTCGCTTCGGTAAGTTTGTCGGTAGCTGACTTGAGAGCATTGGAGCAAAGTATATATGATTGAGTAATGGGTGAAAGAGGCACTACAGGTAAATTGCCAGCAATATTGCTGTTATTACTGCCATTTTCGTTACTGTTGTTTATACTGCTCGTATTTTTTGCCTTCTTGTGTGTTGTTGCTGTTATTATTGTCATTGGTGAGAGTTTTATCAGGAACTTGTCCTAACCCGAAATAAAAATTTTATCTGGCGCACGGAAAAGGGTTATGCAGTTGAGAAAAGACGAGGAAGAAGAGAAAGAGAAAGCAAGGGATTACCAATACCTCATAGGGAACGGTGGAGAAGAGTACTGGGTCGCTGGTTCTATACTTTTCTCTTTGCGCAACCTAAAAGATGTTGCAGTCCCAAAAATGCAACAGATATGCGAGACACCACCAGGCCGCTGCATCTCTTTTTTTTTACATTTCTTTTGTTTCGTTTATACTCTTGCATAATGATAATGGGGTTTCATTTAGCGACAGCGGGGAAAGACCAATTCATGACTGATCCAAGAAACCTCTTAATGAGCTAATTTTCGAAAAACATTTGCTGCATTCATCATTACTTTTGACTGAACCAAATGAGCAATTTACCTCTTGAAATTGTAGAGCAAATTATAGAAAACGCAAGTAACAGAACTAAGATACAGTGTATTTCAACGTGCCGATTATGGTATGCCACCTTTTATCGTTATCTACTTCAGTCTGTTACGATTACAACTAGACGACAGCTCAAGGCATTCTTACAGCTTTTAGAAAAATATGATGACGGAAAAAAAGACGGCAGCATCACGGTAGACGTTGAACGTCTCGTTCCTTCTATAGGTCACTTTGTTCGAGAACTTCGACTAAAAAAACGTGTTGGCATCACCAAGGAGCAATTCCACTTGATCGGCTACCACTGTCCAAACCTCGAAATATTCGGTTTCAACAATTGGCGCCACTATGTTCCATCTGCCCTGCTACCATTCAAGCGAATTAAAGAAATTCCTAGACTCTTTTATCCACGGAAGAGTCGGTTTGCCATACTTGAAACTCGAAACACGCTAACTCATATAGATATGCAGCAGCGTATGGCACGCAGTTTACTAAGGCAAAACTCGTTATTGCCGTTCCTCTTCTTAGCGGGTAACACTTTAACTCATTTGACCATAGAAGGCAGCTACAACTACACGGATGATGTTTGTGAGCTTGACTTTAACCCGCACAGATTAGAGCTTCTACATCGTTTTTGCAAACACCTGAAGTACATAAAGTTTACTATGATCAATTTTTCTGCTACCTCTACAGACGTACAGGCCATGATTTCAGTTATAAGAGGAGAAACAACGGATGAAGACAAATTTGCACCCGTTACGCACATGAAAAGTCTATATTTGAGCTCTTTGCACCTGAAGGATCCAATCTGGCTCCCTTATCTTGCTCTTAAATACCCTCATCTAGTGACTATGCATATATACTTCAGCCTTAATGCTTTTGAATCTTATATAAACGGACATTCCTATGTCTTGGAGCCTGGCAAGTGTTTAGATGCATTTTCCCATATGGCATGCGAGCTTGGTCCTTCTCTGAAATCCTTAACTCTTACAGATGTTCAAGCTTCACATTTTGATGGCGAAGATTTTTTCTACCACCTTAGCGAAACTGGTATACAATTAGATTCTTTACAGCTGCGCTATCAGTCAGACTTTTTTAACACTCCACAGAAATTACGGGCACGCCATGCTTTAACGGCCGATATCTTATGGGCAGTGGTGGATGGACAAGCCAACAGTATACAGAGCTTGGATGTGGACATTTGGGTGAATGCATCACGGCACTTCGAGGATTTTATACAGCCTATCTCAATGTGCACGCACTTAAAGGAGCTTCGCCTAGCCAGTGATGAGTATGGTCGATATAATTTTACTCCATATCCTATTGACGTAATATTGGATGCATGCCAAGGTCTCACAACATTGCGCTTAGCCCGCACAGCCATAGTTGTCAACGACAAACATTCAGCCAAATGCAGGCATCCTTTGCGAAAATTTGATGTGGCCATATCGTGTATTTCTCAAGACTTATTTGACTACATTTCGAAACGTTGTCCGCGGCTCAACGAACTGGTACTTGATACAGACACATGGATGCCTAAAGAATTGGAAATGAACATCAACATGCCCAATCATACGTTTGATTACGTCTATATTAATGAGCTAAATCACTTGCATACTCCTCTTTTAGAGGGCAATTTAGGAAGAGGAACCCGCGTCAACCTTTGTGCCATAACGCAAATAGATAGGATACAGAAGAAGTTAAACCGCTACAGAGAACGGATAGAAAGTAGAAATACCGTTGATGTTGATAGTGTTCCTTACATTCCGGAGAATATAGAAGAATTTACGGACTATTACCATCTTTACGAAGCTACTGAAAGACGATACCGTTATCCGCCTGCTAATATTCGAAAACTCCGCAAAAACGAAGTCAATACCCTCAAAAACTTACTGCAGTTTTATCAAAACAACCCGATACAAATAGAAGGGCCCCGCGTGAATGATGAAGAAAGACTTGATCGCTATGTTAAAAGGAAAGAGTGGTTGGATGACGTTCAGTTTGGGCTTTTGCATTTGACTTGTAAATCAATTAAAAAATTCAGACATCATTGGAACGTACTATACTGGCCAGAAGTAGAAGAGTAGTCCTATACTCACGTTCCACCTCTATCACATCCAACTGTGGGCTCGGAGATCGACCCATTGTATCTTGATCCGCAATTAAAGGTGGGCTGCTTGTTTAACCAATCAAAACCATCCAAATGTACATAATCATTTTCAAGCGTGTAAAAAATGTAAATAGTCCATCTTTCGTCTCCCTTATAGAACAATAAACTTTGCTCTTGTATTTCAACCATTTTATTATGAATCTGTACTTGTTATTTGCGGGACTTTTATATATATCTTCTTTACGAGCAACTGAGCTTCCCGACATAGAAGATGGTATAATACAGAAATAAACATACTCATCGCAACTGCATTGCTAAATGGAAACCCAATTTCGGTCTCGTCTAGGTTTTGAAGAAGTAACGTGTGGAAGCGTCATAAAGCTTGCCAACAAAATGACTGAGCATAAATTGCATTCGCATAGTGTGACATATGGTATTGTATATAGTAACTTAACACGGAAGTCTGGCCCATTTCTCTTAACAATTTTGTTTGCTGAGACCAGGTACTGGATCTATGCAGCAATCAGTAACAGGATTTGCAGCCTCTGACGACGCTAACAGCTATTGGACAGTGGAAGCAGGATCTGATAAAGTATGCACAAGAGGGTAAAATTTTATTGTAAATCACATCTATATCCAAATGCGCAATCAAATATCATATGGTTAATTAACAGATAATCTACAATCAATTAAGCGAAAGTATACCTTGTGGTTCGATTATACGCTTAAAACACGTCAACACTCAATGTTATTTACACAGCCATTTTGAGTCATCACCTTTATCACATCAACAGGAAGTAAGTTGTTATGACGGACAAGACTCAGGTGACAACTGGAAACTGGACTGTAGAGTAGACAGTAGCAATAACAAGAATGTTTGGTTAAGAGAAAGACCTGTCCAATTCATTCATGAGGACACCAAGACTTTTTTGAGTAGTTCATCAAATTATAGATTTGGTCAACCCATTCCTGGGCAGTTGGAAGTTGCAGCATCACGAACCGCATCAAAGAATACACAATGGTTGGCACAGGTAATAATTGAAAAATGACATCTTTAAACAGTTAGAGAAAAATTAGGGAGGTTTGACACAACTTTTCCCAATACAATTTACAGGAAGGAATTTATTTTGCAGTGAAAAGGATCTAAATAAGTGAACAAAAGACCGGAAAAGTAAAAGCAAATTGTGTACAGTATAGATCGTTAGATAAGCTAACAAATGGATAAATGAATACAATAATATTTTGTTTATTAAGGAATAGCTTGAGTATCACCTAATGGGCCCGCAGTATAATTTGTCACTTTATCAGCATCAGAAGGCAGAGTGAAATCTACCACTTCTTTGCCATAATGCTTATTTAAAGCCGCATGGCAAGCCTACAAATTTGAAAAGTCGTCCTAATAGTTTAGTATCTTGCGAACTCACTTCAAGTATTGTCAGTCAGTCTAGCTTTTAGTTCAACTTACGCGAAATTCTGCCATTTTTAAGTTATACCCAAATCCTTCTCCCAACTTCTCTGAACCTGAAAAGACACCAACAACAAACACTGGTGAAGAGGAGGCTCTACCAGTTTCTGATAAAATTCTTGATATAGCAGGCTCCTTATTTAACTTTCTCAACAAAGCTGATAGATGACGTTTAGGTTCTTTGAAATTGATTGTATCATTAACATTGAATTCACGCGATAAGATGAAGTCATGAATGAACTTCTTTGCAGCATCAAATCCATTCTCTTTGTATATAGCTCCAATCAGAGCACGCATGCAATCACTCGTAGCAAGTTTAGCTTTGCTGTTGGACCCCCTGTTCGCATCCTGCTGCTGATCAAATGACGATATAGTGGTGGAGTCCAATCCAACTTCTCTTGCCAAGTTTGACAAAGATTGATGTCCAATATAAGCCGTAACAGTGGACTCTAAAGCATCAGGGAATAGGTTGGGGTATTTACAGTGAATATATTCAGACACGCATAAAGTAGACACCCACTGCCCAATATATGCTAGACTGACATTTTGGTCGGATCGATGGGCGAGAGCTTGTTTAAAGGTTTCCATGTTTACCGATTGTAGATTTAAACGGGCACGGAGAGCACTAATCTGAGCTTCGTTATTGCGTTTATTATTGACATTGCTGAAATCGTTTGTAGCTGTTTCTTGACTTCTTTCAACAGCTAAAGAATAAAAACGAGGAGCTAAAAACGCAATGTCAGGGCGTTATGGAACATGATAACTATTTTCTTGCTACTGTAAGAAGGGATTACCTGGCTTAAAACTTTTGATCGCTTGTCTAGAAAGTATTTGAGATCTACAGAAAGCTCTAATCATCGATATTATGTTTTGCACAAGTTGTTAAAAAGAAAAAGTTTGGCAGTTTGACAGTTCTTTTTAAGGCGCCCTTCTCCTTTACTTCTACCTGTCTCTGCGTTCCCTGGCAAAGGGACAAATCGCTAACTGGGGGTGAATTCGCTTAACGGCCAATGAAATGCAGTGTTGTTGAAATGCTCACACTCAGCAATTTTTTAGCTCCGAAAGGAGCACAATTCCAATGTGGGGAAGCACTTTTCGTAAATCATCAACAAATGGGGAGACGTACATAAGTGTCAGAGGATAGTTTTTCAGAAAATTCAAACAGATGTAAAACTAAGGGATTAGTGTTATAAAAGTCTCAGAATATAAATTATTAAACAGGACAGATGGATAAACGCTTTATATTCCAAAAGATTTACTATAACAGACGTAAGGTAGTGCTAGGAAAAGAACAGATAAAAACACGGATTACATTTATATACACTGAGAAGTTAAAACTTCTCTATTGGAAGTAACCACTTACTACGGTGGTCGTTACATACCCCCTCATGTAATTCTTTGGTTGGATTACCATATCGTCCGCTTTCACAACAACTGTATCCCCCATTTTGCCTTGAGAAAAGCAAATCAACTCTTCGACCAACCAAGTGCAGGCGACATATCCCTCTCAGGTGATTGGTGACGCATCAAGTGCTGTATCGATGAAGAACCAAATTCTTCTCACCATGTCATCCTGTGTTTCATCCGATTACGGTAAATAGCCGTACTTGAACGAGTTTGGGTAGTCTAATACTGTATATCTGACCAATTCACAAGCAGAACAAGTTGTATCTTTCAAGAGCTTTAATGTATCAATGCACAGTGACTTTTTCAGATTTTCGAAGAATCATTCAGCTGGTTTGGCAGTTCAGGAAGCGTTTTTGCAATGTGCGTCGTTATTTCTTCCATTTCTTCTTTTATGGTCCAAAATTAATCAGTAGTATCGAGAATTAGAATGCACAAGATTAGAAAGCAGACAAAAATTTAAATGGGAATACTGGATATTTGAGGGCCTTAGCATTTACATGCAATTATTTGCTGTTCGTAAGAACATGACAAAGCGAATTCTTCCACGACGGTACTAGTAGATAGCTTGTAAGTTGGATCGAGTTCTTGATACACTCTTTCTATGTTTTCTTTCTCAGCCGGTGCTAATTTAAAGTGGAAAGACTGTTTTCTGTGTATGAAGATGCGTTACTGAGAGAAGTGGTATCGATGTTTGATGATGATTCACCATCGTGTGCTGGAGTGGTCCAAGAGCAATATGTGATCAGTTTAAAATTATCATGCACAACACCCAAACTTTATCCTGGATTAGCATTATAATGTTCTCCCAATTTGATTTTCTCAAATTTGAAGAGAATCTTATCTAACTTTTTGGGTCTTGTTCCGTTTTGGTCTTTTGAAAAGTTAAGAATATCTCACTTGGCAGAAAATAAGACACAAAAAGCCAAAAATAAGACTACAGTAAGTTTATTTGAAACGGCAATGACTTATGATACGAATTATATAATGATAGCATCTAAAAATTGTGTGTTCTCTTCTTTTTCCCAATTCTTTTCTTTGATGCATTTGGATTTTTACGTCCAAACCCAACGGTGTCTGTACCGAACATATTATTTGTAATCTCTTTAGTATTAGTTTTACCGTATAAAGGTATAAAATCTGGATCAAACATATCAACCACTTGCTTCTTCTGCTTTCTTTGTGTCGCTTTGATATATTCACGTTGATCCTCTCTTAAAACAATATTGTTATGCTGTCTACCACCTTTTGGTAAAGGTATATCATAACGCGTACCGCGTAGTCTATACTGGAAATTCTTTTTTAAATGATATTGAATTTCGCCTTTGCTATTTGTACTGCAGGTAACACGTTGGAGTGTAGCATTGCCACATTTAGGACAGAATTTTCTTTCCAAGTCATTACATACACTAAATACAGAAGGTATTTTCGGTTATGTTAATCAATGAAGTATTTCGTATGTGATGGTATGTAAAAAAAAAAAACATTACAAGAAGCAAGCATGGCATCTCATCACTGAATTTCTGATTGTTTTGACACGATATCCACCAGCAGACACCAAGTTAAGGTTCATTTGTAACAAAACATTCTGCATAGCAAAATCTGCCGTCATACATCCGACAGTTATCTTTTCATTCTTCTTCAATTCATCAGCAGTGACGCCTATTTCAGCTGCTTTAAATTCATCTACGTTATCTGGTGTAATCCACTCTCCACCATCTGAGTCTTCATCCTCATCATCAGCCGCCGGCGCTCCTGCAGTTGTAGTATTTTCCGTAAGTTGTGTATTACTTAATCGCTTATTGATTTCTTCTACACTAATTTCATCCTTTTCTGCTTCATTTATATTTGACTGCCCATCGTTAATTTCTGTGTTTCCCTCAGAAGCAGTAGAGCGAGATGTAATAGGTTCTTCGCATTCCTTCTCTTCTGAATTATTATCCAATCCATCTTCAGCAGCAGATTGTAGCTTTATGCTGCTATTTGAATTCTTTTGGTTAGATCTGTTTTTAGCAGCTGCTCTCTTAGGTTTAGTTGCAATTTCCCAGCCATCCTCATCAAATTGCTTCTCTACAGCTGGTTTCCTGATGTATGATCTAGGTGGTGGTGCAGATGGTAGTGCTCCAGTCGGTCTAGTCTAGAAATTAGTAGACACAAACAGAATAAGTAGTGCTCATTGGTAAACTCGATATAACAAGAATTCTTTAATGGCTACCTTCAAAGGTTCGGTACGAATATTAACGTCACCATTCTCTCTCTTTTCTAAAGTGTGCGTGAGAGCAAGAACCTTCAAATCCGGTTGGGAAAGAACCCCAAAGTCACCAGTCTTCTTTGAGAACTCCACCACTATAAATAGAGATAAATTGACTCAATACAGATTGATCGTACTTCCATTTTCGCTAAAAGTATCCTTACTTGCTTTCATTGATTCTTCAGAAGGGTTCATGAGTTTGATCTCAAAAGGCAAACGAGACAAAAACTCTCTGGTACGTGCATCTCGAACTTCCTGTAAAACCTCTGGAATGGTGTAAAACTCTTCTGCTAAGTTTCGCAGTGACATGCCGTTAATAATAGCATTGGTATCAATAACGAGATATTTGACTTTTGGTTCAACTGAAATTGAGCGTTGTTGCTGGGTTTCCGATTGAGCATCAGATTGTTGCAACTTGTCTTCCTGTTGTATGTCAATTGTCTCTTTACTTTTTTCCATGGCCTCCTTTTTCACTCGATTGACTGTTGTGATCGTTGAAGATCTGTTTGAAGACTAGCTTTCTATTTTTTCTAACTAATCTCATTTTTCTAACTGGAAAGACCAGTCACAGCTCGAGTCACTAAAGGTACCAGTAATCCAGATTATGCCCGTTTCTGGTGTCCCACTTTTTGCATAAATACTAATCACAGCGATGGATTACACTATCGAGGAAAATGTCCAGTTTTATGGCGTAATTAAGAATGTGAAGCATCTACTTGTATTATTGAAGGCAATTAACATTCAAAATGTAGGAAAAAGTAAATAATAGGTGTTGAGAAAAGTTATTTTATTTACCAAAGAGTTTGATTCTGCTTCGGTTCGTTAGATCGTCTCCATCTGGATACATGAAGAAGGAATGGTTTTAACTGTGGAAAATCATCGATCAGTGAAAGCTATTGCTTTTTTGAAATTACATTTATTTCATATTTTTAATTTCACTGCGGGTATCGAGATACCTACCTTCGCTCTACCATTGGATGCTATTACAACCGGTTTGAGAACTATTATACCTAAAGAAAGGGATACTGTCCCGTCATCCCAAGCGCTCAGCGACTATTGTGAAATCAAATACAATGGTACCGGTTCTAACCTAAGCCTTTTCAGGTGAGAAAAGTCAACTTTACCTCTCTATATGTCATTTTAACGAAGGATTTGACATGCAATAGACGTGCTGAGAAAGGAGCAATTAAAAGAACATCCACTTATGAGCTAAGTCCTTTTCAACCAGAAGATGAGGATACTCAATTACAATTTGAGGAGTCCACCGAAGTGGAAACGCAGAAGATGATTTTTAAAGTAAAACTGGCGTTTGATCTTTGGATCAGAAAAGTTATTCACAACAATTTCTTTTTTCTTTTTAGTCTGATTGGCTCCAAAATCTCATGAAAGATTTAAATACAGAACACGAGAAGATAACAATAACAATATCGCCTAATAAGCCATACCTTACTTTAGTTGCAGAAGCAAGAGATGTATTATCTGAATATGAGTATCCACAAGAGTCTGATCCCATTAGCTTTGTGTGTAACAAGGAAATGACATTCAGGTTCGTTTGATAATCTGCTCTTTTTTTTTGACATTTTGTGACTGACTGGCTCTGTTTCAACTTTCTAATTTTGAACAATTGATCTACATTTTCTGATTATCAGTTATTCATTCGCGCATATTGTTCAATGTAGAAAGGCGCTTGATTTATCTGAAGAGATTGCAATTGATATGTTTGAGCATGGTCAACTTCGATTTCTTGTAAGCCACAACCGGTTAATTTTTTTGAGCTTTCGCTTGATGTTTAATTCATCTTTTTCGCTACGTGCATAGTTTCAAATCGTAGGGCAAGGTAAAACAGATACGATCCAGTTTAATGTAAGAATCAATTAAAATGTACGAATAGTTAGTACTGCATGAGTGATATTTAGGCTAACTGCACGGTTCTCCACATTTTTATCATTATATTTAAAGTTCCTTCCATCAAGCAGTTTTGCCTAATTAGTCAATCTTGCTGAGATTGACGCCTCCACAAAATGCATGTTTTCAGTGCCTTAAACTTTTCCCCAACGATAGCCGATCGAATCATTACCACTGGCATTAAAGTCACATCTCGACTATTATCCATCTTATCAGCTTTATGCTACATTATATAAATACCCAATCCCATTTTCAATTTAACTGTTTCATCATTTATTTCATACTTTTTGTTCTGCTTTATTACTGTATACTGTACGTTTTCTGGCAATAAAAAATGACCGTCAACACCAATGCTCCTCATCTTTGGCTCCGTGCCGAGACCAAACCTATGGAACATAGAGCTGCTTTAACACCAGAGACAGCCAAAATCTTGCTAGATAATGGTTTCAAAATCACTGTCGAACGTTCAGAAGAAAGAATCTTTGATGATGAAGAATATGCCAAGTAAAGTATCCATAATAAACCGAATAATTTTGATAGCACATGTCAGTGTCAGAAAATATCAGGATGAGAGAGGGGTGGTAAAGAGAATAGGAACTAGTTGTGTGTGGATATTGTACGTGTTCAATCGAAGTTCATACTAACAAAGTCCTATAAACCATCTTACTCAGAGTTGGATGTCCTTTGGTCGAAAAGCTCAGTTGGAAAACTGATGCACCCGCTGATGCTTACATTGTTGGTTTGAAGGAGCTTCCTGAAAACGATGATTCTCCTCTGCATCACACCCACATCTTTTTTGCTCATTGTTTCAAAAATCAAGCTGGTTGGAAGGAATTATTACATAGATTTGATGTCGGTAAAGGAACTATACTTGACCTTGAGTTCTTGAATGATGCCAGTGGTAAGCGTTTTGTTCTTTGTTTTTCAAAAAGGAAAACTGTTTGCGAGCAGTTCGTAGGTGTTTTATGTCGAATTTAAACACATCTCAACGATTCACTTTTTTAAACTATAAATAAACAGGTCGTCGGGTTGCTGCTTTTGGTTACATGGCCGGCTTTGCTGGTAGTGCTGTAGGTATTGATGTCTGGTGTCACCAAAAGTTGAATCCCCAAGAAAAGTATGGTGCTTTGACACCCTATCCTAATGAAGATGCTATGATTTCTTATATCAAGGAACGCCTAGCTTCAGCCAGTAAGTATTCTTAAAAGGAAGGCATTGGGTTTAACAAAATGTTTAATGTAGTAAACAAGTAGAAACTAAAAGTAAATGTTCCTTCTGTCGCCTAGTTGCATTAAATAACAATGAATATCCAAAGGTTATGGTTATGGGCGCTTTGGGTCGTTGTGGCACAGGCGCTTGTGACTTTGCTCGTAAAGCTGGAATTCCAGAAGAGAACATTATCAAATGGGACATCAACGAAACCAAGAAGGGCGGCCCTTTCCCTGAAATTGTTGAATCTGAAATCTTTGTCAACTGTATATACCTAAACCAGAAGATTCCTCCTTTCATTACTCAGGAATTGATCGATGGCAGCCGTAAATTATCTGTGATCTCTGACGTCTCTTGTGATACCACCAATCCTAACAATCCCATCCCTGTTTATACCATCAATACCACATTTGACAAGCCCACTGTACCTGTTCAGACCACCAATCCTTATCCTTTAGAAGTCTGCTCCATTGATCATTTACCAACACTCTTGCCTAGAGAAAGCTCAAATATGTTTTCACATGATTTATTACCAACAATGTTAGCTTTGAAGGAGCGTGAAAGCAATCCTGTTTGGGGTGGTGCTGAAGCTTTGTTCAAGGAAAAGCTGGAAGCTTCAAGAAACTAGCTCACCACGAACCGGATTATTTCCTCTTTATTTAACATTAGTAAACATTTATTCTCATGCAATTTTTGTGAATACTCACTTTTTCCATTAATTTTACTTGGAATACTAAATTCTATCTTCAAACCCATAAACAGTACTTGTTATGAATCCCAACCGCATGCTTTTTATTTACTACAGCTTAAGGTGTATACTGTTCATATGTAGAGGATTATTATTTAATCGAGTGAAAAGAAGAAATTGAAGAAATTGTTACAAAGCTGAGAACCCCCATAATAATAGATAATGTACAGTATATATTAATTTCTCGAAAGTCCATTAAGTATTCTGTTATGATGGCGCACGCTTGACTGATTAATATACCGATACAAGAAACAGATATTATTGTATATCATTTTCATATTGACATTTTCGTCGTTAACCTGCGAGTTTCTAACAGCTGAAAGCCAAATATTGAACAAGTGCAACTGTTTTTAGTATGCCTGAACAGTGTACCTGACTATTTCATAAGAGATAATATCTTTCTACCAAGCTGGTATCACTGAAGAGAATCACAGAGATATCTACTTCTGCCGCGACACTGTTTACTGTTTACGTTGCTCAGAGCTTGAGTTCTATAGTAGTTTTAAAAGAATTTTTGTAATGACTATGCCTACTATGTCTTAAAAGTTACAATATCGGTAACTGTGTCGTATAATACTTATATAATGCTTATTACGCTTGCCTGAGCTGTCAAGATAATAAACACAAACAGTGGTCTGATACAGTGATCGCGGGGCATATATAGAAATAATGCTAATTAATTGCGAATAGATAAGACTCTTACTGTATCTGATCTTAACACGGTACTTATTTTGTCTTGGCATCCAATGCTTTAATAGTCATTAGTCAGCTTTCGTTTGAATTAATAAGAGAATCGTTTCTAGACTATGTTCGCGCATCTTTTTATGTGTCTTCTCGCTAAAAAAAAGGAGCAGTGTCTGATATTTGAAACATTGAATATTCCAATGTTTCATTCTGAATGCTAACTCAAATATTACTTTACTTAACTGCTTTTTTTTTGTTAAAATGAACATTCAAAGATAAATGAAAAAGCTTAGCATCGAATAGGCTTTACTGTTTCAAGTTTTACGATTTATCATGTCAGGAAGTTGCTCTGACAAGTGAATTTCAATGAGGACACTCAGAATAAAAACCCTCGTTAAAGCGTAGAAAACTTACACATCCGTTGAAAAGGTGATGAAGAGGCCATGTAGCTATATCTTGGACGACTTATTTTGAATATTGGAGAAGGGGACTACATGAAGGTCTGCTGAAGGCTTTCGAAAAAATAGAAACATCACTGGCTGCAGGAAATTAACGTCATCAATGAAATGCAAATTGTGTATTCATATTCAATACTCTTGACAGTAGTTCTAACTGAGTCAACGCCAAGACACCAGTTATTGGTCATAAAAGTTGCAATATCATCACGATGTCCATATCTTATAATTGAACCGATTAGAATTATGGCCCCAAAATTTTCCCTAATAGTACTTGGGCAACTAAGAAATAAGGATAATTCTAGTTCCTTTTTTTGTATAATCACTTACAGCAAAAAAATAAAAAATAAGTTGCTATTTGATACGAAATTCAAACCTAGTGTATGATACTATTGAGCTGTAAAGCAATTAACGTGAAAATTTGTCTTGCTAAGCAAGTACTAGTAGGTATCTCAGAATCGGTAAAGTAAACAAAGAAAAACAAAGCAAACACTTTTTTACGGCGGGCGATAAAGGGAAAGAGATTTGTTTCACTTTCCAGAGCATTTTTAACGTTGTAAAATTGCCGATCATTATTTTCTTGCTTTTTTAAAAGTCAAGCCCAACTTTGAGCACAGACCAACGATGGGCGAGGCCATGGGCCAACCTCCATATTGACTGATCTCATCATTGAAAATGATCAACAGATCAATCGGCCTTTTGCGTATATTATCGCTTCAAAAATGTTAATATTTAAGCTCAATGGATACCTTATCTGTTTCGTTCCTCCCGGAATAGGAACGCTGTAGATATATAAAAGTTACGCTGCAAACCTCATAATCAGGCATTTACATGCTTGTCATAGTGGGGTTATGTATTTTGGCAATCAAAAAGAAACGATCAAGACAGATCCTTATATGGAAAATCACTTAAATGAAGTCATTCGATCTGGACAAGGTATAGCGTGCTCGTGCTCGTATCGGTATATTATACTGAATAACATATAATCAATGTTTATCGCTTTCAAGTTACGAAACTCCCAACAACACCAAAAGAGAGCATTCTATATCAACGCTATGGTTGTGGAGTTAAGGATATTACTTCAACCGGCGTGTCAGTTTTCCCTGAATCCGAGGAGTGAGACTAATTTGACAAACTGAGCATTGGCAGTGAGTGCTCGAATAAGTATTTCAAAACACGTTCAGTACATACAGAAATATATACTCTTCTGATGCGACGCCACTGCAAGAGAAAAAGCAAACGCTTCTGTATAATCCTTATTTTTCTTCTTTTATTTTAGCACAGTTTTTATGGTAATCCTAATAGGTGACTTTATGCGCACGCTTTGCGAATTATAGATATGCATCAAGCTAGAATACAGAAAACGCTTCTTCATTTCGAATACATTTATGGCTTCAAGATTGGTGTTTAGGCCAGATTGGTAACATCAAAACTAGAAATAGCTTGAGATCTGAACGCGTTCTTAAACTAGCTATACTGAACCATTTGTCTGAAACATACCAAGATAAAAGTACGTTGTTGATTGGATTCTTTCCTGTCTAGACCTTTGCTTAAGCTGCTCAAGTGAGCAGATTGTCCCCGCCCTGTCTGAGTTCATGAAATGATGAAACATTGCCGGTGTACCAGTTAGGATCTTCATGCCCATTAAATTGTACGGTTGAGCTCCTTACCAGTATAGGCGGCGACTGCAGAGACCTAATGTAATAATCTCTCGGCAAAATATTTGTATAACAATTTAAAATGAAAATGAAGGAAAGAAATTATATAAATACACCTTGGGATATGTTTTTCCCCCTTCATTTAATCTCTCCTTCTGATTAGCTATTATAAAATCTATAGAAATGAAGCTTTCTCTCATTGCTGCCGTTGCTCTTTCCACAGTTGCTTTGTCTCAAGCTGTTGAAGAAAAAAACCACCTTGCAAGTTCTATCTCCAAATCTTCTCATGCCACTATGGTTAAGCCTACTGCCACCTTGGATGGGCCTAGTATCGATCATACCTTGTCCACTAAGTCTCATCATGCTACTGCCTCCATCCCTACTGCTACCTGGACTCGTCCTAGCAGTGGTGATGATGATGACCAGCATCATAGCGGCCACGACGATGATAATGACGACCACAAACACGGTGATAATGACGACCACAAGCATCACGACTATGACGATGATGATGATGACCACAAGCATCACCACAAGACTTCTACTAGGAAGCATCACCACAAGACTTCTAATAGGAAGCATCACCACAAGACTACTACTAAGAACCATCACCATAAGACTACCAGTCATTGGAATGGTTGCAGCAACACTGTTACCAAGACTGTAACTGTCACACGCTGGGGTAAGAGCCGCTTGCCTGGTGTGTGGAACTCCAAGAGCACTCTGCCCGCCACTCTTCACTAAGCAATTTCGTTGCATACACCCTTCCAATTGCTGGCATTACTAGACCATGTATTGCATTATCATTTTGGCATTGAATAACCAATTATTTGATATCATTTTATTGTTTCCCTCTCATTTTTTATATTTATGTCTAGTTGTTGTTAATTTTATTGTTTAATCTTATATAGCACATTATCTTTCCTCTGATTCATTCTTAGCGTTGAATAAAATATTTCTTCAATTGCCTTCTGCAAAAATCGAAAGAAATGCAATGACTTCATTCAAATTTACTCCCCGCGAGAATTAAGTAAGATGTACTTTAAGGATACAAGAATCTACGTTCAAGTTATTGAACTAGACCATATGTTCGTTACATGGCTTGCCTTTAATGAAGTTATAACAAGGTTATTTCTTAGTAATAAATAACGTGCTCCAAAAAGCGAAAAAGTATGCTTTGACAAATAATGTGAACTTTTATCAAGTTTAGATCGAGAAACCAACCAATTTCTTCAGTAGAATACTTGCGTTGAGGGATGGTTTTTAACGATTTAGCGTGTCTGTCATGCTGCTTTACCTAATCTTTCTAAACAAATCGTTTCCAAGTTTTGCAATGCATTTTCTAATGTTTGAGATTTATCTTGCAGCAATACTGATTCGGGGCAGCATTTGTATAGTTCCAAGCGCTATATATGGGTTATGTGACATTAAGCATGAGTATTAACACAGTTACAGTCAAAGTGGACGGCTTTTGCTTTACCATTGAATCAGTTGACGACAAAAGATTATTTTTATTGATCAAATTACAGAAGTCTGCAATTTGGTCGAGTGTTTTACCTATTGTGTTTTTCTAATAGTAACCAGATATTGTTCAACAGCCATTTCTTTAATGTACATAGCAACATACAATCTATATAACTTACCTTATCAAAATACATAGGCGCCTCTTTCAGCTGGGTCTCCTCAGGATATTGAACGTAAAGATAAATACGTAATGCAGGTGGAATTGAAGGATTGCCTTTTGCCTGTGCTTTGATCTTCATCAATTCAACCATACTGCTACTTTTTTTCTTGGTCGTAGTACTATTGATTTTTTGCGATACACTGCCCGGTGTTGTTGTTTTACGGCCGGAAACTGTATTTGGTACAAATGTATTTGCTAATTTTTCTTGTGCTGCCAAGTTGCGCTGTAACTTCCTGTCTTCACGGTTCTTCAGTGAAGGGCAAGCATGAGAAGCAGGGTGTCGATGTCTTCAGGAATTTCGTTCGTAAGTCTCTCTGTCGTTCTCTAGTAGAAAGCTGCAAAATGAATTTACCTTAAACAAAAATTTCTGTCGCAACCATCACATTGAACGGGGCCCACATGCGGATCAATATCTTGACATTTATCAACTGCGCATGAACGACTATTTTTGTTGTTCATTGTAGTCTTATAAAGAAGTAATCTACAGCCGGACAGCTTATGCTTTTTAAGCTTTTGTGCGTAGAATAGTGATAAAACGATTATTGGCTTACGGGTAAGAATACTAAGGTGATCTTATCAGTAACGTCAATTGATTACGCCTACCGCTTCTTCAGAACTTAATTGTCTAATATCACTTGATGCTATTTCACTACCATTGCGGTTGCTGCTATTGTCTGTCGTAACTAACTGACTACATACATCACATTGAATAAGTTGCTTATCTACGCATTTCCACTGTGAACAGCGATGATTTATTGGGAGCCTATGGTTTCCACTATTTTGTACATTATTTCGTTTGCGCCTTAATAAACACTGCATTACTATTTTGATTTGCGTGCATTCAATGCTTACCAAAATATTTGCTCGCAAAAAGGACAAGCAACAGGTAAGAAGTCTGTTGATTAAAATCATAATTTTTCTGTTTTTTTAATAAAAAGCTCCAAAAAAAAAGTTTACTTTGAATAAGAGTAAATTAGAATGGACGAATGTACCTAACACTTGACATGAGTCAAATTGACAATGTTTTCCAATTTGAGGTAACTCCATTAAGGAAAGTAATTTGAAACTTCCACAGAAAAAGGATTAACCGAATGATGGTATTTTATTTGACAGGCTAGAAGGAGAAGGAGGATTTATAACTGTGAAATCGTCGTCACAACGTTTTCCTGACTTTATATATGTACTGAAAGTATGTAATGAAGATAGACCACGGTCTACACAATAGATTCGACTTATTTACAAGGCTTGAGTTGTTGCAGCTGTTGAAGAACCTTCTCTAATCTCAACCACAGTTTGCTGTTGTTGTTGTTTTAGCGAGTTTTTTTGCTTTGGCTGGTATTTCTTTGCATTCTTAAGCTTAGCTTTCAACTCTAATGCTTTTTCACTGAACAAATTCTTGTCTTTTGTATTCAATAAGTATCCATCTAATCCTCCTTTCTTATCAATAGTTCTCAAAACAGATGTAGTCACTTTCACTTCAATGTATTTGTTGAGAGTTTCTGAATATAAGCTTTTGTTCTGTACGTTGGGTAGCCAATTACGTCTGGTTTTGTGCTTTGAAAAAGGGACCTATCACGAAAGAAGAAGAAGAAGTATAAGCTTTTGGCAATCTACCAAAACTACAAGGGAAATATGTTGATCGAGATGACAGATGTAGAAAGGTTATGAATGGAAGTTGTTGGCCAAAAAAGACGTACATTATTACCAAACTGAATGTGCTTTCCGCCAAATAGTCCACGTTGAGCACGCTTAAATGTTGCCCGTGCAAGTGCATAAGCTGGTTCTGCCGATAACATAATTTTTCTGGGAAATGAAAAGGTCGATTGAAAAAGGATAGAAGGGGCACTATTTTTGCTTTTGATTTTAATCCAGGGCAATTTCGCTCGAAAAATGATAATGTGGAGTAAGGGGCCTCTCACAACACCAAGCAAGATGGCTTGTTTCATACTCAGATCAGAATGGCGTCGTGAGACTTTTTTTTCTAACGATTTGCTTTTGGCCTCTCTGTTACCTCCATGCTTTCATTCAAGACACGGAAATCAAAATAGTTGGCAAATGGCAACAACAAATTCTCCAAAAGTTGTGTTTGAATCGTATGAGGATCTACCAGAGTATATTATTAAAGGTAACACCAATAAAGTAATGTATTTACGAGGAATTTATTGTAAAGACCCGGTAGAGGCTATGCGGTTGAGAAACTTATACTCTAACCAATTCATACGTACTTTCTTTTTCTTTGGAATAACATAAATAGGAAGGAGAAAGTTTCTATAAAGTTAAATGGGTGGGTTGTGATATTGAAGAGACCACCTGGGAAACAGAGGCAAAAATACGGAAGTATGTATCACTTTGACAAACGTAGTTGGTAACTTATCCGATGAAAGCGAAATATATGCTGATATACATCATTGGTTTCTGTAGAGAATGGCCATGGTTATTAACCGATGCTAAAGAGAAGACATACCAAACATTGAACAACTCAACTGATAATAGTCCTGTGCCATATGCGAAAGTAATTGAATATACCAGCCAAGTGAAAAATTGGGATGAGGAAGTGAGTTGTATCAGATATTTGGAGAAAGCATCAATTCCTGGGTACATAGTTTATGTTGACTGGTAAAGTAGTAGTTCTTAATCATGCTTTTTTTTTTTTTTACTAAACATTGCCGAACTGAAAAAGAGATATCGTAAATTCTAGGAAGAACGGATACAAATCAACACATCACTCATCTGAAGTCTATGCCAAATGTCCCCAAAAAGTAAGACTTGTTAAATCCAACAGAAATGATAAGTGCATACCTTACTGATTCGGATACTATTTTTATTTAGATGATTGAATTCTATGAAAAATATCTAGTATTCACTGATATTTTGAAAGAAGAAATTATTGACATAGTAGCATAGCAGAAGCTAACGTTGGAACCAGACGTCTGCTGTAAACTCATTGTAGTTAGGCATCTCGATACATTTGTCGGTAAACCATTAAGCATAGCACATAACTGCCGTTGTAGACTACAACAATGGACATTGATATTCAAAGGTGCTTGTTCTGTGCTATGACACACTTGGTCTATGTTTTAAAGTCCTGAGCCCTTTTCTTAATATAGAAATCTGCTTTGACCACTCTCTGCTGTATCATACTTTCTATATTTTCACATTTTATGTTCAGGTACACGCACACAAGAAAAAAAAAAAAAGCTGTTGTACGAAAAAGATAAGACCAGTTTGGAGAACATCATCCATCTGAAAGCCAGCTTTAAATCTCAACATAAAGAGCATGAAAGCATATTGAGTTATTGGCGAGAAAACCATTATGGTGTGTAACCTTCCGATGTGGAAGCGCATGACTTTATATGTAAACCATAACTGACGTTACAGAAACACCTTATTTTGATAGCAAATGCAATAAGTATTGTATAAGTTACTAAACAGACAGTGTCTGCACGCGAAATGAACGGGAAGTGTGTGTCTAGTAATTTATAGCTACTTTGACTTAGTGTTTGAAGCTTGTAAATTGCCAAACTATCTCTTCAAAAGCTTAAAGCTCTATGAGCACAGATATTTACTGCCGATATTAGTGCAGTGTTTATCAAGGATGATGTTAATATGCCTTTTATTCAGAGTGGAATGTAATTCGTCGAACTAGAAAAAATGAACCTGAACACTGTACTACTTGCATTTATCCGAAGAGCTCTTTTTTCATTAATGTATATTTTAGGGTTTTTTTCTATATCTTCAAACCTTTTTCTTTCTAATTCACTACAAAAGTCCTCCTCCTTTTCCTATATTGGACATTATTCTCATACGTATAAATAAAAGTCGTTCCCTTATTAATTGCTCTTTTTCTTTCAAATACATCTAAAGCTACTTCTATTTTGTAATTCTTGACTATTGTATTATGGCGGACCCAAACTTATTGTTTTCTCCCATTATCAGCTCGAATGATATAGTTGGTCTAAACTCACTATCTAAAAGTTCACCTTCACAACTACCTCAGTTTCAATTAAAACGGTCGCGTGCACAACCTATTCCCTTACCAACAACAACAACAACAACAGCAACACCTAGCACAGATTACAATAATAGCAATGGGAAACTCATAGTTACTTCACCACCCAACGGGAAATGTAAGGATTGTATTTCAAGATATAATATCTACTATGAAAGACTAACATATTTATAGTATCAAATTTATCGCATGTTCCTTGCAAGTTTTATAAACAAGGCACGTGTACTGCTGGGGCTAATTGTACATTCTCCCACAATTCTGATTTTTCTTCAGAAGCAGCCATATGTAAATATTTTTTGAAAGGAAATTGCAAATTCGGCTCGAAATGCGCTTTGTTGCATAATATGTCTATATTTCATCAACAATCTCAGCATCAGCAATATCAGCATAATGGTAACAGCAATGCTGGCAGACGATTTTTATCCTCTTCAGTCAATAGTCATTTATATAATATCGGTAATGCGGCAACTGCAACGAGTAATTATATCAGAAGAAGGCAACAAACAACCTCGAGTAGTTTAAGTGATCAGATGATGATGCTAAGCATTTCTCCCCCCTTAAACTCGCCATTACATACACCTTTACCACCTCTACTTACACCTACCGCTACCACCTCTGCTGCTATTACCGCTGCTGGTAATAATCCTGACCAGTTCAATCATCATAACAACTATCAAGATCCTTTTTTTGGTACGTCTGCACCACCGTCTACCACGATGTCTTCATCTTTATTCCACCAACAATATAATCCTACAGCTAACAGTCCTATCACAAACAACGGCATGTGGAGACAGCATAGTAGCAATAGTTACAACAATATTGCATCCCCACCATTAACAGCTGGTGGCTTGAGGCATGTCTCAGCAGTTACTGCTTCTACTGCTGAAGCTTTCGGTACTTCACCATTGTTTATCAGTGGTAATAGTAACACTAGCCACCCAGCGCGGCATCATCACTCTTCATCCCTCACCAACAATCATCGAGTTCATGATTACTTTGATGATGCTTTTAATGAAATATTGCTAAAAGAAGAGGAAGAGGAAGAGGGCCTCTATGACAGTGAAGAGAACGTGGACGATATTCATGCTTTAAATGATGCTATGCTACCTTCCTCTCTCAATCAAGATGTCTTCACTCCGAAGGAGTTACAACTTAGAATGCATAGACAACGGCAACAGAGCTTATCCACAACTACAATTGTTACTACTACTACAGCAACTCCTACGACGATGACAGCAGGGAATTGGTCTGGTAGTGTTCCTTTAGAAAACACTAAAACCTGGAGAATACCTTTCTTAATGAACAGCAAGCACCAACAACATCTCTATAATAGTAATAGAATTGACAAGAATAATGAGCAACTCGTTAATAGCGCACCTGCTATAAACATTCCTAGTAGCAGTAAACATAACAATAACAACGTCAACGGCTATCTCTTACAACAACCATTACAACAGGATGACCTGTCCTTTTCGTTACAGGATGATGAAGTACAGTTCTTTATGGAAGACGATACCGTTACCAACAATTATGTAACAGATAAAGATGATAAGGACAATAAGAGTTACGACTTATATCACAAGACCTCAAATGTGACCAACAGATCCACCAATAACAATACGGCATTTCCACCGTTACTAAGTCTCCCAACATCATCGAAGAAAAGTATTTAATGCAAGTTAACTTCAGCTTTTTCTAAAAAAAGGCTATCATACAATAAACTGTAATCTAACCTTTAAGCTACAGTAAAATGGAAAAATCAAAGTTCTAATTCAATTTATGTGGATGTAAATATGAAGACACATATAATATAGGAAGGAAGGGGAAAAAAAACTACTACAGAAAATAACTTAAATTACATTTAACAATACGGCGTTACTGTCTTAAAGGATACTTAATCGTCAAACTTGATACTATGGCTTTCAAATGTAATTTGTCCGCCGCGGTAAGATCCTCTCTTTTTCTTGTTCTTCTCATGTCTAAAACGATCGCCACGCACCTTGATCAAATCTTGATGAGCCTTAAAACCGTAAGACCTCTCGTCAGAACCGCCTTTGCCAATATAAGAATTGTCCTTCAAACGTTCATCCATGAATTCAACTTCTTCGGGCTTCACGCGTTGGAAAGGAGTGCCTTGCTTTCTTTGACCTTTAGCAGGTTTGGGCTGTTGCTCGCTAGGGAATTGATAAAGAAATTGGGAAGAATGGTTGATAAGAAAATGAAAGGGGTTTATTAATGGACATTGTTCTCTTATGTTATATCGATATATGTATGCTTATATGTAATGTATTGCAAAGAAAAAACTTTTGGTTTATCTAAAATGGTTCGTTTCATTTACCTATTAGCTTTTTTAGGGGCAGGTTGTTTGTCCTCGAGCGAATCTCCTGCCTTACGCTTGTTAGATGTATTACTGCTGTTGCTGCTATCTGACTCACTGTCGGAGTCGTCGCTATCAGAAGAGGAAGAATCACTGCTTGAATCATCGCTGTCTGCTGAGGAAGAAGAGGATGAAGAAGAAGAATCGTCGTCACTGCTGTCGCTGCTGCTGCTATCTTTATCAGATGCTTCTTTCATTTCAACATCTTCATTATCAGAAGAAGATGAAGAGCTCGCGCTTGAGCTAGATTTGGAAGATGAGTCTTTCTCCTCTTCGTCACTTTCATCAGAAGACGAAGATTCACTGTCACTGTCACTATCACTATCACTGCTGCTGCTGCTACTGCTGCTTTCATTGTCGCTTTCAGAAGAAGAGGATGATGCCTCTTTCATTTCGATGTCCTTTTGTTGTTCTTCTTCTTCGTCAGAAGAGGATTCGCTGTCACTGTCACTATCACTGCTGCTACTACTGATGCTGTCTTTATCAGAAGATTCTTTCATCTTCTTGTCATCATCTTCGTCTTCGGAGGAGGAAGAGGAGCTATCAGAAGAACTGGAAGAGGAGCTGGAAGAATCATCCTTCTTTTCTTCAGTTTCCTTTTCTTCTTCTTCTTCTTCTTCGGCGGAGGACGAATCACTATCAGAGGATGATTCACTATCAGATGACGAAGAGGAGGAAGAGCTACCATCCAAAGATGAGGAAGCTTCTTCTTGTTTGGGTTCTTCGTCATCAGAGGATGAGGAAGAGTCACTGTCGGATTCACTTTCCGACGAAGAAGATGATGATGATGAAGATTCACTGTCAGAGGAGGAAGAGGAAGAAGACGAGGATGATTCACTGTCAGAGGAGGAAGAGGAAGAAGACGAGGATGATTCACTGTCAGAGGAGGAAGAAGACGAGGATGATTCTTTCTTTTCCTCAGCCTTTACTTCTTCTTCTTCTTCTTCATCAGAGGAACCACTTTCAGAAGAAGATGAAGAGCTACTGCTGCTACTACTGCTGCTTTCATCTTCATCGGAGGAGGAGGATGAAGATTCGTTATCCTTGATGCTATCAAATGGTAAAGAGAGATGAATTAAAGAAAAGCCAAAATAACTTATTTTGGATAAGAATGTAGATTCATCAACATTCATACCTGTCTTTGAATTGATTATAAATACTCTTTAAGTCAACTTTAGTAGCAAGCTTGGACTTTTTAACCTAATGATAAAATGCAAAGAAAACTCTAAGTAAACTTGCTATTATAACTATATCAAACTATAGAGTGCCAAAGAATTTACAGAAGGGGTTTTCTTTTCTAAAGCCTGAGCGGCTTCAGTGTTACCGCTTTCCAACAAGTATTTATAGACAATAGAATCGAGATCAGACATAATCAATTAAATGAAGAAATAGATCTACAAAAAGAAAGGGCATAACAAATTGGCAAAGGATTTATGCATTCCTGGTTGAATCAGCATGCATGGCTTAGCTTCTATTTGACTGTTATTTCTCGCACTCATCAGTAGTTCCTGAGCTCCAAATAAGGTTAAAAAAATTCTGAAGTTCTGTAAAAATTTGTAACTCTGTGAAATCAATACAAAATTGGATTTGATTGAGATAAGGCTACTACTACCATGAGGGAAACGCAGAAGAAATTTGAGTGCATGTAGATTTGCGAGACTGTGCTTTTTTTTATTTGACCTACAAAACCAAAACTGTGTATAGTTAGCGAAAGGTTAACTTTGAGTAAACTATGACAAACATAATGTTGAACGTCCACAAAGATGAAAATTGAGAAAAGGCAATAAGAAAGGAAACGATTGGAGGGGTGGTGATGCGATGTTTGAGGTTTCTCCCTAAGAAAAACTTGGCTTTTGAGATAAGACACAGCATAAGCGTGAAAGACAGGGCGAAACAGAACTCATGTGTCTCGAATCTTCTAATTAATAGGATTGCGAGGAAAAATAATCACCACAACACGTCTTTTAATGTAATTGCAATCAACGGTATTGTTCTTATTATTGTGTAAGCCTTCGAAGGAAGTATGACTCTATATGATAGTAAGCCAACGAACGCGTAAGGAGTTTTTATTGCAAATACTTTACGAATACTGTCTTTGTTCTTTGAAGAAACTTCAACGTCATCATCATATCTATCAGTTCGCCCAGATTATCATATACAACATCATAACTATGTGTTGTTCAACAATAATGTGCTGCTATTTTCTGAAAGATGTAAAGCCAGCACATCGAATTCATTTCAAATCTTAATAGTGCATTATTTCAATCTTCCTTTCCATTGTTTTTTCATGACCTTACGTAATATTATCTATGGTTGCATAGTCTTTTTTTGTAGTTGCGACACCCCAGTTGAAAAGCAAGACTAAAAGAAGCAATGATCAACTGTTGTAGATAACATCAATGCATATTCTTTTTCGTCCATAATAGAGGCTCACAATTCTGCGTGGTATAATGGACGTATTCCTTTGGAATGGTCATTTTGCTGATTGTAGAGAGGCAAAACATTTACATAAATCATAAGCGAAGGATATGGCTTGTTTAGTAGATTTTGTAAGGTGCAATAACTTAATGCAGCTTTTAACCATATTGAATTTCATAAGGCCAAAAGTTGACGGAAGAATAAGGTGTTCCCTTAATAAGTTTGTGGATGGCAGAATGAAAATACCACGTGAATCTTTAGGGATAACACATGCAAAGCAAAAATAATGTGCCCACGAAGGATGATGATTCGGCTGTCTGTGGTCTACTGTATATACAGCATGAAAGAAAGTAGAGGGATCAGTTGATGGCAGTTATTGATGTTTATAAGTTTTATAGTCCAAGAAGGATGAGCATTATTTTGAGCAGTGTTTCAGAACCTTTAATTAGTCTAATCTTATGTATACAATAAACTATTTTCATAATGACATAGCATGTGTTGATTGAGCAAAATGTTGCGTTGGTATAGATAGAAGTATGCGGAAAGCATCCTATACTGTGACATCGCGGTACGTAAGCTTCACGATTATGATGACCATTGCCGTACCAATTTAAGCATAAAGATATAGGCCAAGCCCTTCTAAAAGCATGATATATGATTAAAAAGTTATACTGTTAAATAAGTTGGTGAATCAATCTAACTTTCTGTCGCTTGTTCACTATTATAAATCGAGTTGTTATTCTCGTCTTCAGAATTGCCGCTGCTACTTGCTATTTGCATGCATTCACACATAAAAAATGTAAACCTCATTTATTTCAAATTGCTCGAGGATACCAAATATTTTGGAAAGTTAAAATCAAAAATAAATAGATATTTATAATAGTTGGGTGGGAAAAAGGGTATTGTATAATGAAAGCGGAAACTCGAAAATGAAAGAAAAAAAACGGCATCAAATGTGGGTTTGAGTTTGAAGGAATAGCGTAAATCATGTCTGATATAATTATCAGTGAGAGAAGAAGGAAAGGAGTAAATTAAATAACCGCGTTCAGTTAGTGGATAGAAAGATATTGTCTTCGAAACCCGGAGATACCCATAAGGGAGTCAGTAATACCAGGATGGGAGGAAACGAATTGCCAAATAAGCCAGATGACCATCACTAATTTTATACATAGCATATCGTTAACGCTATAAAATCAATGCATGGACTAATAAAAATTGATAATACTTACAACACAGCATAGGCACCCAGAATGAGAACAGTCGTTTATCCCGTCGCTTTTTCGCTACGACCTCTTCTTCTTCTTGTTGTTGTTGTTGTTGCTGCTGCAGTGGTGTTGATGTAGATGTAGATGAACTTGAATAAAGGGAAGCAGTCAAGGTAGAACTGTTATCTTGGGTTATTTGTTGTTGCTGGTCTGTTAAACTACGTGCACCCATAGCATACGCTAAAGCCATATACCATGCTAACGTTTGGTCTGCTGCTGGCTCACCTTCTTTGCTGCTATTTGTGGCAGTCTTTTGTGGCGTCATTACTGTTGCGGGTGTACTAGAATGGATTCCGTTGCCAGCATTATTATTGCCAAACAGTCCTTGGGACATATTTGCAATCATTGTAGCCGGTCTTGGAAACTGTACTAAGATATGGTCTGTGATCGCCTTTAATGTCAAATCGGTAGGTTTAGCAGGGATATTGTTTTTAATATTCTGAAGGAATGTTGGATTATTTTCGGTAGGTTGCTGTTGGAAATGGGATAAGGTGCGTTGCATCCAATTTAGGTCACTTTTCTGCGGTGCAGCAATAATCTCATCTTCATCAAAATCAGAAGATGCAGCGATGACGCGCTCAATGGCATGGACAGGCTCCGCATCTAATATTTCATCTGCTGAGGGAGAAAAATTGTCAGTTTCCTCTAAATAGTGAATTGTAGGTGGTGCACTTTGTTGAACTTGCTGTTGCTGTTGTAGTCTATTTGTACGACGGTGGCGTAAGCCAGCATTGGTACCGTTATCATATAACGTAGGTCGAGCATAATACTGTTGGGTGACTGATATAATGGATTCCTCAGAATCAGAATCGTAGGAGTTATGTTGATCTCGGGACCATAATTCCTCCTCCTTCTCTTCATCAGAATCACCCAGCCAAACGCTACTACTGCTGTCATCTTCATATTCGGAATCACTATCTTCTGCAAATGACGTATCTACATCAGCATTCATCTTGTCAGAAGAACTGCTATAATCGTCTTCTTCCAAATCTGAGTCGACGAAATCAGAATCACTCATTTCAGGCACATGGCTCGAAAGCATATATCGGATAGATTGACTTTCTGTCAGATCCAGAGGCTTCTTATTCCATCGATTGGAGATATCAGGATCGGCGCGACCAACATCCAACAAAATACGGACAACTGACTCTTGCTTGTACCAAGCTGCGTAATGTAAAGCTGTCAATCCATTTTTATCCGCCACATTGACATCACATCCCAAATCAATCAAGACCTGAGTTAATTCTTTAAAGCCGAGCATAGATGCTAAGTGAAGCATGGTATGACCTTGTGGACTAGTTAAGGAAACGTCCGCTGTTTGAACATCACGAAATCTACGCATAACCTCCAAAACTTGTATAATATGAAATTCCAGACCATTCATAGGATGGTTGCTGCTATTGTTATTGTGCTGTTGGTGACTGGCACTTGTATTGTTACCAATGCTATTATTAGAGTTGTTGCTACCATTACCGCCTTGAACAATTCTCATGGCAATATCTCGAGCATCTTCAACTTTACCAGTCATTTTTAATCCTACTACTTGTAAGGCTAGTTCCATTAATGCACGGTCATTTTCATTATAGTAAGTGAACAGTGTGACATCTTGATTGCTATCGACCATGAGAGGATGCTCTTTAAAAGATACAACTACTGTTCCAGCTTCCGAAGCAGGGGGTAAAATACACACTAATGTATTTGGAGACCAATAATGCGTACTTGAAGCTGCTACATCACCAAACATACAAGTAAGGCCAGGTCTAAACCCACTCCCTAAAAGGGTAACTTCCACTCCACCGAAAGTTGGACCCTCATTAGGGATTAGACGTTGCAGTAGAGGCCGACTAAGACTGTCAATTGCCGTAGATGAATTTTGTAATGGCAGTAAAGTACTGTTACCAATAGTGTTGGAACTGGCATTATTACTGTTGTTGTTAGGATTGTCAATAAAAGTTGTAGTAGTCATGGGAGCAATGTTGGCAGGCCGAGGTTGAATATTATAATGATGAGGTGGGGAGGAAAAATTAAGCCTTTGCTGTTGCTGTTGTTGTGGCTGTATAGGCTGTAAACTATTGGTATTACTATGATTGTTTGTACTGACAAACTGGCCTCCATTTACTGTATTTGTTGCTGCTGAGGCTATCTGTTGTGGACGTTGATGTTGCAGTCTTCTGATATCAAAAGGGCTCGATAAAATAGGTGCATTTGAAGGCTTTTCATTATCGGTACGAAACCTTTTCCTTCCGGATTTAATCTTATTTGACTTATGATCATCTGTAATCATAATGGGTGGTGACATGCCCGTTGCCACTGATTTACCTGTATGATCATGCATTTCAAAATAAATACAGAAACCAAGTCTTTCATTGTGATGTCTGCAGTAACATGTGATACGTGTAGGTAAAATAGTATCTCCTGAACTGAAATCAACTATTTCGGAACAATTGAAAAGTAGAACTTTTTGTTCCTCAAGAGCCAAGGAAGATGCTGTTGTTGTAACGGATGTAGAATCATCATTATTGCCACTGGGTATATTATCATCACTTTCTGTGGTTTGTTGTTGTTGCTGCTTCATCATTTTATTCTCTTTTCTACGTTGATTCCGTTTTCGTTCACGCTGGATGCAACCTAAGCATGTCACCACTTTACGACTCGGATCACTTGCGCAAATAACACGAGCAGACAAAAACAACATTTTCTCCTGTTTGATAGCCGAATTATCTAAACCAGGCACATTAGCTATTTGTTTACCGTTAGGTGAAGTTGTCATGACAATCTGACGCTTCAGTTTATCTTTAGCAACCATATATTCGGGTAATTTGAGGTGTGACCACCATTGAGCTTTATCACCGTTATCGGTAACGAGTTGAAGACAGATTTTAATCTGTGTTTCTACTCTCGACTTTGCCCCTGTTTGAGGGACTCCCAAAACTCTGATTTGCATTCTAAATAAAGCAAAAGCATTTTAAGTAGAGTTGATTGAATGCACTTATGCTGTAGTAAAGTTACTGAGTTTTACCCTGGCGTGATATTTAGAGCTTCCTGACTCATGGAATTGGGGGATGGATGGGACCTATTTTCGCAGATTATTCAGTCATATTTTACATTTTGAGAAATGACAGTTAATAATCAATACTTTACTGTGCATTGTTGAACGGTGATGTAGGTTGTTGCTGTTGTTGCATTGGATATCCTGCGGATATATAATCTGTGAAATCCTTTGCAAGATTAGGGATAGCCTAATTGTATGTAAGCAACCAGATTATCAAATTACATGTTTAGCATTTGTAACAAAAAAAAGGAAAAAAGTTCTATTTTCTATTTACGTTATCAAAACCAGTCCAAAACGTGGGATTTGCATTAGCGTTATTACTTTCACTAATAATATTATTGTTACTGGGTAATAAAGGATCCACAAAACCAGTATGGGTCTCTGAAGGTGAAGAAAGGATTGGTGAAACGGCATTGCTCTGGTGTTGCTGTTGATAAGGTGGGGAGAGTTGCCTCGATTGTTGTTGCTGTAGCTGGTGCTGTTGCTGTTGTTGTTGTTGTTGTTGTTGTTGTTGCATAAAATATAGAGGGTTATCAGGTAATAGTTGGTCTAATTTATAAAAGAAAGACTGATCAGCTAGGGACGGCTGTTGTAGGTTCAATAAAGCATCATCATGCGGCTCTGATGTTGAAGAACCGGAAGGTGAATCACAAGCTTGTAATTGGTTTTCATCTGTTGAATGCGTTGCTGTAGTATTGTTACTTGACATTACTGCAGTAATTGGAAGATCCATGATTGGACTTGTATTTGACATTACTTAGTGAGCAGTAATAATGTTGGAATATCTTCAGAAAGAAATTATAAGAATATAGTACAGTTTACAAAGGAAAGAAGGGAAAAAGACCACTGGGTTCAATTGCAGCGGAAGAGTTACAAACAAAAGGCTTTTTTCTGTTTTACTTTTCCAACTCCTCTCGCAACTATTCAACACAAGTGGCCCAGAGGTTGAAGATAATGATTTATGTTGCGTTGGTGTAATGATATACTCCTTCTCTCTAAAAAAGTATCATCACGAGCTTTATGAGTAAGCATAGCTTTTTTAAAGTGTAATCATCCTTAATATACCAATGGAACAGAAGTTCTTTTTATGGTTTTTTTTTCATTCCTTGATCATTTGATATCATATTCAGAAAAGGGGGAAGAAGAATAGAGTTAATCTGCGGACGTTTCCACGTGAGTGCTACAACAATAGTTGAAGGACCCCGCATTCTGTCTCACAAGTTATTGTTGCAGAGGTTTGATTCATCCCCGGTTTATGGGGATTGCTTGAGTTATAGTGATATTGGAAAAAGCTTATGCAGTCAAATGAATGTATCTAATTCGGTCCGCTTATTCTACAATGACAGAAAAGTTTACTCAGAGTATAACTTTTGTGCGCTACATTGAACAAAGGCAGCCACTTATCACCTTTGTAAAAACTAATAAGAACGCTTTCAAAAGAGCAAAGGTAGTGACACTAATGGCTAATTGTTAGATTTGCATCCACAAGATTATTCAAATATATATGCACATAAGCATAACGACACCAGATAAACATTGGCAACGTATTTTCTCTTTAAATGCTGCTCTTGTTTCGTTGAACAATATCTTTGTTCTTCAGCTTATAGGGAGCTGTCGTTGGATCTCTCTGTAAATAAGCAGAGAAGAATTAATAGTTGTGTTAATTATTATGATAATGTTTAGAATAATGATCAACAAATACAGCAATTTATGGGTCACTCAACAACGTTGCTGCATGCTTTGATTCTGAGAAGCCTTCATCCACTTCTTTGCTATATGCCAAAATTATATATTTACAGTCATCCACTCTTCAAGTTAGTGCGATATCAAAAGTGGGCAGTGTAAATAGCCGTTGTTCCTTATGTCATACTCAAAGCAATAAAGGAAATCCAAGTTGAACGTCTATGTTACTTGTCCGCTTTTCCATCCACCGGAACCTTGATATGCCATGTTCAGGCTCTCTCGTTTGAAACGGGGCCCATTCTAATTGTTGTTAAATCGATGCGCTTAAATGTAATATATAGGAACTTAATCTTATTCTGGATGTCTCTGAGTGCCTTACAAATGCAGCTTAGCAGCTTGACCAACGCTACAGCAACCTTCTTTATAACAATTGCATTATTTCTAGCAAATGTTCGCCTTTTTCGGAGTCAAATAATGATTAAAAGTGATCCAAGGATTTAGCGGTTACGGCCTACAGTTGTTTAACCCACACAAAACGATGATGGACGCCCTTTAAAAAATATGTTTTTTACGAGGTTCAATAGGCATGTTGACAATTGTTTTATGAATAATAGTTGCGAGCTTCCAAGGCAACAATAACAATACGTGGGTGGCTATTTTACCCTTGCGTTTCCGTGGCTACTTATACTGTTGCTTATCTTTAGCAATAATAGAGTTAGTTCCAGCAGGTTTCTGTTACAGATTAAGAAAAAATTCGGGATTTGAAATACGGTTTATTGTCCAATACAGTAGTTTCACTCTGTGCCATTTTCTTCCACTATCCATATAAACTTGGCAAGGTGAAGAAATGACTGACGTTGTATGTTTCTAGTAGTAATTGCCTGTATGTGTATTGCAAAATACTTACAAAATTTAAGTAGCATGGTAGAAAGCGCGAGAAAACTACCGAGGCGGTAGCCAAAGCCAAGAAGGAAAAAGAAGCCGTCAAGATAAAAGAATACAATGAGCTAGTTACGAATTGTAGGAATAAAGTAATAGCTTTTGACACCTTCAACGAAAATAGATCAACATGATGCTGATTAAGATTCTCCTTTATCTACTTGTTAGATGGATAACAATGAATATGATGACGATACTTTTCAATTAACAACAAGGATTGTTGAGTGGAATCCCGACTATTATACAGTCTGGAACTATCGACGTATTATATTAGCAGAAGCTATATTAAAGTACTTGAACGACGAAGACAAACAAAAAGTGTTTGCGAGAGAATTACAGTTATTCTTGCAGTTAATAAAAATCAATCCAAAATCATACTGGATGTGGAATCATCGATTCTGGTGCTTGCAAAACATGCCTAACCCCAACTGGAGAGCTGAACTCGGCTTGGTTGATAAGATGTTGAGTCTGGATGCTCGTAACTGTAAGAAACGCGTAACTGGTCATCTTTTCCAGTGGAATTTAACTCACTTTTCTCTGCTCAGTTCACGGGTGGAATTACCGTTCATACGTTGTGAAGCAATTATTAAATAGGGAAGAAGATACAGCGAAAATCATCAAGGATGAATATGATTTTACAACCAAGAAAATCAACCAAAGCTTCAGTAACTACTCTGCTTGGCATAGACGTTCTAAGCTTTTACCAGAAATTGTATCTACGATGTCAGAGAAAGAAAAGAATGAAGTTGCTCTCAACGGTAACACTAGCATAAATTCTGTTGGCAACCATTTAGGATTGTCTTGCTTATCATTACATTTTCGTAGAGCTTGATCTGGTGAAAAATGCTATATATACAGATCCTGATGATCAGTCCGCTTGGCTATACTATTGGTGGTTGGTAGGCAGAGCAACGGAAAATGTCTCCCTGCAAGGTGCATTTCGGTACAAAAACGATCCAAGTATTGTTATTATTGCGTATAATGATGAGATCAGAGTCACCGGTTTGCCCATTGTAGTAGATACAGACGGGAAACATATACCCTTTAAATTATATCCCTTAGGCGATAAAACCGGATGTCAAAGTTCTTCCATTTGGATTTTGGTGCTTTCAGTAATGAATGCTAAACAAATTATGGTAGCTACTGATACCATTCTACCAAGTTCAGCTTCTAAAACAGTACCTCAAAATACACTATGGAAAGTAGATATTAAAGCAATTGATAGATCAGATGGTACGTTTGAAAACTGTCATCATCGCCTGTATGGTTCTTAACATAGTTTTGATCTTTAGAACGGCTCAAGCTACTTAAGGAGAGGTTGAACAATGGGGATATAAAGGAATGGAAACCATTATCAGCAAGAGTATATCAGGATCCAGCATTGAGTGACCAGGCAGCTTGGTTCACATTGGATAAAGTTCAACTGTTAAAAGATGAGATAAATGCCATTAAAGAATTGTTGGAGCTTGAACCAAATAGTGCTTGTAGGTGATATATTGTAAGAAGGCTGAGATTTCTTGTCCTTAACTCCTTGTGTATTCGTTTGCATAGGGGCTTTGCAAACACTGTTGCATTTTATGGACCAGCTACAGTTACGCAGTAACAACCTGGATATATCAGTTTATAGCGAAATTATTAAAATCCTAGACAAGTTGTCTCAAATCGACAGCGACAGAAAGATGAAATACATGGATCAGAGTAAGACAATGAAGGCTCGTTTACATAAAGATCGACTCACTGACAGTGTTCGGGCTTTTTTTTTCCATCATTTTAGAGGATCAATATATGTTTAAAATATGGACTCATCAGCTATCGATGACTAATAGCGTTAACTCATACGACGAAACAGGAACACAGAAACAAGTGGATCTGCGAACTATACATTCAATCCCGTTATACTCTCCTTTATTGCTTGTACGAGAGATTATCGTACCAACGGTTTCTTTACAGGAGGAACTATTAGAAATTTTACCGTTTCTCGAAACATGTACGGTAAATGAAATGACCGATTAATTGGAAATAAAAGAGACGTATGGAAGACGGTTGTATTCTACCTTTTGTTTACGTACACCATATACGGCTTCAGATGAAAGAAAAAAAATGTCATTGGGTAAATACTTGACAGCAGGAGCAGTTTAAATTATAGCACAAAAATTGATATTTGAATGTTTCAGCACAATGACACTTCAAAAGCGTTGTCTCGTTATTTGCTATATTTGGTGCATTATTGGTGCAGTTCTTCTTTGCTTAGCTACATTGACTGTATAAGAAACACTTGGTGAGTTTGGTTATTGAAATTGAAAGAGATTGTCACTCATGGAAGCAAGTGTATAACTTGAACACAACGGTATGAGCTAGAGAAACGATGGTGGTCTCTTTGGGATCCTCACTCAAGTAAGCATAACCGAACTCCATGAAGAATCCAGTAGTAGATTTTGTAATGATTCCTACGTCTACCAAGTCCTCAAAAGGGACAAGACTAGCTTGTGTAGCCCAGCAAGAGCTTCTTCCTGAGGCAGCATTGGCATATTAGTGAAATTCACTTTTAAAATAGTTCTATTTTCATTGGTAGCGTTGCATGGGAAGATGTTCAGTTTGGACTTTAAGAGTTGTACCCCAACTGTGGGCAATGTCATTAGAATCAACTTATTATGGAGCTCAAGATATCGGATGCAGCCATCGTTGGTGAGAAGCGGAAAGAGCCATAAAACATGACTTCTGTCATAATGGTATTGTCTTTTCCGCTGTGCTTCAAAATGAAACTACCACCGCCAAGCGTTATCTAAATGCAGTAGTTCGTTTTTTTTTTTTTTTTTTTTCTGTCAACGAGTCCGTTTGCTCATTGTTTCATTGTTTGAGAAAAAATAAAGGCGGTTTAAGCGTCCTAATCATTCGATAAATCAAGCACCCTATTGTTCCCCCACCCTTCCTCAGGCTCATTGAACAACTTTTACGTAAGCACATCATTTTAGAGTCATTCTTTTGTTTATGCAATATTTATAGTCATTTGAAATGGTCTAATTTTTCATAACTAAAAACGGATATTCTTTGAAACCCCGCCCGAGGTGAAGCCTTTTTCCTTCATTCCTTTGTTCATTTTTTATTTTTTTCCTTTCCTCTTTTTGTAAGCTTCTCTGTCCAAAGAGCGAATAGTTTCAAGATAGCACTACAAGCCTCGCATATAAAATCAAATGGCTTTAGGACTCGGTAGTAAATCCAACAAAAACAAGACTCCAGAAGACGACAGCAATACCTCTACACCCAACGCTAGTGACGTTGACCAACTTTCAATGAAAAACTTGGAATCCTCGGATAAAAGTCAATTTAAAGAATTCAAAGAGTTCCTCAAGACAGTTATTAGCTTCACGGGCGATCTTTCTTCTTTAACTTGTCCTGCTTTCTTTTTGAATGGTCTTTCACTATTGGAGTATGGTACATATTGGGGCGATCATCCCAGCACTTTTACAGCCATTAATGATACTAAACAACCTGAGGAGCGTATCTTAGCCATTTGCCGTTGGTTTATATCTACTCTTTGGGGCAGTTATGCCTCTCGTTGCACGGGTGGTAAATACGAAAAGAAGCCTTATAACCCTATCTTGGGTGAACAATTCCATTGTACTATGGGAGATGCTAAGTGTATTTGTGAGCAAGTTTGCCATCATCCTCCAATTTCAGCTTTCTATCTCGAAGACGAAAAGGCAGGTGTATCATTAAATGGTCACAGTAAGTTATTTCGCATCTAATTTTTTTTTGGGGGGGCGGGCAATTATGATACCGTGTGTAATATTGTGATTATTTATTTGAATGCGTGATTTCTTTTGGCCAGGTGGACAAAAATCCAAATTCAAGGGAACTTCCATCAAAGTTGAACAAGTGGGTAGAGCTGTGTTATATCTCAAGAACTACAATGAGCAGTACATGATCGATTTTCCAGATTTATTGATTCGAGGTGTGTTGACAGGTGGCGCTTATATTGAGCTAGGTGGAACGTGCACAATTATTGGCTCTAATAATACCAAGGCTGTCATCGAGTTTATTCCCAAACCTTGGTTTGGTGGTGAGTATAATCATATTAAGGGCTCAGTGTACGCAGAGGGTCAGTTATATTACCAATTATCAGGCCGTTGGAGTCATCAATCTTATTATACACCCACAAGCGGTAAAGAAAAGAAGGACCATTTGTTATTTGATGCAGCTGCCGAACCTATGGCAGAACGTGTAACATCGCCTGTCGAACAACAAGGAGAATTGGAAACTCATCGTGTATGGGGACCAGTAACAGCTGCCTTGAAGACCAAGAGTTATAAGATTGCTAATGCCGAAAAAACAAAGATTGAAGAATGGCAACGTGGCGTGCGCAAAGAGCGCGAGTTGAAGAAAGAAAAATGGGAACCTGCATTATTCAAGTTTGAAAAAGACATTGAACCTGAGAATCAATACCAAACAAGGAATATAGATTTGAAGAAGAAAATGGATTCAAAGCATCATTTGGATGCTGGCGCCTGGACATACAGCAATTCCCTCCACCTTAGACAGTAAACCGTTGCGATTCGCTTTTAAAACTATTTACATATCACTACCTAATTTTTGATCCCCATACGACCCATTCGCTATTCATCGGAATAAACCTTCCTCATATCTATTTGTGCTTGAAAGCAATAAACGCTGTTGCTTTTCGCTTATTCAGTCAATGGACTAGCAGTAGACCCAAAAAAAAAAAAAAAAAAAAAAAAAGATCTACGCTCGGATAAATCATTCATATAGCATAAATTTCGTTTGTAGGACATGGCAAAGAAAAATTTTTCCGCATTTTCGTAATAAGTTACTTCACTTTGAAAGGAAACTTCGTCATGTCAGAATTGAAGGATTTCTACACCAAATTAGACAAAGAAATTGAAGAGGAAGAGGAAGATGATTCAGATTTTGTTCCTGAAGGTAGTTATCATTTCTTCGCTTTTGCCTTACTTTACAGTCAAGTTCATTCACAAGCTTCTTTTCAGAGGAAAGCGAAGATCAAGACGAAAACGGTACAGATGAAGAGGTAGAAGAAGAGGAAGAAGAAACATCAAAAGCATCAGATGCGATAAAGTGAGTTATATGGCTGATGGAGGTACTTTTGAAAGCTTGGCATTGATTAGCAACTTGTTATTTTAGTCGTGAATCTGCTGCAAAAAAATCTCGAATTGATGCCATTTGGGCAGAAATGAACCAGTCTACAACAGATAAAAGCCATGGTTCATCGGATAGTCCTAGCAAAAGTCCTAGCACAAAGAGTGACGATACAGTAGCGATAAGTAGAAAGGACAGCAATATACCCACAACATCGACAAACCTCTCACCTAACACTATTAAAACTGTTACAACTGAAACTACTTCTTCTACGCCTAACACTTCTACAGAGTCGGCAAATACTATTAATGTAAGCAGTACTTCAGCAACTGATAAACCGTTAAAGAGAGCGTCCTCAATCCTAGATCAATACCATCCGAAGAATAAACGACCAAAATCTCAACTATCGGCTTTAATATCGAAATACAACATTAAAGAGCCCAAGATGAATACCTTGGAAAAAAGCAAACTTGATTGGAACAATTATGTAGAAAAAGAAGGGATAAAAGACGAACTATCATATAAAAACAAGGATGGTTATATGGAAAAAGTGGCTTTTTTGCAGCGAGTGGATGATAGAAGGCTGCATCAATTGAAAGAAGGACAAAAAAGCAGCATTAAAAAACCATAAAGAATTTCTTTTTTGTAATGTAAAATAAATATGCAAGGCGTATGTATCATGTCTATTTATTGTATGGAAAGCTTTTCTAGTTTTTCTTTTCATAACGCTCTGTAAGAAAAAGTTGTCGAAATTCAGGAACAAGTAAAAACCAAAAATGTTTGCTGAAGCTCAAATTCTCAACTGTTGCGAACACAACAGTTATTTGTGTAAAGAAGAGCCATAAAGTTCTGCTCATCACAATTACCGAACATGCCCAATAAGCCAGCCTTAACCCTTAGAGAGTTTTGCAAGCAACTACCCAAAGTGGAGCTTCATGCTCATCTCAATGGTAGTTTAAGCCGAGACACTATGGTGCAGTTAGTGGAAAGGAAGAAGCATGAGAAACCTAAATTGGCCAATTTCCAGATCCCAGAGTCAATAGATAGAATTGATGAGTAAGAAAACAGCTGAATTTGTACAAGCAGTATAAAGCTACTCTTAATTAATTCTACAACGAGAAAGTTTTTTCGTTCTGTTTCCCTTCATCTACCAACTAACAGACGATGCAGAAAGTATTAAAATAGCAACCCGAAACGTGATAGATGAGTTTGCAAAGGACGGGGTCAAATACTTAGAGCTAAGAACCACGCCAAGAAAGAACCCCTCTAAGGGTAATGTTTTAGATACAATAGCCGTAATTTGTCAAATGCATTTCATTCTAAAATATAATGTTATGAACATTTGTAGGCATGACAAAGGAATCTTATTTAAGGACCGTTTTATCGGTCATTAACGAACCTCGTGAAGATATTATTGTCAAGCTAATTATCTCTGTGGATCGCCGAAACAGTTTGCAGGAGGCAGAGGAGGCCGTTGATTTAGCTGTTCAGTTACGTTCTCAAGGCGTAGTGGGCATTGACCTCTGTGGTGATGTGACCAAGGGCCATTTTGAAAACCTTAAACCTGCCTTCGAGAGAGCACAGAAAGAGCATGGCTTCCGCGTTACTTTGCATTTTAATGAAATTCTGGATAATCTTAAAGAAGCACCGAGTCTTCTATCCATTGTGCCTGACCGATTAGGGCATGCTACTATTTGGGATGATTATTGTCGCAAGACTATTTTTGAGAGACGCACTCCAATTGAAATATGTTTGACATCCAATTTCTTATGTAAAACAGTCAAATCAGTAGAAGAGCATCACGTCAAAGAATTATTGAAAAGGAATCATCCGTTTATTCTCTGTGTAAGCCTACTAAGTCAATTTTTTCAAGTTTTTCCAAAGAAAAAGGAACTGAACCATTGCATTCACTGTTTATACCCTACAGACGGATGATAAGGGTGTTTTCTTTTCTGATTCTTCGGATGAGTATAGGATTGCAGCTGAAGGCTACAACCTAAACTACGAGGATCTTTACACAATCTCATACAATGCCATTGATGCCATTTTTGCAGATGAGAACGTTAAGGAGGCGCTTAAAGAACAATGGAGAATTTGGAAAGAAGCCATATCAGAGGATCTTTAATGGTTTGTGAACAGCTGGGTCGAAAACAATTAGGCAGGTACAGTTCCGCTATGTGGATATAATAGTTTTAAAATGGGCATTGCGCTGGTGATATACATAGTAGAATGGATAGAGTTATCTAGTTGAATTTTTGCTCTAATGGACGGATGTAATGCTTCGGATATTCAACAGTCAATAAATAAATATGGTGTGTATCGAGCTCTATTTTGCCTGTTTTGAGATCTACACGCACAGGTACATGATGCAATCGACGGTCGAACGAAACATGATAACCTCGTTCTGACAATACGTCCATAACAATATTTGCGAAATGCTCATTTCCCAAAAGGGGGTTTTCACTGCAATTAGATGAGTTTAAGTGAGAATCAGACGCTGTGGAAGCTGGTTAGCATCGAGGGTTATTTCACTTACGATCGAATATTTGTATGTCCACTTATCGAATGTCGATGAATTTGAGGAATGACTTGTTCATCAATGAATTGAATGGCTTTACGTAGCATGACAGGTTCTGTATCTTGATAGTGTTCCAATCTGCTGATAAGATCCTACGTTTGTGCAATAATTTAGTATAAAGCGAGTTATAAAATTAGAAGAAAGCAGGTGAAAGAAGGAAATGTAAGCAGTAACTAAATAGTGTCACCCTACCTGTCTTGCATGAATTCCGATGGAATTTGCTAAAGGTATATGTGAAATAGAATCGTAGGTGTCTGAATCCAATTCCAACGAAGATTGATATTCAAATTCTTTAAGAATAATTCGTAACACCTCGTTTATAGAGCCTGTTGCATTGATTAAGTCTATATTCAATTTTAGAGGGTATAATTCGAATTTAGTACGCCATGTGAATAATTTATAATTTTCTGGATCAGATAAAGGAACTTACGAAATGGAAACATTTTGGATAATTTTAAGAGTGAGCCGTAATGTGCTTTGAATATAGAATATCTCTCACGGATCAGCTATACAAGGGCAAATCATAAAATTACCATTTCAGTCTATAATCAGTCATCGTGATACAGATAATCATCGAGCCCTTATCTTCATTCAAACTGCACTATGACATATATTAACTTACAGTTTCATCAAAGTCTGTTACACGCTCATCCCAAAGTAACCCTTGGCCTGTTTTTTTCACTTCATAATTATGTTTACGGATCATTCGACCTCTTGCTAATTGTCTTTGAACAGAAATCTCCTCATCCACGTAGAGCACACAAATACGGAAGACCGGTCGACTGCAGTAAATCAGTCAGTAAAGCAAATTTTCTTCATGTGCTTCAGCAATAGTCAATACTTACGGGTACTGATCTCGTCTATCTGTAGTCCAAAATTCTCTCCGCAGCTCCGTCATACGATCATACAACAACTTTAAGCATTCTACTTGAACATCCGTACGTGGAAAGCCATCAACTAAAACCCCCACGGTAGGATCAGCACACCCCAGCATAGCATGTAATAGCAGTTCTATCACGTAGCGATCTGAGATCATTTGGCCTTGATTAATGAGTTCTTTACATTCGGGTGTCTGAAGTAATTGAGAAACGGAAATAGGGGGGTTTGTAATGCCACGTGCACGTAAAATAGAAGGAGTATGTGTTCCTTTTCCCGACCTAAACAATGAGTCTTGTTAACGTAAATTGTAAATGCGAGCATAGAGATTCTATCGTTAGGAAGTTTATTTTCCTTACCCCGGTGCACCCATTAAGAAGATAAACTCTCTAGGCAAATGGATATTCTCTTTTCCATAATGATCTTCAATATTTTTCCAAGCCTGATTGAATATAAGTTTTGCATCTTTGATCTCAGCTGCCCTAACATGCATTAGATTTTTTGAGTGTGATCCGAAACATACAAAAGTTTTGTGTTAATGCTGAAAAGGGATAATTCTTTCTTATCACAATTTTTTAACATGTAGCAGTGCTTGCAATATACGTCATTCTACCAGCAAAGTTGAAAACTCTGTGGTACAGCGTAATTGAATGGCACAGGTTTATCGTATAATAGAAATTTCGATAAATCCCTAAATACCTTGTTGATTCTTGAACTTCATAGCCTGCTGTACGAGAAGATTTCGAAGCTGTAGCGTGAAAACAGATTAATGATAATACAGTAAATAGAAAGATATGTCAATCAGAACAGAGGTAGCATTATTCTAAGTTGTTCCTTATTGTACAAAACTAACGCTTACTTGTAGGTTCAGGTACGGCCGCTAATCGTCTGCTACTGGATGAAGTAGTGTAATAAGCAGCCCGATAAAGTTGAATAGGCTGTCGTCTGCAACTTTCAAGCGTCGATCTAGCAGAATAGAACAAAATGGGGAATAGCCTTCGAGCAGTAGGTGCTGTTACCATGGTTAATTTTTGGGGAAAAGAATAAAGAAAAGAATAAAGGAAGTAGCAATGCGGGGTATTTCCAAATGCCGATAATTTATAGTTTTTGTGGACACTTTTAAAAGAAGCAAGTGGCAAACGTGGCATATTCCGGAAAAATTTATATTGATGAGGCTTAAGAGTTACAAAAAAGATGACTTTGTGCCTTATGAACCGAAGGGATAATTTACTTAATCCATAGCAACAGCAGTATTTTTTTTATTTTATTTTTTTTTTTTCTGTCTGAGAATTGAATTACCCTATTAAGGGTTCTTAGAAATGGTCCCTGACAGAAACTTTATACGGAAGGAGGACTGTTAGAATCACATCGGAAAGTTATCGACTTCTAATGCTGTTATGATGCACAGATTTCAGGAGATAAAATATACATAGGCTCATAAGATTATCCATGAGTATCCTTCCTACGATTTATCGAAATTTTATCACAATTGTATTTTTTCTTAATCTTGCTCGTTTGTGAGGCATCGCGGATCCAAACCAACGTATTACTAATTAAAATGTTAAAAACTCGGGTTTATCGAGCTGTCACCTGTGTAGCTTTATAGTTGTTCTCTACTTGAGTCTGGCAATAGTAACAGCCAATGAGTCAATTAAGCAAGTCATATACCTCTAGGTTAATGCACATGCTATGTTTTTACTGTAAAGCTGTTTCTATGTCAAATAATGAAGGTTTTTTAAGCTCTGAAAATGTGTTTCGTTTGATCAAAGTGACGTAAAAAATGTTGCGACGAAATATTATAAATGTTCCTCTTCTTTTGATAATGTATTACTGACACAAGCCTAGGTTCAGTCTTTACTTAACAACTCGTTGTATCTATCAAGTACTTAAATTTGGAATATAAGACATTATTTTTTCCTACCACTTTCCTCTCCAATATCCAAGACGGCGCAACACTTCCTTAATCGACTGACACTGATCACTTCATTTCATGTCTTTTTTCCTAAAAAGACTCGTTTACTCAAAAGCTGCCAAATTTGCACTTGGAACAACCATCACATGTACCAGCGCTTATGCTTATGACTCCAACACGGAAGCACAAGTTCTTTCTCGAAATGTCCGTACATTATACAATGGTATTGCGCTGGCTGTTGATTATAAATTCAACTTCAAACCACAAAAGTCTGAAGAAGCAGGCTTACAAATCGAACAACTACATGAAAGAACAGCTAATCGTGTCTTTGACACTTTTGAACGTAATGGTGGCCTCTATATTAAAGTTGGGCAAGTCATTGGCACACAGGCCGCTATCCTTCCCATAGCTTATCAAAAAAGGGCACGCCGACTATTTGACTCAGCACCTGCTGTACCTTTTGAATCTGTAGAGCGTATCTTCAAAGAGGATTTCGACGGTAAACATCCTAGCGAAGTTTTTGCAGAGTTCGACGAAACCCCCGTTGCTTCCGCATCCATTGCACAAGTACATAAAGCTAGACTGAAAAATGGAGATGTAGTGGCTGTCAAGATACAAAAACCTGCTATACAAAAGCAAATGAACTGGGATTTACGAGCATTTCGTCTTTTACTAAATGTATACGAACGCATTTTTGATTTGCCTTTAACATGGTCATGTAATTATATTGAAGAACATCTACGAATGGAGACAGACTTTGAAATAGAAGCAAAGTAAGCATTGAAATTTTTCTGACAGATTGTATGACACATCTGGTTTAGTAACTTCAAGTCGAATAATTTATTTCCCTTCTCTGCTATCGTGATTATAGTAATGCGAAAAAAGCATGGAAGCACATCCAAGAAGAGCCTTCGCTCAAAGATAAACTATATGTACCGAAGGTTTATGATGAATATACCTCTAAACGTGTATTAGTATGTGAATGGGTTGATGCTGTGCAATTGACCGACAAGGATACTTTACAAAAGAGCAATTTGGATCCTGTAGAAGCTATGAAGATTGCTGTAGAAGCGTTTGCTAGTCAAATATTCCGTAGTGGATTCGTACACGGTACCTTTATTACGAGCCTTGTAAAAGAAATGTTGAATTTATCTACTGACTTTTGAATGTTTAGGTGATCCCCATCCGGGTAATGTTTTGGTTCGTAAAGGACCCAACAAGAAGAACCCTGTCCAGGTCGTATTGCTAGATCACGGACTTTACATTCAAGAATCAGAGAAGTACTTATCTTTTCCGCCTAACACAACACTTGCATTATCAGCAATCAAAGTGCTTATATTTTTCATATTCATCACTTGTAAAAAGGTTTAGGAAAGAGTATTGCTTATTATGGGAAGCACTCTTCATGTTGGATCTTGAAAAAATCGCCGATATATGTAAAGAATGGGGTATCACTGATCCAAATATGTTCGCGTCTATTACTCTACAACGCCCATTTACGGGGAAAAAAGCACTTCATACAGGAGTAAAAATCGATATACAAGATATGTACGAAATGCAACTTCATATGAAGGAAAGGATCAAAACTTTCTTAAAGGATCAAGCCTTATTTCCGAGGGAACTGATTTTTATCTCTCGGAACATGAATATCGTAAGGGCCAACAATAAAGCCATGAATAGTCCAGTGAATAGAATCAACATCATGGCAAGATGGGCTGTCAGGGGCATATCAAGAGGAGAGGGAAGCTTATCTAGTTGGCGATCTTTTGTGTTCGAATGTACACTCTTCTTTATGAGCCTTAGCTTCTGGTTAGTTCGTTTAAAAGATGCAACGAATAGATATTTATTTGGTTCAAAGGCAAGAGGTTTAGAAGATATACTAGACGAAACGATGAAGGAGAAAGTAAGTAGTGTATTGGTATGATATTGTCAAAGAATTTGCTGACATTTTTTTTCTTTCCCAATTTTAGATGTACGAGCAATTTGGAGTTAGAATAGATCCCTCTGCTTTTGATGCCTAAGTAAAATAAATTTGTATTTATATAGTCGATATCATTATGTAGATATAATTCTGAATTTGAATAAATCAGACACCAAAACACCAAAGGCTTGATGGGCATGTCATGGAAGGGAAGCCGACGGTTTCGGGGAATTCGAATATTTTTCGCCGAACCGCACCGGACATTGTGACTCCTGCATTTGGTTTTTTTTTGGGTCTTTAAATAATACCTTGCAATTAGAAAGTGTTGTGTTCCCTCCCTAATTTCTATCCACTAAAAGGTAAACCATATACACTCATTGAAGTGCTAATCCATCCATCCATTATACTAAATGAAGTTTATTCATCAATAGTTATCAAAATGGGTAAAGAGAAGACTCACGTTAACGTCGTTGTTATTGGTCACGTCGATTCTGGTAAGTCTACCACCACCGGTCACTTGATTTACAAGTGTGGTGGTATCGATAAGCGTACCATTGAAAAGTTCGAAAAGGAAGCCGCTGAACTCGGTAAGGGTTCCTTCAAGTACGCTTGGGTTCTTGATAAGCTCAAGGCTGAACGTGAACGTGGTATCACCATTGATATTGCTCTCTGGAAGTTCGAAACTCCCAAGTACCATGTCACCGTCATTGACGCTCCCGGTCATCGTGATTTCATCAAGAACATGATTACTGGTACTTCTCAAGCCGATTGCGGTATTCTTATTATCGCTGCCGGTACTGGTGAATTCGAAGCTGGTATCTCCAAGGATGGTCAAACCCGTGAACACGCTCTTCTTGCCTTCACCCTTGGTGTCCGTCAATTGATTGTTGCTATCAACAAGATGGATACTACCAAGTGGTCCGAAGCTCGTTATAACGAAATCGTCAAGGAAGTCTCTTCCTTCATCAAGAAGATCGGTTTCAACCCCAAGTCTGTTCCCTTCGTCCCCATCTCTGGCTGGCACGGTGATAACATGTTGGATGAATCCAACAACATGCCCTGGTTCAAGGGATGGACTAAGGAAACCAAGGCCGGTTCCAAGACCGGTAAGACTCTCCTTGAAGCCATTGATGCCATTGATCCTCCTACTCGTCCCGTTGATAAGCCTCTCCGTCTTCCTCTTCAAGATGTCTACAAGATCGGTGGTATTGGTACTGTCCCCGTCGGTCGTGTCGAAACTGGTGTCATCAAGGCCGGTATGGTTGTCACTTTCGCTCCCGCTAACGTCACCACTGAAGTTAAGTCCGTCGAAATGCATCACGAAACCCTCACTGAAGGTCTTCCCGGTGACAACGTCGGTTTCAACGTCAAGAACGTTTCCGTCAAGGATATCCGTCGTGGTAACGTCTGTTCTGACTCCAAGAATGACCCTGCTAAGGAATCTGGTTCCTTCACCGCTCAAGTCATTATCTTGAACCACCCTGGTCAAATCTCTGCTGGTTACGCTCCTGTCCTCGATTGTCACACTGCTCACATTGCTTGTAAGTTCGCTGAACTCGTCGAAAAGATCGATCGTCGTTCCGGTAAGAAGCTTGAAGATGCTCCCAAGTTCGTCAAGTCCGGTGACTCTGCTATCGTCAAGATGATTCCCTCCAAGCCCATGTGTGTTGAAGCTTACACTGACTATCCTCCTCTTGGTCGTTTCGCCGTCCGTGATATGCGTCAAACCGTCGCTGTCGGTGTCATCAAGGCCGTTGAAAAGGTCGATAAGGCCGGTAAGGTCACCAAGGCCGCTACTAAGGCTGGCAAGAAATAAGCTATTTAGTTTAATATCTTGCATATCGATAATTGTTTTAAAAGTGTGGATAGAATACTTTTGTTGTAAAATAAAACATGTCTAGTACTTTGTATGTTTTACGTGATTTTTTTTTTTTTTGAAGTGTGGAATTGATTATGGTTATGGATGGCTTCAAACTTGATCTGTTAGAAATCTTAAGTCAACTAAATTTAAAAACACTGGCTTCATTTTGATCATCTGATGTGTCTTGGAAGAAAGAAAATTCTACTTGTTTAGACTTTAATACTGCCGCTTATTAAAATTTACATCTTCGATAGTTTCTTGCCTGATTGAACGATCAATTTTTCACAAGAAATGTGTGAACAAAGTTATCTTTGATCGCCGTTGCGGATAATCTACTAAGAGAGCTGCATAACGAAAATGACCAGAAATACAGGCGCAGTTGGTTTTACGAAGTCGCTAGAAGATACAAACATAAATTAACGTAGCAAAGAATCAGTAACCCGCTTTATTTAACAAAGACTTATACTGTTTGCTGTCTACGAAATTATTGTATCGGGATCTATAGCTGACACTGATGTATTATGGTCAAATAATACTCAGGAATCAGAGGTTTCCGTAAAAGAACAGGTCTTCCCTTTAAATGGATAATTACTCGTCCATCCCAGAGCGTATTGATAAAATACCAAGCCTTGGATGGGCCGAACGCTGTTTACTACTGACATCCTCAACTTTACAAATGAATCAAGAAGAAAACACATTGCACCCATTTGCGAGCAATCTGCCATTTGCTCTGCTCCCAATCTTTGTCGATTAGTACTTTAGACTATGGAAGGAATGATTCTTTAGTAAAATTCTATACTCAATTGTGCACGATAATCTTGACCAGTTAATTGGGAAAGAAGCTGAAAATTGGAGGCTAAGATAAAATTTGTAAGCAATAGTGAAATTCAATTGCACAAGATAAAGCAATGCCTGGAAAAAGGAGATGAAGCGTCAAAAAAAAAAGCCATTAAGCTATGTGGAAGCTACTTTGGGATTCTTGCAACGACAGAAAAGAAAATACTGTGAAGCAATCGAAACAACGCCAATTGAAGAGACTCCTCCTTTGGTTTATCTCAACAAAACAAGACAACTAAGCACTGTAGAACTTGAGAATGAAGTGCATAATGCAGAATTATATGATTTCGACCTACGTTTCAAAAAAACAACGAGAATCAATTGGAAAGAATGCTTCAACAAAGGACATCTTGAAAATATTGAGTCAATTAAGCAATTCAATACTAGTGAGAGTCTACGAAGTTACTATAATAGAAAATTTAAATAAACAATTTTATTATAGTTCATCTTTACATAACATGACTTTCTCATTGCTTGTGTTAGCAATCATAATATCCAATAATTAATGGATGGTGTTTTAATTTACCCTTGTTGAGCCTACCATCCTTTGATGACACTAATATACACTGCTTTGCCCAAAATGCACATGGTATTTCTCTAAGGAATGGGAGCTCTTGGTGCTGGGAGCTTTGTTCAATAATTTTTTCATCAAGTTGCTGAGCAACGATGATCACACAAATAGGAAGGGTGTTATACCGTTCAAAAATATTGGTGCTTTGTTGAATAATTTGATTCAACTTCATTTCTTCAAAGGTCGTAATAGTATTGATGACTATCAAAGGTGGGGAATGTATAGGACAGCACCAAACTGTTTATGTATAGTCTCTAGAGGCTCAATAACATATGACCTTTAGCAATAGTTGCAGTTATGACGTTAAGGACTCGTTTATCAGTTAAAATGACCTTGCTGATTAAATCAATTCCAAGATGATATCCAGTTGGGACAACAAAATTATAAAAGTCTTGGTCATTTTCGTTTACAATTTCTTCTTGTATGTTATAGAGAAAATATTCACAATTTTAATGTAAATCTAATTTACCGCTCATTTCTAACAGAAACATTCATACAAGCGTAAAAAAAGGTCGTTGTAAAAAGATCGTAGCGTATTGTAGCGTGTACTTCATACGACTCGGAGCTGCAGATGAACACAAATTCAACTTCTAGCCGACTGACATCATCTTATTATCATTTACAAAATAAATGAATTATCCAAAAACAGAAAATATAGTAGTTATTTGACAAAAGAAATATTTATTATTTCACAAACGGTATGTTACCAGCTGCATTTATATCTCTTAGACACTGTGAACGCTACAATTGCTGTGAACTTCATGGTGCATTGTTTCATATGTTCCTGAAATTTTTCAAAAAACGATTCTGTCTTTAAACCCAATTTAAACTTTTTTTTTTTTTGTGTCTGATCGCCATTTTAGGAAAAAAATTTTCTGCATTCATTTCAGGCTTTTGTGCTCGTTGCTCGCTCTCGAATACTCCCCACATTCATTAACTGGCAATATCTTCAATACGGAAGCAAGAAAAACGATTTTTTGATATATCCGTTTTATTAATAGCTTTTATATTTGCTTAATTGTATTGTTGACAAACGATAAAAAATCTTACTGTAATCAACTTCGTTTATTTGTTCTAAATGAACGATCTCTACAATCTGAATGATTTCCAATCCGACATCAAACTTACCGGCTATTGCTTTAAAGCTCCAACTTCTTTAGAGGGAGTAGACAATATTGCAATTGCTCATGGCGTTAGGTAAGTCTGATCATATAATTTTTATGTATTATATAAAGAAAAATATTTATCTTCTTTCGCTTATATTATTTAGAAATCGAGATAAACTACCAGTTGTAGCTAAATTGTCACACCAGCCATTACGATTAGAAAGAGAGTATCATATTGTACAACGGTTGTATAGGCAAAGAACATCTAAGGAACTTTTATGTAAACCTTTGGATAAAGTTTTGGTTTCGAACGGGTTGACTGCATTTATATACGAAGATGTTAGGAGTAACAGATTAGAGAAATGCTTACTGAATCATAGTATTAATGATGGGTCAGACAACCATCCCTTAACAGCCCTAAATGATGTGTCCAATATGATGACAAATATTGTTGAGCCTTATTTTTCTCTCAAGGTGTTTCTCGACTTTGCGATTCAGTGTTGCGACTGTTTAGAATTAATACACAAGCACCAAGGTATACTATCATTTTCTTCACTTTATACTGGCTATCAAATGCTAATTGATTGAATCCTCAAGTTATACATGGTGAGATCCGATTAAATGCTTTTCTATGGCCTCACAATAAGCCAGTCAAATTATGGAACTTTGGCTCAGGCTCTCGTAGTTTGGAACAAAGTTTGACATCTGAAGGTTGGAGAAAGACCGTGCAACGAAATGGTGCCAGCAATTTTTTGCAAATGCTTATATACATGTCTCCAGAGCAAACCGGAAGAACCACATTTCAGCCTGATCATCGAACAGATTTATATAGTTTGGGCATCGCTTTCTTTGTTGCCTTAACCCAAACGCTACCTTTCTCACATAACAGCCCCATGGAAATTGTACATAATGTTCTCAATAAAAAACTGCCTTACGTTCACGAAGTTAGGGCCGACACGCCTGTGGCTCTTTCAATGATAATTGAGAAATTAACAAACAAAGTAAGTGTTGTTGATGATTTTCGCCAAACTGCACCTTACTAATATCGAATCTTGTTGTTTGAATGTAGTCTCCAGATGAACGATATACCAGTGCTCATGGTGTAAGGGAAGACCTAAAAGAATGTTTAAGAGAAATAAACAGTAATGACGGCAATATAAACCCTTTTCCTCTTGGAAAGCACGACATTGCTAGTATTTTCACATTACCTAACAACGCATGTTTTGGTCGCAGTCGTGATCTCAACCTCATCAGCAGCATCATCAAAAGGACAGCCTATATGTGTGGATCAAGACGGCGACGAGCAAGCTCTACCAGTATTACAACTCCATTATCATCCATGTTTAGCTCTCTAGCATTAATAACAGAAGAACCATCAGCATCATTTAAGAGGGTCAACAATCGCAGCGAAACAATGAATGGTAGAAGCAGCAACAAAATACACCACAAAATCAGAAGACACACCGAGATCATTGCAATTTATGGAAATGCAGGTGTAGGAAAATCAACCTTGGTGCGAAATGTACAGCAATTTGCTCGAGAGTACGGTTACATCGCTACCGCCAAATTCGATACGCGTCAACCCACACCCTACGGTTGTATATTGAGATGCCTATCAAGCTTCTTGAAGAGTATATTAGCTGAACCATCATCCGAAATTGAACGATTTCGTCGAATGCTCATAGATCAATTAGGTGTAGAAACCATATATCAATTACCAACCCTACTTGTCGATAATGTACCCGAACTCGCGTCATTTCTAGATCAGCCTTTACAAAGAGTATCTACAGGAAGCAGTGCAAGTTTAAACTCTACAGGCTGTGAATATGATATGGAGGGTGGTGAAATCAGATTGAGATTCCACTCAACCTTTCTCGAAATTTTTCAAGTTATGGTTAATTTTAAATTTGTTACCTTGGTAAGTGACCATTTATATCTATTATTTTGTCGATGAGTCTCTAACCGTATAGCTATAAATTTATGCATGTTTTATAGTTTCTGGAAGATTTACATCAAGCAGGTAATGAAAATCCATAGCTAGATGGCCCGTTCTTTTTGTGACACTAACAGAAAATCTGTATATAGACGAAGCTTCGATAGACCTTCTAGATTCTCTTATATCAGCTAAACTCAACCTTTTGATTATTTTGACTTATCGAACACACGAAGTGTCACCATCAATTACAAAACTCCTGTCAAATGAAGACTCCATTGTGAGCTATGTCAAAATCGAAAATTTGGATCAAACTGCTCTAATGGAACTTGTGCGCACTACTATGCATCGAATGAAAGAGATTGATTTAGCTTTATTGGCTCCCTTGGTAGAGTTCATATACAAACGCACTAATGGCAATCCATTTTATGCTTGCCAGCTGTTAACAACCTTAGCAAGAAAGAATCTGATTTATTTCACTTGGGAAGAAAGACGCTGGGAATACAATTTGCAAGAGATTGATAAAGCTTTGTCTACAGAAATACAAGTTGATCAAGATGGTGACGTTGACATAGAATTTCTTGTTCGTCGTTTGAAGGAATTGCCGAGAGATGGACGAAAATTTCTCACATGGGCGTCGTTTATTGGCAATAGTTTCAGCTATGAAACTGTGAGGAATTTGATGATTGAAAATGACGATGTTGATGAGCAGGCGGATGAAAGTACCGCAGATATGTATAGTGATGATGAAAGTGAAGATAATTATACAACTTCTGAAAACGAGGAAGTAGCAGATGAACCCATACATACCAGACGCTTATCGATGAAGTCTTCTAAATTTACAGATGAACGTGCTTTTCGTCGGCAGAAATTCGATGCAATCAATGGTTTGCAGTCTGCTTTGCAGCAAGGATTTATTCAAGCATTTAATAATGACGAATTTCGCTTTGCGCACGATCGATACTCACAAGCTGCTATGGCGCTAGCGTCACCAGCTGTCAAAGAAGATTATCATTTACGAATAGCTAATCATTTCATGGTACAAGATAAAGTGGATAAGTTTTGGGTTGCTGACCACGTAAGAGCTGCCATTCGTCTCATCGAAAATGTGTCTATTCGATCTGGCTATCGGAAGATATTAATACAAGCGGGTGATAAAGCTTTTGATTCTGGCGCCCACAAACTTGCTTTCAGTTATTATTTGGCTGCCCAACAATTATTAACAACATCAGAAGATCCTTGGAAAGATGGCGTTGACTCAAGATATACTGAAACATTACACCTCTATACACGTCTTGCGGAAATCAGCTGGGTTATGGATTACAATTTAACGCGCGATTACTTAGATACAATACTTGTGCATGCTAAGTCTGCTATTGATCGTGCGGCTGCTTATCGTGTTGAACATCGTTATCGCTGGTCTCGTACTGGTTGCAAAAAAAGTGCCAACATTTTGTTGGAATGTTTGAAGGAGTTAGGAATGGATGATATAGAGATGAATCCATCAGAAGGCGATTTGGAGGATTTATATGTTGTGACACATAATGAGGTGCTGGATGTTGGTTTATGCGAAATTCTGGAGTTACCTGTCTGCGAAAGTCGCTTAATCCGAACCAGATTTGCAATCATGGAAGAGCTTTGTATGTGGGCATATTGGACCAATGATATGAAAGCCATGCTATCGGTAGGTTCTCATTTTGTTTTGAAGACATTAAAATACGGTACAACACCTACTACAGGTGTAGGTTTTGTCTTTTTTGGTATCGCTGCAATGCAATTATTCAAGTCTTATGAGTTCGGTGAACAAATTGGTGAGGTTGGTGTCTCCTTATGTAATAGTTATGGCGCAAATGCTGAGTCCGCTCGTGCAAAATATCTTTATGCTACCTATCTCTCCTCGTGGAAGCACCCTTATCAAAAGTCAATTTTTATGGCTCGGCAGGCTATAAAGCAAGGATTATTAGGTGGTGATCGAGTACATGCTACTTTTGCACGTCTTTACGTCGTCAAGGGTAGTTTAATGTGCGGTGAGAATGTGTCTGATGTCTTGCGTGAAGCCAAAAGTTGCCTAGAAGAAATTGATAGTCTTGGGGAGACAGTAGGTGCTGCTGCAATGGCTACAACCATTATCCGCGTAATTACTGCTGTGCAGGGCAAGACAAAGCTGGATGAAACATCAATTTTTGATGACGAGGACTTCCGAGAAGATACCTTTTTAGAGCAAGCTAAATCAGGTCACTTGGATTTGACTATCCAACTTTACTATTACTATTCCATGAAGTCTTTTGTACTCAGCTTCTTCGGTTTCGACGCTGCGTCAATCAAATTTAGTTCGTCATATATCCATAAAGCAGATTATCAGCCATCCTCTCGTCATACACATTTAATGTATTTTTTCAGATGTATCAGCTTCATACGTTTAATCAGAAGTAATGATTTACCACAAAATGAAATCGGCAGCTTAGAGAAGACTAGGGCGAAATTGGCTGACTGGGCAGAGCACGCCCATCCTGCCAATGTAGACATGTTTCTCACTTGCATCGATGCAGAACTAGCTTGCCTTAACGGAGATCCTCTAAAAGCTCAAAAACTTTATGATCATGCTATTTGTCAAGCCAAAGAAGGAAAATGGCCTGTAGAAATCGCTATCTTTCAAGAATTAGCAAGTGATTGTTATCTTCGTCAGGGCCTTCCGTCTGTTGCTTTACCTTTGCTTAAAGAAGCCCTTTCTGTCTATCGTCATTTAGGTATGTATGGAAAGGTTGCACAGCTTGAAAAGAAGAATGGAGCCTCCCTTCGCGAGTTTACCAGACCAACAAAAGCAAAAGAAGCCAGTGTACAAACGGATCCATGTCAATTTTCAAACAAGCGCGATTCTCTAGGTCTGTTCCACTCGACAGAGCCGTGCACAGTTGATATGCTTCATCCTAGTCAGCAAAATGATAATAGTAAGACGTCTGATCCTGAGGATATGATATTAACTTTGGATGTTGTCGATTTGGCGTCTATATTAAAAAGTTCACAAGTCATATCCAGCGAAATGAATTTTGAGCTATTATTGAAGCAAATGCTAGGTATTATTCTAGAAAACTCTGGGGCTGAATCTGGTGTTATCATTGTTAAGGAGAACACGTCATTTTACATTGTCAGCTGCGGTTCCCAAACTGATGGTTGTGAAATTTTTGCATCGCCAAAGTTACTATCGGAAGAAGCAGACTCCATAGTTACGCGTATATCACATTATGCCATACATACCCAAGAGTCGTTGTTTATCAAAGATATTCAAGATGATTCTCGTTTCTCTGATTGTACAACTCAGCCCAAATCTTGTATTTGTACACCTATCATTCATAAAGCGGCAGTGGTTGGTTGTATTTATATTGAAGGAGCCGTCGGATCGTTGACTTGCCGCCATGAAATTGTCCTTCGACTTTTGTCACAACAAATTGGTATCTCTATCACTAACGCGCTTCTGTTCAAGAGTATACAAAAAGTGACTTATGCGAATGTCAAAATGATTGAAAATCAAAAGGCGGCGTTAGAAGAGGCTCGCAAAAGTAAAGAGGCGGCCCTCTATGCAATGAAACTGAAGGCTGATTTCCTTGCCAATATGTCGCATGAGTTGCGTACACCATTTTCTGGATTCTATGGTATGATCTCTTTGTTATCAGAAACTGTTCTGGATGCTGAGCAGCAAGATATTGTGCATACGGCGAAAGAAAGCTGCGAGATGTTGTTGAAAATTATCGGTAAAAATTAGAAAGTATATATATAAAAAAAATTTGGTATGGTTTACTAACTTCATGCGGTACGGTTTTCCATAGATGATTTACTTAATTTTTCAAAGCTTGAAGCTGGTAAAGTAGTCTTAGATTTGGCACCATTGGTGATTGAAGAAGTGATAGCAGATACGATCGAGATTCTTAGCTCTCTAGCAGACAGAAAAGGTCTCGATTTGGTCTACATTATGGATCCAGCTGTGCCTGAAAATATCGTTGCTGATTCCTCTCGCTTACGGCAAATTTTGACGAATTTACTGGGTAATGCTATCAAGTTTACTCATCAGGGAGGTGTTATCATCAAATGCCACCTTGTTGATAACAATATCGAAATGGACGGTAATGACGACCTTATTCGGTTGAAATTTGAGGTGATTGATACAGGTATAGGTATCCATCCTGATAAGCAACGTCTGTTATTCGAGCCATTTTCGCAAGTAGATGGTAGCACTACTAGGAAATATGGTGGTACAGGATTGGGGTTATCTATTTGTCTTCAGCTCGTTCGCTTAATGATGGGTGATATAGGTGTTGAATCACAACCTGGAAACGGTTCCAACTTTTGGTTTACTATTGTCGTCAACAAAGAAAAGAAAAAACTCGAAGATGCCAGTGGTGTAAAAAAAATGACAGCTTTGAGTTTATCACTAAAAGATCAGCAAATTCTTTTGGCTAGCCCTAGCCAACTTAATTCTGCAATGATTAGATCACTTTTACCCAATAATATGGTCAAGCATACTACGGATATGCACCAAGCGGTGCCTCAAGCTCTTCAAGGCCGCCACCTAATCTTGATTCTAGATTTACCAGCAAAACCGAGTAATTCTATCGCACATCAGATGCAGAGTGTTGACGATGATCCGGAATGTGAGTTACATATCATTCTTTTATATACGCCTTCAACAGATGGACATAAATTGGCAGCAGAAGCAATCAATTCCGCTTCCGAGCGCCGTGGCCGCCTTGTAAAAATGGCAAAACCAGTGCGACGAGCGAAACTGTTAACCATGTTAGAGCAAGTTCTGGATGAGCAGCGCACATCTCCTTTGCCGAAAATATCGACACCATTGGGAACAAAAATGAAAGACTATTTCGATAAGGATGAGCTTTCATGGTACGCTAATAAGCCTGTTTTGATTGCGGAGGATAATATGGTAGCCCAAAAATTACTTCGGAAGCAGTTGGAAAAGATGGGTTTTATGGTGGAGAGCACTAACAATGGAGAGGAAGCGGTTAATTTGTGGAAAAATCGACCACCTAATTATTATTGTATTGGCTTTTTTGACCATCATATGCCAAAGGTAAGAAATAATGTTTAGCGAAGCTTGAGTATTTTTGAAATAGAAATCAAATTAAAGCTAATATCGTGGTTTATTGTGTGTCTTTGATGGAAATTAGTGTGATGGTGTTGAAGCAACAAAACGGATTAGAGCTCTGGAAGCAGGTTCGAATAGGCGATTACCTATTGTTGCTCTCACAGCTGATATACAAGCGTCTGCAAGGGAAATTTGCGTAGAAGCTGGTATGGATGGATATTTGACAAAGCCACTGATTCCAAAGGATTTGGCTGCAACATTAAAAATGCTACGTCCTGCTATACAGAGGCATTATTGCGATACACCAATATCTTCTACACCCTCTTCACCGTTATCAATTATTTAGAAAATCATTTATGTTGTTTTCGCTTTTGCGTTGACGAGGTCTATATTCTTTAACTTATTATTTATTATTTAATGTTTAATTCTTTTTTTGTTATAATACACTTCGCTGCACTGTGCTGGCAATAAATAGCGTTTACTAACCGTTTTTCGTAAACTAATGCTAAACGAACGGTTTTACGATTTTTTTTTTTGTCCCTGATATCGCCGCCATTAAAGGACTCATCATGCAACATTATTTTTTTCTAAACACACCTTTTCTTTCAAATTTATTAATTTGCTATACCCTGATAATTATCTGCAAATAACTGTTTCCAACCTTCAATCAGCAGAAAAGATTGACATGATCACTAGCTTCAAAACGTCAAAGGTAGTCTTCACCACAGCGTTTATTGTGAGGCTCGTTATGTTCAGTTTTCCCTCCGTTGTGAATACACTTATGGAGTGTGTTGAATTATCGACGCCAATAACAAGCTTCAAACGCCGTAAGTATAAACCGTTTAGCTTGACATTAGCAGGAAGATCACTGGATTAAGAACCTAACCTGTCAGCTTTATACTTTTTTTTTTCAATAAATAAAAGTAACTGAGGGTGTTTATTTGTACAATCATAAAGTGGCTCCTTACGATGGCGGTGTCTTTCATCAGGTGCGTATATTAAACGACAAGCGTGCCTTAAGTAGCGAAGCGAGTAATAATGAGCTCATACACGATAATATTTATGATCAAATATAGCCTCCTTTACTTTTATGTTTATTTTCTTGCATCGATTATCTGCCTTCCGGCTCCATTCCCATTTTGTACAGCACACTTGACCTCATTATTGCTTATGCTTTGACTTGCATTACTCAATTAAAACAACAATATTACGATATCAAAAACGGCCAGTTAAAAGCAGAAAAATTACACAGAAAGCATATCTCACCTAACACCGTAGCTGCTATGTATCTGTTCAACCCTTTAACTCTACTATCTTGTGCATCCAAGTCAACTCAAATATTCAGTAATTTAGCAGTGGCCATGGCACTCTTAAGTGCCCTGAAATATAAGACAGGACAACAAATAACAGAAAAAAATTCAATAAATGTGTATAGTTCGCTAAGTATGTTTTGGATTGCATTTGCGTCGTATCTGAGTGTCTATCCCATCATGCTTTTACCGGCCTTACTGTTGATTATGGAGACATCGAAGCCTGTTTTGCACTTTTCGGGATGGACTGTTTGTCTATTCCTGTTATCGCGATTATTCGTAGGAACATGGGATTTCATTAAAGCGACATATGGTATTATGTAAGTGCAGTTTAAACGAAAAAGACATGAACTTCTTGGTCAACAATTACTGATTTCCATCTCCTTCATAGTATCTTTGTATTTGATTTAACACCAAATGTGGGCATGTTTTGGTATTTCTTCATCGAGATTTTTGATCAATTCCGTTCTTTTTTCATGGTTGTATTTCAATTCCATACATTTATTTTTACCGCACCCATCTGTATTAAAATGAGGTAACTTGATAATGGCATTTGCTAATGTATTGCCACTTGTCACTTGCTAACAAATCACATGTTCTTGCTTGACTATTTGTTAGAAACCAGCCCATCTTGGCGGCCACAGTACTATGCAGCATTACGGCTATATTCAAGAGCTATCCTTCCGCTAGTGATGCCTGTTTTTATTTAGCACTTGTATCGGTCCATGACGAACTATTTAAATGTAAGGCTTATAAGATCAATTTTTTTCTCCAGAGGCTAAAGCAGAGGAACATGTTCCTAATTGCACGTTCTCTTCACATAGACTGCCGTTATGGATTCTTGGTTTGTAATTTGTTCCTATATGCATCAGTTTTGGCACCGATCTTTTGGCATTTATGGATTTATGCCGGTAGTGGCAATGCAAACTTTTTCTATGCTATAACGCTAGTGTATAACCTTGGTCAAGTGATTTTATTGATTGATGTCGTTTATGCGGCGCTCAGACGGCAATTTGATCTAAATCATCCAGAAGCCATAGGAAAAATAGTAATTCATAAATAATATGATACTTGCTTGACGTAGAGCGTGAGCTAACGATTTAACATTACGGGTATTCGACTTGATGTATCAAGTTCTCCATCAGTAAAGTTCTGTTGAGCGGTTTCTTAAATGGTATGCGAATTACTCTATGCTTTGATAAAGAAGTCTAATATGAGGGTTCTACATCATGGGTAAAAATCTTGTCTATGGTTACAAATACCAGCGTCTTTTGTTCACTTTATACATGCATTTTCAAATGTGTTTAATTCATTTTGTACCTTTTGAGTTTTTTAAAGATGTATCTATTTTTAGTTGAGTAATATTCTACTGACCAACAAGCTTAATTGATAGATGATCTTGAATCTACTGCATTTGCAACTACACAAACTATGACTCTCTGATGTTCATTGCTTTGCTGACACTTGTCATTTCTTTCTGTATATATCTTACGCTTATTAATAGGTTGCGGAGTCACGTACACTTTATCCATATTCTTTAGGTACAATACAGGCTTGCACAATCATAAGTAAATGCGTTTAAGTTGATGAAGGATTGATACATTTATTAATATCGTATCAGTAGAAGTCGTAATAGTAATTAACAACAACAACAACGAAAATCCGCCATGTGGAACATCGAAAAGAGAGTATAGAATGTTATCCATACGAAATTGAAAAATGTACATAAGTGATTAGTCATTAGCGATTACTCTATAAAAAGTAGCAGAATCTTGGTTGCTGCTCCATATAAGACACTCGTCTTGCAAAAAAAGCAAGGTGTAAACTAGTTTTACTAAGTAACTTTAAAGCTTCTAAGAAGCGATAGTAGTAGAAAAAAAGCTGACTTTTCTCTAATTTTGCTGAAATGAAGCATTGACTGAGGTTTGGCGATACCATCAACAGAATCTTGATCTTTGTTCAAGAAAAAGAAGCTAACATCTTCCCAAGGAAGTAGACGGGAGATGACTAGCAAAGGAAAGAAAACAAAAAAAAGGTCATTAATTATAACAATTGTTGCTTAAGCGCAGCTTGCCCGTAATTTACAATGATGCTAAACACTTTTGTTCTCTTGTACTTATTGGTAAGTCAGTGATTTCCACTTCTTTTTGAAGTCGATAAAACTGAATTTTGACAGAGCAAACAACCTCTTTTGATGCATAGCCATTCAAAAGAGAATGCTTGAAAATGACAGCACAAATAATTGCTCAACAACTATAAGTATTTTATTCTTATTTGTTTAATGGAATGTGCTAAGTTATATAATGTATGAATTTTAATAAGTTAAGAAGAAAAGAGAAGGGAACGAGGGTAAATGTAAGGTAAATAAACATAAATACGTGCGTTGTATTAAAAGGCATAACTTTTTTAAGCTTCTTCCTTTGCAAGGTATTGCTGCGAATCACATTGGACAGCCTGAACTTTGTCTAACAATAAAGTTGACTTAACAAGAATGGTGTTGAAGTATTCAGCAGTTTCCTTAGATAGAGCTGCTGCTTCCTTGGTTTCATTACGCTTCTGTTCCTTTTGTTCAATGGCTTTCTGGATTTTATTTTGAATCTCCCAACCTTCAATCCGTAAAACCTTACGACTTTCGCGAGCAATACGACTACTTTGTCCTTCAACATAGTTTGCTTCCTGAACAGCTTGTTTGAATTTCTTGGCTAATTTACGTTCAACGGCATTACGCATATCGCTTACGACGTAGACAATAAGACCAACACTGGCAATACCAACTGCAGGGACAACCCAGCGACGCAAATTATTATGGTTACCCAACATATTGGAAACGCTCCAGATACTAGAAACAGCATCTTTAAAGCCCAACATACGTCCACCAACCATAGTGAGAGCACCCATGGATAAAGCAGCTCCAGATAACTTTTCATCGAAAACTAGGTCAAAGAAATCAGTGGCCTCAACAGAAATCATCAAACGATGTTCCTTGTACTTGACACACATCTTGTTCACATCGGCCGTCATATCATATTCACCCAAGTGTTCGGAACCCATAGCATGCAATCGATCGAGGCAGTTGCTGGTTTCTTGGCGGGCACATTGCTCCTCTTGACGTACCTCTTTAATAAGAGTTTGAACCATGGAATCAGCGACATCCTGAGCGTATTGCCAAATTAAGAAAATACCAGGGTATTCAATTTGACGAATAGCATCACTCACATGCTCTACTGCTTGATTTAATCTATTTTGAGCATGTCGTTGAATGCTGGATACTGTTGTTTCGGCCACTTTCTCTACTTGATCTAATAAATGATCACGCACTTTCAATAAATGTTGGTAGGCTGGTAAATCACGTTCTAACTCTGCAGTAGCGGCTGTGTAATCTTCGGAGGACTTCTTTTCACTGGCTTCTGACAAAATATTGATATCGGATAGTAAGTTTACCAAGTAGTTCTTAGCAGGTAAAAGTTTTGATTTGGTGCGGTTTTCCAGAACAAAGGCACGTAGACGTTGTTCGAGACGAGCAAATTCAGGAGCGTCTAATTTGTAGGAACCTGGCTCTAGATCGACATTTCCAGCACTGACAAAGTGAACCAAATCATCAGCATCAGCATAAGTTGCGGGTGATAATTGACGAATTTGTTCTAAAATTAAACGCTTGCAACGTTCCTTATCACGAATAGAGTCAAAGCGATTCACGACAATAAAGATATGTGTTTTCTCATTGGCTGCATTCCACAAGAATTCTTTACCCTATATGAAATAATGGTTAGAGTAACTAATACATTCGTTCGGGATCTTCTAGTATTGTCGGTAATCTCACTTACAGAAAGAGTAAAATGATTTTCTGCACTGACGACAAACACAACCACATCAATTTCTTCTTGACGGGCGAATACAGCTGTTGTTTTTACGGAGTCAGTATTCAAACCGGGGGAGTCGATTAAGGCAATGTTAACCACACCGTTATGGAGTAAAGACTCCTGCGTAGTTCTAGCATCCTTAGTGTAAAGCTTCAGCATGGCATAAGGTTCGTAGTCATCCGTAATAATCTTGTAAAGATGACGCATCTCTAATTTATGATATGTAGCTGGTTCATTCACATTATATCGATTGGGATCAAAGATGCCGTGTAATTGTTCTACACCACCAACAAGATTTGCGTCTAATACTTCGCAGAAAATACTTGTACAAGGCTGTTGGTCCACAGGCAAGACCTCTCGTTTCAACAAAGCATTGACGAAAGTGGATTTGCCAGAATTCAAATCACCTGTTACTAATACTTTAGAAGATGTATCGCTCACTCTATTGGATAATTTGTCTAAATAGGCTAAACTGGTCTTCAATTTTTCATCGAGAAGGTGAGCCACCGATTTTGATTCTAAGTTACTAATATCAGTTTCAGAATGACCCATTTTTAAGTTTAGGGCTAATACATTAAGATGATTTGGTATTAAACGAGGCTGTTCAAAAGTGTTGTTGATAATGGGTGACGTTGCTGTTGACGGTAGATGGTTAGAGGTAGTAGAAGAACGACGCTTAAGAGCTTCGTCTACAATTTGTGAATGATTGGTGTCTAAAGTCTGCGAGCGAGCCATTGTGGGCTTAGAACTGGGATGGTTCTGTACAGGATAGAACATAGGGAACCGCCCAAGATTCCCTGTCTTTAACTCTCTGGTCAAGTTTGCAGCTGTATTAAGATAGTCTGTCAAGCGGCGGCAGCTATCATGGTATGTTCTTTGTTCTTGCGCTGCATTCAACCTATGTTGAAAAGTTCTTGTCGCAGCGGAGGTGGTTGGTGAAGGTATAGGAGAGTGCACATGTGCTGCTGATGAAATCGACATTGAGGTAGAAGGAGACGTTTGAATTGAAGAAAATAATTTTGAACTACCCTTCAAGTCACTTGTTGTAGACGAAGCAGCAGTTGTCGAACTAAAATAAGAGTCTGTAGACTTATTCATATCGTCGAGAGTAGGTTCCGAATTTCGTCTTGCTATCTTTAAACTGTGTCCAAGAAGTTGTGATTGTGACATGTTGAATTGGGTTGAAATAGGTATTAAACGTTGAGTGCTAATGTAAAGTAGAACTTGGCACAATAAAAAGAAAAAAGCAAAATATGACAAAGGGAAATTGTCGAAAAACCTGGGGGTTTGTAATAGGTACTTCAAACCGATTGGCTGAAAGTGTTTATAAGTCACATCATCAGCTTCATTTTAAACCAAAATAGCACAATGAAGGGGCAGAGGTCTTTTCTCAAAAGTGCCTCCCAAGAAAGAATTCCTCCGGTCCACACGTCACTGTCCCGATTTTTATTTCAGATTTTGTTTCCTTAGTGACAATAGAAGAAGATGTTTCATAGAACGTAAGAAAACGTAATGACGAATGAAACTGATATATTACTCTACGAAAAAGAGTGAATCCATTTTACGACAGGGCCTTATTCTGCTCGCTCGCTCGCTTTGAGATCAATATCGAAGCAAACTGTAGAGTTTCCGTTCCTCTCCTTATTATCGTACTCACTCGATATTGACAAATCGCCAGTATACTTTTAGATTGTGGCAGCCATAGCTTTTATTATACAAAAGGCACTTATAGAACGTTAATTTACGGTTAATGAAAATAAGGCTGAAAAGAAACCTTCCAATAGAAATGAACCTAGAAATTTCGAATACCGCTGCTACTACAGTATTTTCGGTTTTAATTTAGACCTTCTAGTATACAAAATTGGATATTTTGATTGACTTATTTCAGAAAATTTAAGTCATTATTTTCGGACTAGTTACTTTTTACATTTGGACACTTGTAGTAAACATCTGAGGCCCGCCTCTTTTTGCACGCATTTGTTGCAGTAAGTTTCGTTGTTTGATCGGCCCAGAAAAATTACCTACATTCTCCTTAGCTGCCATTTGAACTGGTTGTCCAGTTGTATTCTATGTAAATGACTCACAATCCTGTATTTTCATTGACTGCTCAGCATCTCTCTTGATCTAAAATCGTGTCACTTTAGTGTCATTTTTCCCTTAAAGAAAGCAATAACAATAGGTGATTGTATAAATTAAGTTAAAAAAGCCTGTTTATTGTCAGTAACTGATGAAGTGATAAATAAACGTGTCTTTATTAATAAACGTGTCTCGATTTGGTGTCAAATTTTAGCGCGTCTAAAGAAATCTGTCTAGATTGTTTTTGTTGTCAAAACTTCTTTGTTGTCCAAATATAACATTCTAACAAAAAGTTTCAGTTTATAAAAAGATAAAAAGTTGGTACCTTTTCCCTTTTTTTTATCAGAGTCTAGTTATATCCTTTAAAGAATTATTAAGGAAGTGTTAACAGTGGATCATCAGGTAGATTAAAATGAGATCTCATCACGAGCTACTCACACCGACTGCACTGTACATATTTTGTTTGTAACTGAGTGTTTGTATCTTTTGAGTAGCTTTTTTATCATGCCGTCAAGAGAAGCAAAAGTTTACCTTGAAGCAAAGTTGAAGAAAAAGCAGCAAGAAAATAAAGAAAGTCAGTTCATTATTGCTGTATTTTGTTTACTATTCGTTTATGTACTCATTTAGAATCGTTGAACCATTAATTTCTAGAAACATGTTCTGATTGCGGACGGGAAGGACATGCCCATAAGGGCTCATACTTGTGTCCAGAATATAATGGTAACAGATAGCTGAAGAGGTAGTATTTCCTGTTCATTTTCGCTGATATTCTATTCATACGCTTTTCTAGCCAAGAAACGAAAGTCCGGAAAGGCCGACTACGAAACAAAGCAAGCTAAAGATAAAGGCAAAAAGAGAAGGCTAGAAGCAAAAAAAGCATCGCCATCGAATACTGTCATATGCAAGCACTGTGGTCTAAGTGGTCACTCAAAAGCTTCCTTTGCTTGCCAACAACATATTACTACTAAAGCGGAGCTCCTTCGAACAAACTATTCAGATAAGTATGAGCTTTACGCTCGGAAACTGCCCCTTGTAACCTACGTGGACGGTGTTTTTGATGCTGAGCGCAGTATCTTACGGAAAGAGCATGAAGGATTCCAGCAAAAAGTGATTGAGCTGTGCAGATTTATACGGGACGTCACAACCAGAGCACAGCTTTTCATGAATCACTACATTATTAAGAACCGTAATTTAACTGTTCAGGAATACATTTATGAACAAAACTTTTGGTACTGCATCTGTAAGCTAGTCTTGGGCCAAAAAATTACCAACAAAGCCTACATTAACCACACTGTGGCTCTGACGTTCGATGACGTTGCTACTGACGATCCATCCATTATATCCCCCTTCAAGGATCAAAAAATCAAAGGTTATAGTGATGCTATGGCGGCTGCATGCGAGAGTATAGCAACCACTTACATGAACCACATGGTGGAAAACTTCACTAAACGTATCAGATATTACTTGTATTGGGCATTGAAGCCTACTTTCCAGGTAAAATGCTTGACTTATATCTTCATAGAGAAGATTTTAATTGCCCAATTCACTGTCAAATAATAGGAAACAAAGAACAATGTGATTTACGGACTCATTGACTCATATTGCCTTCCTAAAATTTTGAATGATATGGATACTTGTAAATGGTTGGAGGATGTTGATATAACAAAACAACCCGAAGCCGATGCAACATGCCAATCATTGATGAAAAAGATGCCATCAACTCCAACAATCGAAAATATCACAGCAGCACCATCAACTTTTCTACCACCTTTGGCGTTCATGCTGCAGTTGATCGAAACGAAAGCCCTTACCGCTGGTCCGAATGACAAAAAACCCAAATTATTCTCATTAACTCCCACTGTGTCATTCAAATGGAAGCATGTCAGCATCAATGAAAAGGCCCTATGCTGTTTGTCCAGACAGTCCATTGGCAACGGATCCTATGCTAATAATCTCGAGATCTTCTTTAATGTTTTTAATTTTGCAAAATTCGGATATGAAACGTAAGGAAAAAACTATACTTTGCTTTTAGAACCTAATAATATTAACAAGCATCTGTTGCTCAAATAGCCTACAAGACCTTGTCAGAGCTCCAGCCAACTCTAAGGACATGTTCAATTGTGTAATACACACAGATGGCTTTGCTGTAACCTTTTTGTTTGTCCGTTCCCGTCAAGAAAAAAGTGCAACAGCTACACTCACTCTTGAGGATTTTACTCCTGCTGAAATCAACAAGTATTTCATGCCGATAGCTGTAGATCCAGGGCGTAATGAGATATTCACAGCTGTAGTTGGTTACAACACAGATATGCATCAAATTCGCGCATGTAGCAAAGAGGAGCGCGCTCAAATTGCTGGATATAACAGACGTGCAAGGGTCGTAGATGAAAAGAAGGTTGCAACTGGTATTAAAGAAATTGAGACCAATCTACCGACGTGCAAGACTGTTCACTCCGAAATACAATATAAGCTGTACCTTTCTTATGTATTGAGACATATCCAAAGCTTACATGAATTTTATGGCTTCAACTCTGCCAAATTCATATTTAACGACTATCAAGGCCGTCAAAGAGCTGACGAAGAGCTCGCTAACATGCTTCTGGATGGAGGCAAAGAGTATAACCCCAGAAAAAGAAAAAAAACCAACAAGAATAAACGGCGTAAAAGAAAGTTGCCGAGAGGAAGCAAGACAACGAAGAGTAAAGTACATGCAAGAAAAGCACAGAGGGCTGCAGAAAGGAAGGAAGGACAAGAGAAGAAGTTAACGATTAATGTAGAAGCAGCTGCGCAAAAAAGGTACGCATTCATTACTACTGATTCAACAGTAACTGGTAACTATATAAATACATTAACCTGTCCTTTGCAGATACAAAACAAAGACTGTTAAGAAATGGACCGCTGCTCCATTCTTTGAAGACCGCAAGAAAATCCCATTAGTCATTTTTGGTGACGGGATGAAGAACAAGGATTGCGTTTCATTTAAAGGCCACCCAGCAGGTGTGACAGGAAAGTTGTATCGTACTCTCCTGAAAAGACAGCGCTGCTTTCTTGCTGCGGTGGTGGACATCAACGAGTTTAAAACCTCAAAGGTGGGTCCCAAATTGCCAAATCAAGTGCCCTTCTCTAGAAGTAATGTCATTTTCGTAGGTTTGTAATAATTGTAATGGTGTCGAAATGAAAGAAGTACGAATTTCGGACGGCTCCAGCGTCTATGGTACCAAGGCCTGCAAAACCTGTGGTATGATATGGCAAAGAGACGTCAATGCGGCCAAAAATATGCTTACTATTGCAAATTTCGTATGGGAACACAATGGCCGCCCCGGCATTTTCTCTCGCCATCGCCATAACGAAAATGGTGCTGCAGGTTCTATACCGACGGCTTAAAGATTTTTACGCGTTTAGGTGAGTTCATCTTGTGAAATTTGTCACTGTACATTTCTGGTGTTTTATTAACTGCTGCTTGACGTTACTACATACTCAAACAGGGTAGGTATTCTGTGCTTTGGCACAGTATATTTACCTTGTTTGAGTAATAGTAGTTCGCACATTTGGCATTGAGCATTTTGACAGAAAAGGTATGATCCCAAAAACTATACTTTTCATCCAAAATAATTTTTAAATTAGTCTGAATTTTAATTGTAAAATAGTCTCAATTTAATAGCCATTTCGTGCGAAAGTCAAGCGGAAAAACAGTATCCTGAGTACATAACGCCTACATGCCAAAGGAGGTGTTTGGTAATCGTAAGTAGCGAAGCATGCTGTGGCGCGTTAAACAGAATAGGATTGCATCGCGCTTATCTTCCTATTTTTGATTACACATCTGCAAACGGATCTATTAGCTTCTTTGTTTCTAATGACTTGCTCTTTGGCTTTCTCTTCCTAAAAATGAAGCACTACCTCTTATTGACTCTATAAGCTTTGGTTCTAAATGATACGGTGCGAAAAGATAACTTGCGCAATCTATTTTATTGCAAGCGCAAGTAATCTGCCGTAAAGCACCCCAATTCTTTGAACAGTCGATCTCAACTTTAAATGTGTCGCTTATTGAATGTGGGTTCATGCATCGTGGTCATCTGTATAATGCTATGCGTTTTCTAATTGGCTATTAACTGGTTAATAAACGTAAGGTCACGTTCCCGCTTTTTTGACTTTGAAATCGAACAAGAGAAAGAATACCTATAAAAACCAAACTTTTTCCTTTTCTCTTATCAATGGGTTCTTTTCTATCCACCAAAAAAATTTACACAGAAGAAGAAATGGCCAACGTCCAACAGATTGTCGAAGATATTATTGCGAACAATAAGGTTGTCGTCTTCTCAAAGTCTTATTGTCGTAAGTAATTAAGCAGAAGAGAGAAATAACTCAAACAGGGGAAAAAACGCAAGAACAGCGGAAGTATAAGACAATGATACTAAATATTGCTCATTGCATCGCATAGCTTACTGCCGCAAGGCTAAGGAGATTTTGAAGCAAAATGGATGTAAAGATTTCTTTGTTATCGAGCTCGACGTAGATGGTAAGCACTAAGCATGATGGACAGTTAGAAGGGGAAATTATTCGTGCCATATGCTTAAGCATGTCCATTTCAAAAAATAGACAATGGTGCTGCTATCCAAGACTACCTTATGGAAAAGACTGGTCAACGTACCGTTCCTAACATTTTTATCAACCAAAAGCACATTGGTGGCTGTGACAGCTTGAGTGGTCTCGACCGTCAAGGTGAACTTAAGAAGTTGTTAACCCAGTAAGATTTTTATTCGTGAAGAAAACTGTTATCCTTCCCGCGTGAAACTGTTCTTGATAAAATTTTGATTATATAATATATTGTAAATATTTATCTTGTCAGTAAAGCGTGATTTAGTACCTGTTATTACCCTGCTTGTACTTCTCTTGTTATCAAAGCTGTCCATTTCCGACTGCTACCTTAGCTCAATTGGCCAGGCCTGATACTGCCACATTAAATCGAAGAATGCTTCTTATTGTTCAAATTATTGTATGTTACGGGGTTTCATTGCACTGCTGATCCAGTTGTGCTGTTGGACTTGATTGTAAATACTTGCCATTTGCGCGTTTCACTTTGATACGTACACATGTTGTCATGCTTTGATAATATAGCGCATATCTTACTGTTTAGTTTGTGTTATATTTTTAAGCAGTTGGTTCCCTATGGTTTTTGAAGAGAAATACTTCTTTCATTACTACTCTGCTCTTGTAAAGGATATTCAAAAGCAGGAGCTTTGTTGCAATTGATTTGCCCACAAGATCAAATTGAATCGCAGTTTCATTTCATTTTTTCTCTTTTTTAAGCTTTTTAAGCTTTTTTTATCTATTTTGCTATTGCTAACTGGTTCAATACTGTGGCTGTAAACTAGTTAATAGTTGCAAAAATGGCAAAAGAAGAAAAAGATGCAACAGGCAACGAAATGAAAAAGTCTCGAAAGCCTCAGGGTATAGTAGCAGTAAAATGTCACTTGGCTAATTTTGTAAAGAATTTCGGAAGTTGTTGCTTAATCAACTCTTGAATGTCACTTCCTTTTTCGACGTAGATGGAGCTTTCAGACAGCAACGGTTACCAGCTTGGCAACCTGTCTTAACGCCTAGAACTGTATTGCCTACACTATTTGTGATTGGCATTATTTTCTGTCCAGCTGGTGGTCTGCTTTACTGGAATAGCAAAAAAGTAGGTCCATTTTAAAAAAAAACGAACAAATGCGTATCCCCTACAGAATACCTTAATATTCATACGGCCATCCTTTAATTCTAGGTAGACCAAATTATGATCAACTATTCGTACTGTCAACAATACAATACTCCCGTTTATTTAGCACCCAGTCTATACGATTATCAGTTATCAGATAGTAAAATTGACATGGCATCAATACAAGCACCTGCCTATTCTTACAAAAATGAAACGAGCTTTCTAGATACAACTTGGGGAAACCCCAATCAGCTTAGTATTCCAAGATGTACAATTGACTTCAGTGTACCTGTTGCAATGAAGCCACCAGTATTCATGTATTACAGATTAACAGAATTTTATCAAAATCATCGACAATATATCAAGAATTATGATGCCACACAATTACAAGGAGATGCTATTAGAGGATCTACACTGCATACGAGTTGCGACCCATTAGCATATAATGATGCGGGCAAAATTGTTTTTCCTTGTGGATTAATAGCAAATTCTATGTTTAATGGTATTATACTGGCATTTCTGCGTGAATGGTGAAAAGGGTAAGAATACCTATTGAATATCAACATTTCTTCCTTTTGTTAGATACGGCATCAGATTTGACACGTATTGATCAAGGTTCGAGTGAAACTATTAAGTTGAGTACGTCTGGCATCGCTTGGCCTTCCGACAGAAAGAAATATGGAAAAACCAGCTATGCAATGTCAGAAATTGTGCCTCCACCCAACTGGTCTTTGCGTTATCCCAACGGTCAGTATTCAGATCAATATCCTCCACCCGATTTATCAACAATGGAAAGATTACATGTCTGGATGCATGTAGCTGCTTTACCTGATTTTCGTAAAATATGGGCTCGTAATGATAATACAACAATAGAAGCAGGCAGATATAGGATCGCAATTGACATGAATTTCGACACATTACAATATGGAGGCGAAAAATGGCTCGTGTTGACTACAACAACTGCTATGGGAGGTCGTAATCCATACTTGGGTATTGCTTATATGGCTGTAGGCGGTTTATGTATATTGTTGGGAATTATACTTACTATTCGGCACTTGGTGAAGCCGAGAAAATTAGGAGATGAATCATATCTGTCATGGAATCAACCAGGAGGTGGATTACCTAATAGAAAGAATCAAGTCAAACAACATCAGGATTAACAACGCTTTTTGACATAACAGTGACGTACACGTTCAATTTGTAGTAGTAATATTTAATCTGATTTTTTTTTTTTCATGCCTGTACCATTATTCGAATTTCAAACTCTTTTATTATTTTTGCTTTATTTACGCTTTCATTTTTTTTTTTTTTTGACATCAGTAGATCTTTATCACTCAATTTCTATTAAACGAACTGATTATTTTGTTTGAGTGCTCTGGTTAGGTATATTTGATTACAGCTAATACAGATATGGTAATGTATATATCTGATCGCTTCTTAAGGTAGCTGCACAAAAATTACATGACTTTTCAAAATACCGCTCTACAGGCTTCAATAATCGTTGAACTGGACTTGGACTGCGTTCTGTTAAATTAGTGTGTTAGTCAATCATATCAAACATGAACATGTAAACCGTTGCATCATTCCTTAACGGTACATACTGGTCAAATGTACTATTTGCTCTGTGCATTCGCCACTTTACCTTTTTGTACCATAAAAGCCATAGTATAGACGCGTTGCTTCGTACTTTATGGAAATTTCGTTTCTATACATAACCCCGTACAGATTCACGGAATTTTTTGTAAGAAATAGACCTAAGAATGCAGCTTTTCAAAGAATAGATTGAGCTATATATCTAAGCTTTTCAAGGAACAGTAATTTTTGTAATACTTAATTGTGGACTATACGTAACATAGCGCTAATATGGTATATAGCTTAGACTTTAGAATAACAACTTAACTTAAATACCCTACAACATAAATAGCAACTGCTCCTGCAACCTCTCCTAGAAAAAGGTACATAGCCGATTGGATATTCATCCAGACCAATTTCTAGTCCATATATAGACTTATGTAGGAGAGTTTACGAAGGTTCTCCTCTAAGAGGAATTAATGAAAACCAAGAGAACTGAAGGAGCGAGAACAGCACTCAGTAGCTAAATGCATGGAATCGAAGAAGAAAAAAATCCTTTCTGAAACTCCAACTGAACTTATTCGGCCGATCCGTTGACATACAAAATATTCTTGATCTCAACCTCCTGACTATAGCTACGTGAGATATTACTGCTGTTTCGCCTATGGAATGTGTTGTTCTCGAATGACCCTGGAAGAATTTGATTTTTTTATCAGACTCGCAATTTTCATAGACTCTGAAGGGAAAGTGCGTACAATAGCGCAAATAAGTGCTAAATTCGAGTCATATATATTATCTGTTTGAGGACCTAAAAATACGAGACTTTCTGGTGATTCTAACCTTAATCACTTGCTCGATCCATTAACAATAAAATTCAACTCCGGGATTGTGTTTCAAAAACAGTTGAATATCATTTCTTAAATGGTAAATTAGCGCCAGAAGCACACAGGGAAATAATATAACCCCTTTGACCGTAATATAAAATACTATGAAGACTTTGTCCATTGTGACAAGTTTAGTCAGCGTACTACTCTGTACAAATACAGCTCTTGCCCTCCAGCCTTATTGCCAACCTGGCTATAAGTTTACTACAACAGAAGGCAAAGAGTATCAGTTGGATCTATCTAAACTGAACAAGTAATCTCAGAAAAAAGATGAAATCAGAATGTTTGTTATGTTTCAGTCTTAACTGACAACGCGTCTTTTGCTTTCATTCCTCTTCAATGATGTAGAGAGTTCAGCATTAATCAAACTGAATCGACACCGCCTTCGATAACAAATGTTATAACACAAATCAATATCTGCGACAAACTTCCTCCCAAGCCCGACAACTCCAAAGACAATGAGTTCTGTGCTCCAAATTCTGTAAGTTTGTGTGCATAGTAGCATCTTCACTTCCAAAGAATACAACCTAACATTTGGCGTCCTTTTAAACAAAAAAGTATGTATGTAGACGAACTTTAATCACTAAAGATGACAAAGAAATCGTGTATACCGTGCAGACTATTGCTAGTGACAATAACAAGAAGTTAAATCCAGTTTTTAAACCAATTGACTCAAAAGCAGATCCTAGTGACAGTAAGTTGATTCTGTGTTGTGCAAGGTGAAAAGAGAAAAAACTAAACGATGACAGTGCATTGACTATCTTCTGTATATTAGCTGGTTTCGACTACAGTATCACTTTGGAAGGCGGTGAATATAACAAAATACCTCAGTCTGCTGTTATCACTTTAGAATGTGATCGATCACAGTCCAGAAATGTATGTGTATCATATATTGTATAATATCAATGTAGCAGCTGCTTACTTGGCTACGCTTAACTAGGACGACCCATCAAACCCTGAAATTGTATCCTACACAAATAATGTACTATCTCTTCATTGGAAGACTGTCTTTGCATGCGCGTAAGTTGGGTTTCTAGGATAAAAGGCTACAGTCATAACTGAAAATGTATCTTACAGTATTTTGATCGAATGAAATTTTGCTTTACAATAGCACCAAGGCCGGGGAAAAGGCACCCGATAATAATGATGGAGATAAAAAGGAGAACGGCAATAGCGGTAATGACGGCGAGGTAAAGAAGGGAATGTCAGGTATTGGCATTTTCTTCACCATTATTATGGTTTTGGGTGCAGTTTATTTTGTCGCAGGAGCAATCTACAATTTCAAGATGTATAATGCAAGAGGTTTAGATCTTATCCCCCATCGAGGTAATATTCTCGAGTAACGATTAGTTAAAGTCATTACAGGTTACTCATGATTTTCTTTTGTTAAAATTTGTCAGATTTCTGGCTGGACCTTCCCTATTTAATCAAGGTAATCTTACAGTAGTCTTGCTAATATTCAGTCGATATTCAGCTAATGATAAATCTTATTATTCTTTCCAAATCTCATAGGACCTTATTGCTCACGTTATCGATTCTGTTATGTCGCGTCGTCGCGGTAGTGGAGGCTACGTTTCTGTTTAGATGATTCCAATACTTTTTTTATTTGCTGGTACTCTAATTAATAAATTATTTTTCTCCAGCAAAAGCTGGGATAATGGACGAGTGGTATATTTTGATTTTATTTCCTAAGTTTTATTATTGTACAAACGAACAAAGGGGAATATTATAGGATATTGTTTGATAGGTATGGGTTGTCGGTGACTACTCTTATAGTCGCATAGCTGGTGACACATCTATAGCCGTTGAAGCTACAGTTTTTGGTCGAAGCAGAGCTAAAGAAGATTGTTTTCTGACTCTTTGTTGCCGAGGCTGCTGCTTTTCGCTATTGTCATATTTATTATTATTACCAGTTTCTACAGTCTTACTGTCAATTGAGTCATCGTCTTTCTCGTCTATTTCAGAGTAAGTGACATGAACTGTTGATGAATGAAAGTCGGATGAGGTACCAAGCAGTGAAGTTGAATTTGAAGGGGTGACAATAAGATTAGATGTAGTGATTGTACTAGCAACAGTTTGTGTGTCATCTATGCCTGTTATACCGGCTACTGTTAGCTTACGAGATAGCAAATTTGTATTATTACTAATGCGGTCGTCGGTCGTCATTGAAGAAGGAGACGAGCTCAGATACGAATCGTCGGGGGAAGCAGACAAGCTATTGCTGTTTGCGAGCAGTAATATATTCGAAGTATTGTGGTCACTGCTACTGGTACTGCTAAGGGACGTAGTAATGCTGCTATCGCTACTACTTACGTTCTCTGTAACATAAGATGATTGTTGTCTCATAGTTGGCTTTTTGGTTGGTTCGCACTGCTGTGTATTGCTATCGAAATTCTTTGTGGAGACTTGATTAAGTGTAGTAGACGAGCGGCATAATTGTTCATTTTGCGATCGATCAGGCACAGCTGATGAAAAAAGTTCTGGTAACGATCTAGCAGTAGTAATAAGTGCTTCATCTTTAACCTTTTGTTGTTGGCGCTCTTCTTTTTTCAGTTTGTTGTTATTAGAGGTACGTTCACTGTTATTATTCTTATTCTTCATTATCGGAATAGGTGCTGATTTCACTGATAAACTTTCTTTGGCGGATGAAGCAGTTTCACTTGTTTGCGGTTCGAAATTATGCTCTCCTTTGCTTGGTATGTCTTCTGCTTGTGTTTTCTTTTCAAAAATACCACCTACCCCATCCTCCGTTGGAAAAAATGTGATATCGTCAAAATGAGGAATAACCATTGTCTCAACAATCAATTCTTGAATTTTGCTTTCAATTGCCTTGACAACGACGGAATATCCTACTCTCTTTTCCCATACTACAGGTTCCACCTTCCAGTCCATGGAAGGACACTCATAGAACCCATACCAAAAGCGATTGGTGGGTGGTTCTTTAATCTTGATAGCCAGTTTGCCCTTGATCTCGTTTAATGTAATGCTCAGCACTAGATCGATGGTCAGTGGCTTTAGCCGATCAGAATATTTCCATACTAATACTGTTTCGATTTCAATACGGAATGCTCCACGATATTGAAGGTAGGCTTCGGCTGTCATTTCACCTGTAGGGCTCAGGTTCAGTAATTTAGGTTGAGTGATGGCGGGAATACCATGACCTGGATCAACAGATCGTACGGTGATTTCTCCCAAAAATGGAGGGCGTTTGGCATTGATTTTGTCTAACTTTGTGATTACTTTCTTATAAAGAACATGCTGGATATCTTTCGTACGGTATATCCCCAGAAAAATACGGCCGAAAAGCGCATTGAACCATTGCGTTTGAAAATGATGTTCGTTGCTATATACAGTTTTAATAAGGTCATTCATAGCTGCTTGTTCAAAGTGAGTTTTGTCGGTGGTGGCGGAAGTATTAGTGGCATGTAAAAATGCACAGTACCAATCCTCTTTGTCAATGCATTTACTACAATTTATAAAGTAGGATTTTTTTTGCTTTGTGTCGGATGTGCTAGCCTCCCGTGGAATCGTATCTCTCACTTCTTTTGATGCAGCTGTAGCAGTTGTTGCTGTTATTGTGGTACTTGAAGGTTCGTCTTCTTTCAGTACTAACTTGATCAAGTTAGGCTTCGAATATAGCTCAAAGTCTTTCAAACCAGGTGGATGCATTTGTACTGTATACTGGCTTAAGTTGATCACTTCCTTACAATCCAATTGCTTTTCCGAGTCGTACAAGTACAATGTGTTGTATTTTAATACCGAAAAGTACATATGATTGTCATCATTATTGATGTTACTATTGCTGGTAATACTACTACCGTCTCCGCCTCTCTGCTTATTCATGCTGGTTGATATGTAATTCTTGACCATGAGACCAATGGACAGAGACAGTAATGATTGTTCTTCTTGTGTCAAGACTTTCAACCAACCTACTTTATAGAGAGATACTGCTGAAGTAGTGTCTGAATGCAATGGTGGCATGTCGTCATTGTGAGTAACGTTTGTGGAAGATCTCTCAAACAGCGATGCCTTCTCGTTCGTCCCATCAGAAATAGCAAATCGTTTTCCTTGCTTGCCTTTTGATGAAGCGCTGGTGAAATATAAACGAAACGCTGAAGTCAACGGTTTGTAAACTTGGATATATACAATAAAGAGGGAATATAGAAGTAGACCGGTTAAAGGTATCATCGTGAGCCCACCCAATACATAGGCAAGCATAAATCTGAATGAAACAAGCATCATAAAATGCCTTTTTCTAAGTCATTAAAATGATGAAACTATAGGAATATCAAAAATAAAAAAGATGAAGCGGTAGAGTGATTGTATTATTTTTATCAGCAAAGAAACAAATATAGAAAATTTGAAAGGAAAAAAAAAAGGAAAATAAAAAGCAGTTATCAGCACTTGATAGAAGGAAAGGGACAAATGGTGCCTATAAAAGGAGACTACCATCATCAATCCATTGGTAATTCGTCACAGCTTGTGATCTTAAGCCTTGTTTTGATTATTTCCTATTCTTTGTTAGAGTCTAACAATTTTATTACCCTTTTTTTTTTTTTCATCTGCTTGCATCCGTTACAACAAAAACTTGTAATTAGCCTGTCTGCTATTGAAATAAAGAAACAAAGTTGCATGAAATCGGAAGTAGTTATATGGAATTAGAAAAAGGGGCACAGAAATTTTTATCATCATGAGCGCATTGTCTGTCTACGTTATACTTACCTTAGATCCAGATTCTTATCACATTGACTGCACTGTTTACTATTTCTAAGAGTACTGTCCTGCATATCGGCTGTTCCGAGATTGCTGGTTAAAGCTGATCATATGGTTCGTATAGTCATCACTTGCTATTATTAAATTTTGTTGATAGTAGTATATCAATATTAGAAGGTTCATGTAAAATGTGATTAAGGAATAATGACGCTTCAATGTAGCCTCTGTAGTCAAAATGGTAAGCCAATCATTTTGGTATAGAGAAGGTTTTTTGGATCTTTATTTACACGTTATTAAATAATCATATTATTCACAAGCTAAGGAAATAATACTCGTTCCGGTAAGTATGAATAAAAAGTAGGTGTGTAAAAAGTAAGAATAGTAGTAATAATAAAGGAAGAACAAAAATTAATTATTTTTTTTTTTTGTTGAATATTCAATTTCAAATACATGTGTTGAAAGACATAAATAAGAGGTGAGATTCGGATACTCATTGTTATGTAAATACTCGGGCATACTTGTTAGAAGCACATGCGTATGAGTGTGTTTGTGTATGCGTGCGTATGCGTATATATGCGTGCGTAAGTGTGTAAGTTTTTATAGGATGGTGTTAAACAAAGTGTTATTTATTACTGTTTTTCAACGGTGACTGTGTTGTCATTGGTGGAACTAGTGTCGAATCATCTGGTATTGAGGCTGCAGATGCTGGTTTCATCACTTTTAATACCATTGTTGAGATTGCTTACAGACCCAGGTGAAGTTGAAGTGCCGGAAGAGGATGATGTTGTAGAAGACGATGTCGTTCGAGGATGACAGTACGTCCTTAAAGCTTCAGCAAGCACCTTTTGATTTAAAGGCTTAGTCAAGTAACCATCCATACCTGCGCTGATACAAATCTGCTTTGCACTTTCTTGTACATCAGCTGTCAGTGCGACAATGGGGAAACGGTATGTTCTTCCTTCCTCCTTTTCAATTTCACGAATTTGTTTTGTGGCAGCTACACCATCACACTATTTTTTTAAAAAATATAGGAAATTCAGAAATCAAAAACCAACGTAGCATCTTGAAGATCTCTGAGTCTTACCTTGGGCATGTGATGATCGAAGAAGCCCATGATAAAATATCCATCAGGTTGATTGGCCCATGCATTTACCGCTTCTAAACCATTATTAGCACACTCAACAGTAAAGCCTAGTCGTGTCAATTGCTTGAGTAATAATTTTTGTGCAACAGGATTATCTAGATACCAAAAAAAAAAAAATAAAAAAAAAAATAGAAGATCCGTTTTATTAGTCTGCACCACAACCAATGGCACGGGTACTTTGTTGTTTAGGTTACCTTCAGCAATCAATATATGCATTGTACTGAATAAAGCTCGCTCATCACTTGTAATCAGTTCAACAGTATTAGGTCGTACATTGGGTGTCGTGATGCTTGGTGATTTCCGGTTTAATACTTCTGCAATGGTTCGAAGTAATTTGATACGTCTCAATGGAACTGCCATACGAATAGCTTTACAAGAGAGTTTTTGATTTGATATATGCTCAATCAGACCGGAATTGCCCTTGACAGGACCTCCTGCCGGGTAATTCATGATGACGATCAGTGCATCTTTGTTCATCTTACTCGCTTCTTCTAGCCATGCAGGTGAGGACGTGGAGGAGGATGTAGAATGATCTGGGTTCATGAATAGCCCAACAATAATAACGTCGTACTTCTGGCTCCTCAATTTTTGTTTGAAGTCGCTGATTTGATTGACACCATCCAATGGCAAGCCATTTAACAGGAACCGAATCATATCAATGGTCGCCGGGTATTTTGAAATCGCCAAGAATTTTAATGGTGCGAGGCAACGGGTCAAAGCTTGTCGTTCTTCGCTATAGAAATCAGCTTGTAAGCCCTTATGAGGTTGGGAACGAAGCTTGTTCACACGAACACTAAAGTAAAAGTCGGAACCCTTGCCAGGTACACTAGATACATTGATGGAACCAGACATGAGTTCCACCAATTGTAGACAGATGGATAGGCCTAGACCTGTACCACCATATTTACGTCTAAGGGACGATACGGGACATTTACCCAAAAAAATAAATAAGATATTTGTTCCTCTTTAAGAAAGATGCTAAAAGCCAAAAACTTACGTTGTACTACCATCCACTTGTGAGAATGGCTCAAAGAGCACCTTGCGTTGTTCATCACTGATACCGATACCTGTGTCGATCACCTCAAATAGCAGAGATACCTGATCGCTTGACTCGCGCGGAATATGGGTTGTATCTACCGTACATTGTATGCGGATCTCACCTTCATGGGTAAACTTGATAGCATTGCCCAGCAAATTGATCAATACCTGCCTTAAACGGTTGCCGTCCGCCATGACCACCGTGGGGACATTGGCAGCCACTATGTACGAAATATTGATAGACTTTTGTATCGCCATAGCAATCAGCATTTCTACTACATCTGCAATCAAATCTTCTACCATCACCGGAGCCAAATCTAAAGTTACTTTACCAGCTTGTAACTTGGAGAAATTCAACAGGTCATCAATGATTTGCAGTAATATTTCACACGACTCCTTTGCCGTTTTAACTAAATCTCTCTGCTCAGGATCCAAATCTGTTTCCGCCAACAGAGAAATCATACCATAAAATCCCGAGAAAGGAGTACGGATTTCATGACTCATGTTGGCCAAGAATATTTCTCTGAGTCTTGTAGCACGTACAGCAGCTTCTTTACTCTTCCGAGCATCCTCTAGTGCCTTCTTTTGCATTTCAATCATACGCATATTTGCCATTGTGACACGTTGAACAGATTTGAAGAGAAAAGCGTTCGTGATGGAAATACCCATCTGTTGGCAAAGGAGACTAAGGACGGTAATATGACGTTGTGTGAAAATACCGCTAGAGCCTTCTAAGAATAAGCAGCCTGCCAACGCCGTTTTATGCGTGATGGGCATACAAATAACAGATTTATTGCCGACCCGTTCGTACCAAGGACCGACAGCAAAGCGAGCATCGTGTTCAATGTTTTGAATAAAGATACTCTCACCTGTATTGAGTGTATGGTGGATGATACGACTGGAGATAAGCTCGTCATTTTCGGATAAAGGACGAGGTGGATCAAATGTCATTGATCCGTCGTGCTGGCTACCATAAGCACACACGCCGTATTTCTCTTCTTTCACAATGATAGCGCCACAGTCAGCACCTGAATTTTCCAGAATAATGGCCATCATGGACTTCAAAAGGCTGTCAAATTTGACTTCTGAAGAAATAACTTGGGAACTCTTCAAGATGGATGCCATATCCAAAATATCCAAGGTCAGCAGTGTTTGCTCTGTCGTCACGGGAGGAATGGTTTCCGCAACAAAGGGTTCATTGATCGTATTAATAGGGCCCAAAGACGATGTACTCCAGGTGCCTTGAGGGCCAAGGAAGGGGAAGGGATCCGTTTGTATACCTGTTTCAAAAGACTCGACACGGCCGTCATCATAAGTGGCCAATAAGGCACTGTATTTTGTCGTCAAGTGATGTGCTTTACCGTACGAGCCATGATTGACATAGAGTTGAATGGCCTTCTTGAGCATGCCAAAAGCGACGTTCTTCAATCCGGAACGTTCGTAGAATCCACCAGCATACTCGTGACAGATACAAAGCTCGAGGTGCCAGCTTCCTTCGCGTGCTTGGTCAATGGCTAACTCATAGAGCTGGATAGCTTTACCGACATCCGTGGTCATTGTTGCTGTTTTTTCTGCGTCTACTAATGTATACCACATGACCGTGTTGATGCGAGAATGGTCTACCCATGGCTTTAACCATTGTTGATTTTGATCCACGCGTTCAATATACACGTCTATTTCCTCTTTTGTCATCGTGTCTCTTTCAGTGCGAATCTTTTCTAAAATGGCTAAAGATTGTAAATAGATAGACATAGCAGTGTGACGGTGGCAAGGGTGAAGATGGGCGCTACGTAAACAGTTGTAGCCAACAGCAATCGCATGCTCGTAATGTCCATAGAGGACAAGAGGAAGCATACGATAAGAGTCATACCAATTGAGAGGAACAATAAAGTTGGGGCTGGCACGAATGCTTTCTGCAATAAAATGGCTGTCGTTAAAGCCATCATCTCCATCGAAAATCTCTTCCGCAAGATGAGTGTATGTATGGCCCTGAAGGGCTTTGATGGTACGAATAAGAGACATGATCAAGATATTGCTATCAGCAGAGGAAGACCAGGCGTGAGTGTCATCATAGCATGTTTCAGCCTCCACCAAAGTGTCTGACAAGTTCGCACCGGTGAAAAATAAACTGGATGCGATGTGTAAATGAGAAAACGAAGCATAGATACGGTCACCGGCCGAAAGACAATAACGTAAACCTTGACGGAATCCAGGTATCGTTTCGCGATGATGGTATTTCCATACAGTCAAAAAGGTATTGTATAAAGAGATGGCACGACCCTTTTCTGTATGTGTACCGTATTTTTCCGCAATAAGAACACCCAAAGCACCCAATGTCTCACCAAATTCATAGTCGTGATGATATTCAACAGCACACAGGCCCATAAATACAAAAGCCACGCCAGAAGCTGAGGACAAACCTTGTTGCAGTGAGTAGTAAACCAATTTGGTAGCCAGATAGTAGAGTTCCAGCTGGTTTCCTTGCCAATAAGATACCGTCAGCATTTCTTCAATGATGCTCATGATGGCTTTCAGTTTAGCATCTTCACAAACGCCTATTTTATCTATTTCTTGAATTCCTCCCAGATCTTTCAGTAACTGTACGGTCTGATTGTAAACAGCATCAAATGCATCGCGTGAACTGGAAAATAAAAAATCTTCAATGCCCAGTTCGAGCAAACAATCGGCTAAGGATTTCGCGGCTTCGTCGTGCATTTGTCTTGAAAAGAAGTATTTGTGTTGAATACGGTAGGCCATGACACGATCCATAGGACTTGTTGTGTAGGTAAAGATGTCTCTTAGGTATTCCTCAGTTGCCTCATACTCACCGACCACCCAACTGAGTGAGACGGCGTTACTGTACAAGTAATGCGTGCGAGCATAGTTCTCTGGATTCCATCGTGACTGGGGGTCAGACAATGAAATAGCAGCCTTATAATAGCTGTATGCCATTTTGTGGGCACCCGAAGCACGCGCTTTATTACCGGCTTCATACAAAATATTCTGGAAACACACATTCTTTGTCTGATCCAATTCACGAATCAGATTGATACATTTCAGTAAGTGATCTGCAATCAAGAGGCTATCCTGTGTTTCTTCTTGTAAGAGATAGCGTGCAATTTTGAGGTGAATTTTTTCTCTTGTTTTAGGATTGGCAAGTTCCATAGCCGCTTGAGAATAACGATCGTGAGACCATCGAAACTCGTCGCTTTCGAGTGGTAAAATATAACCTTCTTGCAAAGCGGCTTGTAAGCCGTTGATGGGGTCGCGGGTATGATGGGAAGAGGATGATTTGGAAGTTCCTCGCGAACTCTGCTGTTGATAGCTGGAGGAAGAAATACTACCATTGGCAGGTCTTCCATAGAATTTGACTAAAGGATGCATTGTATCCTGTCCACCATCACCCCCCTCTTTTCGATGCTGTTGTCGGTCTCTCACACTCTCTTCGTCATTGGCGGCGTTACTGCTGCTTCGGTATCTCGTCAGATTATCCTCTAAATGTCGATGATGATGGCTTCTGAGTCGTAATGAAGTGTCCGTTCTGGAAGTCACATCGGATGCCACTGTATCGGTATCGGAGACTTCGGACTCAGGATCAGAATTGACCATAAGGTATTTGACTGTGTTCCAAGAGAAGGTATCACCTACAAAAGACGCCCATTTCAAGAGTCGTTGGCCATCCAGAGGCAGCTCTCGTAGCCGGTTGACGATGAAGCTGATATCGAGCTCTGCGTCATTATCAGCGCCGTCGCGAACCATGATGACTTGTTGTATGTCTGCCAAATTGTAGTCCCACTCATTTTCTTCCCAGTTGAAAAAGATCAACTTTTTCTTTTCAAGGGTAGCGAGCAGTTGTGCTGTATAGAAGGCGTTGCCACGGGTTTTTTTGTATACGATATCAGCTAAGGGCACGATAGAATCACGATCAACGTCCAGCGGCCGGTGCAGTGCATCACTAATATAATCCACCACTGAGTCAAAATCGAGCGCATCGAGATGAATGCTGTGAAAAGTGACAAGTTCGTTGGATAAGAGTCTTTCAAGTGACGGTGTTAATTCTTGATCACGGTAGGCGATGAAAATGAGAATTTTGAGTCGAGAGGCAATCATACTTTCAATTAATTCTAGTGATGGTTCGTCTGCCAAGTGAACATCATCAAGAAACTATGTACCCAACCATCCCATGTAAATAGAAATAGTTGAATATATATAAAAAAAAAAAAAAAAAAAAAGAGGGTGGGTTTTTTTGCTTACCATGGTCATCATCCTCCATTGTGCTAAAGCTTTGAAAACCTCGACAAATAAGTTATGGAACCGGATACGTGTTTCAACATTATCTAAATGTATTTTGCTGACTGGCGATCGTCGTGTACCAGCGGCACCTTCTTCAGAGTCTTCACTGTCCACAGGGTCGATTAAAGGTTTCAATTCAGGTACGAGATCAGCCAGTAATTCTATTTTACAAAATTGAGCCCCTAAATGGGCTTTTAAGTGATTGTAGAATAAATGAATTTCGTCTTCTGATTCTGACAAAATCTGCTGTAAAAATTGTGATAGGCATTTGATGATGACGCTGTAAGGTACCTTATGACGAGAATCGCATTTTGCGTTGGCAACGTATCTAATGGGGATCCATGGATCAGAAAAAAAAAGTGTAAAGAGAACGACTGATGCTGCACTTACCCGTGTTGTCTTGCTACAGTTTGCACAGCGTTAAATACTGTTGATTTACCAACGCCACCTGGACCAGAGATGGCAACGATTTCCACACCTAATTTTGAGCTTGGGCCTCTTCCATGATTGCTCGACATATCACTGCCGTCAAATCCGCTGCAATAACTTGGGGAAGCATTGGATTTGGTTGCTGTACCGTATGTTCCAGCTACGATACTGCTGGTGGTGTCATTGTTGGAAAGACGGTCTGACAAATCGTCACTCATGATAGAACTTGCTCCAACACCTGAGAGAACACTGTGATTGACGGTACTGCCAGTATTAGTGCCATTGAATGCGACGCTGGCACTGGTCATTGTATGTAAAGTTGAACCAGTCGAGTATGTTTTTTCACGTCGATTTCGAATCGATTTGTACACACCAGAAACACGCTGTATAATGTAAGTCATTTCACTGATGGTGCCTTGGCGACCATAGATCGTTTTGGGTAAAGTGAATACTGACGCAACATCTTTTTCGGCTAGTGGGAAAGCTTCAATGACCTATTTTGTGTTCAAAGATGAAAAAAAAAAAAAAAAAAAAAAAAAAAAAAAAGTTACTGACGTGTGTTCTGCAAGAAGGGTAGCATATGACATTCGCGCGATGTCGATAAGAACTATTTGGTGCTTACCTCGTGAGCAGATTCATTCGCTACTTTTAGTCTTTTAAGACATTCTTTCAAATCAGCACGAATTCCAAATGCACTACTATATCTATCATCGGGCGACTATATTTTGGAGGAGGGGGAGGGGGTAGGTGCGGTAAGGAGGAGGATTAGCCCTAGTTAGAAAAAAAGAAAAAAGCCAGAATATCTATTTACCTTGTGGGTCATCTTTTCAACAATCCTTGATACTACTTCAGGTACTTCCAACTGAAGTTCATGAATCAAAGGAATTCTTTTACTTAGAATACCGTTCAAAATTTCCAAAGGTCCACCATCCAAAGGATTTTTGCCAGTGAGTAGAACGAAAAATACAATACCAAGTGAATAAATATCGGATCGATGATCTGGCACATAGGTGGTTCGTCCTGTTTGTTCTGGACTCATGTAAATGAGCAAGTTTTGTAGGATTTCCATCATGCCTTTGTTGTTTGCAGTTTTTCGCCAGCCTTCGCTTGTTAGATAAGGCTCCATTGATTTGCTACCTGAACCGAAATTCCACATTTTAACACGAGCTGAATCTTCGCCAGTCCATTGAAAAGCGGATAGTCTAATTTCACCATGGACAACATTATTGCGGTGGATAAATTCTAAGCATTCTGTACATTTGATAGCAAAACGCAAAAAAGTGCCTAGATCGTATAAGGGGCCATCACTGGGTAAACCAGCAGAAGGTAGAGGCTGGTAGTAAGAGAAACTATCAATGCTGTTATACTGTGGTTGCTGTTGATCTGCATGTGTGGATGAGGATGTGGTGGAGGATGCTATTCTATGTACAGTGGTGGACGAATTGGTGGACAATTCATCGGATTGTCGTCTATTGTATTCTAAGAAATTTTGGCCTTCGTCTGCATAAATGACAACAGTTAGACCACTTGGTAAATGAATGTATTCCAAAGGTCGAACTACGGGATACGATAAACAATAAGAAAGGTGGGGGGCCATAGTATGACAAACTCTGTGGGATTCTTACCAAGGTAGGATGACCCATCACCGATCTGATATAACCTCTTCATCACATAATATTCCCTTTCCAGCTTCAATGAATTGGGTGATACTTTTGCAACGACTGGTTTTTTATTAGATATTCTAGGGTAGATTCAAATAAAAGGAAAGGGGGAGGCGCTCAATGGACAAATAGAGTCTATTGCTATGATGATAAGCACAAAAAGAGAGAATGGGGGTACCTGTAACCAAAGACTATTTCGACATTTTCTCCATGGGCTATACTTGGCACTGGAGCAGATTTAAAGTGATAATTGGGTATCTGAAGAGTGTCACCGAGGCCACTGACACCAGTAGTGATGGAATCACTAAAGGATCCTGTTGATCCAGAATTGGACATTACGAAAAAGCAAGGACTTTATTTTTTGTTTGTTTGGATAATGAGTGGTTAAATCAAAGAAATTTGGCTGTCTGACTTTTTTTTTTTTTTTCAGTAAAGCAACCTACGTTATTCAGGTGTTTTTGTTAGTTCCAACAATAATTGCTTCTTTCTCTTCTCTCTCCACACCCCTTTTTTTTTTTTTTTTGTTTCTTTTAAAAAAAAGATGAAAAAACAAAGCAAAAATTGCAGAAAAAAATAAAATAAACAAAAAAATAAATAAGAAAAGGAAAAAGGAACTTGTAAAAACGAAATAAGAGTGATACATCACACATATAAAGTTTAATGGGCAATTTTTTTTTAGTTTTTTTTTTTTTTTTTACGCTGTGGAACAAATGAAAAGTCTTCTTGCTTTTAACGCACTTATTGGCAATTGACGGCCCCTCATTTTTTATTCAGAAAATCATCGGTCCTTTTTTTTTTCTGACTGCCCGTATCCCCCATAGTCTGTTTTCAATTTCCGCTTTAATAAAAGTGCAAATCATTGAAGGTTAGTGATAAACGAAGTTTCTGATCTCGCTCGATATAGTTTTCCGAATTCAGGGCCATCCACCCGCAGAAAGCTAGGTAAGCCTTACTCATCTTTTTGTATTTGGGTAAATAAGATGGACCCGAAAAAGCTTGTTTTCTTTAGGCTTTTTTCTTTCTTTTTTTTTTTTTTTTTTTTTTTTTTTTTGTTTTCTTTTAGAGGATAAAATTCTATCTTATTGCAATTGTCTTGATTAGGAAAAGCGCTCAAATTTCTTTGGTATTTTACACAACAGAAATTAGAAGAACTTTTTTTTTTTTAAGAAAATTTTCTTTATTTGCGTATCAACTTCCAAGTTGTTTGAGTGATTCTATTTTAAAACTCCTTTTTATTTCTTTATAACAGTCTTGATAGGTTTACAGTAGTTCGCTTTATATACCCTATCAAATCATTCCTGCACTCACAACGCGAGAGGCGTCAAATTTGGATTTAGAGAGTTGAAGGCTTTCTGATGAATAGTCATTCACTTTTAATTCCTTTTCCAAGAATGTTTTCCAATATGAGTCTAAATCTTCCTTAAAGGCGTTTTCTGTACTCTCTACAATCTAACAAAATCAAAACAAAAAAAAGGAAAAATGGTATTTCCATAGATTGTAAGTGTTACCCATTCTTTTTTATATATATGCGTAAAAAAAAGAAGTGCATTTGTACCTCTTGACGTCCATCTTGAACCAAAGCGAGAACCGTCTCTGTATTTTGTTGTTTAAGATAATCTTCAATGTTGGTATCTTGGATAGGTTGTCTATATTCGCCTAGTCCTCCGAGATGGATGGTTCCCAATTCTTTGACTAATACCTGCGTATTAATGCCACCTTGTGCCAGAAAGTAATGTCTAGTTTGAAAAGAGATGGGAGGGCCAACACGTTAGACGCATGCTTGTTTTTTTTGGTTTTTTTTTTTTTTTTTTGGTAATAGACACACTGATCCTTTTGACTCACGCTCTGATATCCACATTTTCTTCTGTAGACAAGGTTTTACTGGATAATTTCTTTGATTGAGATTCGATCTGAGTCAATCCTCTTTCAATCGTAGGTACACTGCTTGAGTTAATCTTGTGATTCGTTAACCTCGATCTCTCTAAAATCTGCCTCAAAGACGCCGGTGATTGCTCTTTTTGTTTTAACTTTGGACTTTCCTCAGTCTTTGCTTCAGGGTGTGCTTGTGCTTGTGTTTGTGGCTGCAGGGTTGGTAGCTGTTGTGCATTTTGTTGTAATGCTTGAAACGTGTTATTATTATTCGGTTGACCCAGCTGCAACCCTGTATTTGAATTGATTATAGATGTAGCTGGTGTATTGCTGGAGCCGAATGCGTTCGTGGCAGGTTTGTTGAAAAGATTACTGTTGTTAAACATTCCTAAAGATCAATAGAGAGGACAATGAAGAAAAACTTCAAAGCAATGCAGAATGGTAGAATGAATGCGTCGTTTCGCGATGGTCGAAAGAAATGAAAGTCACCAAGAAATTTCCAAATAAAGAAACTGCAGGATGTGTACCTGTTAAATATGTGTGTGTGAATCATCGTCTTTTTATCCCTTTCCTTTTCATGATTCAGTATGGTTTTTCAAATACGTTCCTTTGTTACAGTACAAACTAGTAAAATTTCGCCCTTGAGAAAGGAAAAAAGTCAATGCTTCCAAAACGATAAAAGCACTAAAGTCGCAGTCTATTGGTAGGCCGCAAACAATTCTTGGTTTTATTCAAGGACTATAAAGATGCTCAGTGTTTAAGTCGACGACTCGAAGTAAGGGAAAAACATCTCAAGGAAGCCATTGCTGCAGAGAAAAGCAATACTCTTGGCTGTGGGGGTGCCATACTCGATGATCATGAGGTACCTACTTTTATCTTCTTTTGTGCGTTAGAGCTATCTTGGAAAAATCGAAAAAGAATGACTCATTCATGGTTCATCTGCTGTTGTTCGTGCTGATAAAGTCTAGTAAAATGAGAGGCAGCTTTATTATATATAACGCCGAAAGCGTTGAGGATGTTCAGAAAATGATTGTAAACGATCCTTATTATAAAAACAAAGTCTGGGAGAAATGGGAGATACTCCCTGTCAAAGTGTAAGTCCTTTATGCTCCGAGTACAGAAACACAAATGGCTTATACTCAAAACTACACCCTTTGGTTTTCTTGATATATACATAGGGCTGTCGGTCTGAAAAATTAAATAGATGCCAACATTTAATAATTAAAAAATGGGATATGTTCAAGAATAAAGCATCGAATTGAAAGCGTTCCATCTTATAAAATATATGGATATGTTTTCTCTCCGATTTTCATTGGGATGTTGACACTTATACCACTGACTCGTTTCTTTTTCATTTTCGTGTTCAATTTTGATAAATGAAGTCTAAGCACAAATGCGCAAACAGCAGCAAATAGCATCGCTCCACCGTTGATCATATTGGATCCTACATACCGCGGCCCATCCGCTGGCCAGCCAGAATAGAGGGCAAACGTACATATCAAAGCACCAAAATTAGCAATCGACGACACAATGCCTGTCGCTGTAGCTACAGAGACTGCATCTTCTTTTGAATTGGCTGTCCATGCCATCGACTAGAAAATAAAAAAAAAAGAGAATAAGTACATCTTACTGTGGGGGGCGGGGGGCGGCCAACTCTTTTTCAAATTTTTTACCAAAGGTACTGTCGGATAGGTGCCTCCAGCAATAATCATCAATCCAAAATATCTTGCTCCAATGGATTCTGCAAAGCTCAAAATGCAAAAGCCTATGAATGATACACAGCAACCACCCATGATGTACCAGCCCCGTGTTTGATAGCGATCACTTAATTTGTTGATGATATACACCATCACCATACCAAAAACGTAGGGAGGAATACTCATTAAACTCACATGAATGGCGTCAAACTCCCCCATCTGCTCCACAATTTTGGGTAAGAAATACCCTAACGAGGTAGCCGCCATGACAGGCGTAAAGTAAAGCACAACAAAAAACCAGTTCTTGGCATCTTTGAATTCTCGGATCACACGTTTGGCTGTAATCTTTTGCGTATTTTCGGTAGCTAATTCTTGTTGCGTTGGAGAACTGCCAGTGTTCATCAATGTTGTTGTTCTTAAATATCCTGTTCCTACTGTTGATAGCGTGGGCGAGGTCATCATGTTGTTTTTATCATGTTCTTTCAGTCGTTTTTGTATAGCGAATCGTTCGTGTTCATTTAAAAACTTGGTTGACCTTTCTGGCGTGGAAGGAAGAACCCAAATAGTGGCCAACCCAAAAATGAAGGTGAGAATGCCAAAGATAACGAAAAGCCATTGCCATCCAAAAAGGTTGCCCCGAGTATCTATCAGCTGAACAGCTGCTGAGATCAGCCCACCTATGGCGCCTGAAGTGGGTGCAGCAAGGTATGTAACACCTATCCGAGTAGATATTTCATCCTCTTTATACCATAACGTGGTATAAAAAGCTAAGCAGGACGGACCATCAGTATGCATCCTATTGTCTTTTTGCCTACTATTCATCTACTTACTGATGCCTGGCCATAATCCTGCTTCAAACAACCCCAACAAAAATCGCAAGAGATAAAAATGCCATGGATGCGAAATAGCGGTCATACAACCCGTCACTACACTCCAAGTGACCATAATTCGTGCAATCCAGTAGGAAGGGTTGACATGAGCCATTATCAAGTTGGAAGGAATTTCAAAGATCTACAGTATACGTTTCATTTTATGTAAGACAATTGAACAAAAATTGCTCTTTTCGCCCACAATCTATGGTTATCTTTTTTTTTTTTTTTTTACAATATATGCAACGTAAAATAGTCCAAGTCCAATGTTATTCTGCTGAGGTGATATACCGGCTGTATCCATCATGGTGTGATTTTCCGATTTATTCATCGTCATGGCGTAACCAACATTAGACCGATCAATAACCGACAGGAAATACAGAATGAAAATCCAAGGGACAATGCGCCAATCTATTTTTCGTAATAACTGTTTTTCAGACATGCTGATACAGCCACCCGTATTATTCATGTTGCTTCGATGGTTGATATCTGCTAGTTCAACTTCATCGTCAGTAGATACGTCGTTATCGGAAGAATGGCTGCCTTTATTATTATTATCATTATTATTATCAACATTATTACTGTTGGACGTTGCATACACAGCTACTGGAGGATATTGTTGCTGCTGATGAACAAGGGATGGAGAACGTAGCCGTATATTCTCAGCAGCTGTCTTACTGCTACTGCTGCTACTACCCATGACCATACATGAAAGGGAACGTAGTTTCTTCTACTTGTCTCGAGGGAAATAAAAAAGTATCTTTAGGAAGGAATGTAAAAATGGAAACCCACTTTGACAGGCGGAGATCGACGATTCAGGTCATCTGGTGGGTAAACAGTTTTACCTATAGTCAAATTCCGCTTTGGAAAGTTATGCTGAAATAGAAAAAGTAATAGAGTTGTGAATAAAGGATAGAAAACTTTTTCACACTATCGCTTGGTACACATAATTTCTTAGAAAGCCCCATTTCCTATTTTTCGATTCTATTCAAATGTCGAATAATCCAGCCTCACATATTTCCTTTCACCCAACCGAACATTATACATTCCGTAAATATTTTCTACTCTATCACGTGACAATGCAGTTACTTAGAGACATCTATTATTTACAAAATTTTTAAACATGATGTGTTAATTATCGTGAATAGGTTATATAAAGTTCAGGTGAGACTTTATAGTACAAATTATGGAATCAGGAAAAGGCCCCCTTTATTCAGATCAAGTTTTCTACTACTTAAATACTTTTCTATTCTAAATTACAACATCCGCTATCTTCATTAAATTATTGCACACCACCTTGAGTCGCTCAGTTTATATCAATTTTCTTATTTGTACTCCGTCCAATCATATTCACTTCTCTAATTCACGTGACTGAGTTTTAGTTACTCCTCACGTCAATCATATCTCCGCATATCAAACTGTCCGTTTGCCCAATACGGAAGTAGTAATGCTTGAGGTTAATCGGGCTGTTCTACTTGTTTAAAGCGATTGTAATGTACGGGACAATATATAGAATAAGTTTAGAGAAGTGGAAGAAGATGCTCTTTATTCATGTAGATCATGAATGAGTATTTATAATTAATCTGGTTGAACTATGCTAAAGAGCCGTTGCTTCTTATAAGCTTCCCGACTTTCTGGTTCTATCTCAATTAATTGTTCTGTTCCTCTTTTGCTTCCGCTTTCATTTATACTTTCCTCAGGAGTGTCTGGCCTGCTGATATCTACTGAGGATGTGACAAAACAATGTCAAGTGAGGGGGCCCTATTGTGTCAGAATTATCGGTTAGATAATTGGGAACCATTTGAGTGTGTATCCCTCCCCCTTAAGCGAACCTTAAGAAATTGAAAAATAGTCTAAGTAAAAAAAATTTAAGAAAAAAACTTTTGCGGTCGAAGAGCCTATTTTATTATATTAAAAATCCTAAGTCCTTTTATATCGTGCAAATTGCCCTAAGTTAACATAAACATAAAAAAAATATATATAAATAGTCATTTGTGTAATTTGATCTTGGATTCATAGTTAAACATTTTCATAAGCATAGAGGTAAATACCATAAATAGCAAAAGGGAAGAAAGACAAAGGAAAGGGTGCATGCCCGGATGGCTTGGACCGAAGGCACAAATGCCCGAGGGTTTTGACATCTGACCTACTAAATTGGGCAAGAATTTGAAGCCCGCTGTAGTGAGCTGATAAATTAGCTACGGGACTTGTCAACAACCAAGGAGCTATGGCCCAATGGATAAGGCGTCTGACTACGAATCAGGAGATTCCAGGTTCGACCCCTGGTAGCTTCGTATATATTTTTCCTTTTTTTGGTTATTGTGAGATGTTACTACGAATGTTTTTTGTTTCATCAATTTTGCAGTGAAGTTTAAAGTAATTCTTCAACTTTACTTTCATCTTCTATCTTTCTGTTCAAATAAATCGCACATGAATTTAAACAAAAAAAAAAAAAAAAATTAAAGTAATGTTCCAGTTGAAGCTCCCAACAGATACATACACTAAGAATTACACCTTAGAATTAGTTGGTAATATTTTGGAAACCCTTTGGCAATACCATTGGTATGTAACCATTAACAATGAAGCCTGGTCCACAGCGAATGCATTACAGAGACTCCAATCCTCTGTAACTTTAAGTATCACGTTACAGAATGTTGAAAACGTGTCCCCACCAGACATTACTTAAACACTGTGATGAGTACTGTTCATAATGTGCCGCCCATGTGCCTCTTTTAGCTCCCCTTCTTCTCCTCTTATACCATTTGTCTTCAACTTTACTTTCATTTTCTGTCTTTCTGTTCAAATAAATCGCACATGAATTTTAACAAAAAAAAAAAAAAGTAATGAAGGAAATCAAACGGTCATTAGTCGTATATGAACCTACATTTCTTTGAATAAGTGCATACATAATGTAACAGCTAAGCAAGGCAACCAATTGTTACCATTGTTTTCAACAAGTATGTGGTTTGCTTTTATTCGATCCGATATTGTTAGGAAAGTGATACTATACACAATGCGCCTTGTTACACACACACCTTTAAATAAATTTACAATAGATACTTCACCGAACCCTTATGCTCTTGCCTTAGTTTACACTCATAATCTACTCTCTACTATGACATCCAAAATGTGCTGTACCTTTCTGGTTTTTTTTTTAACTTTAAATAAGATAACGTTGCTTCTATATTCCAGTTTACTGTTAAGGTTTACTTCGAGTCAAGAATATGTGAACTCATACAAATAGAAATTGATAGCCGAAAAGCCAGAGCTCACTACGTATAAAAGTTGTCTTCCATTTTAAATATGTCTTGACCTTTTGTTACGTGAGGACTTCGAACCTCTGAAGGACCTATTATCAGTATCCTGTTATAATCTCTGACTCACTTCTTCAAAGCAAATCGTGTTATTGTCAATAAACGAAGCATCCTGGAAGCTTCGAATGGGAATGTATTGCTTTCATAGCTATTTTAGTAATTCAGTTTCATTGAATTTCTATAATAAGTAATGTTTTCCATTGTAACAATCAATGCTTGAACTGAATGGCTCTTCTGCTCTAATATCTACCTCTTCCTTTTGTGCTTTCTTTATCCTTCAATACTAACTCGTTTACGTAAATGCTGTTTAATTATTCTGTTGAAACAAGGTATCTTGAACCGAATCCGTATAGCAGAAAGTTCTGTGGATGTATGTCCCTTCGGGGCGGTAGTGCAATAGCATGTGCAGTTTGGATAGTAAGATGATTACTGCTTTACGACATCTCGCCCCAAAAAGAGATAGAGAAGAGGAGACAATTTTATGTAATGGCTTCCCCGCTTTTTTTTTCATTTTAATCCTCGGTTACAATTCCGCTAGGGCGTAAATACATATATTGCAACACTATGCTTCCAAGGATATACGCGTACGTTCATATGCAAGGCTCAAGAACAGAGAACGATAAAAAGTAATTCTAGGTTGTGTATTCCGTTAAAGACTAATATCGTTCCCCTTACATTTCGTAGCCATATTTTCATATCTTAACAAAGCTGCCCTCATTACTTTTGGGTCGCTATCAATAGTGTTCGCTCTAGTAGCTATATATGTTCTTTACGGATTATTTGTAGTATGTTGGCAATAACAGAAAAGAGCTGAAATATTGGCTGCATTGGAAATCATAGCTAATGGAGTAAATCTTTGAATGATTCTAGGACACGCCTTTGCGTCTTCAATCTGCAGTTGTTCTTCTTATGCTAATTGTACCCATCTATTTAATCGACATTCTCGTTAATATCTTTATTTTCGGCATTCAGAAACAGCTGTACATGGACTGGTGCTATGGGTACTCAAAGGACCATGTCGATGAAAAGATTCAAGGAACTTCTATCAATGGAACTCTCCACACCATCGATTTCATGCCTTCAACGCTCAATATTTACAACTGCGAAAAACTATGGGAGGACGAAGTTAAGTTCTCTGTTGCTATATTTGTCGTCATGTCTATATGCTATGTAAGTGACTTATGAAATTATACTATTATATTCTGCATTTGTTAATTAGATATTATGTTATTCCTCATCGAAGCTCTATTGGTGGACCTGTCTTTTTCATTATCACGAAAAATTGCACGAGTTATTTCCTGATACACCAGGTTTCTTCAATAGTGGCCTTATGAACTATCTTTATGCTCCCACAAGAATGTTGCCGCAATATTCATTTAGAAATGTATAGTTGGCTTTGGTTTTTCTCTGAAAAAGTAAATTTAATGATATATTACAATTGAATCGAAAGTATCGTTCGTTATTAATCACTGGAAGAAGTACATTTAATAAATATATGTATAAAAGTATAATCCCCCTCTTCAAGGGTCCAACAATAGTGCCTCATATGTACAGGAGCCGAGTTGTGAGTTGTTTTATCGCATTCGTTGTAAATGGTATTACTGCAATGTTATTTCTTAAATATGCAGTGGTGTTATTGATCACTACCCACGTTTGGTACCATATGTTTCATTCTTTCGCTCATAATCTTCTGTATCGACATATATTTCGCTACACAGCGATCTATGCACTTCTGCTCTCCTTTATTCAAGTCAGGTTCGTGGTATTTGGTTGGAATGCACTTGTCTTGGCAAGCCGTCATTATCCTAATTGCAAGAACGATTTATACTAGAGTGTCAATTCCAAATTGAAAATAATCTAGGGGACAGGTTACTAACCTGTTGAACATGCCCATAAAAGCATCGACCTGTTGCTCTGCTTCTTGCAAGTGCTGTGGATCAACATATGTTTGCGCAAAGCTGCTGTAATAACTCATAATTTTCGACTCTTGATTCGGGGCAAAATGGGAACTGGATTGAAGAACAAGGTATAAAAAGCGTGTTATTTCCCGACCGTGGCTGATTATGAAATGTTCAGGATGGAACACAAGCATCTTTTGGACAAAGATTTTTCATGGTATCATAAAAAAAAAGAGCAAATCAACTTTACTTAGTTTATCTAAGTAGCTATATACTACAGCATCTATTCGACAGTAGATTCAATTGTTGCAGTGTATATAAAGGGGAATTATAAAAGAATTAAATAATTGTGTACAATTAATAGGTGAATTTGTACTGGGCTTTGCACCAGGCTTCTTTGTATAGTATGATTAACGCCAGCGTAATTAATCCATTATATTGTTGTAGTTTGCGTATCCAATCCCACGGACTGTTTTCATAAGCCATATATCTCGTAAGTCCTCATCTCTGCGCAAAATTTAATAAATATTTGACTTCACAAACAGCTCAGACGGTTGATGACAGGTGGTAGAAAGGAATAGACTGTATGATGCGTATTAAGGTGCTGATTATTCGACAAGTAAGAGGATGACATTTAAGCAATTTAAATGACTTTATGCGATATAAGGTATGGTATCATCTTCCAGTAAAGTATCAAAATGCTTCTTCGTCCGTTCTTCTTCTATTTTCATCTCTTCAAATTCCGTTGATTCACTTCTACTATGTTTCTCCTCAACCCCTTTCACCATCTCGCGACCTTCTTTATCTCCTCCTGTTGAGCTTTTCTGACTCAATGCTGATTCTGTGCTGCTTCTTCGTCGCCTTTTCAAAAGCGATCTATGCGTTGACATAGGATCAGCAATTATCCTTTCGTAACAAGGATGTTGTTCGACTAAATTGGCATAATATTGTTGTAAGATGGGGCCAGTGGATGCTAAATGCCAATCTATAAGAGCCAAAAATTCCAACTCCAATGCGTTTATTTCTTGTGTTGATATGCCTCCTACTTTTGCATAATGGGAGTTCGTACAATATGAATCACACAATGCTTTCGACGATACTGTTACAGCTGTTATAAGAAATCGATGCACAGTCAAAGATGATACTGTGAAGTGTGGATGGAGCTCACATACACGATCGATATATATCAATAGAATCAATAAGCATGATTTTTCGACCGATGTGTACTTCACTATTCGTCTCAAATAATCGCTAAGCGATATATTGGGCGGTGTTCGAGAATGAAATCGCGTGAGATTGCTTGGTGTAAGTGGTATTAAATCATTATGTGATATCAGCCTTCCTAGCATATCAGCTACAAAGAAGAGAATGTGAACATTTGGAACTTTAGTCAGTGGGTGGAAGCATCTTAAATGAGGTGAATCGTTTACCAATCATATGTGTTAAGTAATTAATGTCTACAGCATAATAATATTCAGGTACTTGGATGACCTCAGGCCGTGATGAAGGTGCATTCATGACATTAACAAATTCCGAAAACACAAATATCAAAGCAAGATCTACAAAGATGCCAGGAAGCGAAGACAATAAGATAGGAAAAAAAAAAAGTGAACTTTTCGAAACGACTTCCACAGCCTAGCCTTTTTTTTTTTTTTTTTTTTTTTTTTATCCTTCGTAAAAATGACAATCTTTGTTAATTCTTACTCAGCGGCAAGCAGCCTATCATCGATTACATTTTACAGGCTAAAAGCACAAAGAACGATCTTCTTTCGAAAAACAATGATATGGGTTCTGTTTAGAGACTTCCGCTAGTAAGTTAGCTAAATATATGCTGGTGTTTTATCAATAGAATGTCGTCGTAATAACATGTCACTTTTTTGATACTGCTGGATCTGTTATGCAGGTAACAGCAGGAAATCCACTCAGATTGCTTGATTTTGGCACATGTCTATAAGCAGGTAAACAGGAAATTTTATTTTGGGCTCATCACCTTTTTGTAGAGTACAATGGGTCTTTACTTCTAATATAATATGAAATGCGATCAAAAAATACATATGCAAAATAAGGAGGAGTATATACAAGTAATTCTATTCTAATATCTAAGTAGAGGCATAAGATATGTTGGTTCCTTACTATTGTGCTTTTTACAGAGTTGCTTGACACGTGTTTTCAAATCCTCTTCATCTTTGTATCCTTTCAGCTCCTCCCAATGGACACCACCGAGAATCAGAACAACATCCAACCCAAGCTCAGTTGCTCCTTTCACGTCAGTAGCTATATTATCACCTACACAGACAATTCTCTTTGGAAAAGTACCATTACCAATTTTTTCTGCTTCTTCTATAAGAGGTTTCCGGGCTTTGTGCTCAATAAGGTATTCATAAATGCTTCTGAAGGGCTTGCCAAAGTATAAAACTTGACCACCCATTTCCTCATACATTTGGCCCACAAAACCAGGACAAATCAGTAGTCGTATGTTTCCATTTTCGTCAACTCCATTAGGAGCAAAAACATCAGGATTAGCACAAATCATGGGGATATTTTTCTCTAAACACTTGTCTAAGAGAGGTTTATAGTCTGCTCGTACATCTTCTGCACTGAATGGATTTACTGGCTTTGTTTCTGGGAATAATCCTCGTATTGATCCTAATAATACAAATTCCATCTGATCCCAATCGTGAACCCGTTCCAAAGTCGGTGCACAGGGCATATAGAGTGGCTCCTGCCAATCTGGATCACCTGCTAAAAAAAATTTCCCTTGTTTAAGGTAGGTAGCCGCGAATTCTTCAGGGTCCATCCGTTGTTCCTTTCCCTTAAATCGAACTGTAGCGTGGCAGGCCGCCTTTTCCACTTTGCCTGTTTTTAAATACTCAGAAAGGTCTTTCAAAAAATATTTGGTGAGCAGTCCACTTGAAAGTAGTTCACTGTAATGTTGAGTTGTGATGCCGAACTTGACAGACATGGCAGCATCAAGCTTGTCCTGCAGTCGTGTTGAATTGGATAAAAGAATCACTTGTTCATCTCGTAATTTTAGTTCGGTAAGTGCATCTTTCGAATAGGGATAGGCTTCAAGGCCATCGTGGAGCACTCCATAAATATCACAAGCAATCGTATCGTATTTAACTCCCTCAAAAATCTCGCGGAATCCTTGGACGAATTGCATGATCCGTATTTTTCGATTTTGACAGTTGCTTTTGAACAAACGTTAACAGAAGCCAAAAAAAAAAAAAAAAAAAAAACCTGCTTTGTAGGCCTTCAAAACTTGTTTCACTGCACTATAAAAAAACACTGTCCGAACGTAGCATATTCACTTACGAGTTGTATCAGCAGTCTACCTCCAGAGAGAGTTGGAGCATTTACTTGTTTTTCGAGTGCTGAATAATAGCTCTAGCAACAGCCAGCTACAAATACACCAATATTCGTAGACTCGTGCTTTGATCAAAATTTTACTACCGAAATTCCTTTTCTCCCAAATTGACACCAAAGCGGAAGACGTTTTTCTAAATCCTTTTAGCGAGGCAACAATGTTCCAAGTAATAAGTTAAATGGAACCAATATTGGTGAAAATGATATCCTCCTACTGAGGTTGTACGTCAACATCTGACAAATATCCCATAGTTGAAATACCAGACATTGTCGTTACCGAACATTTCAAGAGCGTTTAACTGTATATGAGTCATTTCTTTTCAACCACTTAATATCAGCAACTCACCTTAGCATGATTACAAATACATTTCACCATAGTTAAGCAACTCTTGGATTTACATCAATTTTTGGCTGGTACAATTTTTCAATGTTAACTTTTTTTGCGCATTCCATGAACATGTGATAATCCAAGAGTTAGTCTTCTGGAAGCTGTTCCGAAGAGAGTGCTTTCTGCAAAAGCCAGTCTCTTCGTAGGGCTTCTGCGTTGAAAGAACGAAAACGTGAGTTTTGAACTTTCCTACTCAGTATGTACGTTACAAAAATGTCTCCCACTTTTATATGACACAAAAATTAGTAGTGAACTTAATCTAACAAACGTTCAACCCGTCTCACTACACACCAGCAATAATGACATACATGTGCTGTATTTGAGGTGCGATGGTAATGCATTTATCTGACTAATTACTTACAATGCTTCACAGGCTAATAAAATACATTTTGATCTCAATATGAAAAATCGTCATATCCTGGCTCCCGTATTAAAAGCGATGAGTTTTAGTGTATACATATGAACCTAATATGGATTAGAGATAATTTATGTGAGATCAGTATCTCACATAAGAATCGAACAGGTTATATCCATGAGATGTATTCTATTCAATTTGTTTATGGCTAAATGACGTCTAGAAAGAGTGTAAAATTAGTGTAATTACTCTTGGAATGTATTGATTCAACAAGAAAAACTTGGTAGGACATTTTACTTCTCCTCAACCTTAAAGTAAAGTATTTGATAATTCACTCTTTGCTAATATAACAACTGTTTACGCCATCAAGAGCACCACGCATTCATATCTCTTCCTAACTAGCATATATAATCACTTCACAATACCTAAACTACATAACTGGTGGCTGTTAGATATCGTATTACAGATACAGCTGCATGATACTTCTGTATCCACCAGGATAGCAAACTATCAATCCACCAGCTCTAATCAGTTCTATGGTAGACGAGATTCAATGAGTATTATCTGCTCATAATATATTGATGTCAGTTAAGGAACTCGGTATATTTCAGAGACAGCAATTATAATATCTTTTTATTAAAAGGAGCAGTTTTTAGTTGTCTTTTCTTTTCTTTACTTTGTTTGAAAGGGATATAAAGACAGTGGTTTGATTGTGTCAAACTTTCGTGTTTAGTATATTTTGTGTTATTATTCCCACTTATCCTTAATGGTAAAGTTCAGCAAATGTCACAAAAGTATTCATAAGTATTTCAAAAAATACTGTCCTTGTGGTATTTTAATGCATTCTATTTACTCAATTGTTCGAAATCATAATCTATATTACTTCTTTAAAGTAATAAATCCGGGTAGATAGTCTGGGGATGAAACATCCTGCTATATGAGGATCCATGTCAAAATTATTAGGAGGAATAATGTAAACTAACAGTTTACTAATATCTTTTTTTTTTTTGAATTCATGTGCGATTTATTTCAATAGAAAGACAGAAGGTGAAAATTAGAGGTGAAAACAAGTGGTATAAGAGGAGAAAAGGGGCAGGGGCTGGCGCTAGAAGAGGCACATGAGCGGCACATTATGAACAGTCCTCATCAGTGTGTTTAAGTTATGTCTGTTGGGGGCACTTTTTCGACATTCTGTAACGTGATATTTAAAATTACAGAGGATTGAAGTCTCTGTAATGCATTCGCTAACGACCAGGTTTGATTGTTGATGACTACATACCAGTGTCGTGTTACCCCAATAATTAGTTTAGTTTAGATGTAACATTCAAAGATATAAAATATAGAATAATCCAATAATGAATAAAGTCATTCTTTCCTCTGCTTCTGACAATAATCCTACCTTTGTGGTATTAGTATATAGTCTTATGGTAGCTTTGTGCACGACACCAGTGATATTTCCATAGAGTTTCTAGAATGTTACCCTAATATCGAGATGAAAAAGTTCATCAGCCAAAAGACAATGCATTCAAAACGTCTCGTGCTAATAAAAAACAAAAAAAATCGCTCCTAGGTGGGCTCGAACCACCAACCTCCTGATTAACAGTCAGACGCGCTAGCCAATTGCGCCATAGAAGCTTAATTATTTAATAAATGGAGTGAAGTGAAAAATTGCACAAGCAAAAGTTTTGTTGGTCCGATTCGGATTTATCAGACACGGCCGGTCGGGATCACGTGTAGCTACTTAACATTCCAAATTTAGTAAGGACTATTTCTTTATTAGTAATCGTTCTTGCGGATCATTTGGAATCTATATCGTTATGGTATATAAAGCATTTCATCTTTACTTTATAATTATCATCTTATCTTTATCTTTAATCAGTTCTTTTTTTTTATAGTTTATATTTAAATTTTTTTTTAGGTAAAACGGAAATTCTACTTGTGCCTTAATTGAAAAGATCTTGAATATTTTATTACTATGTTATGACGCCTCCTAGGCGAATAGAATCATTAGAGAGATTTCACCTCTTTAAATTATAAATACGGCTCACCACTGTAGTTAAAACATCCTCAGTGTTTTTATCCTGTTCTTTCTTACCCTCACATTATTTTCCTATACATCTGTTTAATAAACGTTATCATATATAAGTGCTATCTTTCTGTCGTTGTAACTTATCCTCAGAGACGTTAGTAACACCAACCCCACGGTCTTGTTCTGTTAATTGGTCTTCATCATCTCTGTCACAGCTCACAGTCATTACATATGCCTTGCGGCGTTCTAGAATTGCTTGCTTGAAAATTTCTAGGAAATCAGAACAGTAACATGAGACATGTCAAATTATTCGTATCACTGATTTCGGTTGATATGACTATGTGGAAGAATACAATTGAACATTTATAGGCGGATATACTAAAGATATTAAGAAAATATGGAAATTGCTGGAATAGACATGGTCTTTCTGGATAATGTCTGGGTCTATAACTGATACAAGTAGTGTTGCTGAGCCAGAGATCTTTTATCCGACCCTCACGTCTCTGCTGCGCCATTCATATCATGAATACCTCAGTCTATTATGTCCATTTGATCTATCTTATTGTTATCTGGCTTAGGATAGGTATATGTATGGAATATGCTCTAGCATTGGGCTCTATTATTATAGTAAGATTATCTCATAATGCACAGACAATAAAGAATATATAATTTATCCATATGTAATCTCAACAGTGAATGATTAAGTACCAGAAGAGACTAATGTCATATTATGGAATAGTCACTTAGCAAGTATTGCAGGATTCATTTGTCTCTGTCAATATCTATATACAGACTTATGCCTCAATATACAACAGCGGTGAAGAACCGGGTATGTTCTGACAAATAAAGATATCTCGTTCAACAATTTCATATTCTAATCTTAGCACGGAAGCAACCAAGATTACGAAAGGAAAAGCGAGTATAGTGTACCAGAATTCGTGGCTGTTGATCTGTTGGGAAAAGTATGAGTAGCTCTTGATTTGTGATAGCTGGGATTTAAAATAATTAAATTCAGAAAGTCTATAGACAATGCGTTAGAGTGTGTGATGTTTGTCCCTTTTTGAACAATACCGACTTTCAGTTCTTCAGTTAGTGGTTTTTACCCAGAATTCACTAAGCGGCTACTCCTGTTTTTGAAATTGTAATCAAATAGCATTCAGTAGAAATCAAGACGTATATTTAAGGCTTGCATCTGAGTATAAAGCGACATCCATAACACAGTTCAACCTATGAGTGGACTTACAGCTTTTTTACAAACCGAGCTTTTAACTTTATCGAGTGAAGCTAAGCGAAAGCATCCCGAGATTAAAGAGGTGCGTTAGTTGGCACTACAACATTTCTTTTGAGGAAAGCGTTATGGTATTGTTTTTTTTTCTCAAATTATTTCTTTTTTTAAGGCTGCTGAAAGATTAAGTGTCATCTTGAGAAGTTTCAAGGAAAGACCCGGTTACAATATAGCCAATGGTATAACTGTTACATACTCCAACAAACTGTAGTGTAGGCATTAAAGCTGAAAAGTGTATATATTATAGAGTTATCGAAAACGGAAGATGCTTTACGTCCATTCGTATTAGCCTGTGAAACGAAACATGTCAAACTAATAACTATATCTATTGGATGCTTACAGAAGCTCATTTCATTCCATGCCATTCCGGAGGTAAATCCGTTAAAACAGCAGTCAGCAAGTGAAAAATGACACAATATCTTCAATTCCACAACTTACTGATTGAGTTTCCTAAAGACATCAATTAGAACCGTACTGAGAAGTTTGACTGATATAAGCGCCCAAGGTGTCGATATACAGCTAAAGATAATGCAAACGGTTTTACCACTGCTAAGCAATTATAAAAATGTTCATGATGATATTCTAGCCGAGGTAAAAGTTAAAGCAGATGTTTCAATAGAAGGGATGATGAAGATGTTCAATAGTAAAGGCTCCTCGTTTGGTTTATCGTTTAGGCACTTTTAATTTGTTTTCGATTACAAGACTCAAAAGTAGCAGTGGTCAATAATACGGCAGCAGCAACCCTTCGTCAATTAGTTATTTTTGTATTTGATAAAGTAGCTAATGAAGATACACAAGGTAGTAAGGATTCTTCAGAGGGAATGGAAACAGTAGAAATTAGTTCAGGGGAGAAAATCAATTTAATGCCATGTGCGAAGGATGCCTATTACCTGTTTCAGGATCTTTGCTTATTAACAAATGGTGATAACCCTCAGTTTCTCCGTTTGTCGCACCTACCGAAAACGTTTGGACTCGAATTGATTGAAAGCATTTTAACAAACCACCACAAAATCTTTAAAGAGGTATTTGTAAAATGTAATTGTTGATCATAGCAACAATCTTATTAAACATTATTCAAAATTATACTTCAGCATGAGGAATTGAATTCATTGCTAAAAGGCTTAGTTTGCCCAATGTTTATCAAAAACTTTTCAGAAAAGAACGACTTTCCGCTTACAATGCGGCTAACGCGAGTTGTACTTATACTTATCAAGAAATTTAATGATATACTTGTTATGGAATGCGAAATTTTCTTGTCGATGTTTGTGAAGATCTTGGAACCTGAAAATCCTTTATGGCTGAGAATATTAGCTATGGAAGTGTTTAGGAATGTATGCAGCAATTCTTCGTTGATAAAATCTATATACAAATGGTATGATAAGCAAAACAGCTCTACAAATGTTTTCCGGGATATGATCACAGGATTTGGGAGGTTAGCGACAGAAAAACCGCAAATCATCGGTGCTACTCAAGGAGGCAGAGACAGTTTCGACAGCGGCTCAGGGCATACAACCGTACAACACTCTTTTCACTCCAATCAGCATACTGCATCCTCAACGGAAACCTTGAGTGTAACTGGATCTACCATGCGGATTCAATGGTAATGTAGCAATCTTCGATAGTTCGATAGACGCAATCGCTAACTCTAGCCAATTTGTAGTATTGATCAATTAGACAAATCTGAGCCACCATCAATACCCGGTACATATATGTTTTATCTTGCCCTCATTTGTTTGAACTCAATTGCAGATGGGTTGGCAGCGTTTGCTTTGCCTAGGTTTTCCCCTGAATCTGATAAGTTGACTGCAGAGAAAAAGAGCACAATTAAAGACGACGAAAAGGATGAAGAGACAATATTAGTTAAGGATATGGCAAATGTTGCCTGGCCAGGCTTGTTAGCGGCGATGTCTTTTTATTTATCGGCAAATTTAGATGAGGAATTATTTCAAAGCACTATGCGATCGTATCAGAATTTCACAAATGTCTGTGGTGTACTAGGTCTTGTTACCCCTCGTGATGCTTTTTTAACAAACCTCTGTAAAAACTCAATACCCATAACACCAATATTATCATCTGGATTTATAACTTCTTCACTAAGTACTACTGGTTCCTCTACAAAACTGAACAGTAATATGAGCAGCACAAGTGTCGGTACCATTTCTTCTTTGAATTCATCAATGAATACAGCTGCTATATCTTTTTCGGAATTGCCAATTCAGCAGCAACAAGCCATAGCGAATATTTCTCTACATGAGAAAAACCTATACAGTCTTCGAGTTTTGCTGAATGTAGCAATGTTCTTGAGCAACATGCTGGAATCGTCATGGTATCTTGTTCTTGAAACTCTACAGCTGGCGGATTTTCTTCTGTTCAACCGACCTATACCCAAGGGCACATCAACTGCTGGCACAGGAGCATTGATTTCATCTTCAGCCTCTAATCACAAATTTAACGTTGCAGGAGCCAATCCTAATAGCAATTTTATTCAAGCTGTAACGAGTAAGTAAATATGAACGAAGACAATATTGGTAACTTTCAAGTGTGCTTATCATATAACGTAGGTCCTGTTGACAACCAATTGATGGATGCTGATCACCTCACTATCATCCATACTTCTTTCCAAAGACTCTTCGATAACAGTAAATATTTGACTGATGAATCTTTTGTCGCATTTGCTGCCGCATTATGCCGACTAAATTCAGAAATAACTGACACAGCTTTCATGGGTTACGACACCATGCCTAGCAGTAAATCGTCGAAAGTTGTAAGTTTCTTTGACATTCTATTTTATTCGTAGTTATAGTATCTTAACTGTAAGGTTTGTTTAGAAATTATTCAATAATAGATCGTTTGCAATAGATAAGTTGGAATATATAGTAACTCTAGACATGAACAGAGTTGTCAATACTGAAAAAGAAACATCGACTGAGGTTTGGGATTTGATCATGTCGCATTTAGTTGCTACAGCAAATAATCCAACCACACCGGTAACCATTCATTCTCAATGCTGCCAGACAATTTCCAATATTGTTACAAATGCCATGAATTATGTTCTTACAGAATACAACACAGTTAACGAGACAATACAGACTAGACTGTTATCAGTTCTTTGCCAATGTATTATTCATAAAGCTTCCACAACAGACGAAATCGCACCGCAAGATACTACAAACGGTAGTAGTTCGAGAGGCTTGGTAGAAGTGCAGAGAATGGGATTGGAGACATTGAACAATTTATTACAAACATCTGGCCACTCTTTCACTTGCGGTTGGGGACAAATTTTTAATATGCTGCGGCATATAGCTATCTGTTCTATCAATTACCCACCAGACACAATCTACACTAATGATGGTAATGATGAGATGACAGAAAAAGACGAGGACCTACAGCATGAAGAAGGAGCCACTGAAAAGATAGAAGGAAGAGCTGATCGTGTCAGTATTGATACAACTTCTTCGTCCATCAGAACACCCAGTATTCTAACAACATCCGGAGGAGGGCACAAAAACATTACAGGCTTAGTCAAAGTTGCATTTCCCAGCTTACAACTCATCTGTACAGATTTTCTTTCATTACTATCACCTGACTGTCTTCGTCAATGTATTGCCACTTTAGGATCATTCTGTATGCAAGGAGATGATTTGAATATTAGCTTGACAGCTGTTGGGTTATTGTGGAACCTGTCAGATTTCATTCAAACAAAACTGGGTGAGGTCAAGAAGAATCTCGGTGATGCATACACTGCAACAAAAATCATTAAAGACGCAATCAATATTGATGCTCCCCTTGCTAATGAAAAGGATGATGATCCGGAAACTTACAATATTTTATGGATGCTATTACTGCTACAGCTGTCACATACATGCATTGATTGGAGACCCGAAGTAAGGAACGGCGCCAACCAAACGTTATTCAGAACTATTACAATGAATGGTCACATTCTGGGTCCTATCCTTTGGCATGCTTGTTTATGGGAGGTTCTCTTTCCACTATTGGATTCAATCAAAATGTCTTCTATTCGTGCGTCGAAAACTTCACTGAATAAATCAGCCTCTCCTACAGCCAATGGAGAACGAGATACTTCAGGTTTCATGCTTCACCACTCAAGAGACACAGCTGATAAACAGTGGGACGAGACGAAAGTTTTAATATTAACGGGTATTGCTAATATCTTTCACGATTTTCTCAGCGAGCTATGTAACTTGAAGCATTTTTCACGTGCATTCACTTTACTACTAGCTCATTTGGAGGACTCTTGTCTTCGTTCCAGTCAAGAAGTTTCACTTGCAAGTATAAAAAGCTTCAAAATCATTGTAACTGTCACAGGAGAAAACGCTGAGTGCGTCAAATCCTTAGACTTATGGACGCGTGCATGGGACACTTGGGAGGCTATCGGTTTCGGTATAAGCCAATCCATGGGCAGCTCAGCTTCATTAGAAATACCAAATAAGAATATAGCAGCGTCCTTTTTTGACAGTGAGATGGATTTTCAAGCGCTTACATTATCTCTATCCACTTCTAGCGCAGCACCTATCTCCAATAGTTTCACTCAAGAAGCCTTAACATCTTTTGTTTCAATGTTCAACGATCTCTATTGCTTGATTTCCTCAACTTTCACTTTAGATAACGTTTGCTCCGTGCTCAGCATCTTACGTAATGTTATTGTTTATTCCACTAGCCCTCAGTACCGACCTGATATAGATCACCTTTCCCCATTACAAGACGCAGTTTTGGGAGCAGTTCAAATTCTCGATATGAATGCTGAAGGTGTGGCGCCTTTAGTTCTCACAGATCTGGCTGAATATATGACATTATCATTCTTAAGTCCTCCAGAAAACAACGAAAATAAGAAGCGCGGTTATATTCCTCCTAGTCAACGTAAATTTTCCACAGTAACATATATCGCTCTCAACAAAAGGTGCAATCTTTTGATAGCTGATCTGTTCCGCAAGCATGCAAAAAATCTAGCAATTTATACCGAAGGTGTATTCGAGCGTATTATTGGTGCCTACGGCTTACCTATGAAATTGAAGTATGACTGTCCTCCTTCTTACAAGCATGGCGACGATAAAACGCCATTGTGGAAGCTTGCTACAGAGGGCTTATTATCCATATTGAAGCCAGGGTTAGAGACTTTAGAGTGTTACGAAGATGGTAAGATATATCGTATGTTAGTATAGAATCATTGTGATCTTATTGGTGATATTCTTTTTCTTTCTAGTTGTTTCGGAGGGGAGATTCTGCGGTGTATGGCGTACACTTGTTGATATAATAGAAGGAAGTTTATTGTCGCCTAGTTCAGCACCAGAAAGCATGTCGTTGGAAGAATTGGATATTGATGAACATTTTGATATCAGTCTCTTGAATTTTGTTCAAAACGAAATTGTTGTCCATATGGGGCAACCCAAAGTTCCCGTAGATGTAATTGAGAAATTAGTGAACGTAATTTGTGAAAGTGCAAGACTTTATTATGTGGACGAAACAACCGCAGAAGAATCAATGTCATCTTTGAATCGTACAGATTTTACTCACCAACAGCTTGATGATAAAGAAGTAGAAGGCTCAACAACGAGTCAAGACAAGCAAAGATTTATTTATAGTAATCGCTCAAGTGATATAATAGGTACAACGGGTATTGTTGTACCTGTCTTGAAAGAATCATTCGCTTATGCGTCATTTATGACGTTATTTGGTTTATGTTCATCTGAAAAGCAAGGTAATGACAAAAGAAAGCAATGCTCTTCATGACCACGCTCGAGGAGGAATGTATCGCCTAATATGCCTGTGCGCTGCTGCTGCTTATTATAGATCATCTCGAGGTTCGTAAACGAATAGCTAAAGTGACACTTCCAGTGTTGCTCAAGAAGAGCGAAAACATTCTACGTAACTATATTGTAGATGAACCATTGTTAGGAAGATGTCCTTTTCCAAGGTACTTAATGGGGTGAGAGTTTGATATACGGGCGATTAAGCATCTATCACAGTTACTGACTGTTTTGAACGATTCCAATAGAGTGCGCAAAGAGGAACTGCTGTTTCTGCTGAAGCAATGTATCATGCTCAAGCTACAGGAGAATATATTCACACTTGAACAAAATGAAACTGAAAGTAAGTGATGTAAATTATAGGAACGCTGTATCAGATGGTTACTGACATACTACTGTAACGATTTTAAAAAGATACAATGAAACAAATGCTACTATCAGGCCCTAGAGCCCATTTATTTTATTTGTATCCTTCCCTAATTAATATGATCACTTGTAAAGATGATGTAGTAGTTTGCCTAGTAAAAGAATGCCTTCAACTTATGGGCGTGGAGATGGGTATTTCTTCTGTACAATAGTTTTGATTCAAGCCCCTCATTATATTATTACCATATTTAAGCAATACATGTAAAAAGATATACATACAAGAGTCCCATTGCTTTCTACCAATATCTATAAAACAGCTCTGCGTTCAAAAGTTTGTAAAGCTATAGTATACTGTGTTACGATGTTTTTCTCTTTAGTTTTGGTAATGGTTGCTCTAAGGAAGGAATGGGGATATATTGTAGAGCTGAAAGAAATAAATTTTACATAAATAGTACATAAACATGATAAATTTGAAAGAATGCAATTTGTAGAAGTAATACATTGGTGAGCAGCAGGTAAAAATAGCTACTGTATATCAGTAGTTTTATGATAATAAGAGTAAAGTTTAATCGGAATCCATGCTTTCAAGCTCGTCGCCTTCGCCTTCTCCATCTAGATCAGTGGTGCATTCTCCCGTGAGAAGTCCTCTATTCATACTGTCACCTTGTTCACTGCCGCCACTACTTACAGATGATACAGCACAAGTGTATTTACTATCAGAAGCATTTTTGTAGGGATATGGCTTAGCATATAGCCCTTTCATATTAGCTGCGGTATGAGTTGTATTATATAGCGGCGTCTGTTGTTGTTGCTGATTTGATACATTATCCTTATCGCTGTTCATAATTGGAGCAGAATCTGTTATGGACTGTTTACCAATCCACTTCTTCAACATCCTCTTCGCCACCATTTTACCTCTGAGTCTATCAGCAGTAGCTCGCAATCGTTCATTATCCAAGCGAACTTCTTGGAGTTGTCGTTCTAGAACAGCATTTTGTTCCGATAAACGACTGATCATCAGTCTCATTTCGTTTTGCTGTTGATTCTTTTTTTGCCGATACTTGGCTGAAGCTGCTTTATTTCTTAGTCGACGTTCCTGAAGTGTCAGCGGCGGTTGCAGCTGGCCTTGATCGTCTATAATAGCATCGACTTCATCTGCTCCCATTATGAAGTCATCTGTACTTTTCGGTTGTACCAAAAACTGCTGTTGCTGCTGTTCTTTATTATGACCGCTTTTGATTAAGTGAGGCGGTGTAGCGATTGAATAATGCAAATGATGGTTTGTTTGATTATAATAACGGATGGGATATGGCGATTTTTCATGTGATGACGGAGAGGCTGCGGACGCTGTATACAAATATTTGTCTTTACCAGGGGAAGTTGGTGGCGAACGGAATGGAGGATTCGATGGGTACTGCGAAGAAGAGTGGTCATTATAGGAATAACTAGGTGCAGATGCTCTGCGCTCCATGGGGTTGTCATTATAGCTATGTTGGGTTGCTAAAGCTAAATGTGCGCTGTTATACAACGGAGGTGCAGCAATTATGGATGATATTGACATAAGCTTCCCGGAAGAAGATGAAGTACTATCAGTAGAGCTGTCGCTGGAAGTTGATAGAGTACGACTGTTTCTTTGCTGTATAGAATGCATGCTATTATCAAGTTAACAGGTAAGGTACTAAAGGACTCAATAAATAAATTAAGAACTAAGGGCTTTCAAAGCAAAAGAAATGAAGGTGAAGAAAGAAAAACGAGAAGATTGCAAAAAGATCAATCTCATTTAAATAAGGAAACGCTCCTTTGTTGCGCTTGAGAAAGAGCGACTGTAAGCACGGCCAATTGAGCTATTGTTTAGGACAAAGCATAGGTCATAATCCCAGAGAGAGATATGCTGTTTGTTTACCACAACTCTGTATGGTTATATTAAAGGGAAATTTCTAATTTTTCCAGTTTTAAATCAAAACTTTTTTATTTTGACGATTTGAATAGATTTTGTTCATTCTGCATCAAGGAGGAAAAGATGTGAATACTCGTGGATACCTCACATTTCTATCCATCATTAATGTACAGTTTGGATATAGATCTTTGTTAGTTCACCGTACGTAGCGTATATACGGTCTGAAGCAATATACAATCACTAAGAATAGCTATATTAAATCCAATAGTAGTACTCATCTGTGTCATATCTAGGTAAATGTCGATTACCTTGGCTTTGTTTGATTTAAAGTACGGGTCCGCTCGTTATGAATGAAACGAAATGGTCTCAAATGTTTCTATTCAGTTGGTAAACTGTGGACGTTGAATTGAAAATCAAATGTCCCCATGATGCATTAGCTCTCTTCCGTGCTCCGCTTTTTTTATGACGGTCCTCTTGTTGTATTACTGTTTATTTATGTTATTCTGCTGTTTCATCTTTCTTTTCGATTTGTCATTCTGTCACCTGGGTAGTACTTATATTATGAGTATATTTCATGTCTGTCAAAAATTGATCAGTTTCTTCTTGAATTCAAGACGTAAATATGCAATTTGTAAAGCTCATTTTGTAAGCCTAAGAAGGCTGCTACATCATTTCTGTATGCCTGATTAACATATATATGCCTTTGCTCACATAGACGACAACGAAAGATGTAACCTGCAGTATGCGGACTGCGAGACTATTAAAATTAAGTAAGCAAGCCAAGACTCGTATTACAATCTGGATATAATATCAATGCTCATATACAATACACTCGAAGTAGCTTTGTTGCAGTGGATACAGCTACGTGATTGCACCTTCGATGAACAGCGAGCAATGCACAACTTAGGCGACATAATCATGTCTCTCCCTTTATTTTTGGTTACAATGGGCTTTTGAGAAACCCTGAGATCATGTGTTGCAATAACACCATAACCTGGTGGAATATCTTTGAAGTTTATTCAATGGAACATGCACTCAATCATGAAATCACAGTGTTAACTAGAACAGAATAGTCTACCCTCAGTGATTTCCTGCGTTACTCACTAATGTATTTTATGTACGTTCCTATTGAAATATGTTTGACTAGTGTTATGAAAGCTTAATAGTAAATAGCGATACTTAACATTTGAACAATTGCCATGAGTATACTGTAGGGTTCATAAAGTTAAGTCATTTACCTCTGTATTGTTGGTAGTCTGAGTCAAGCAAGCCTACATTTTTGCTAGGTTATTAAACGTATAGCCATAAAAAGACGTTACTGCGAGTTTTAATAGCGTGTTTAAAGAGTTTCATTGGCTTTACTATCACATCATCTTTATGTATTGTATGATCAATTCGTGGTTTTTTTCGTTAACGAAAATTGGACAACCTTAAAATTCTTTTGTTGTTGTTCTAAATCAGTTCGTAATTCGTTGTGCACGGCTTTGTTTACTTCAAGCCCAAGCCTTGTCACTTATTTCAGATTCAACTGCTCCACACGTGTAATAGCCGTAATTGTCACCATTCATAAAAAACAAACACCACAGTGATATACAAAACACTACTCTGCTTTACATTAAAAAAGTAACTTGGCGAAAAAAGAAGGCGTGCGCATATTAAAAGATACTATAGCATATTTGGCATACCTTCTAACACGTGTGCAATGAGTAAGAAGAGATAAAAGCTTAAATTTTAGGGTTAGAAAACACACATAATGACAATGGCCACACAGGATAGCCAAAACTATGGACGTGAATATGCAGGAGCATTTCGAATGTTCATCTTGAACGTGACATTGGTATTACCTAATAAACCAAGAAATCTTTTACTGGATGAAAAGGTTGAAAAAAGGGAAAAAAAAAGAATAGGATTTTTTATAAAATACGATATGTATAATAAATAAATCGAATATCTTCTGTATTATATTACAATAGCCTATAGCATTATATATATTCTAAAATTACATGTATATTGCTGACTTTACTTGCGTTGTTTTTTGTGTGCTAATTTCTTTGGCTTTTTATTAGATTTTTTGCCTTGTTCTTCGCCATTAATGAACTCTAATAACTCGTCTATAGGAAGATGACCTTTAGATGGCTCCTTTGAATCTTCATTTGTAGCGGCAGCTGATGATGCATCGTGTGTTTGATGTTGCTTTTGAGGTATTGTTGACGACGATGCCTTTGCAGCCGCAGCCGCAGTCAACATTTCAGGATGTTTGACAGTTGCTGGTGCTCCATTAGCAAGCTGCTGGGGAAGTATTTTACTACCACCATTCTTGACATTGAGTTCTTCTATAGCCTTTTGCTGAGCTAACATATTAGCATTAGCTGTTAATTCTCGAAGCCATAATTGACTATCCTTTGTGCGTGCATCCTCAGGCCCAAGCTTTTCATTGAACACTTCAAATGCAATCTTTTCCGCCTCTGCGGCTTCCTTAAACTTGGCTTCCAGGGTATAAGCTTTGGCAAGAATGTGATAACCTGTGGCAGTCAAGACATGATCTTTACCGAATACAGCCTCATGTGTCTTTGTAGCTCTTTCGAAAAATTTTGTACTTTTAGCGTAGTCCCGAATGGTTTGGAGCATCACACCGACGTTATTCTATTGAATAGAGAGTATCAATTAAATGGTCTGAAACAACTTCTTCTATCCATATTAGATTGATATATCATATGGATGAGAAACTTACATCGGCGGTGGCGGATTCAGGGTGATTTGGCCCGACCAAAAGATTCCAGTAGTAAAACGCATGGCGGATGTATTTTAATGCAAGCTTAGTACGTCCAGCTGTGTGCTCAAACAATCCAAGATTTAACTATATTCATTAAAAGTGAAAATCCATTTGTAAAATTTTGTCAGAGTCCCTGGAGTAAGAATATGAACTGCTGCTTAAAACTTACATAATGATGGATGGTTTCAGGGTCATCAACACCGTTTGTTCTCTCCGAGGCTATAATAGCTTTGCGTTGAAGTTCCAAAGAGGCTTCATGCTCTTCATTGTTATGATAGATCATAGCCAAAGCGGCATAGCATTTACTGGTTTCTGGGTGTAAAAACCCGTATGTCTGTTCGTGTAGAGTCAAAGACTCCAACAAAAGTTCGAGACCAAGCTCCTTGTGGCCCTGAGCAATACTCATCTTACCTGCCTCAAATGTTTCTTCAGCAAAGATACTGCGAGTAGTAGCAGTTTTAACAGTAGGCATTATATTGTAAATATCGTCGGGAGTGAAGGTTGTGGTACGTCTTACAGGACGTTGAGTCTCAGGCTGATGTTTCTTTGATGATTTTCTGCTGGACATTTTTTGTTTAGCACGGTCAATTGCAGCTTGGCGTGCAGCATCTTCAGCAGCAAACGCAGCTTTCTCATCTTCAGTATAGGCTTCAGTGCGATAGTTGTAGGCTGCAACTTGAATACCAATACGCTTGCAAAGATCACGAAGTGTAGGAATGAAACGTAATTGTTCAAAAGCATTGTCTTCAAGTTGGTAACGGAAACGCATAAAGACTTGCTGAGTAATAAGTTTCTTTAAGCCAGCAGGTGTAATTTGAGCCCAGGCAAAGTCGTTTCGGTTGGAACCTTCAGGTAAAACAGGATTTGGCTTGCTATTAAAATTACTTCCCAATAAGCAGTTTAAGAAGTGGGAAATACAAAGGCTGACTTCTTCAGTGGAGCACTTGACAAGATAATTACGAAGCAGACGTTTAGAAGCACGGACAATCATTTCTTGTACAATTAACTTATAAATATGATCGATTCGCTTTTCTTTGCTAGTGAAAACAAGCTCTGCAAGTTTGCCGAGATAACGCATGTTGATTCCTCGACGATGCATAGCTTTCGTCAAGGCATCACCGTCAAGAGGAGAAATGGCATAGGAAACAAAGTCAAGCACAAGGCTGGGAATGACTTCGTCCCGCAAGAACTTGGATGCTTCCCAAACGACTTCTTGCTCCTGTTTAGTCTGGTCATTGTCAGGGAGTCGAGCAGTAGTGAAAACATCAGCATTAAACTGGAGTTTGAATTCATTGATGTCTATCTTGATCTCATCTTCCTCATTGACTTCTTCGACTTCTTCTTTCTTTTCAATCACGGCAGCATTATCAACTGCATCTTTCTTATCACCAGTGACCTCCTCATTTTCTTTTCCCCCCTCAATTTCGGGCGATTTTGAAGCTTCTCTTTCCTTTCGAATTTGGTCGGTCTTTTCTTTAAGCCATTTTCTGAACTTGTGTTCCCAAAACAAGGACATCAATTCATGTCTCAACAAGGTCAATTTATGAGGATAAGCCGGCTTATCGTCCTTTGCAACACATTCGCTCTCTTGAAACTCAATATCAACTGGATTTAATCTATACAAGTCTAGGATATAACGACGATTATCGGCCCCGATCAAACCCTTGGTTTCTTGAGAAGTGAACAATTGGACCTCCTTATCACCTTCCTTGTTAATGACAGTGTGTTCGGCTAGGTGAAGTGATTTGGCAATATCTTTTCCAATATTTTCATGGAAGGTTTCATCCGAGGAAATCTGTATACCATTATCAACTGAACCGTAGATGATAGAATTCTCGTCTTGACGACGGAAAATGCCAGGTACTATGCTTTGAGCAACAATACGAGCACCCTTATAGTCTACAATAACGCTGCCCAACGTGTATAAATTCTCCGGTTCAATTGTATTGATGATCTTGACACCTTCGAGATCTTTGCCAGTAGCGACATGGGCTGCTTCATCTCCCCCTAATTCATCGAAGGTATTGCGGCCATCATTACCTTTGCTAAAGAAGATGTTGTTGTGCACATACATATGTGATTCCTCAGGATCTAAGGGATTCAATGGAATAACGGATCCATCAACTACAGCCATAGCACCACGAATAGCTGCTTCAGTGAATTCAGACTGCACTTTGTTCACTAAACGTTCTCTGAGGATACGTTCTTGCATGGTGGACTTGGGCAATTCCCGATGAGACTGCAGTTCGTCATTCCAATCACGGAGCCCTTCGACAGAATCGAGACCGGCGGTCAAGTATGTTTCACAAGGCCTTGATGGATCGAAAAGGTGTTCTGGTTGTTCTACTGCCCAAGGATAATCGGGAAGATAAGTGCTGACAGGAAGAACTTCCAACATATGGTGACGAGTAATGAAATTTTGCAATTCTGAGAATTTCTTAGCAAAAAGTGGAGATAATTGTTGCAATAAATGGATCAACGAGTGGGCAGAATATTTGCCAGCTCCGTTATTCTTAGGAGAGGGGTCATACTTTGTTTGACTACAGTTATTAACGAAAAATCCTTTGGTGGAGGCTGTCAAATGCAATGTTTCATTTTCCAGAGTTGTGACTACCAAATAAAGAAGGTCGCCCTGTAATTTTTGTCTGTGGGGAACTGGGTTCCATCCAGAAAGGGATAGGCTTTTGAGGCATTCAGGTGCAACTCTGCGGAAATCTTTCGGGACAAAATCAGCTAGTTGAGAGGGTGCATCTAAGTCAGTAATGTTTGTGTAGGCATGTTCTGGTGGAGGCTCTTTTGAGAAGGGATCGTCAACTGATTTGTCGTTGCTGTCGGTAGTAATTGCTTCATCTAAATTAACCTTTTGAGTATAATGCTTTTTTAGACCGGGGCATCCGCTCATTTGTTCTCCCACTTACCAATTTCGCCTGTGACAGCTGTCAAAAACGAGATTGCAGGATCAATTCCAATACTGGAAGGGTTAGGTTTATAAGGTCCAGCTAACAAATCGCGGAGTCGGCTGATATGGACTCGTACATCACGCTCTGAATACGTGTCTAATAATAAGCCAACATAAGAGGGGTCAATCTATGCTTCATTATGCCATTGTTCGTCAATCAAATCCTCTTCAAGTACCTTCAACTAAGTATAACTCAGTTTCTGTAGTTAATCCTTCAACATCCTTCAATTCTACAAAGTCATTCAAACGCTTCCCGTTATGTGACAAATAAAAGCATGAATAAGCACAAGTTTCAGGTGATTCCATGATAATTTGTTTGATATCTTGTACGCTTTCAGCAGGATTGAGCTAATATTTCAAGTAAAGTCAAGATCAATACTCGAAGAATGCTAACAATATGTCCTGAAAAAAACAACAACGAATAGTTACAGTGAGCCTGATGTCATCAATATTTCGGGGCAATTTAATTATCAAGTTGTAGACTTCTTCAACGGCTATCACGGTCATCAACAAGAAGATATACAGTTTTTAATGAGTAAATAGTTAGGTGGAGCTTATAACATTTATAATACCTTCTTGGGAAATTTGCTCCCCTGCTTCCGTTGTCATTCCCTCGTCAGGTGCTGTAGACATTATGCCTATGAAGGACAATGTCAATACAATCGTAATTCTACATTCGTATATTTTTCAAACACTCTTTCTTATAGGTAATACTGTACAGGTTCTATAGGTTCTATATCAAAAAAGGAAAAAGAACAGAAAAGAGCGTGTAAGGAAGGAAGAGTGAAGAGTGGAGGTTCAAAGCCTTACAATAAGCAAAATTAAATAGATTGGAGGTAAGGAAAGTGCTGGGGGTGGTGGCTCTCTCTTAAGTTTTTCCACCTTGGGGTTTTGCTTGAATTTTGATTTTCTTACTCAGAAACATGCTGTATAAAACTAACCGCTCTTTGAGTTTCCCTCAAAAGGGGTCATCCCGCTGTCAATATGGGTTTCAGAACAGCGAATTTGCCTGCCTGAGTTAATTCAACTATTTCGACCCTGGTGCTTCAGGTACCAATGGTAGCGAAGAGGTTATAAACTTGCCTTGGGAAACATGGGCCAAGATGTTTTCAAATATCAATATTTCCACTATGTAGGAGCAAGCTCTTTTATAGTGACTCAATATCTGATAAACACATATTTCAACTTTGAAGATATATGCTCAACTACCTTAGATGATTACATGCTGAAACATGATTTTCCTGATAGACTGAAAATCATGCCTTTTTTCCCACTTCAATGTATTAATTGAATAAATATGTCACTAGACGGTAATTTTCTATTTGAAGCTGCAATTTGTACAGTGCATGAAATCTAACATGTTTGGTTTAAATTGTGCTTCGACGAGGTTAGTCTTCAAAGGTTTAATTGGTCCTCTTCTTTTTGTTATCTAGGCAGCATTAGATATTGATAGTTTAATCAATGTTGTAAATATTGTAAATCTAGAGAGAAAACAAAAAGTGCATGCTATTAAAGGGTAGTAAAAGGAACGACGCGTTGTTACGATGTGAGGCTACATGCTGCTGACTGATGATACTTTTTCATATTTTTGATAATAGTTTATACTCAAGGTATACAGCCTAGCCTCAATAGCAATCAAAGGAGCTTGATGAATTCACTATTTGCAGCAGTGCCAATCTTACTATGGTTTAGTGGAGCAGACGTTACCTCTCCTAATTTTGAATGTTAAACTACTTGTATATTATGAATCCATGTAATCAATATAAAAAAAATGAACTGGATTGTAGTCAAAAGAAGGCTTTGATGATTGCTTAACATGTAGAGTATACATACACACAAACGTGTATAACTCTGAAAGTATGCGGCGAGACAAGATTCTGTGACATTCAAAGTGGGCATTTCTGTATACTCAGAGAACAATTAAACTAAAAGTATACTTGGTTCCGTTTACAAAAGTTACAGTCAATGATAGCGCCTGAAATGACATAAAACCAAAGGACCAGAAAAGCGGACACTTCAATTATATCAAGGATTAAAACTTGTTCTTTTCTGCCGTTCTACAATGTTCTTTTTGCTATTAGAAGAATCTTATTTTTTCCTGAACTCTGAAGTAAGTAAACATTTCGTAATACACCAAATACTATTTCTAGCTATCCAGTCTATTAAGTCATTTTTGATTATCGGAACTCATGCCACCGTTGATCTATTGCAAAGATTTAACTCATGCGGAAGCGATGAAGTCATATATGACACACCAATATTTTGTTTTCCTAAGCCTTTTTTTTTGTCTAAGCTTAAAACATTTGACACATTATGTATAACGAAGACTTTCCGTATGTCTTGCGATGCCTGTGTATAATGGCTTAAGAAATGCTTGCCAGACTATACTTTGTCTATTTGCTAACAATAAATATTATTTTTGCCTCTATTCCAACGGATTGCAGCTCTTCCAATTTACGGTGAAAGAGTATTGAACTACTCAAACTCAAGTATTACAATCATTGATGATAAAGGTTGCACAAGGGTGATTTTATTATATGTGTTGAAAGAACCGCACATCACGACGGAGAAAAAAAAGTGTATTAGGCTGAAAACTAGGAGCGGAAAGAAACAGAGCATAAAGAAATATTCAGAAGTATAATCGCTACCAACATCAATAATCTCAAAAGAACCGAAGATGTGTTCCAGGATGCCTGCTTAAATGCCGATTTGGCACGTAGAAAGAAACCGTACTTTGTTGTATTCAACTTTTAGAAAAAAATAAGGGGTTTCTAAAATAGGACAATGGGTGTGCGGATGTTTGCCTGCATAGTGTATACATATATCGGGAGACCATGGCAAAAATGCATTTTGACCCTTTTGCAATCAACCGTCAAAATCGAGCGATCAGGCTAATTTTACGATTTCGACATAAATTTGCATTTCAAACAGCGATCTTTCCTCTTATAGAAAAATAGTCTATGAAATCATTGCTAATACTATTTGTTAACATTAAGTAAAATAATAAATGAAGTATGAGAGACACGGTTAGAATGGCAGTAAGAACGTTAGAAGTAGGTTGCTGCGGCTATACAAATTGATTGTACGCAGCAATGTAGGCTTATTGACTGATGACTTTAAAATGATCGAAAAGAAGAATTTTTGATAAAAATCAAAAATTGCCTTCTTAGGTATCATCTGTAAAATGTACAAAATGAAAAAAAAATAGTATAAATACTTGAACACCTTTTACCAGGCTTCTTTTTCCTGTTCACTAACATATCATTGAAACTTCATCTAGTTTTCCAATTTTTTTCCCCCCTTTTCCAATTTCATGAAAATTACCTGTATTCTTTAATTATTGATATCTAAGATTGAATAACTCATTAAAGCCTACTAAGGACAATTCTCTATCATCCTTTTTTTTTTTTATTGTTTAAGCTTCCAAAATCTCCTCTTCGACAGACTTTCTAGAACATTAAGCATATCTTTCTTCACGGGTATTAATCGGTATCGGATAACAGCTTCAAATGCAAAAGTATCAATCAATTCGTCAATCACAAACACAAGCATCCCAAGCAAAACAAACGCCTCCAGCCATAAGGCCTACTGAGGGCAACTGCATTGATTGCAGCTATCAAACTGTAGGTGATTTCTTGAATTACCTCCATCTGGAACAATATTTCGATACATTTCTGGAAGAGGGGTTCGATTCGATCAACTCAGTAAGTAATCAAGCCAATCAAACGTCGGGTTCTTTCAATTTGTGTAATCTAGAAAGCATTCTGTTTGTTCTGATGGGTTCTTTTTGCAGCTTCTAGAAATCACCGAAGAAGACATGATTTTTATGAACGTGAAACGAGGTCACAGAAGGGTAAATTCCAAAATTGGAAATCAAAGAGAAAAATTCAGAATTCTTTACTGAAACCAGGATTTTCCGTTTCCCCTTTTGTAGCTTCTTCAACGAGAAATTGCTACAATTAAAGGATTATCGCGCGACCAACCATTAATAACGAATATGATGGGTCCAAGTACGTTGATTTCAATGGATTTTTTTTATATTTTTGTTTGTTTGTGAGATCTCCGTTTATATTGTTCGTTTAGAACGTCAAAGGACTCATTTTATTCTTGATCTTTTTCCTTCTATCATGGTGCTTATAGAATACCCAACGGAATTTTCAAATTCGTCGGCTCCAAAAATGGAAGATATAGCAAAACGGCAAAACTTATTGAGTAATGCAGGCTTTGTAAATTCTGACATGTTGGCAATGATGCCTAATTATGATAATATTGCAACAGGTTTGACAAGCCCTCGAAGTATGAATAGTGGCATCGGCAGTAGTAGTATTGATGGCTGCATTGGTAACAGCTCAAGTTCAACCTTACGGTCCAGAATACCTCATCAACAGGCATCACAGCAAGTTCCAGTGCATCAGCACCAGTCTATTCAACAACCGCAATTCGGATACCCCCCCTATATACAGCATACGCAACTCCCAGCACCGCATTGTCAATACGCTGATAGTGGCATCGGCAGCAATTCTAATTCTAGTTTCATGGTAGATCATAATAATAGTGAGCTCAGCAATAAGCCAATAATCAACAATGGTAACAGTAAGAGCAGTAACAACAACAATGATAACGACATGAGTATCAATAGTGTCGATCAGGAAAATAGAAGCGCAACGAGTCCTATATTAGTCACTACTCGTAATAATAGCACCTCATCCAACGATGATAATGATTCTACTGATACTAACGACTCTATTCCAACCAAAAGAAAATACAGACGCCATGCTAAGCCGGATCGTTATGCTCCTGTTAAGCCCCCCTCTGCTTATATTATGTTTTCCAACGATGCTCGTGCTCAATTGAAAGACAAAAATTTATCCTTTGCTGAGCTTGCCAAAATCGTAGGCGAACAATGGAAGAATCTGAGTCATGGCGAACGGCAAAACTACGAAAGAATGGCTATGCGTGCCAAGGATGAATACCTAGCTGCTTTGGAGCAATACAGACAGACGCCTCAATATGAGCGCTATCAAGAATACCTCAGTGATTTCAAAGCTAAACAAGAGGCCGCCAATCGCTTGATCGGTAGAGTGAGAAAAAGAGCAAAGCATCCCTCTCCCGGTAGCGGCAGCATTGCTGACACAAGTTCAAATGGTGCCTCGAACGGTAATGGTAGCTCTGGTAGCGGTTCGGGAGGTGACATATTTGAAGACAAAGAAATAAGACATCAAGGAAGAAGTTCGGACGAAGAAATCATCGTAGGCCAAAGTCAACAGGCTCCAGAATACAATAGCGGCAGCAGTAGTAGCAGTGGTAATAATAATAGTAATACTGAGCTACTTCAACTTTCTCATTATCGTCATAACCACGGCAATAATACGGGACGCGGTAGCGGTAGTGGCAGCGGCAATAACAGCAACAACAGCAACAATTCCAATCAATTCAGATCCTCAGATAGCGGCTATCAATCGCAGCCTTTTACCGACACTGCCAACAATCAGCAAACTAACGATTTCCGATCTAGCCAAATAATGCGTGGTATGCTACCTGTTGACTTTTTTCACAGTACACTCTCAAAGCCTCCTTCTGCGCATTCATATTCTTCGTCTTCCTCTGCGAGACCACAAATTTCAACAATTCCCAGAAATTCATCTAATGCTACAACACAACAATCGTTGTCTTCAATCGACACCTTGGATGGCTCTATACCTACCTATGATGGCCAACAACAACAGCAAATAAACCAACAACACCACAGTAATAAAAGCCAAAGTGAAGCCGTAGAAATGTACGAAGTTGATGCAGTCGACGACGAAGTCAATGAAGATACCTCGCCTGTTGATTCTCGTGTTCTTAGTCATCCGGATAATGAAAATAACAGTAATAGTAGTAAAAACGGTACGGATATCCAGCATCGTAATAACAATGGGAATTATAGTCATTTTGGCGGTAGCAGTAGCACCAGCAACAATAATACCGGTCGAAAACTCACTAGAAGAAGCCCTAGAATCGCAAAGACAAAAAAGGTGACTCACGATGATACTACCACAAGCAACAACCCTAATAACAATAATCGACGAAATAATTGACAATTCATTCCCTGCTCGCCTTCGCTTGCCTTATATATCCCTTTTACATTATATGATCGGACACCAACAATTCTGAAGCGACTTATTTAAATTATGTATGCCTTTCTTTCAATACCCACATTTGCACTAAATTTTAACTTTTTTATGCATACCTTATACCTATCAATAAAGATTTAATGGTTTTCAATATATCGATGTGTAGTATTCACCTTATTGATTGTTGCGCACGTACTTGTTAAAAATATGCATGTAAGTCAAAAATTTGCTGTTAGCTCCCTTTGCATGCATTAACAGAAATTGTTGGGTACTCTGTTACTGACTAGAAGACCTGAATTTTTTCCTACCGCTCGTTATTATTCCTGTTCTCTTAGTGTGCTGCTCATTTTGTGCTATATAGATCTATACCATTGTCCTAATCTCACCTTTTCGACAGGTTGAGGAATATCAAAAATACGAAACAATGCTACAGCAACGCCATCACCCTTTCCAAATTTCATTTTGGTCACCTACAGCTTCAACCGATCCCACACCCAATTTCCACATTGGTTTTGACATGCTTCACCGAAAGTTGAACCAGTCCATTGCCGAGAACAGAGTGATCGTTGAGTACGTCCAACAACGCATCGCAGCAGAGAGAGCTCATGCCACGACTCTTTCTTCGGTCTTGTCTACTACTACCCTATCTACAACTAGCAACCCATTTGAATTTGATATTGGCTTTGGTTTGAAGAAATGCTTCGAAACCATTTGTTCAGAAAGCAAAGTATCCGCTAAACTACATCTCGAAAGAGCAGACAAGATCAATACAAATGTTGTCCGACCTTTGCAACGGTTCGCTTCAAGGTATGAGCATATCATCGAAGAAACAAGGACAGATATGGAATATAAAATCACTCAATTCGATGCAGCATGTCAAGATATGCAGCAGACGAAAACTGAGTACGTGGACAAATGTCAGGCGATTATGAAAGCTTATCCTGATTTTGTTCCTGAAAAAACACTGATCAAGCTGGGTTCTTCCTTGTCGTTTCTCACACGCGAACAGGCATGGCAATGGTTTGAATGTATTTTTAACAAAAAACAAGTGTATGAGTCAAAAAAAGAGATCAGACAATTGTTAAAGCAACATTACTTATCGGATTACGAGACTATCATTCAAAAGCTCCTCGCTTTGAAGTTTCTGCGACAAGAAAACGGAGTGCTTGTGAGAGAGTCAACGTTATTGGACGACGATGAATTAAGTGTGAATTATCAACAAAACCCGAAAAGCAATTCAGGTTTTTTCAATATCTGGGGAAGTGCACAACAACGAAGGAAAGAGGAAATAATTAAGGAAATGCTAGCGACAGATAAGGCATACCATACAGCTGTTGTTAAAGTGGAGAGAATGCGTATAGATATGGAGGAGCTTCTGTACCAGCATTTTGAAGAGATGGAAAGTCTGGAACTGGAAAGAATTCAAACCGTTAAAGAAGGTATATATACATCGTTACGGATTAGTAGTAATAGTTGGTGAAATACTTGGCTGAAACAAATAACATAAGCATCTCTTCTTAGCATTCCTTAGCATGATGACTACTTTTGCCGATACAATATCGAAAGCCAAAGAATTCAATGACGACATGATGCTCTATCAGGAAACATTAAAGGCAGACAAAGATGTACAGTTTATTGTCGAGCAATATTCAACAGGCCAATTTTGTCCTAAACCGATATTATACCACAATTTTTTTGATGGGATTACTTTGACAGGTATATAGTGGTAGTATTCTACTTTGTCATCATTAGCATAAGTGTTCATAGTTCTGTGTTACACTAGATCAACTGTTTGGTGTACCTTTAGAACAAGTAACGCTTAATGAGAATACACAGGTACCACAATTTATAATCAAAAGCTTAAATGCTATTGAATTAGGTAATATTACAGATATGCAATAGACATTTCCTGATTGTAACTTTCACTCATACTCATTAAATTTTCCAAAAAAAAAATAGCTTTGTTAAAGCTGTATGACGAAGGTTTGTAATATGCTAATATTTAGCAAGCTTTCCGAGCCTTTCTAAACTCCTAGCTGAAAATTGTAATAGAGAAAAGAGTGGTATGGACCGCCAGTTTACCATTGGAGAGAGTGCATGCTGCTAGAGAAGAGTTAAACTCAATTGTTGCTGTACAAGACGATGATGCGTTTGTAAAATTGGATGTTTTACTGCTCGCTTCATTGGTTAGGCTCTACTTGCTAGAGCTGCCAGAATGCCTTTTTACATTCGAGCTTTACGAACCTTGCAAGTTAATTTATGCCAACTGTAAGGATCTTAAACATCATTAAATGATTAGCGAACTATTGATGAACATCTTCAAATGCGAATCTTATTTGCTTAGATGGCCAAGATGAAAGTAGCCGACTGTCATCTATCAGTAGACTGCTCACGACGCTACCGTCAGCAAATTATTATACCATCAAAGCACTTTTCTCACATTTCAACAAACTTCTAAATCCAGTCGGTAATACAGCAACAAAAGATGACACACAATTAATCATATCAATATCGAGAATATTCAGCTATATACTTATGCGACCTCAAACAGAATCGAACGTGAGTCTTCATGAACGACATCCTCAAAAACTATTAGAAGACTTGATTAAACATTTTGATGCTATCTTCACCGAAGAATCGAACCAGGCGCATGAGAAGAATTCAACAAGGCCTTCTATCATAATACCCAGCTCCAATTGCAAAAAGATACCATCCTCTTCTGCAACAAGTGAAACCTCGTTATTAAGATCGTCTGCATCTTTACTTTCTTCGCTCATAACTTCTTCATCAGTATCATTGCCAATCGCAGACAATCATAAACACCAGCCTGCAGGGATGGTTGTGATTCCCAAGCCTTCGTTAAGTACTTTATTTGAAGACCCTGATGACTTTGCCAGTAAAAGAAACTCTACGTCCGGCACCTCTTCAGTTTCCACTACTACTACAAACACTTTGATGACCCTTAAGTCACCTTCTTCCATTAACACCGATCCTCAACGACAGCCACACGGCAAGGAACCATTAAATGATGCTCAATCCTTAACGGAATTAGCAAGCGTGGACTCCTTTTTTTTTGACGATGAAGACTAAATTGTAACCTTTGATAAAACTAGTCTCTAAGAATACGATTCCAAAAAAAAAAGAAAAGAAATTTATACCTCTATAGTTTAGGATAATTAAAGAAGTATTATTACCGCAGTACAACTGTGCAAGCCTACTACTGCAGTGCCAAGAGCCGAGGTGTTAATCATGATGTATCATGTCGAGATTGATGCATCGTTTGTATTGCCTTTGAGGGTCAGAATTCTTGGTCTAAAATGAATCCTGATCGCAAACGAGCGTCCAATAAATGCGGAATATGCCACTATTCTCAAATAAAAAATTGATAATATTACTTCTCGAGGCAATGTGAGCCTACTATTTGATAGAAAAAGTGTTGTTTTCTTTTCAGCAAACTTTATCCCTATCCGAAGTATCCTCCTAGCGTACAGGAAAACCGGAAACATGATCCACCTATTGATTAAGCCTCGGAATGTAATCGCTTTCTTTTGATTTTACAAAATCCTTCATTTCTTTTAAAAAAGAAAGCTCACTTCACGCGCAAATGCATTATCCACAGTATCTGCAGCTTTATCTCGCACAAATCAATAGTATCTCTTGTATTTTCGTAATCCCGAAATCTGGCACAGCCCTTATTTTCCAACTCTTTTCTCACCACCATAAACTCGTTAATCTACGAGAATTTTTTAATTAATGAATAAATAATGATGGAAAGCTATGGGACAAAATCCACAATCCAGAAGCATTGAGAGTTTTACTGCGTGCTGGATATGTAGAGCTTTTCGATCTGCTGCATAAAAATCACAACCGATGGAGAGGTGAAGCGATATCATCTCAACACATTTGAATTTTTGTCCCGTAATAAGTAAGCTGCATTAATAAATATCAGTCACCAACAGTGGCGTTTTGGAGAACAGCCACCGTGATTAATGCATTGAAAAGCTAACTTATGTTTTGATCTTATGTAATCGTATATATCTCCGGCTACGCATTATACTGTACCTGGTAAAAGCTGGTAAGATGGCAGCTTTCACAGGGAGTGTGCCTTAATACTGATAGCAGTTGGGGTGTCACTGTATTCAGAGCTTTGCTGCCTGATGGAGGGACGAAACATTTACGAACGTCTTACACTTCTTCTGTGTACCTGTGTGTTCCAAGTTGACAGTACAGTTTAGTCTGATGATGGTATTCTTCTCTAATTTTGGTTTTTTGTAAAACTAACCACACTTTTTCACGGCGTTTATTCTTGGTCTACTATGCTTCTATCAGTTTCTTACTGACTGTCAAGTGTACCTGTCCCCTTCTCAAAAAAAAAAAGAACTATTTGAATCACCAAAATAAAAGAGTTCTGTATCCCACAACCGAGGAATTCGACAGCCGAAAGTTTCGGACTTGGCTACCAGACGATTTTTGCCTCCGCCATCAAACAAAAAACTAAGGGGCGGTGAAAAGAGTCCATTGTGCAGTCTGCATTGTTCGCCTGCCGAAGTTACTCAGCACGAGAGTATTCCCCACCACAAAATATCCACGCTTTATCACACCATTCAGTCGCCTCTGAAATGGGGGTCTAGCTTTACTGCATTGCACAGTTTTGTTGATATAACCTCAGCTTTTTTAATCCCTTTTTTTCATTTCCTACGATTCTTAAACCTGGGTTTCCTTTTCTTTTATCGGATCTTAATTAAAAGGGGATTGTTGATACGGATCCTTTTCGTTTCCGACTGGAAAAAGGACTTGAAGTAAGGTCATGTTTCAGAATCACATACTTTTGGAAAGTGAGCTGTCAAAAAAATTTTCAACATCTACGTACAATATATATATATATATTGGTGGTTTGATCCAATTTTATACTCTCTTTTTAATATTGCCCTGATCTCTTGAACGCAAACGTGCATCTCTTTTTTGTGTAAAATACCCCACATTCAACTCAGAAAAGGAGTTATATGAATTACACATTCCATACACAGATTATTTACAAAAATGTCAGTCTATCGTCGCAGTAGCATAGTAAGCACAAAGGCAAAATATCAACAGCATACATTTAGCGGTGATGATCGCGCGAGTGTACATAGTAACAGCCAAGACAGTACAGTAACAGCATTAAATGAGTCGCACGATGATGTAGCTGTAATAGAAGAAGCCAGCAGTCTTGATGGGATTGATCTAGAGCAGCAGAGAAAACCGATTGAAAAATTAGGCACACTCCAGTCTCTCAATGAACCTTATTCCATCTTTTCGAAACATACAAAATTACTTATCGTTGTTATCTGTTGCCTCACGGGTATCGTGTCTCCATTATCTGCCAACATCTATTTTCCTGCATTGGATGTTATTCGAGCCGTACGTTTGTGATCTTTTACTCTGCTTTTGCATCACACATATACATCGAAGAGATACATGTGCTGACACAACTTATCTTTTTGTATAGGATTTGGATACAACTACCGAACTTATTAATCTCACTGTTACTGTATATATGATTTTTCAAGGCCTGTCTCCGTCATTTTGGGGTTCTCTGGCTGATGTTTGGGGGCGCCGACCTGTCTATCTCTCCACTCTGCTTGTGTATATGGGTTCATGTATAGGTCTTGCCCTTTCACCCAAGTATTATGTCCTTCTTATTCTACGTATGCTACAAGCGTTCGGTTCTAGTTCAGTCATTGCTATCGGCGCCGGTGTTGTGGGCGATATTGCTACACCTGCTGAACGTGGTGGCTACTTTGGATTATTTTCCATGGGACAAATGTTGGGCCCTGTGATCGGTCCTGTATTAGGCGGCATCATCAGTCAATACCTCAGTTGGCGATGGATTTTTTGGATTTTACTCATCATTGGTGCAGCATTCTTTACAGCCATTTTGTTCCTTTTACCAGAAACATTACGATCGTTGGTGGGTAATGGAGGTGGATATGCTAACCCAACACCGTCACAATGGCTACGAAGGAAACGTCGTGCACAAAAAGAAAAAGTGATAGATGAGAAGCATCAACAACAACAACAGCAAGAGATGGTCTACAATAGTGAGAGAGACGATGATTCTTCAACTATTCATGGTGGAGATGAGGAACATGATGGTGACGCTCAACACCATAGAGTAGCAGTGGACAACTCGAGACAACAGCTGCCACTTCAAACATCCAAAAACCGATTTTTACAGATACCCAACGTCACTCAGCCCTTTTTATACTTATTGGAGAAGGATATCTTCTGCGCTCTTATTTATAACGCTATTCATTATGCTACCTATTATTGCTACCTCACTTCTACCACCAGTCAATTTATCTTGTTGTACAAAATGAACCAAATTCAGATTGGCCTTTGTTTTCTATGTCAAGGCGTTGGCTGCATTATTGGCTCCTTTGTCACGGGAAAAATCCTTGACCGCGATTTTAGAGTGGTCGCTAAGCAATCGTGCCATGCTAACGTGACACGTGGAAAACTACCCGTCGATTTTCCTATATTCAAGGCGCGTCTGCGGTCGATGTGGATCGTAGCGGCTGCTATCCAAATAATTACTCTGTTTTACGGCTGGATGCTTCAAATTCATGCCCATTTAGCGGTCGCTTTAGTACTACAATTTATTGTTGGCTTCTCCAATACGTCCATGTTTAACATTTTCCAGACGTTAGCCGTCGACCTGTTCCCGGGCAAAAGTGCTACCATCACAGCCAGTAATAATCTGGTTCGTTGTCTGCTTGGCGCTGTAGCTTCTGTGTCGATTGAGCCCGGTATCAAAGGTGTTGGCGTAGGATGGTGTTTTACCATCATTGGCTTGATTTGTGTTGCTTCAAATGCCTTGGTGCCAGTATTGTTCAAGTATGGCCCGCGTTGGAGAAAGGAAAGAATAGAGAGATTGGCACGTAGAGCCAAACAACAAGTACAATAGACCAATAGCATGATTCCTCTTTTTTTTTTTTTCTCTACTCAATAATACCTCCTTTACTTTTTATGTAATATAGAATATCCCTTAGCTTCACACCTTCATCTGTAAATTTGAAATCATCCTTATCTTTTCTAGAAGCATTCATAAACTTTACTTATTCTCTTATCCAATGTACAATAAAGAAAAGCCACGTTTAAGCTTGTCCGATCACTTCTACAGTAGACTTGACCGTAAGAACAGAGTAATACAAGGTTACATAAGAGATCAGTGAGCTGCTGTAAGTATATAATGTGCATGTATACGCAGCTGTCTATTTCTTTTGTGCGACTGTTTTGTTTTCTCAACGGATAGCTAGCCGAAAACGCAAAGAAGAAAGCGATGAACTGAAGGGTAACACAGTATCCAAACTAAGGTTTTATTTTCAAACATGCCAAATCCTCATGGGATTTGTTGTGTGCAACATATTACAAGTGCAATAGGATGCATCCTTGTCCATTTTAGAAATAAGACTTTACAGATATCTAATCATGTTAATGACAAAAGGAAAGAAAAATACGGAACCATTCTTAAAAAAACATAAATTTTGAACTGCAAATTGTAATTTGTAGTTGTATAATAGTAGTTGTAGTATGGTGAAAAGAAATGAGGGTATCTTTGGTATATTTAAATTGTAAAGGGAACGTTGTTTGCTCTTTTTGAGACCTTCTACGACAGAAGGGAAATGCGAAAACGAATGATGCTTACTACACTATTGAAAGGGATAATTTAAAGGGTCTCTCGGTCTTTCTCTCTTCTGATGAGTCATGCGTATGTTGACAAGCTTAGATTAGATGGTATGTAGTAATTAAGTAGTACTAGAAACTATTATGAAATAGGATATTAATACATAAACAGGTAAATTATAGATACTTGTGATTCAAACTTCATACCTTTTTAACATATGTATTAAATGATGAAAGAAGGTCATATTATTGCTAATGTTAAGTATACAGTGCCTTGGGGAGAAAAAAGGGGTGGATGATGAGCCAAGAATCAAGCTTTGTGTCAATGCTGTTCTTTTATTGCGTAATATTTTTGATGAGCATTGAATGGTTGAGGAGAAGACACTTCTTCATCTTCGCCAGTTTCGTCATCTTCATCATCTTCGTCATCATCTTCGTCTTCTTCGTCTTCTTCTTCGTCTTCGTCTTCGTCGTCATCATCCTCATCCATACTGTCATAGCTACTACCGCTGCTATTGTTAAAATGTTCGCTTGTCATCTTTGAAATAAGCCTTTCATTGGCTTGCCGTAACTGATCTATTTCGTTTTGAAAGCGTTCCTCTTTTTGAACTGTCTGCTTCACGTATTCTAGAGTACGCTCTATGATGGTTCCTTTTGACGGACGGCGATCGTTTTGTAGATTGGGTAGAGAATGCGCCAGTTGCTGAAATTTGGTATTCAAACATTCTCGGCGAGCACGTTCAATAGCATTGTGTTCTGCCCTTCTCTGTGCTTTATGTTGCGGATGATCCTTTGTAGTGGATACAGGAGTCAAAGTAGCAGCAGTAGGAAACTGTTGCTGAAGTTGAGGAGGAGGGGATGAAGTGGATGATTGTGGTGAATACATTGGGTTTGCTTGAACAAATGACTGTTGTGGTTGACTGGAAGGTGTCATAGCTGTTGAAGCTGCCGACAGGAGAAAACTCTCACTGAGAGAGTTCATGGTAGGTGTGAGTTGTTGAGGTTGAGGTTGCTGTTGTTGCTGCTGTTGATAATAGAGCACTGGTTCATAAAAAAAAGGCGCGCGGTTAGTTCGTGACCTAAAACTAGAATGATTAGGGTTCTTACTCACTTTGCTGATTGAGAAGAGCGCGTTGTTGATCCAAAGCGGCTTGTTGCTGTGCTTGACGCAATCGCTCAAGCTCCATATGTTGAGCATTTAATAACTGCTGTTGGTGCAAAACTTGCTGTTGTAGTTGGTGTTGAAGCTGTTGTTGTTGTTGTTGTTGTTGTTGCTGTTGCTGTTGCTGCTGCTGTTGAAGGTTTGGTTCCATAACATCATACATTTCATTGTAGACCTGCTGGTGCTGTTGATGTTGTTGCTTTGGGTTTATCATTACGTTAACTGGGAATCAATGATGACAAAAATAAAAGGGTTTAAGAAAAGAAGAAGAAAGCAGAAACGAAACAGAATTTCTCGGGTATAGATCGAGCTATTTCTAAGAGAAAAAAAAAAAAAGAGTAGAAAAGAAAGACGGCCGGAATGAATATGAAAGGGTTCCGTTGAGATAGTCTGTACTTCGTTGAGAAAAAAAAAAGGAAACATGCCCGAATTTAAGCTTTCCTTTTGCCTGCTTCCAACGAAATGCGTCTGTCGTCTCCGTGCACAGATATTGGATCGTAACAGCGATGGAAGCCCGATCCTCAAGTGCTTTAAGCTTAAAAATGATATCAATAAGTTGACAAGATAGCTACATATCTCTCCTCTTAACTCTTTCATCTTTCTGCCATGGAAATCGTGCAATATAAAGCGGCCTTATTATTGTAGAGGCCTTCTCAAGGTTCGTCTAGTAAGATAGACTATGAATACGATGCACTTTTTTTCCGAAGGATTGTCAAACTTTTCCATGTTTTGTGTTACCACCGTCGTCTATTTGTCCTTCTTTTCAGGGCCACATTACTATATCCTCTGAAAGGAATAAAACTCGGCTGAGGTCGACGTCTGTATGCCAAAGAATGGAAAGACAAACAGGCTTGAGGGTAGTTTCATTTAGAAAAGTTTCACTTTTCTTCTATATCAATATTAGGAAAACTTTATCAGGATGAAAATGCGTATCCTTTATGTGGTTGATGATCATTAATTTACTATGATCTTCGAAATACATTTCATTGTGGAGAAAATGTATCACATCAAGTAGCATTCTGTTTTGCAAAAGCATTAAAGAATCAAGCACAGTCTGAGCAAACAGTGATTCACTGGTAATACTAGGAAGGAGCTTGGAAGATATGGTTTACGTCATGCTTAGAAAGCGTTATAGATGATTATAGTGAACATCACGCGAGAGTCCATGAGAGCAGGATACAATTCACCTGCGCACAGTTTTCCCAAAGTTGGGTCAAAGGCGCAATTGCAGTGGGGCAATCCTTTGCATTGTCTTTATCCCTTTCTTCTAAATAAACAAAAATGCATAAAGATATTTGATCTTTGAAGAAATAGAGGTTGTTGTACAATGATCAGTGACGAGAGCTCTCATCGCTCGTTAAAAGAGTTTTACAAAGCTAAATAGATGCAGTCCAGCAGCGCTGCCTGAGCAAATAGCTGCTGATAAGTGCAAGCATGATGCTCATTCAATGCAATTGGCCAACTCACATCTTTCCAGTTCTTGATTCATTCAGAAAGCGTCATATGATGTGTTTTTTTTTTTTTAATCTGCCCAACAGCTAAATTGCAATAAGCTTTCTTTTGTGAATACCATAATATCCAGCAGAATATGGAACTCGTGCCATGTACTAAAAAGAAGAATGAAAGTGCTTCAAAGTTACACTGCTTGTCAATTCGTCATTTGTGGGTTTTGTGGTATGTCTGTCGTGCTGTCTGTCTTTCTTTTTCTTCTTCTTTTTGTGTTCAATAACAATAACCGTGCATTTTTCCCTATTTATCAATGAGTTTACCGTTTCTTTTTTGATTTGTGCATATAAATATGATATGATTCTAGAATTGATTAAAATTCTTCTTGATGCTTGTCACTTGTAAACGTGACAAGCCATCAGAATGATATGATTGCAATAGAAAGCGTAACATCAATTGTAGGTTCAATACAGATGTCCATAGACATTGACAAATAAAAGGAAGAGATTACATCATGCATGAACATTTTATTATCTTATACGCTGTCTATCAAAGGAAAAACGAGCATCAAAAAAAAAAAAAAAGAAACCAACCAAAAAAAACCAAGAATACATGTTGGATTGTTGTGTTACTAAGGTAATCAACATGCATTCATCACACACATACACATGATGTATTTGGCTTTGCTCTTTTCTAATGACTTACGGAAAGGGAAGTCCCGATGGGAACGAAACAACGTTACACGGCTTGTCAATTAAAAACCAAAAAAAAAAGAAGACAAATCAAATGATGATTCAGAGAGCCTTATTTATTTATTTGCAAGCAAATAACATAATTACACTACTTACTAACCAAAGTTGAAAAATAATGACGATGACGATAGAATAGACTATATGCAAAATGAATAAGAACAAGATATACAACACAAAAAACGCCAAGAGAAAGCCATAGACGGAGAAAAAAGAATAAAATGTATATGTAATGTATAAGTTATGTATATGAAGAAGAGCGGGCATACTAATAAAAAAAGATGTGGTGGGTATTTTATAACAAAAACGAAAAGAGGCGTACTATAGAGTCGTCGTTTTTTTTTTGGGAGGGGATTTTTGGATCTTTTTGAGCGATGTCATTTTCAATGATCTACATTAAAAATTAATGGTTGTTCAATGCTGCTGCTGTTGCTGTCTTTCTTCGTTTCAAACCAGTTGATGAGGATGCTTTTCTTGACGATGTTAATGTGGATGGTAAGTGTTCTTTGTTGGGTCGATGAATACGGATATGTTGAGAGAGATTGTCTGTTCTTGAAAAACGTTTATCGCAATTATCATAAGGACAAGTATAAGGCTTCTCTTTGGTATGAATTGATTTAATGTGTCGCTTTAAATGTTCAGAGCGTTTAAAGATTTTACCACAGCCATCATAGGAGCAGGGAAATTGTTTCAATGCTATTTCTTGTTGCTGTTGTTGTTGTTGCTGCTGCTGTTTGGATGGGTTGTGGGCTGCACGCCTCCTGGGTGTTTTTGTTGATTTAATAGAGTCGCGTTTTGTAGAACGTGTTGTAGTACTCTTCCTCTTTCCACCACCGGCTTTCTTCTGAGTCGATTTGTTTAATTTGTTAGCCTCGTTATTAGGGTTGGTCAAAGGTGACACAGAGGAGACCATGGGGTCAACATGAGTAGAAGCATTAGTAGCAGTGGGTTGTAACCAGACATTATCGAATAGCAGTTCTTGTTGCTGTTGTACATTAGTGTAATCAGCTCCTATCATAGAGGGCGAGGTATTGGCACTGGAACTCGTGCTAGCGGATGATTCTGACGAGTAATAGTAAGAAGTGGTGTTGTTGTAGTCTTGAAGGTTGAAATGTTGTTGAGGTGGAGATGGCAGTGTACTGATAGCAGATGAAGAAGAAAGGACTGGCGTCATTTTCTGTGCTGTCAATGTGTTTGGAGTAGTAGCAGTAGTTGTGGTATGTAAAGGATCAAACATCATAAAGTTTTGGTATAATTGCTGTTGATTGTTATAATAAGTTGCTGGCCAGTTGGCAGCAGCAGCGGCGGCAGCAGCAGCAGCGGCGGCGGCAGAGGTCAACTGTTGTTGATAAGGATCAAACTTGTTGTCGAAATCTTGAAGTTGTCCTTGTTGCTGTTGTTGTTGTTGGTAAAAGTAATGTACAGGCAAAACAGTACCAGTACCAGTAGCAGTAGCCGTAGTAGGATGAGTAGAGCCGTAAAGACCAGTAGTGCTGTTGAAATAGTAATAATCATTATTCAAAGGCGAGTTTTCAGTTGATGTGAATGATGCATCACTACTATTTGTTGTCAATTGGTGTTGGAAGTGGTAATCACCAAAGGGAGAAGTAGAGCATCTACGGTGTTGCTGAGGACTATCCATAGCAGAGATAGCAGTGGGTGGATTACTTAATAATTGGTGATACATTGTCGATGAAGATGTGCGAAAGAATGAAAAAGGTGAGAACTGCGTAGATATGCAATTATAATGTTAACTTCGTCAAGAAGACTATATATTGATTTCAAAGATAAAGACAAAAATAGAGAACGAAAGAAAGATGGAGAAGAAGAAAAGAGATATGGAAAAATGGCTGTGATATTTATAGTCTTTTCTTATTTGACTTGGTGCAATTAAGATCAGAAAAAAAAAATCGAAAAAAGAAATCGGTAATGCAGAGCCCCTTAACATTAATTTCATGCTGTTTAAATGATTTTCAAAGTAAAAAGAGTGAGGGTGTGCAACAATACAACAGACACACATTTACACATACACACACAAAGTTATTATTACTACATACACCCCACTATTTTTTCTTCTCTTTTACCCCATTAAAGGATCACTGCTGCAACAGAGCGAGACACTCGGCCAACATTCCGATTTCAATCAATTTAAAACACAAAAACTTTCTCATGATCCCCTTCTCAAAGCACCAGTGATCTACAATAATAAACAACGAAATTCATTGTTAAAATTTGACCGAGACACAGACAGACAGAAAAAAGAAAAAAATGAAAAGGGTTCAAAAAAAAGAAAAAAATCAAAAGGAAAATCTAGATCTTCAAATGGTATATAGATATTATCTAGCCAGGTTATGATAGAAGACAGATTGTTCCATGTACAAGATGATGGTAGTAAATTTTATATTACTAATTTATGTATAATGTAAGTCTTTTTACAGCTGTAACCATGTATGTATATGTATATTTTTATGTGTGGGTGAGTGTGTGTGTATGTGTGAGTGTAAGTGTGTGTAATCTAAGATATAAAAAAAAAAAAAAAAGCAGAATAATGAAAACAAATAATTAAGCCAATGGAAATACAACTTTCCTTTTCAAGTGCCTATGACGAGTTGATCTTTGCTGTCGTTTTGTCATACCATGATCCGAGCTCACAGGCCATCCTCGTGTGCACCACACACATCAAACCCAGTAAGTCGAGGCTTCACTGAACTGCCCACTGCTGGAATACCCAAATAGGAGCACGAGTGAACAATATGAATTTTATACGTTAGACCTTATCCTAATCGGTGATTTGATCCAAAATAAAATTCAGGAACAAGACAGGTTTTTTTTTTTTTTTTTTAATTTCCTTTTTGGCCCTCTTTTTTGAGATCACATTTACCATTCGCGGTTAAAAATCGAGAAAACAAAAAGACAGAGCAAGAGAGACGCGGCATTTGAATAAATAAAGGAGTAATGAAGGACCTTTTTGTCAATAAGTTAAATACGGTGCATTAGAATAGATACAAAAAGAAGCAAGATAAACGTGCTCAGACTGTAAAAGTACATTTAATGCATACATAATACCAATAACACATTACATCCGAAAGAGAGAGAGACACACACACACAGCTTATAATATGCTGTATGTAGTTATAAATCTGTATATAAAAGTACAATTGTTTACTATTAAACTTTAATGATGCTGTCTACCATCCATTAAACCTTCATCATTATTAAGGGCTGCAGTAGTAGCAGGAGTAGTAGTGGTATAATGATGACGACCGGTACTCGCTTCAGCTTCTTCTTCTTCTTCATCATTTAACAAAGACTCTGCTTCTTCAGGGTCTTGGTTGAATCTTGGCGATTTGAATAGAGCAACGATAAAGCCAAGAATAAATGACAGCAAAAAGATCCATTGAGAATAGTAGAAAATCAAGCCAAAGACGGGTGTATTTAGTGTAATCCTGTCAATCAATGTAGAAGACACGGTGGGTGTACAAATTTCTGTATTGTACAAATCTGGGGGTTAGTTTTCATTGTTCTTTTGGTTCGCTTTGTTATACGCACACACCCACACACACACACACACACGCACTCGCACTCGCACTCGCGCATCGCTCGGACTTTACCTTGTGGAGCATAAATATCGCAAGGAACAATTTTATCTACTTCGTAAGAACAATCTCTACGTCCGCCGTCCGTATGGTTACACTACAGTCAATAATGAAATTGTTTAGCTTAATACTACTTCCATTGGATTGATTAAAAAAGTAGACAAGCAAAACTTACAAAGACTTGACTTCCGTAATGTGCATATCCGGGCGCCACAACAGAAGTGACTGAATAATTTAATGCAAGTAATCCAAATGTCAACAGAATAGCCGAGATGAGCAAACCTTGAGGTGCAGTAGATCTTCTCTTGATTCGATAAAGTGTGACCCACAGGAATTTAACACCAATTTGTATAATGCCCATCATGGTGGATAGGAAAAAATATAGAATGATGGCCACCATCAAAATGTAATCCAAGGGGAACAGCTAAATATAGAAATGTTCCCGTTGTCATGGTTATGATTCTGGGGTATCCATGGAGACAACTGCAATTTTTTTTTTTTTTTTTTTTTCTTTTCTATTTACCTTTTGTAAATGCACAAAAATGAAATTGATTGGATTAAATAAGTCTGGATGACTGATAATATAACCGCATTTTCTACCACATACAGAGAAGGTCACTTTATCAATTCTACACAAAAACATTCGTTAGTTTTGTCAAAAAGCTTCTCTGATTTCAATTTTTTTTTTTTTTTTTGCTTAGCAATCCCCAGCTATTTTACATGGTCATAAACATAGAAACAACCAAAATAACAGCAAATGACAGTAAAATCAATCCAATCAAAACCTAAAACAGACAGGGATCAGTTACACAATAAGAGATCATAGTATGTCGAAGCACACACACTCGAGCTGTACCTGGAAGGGTCGAAGGAACTTTAGAAAGATTTGAAAAAATCCAGTCTTGTCCTCTTTGATACCATTTAATCGGCGTACTAGGATTCTATCATGTGTATCGTTCAGCTTAGTCTTGAAATCTTACTTCTGAAAACAACACGCATAGGAATAATTCATACCTTTCTTCATCATTCAAGTTCTCCAATGTACGATAATCATGTGAGCTAAGTGCCTTATTAGATCCGGCATATTTATGTTCTATTCTCTTTTGTTGTTCTCGAACAATCATCAAGCGATTGGTGATTTCATCATTTTCTCTATCAATTCTACGTTTGCCTTTGATCAGTTGAAACGGAAGGATGGATAGTCCCGGTGCCTGATCATCCATCGAACCAGTAAGTAACGACATTTAACCCAAATCGACTCTTCTCTTTTTTTGCTTTGCTCCGACTTACAGTGTAGATAATAAAAACTGCCATACCGGGTATGAATAAACATCCAACTACAAACCAAACCGCTTTAGCTCCGTGACTTTCTGTTAACAAATGTCTGAACCATTCCAAATCAATATGAGGCGGCAATACATTAGGTTTCAAGAACAATCCGAATAAGAACAAAAAGCCAACAATCGCTACAAAAAAGATGGTGTATTTCAAGGCGTTGATTCTTCGAACGCTCTTTGGTTGATTTTCTTCATCATCTGCCTCTTCGTAATAGAAATAAGCGTAAGGAATCACGAAAAAGCTCATGGATACAATTGAACCATAAAAGACTGAATAGACAAGAAAATATACGTTATTGCATGAATTGGAATTTGTCTGCCCCGAATGTCTTATCATACAAGAAGCTGTCAAAAATTTCCGTCTGTTCCTCTTCTTCTTTCTTACCATAATACATGATTTCTACGGTCATCGTCATCCAATACACTGTATCTTTATCAGCCCATAATTTTTTCAAGCCTGTCTTAGGATCGACGGTAGACGATACTAAAAAGATATCGATGGGTAATAAGGCGGCAGTGGCAAAAATGAGGGCTAGAGCGAGCATAGTGACAAATGTAGCAGAAAATTCACACTGTCGTCGGCTTTGGAAATATTTCGTAAATGCAATACTGAATATAGACAATATCTAGATTTTACAATACGGTGTCGGTTAAACCCCAACATTGTTGCCATGTCCTTTATGAACAAAAGGGTAATGCCAAACTTACACATGCCGTAATGGCAAACACTGTCCAAGCAACTCCAATAACTGCTGGCATTGAATTTCAACTGGTTATTATTTTAAAGCTTTATTCTTGAAATATCAATTTATACAATGCAAAAAATAAGGAAGAAGGAAAAAGAAGGGAATACTTTAAAATCGCTGTGGAGTAGTAAGAAAGGGAAATAAAAAATAAATAAATAAATAAACAAAAAATAAGAATGAGAATTTATTACAATGGGATGCCACGAAAAAACCGCTTAAATCAACGTGATGTCATGTTTGTTTCACTTTCGCCCTTTTTCTCTTATCGCAAATGGTTGTCCTTGTCAATGGACATATATCCAAACAGCTCATATTTATTCTTCCTCTAAAAGATCATTCTGTAATAACCTTTCTATAAAGGGTAAATCAGGTCTAGCTAATGTAAATGATGACTGGTATACATAAAGTCCAATATGTTCAATGAAGAAAGACAATTGTCGAATAGATGTGATATGATGCATGGTTAGCATTGGACGTTTCAATAGACCCAAAGAGGGTTCTGCAGTGGATGCGGGTGATGATGTGGTTGAAGATAATAAATGACTGCTATTAGCGAATGAGTAATCAAACGCATCTGGTTTTTCTGATGTAGTAGTACCGTTGTTTTTGGTGTCGACCTGAAGTGTTTGATGTAATGATTCGGTGAGCGGAATGGGACCCTCATTGCTCGAGGACTTGTTGATCAGTGTTTCTACTGTATCACGGATGAAAATCCACTGATAACTATAACATAAACAAGAAAAGAGTGGTGTAAGGAAACGAGCACTTCCACTGTTGAGTCATGTTGAGTCACTTACATCTGAAACGCGTCTAATTCAAGGGCACATAGTAGATCCAAAAATTTGCATCCTGCCAACAGCGCTTGGGCTTCTTCAGGCTTGTCTTGGAATCCCCCCTCTGTTGCTGTAGCCGATTCTATGAAAGAATTAAACAATCGCATCAAGTCTGTAATCAATACCGGCCAAAAGTTCATGAGATGCTTTTGAGAGAAGCGCATCAAAATAATCCTCAAACACGTGTAGATCTCTACATGAACCATTTCTTTATGATCCAGCTTGAGCAATTCCACTATTTTCTCCTGTATTAAAGGTAACTGATGGATATATTGATCGACCGAACCGGCTAAAAGCACAAAGGATAGGCGGCGCAGGTTGAGAGATCGGTTAAGGGCCTCTTGATCTTTGTTGGTAAAGAAAGCCGTAGAATAGGCTGTTGTACTTATACGCATCATCAATTCGGTCATACGCTCCTTTTCAATGGTAAATATGGTTTGAATAATGCGCATCCATTGGCTTGCTGTCGTGCTGCTCATATGGAAGAAGCGGTTGTCGATAAACATGTCCCATATTTCTTTTCGCCATGTTTTGTACGTAAAAGGCATCCGAGCCATCTCAACAAGTTGGTCCATAATTACTGCCTGTGGTTTTGACTTTGATTTGAGAGCAGGTCCAATGACATAGTAAACTAGGTTATTCAAAAGTGAGTTAATTTTGTCGTTGTCAGCTACTAATTGACGCAGACGGGGTATGACTTGACTAGCGAGGTATTGGTTGATTTGGTTGATCAGAGCATCTTCATTACGCTTCCAAATAGCTCTCTTTTCCATCTCAGAAACGCTGCTGAATGAAGGGTTGTGTCGCATATTAGCATGGTTGTTATTTGTTGTATTCAATTCTGTCTCGGTTGTATTGACAGCAGCGTTTGTGACATGAACAGATAGGTTGCTTTGACTTAAATTGCTATGTGGATAACTATCAGTAACCAAATCACCCGTTGATGACTGCTCCAGAATGCTTTTCTCTTCCGATAAGGTATCGTCATTCAAGGACACATTCAAGGAGGACGATGACAGAGAGGATGCTTTGGTTGTAGTGCCACTACCTCCAGCCGCTCCTGTGGCACGCATCATCCATGAGCTCTGTTGTTCCAATGACTTCCCAGCAATCAAAATACAATAATCAATACAACGTTGGTATAACTCTTGCGCATCTCTTCGCATACGTCGATCTTGCTCATATGTGCTTGACTTGCTTAGTTCCTCCAAGGCAACCGTAAGGAATCGCATCAGGCTTGGTAAAAACATTTTGTAGGTGCTGGCCTGAGATAAGTAATCTTTAGAGAACTGATGAATAATTGGCCACAGAAGAACGAGAGCTTCTGGATTTCGGATATACCCGCAGTAAATCTCGGTGAATCTCAAAATAGAAGTAGGAGACAGTTTGCCTTGGCGTAATAATTTGCGTCTTCTGCTTTGATAAGTGCCAGGCGTTCTTTGACGAGTACTATCCAACAACGTCGAAATGATATGCTGCGGCGTGCTCGATAGTGTGTTTGATAAAATGTACATAGCCATCATATTGTACTGTTTTTTTGTAAGCTGTTCCTTATCGTCTTGTTGTTGTTGTTGCTGCTGCTTTACTTGCGGTAAAACATCATCATTGCGAATGAATTCGAGTGCAGTGGGGTTTTCCATGAAAAAAATCTCTATCCAGCCCTCCACATAATCCATTGCAGAATATTTAAACAATTTTTCAAAGATCGCTTGTAGTCGGTCTTTTGCCTGATCTGCAGAGTTGGAAAAACTTTGAAGTATAGCAGCCGTTTTCGCATCGCCTAGTGTCTCAATAACTGTGGCATTCCATTCCGGCTTTCTAAATGTATACCAAACGTTCAACAAAATTTGTAGTAGGACGGGCAGTTGGTACATGATAGTGTCGCGCGGTCTTCCCAAGGATATGGCTGCAGACTTGTGTAAATGATGCAGGTGGTCCCCGCCACCGCCAATGATAGCAGCATCGTAGCCATAATGAACTACTTGTGCAAATCCAATTAAAGCAGAGCTTTCGTGGTGAGGTAAAGATGGAATGGGTAAATGCAACTTGTCAAAACAATGAATAAACCAGTCGTCACTGAGTTGGCTTTCTGTTAAGCAAAACATCAGCATTTTTTCTAATCCCATCAATAAAATCATCACTTCCTTCTCTGCTGAGGAGCAAGTGCAAGTGGCAGTCGTTTGATGGTTCTCATGGAGACTGATTTCAATAGTATCACAACGTAGGTTGATTTGGTGACACACACACATGAGAATAGGTAAAATAAGACAGCGGAAGCCGTGCCTAATGTAAGGGAGAATAGCAAGTACAAAATCCATCCAATGCTGATGCATGATGCGATTTTCATTGACAGTGAAAGCATCAAGGATACATTTGACTAGCAGATCTGTTGTCTGCTGCATCAATGAGATAGCGTCTGTATTATAGCTCCCTACTTGAGAATTACTGCTAGCTGAGTTGATGCTGCCCGCAGATTCCCGTTTTCGATGTTGACGGTGTAATGAGCTTGTGCTGTTGTTACGCGCAGACGACTTCTCTTTGAACTGCTGCAAAGTGTTACTACTACTGTTTCCGCTGGCAAAATTGATAGCTAAACATGCATGTAATAGGTGCAGTAACTTTTGTTGAAGTTCCATGATTTTTTGATCGATACAGAAGAGGAGTTTGTTCAAAACAGAGTGATAGACTTGCTGCAAAAGGCTCATTTGGACGTAATCTAATTTTGATACTATCAGATATAATACATCAGCAGCATGAAGTTGAATACTACAGACAGACTTTCTAACAGCTTTTGGCTGTTCCTTGTTGGCTTCCGTTTCAAGAAACCTATAGCAATCGGAAGACACGTATTCTAACATGAGAAGAACTTCATTGCTTCTTAAACGGAATTAATTATACTTACCTAACGGTGATAAGGACAACCAAATCCAAGGATGACAGTGAACCACTCGTGTCTATTTGAAAAACACTCTGTGCCAATTTGGCAATTCTACTCTCATGGCTAATTGTGTGATTTTTGAACGCTTTCAAGACACTTAATCCTCCAAAAGAAATCAGTGTGATCAAAGAAGTAAACATGTAATCTACAACATCCATATCGAACGACTTTTTGTACACATAGTAGGGTAAACAAGTTGTCTTTCCCTCTTGCTGCGACTGATCGACTAAAGATTGATGTTTCCAATCAACAGAGAGACTCGCACTCTGATAGAGTAACTGTGAATCCATTAATGACAGAAAGAAAGGCTCTAACAGTCTTACATAACTTTTCAAATGACGTCGGATCCATTGATCTCCAGTGCGTCGTTCTAACGGCGAAGCACCTTCTCTTAGCAAATCTAGTATCAAAAATATAGGCCTTGCGAAAACAGTACTGGCTTCTGGTAAATTTTCTGACAGCTCCCAAATAATTCCAAACTTTCCATAATTGTCTAATCTTTCCTGTTCGTCTGTTACAATCAAATAGTTAGAAATAAGTGCTTCAACTTGATGGGGTATTGCAGGTGAAGCATCTATAAGAAGCCACAACAATTCAACAGTCCGCATGTGGAGTAGTTGTGAAGAAGGCAATAGGAAGCACCATAAGGTGTGCATTATGGCTTTGGTATGCAATATAGAATTGACCACTGAGTAATGAATGAACCTTTTACGTTTTACTAGTAGTGTCAGCGTTGATATGCTGGCATCGACAATACCAAACACCCTCAACTGTTCACAGCATTTAATAAGAACATCTGTAAATTCTCTGCCACGTTCAAGTGTGAGTTGTTCATCGGCATATTTGACAATATAGCTGATAGCTGAGCAAACACCCAAAAAAATACGCTCAAGTTGACTTTCCATAGATCTGGCCATCATATTTCGATTCACAACAATAAAATTGCTAGCAAAGTCAATGAAGAAATTGCTGAGATTGTCTGCTAATTCCTTTACTAGTAACTGACCTCGCAATGGATCATATTCTAATCGACCTTGATATGCCATTTGTTGCTGTATTCGCTGTTTGCTCGTATCATCAGTAACTGATAGGTCACCCTCTTCATTGATGTCACCGTTTATCTTCTCACTCTCCTTCTGCTTTCCTAAACCGTAATATGCCCTTGCGTACTCTAAAATATCCATGCCTGTTTTAAACTGTTTTCGTTTACTTCCTACAGCATTTTCCTCTCCTCCTTCCGTCTTGGGTTCATTCTTTGAATTGTATATAGGTGGTGCTGAGCGGTTCAATAAAATAGATTCTGGCAGGCGCTCTAATAAGTCGAAAATCAAATTGATCGATTTTACAATTTCTGGAAGTATATTCACAAAGCTGTTCTTATCCATCAAAGCGTCTTTGATTTTTTTAGTCATAGCCGTTACAATAAGCGGAAAATGGATATGTTTTATTTCGTCATCTGTGAAATGGATCGAGTCCACTACAAATTCCATTAACTCAAGATTCTCCACAAACGTTGAGAAAGCCTTTTTATGTGTTTTGGATGATGATGATGATGATGATGATGATGATGATGTTATATTTGTAAAGTCATTGTCCAGCAATTCAAACAGTTTTCTACATATTAAGTAAGGTTCAATCATATCCATCCACATATTAGCTGTCCTTATCACTTCAGTTTTTCCACCTTCCGTTGGAGATAGTTGAATTGAGCGTAAACTGTGCAGAGAATCAATGAATACGTTATTTACAATCGGTTGACCTATCTCCCACTTATCCATCAATGATATTAAGATTTTGTAAGGTCTTTGTTGCTCCAATTCTACCGGTGTATTCCAGGAGACGGTGGTATAATGATTGTTATGCTGGTATTGAAGCATACTACGAACAGCTTGTGTAGCAGGTTTTTCGGCGTAAGTCTGGAAGTAAAGCATTTGCGCCTGTGCTGATTCTTCGTTGCTTAATAACCAAGCATACAATCGTCTATTCAAAGACATGTCTTTACGCAACACAATACCCAAAGCTGCTCGCATCAAAATGACCAAGTCATCATAAGGTATAGTGGAGTTCTTGAGTGCAAAATTTTGAACTAACAATTCCAGCATGCCTCGCTGAACCAGTAATTGTTGATCATTCAGGGTTGCTGAGAATGCCCTAACCATCAGACTGACATTTTCCTTTCCTCCTAAAACCATAGCAACAGCTAACAAAGCACAACCATCAGTGTTAGATCGACCTTCACTTTTAAAACTGTTTCCTGACCTAAACGTTATACCTTCTTTATCTGTTATTCTGGGTAGTTTCCTTAACAAATAGTTCAATGCTGGTGGTCGCAGGCCAGGATTGCTGATAATCACTAACCACATGCAAGAATAAAAATACGGCAACTCGACTGTTTCTGATATTGCTTCCAACAATGCAACAACCTAACGTGATGATTCATTCTTTCAGTACGGTTACTCTTCTGAAATTAGCGGATATCTCTATATCAATCCTACTTGATCAAAATATTCACTTCCTTCTTCTTCTAATGCTGGCAACAAAGCTATGATGAAACCTCGCATAGCAGGCCGTAATCTGCCATTCAATGGTATATAGTACTTTTCTAATAATGACAACAATTGAGGCTATAAAATGACAAAAAAGGATTAGGATCGGGACGTATCTGAAAATGAACAGACACAACCTTACCTTGACATGAGTGGCAGCGTACTGTACAAAAGGAAATAAGCCAGTGGACCATAATGCTAGATTATCTGCTAGTTGATCCGACTAAATTAAAAAGAATTACAGGCTCAGCATAAACCAAAGAAAAATGAGTTGAGTAACCTTACCCCAATAGTATGTAAAATGTATGCATAAACTTCCAATGTCTTTTGATGCACACCAGCTGGAAAACCTGGGTTAAGACACTGTGCTAATCTTTTGGCAACCAAATCTTTACGGGGTATGACAGGAAATTGAGGATAAGCTTGAAAAGACTGCAGAGAATAATTTCCTTGTTAACAACGAGCAAACAATATATAACCCCTTTACTTAAATTTAAACATTTACTTTGAGTAATCTGCCAAGAAATGAAATGATGTCAGCCCATTCATTAACGGCGTCGAACGATTGTAAGTTTTTTTCCACTAATTGCACGTATTTTCTGAATCTAGAGTCACTGTGATACGCTAATGGTACAGTTCGTATGAAATAGAGTGTTTAGAGAACTCAACGTAGGTCATGGAATCTGTAGTGAACTGGTTTTACCTTGCTCTTTAGACTGTGAGCCTAATAAAATACATTTTGTTTTTTTATTTTTTATTTTGCCCTTTAGTAACTCTCACATGTAAAACATTGCTTTCGTGTTCTTTACTTGAAATTTCAGGAGAAGCGGAATCCATCGTACTGAGGCTTTCACTGGATTCTGAATGATGGCCGACTGTATTGTCACTTAAATTTCGGACAGATATTTTCTTTAATAGTTTTTGTGAGATTGACAGCTTGTCATTATCACTCATTCCACTTTATATTTATTTGTAGTTGTCTATTTAAAAGGGAAACTTAATAAAATCCTCAGGAAACGTACAATGCTTTGGAATTTTAAAGTCAAATTGAAAGGAAGAGCCTCATGAAACTCCGAGAAGATATATCTACAGTTTTTTAACTGCGGGTTTAGACGAAGCTAAAAAATAACTGGACGGAATGACCAAGATTTTGAGACGATTGAGTTAGAGTTTGAAGATCGAACTACACTAAAATGGAGGCGTTTACCTGTAAATATCTAGCCAGTTTCGTTCTGGCGATAATAAATATCAAAAGACTAAGAAGTTGTCTTCCGGCTGAACTCAGTAGGACGTTCCTTGTCTTTCCATACCGAAATGCTGATGGCCATCATGTTTTTTGCTGCATTGACATCGCGGTTCCATAGTATCTTACAGGTTTTGCAAACAAGGATACTACAGCCACGCACGGTGTCTAATGCTTTCAATGTATCTGAGCGACAACAATTGCATATGCGTGATGTCAAGTATTCATCAACTGTAATGGAAAGGAGATCACCAGCAGCCTCTCTTCGCTTCAATGCACGCCACAGAATACCAACGACACCAGTTCTAAGGCCTTTTAGATGAACGGCGGATTTATTGAACATTCCGTCACCAAATACAACCAGAGGAACTTTTTTGTGATCACTCAGCCTGAATTTCTCAGGGGCCCATCGTCTGTTGAAGGAAGACAGTAGATTGAGTATACACAAATTCAGTGGACAGTTAATCGCTACAGACTTACCGAACGTGGTTATCGCTCTTTGTCTCTTCTTCTTCCCGGATCTCCTTCTCATTCTCTTCTTCCTGTTTTACTTTCACTTTCTGTTTCGTCTTCTTTCTTCCTTTTTTATGCTTAATTTTGCCCTTCTTCTTTGGCCATTTCATATGTTCTTCCTTTCTTTTCTTCCGTAATTCTTTGTCGTATTTGATCCCTCCATCGACAAGCATGTTCACCATCATGTCTGCAGCACGCTGTCTGCCTTGATGCAGACGGAACCTTGTTTCACCCATACCTGGCCCATAGAATGAGAACAGGATCTCTAAATGTTGTAGTATGTAAATAATATATCTCTTATACTGTTCAGGCGAGCCTGTTTTACTACTTGGTATATTGCTTTCTATCGCTTTTATCATACAACCGGCCTTTTTCCTTTCTAATTCTGCATTGACACGAGTACTACCCGTCATGTGATAATATTCTTTTGTCGAGCAGCGCCGTATCTCATGTCTGTTTGTTTCTAACCCGATTGCTGCTGTAAATACGGTCTTTCGGCCAGGATCAACAAATGTGGGTCTGTAGTTTGTCGTGATTTCTTCATAGGAGAAGTCTTCCAACGTCAAGTCATGATGATCAATGATGGCGTCTTCTCTTGGTTTCTTCTTACGACTAAATAGGAAGTCTACAGTGAAGCCATCAGATCGAATGAGATTCCTGAAGAGCATACTTGTGTTTGTCTTTAGCTCAGCAATACTATGATATAAGTGAAAGAATAATCTTGAGAACAGAGTCTTTTAGCAGAGTGCTATTTACTTTACCTTCTGAAGCCTAACTTTTTGAAGTTGAACACTTTACAAAATTGTTCAAGTTGATTCCAATAGCCCTTTACAAGTCTTCCAGGAAATAAAAAAGGAGTAAGAGCGTTTATGCTGATGGTAATGAAGCGCCATGATACTGAGGGAGTTGGAAAAGGGAAGAAGCGATGAGGTAATGGTAACCTACGAACATCGTAGGCAAGATGATTAGAATGCTCTTCTTCGTAGTAGTCTTGGATAAACCACAAGGGCTTGACAAATTTGACCGGATCGGCCGCCAATGCAGAAGCGTAACCTTTTCCTCCACAAGATCTGCAAAGTTCTTGCACAAATTATCTATTCTTAATTTGTCATCACTACTTAACTTGACTTTACCAGGCCATTCGGGTTCGCCTTTGCAAATCACTTGATAACAGTATTTTGTTGCGATTTCGTCAACATCGCGCTTTACCATGCTCTAAAGAGAAAAGAATATTGAGTTCGCTGCTGTTTGGTTTAATGTAAAGTTAATCCTTACCGGGAACATATTCTGCAAGGTATAGTATAGATATTTGAGCATTCGCTGCTCAAAAAGTTCAACAATGCTGTTCGTATATGTGGTACTGAGCTCCTTACAAGCTTCTGTCAAGCATTGGCTATAGCCTTTGGTGAAGCTATAACTTACTTCGACAGCTGGATGCTTCTCTTTGAACTGCTTATAGAAGTTTTTCATGGAATCATTTATTGCTTTCTTGTTGGTTACTGTTTTACCTGTTACAAGTTGTCCAACCGAATACCAGAACTGTTGGGTGAAGATTTCTTTTGGTGTGTCTTTCTTATTATGGACGAGATAAGCGTTAACAAATAGTTGCGAACGAAACACAATAGCCCTAATGTCATTGCAGCACGAAATGACTCTTTCTCTGAACTTCTCGCGGAAGGTTGGTAACACCGCACTGTCGATGGGAAGCTTTCTTGTGAATACAGTAGCACCATCACCAAGAACAGTTGAAATGAGTTCTTCTTTCGAAGGCGTGTGTTTGAGGCATTGCGGCGAACGAGCAGTGGTATGGCCATCTTGTCCACAGCTGAGGCACTTTGCAGCTTGTGGGGTGGTCTTTTTCCGTTTAACTGCTTTCTTCTTCTCTTTCACTTGGTCACTCTGTTTTCTCTTTTTACCGCTGCTACCAACTTTAAGGAGGTTACTCACAAGCAATTAGTGCTGTGCGTAAGATAGATTTAGGTTTATTGCTTACCATCATCAGCATTTACGGCTTTGTAATACTTGCATTTGTAGTAACGCTTGTCAAAATGACCTGGTTCATAGCAATCTCGACACTTGGTATGTTCTAAAAAGTTACAACAAATATCAGAATCCTTATATCTTGATCTGACGGTTCTCCTACAATTATCAAGCATTTTACCAAATGGGTTCGTTTTAACCTGGTTCTTATGTTTTTCTTTAATAGATCTAATCTTCTGTATAATAAAACTTTTGTACATGAATAGAGCTGTAAGTTACAAAAAAATGCGAAATACGGAAAAGAAGGGATCTTATTCTCGTTTAAAAGAACCTCTTCATTATAATTTAACTTTGACAACAAAACGCGAGAAAAGAAAGACACGTCTTTATCATTGGGCAAAGTTCCAAAAAAGGCACTAATGAACATCTGGTTGGTCTTACAACACATCGTCATTTGACGAAAAAGTTGTCAAGCTTTTTGTAGCTCGTCCTATTGCAAAGTCACGCCAATCAGAGCTTTCTTAGCGACTTCCTTACTAATGAAGACTCATTTTTAGGACTAGCTTGTACGCCATCCTTAATGCTGCTTGGATGTTACTGGATAATTGATTATCAACGAAATCGTCCAAGAATAAGATACCGCTTCATCGTAAAATAATTGAAAGTTGTCTAAATTAAGATTTAATAATGTCCAATAAAATTTGTGAAAAGTCTGAAATAGCAGTTAAAACACTGTATTTAAGAAATATTGGAGTTCCACCATCCTCCACCTCTTTCGCCCGTACTCCGCAACTGCATGTTTTTCCACTGCTTTTGTTCGCTACGAACTACTTGGAGCCGTAGTTGCAACATTCTTTAACAAATTAGTACATATGCAGGACAATGGATACTCAAAGCAACTCGAAGCAACTGAAGCTCGTTTCTCAAATTTCACCCGTTTCCATAAGATGAATGACGTTTGCACGATACGTGTCAAGTGCTTTGGGCTCTTGTTACTTATGCAGATATTTGAGCGACTCATTAGGATACTCAATTCTTTTTTGATAAAGACTGTATTGAATAGCGCCTCTTCTGTTCATCTAGTCAATAACGTCTTTTGGAGTGACTTAAAAGCAGAAAATGGTAGAATTTTTGCTGAATATCTAAAGCGATTTTGCACGTGTTGCCGTATAGAATACCTTTAAGAGAAGCTCCAAAGGCGGCCAACACAATGACTTTGATTGGCAATCGCTTAAACAACTTTTCTCTTTCGAAAGGAGGTTAGAATAAACCACAGTGTCAAAAAGCCTCGCTACAAAGTATTTGGGAACCTTATGTCTATCAGTAAAAGTATCCTTAAATTGCTTGTCCTATAGTTGCTTTCAAACTGCAGTTCATTAAAGGTGAACCTGTTGTAATTGCTCTTTTTTTGCACAGATTTGTTTCTTCAATCCAAGCAGTAAGGTGGAGAAAGAAATATTTCATTTTTAGTTAGAAAAGTAAGTCGGTTTTTTGATTTTCTTTATCTTCTAAATAATGATGATAGCTGTTAAGTAAAAGCATCTTTTCTCTTTTGACTGAAGGATTAGAGCGTTCAATAGAGCGTCCAACGCTATTATGAATGAGAAATTACAATTAAAACTGGAAATAACTCAATCAAGGCGTCTCTCAAGCCGCGTTTAATGTAAATAGTGAGTATCCTCCTGCTCGTCGGTAAAAACTGTAGTTTCCGATCTGCTAAAGTGTTATTGGCCCATGTCACTGGGAAGAATTAAGCGACTAAAAAGAAAAAAAGAGGAAAAAGCACGAGCGAAAAAGAGACAAAAAATTTTAAAACTTTTTTTTTTTTTTTTTTTTTTTTTTTTGTATATGCACGAAAATTAACCTTATTCTTTAAAACATACTTTTTCCTTTTCATTCCTTCCTTATCCTTAATATCTACATTTTTTTTTTTTACGCTTATTCAACGGAAAAAAAAAAAGAAGAACGAAAAGAAAGAAAAAATACTTATAGAATAAAATATGGTTCTTACAAGTGAAGAAATCAACATCATCGTTTTTAAATACTTACAGGAATCTGGTGAGCATGTTGAACACGATTTAGTCTCGGGTGATTTACTTGAAATTAACCAGTGATGTTGACTAATAAAAAGGTTTTCGACACACATCCTTTGCCTTTCAATATGAAAGCCAAGTTGACAAATCAGCTTACTGCGACGCACAAATTCAGCCTGGAGCTCTAATAAATATTATTCACAAAGGGTTACAGTTCATGGAAATTGAAGCGCATATGAATGAGGTGTGTTGATATAACGGCGTTGTTGACTAGCGACGAATTACAGCGTACTTAATTCATACTTAACTTTCCTGCTTCTGTACTTCCTCATGTAGGATGGCGAATTAGTTGATTGCAGTGTACCATTTTCTTTATTGGAGCCTCATCACTGTGCTGTTACAGACGACAACTTTGGTACAACAGCAACAGTGTTAACAAAGGAGCATCAGACTTCACCAACAACAGTGACAGCTGCAGTCACAACCACGACCACGAATAAAAGACAACGTAAAGAAGATAAAAAACAAAAAGATAGAGAAAAGAGAGCAAGGAAAGAGACAACGACTAATGCAACAGTAGACGAAGTAATGGATATAACGGACAATAGTACAGATCAAGCACCATCGACATCGATAACGCCCACTGTAAATGCAGATGCTGAAACAGCAACAAATAATGATACCACCACAACTGACACGGCAAAACGAGTAGCGAATGGTGACAATGATGCGAAAGTTGTGAAATCAGAGCAAGAAGATCAGGAAATGAAAGATGTCGACCAACAGCAGCAGCAAGACGATTTAGAAATCACATCGGATAAGGTTACTGTATTAGAGGGGCATCAAAACGAAGTATTTTCATGTGCATGGAATCCTTCAGTAACATCACTTTTAGCATCTGGGTAATTAGCAAACAAAGAAGCGAGAGAATGGTCTGTATAGGATAAAATGTAATCTAACAATGCTTACCCTTCGTATATAGCTCTGGCGACGCGACGGCAAGATTATGGCAGGTACCAGAAGGAAAGGAAAAGGTTACAGATCCTATTGTATTACAGCATTTGCCCAATATGAATGATAATAAGGATGTTACTACTTTAGATTGGAATGTAAGAATGAGGAGGGCTTTTACTGTTCAATAACAAGAATAGAAAATGATCACTTATCACTTTCGTTTGAAAAATAGCCTACTGGAACTTTGTTAGTGACAGGTTCTTATGATGGTCAAGCACGTATATGGACACAGAAAGGTCAATTACGTTATGTAATGGGACATCATAAAGGGCCTATTTTTTCATTGAAATGGAATTTCAATGGGGACCTTATACTAAGCGGCAGTGCAGATACTACAACTATTGTGTGGGATCCCGAAACAGGAGACATGAAGCAACAGTTTGAATTGCATACATGTAAGGATACGATTACTCTATGTCTTGTCGATATGGCTTTGCCATGGTTTCGAATCTATTTCTTTCTTAAAAGCTCACAACTGTTACCATTCTACACCTTTAGTGGCTATTCTTGATATTGACTGGATGGACAATACGACCTTCGCCTCTTGTTCTTCGGACAAAACCATCTACGTATGCAAAGTGGGCAATAGGAAACCACTTAAAAAATGGATTGGACATGATGATGAAGTTAATGCAGTACGATGGGATCCATCAGGACAATATCTAGCTTCCTGTTCTGATGACATGACTGCTCAAATCTGGAGCTTGGATTCAGACGAACCACTTCAAGTGCTGAAGGGGCACACCTTACAAATATACACTTTACAATGGGCACCCACAAACAGTCATAACGGAGAGAGGATATTAGCAACAGCTAGTTTCGATGCCACTGTTAGAATCTGGGACGCTATGAATGGCACCTGTCTGTATACGTTGAAGAATCACAGGGAAGCAGTTTATTCTATTTCATTTAGTCCGGATGCACGATTACTAGCTTCTGGTAGTTTTGATCAATTATTGAATGTTTGGGATGTCAAGGTAATGCAAAAGAAGCTTCTATTTTTTTTTGAAGCAGGTAGAGAGCTTTGACTTTTTAACCAACAAAATATCGATCTTTTATAGGCTGGTACACTGAAAAAAGCTTTCAAAACTAATGGTGGTATATTCGAAGTGCATTTCAATAAGACCGGTGATAAGTTGGCTGCATGTACTTCTAATAAGCAAGTAGTGATTTTAAATCAGATGAAGTCTGTTTAGATTGCTATGTTTTTTTTTCTTCTTGCTAAAATAATCTTCTACTCTTACTTTTATAATATTATTCTATATATATATTATATGTTATCTATCGTCCCCTTCCTATCCATTTATTATTATTTTTTGAATCTTCTTCCCGCATCAATTATTCCACCACTATCACTCGCTTTTTTTCTTCCTTTCTTTTTTACAACATAAAAGTGCTTTAACAAAATTTGGATGATTTTCGAGCTTTCTAAAATAGACGGGATATCTGTCGATTGAAAGTTTCATATATTGAGTGTGTGAAACTATGATAAAGCGATCTCCTCTACAATATGGAATCAGTAATACATCATCTATAAAATTTGAGAAAATTTTGAACATGAGAGTATTCGACCTCATATACACCTCATCCAAATAACAAAGCTGAAAAATATTGTGTATTCGACTGGTTCTCGGAGGCAATATGCGTTCATCAGCCAAAGTTATGCTATAATCAACCAAACAACTGATAATGAAGGAACGTATTTATCGCTTATTACGCACTATCAACTGTCCAGAAAGTTACTCTTGCTTACATTAACTTTTTTATCAATCATTCTCAATGGTTCAAGCCCGTCTGGCAACGCTGCTCTGCCTCTCACGACATTGATCATATGGACACCAAACAGTTTCAACACCACTTATCATGAACACCGAGCGGAACATGTTGATGTATAGTGCTTCATACTAATTTGATCTGTCTATCTGCCTGTCGCCAAAAGCTAGGTAATGATCCGCTCCTATGGTTATCTATTGGCTACGCAAATATCCCATCTTTTTTTCCCCACCTTTTTCGGGCATAAACTTTTTTTTTTCCCTTAAATCAGAAAATTAAAGCCCTTTTTCAAAACTAAACATTATGCTGAATTGTGAATATTGCCATACTACACAACGCAAATTCTATTGTACAGATTGCATTAAAGAAAAGTGAGTCTCGAATTCTTCACTTCTTTCTCCTCTTTTTGTAATGGATTTGGGACAGTTTAGAGCGTAATTCTGATTTAGTACTGCTTAAAAGACTACAAAAACATGGAGAAGAATTAGACGGCATCTCCAGCGAACGCATGGCGGCAATTACGAAAGCCAAAGCGTTTGTTGAAAGTGCAGCTCTGATACAACAACTTATAGCTGAGAAGAATAGAAGAGCTTCACAAATCGAATCTATACAGCAAAGTCAACAAAGATTGACGTTGGAGTTAAATAAAAGTATCTATCGAAATAAAAAGCAGTTGAAGAATGAGATGCATAAAAGAGCTTTCAATGGATCCCTTTCCACTCATTCGAACCATTATAATTGAACCTGGAGTATAGAAAAAGCCAAAGTGAAAGAAATTCAGAGACGATTACTGGATAAGCAAAAGTCGATAGAAGAGGGATTCAAGCGAAAATCGCAGTACAAGCAGCCTTTTGCGTCTTCTACAGTGCCAGACACCTCTTTATTGAAAGCTTGGCAACGGACACATAAAATGACAGTAGGCACAAGACGAATTTTAGTAAAAGAAGTGACTTCTCTGTTTGAATTGAAGCCAGGTGTTATTGAAGAAGCGGATTTGGTAGCAAGTGGAATGACCCTACCACAGCAACAGCAGCATCCTGTGTCGAAAGGAACAGTGGAAAATGAGATAGAAGCACCACCTTTCAGTCAAACAGGAGCGCAAATGGAGGCCAAAGAGGACTTGTACATCTGTGGAGTGACGTTGCCCACAAGGCTGATAGATGTATCCAGTAAAGTGAGATCATTGATGCTGAATGTTTTTGCTCTTTCTGCTCACGATGCAAACACACTTGTTCCGCCCCCCCCCTTTTAGAATATCCTAAAGAAGAATTGAATGCACCAGTGGGTCTGGTGATTCATATGTTGGGATTGATTGTCCGATATTTAGGGATTAAGCTACCTTTTCTGATCTTCCACAAAGAGACTCGACCCTACATCCGCATGATTCCACCGAATACGCCGCAGCTTTGGGACAATTACAAGTGAGTTTGTGTGTCCAAGGGGGATTTCTTTGATCATAGCCTTATTTAACCTATTGCCTACACTTCTGTTCAGCAAAATGCCCTTATTTCTAGAGGAGGATGACAAGAATTTCAAACGATTTGTCATTGGTATGGCTATGCTGAACTACAACCTAGCCTACCTCTGCTATACACAAAATGTAAAGATACCCCTAAGCCAAGTAGCCAATACACTACAAAGTCTAATGGCTTGCTGTCGAGCACCCAATCTAGGCCTGTAAGTTTGCATTTTTCTTTTCTTTATTTTTTTTTTTTTTTTCTATTGTTTACTCACTGATCGAGTGCCTGCCTGCACTGTCTTATTTTTTAATATCGTTGTTTACTTTTTGTCCTCGTCCTTATTTGAACACCAACAAGTCAATCACACACATCGTGCTATCATGGTATTCGTGATATGAATTTTCCGCTAGAATTTCAGCAAGTGTTGCGTGCAACTACATTAAGATATCGATGTAGCAGTCAACAACAACAAGTACAGCAACCATTAGAAAGTTCAATGGTGTCATCACCATCGGATGAAGAGTATAACCCACAAGAACATTATAGCCACCGAAGGCAACGACAGCATCCTTTAACCCATTTCCTTCCAATACAACATGACCGTGATACAGCCTACAATGACTCGAAACATGAGTATCTGACGATAAAAAAACCAAAGAAAAGAAAAGGGACGCTTCGTACTTCTCAGTTAGAGGATCCTTCCCCTTCACAACATCAGCAGCAACAGCATTCTGCTCATTATCACTCTTCTCAACCTCTTCGTCATCAAGAGAGGGGCATTGTTATTGATAGAGATGAAGACGAGGAGGACGACGAGGAGGACGACGATGACGATGAAGAAACGGAGGAATTTGAAGTTGAATATCATTATTATTCGGAAAGTGAAGATGAAAACGATGATGTTGATAGACAAAAGAAAGCCAGTGCCAATGACCTTATTCATGCTGCAGGTCCCACACCGATTCCTACCAATGATCCTGAACAACAAGTGCGAAAAGCCCTACCCTCCTTCCTACCATTGACGAGTATGACGGCTGCTACTGCTTCAAGCAAGTCAGCATCGGCAGCAGCAGCACCAGTACCAGACGACTCAACAAAAAATGCCAACGAAACATGGAGTATTGTAGAAGTCGCCCCTTCATTTTATCAATATTACAAAAAATGAGACGACTTTTTCTTTTTTTTTTTCTTTTTTTTTTTTTTTCATTCGTGATGGCAGGCTTCATTGTTTCCCAACGTTGGCATTGGAGGAAAGGGTGTGTTTTTCATTCTATTCAGAGAATAAAGATTTGTATTTATCTGAAAGTCTTTTTTTTTTTTTTTTACCGCTCAAATTCTGTCTAGAACGCTTCTTTATTCAGTTTATAGAAATGCGTTGTTTTTATAGATCCGGTATTTTTTGTTGAGTGTCGAAAGAAAAAGATGCAGGGCCTGGGCTGACCGTGGCCCGTTTGCGTCCCCAAAAAGACGACAAAAAAATCAAGGTTTTCCAAAACCGAGACAACAGTGCTGATTATGTGCCGTCATGAACATTGAAAAAAAGTTTGGTTTTTTTTTTTTTTCGTTGATCTTTTATTTCGCGCGGGGGACTCCTTAGCAAATGTTCGTTGAAGCTTAGAGAAGAATAGAAAGGCTAGCTTAGGTAAAGAGTCTCTCTTCCTCTTGTGTGTGTAGCACTCAACGAGAGCAGCGGATGTTCATGCATATGAAACAGCCCAGTGACTCCATTAGGTTTTTCTTTAGATGGAAAATACCATATAAAACGATACCATCCGCTTAAAGAAGGTGAGCAGATTAAACAGAGTATAATAATTTCGGGGCTTCACCCTCGGCAATAGTGGCGTCCGCGTGCAACTTCTAGGCCAACCGTTGTTAGGAGCGATGCGTTGATATTTTCTTACTTGTAGCCCTTCCTCACGCACATTCTAGACAGTAAGGATTTTTCACTCACCTACTGCACCTTGACATTGAGTAAATCGATTCCGTACAATAAAAGAATTGGCTCGGGCAAATTTAAGATGACTATCTCACCTAGTGCCCACTTGAGTCGTAAAAACCACGTGTCTCATCGTAAGGTATAGGTGCTCATTCAAGTACCTGGAGCTTAAAACAAATGCTAATGCTTTAAAATCGGTTGGCTACAGCATACCGGTAATCTAGGCTTTCCTAGAAACTTTAAATAATAAAAAACCAAGACAAAGAGCTCTTTAGAGTCGATCTCAAATCTTGCCACATTTGTATAGATGTAGGTGAAGGTGGTACTGAATCACTGCCTTATTCTTCGATACGATCTATTCTATAAATCAGATAGAGCGTTATAGAAATTGCCAAAAATACTTTGTACAGAAGCGATGGAACGAAAATGAAATGAAAACTGAAAAAAGACACTGTGTAGGGTCAAGGAACATACATTTGAATGAGTAGGTTAGCCTGATATCCAGCAAAAGCTTTTTAAAGCCCAACACCTTATGATACTCAATACTGTAAGCGCTTTGGAGAGTGGCTTCTATAAAGAACTTGACCCTGAGTAATACAGACGAGATGGATTGTTCTGGGTATTATTCCTGGACGATAAAAGCTATCGTCTTGGTTGAAGTTGGTTCGCACAGTATTTCCCAATGCATATGTTATATACCTCATTCAAATGAAAGACGTTCGTTTATTTTATTCATGGTTTACTGTTTGACACTCCTCATCTCCAGATCTCTGTTAACGTGGTCTAACGAGGAAAGTTACTGTCTTTATCCTCTGCTCAACCATTGGGTGTAGATGAAGAGCGTCTCTCCTTCCCATCACTCAAAACGTAGCGAAGGAAGCTCAATGAATCAAAAAAAAGAAGTGACAGTCTTTTTTCGATAGACCACGTGCGGGTAGACTGCGGATTTTGTTATTCATAGGCTTATTCGGCTGCAGGGAGTTGAGGAACAGTGAGTCGTGAGTAGATGTGCTTCTCTGCTATTACGAGACTTGATAACAGGTGAGGCAAGAAATCCATGGTGGCATGGTCACTCTATCATACAATGCCAACGAGTTTTACTGATGACACACATCTGTACTCGTAACGTGTTCAATTGCGCCCCCCCCCCGCACAACAAAAATGACAAATAAACAAATTTTTATTGGACAATAACATCAAAAAAACCCCCCAACAGCACGCAAATAGGATTGGACAATACGCACAATGTATCAAATCATTCATATGCAAAGACGATTCCAAATGGTGATCTACTCATGTCTTACTCTCCGTTTACATTGTATCCATTGTGAGATAGAGTCAAAAGGCATGAGACATAAAATGTGTATTTCCATACATATTTTTCTTTATACTGCGTTTTGTATTTTCTATAGATTGGCAGCGTCATTTCATTTGGGGGTGATTTTGGCAAAATAGGACTGTATGGAAAATGCACAGACATCGTCATCTTTATTTACCTTCATTATGCAAGTCTTGTTCTTTTTTGTAACACAGATAGATAGACTTTATGATGTTTGACAAAATTTTAAGGTTGTGCAGCACAAAAAATGACAACGAACATCGGAAAAGCGTTGCATTTGACGCGGAATATAGAAAAAAATTGCCTAATGGATCCGTCATTCTCGGCTCTTTGTGTAACGCACAGCGTTAAATTACATAATGATTCCATACAGTGAAGTTACCCGTTTCTTTCGTTACCTGCAGACTCTTTTTGAAAAGAATACAATGAACATGGAGCTTTATGTACATTTTTATTTTTTTGTATTGTTAGGCTTTGATAATACAACTAAAATCTTGGCCTAGGGATGTTATCATTAGGGAAAGGAATAAAAAGTGTGCTTTTGGGGGATGATGGGGGGGGGAGCTTGCTAAAATAATTAGGAAGAAAATCGCATTTAAAATCTATAGTGGTGTGCAAATATAAGAAAAAAAAAAAAAAAAAAAAAAAAGAAAAAGCAAAAACGATTAAGAGATTAGATATAGATAAGTTACTAAAAGAAGGAAGGGTGTGAATGGGAGGGGGCGGGGGGGTTTATCGTGCTTCTCCAGCAAGTAGTGAAGATGGTATTGTTGCAGTATGATTAACGTGTGATGTTGATGTAGGAATATTCATGTTCTGATTGGATGTGGATGATGTGGCTGATGAGGAGGGTTCATTCATGCTGTGGACAATATGATTCAATCTCTTGCGTGCTTGATCATCACCTTGACTAGAGGCCTTTTTGTACCATTCCATGGCCTCCTTGAGATCTTTGGATCGACCGACACCGGCTTCTGCAAAATAACCCATGGCAAATTGAGCCTTGGCGACACCCTTCCGAGCGGCTATTTCCGCCCAAAAATAAGCTTTTTCTTCAGATGCGATGACATGTGGCTCATCACCCGTCAAGTACCAAGCGGATAAAGCAAGACAAGCATCGTCGTTTCCTTGACGAGCAGCAATTGTGTAGTAATAGACAGACGCAGCAGAATCCTTTTGACAATTCAGATAGCCGAATTCATAGCATTGACCCAATCGATAAGCAGAAGGAGCATAACCCAACTCGGCCGCTTTACTGTAGAGTTGAACGGAATAGCCAATGTCTTTGAAGATGATGTTGCCCAGTCCCTTCTCATGCAACAAGCCTAGCTCGTGAAGAGCGTGAGGGTATTCTGGTGTCGCTGCGGCGGCAGCGCGTTTTAACCATTTATTGCCATCTTTCACATTGCGTTGTAATCCAAGGCTTCCATGAATGGCTGCTAAGCCTAGGCGATACATGGCACCAGGATGATTGAGTGTGGCAGCAAGTCTAAATAGGGGTGGTTTTATAAAAGAGAGGATTAGTAAACAAAAAGCAGATTGTAAATTTGCCTTTTTCTCCTGAAATACGTTACTTGTAGTATTGTATTGCCTTTGACTTGTTCTTGAAACAACCCAAGCCATCTTCGTGACATTTAGCAGCACTAACCCAGGTAGGGGTGGTGGTAAAGAAAAATGGGATGAGTTTTCTTTTTTCTGCATGATCTATGATGAAATGGGGGTGGGGGAAAAGTCCCTTTCTTTCTTTGCAATGGCTGACATTCAAAAAAATCTGATTTTTTGGGTTTTCCAAAGAAAAAGGGAGAAAAAAAAAAACAAACCAGAAGACAATAGAGATATCCACTTACCGATAGGCAGCATCTGCATGTTGACGTTTTGCAGCTTGGACAAATAATGGAAAGGCGTTTCCGAAATCAGGTTTGCCGGATTTATGAGTTGCACCTGAAGCATAAATGTTGGCTAGATAATACTGGGATTCAGCATGTCCATGAACAGCCAAGTTCTTGAGCATCTTGACTGCTTCATGCATGTAGGCTTTCTTCTCTTCAGGTTTTTTATTGTTGTTTTTGGAGGACTCGTACAGATAGATCGCCAGATCACATTGAATATTAGGATCGTTGGAACGTTTGGCGTTTTCGCGGTACAAGTTGATGGTCTTATCATAAGAGAGTAATTCAGCATTGTCGCCAGGTTTCAAGTGGTTGTGATTCATAAAGATCTCGCTGTTCATAGAGAGGGATAAACTGGCATTCGAGGGATATCGCATATGATGGTATTTTCTGCCGGTGGACGAACCGCCCATGAAGCTGGGAGGCGTCGGTGGCATAGATAGACTCGTAGCGGAAGAAGCAGGCGAACTCGCTTCGTGTTGACTATCACCGCTTTGATACGAGCTGCGAGCACCTGACGACAGAGATTGAATACTACCACTGCTGTTCCGACTCAGGTTGGCAGGCAGAGTATCTGTAGGACGGTGAACAGTATGAATAGGGGGTGGAGGTGCAGGTCCGTTGGATGTACTAGATGTGCTGAAGCTTTTGGTCTCTGGCAACTCTATATCATCACTGATACTTTTTGATGACCGGATGGACGGAGTTGCACTTTTTAATTTATTTCTAATGCCTGAAATCATTGATTGTCTGTGTGTGTGTGTGTGTGTATATGTACAAATGAAATAGGTTGGATGTTACGCACTTGTTGCTGTAAAATGAGAAAATATACAAAATAGAAAAAAAGACGAAAGAAGTCAAATATAGAAAATAGAACTAATAGAAGAAAGAAGAAAAAAAAAAAAAAAATAAAAAAATAGAGAAATAGAAAGGTTTCTTTTTGGCTAATAAAGGGCTTGAAGGCAAAGTATATTTATATTAAGCGGTTATTGAATCAAAACACCACAAAAAAACCGTGTAAATTATAAAACCTCTTTTTCCAAACCTTTATTTTTTTTTTATTTTTTTTTGTTGACCTCTCTCTCTCTCTCAATTTTCAGCTCCTAATGAAAAAGTAATGTTTTACTTACTTTTTTTTTTTTTTTTTTTTTCTTTTTCGTAATGTTTCCATATTCAACAAATGCAACAACATTGGTCGTACTTTGTTGTACAGATTGAGATTCACAAAACCTGAAATAAAGGCTGGTGTAATAGCTGCTCGTTTATTGAATGCTGTTCCTGAAAATAGCAATCTATTGGGCTTGTCCATTTCATCTCTTTTGTATTTGAAAAACCTCATTTATTAACATTAGCGCGGTAGGAGGGAGGAAGCAAGAGAAGTGAGTCTGTCTATGCAGAAAAAGACACATGCAGAAAGAAATCTTGTTTTCGAAAATTTCGGGGAAATCGAATTTTGGAGAGCGTGAACAGCACCACTTTTTTTTTTTTTTTTTTTTTTTTTTTTTTTTTTTTTTTACTTTATGCAATTCTTGCGTTTTCTTTTTTCTTTTCAACTATGATTTATCTAACGCGAGCATCCTTCACCATTGGATTATGATCGTCTTTGTCTCAAAACTTGAATGCGGTTTGCATAAGAAAGTGCCTGGTGAAGGACATGCAAAGTAGTGAAGGGGGCTGGGTTATCTCTTTTAGACTTGATGAAAACAGCTTGCCCCAATATTTTCTTCTTTTAGTACAAGTTGTTGTAAACACCAAAAAAATAAAAAAATAAAAAAATTTACGCGACACTCATCTCTAAGGGGATCTTTTGGTCTATCTGTGGTTAGTTTGCATGATCTTCATTTCCTCTCCTTTTTTATTTCCCCCTCCTCTTCTTCGATTGGAAAACCATGGAAACGAAAAAGGGTTTTGATGATTTTTACAAACATTGCAACTCAAAAGCCAATTCAAATTTTGCTGGCATTGAATCTTGTTACTGCTCGTTGGTCCTTATTGTAAGCCAAAGGTTCGGCTGGCAGCTTTCTACGATGACAAAAGAACAAGAGAGGGCAGGTACCCAGAACATCGTTTCAGCCACAGACAAACACACATGAGACTATCAAGTTTGTTGGTTTTGGGTAATGGTTCACTTTTTTTTTTTTTTTTTTTTTTTTTTATTTGGCTGTTTGGTTACTGAAAAATCTCAAACAAAAAAAAAAAAATTATCACAAAAATTTGAGCCACAGAAAATCAGTCTGGGGGGGGAGGGGGGGTTGCGGACCGTTTTCTTTTCACGGTTTGATCTTTTTTTATTCGACTAGAAAACAGACATGAAAAAGGGCATTGTGTGTTCATTACCTTCTCACTACAAATTTGGTTGCTATGAGATCACCGTTTAGGCATATAAAGAACAAATATAACATGGGCTTCTGTACAGAAGAAAATTGTCTAATTTAATCAATAAATGCGAACTGTATCGTGATTTGAACCGGAGCTAAAAAGAAAAAGAGTTTTCTTTTTTCTATGCTTTTGTAGGCCCAATTTTGTGATCATGTGATGCATTTTGTTTTCATTAAGAACAAATGAAAGGATGTTGTCTAAAGTCTTTATCTTTTAATAAATAAATATATTATTTTATTATTTCACCAGGAAAATGAAATGGAGAAACACATGTCCAATGGCTTTTTTTAGTATATCAAGATTATGTCTATATCAGTTACTTTAAATAAGAGCAGCATGTTGACGCGTTACTACATGGCGCTTTATTCAACACCTTTCAACTGAAAGCGTGAAAAACAAATTTTTGTGCTGATAATGGTTATTTAATCAAGAAGCGTCATCTTAAGCTTGTTGGCAATGGAAGATAATCCATTTAAATAAGGGCAACCAACCACAAGAACACTAAAAAAGTAGTGTCAGCAGAAGAAAGCGCGATGAGTGAAAAAAGCAAGCTGATAACGACTGTCGCTGATGACGTTGCAGACGCTAACAATCCGCATTTGAACCCTCCTTATTGTTCGAGCAAACGCAGTTATCATTGTCGCCGGAATAATGAAAATAAAGACGCTCTATTATTGATACAAAACAGTCATACAATAGCCTAATTGGTATGGATACACTCCAAACCTACTTGAAACAAAAGAGACGTTATCCCATTATCAGATGTTGTATCCATAAAGCCTTATACCTCTCGCCATGATGACCTTGGGTATACCAATGTTCCGTAAGGATAATTAGATAAACATGGCAACTCCTCGGATCCCAGATTCTCGGGTTTAATTCATACTATTGTTTTTTTTAATTTGTGTTTATTCACAGAGCAAACAACCTATCGCTCTCTGCTAAAAATGTCCTATGTTTTTCAACGCGTCTTTTTCATCATTCTAAAAAAATAGGATACAAAAGTCTCAAAGTTCATATTCGAAAAGGGGGCGGGGCGGGTGAAGAGAAGCTGGAGCGGAGTCATTTGTTTTTCTTTCTATTTTATGCAGATGCTAAATGACAAAGCAAAAAAAAAAAAAAAAAAAAAAAAAAAAAAGCTTAATTTACGGATCATGATGTAAAAATAGATTGCTGAACCATCGGAAGACAAAATGCAGCCTTAGTATATTTGCTTTTTTAAAGCTTGGCATTCTCCTTTTCACATAAAATGCTTAAACCTAAAGCTTTTTTTATTTTTATTTATTTTTAGTTATCCTTTTTCAGCAAATTGTCTTGCAAGATGCTTTTTTGTTTATGATGGAGAATGATTTATAATGATTTAATGATGGTTGCTATTGTCAATTTTTTTTGCCTCTTTTAATCGTATTGGAAGCTGTTTGCTGTTGTGAGGATCGATGACCATGGGTAAGCCCATAATTAAGGCCTCCTGTCAAAGTGGACAAGGAAGCCGCAGCAATACAAGTAATAGGACGATGACGATAACTCATGTTGGTGGAGGAGAGATCATCTCCTTCTCTTGTGGTGGTTGTTGCTGTGGCTCCTTCCTTTACCAATCCATAGGGATGCTGAAGACCTTTTCCGGATGAAGACTCTGTTCGGCGTCTCGTTCTGCTTCCAGGCTTATTGAACTTTGCAGGCTCAAAGTTTTGCCAAACATATCTTGAGCATTGAGACGCGTTGGGAAGATCCTGAATCATTTTTGCAATCGTGTTTTTACGCAAACCAAAGAAATCAGGCCCAACAGGGTTATGACCATATTCTTGATTGCGTATACTGAATGCCCGACGAACAATAATCGTCCAAACCGTTGTCGGCGTAGGTCCTGAATAAGTCATATCGCAATCATCAGCCGTTACTTCAAATTTGGGCTCTCGACCATTGTCCAAAATACGACAAGTATATTGAGTATCTGACTGAGGGTCAATCATACTTCGATACCATCTATAGAAACATGTATTTTTTCGGTTTTTTTTTTTTTTTTTTTGGCTTTAGCATCCGTGCGTTTCAGACCACAACAAAATAAATAATTAAGAAAAAAAACCAAAAAAAAAAGCCAACTTACTTTTTTACAGTATAGTTCACTGGGTAAATGTAACGTTGATTGTGGTAAGCGGGTCGATCATAAACAACCGTACCAAGATCAATCACCGTCCAGGAATCAATTTCCACAGGCAAGATATAGTTGCCATTTCTGTCTTTGTCCACTTCATAATAAGTTCGAACGGCTGTACTTATGTGTTGTTGCTGTGATGGAGCGGGAGCGAGCGCTGAGGTAGGAGTAGCAACAGAAAGAGGAGGAGGAGGAGTTATGGGTATCAAATGCGTCGTTGAGGAAGAAGAGGGTGGTTGTGAATGTTGCGAAAAGGAACAAGACCTCTGCTGATCACCATGGAGAGTTGTAGAAGCAGCAGGCGAGACGGTCGGATCCTTCCACGTCGATGAACCTTTTTTTCTTCTCTTTCTATGACCGTGGTTCACATTTGTATCACTGCACCTTTCCGTCAGAGGGTGGTGGGACTGATTCTGATGATGCATCATGCCATCCTTCAAAGTGGTCGGAGAAGCTGCAGAATGTACGGGTGAAGAAGAAGCCGAAGAAGATGAGTAGGATGTTGCTGAAGAGAGAGGCTGTTTGTTTGGAGATGAAGAAAGTGGCATAGACGTTATCATGCAAGCACTCTTATGGCTATCACTACTTTTTCGTTTGTAGCCAGAAGACCCAGCAGCAAGCGTAAAAGCCGATTTTCTGTGATCGCCCTGAGGAGGGACAATGGAGGAAGTGGGTATCGGTACAGGAGGAGGGAACTCTTGTCTATATGGGTATGACTGCTGCTGCTGCTGCTGCTGCTGCTGTAGTGGCTGAACATGGACGGCCGCATTGTCTGTTTCTTCTTTAACGTCATGAAATGGAGGAGAGGGTATTCGGTAGATGTTGGCTTGTGTCGCTAACATTGACGTCGTCACTTGTGGAAAGATAGGCTCTGGTCTATGAAGGACTGGAGGAACTGAGGCAGATAAGGAAGGTAGCATAGTATTGCGAGCACTCATCCGTCCTGAAGGAACAGGCAGAGAAGCAGGCGGGCCTAGAGCACCCATAGAATGATCGTTTGCATGCTCCACTTTCTGACCTGTATCATAACAGTTACACTGCTTTTGCTGTTGGTGTTTGGGCGTTAAAGAAGCTTCTTTTAGCTGGCAAAACTTTTCATTCTTTAATGCATAAACAAAATCGTCCTTTGACCATTTTAACGTCTTGCGATACAGAAAGAAAGAAAAAAAAAAGGGGGTCAATGACAAATGAAAAAAAATAAATAAAATAAATTGCTTTCTATCGTTGATTCTTTACCGGTTGCAGATTGACATGAAGTTCAACCACATGTTGGTTACTGTCAGTTTCATAAACACGTCGCTTCCCAGAGACATAAATATCATTGCTTTGATTTGGATCCATTATCCAAGACATCAGACCGTGACCTTCCCAAATGAGTGAGTCGTGATTTATGGTGCCTTCAGAAGGGTCGGTCTCTGTAAGATTGGCGGTGTAAATAGATAAATCATGATCTTTACAAATAATATCCGGACTAACGTAAAAATAAAGGAACAAATGAGCCATTCATTGGTCTATATCACGTGTTTAGACGCATTTTCTGCAACATCGAGGAGCTTAATAGACACGACTAGCTGTGTAACTTTTTTGAAATGCTTACCTTGCAGTGCATATAGACCATAAACATGATCGGAGAGATAGAACGTTGGTGTTGTTATATGTCGTTGTCGTTGTGAGTTTCATTAATTTTGATCCTTGTGTTGTATAGTATATTTTGACTGCCGTACGTTTTAAAGATGAGGTTATTAATGAAGGATGGGTTTTTTTTAGAAAAAAAAAAAAAAAAGGTTTGCTGTCACTACTTCTACTACGACTGCTACTAACCCTTTACTGTATCGTCTGTAGTTGTCATCTTTTTTTTTTTCAAATCTACAATGGTGAAAAACAATAGGCGTGATGGTATCTTGATGTGTGTATGTGTGTATGTATGTATGTATGTATGAACAGGAAACGTCAATTCAAACTTTTTTGTCAGGCACAGTAAAATAGAAAAGCACTTTCTATTGATTAGTGAAAAAAAAAAAAAAAGAGATCAAAGAAAAAAGAGAGGAAAGTTGATCCTTCCCTTCGTTACTACTAAACTACCTTTTATTTATTCTAGAAATGGTTACTTCAATTTTGCCAATCAAAAATGTTCCCAGTCCATTCAAAAGGGCAACAACAAATCAAACGCTTTGTGATATTTGCTCGGTTCTCTCATATCACAAAGTTTCGGGACAAAATGGCAGTCTTCTCCTAGTGATAACAAATTTAAAGTTATTATTTACCACTTTAGTTAGAGTGCGCTATGCGATTAAACTAGTACATGCCTCACTCGACCTTTTTTTTTTTTTTTTTTTTTTTTTTCTTCCTTCCATTGTTAATTGCAAAGGTCAAAGTCAGTTTGAATCACAATTCTGTCTATTGGAGTGGCCATGAGAGAGATCTATGCTAATGATGTCGATCATCCGTGCTGACATTTTCAAATCCTTTTGGTTGTAGAAACGTTTTCATTAAAATAATATAGAGCCATCGCAAGGAGGGACAATGTAACAGAATAAGGTATAGCGTTATTACATAGTCTATGTTACTATGCGTTGTACAAAAGTTTGATTTGAGTAAATGCGACGTATGAATACGAAAGGAGGCCCATTGGGACTTGCGGGGATGATCTTCCATTTAATCTGTCGATATCTAGACTAGGAAAAGGTCTTTCTTCCTTGTCAATATGGCTTAATGTATGTAGCACGAATTGCAGAATACATTGGTTGCCTATTGTTGTGATGAAAAAAAAACAACATTGAAAAGACACTGTTATCGATCACAATGACTGCTACCACTATCATGGCTGGATCAATGCAAAAGTAAAGAAGATGAGAATAGATGGTTTTGCGTTTTTACTCGAATCGTCGCATTGGCTCATGGACTCGGGTTTATTCTGTCAATATCCATTCAAGCCAGGCAAACATCTACAACCTATCAACAGAGAAAATACATGAATCCAGCATTTATTTAGATAAAGATGACAGTGTTTGTCATAAGTTCTTTTCACTTGGTATTACATAAATTCGATGTATGCCATTTGTCATGTGCTTCAAAGAAAATCCTATTCCTTTTTTCATTTGTTTATATAACAACAGAGCTTAAAAGGCTAACGTATGATGTGATATCCTTATTCAACCAGAACTCCTCGTCCAACTCTTGTTTCAATTGCACTTTCATCATACAGAGTCGTAAGCCTTATGAACCACTCTTTTTGAATTATCAGTACTCTCCAAAAAAAAAAAAAAGACCAAAAAAACCCAGCAGATCGATAAAATAGGATCAACGCAAGGATGAGTACCATGAAGCTGCTAACAATGTTTGTACCACATTTATTCCTTTTTAAGGATTGTACCGCTGTTTCGTCGCCTTTCTTTTTTTGGTTATCATTTCACACGTAATAAATATCATTCTGCCCATTGTCACATCAGCCTTTCGCTGCAAAAGCTGTATTATTGTTTAATTATTACAGCCATACAAAAACGTAGGATAAGTATACTTTCAAAAATTTACATCAGCTTATCTCTCTACAAATAACCAATGAGTGCGTCATAGTAATAGAATATTAGAATGATACCACTTGCTTTTTTTTTTTTCTTTGCATCATTTTAGGAGGATCATTGGAACATAGAAGCGATTTAAAGTTTATATTTTTTATGTCTTACATTGTGATTTTCATACCTTCAAAGACATCAAGTCAAGTTACACCAATCGCAGTTGCTTGTTATTGTAATGAAGAAAAACCGAACAGAACATATTACAAAATATGTGACGCTATTGTTACTCTACTCTATATGGTTATGACACAACCATACAACAACTATACAACCAGTTCGTTAAGATGTGCCAAATTCTTTGTGTCCAGCTTGCATCTTGACAGTTACAAAAATACTCTATCGCTGTAAATGTAGACAGCTCTGATTGTCAAAAAAGCTCCATAGTATGTTTAATTAAGCTCATTACAATCAAGTCAACTTTATATAACTCGGTAAACATAACAACTTAGCCTGCCAAAAAAAAAATAGTTTTCTTTCATAAAATTTTGTTTTTTCTATCAAACCTTTACCCACCACAAACGTTGAAGGCTATACTACAGAAAAGCCTTCTATTTTGCCTGGCTTTCCAACTGAAGAATAGTCGTCGTACCCAGTTTATTGTAGAGTTAAACAGATAGCAGTGACTCAGGGTCATAAACTTTACCTTGAAAGATGGCAAATCTCTTGGTAAGCAAGCTTACAACGATGCTTAGGATCATCCGCTATTTTATTCTAATTTGCACAAGCTATAGAACCATCAATCGTCGTATTCGCAGGTTAGAGTTAAACCTCTTAAAATACAACCAACTGTGCTCATCTCTTATGCAATTTGACTGGTGAGTGATTACGCAGGTACATATTGCTTTGAAACATAGCTATTCTCTGTAGAACTCTTCCATTTTGAACAAACAAACAAAAAAATAAAAATAAAAAAGAAAAACCTACTTCAACTGTGAGCAAAGATAAAAATACCGCAGATATTATGGACTAACCAATGAATACGAGTTTTGGAAAATAGTTTACAATGCCTGTAGTCTCTTTGTGCGTTATTGTAGAAATAATAAAGTACTCCACTTGGTTTCTTTCACTGTTTTCAAATCAGCGTTGAATAGACCCCAACAAAGAATAGGCAAAACCTGAAATGAATAATCTTTTACCCTGGATTCAAAATTCCAGAAAGCACAGGTACTGACTTTTTATTTCCAACACAAAAATTCAAACATTTAAATCTCGATAACTTATTTGCAGATCGCGCACCCCCCCCCTCTCCTAACAAGACTATATAGCAATAAGCTCTTATGGACAGACACAGGGTCTATTGTATATCATTACCAGCTCTGTAGCGTTTTTGCCCTGATGATCATTTTTGGTCTATTGTGAATGTAGATGTCAATGCACTTCTTGCAACTTGCTGATAAATGCGGGAATCTAAAAATAATACAGGTGCTCTTATAAAAATGAAACCAAAAAAAAAGGGAAGAAACACCAGCAAAACACCAGCAAATGACACTTTTTGGTTGTCCTTTCTTTTTGTTTGAAGTTTCTTGTTCCTTTCTTTAGCTTTTATATACATCAACAGTGGTAGCGCATCGTTTTATATACCTTTTGACAGCCCATTGAGCAAAGAAAAAGAAATAAAAACGATCTCGCGCACTCTACTCAATTTTGTCACCTATGAGATATTATTTATGCATACTATTCGTTGCTGTGTTACCTTTATTGACATTAGGTTTGCGTGATAAAGTTTTTTGTCCAGCCTTTGACAGCTACCGTCCACTCTAACCTCATCTGTGAACAATAGGACATAGTATCGACAATAGACAACTAAAGCGAATAGAACCCTTAACACATGTCAAAATTGATATTGCACCACGAACGCATGCCTATTTCGAAAAAAGACACCAGTCACCCAATACCCATCCTACCCTCTCGACTGCGTTGAAGCACATCGACTATGATGATATACTGCGGTTATCGTTTACTGCTTACAATCAGACCTTTTATCTGCATCTCGAGCCCAATTTAGACCTCTTTCATCCCGAAGCAGTAACCCATCATCAAGAACTCGGCATCAGTACACATTTACATCCTTCTCGATGGTTGACACAAGGGACAAAAAGCGCTCAAAACAATAAGATTCTTGTCTACAAAGGGCATGTTATCCACCCTGCACATACAGAAAACACTTGGTACAAAGATGCGCTGGGCGTACTCAACTCTGAATTTTATCCTTATCCACACTCTTCATCATCATTATTGCCATCCTTCAGTTACCAACAGCCTCAATTAGGCTGGGCCCGCATTATTATACGTCATGATTTAATGTCTAGGTAAGTTTGAATCGGGTTCTTATTGAATATGGCTTTAAAGTGGCATTCTCTGTCTCCATACGAAACACTTACGCACGCACGCACACACACACACATATTCTCTCTCTCTCTCTCAATCTCTGTCTGTTTGTCAGGCATAAAACGGAACAGACGATTGTAGAAGGTGCATTCAAAGTAGACAATGAGCTGTATCATATAAAGTCAACGTCGAATTACCGACTTGTAAAAAGAGCCGATGACGTGGGTTTAGCGGATGATCATCACTCTCATATGGTTATTTATCGAGAATCCGATACAGAATCAGCTCGCTCGACAAGTTATTCGAAGCTAGAAAGTAAGAGAGGAATGGAGCTTCAGAAAGAAGACGAAGAGCATCAATGTGGATTCAATAATCTGTTACAGAAAGCCACGATCAAGGACCATCTCAAATTGTTTAATAAGCGTGAGGAAATGGGCTTCACAAAGACTGAATCCGGATGTCCCAAGAGGCGAAAAAGTGAGTTGAAATACAACAGCGACAAGTACAATGTTTCCAAAGTATTCATTCTATTTTTAAAATTCATCCTCTCTCATTACAATACCACCTTCTAGTTAATTATATGGGTGCAGGTAACGAGAATTTGTTTCGAGCACACGAGAATTCGTTTTTCTGATGTCCACATGGTTCACTTTATTTTTTAATGTAGCTGCCGATTGTACATATGTAAAGTACTACCAATCAGTCGATAATGCGAAACTACAAATCATCAATGACTTTAATACAGCGTCAGCCTTATTTGAAGAAACATTCAATATTTCTTTGGGATTGATGAATATCACCCTTATGAACTCCAATTGTCCATCTGAAGTAGATAGTAGCGTTCCTTGGAACCGTGCTTGTCAAGCCAATTACTCTATTGGTGACAGATTGAGTGACTTTAGTTTATGGCGATCCAACAGGAGTAATGATGGAGCAGGTCTCTGGCATTTAATGACCAAGTGCGCGTATGTTTATCAAACCAATTCATTATGGATAGAACCTTCACAACCATCTCTTTTATCAACCTCTTACCTTCCTTTACACTTTTTTATTGTTTTAGTACGGGTGTTGAAGTTGGACTTGCTTGGTTAAATCAATTATGCAATACAGGGCTTTCAACCGAAGTGTCATCTGAAGGCAAGACATTGTACGTCTCTGGGGCAGGCGTTTCTTCCATCAGTAGGTCTATTTCGCTTGTAGATGTGTATTTGAAAAGAGGGGTCTGACTGATTATAAATACTTGAATAGCTCGTGATGAATGGAAAATTGTAGCACATGAAATTGCTCATGGATTCGGTAGGTTGCTTGGTTGTCTAGAAAACGTTCAATGTACTCTTTTTTTGTTTTGCTAACTTTCCCTGTTCCTCCCTTCCGCCCTTCCATCTATTCCAATAGGTGCTATACATGATTGCTCAGCTTCAGATTGTCCTTGTGAAGACGACAACAATTGTCAGTGCTGTCAGAGCAGTGTTGACCAATGTGATTCCAGTGGTTATATTATGAGTTCGATTACCAACAGCACAGCCAACACATTTAGCCCTTGCTCTATCAACACTATCTGTAATGCTTTCCCTAGCATAGGGACTTGCTTGACTGACCCTGGACAATTTGATCGATACCTTTACCAAACCAACGTGTGTGGCAATGGAATCAAAGAAGAAGGTGAAGAATGCGATACTGGAGGTGTGGATACCAGTTGCTGTGATGCTAAAACTTGTAAATTAAAGAAAAACGCTGTTTGCGAGTAAGTGCTAATCACTGTCCTTTTTCGTCCAACAATATCAACATACAAAGCGTATTGATGATGTCCCTCTCTATTTCTGAACCATGTAGAGACACAAATGATGGGTGTTGCCACAATTGTCAAGTAAAACCAAAGAATACCATCTGTAGGCCCTCTTCAACGGCATGCGATGTTGCTGAATATTGTGATGGCATTTCACCCACCTGTCCTAAAGATGAATTTGTTCACGATGGCATGTCCTGTGGGGACGGCCTTACTTGTGCTTCCGGACAGTGTACTTCGCGTGATGAACAGTGTCTTGCCCGTGGTTCTGTCATGAATATCACTACTTCTTGTTTATCCAATAACGAAGAATGTAAACTTTTATGTAATGCACCCCATGGTGAAAAATGTCTGATTTTCTCTGGCAATTTCATTGACGGGACGCCTTGCGGCTATGGTGGACGCTGCTTTGATGGCGTGTGCGAAAATGGTGACCTTGTGGGTAGTTCGCTCCTTTATTTACAAGAGCATGTTCAGGTGTTGGCCGGTATGATTCTCGCCATTCTACTTGTTATGCTCGGTCTTTGTCTTGCTGTCGTTTGGTTTGGATGTTGGCGTGTGCCTGGTTACAGAGAAAGAAGAAAGCGACGACAAGAATACAACAGCGGTATGGACGATGGTGCTGTACCGTATTACACAGATAAGAATCTCAGTGTAAGCGTACTATCCACCTATGGAGATTATGCATTACCCGAGCATGAACTTGTCATTCTCCATGACGGCGACAGCAGCAACAGGCCAAGAGAAAAGTTTGCCCGTCCTACAGCTGATGATTACGTTTCTTCTGTCACGACGTATCATGATAGGTTCTCTATGGATGAAGCAAGATTGAATGATCAATCGAGTGATACCTCTTCCACTAGCCCGAACTCGACTGTTTTCTCAACCTCTAGCTCAACCACGCTTATCAGTGATGATCATCATCCTTCTGATGGCAACAACCAAGTTAAATCTGAAAAGAGCGAGTAAAACTCTATTGCTTTCTCTCTATCCACCACCATTTGTAAATACCATTTTATTCCAGATATTTCTTGTAAAAAAACTGTATATAACCCTTACTGCGTAATACCTATTTTGATTTCTTTCATACGAATGATAAAGAGCCTTGATTGCTCCTTTAAGTAACACTAACAAAATTGTCTGTGAATTGTTTGACATGGAAAAAATGCTTCAGACGAGAACTTGGGATTTGTTACAAAGCAGGAAGTGCTACTTTATTCATTGGGGAAACAAAAAGCTACTATGTCCGTTAATAGTTGCTAACACTCTACTAAGAAATTAGCTGAGGCCTTCCAGTACTGTGGTCAATGTCTTCATGTCGTCTCGAATACTTTTTGCAAATCGCACCACCTTTTCCTTGTTATCCAACACTTCAATTGTTTGTGTCAAGGCGTTGTATCTCACAGAGAACGGACGATCCATTTTAGCAGCGAAATCTCTTACTTTTTCTTGAGCACTCTTGAATGAATCTGCTACAAAATAAACCGGTTGAAATTCTGTAATAGGATACTTTTGCACTGCTGTTTTGGCTGGGTCAAATGGACGAAGCTCTGGTTTGTCAGATAACGCATATTCTAATTCTCCAAAAGAGCTCAATAAACCGGCACCATAAGCTTTGATTTCATTGCCTTGACGACATAAACCGAATTCAACTGTGAACCAAAAGATGGTAGCCAATTTTTGAATGTCTTCGTCCGAGGCACCCAGTGAGGCTAAACCGATCTCTTGAGAGAAATCTGCGAAATCTGGGTCTGCAAACTAGGTAAAGATGAAGAACGATGGATGGTTGGTAGTGGCCATCAATTTTTTTTTTTTTTTTTTTTTTTTTTTTTTGTTTAGTTTTCTCGGTAAATGAACCACACATCCTATGTCTATACAACTTGAGTGGAAACCTACCAAAGGTACATGACCTAGCAATTCGTGACATACATCAGGTTCGGGTGTGTAGAATGGTTGGGAAGGATGGCGAATATATTGTGTGGAATGGAATACACGGAAGGCGAAAGCGTTCAAGAAATCACGACTTGACAATAAGCCCATGACAGGACGAAGCGTGAAACCTGTGCAGTCTTTTAAGAAACGGGAAATTTGCTCGATTTGAGGGATTTGCTTATCGTTATAACCACAATTTTGGATTAAAAGAGGTAAAACATATTGATGTTCTCGACAAGCATGCGTAGGGTACATGGCTGTCAGTTTACGGAACACCTTACCCCAGCATTCATTCTCTTCGTCTGTGTACTGTATTTCCGGCAGTGGTTGACCTGTACGGTAAGTTTTGGCAATACGAGTGATCTCAGCACGTCTCGCACGATACACTGGATCCTTGGCACCGGGATGATCTGAGCCTAAGTTGCGAGTGAGGGGGGGCGGGGGCGGGGGCGGGGGCGGGGAGTTAGTGAATCGAACAATAGATAACCAACTGTGGACAATGGAGCTGCTAACTTACTCAACTCTTCACCCATCTCCAGAACCTTATCCGCAAACGTGTCCAAATCTGTCAACTTGCGTGGGAACCAAGGTACGCTTTCTATAGATTGGATTTTCTCACGACTCAGAAGGTGGATATCCAAATTTAAAAACGTCATTGTTCACAGAAAAAGATTTCTTTTACCTGACTTGGTGCCACCTGAACTATTGCCACCTCCGAGAACACGCACATCTTTTGTATGTTTGCGAAGTCCTTCAATGACATGGTCTACTTGAGTAGCATTTTTGGCATCAAAATCAACAAAAATATCATAATCCCATTCTTGCGTACGGCTGGGTCGACTATCAAAAGAAAAATAAGCACATTGTCCAGCCCAATAATAGATGATGTTTAATGGAAATGAATCATGCAATGTTGAAAGAATAAAAGCATCCTTACGATTCAATACGTGTTAAAGAAATATCCATTGCTTTGATAGTTGATAAACAATCCTCAAGACGACCGACTTTATCTTGAATAGCAAAGCATAAAGTGGTTTTGGAGTTTGGCTCTGTGTTATTAGTAGACATTACGTCGTGGGTCATTTGTCTGCAAAGGAATGGTTGTTACAAACAGAATAGGAGACAGTTGAAAAAGAGAAAAAGAAGAAGAGAAAGGGAAAGTCAAAACATTCCCTTTATTTTTGCCCAATGATTTATATGATTTGCTGTGTCTTTCCCTAGAACGCAAATAGAAGGTTAGAAAATATACTTGCCACCCGCCTTAACACACGAAACACATATTTGCCACGATCACGTGTGGTTAAAACTACAACAAAATACATTTGACAGTATCATCCATTCTCCTTCTGATTCCAAACTATGTCATGCTCATTTAGCTGAATTTTTTTTATTCTATGACTATTCATTGTTTATTCACAGTACTCAGCTTTATGTAGTGAGCGAAATGATAAATTAGTATGTAGTAATTATTATTATAGCAGTAGAGTTGCGTAAAGAGAGGCAAAAACACTATTCCTGTTTCTTAATCATCCCATTCACTTCCCTCGTCACTATCTGAATCGTCGTCTGATTGAGTTACAGCCTTTTTACGATCATTCAAAGCCGCTAACAAACTAGCTGTTAAATCATTCGCTGGCGCACTGCCAGTACCATTCGTAGCAGCTCCTGCTGCATTCGATGGCGTAAGTGGACTGCTCCTATCCCTCCTCGCTCCTACAGGTGTTGATCTTAACGAAGAAATACCACCCGCACCACGAATAGCGTCTAATAGAGCACTGCGACTATCGGTCACCACAGGCAAATTAGAATCACTTTTAGCGGGCGAAGCAGCTGGTACAGCTTCGTGATGCATAGAAGGCATCGGAGGTGGAGGAGGAGGGGGTGGAGGTGGGCCGCCATTCACTGAAAGCATAGGAGCAGGAGGTGGTGGTGGTGGTGGTGGAGGTGGAGGTGCAGAACTAGGTGCGGGGATACGAGCATTGGGTCTTTGGCCCGTTGGCGGAGGTGGAGGAGGCCCTCCTCTTCTACTTCTATTAGGAAGTGGTGGCGGAAGCGGCGGCATAGATCTATTAGGCATAGGAGGAACGGGTGGTGGAGGTTGAGATGGTGGTGATGTAGGTCGACGAGTAGGTAAAGTTGATAAAGGTGGAGGAGCAGGTGCTTCCATCGCATCTTGAAAGTCGTCATCCTCCTCCTCTTCTTCAACCTGCTGATAAGATTGCTGTTCAAAAGATGGGTCTGGGATGGGAGGCGGTGGTGGAGGAAGAGGCCCTCGTGGAGCTTGGGGAGGAGTGGAATTTGTAGCAGCAGCCATTGATTGAGGTACAGAGGGAGGTGGTGGTGGTGGTGGAGGAGGCGGAGGAGGAGGCGGAGGTGGTGCAGCTGCAGTTGTCTGCGTTGAAGATGCTGACGTGCCACGGGTGACATCTAAATCTTGTTGCGAGAGCATTTTATAAGGATTATTCGATTTAAAGGGAGCACCACCACCAACAGGTGAGCTCGCTATAGGTGCAGGTGGAGAAGAAGATGCGGCTTCAGCTATCGGAGCAGCTTCGGAGTATTGGTTATCTTCTGATTCAGCTATCAAAGAGGGTTGCTGGGGAGGAATCTTCGGTACGGGTGGTCTAGACTTATCAACATGAGGTGACATAGGCGCAGATTGGAAAGCATTCGTCGAAGGAGCTGGTACACTTGTATGCTGCGTAGAAGGAAGCTGTGTTCTAGTCACTGGAGGTGGAGGTGGCGGTGGCGGTGGAGGTGGTTGAGATGGTGCCAATGCTGAATTCGATAGGGGAGACGATGGCGATCGCTGTTGCTGTGACTCTTCGATACGATGAAAAGGTTGACGTCCAGAAGTAGGAGGTGGCGGTGCTGGTATAGCAGAGCGAGGGATGGGTGATCCAGAGCCAGCTGGAGCTGCAGGAGTAGGGTGTGTGGGAGGCGGAGGCGGAGGCGTAGGGTTACGGCGAGAGGGTGGTGGAGGAGGAGGCGGTCGACGACCTATTAGAAATTGTATAGCATGTTTAGCATTCCTTATCCATTTATAATTATCTGCTTTCTCTATTAGTAGCCATACTAACCTCCAACGGGTGCAGGAGGAGGAGGGGCTTGACGTCTTGAAGGAGGTGGAGGTGGGGGTGCGCGAGTCTTTGATGGACCGGTCGAACCAACTCTAGGAGGGGGAGGAGGCGGGCCGCCTCTTTGATTGACAAAGTCTTTTATAAAATCTTCATTTTCCTGAATCTCTTCGGCTGATATACCCAAATCCTTCAATTGATCAAATAATCCATTCCACTCAGGATCTATATTCTGCACCCTGAATCCTTTCTCGGGTGTATAGCCAATGTGACCCACGTGTCTAGTGATACAACAAAAAATGTAGCCATTTAGGACCTCGACGCTAGAAGGGTTCTCATATTATTAGTTCATCCTCTCCTTTTTTACCTGAATTCTGAAGGTAAACCAATAAGAGATTTGTCCAGTTTTCCTTTTGGCTTTTTACCTCCTGTGTCTAATCACCAATACAAACGAGAATGATTAGGCTTGTCACTTGAGTATGAGTTGTAAATTCTCGCTTTACCTTTAGTCTTTTTGTTTGTCTTGGAAGATTTACTAACAAATGCTTCCCTAGTACTTATTTTGTTGTAGAAAACTTCTGCATCGTCTTCATTTGTGAAAGATAAGCCTGCCATATATTCCTGTTTTCAAATAGCATTCAGTCAATAAGCCTAATGGAGGAACCTGATAATAGTTTGAACTTTGAATCCACTTACGTCTGTTGCAAACGTATAAAAGAACGGCGTTTGCTGCTTGAACTCAAAACCATCATACAACTCTTGTTCCCAGATAACACCACGATGATGCTATTGATCAATATTCAAAGTTGTACAAAATTTATGTTAACCCATGGTAGAAAATACAGATTGCTTGAAATAGTATTTGAAGCTTACTATCAAGTCGATAATTCGTATGTAATAAGAGTGCTTCTTTTTATCTTTTAAAAAAGTGACAGCTCCCCAAATGTTAGAATATGCCCACTTTTGTGGGTTAGGATAGGCAACGTATAGGCGAGCTACTGTTGCTGCATATATTTTCTAATTTAAAAATTTCTCGTAAGTGCAAGTTGGCCATTGACAAGTTTTGAGATCTGTTCAAAGACTTACTGCTGTCGGTAAAGCACGTCTGACTTTATTCTTATCTTCGGCTGAAGAAAGTGCAAGAGAAGGCATTATTTTTTTAACCCTTCCGTTGCTACTTTGGAATGGTGAAGATGCTTTAAGGAGAATGAAAGAAAGTGGGAATAGGCTTTGTTTTTTTTGTGGGCTCTCTTCCCATCTGGTTTTTATTTTTTGCGGTCAATTGAAATGCCGAAAGCCGCCTGTTTCTTTCGATATCCCTCAACAGCAGGCGGTTTTTGTGATAGTGAGCGATCACATTATTAGCACAACAATCGAGAGTCTCTTAATGAACTTGCTAAACTTTCTAATAGATTGTTCATATTGCGTGAAATACAGATGTCAATTAAGCAAGTGTAGAAGAAGCTTATACTCGATACTAACAGAAGAAGAGCATTTGTCGTTTCAGAAGCAATGTGAATGCCATATTTGGAAGGTTGCATGAGCAGCGACTATGAAAAGTCGAGCGAAACTGTACTTTAAACTGGATAGTCGTACATAAAAAACTGAGAATAGTCGACATTACGCTATATATATATATATACCAAATGAATTGATAAAGTAAGCTTTGAATACAGTTGCATCCCTAAAGGTATAACGGGATTTGAAGGGAAAGGCCCCCGTTATGGGTCGCAAAATGGGATCCAAGGCATTAAAGCAGATCTATCTCGGTTCTACAATCTGCCATCCAATGAAATAGAGCCAGCATTTTTCTTCTAAAAGCTGCTTTCCATTTCAATCCAGAACAAATTCTTTTGAATTTCATTGTAACTTATTTGAAGTCGGATATCTTTTAACTGCGGGATACCATTGTGAACAATGCCGTCTCCTTTGGAAGCTTGGTTTTCTGAAATTCCGCCTATTACAAGAATATATGTCGGTGCTGCTTGCTGTACAAGTATAGCTGTCGTAAGTTTTAAAACGCAATGAATAACTGACATTGGCCCAAGTAGATGAGCTGACGACTTCTATCTCACTCAGCATCTAGGCTTCATTCACCCGTTGCAGTTATGGCTGAATTTTGAACGTATCGGCAGTGATTTTCAAGTAAGCTACAGTGTGATAATGAACTAAATAAATTATACATATGAACATGATTTTATACTTATTTTGTATCTCTAGTGGTGGCGATTGATAACGAACTTTTTTTACTTTGGTCCATTATCCATAGACTTTCTATTCCATATATTCTTTCTGTAAGCATAACACGCCTTGAAGAATGATGCTTGTAATATTCCTATCCTCACTCATCCTTCTCTTTTCAAAACCTATAGAGCAAGATACAGTCGAATGATGGAAGAAGGATTCTATAGAAACAAACCAGCAGATTATTTATGGTTGATGATATTCTCGGCTTGTCTATTGTTACTGATATCCGTAAGTTAACAAGGAAATGAAACAAAAAAAAAAAAAGAAAAAGAAGAGGAAAAACTAAAGTCGCAGATTTGTATCTCTCTTTTTTTAACAATATATGCAAATATAGTTTGTTGTACCGTTCGCTTCATTGCCATTTATGGGATCAGCTTTATCATTCACGATGGTTTACATTTGGTCAAGAAGGAATCCATATATAAGATTAAACTTTTTGGGCATTTTGGTGTTTTCAGCCTCATTTTTGCCTTGGGTTCTCTTGTTATTCTCGATATTTTTGAATGGTCAGATTCCAACGGGAGACATTTTGGGTATGCTTGTCGGTCACATCTATTACTTTTTGGAGGACGTATGGCCTCGGGATCCCATGAGCCATGGTAAAAAATGGATAAAAACGCCTCGAATCATGTAAGCAGAATACCAAAAAAGCAAAAAAAAAAAAAAACGCCTTTAAGCATTCGGTTAAAGTAACCATCGTTTTTTCTTGGGGGGGGGGTATGAATAGCCGCTGGCTAGTAGAAGGAAATCGACCTAGGGACGATAGCATTGGCATTGGAGATGCAACCGAAGATAATGAATTCACAGAAGAGGTCGAACCTGACAATTATGACAATACAGTAGATACGAACATTGGAAATGAACAAGAGCCATCATCATCTCCTTCAAACAGCACTACATCCAGAGACATTTCAGCCACTTCAGATACCCATGATATGAACAATTCAGAATATAGTGGCGAACAAAAAGCTCACCTTCCGGAAACCCAAGAAGGAACAACACTATTCACTACTTCTTTAGCACAGTCAGAATCCTCCTCTTCTTCAGCAACTGCTCCTTCCTATGAAGATGGATCATTATAGTATTTGCCTCTTTCAATAATATGTTGTCGATATCCACCGCGCATGCTGTTTGAACCTTTATATTATGCAACCAACGTGCATCCAAGTGCTCTAACGATCCCTTGCAATTGTTTTACTAATATAATCTTATTTACCGCATCGCGCACTTTATCATTAAGCTTTCATTACCATTGTATAAATTACTCCTATCCCTTATTATAGGCCAAATATCATGTGGCGGGAAATAGCACCGCCCCCCGCCCCCGCTCAAGCCTTTTCTCTTTTTTTTTTTTTTTTTTTTTTTTCCCTTTTTTATTTTATTTTCATTCCAAATCATCTTAAAAACAAAAGAGCAACACATATCTTGCAAAAATAAATTTGCTTTTTTCTCTTAATGAAAAGAAAATATTGATACACCCCTTTTTGTGAGTACATCCGAATAACTGTGTTGACAAAATGCACATGTTCTATGAGGCGACCCAATCAAACTTTAAAATTGATAATCGCAAAACTAAAAATATACCTGCCCAACGACGGAATCAGAGCTCTATGGCAGGTACTTTGATGAAGGTGAATTCAAAACTTACTTTTATTGTTTGCTTAAGGACTACAAGAAAGCGCAAAGGTCAATGCGTTCTTATTGCCAAGCGATAGTCAGGCAGATTTTGACTGTTTGCTTTGCAGGTTATTGTAGAATAATTGAGTAAACCCGTTGCATAAATTCTCCGTGATGTAACAGCAAGATGTACACGATATCGCCCCTTTTGCGTACAAAAAAATAAAATAAAATAACATGCTTAAAAGTTTAAAATGAGTCTTCTGAATGTTTTTTTATCTTTCTCATTTCGAATTTTTGAACCTTTCATCATACCCTAACATCCGACAGGATCCCTTGTCTGCCTTTTTATCTATAGCAACAAAAAAAAAAAAAGTCTCATTTCCTCCATAGAGCTCATACCACACTAACTATGTCAGACGGCGCATCTACAAAACCGATGATCGATACTTCTTCTATAGCGAGGCGTAACAGAAAAAGTAGTGTAGACAATGTCTCTCACAACCTTCGAAAATTTATCAGCAAGATTCCTCACCCTATATCACCTCCCCTCACTTCACCGAGATCGAGTATCAGCCATAAGCTGGAGCTGGGAGAGGATGCAGACATGGACGAGGAGGTGATCAAGCATCGATGGAACGGTACCGCCACACTAGGAAGAGCATCCGTGATCAGTAAGGAATTGCCACCTTCCTCACCGTCTCAGGAGCAAATTGATCTGATACGGGTCAGCTGGGAAAAGGTATCCAAACTGAAACATGACACAGACGACCCCACACTCTCGCCTGCCAATGCTTTTGGCCGGGAATTCTTCAATGCTCTCTACGACATGGATATAGAATGCAAAGGAGCGTTTGGTAATGCGTTCCAGCAGGCACGGGCATTGTCAGGGATGATCATGTATATTGTCAGAGCACCGTCGCTCTCCATGTCCACAAAAAAATGTGGCAGAGACGGAGCCCGTCGCGGGCAAACGCCATCCCTATGTAAGAGTCAATCCACGTTTGGTCATCCTACCCCTACGAGCAGTAGGAGCAAAAGCAGTGAGGATCAAGAGGACGAATTAAGTGCGCTGCCCTTTGAAGGCAACAAGGGACAGCACCTGGACGAGGCACGGCCAATAACAACGATTCGTGAAATCAATGCAGCAAGAAAACGTGCCAATTCAGATTCTGTTCAACCACGCAACACTATCGCCAGCAGCCCCATCGACTACAAAGAAATGGATCCCGCACAACTCATCCTTCTAATGAAAGACACAGGCGCTAGGCATTACTTTTATCCACATGTTAAACCGCACTTTTTCGACCTTGTAGGGCCCGCTTTTGTCATTGCTCTAAAGAAACGCTTAAAGGAGGAATATACAGAAGCGATGGGCGAAGCTTGGGTTGAGGTAAAACTTTGCTTGTCAACAGTCAGCGAGCGGCGCAAACTCCTTTGCTACTGTAGAGCCTAACTTTTTCCCATGCTATTGTTCTACTTTAGGCCAATGCCTACATAGCTTATTACCTGAAAATAGGGTTCAATACTCAGCAGGCCTGGGAAGAACAGCAACAACAGCAATCTCTGAATACGAACACCCAGTTTCCAGGAACAAATAGAGGAGATTGTACAATTCAATGAGGATGAAGATGATGGGGGCGGGGCGGGGAGTTGCGTCACGTAAACATTTAATACTTGAAGATGGGCTAGCTGCGCTAGCATGACAATAAAAAACGTGATACTGCTGTTAATTCATATCGTCTTGAGTGAATGATGCTCTGGCACTGAGTTAAAAAGACTTCTTTGAAACAGATCAAATCAGTGCATTAATTATTTTTTGCTGAGTAAGAGAGTTGTATTTATCCGTCTTTTTCTATAGTTGCTGGCTATCTCTGGTAATATAGCTTTAAAGAAGAATCTATGACAGCAAAAGTAGTCTATCTAGAAATAAGAAAATCTGAATATGAGTATACTCAGTTCTGTAAGACTTTGGGGAAGTAAACAGTTTTCTTTTTCTCTTCCGTTAATAATGATTGCATTCGTTAAAAGCGGAGACGACAACAGCAGTGATTGATGTTGTTCCAGATTTTATAATTTTGACATGTTCCTTTATCCCGCAGTTGCTCTCAATTTGCTCTTTCTGTAGTCTAACTGACTTTTTTCTTTTTTTCTTTTTTTTTTTTTTTTTTTTTTTTTTTTCTCTATCCTGTTCTTCCCTTTTTTTTTATCATTTACTGGATGAAAAGCTTTATAAGCAACACTCAGTGTTAATGACTACAGAACAACGACCCACTTTATCAACGTATCGACCTATTGCACCTTCTATAGCCTTGCCTGCCCTTTTACCACGACCCGATTTAAACAATGTTGAAAAGCGCAATTGGGACAAAGCTTTCGACGATGGAGAGGCTTTGAGTGTGGGCTCAAGTAATTCATGTTTTTTGTTGAAAGAGACCCAAGTATTTTGTTCTACAAGTACTAATCATCCATCAATTCATTTAGACAGAAGGGGCAGCGATAATTCTGACGGTATCAGTAGTACGACGACAACAAATACTCATTCCATTGTTGATCAGCGCCTACGACGAAAAGAGCAAAACAGAGCCGCTCAAAGGGCTTTCAGGGAGCGAAAAGAACGTTATGTGAAAGAATTGGAAGACAAAATAAAAGAAATCGAAGCTGCTCATGCCACTGAAATAGCTGCTTTAGAGGAAAAAATCAGCAGTATGCAAGCCTGTCACGCTTCCGAGATCGCTCGCCTTAAAGCCGAAAATGCCCAACTCAAGTTAGGCATGTCTGAACGAGATAAACGGAACAATAGCGCCGAAAGCAACATGGACGCTGAGCCTTTGACTGGTTATCCAGTGGCTGAAGAAGAGCCTCGGTCGTCTACAGCATCCTATACTGATGTGACTACTGCAGCAACCGAATCTTCTGCAACAGCGCGAACGCAGCAACAAGCGAACACGATAGCGTCAGGGGATCGCGATCTCCTCAGCTCACCGACTTCCTCCTTTAACGACGCATCCTCTTTAGCACCCAGTACCACTGTTACCGATACTCCCCGTAGTGCCGCTGCCACATCGGCGATTGCATGTATTCGTGATAAAGATGGCGTTTCGTTTTGTGAAAAATTGAAAGAGGAAGTATGCTCAGATGCTTACAATCAACTGCTGACAGAGCCTTTGTTTGATGCACGAGGTGTCTTGAACGAAACGGTATCCAACCATCCTGTTCCCATCGTTACTGAACCAGAATCGACCGCGGACGAGGATACAGAACAGCAGGATAAATCAGATCAATTTTACGAATTCGAGCAATTTTTGCAAGAAAACCTTTCACCGAGGAAAAGTTCAATGTCACCGACTGCTATTCATCTGATTTCTTGCTCCGAAGTATGGAGCAGAATCGCACAAGATCCTATGTTTGATCAATACGATACATATTACCTCTACAATGAACTTCGAAAGATTGCTAAATGCTCAAGGACAGGTCCTGTATTTGAAGAAAACGAAGTACGAGCCGTTGTGAGGATGGTGAAGGAAGAAACCCAAAAAAAATACAGACAACAGCAGCCACCCACCACCTCATTACAGCAAGATTAGGAACCCGATGCTCTCGGGGAACGCCATACTATCCATATCCTTATTCATATCCCTTATGTTCGAATGAATCTAGATGCGCTGTCGATTACCCAGTTGTCCAAGATTATCGCCACAGTCACACCTTCTGGTGTTTATTCCACTGGTTGTGGGATTTGCTCCTTATTTTACCTTTTATACAAACATGTTTTTATACTTATCATGTTATTCTGATATTACTATTCTACGCTGGCATCTTTTTTTTTTTTTTTTTTTTTTTTTTTTGTTTCTCGAATAGAGAACATTTTTTTTGAAGCATTTCATATTTCGTGCTTTCTGTCATTGTTCAACTTATTTCATCCTTTTGTATTATATTTTTTTTATTATTTCATCAAGTTATCTGTTGATGACAAAACATGTTGATACTTATTAGCTTTCTTTTGATCCAATCTGTTTGGTAAAAAGTAAAATAATTTATGAAACCCACTATAATAAAGACATCTTTCACATGCTCAATTTTTTTTTTTTTTCAGGGCGACACCACTGCTTGGCAGTTCCTTTTTGCCTAATTTTTGATGGTCCTATGACCAATGAGTGTGAGTGGTTACAATGAATAGGCTAGATCTTCTCTGCAAGTGACATGCTTGCTAGCTTCTTTCATACGTTTCTAATCCGATCTACTTTATGTTTTAGTTCAATGAGACATAGGATCATTGGTATGAGTAGGAGTGACGTCTGAGATGGAGCAAATCTGATGTATTTTATGGTTATCATCGTGTAGTTTACTAACATTCTGCAGTTGGGGAGGGGAGGGGGGCTTTATCTAGTCGTTTTTTGTCAAATCTATAAGAGAGCTGCCAGTAAATGCCGCTCTGTTGCACGACGACAAAATTTCTCTACCCCCTCTGCCATTTTACGTTACATCAGAAAAGATCCAAGTTCTAGACTTGGTTATCATTTCTGTAGGGTAAGCGAACTGACAGCCCAGTTTGTTTAAACCGTGTAACTTGTTTATTCCAATATTAGAATAGCCATGATGTCGCTTGCCCCTTTATCTTTTAGTTACTAAAGATGTTTGCACGAGCTTGATAAGAGTATGTGAGAATAGGACGTTGATTGTCTTGTCATTGAATGAGTAGACAAGTTGGTTCATCACCCTGTCGTTCGGATACATCAACAGCCAGCCAAAAATTAGAAAAAAGGCCTATTCCAAACTTTTACTCAAATCGACACTATTCTGTCATAAAAATGAAAAAAGTAAACCCTTTCTAAGACAAGAATTTCTTTCCGTGGAGGGGGGGAGGGAAGGCGGGGAAGAAACGTTCAACTTCCTTTGGGGTAGGCAGTGAATCTTTTTTCCTCGAAAAAAGTCCCAACATTCATACGGCCCTGAGACCTGAACAGGGTTCTGCTTTTTGGATGGAACCATGTGTGTGTGTGTTTATGTGTGTGTGTGTGTGTGTGTGTATGTGTGTAAGTGTTTGTGCTTATTGTGTTGCATAACATGCCATTAAAGGGAAGAAAGCGTTGTGGCTGACTTGTGCTTAATTGAAAGTAATACAAACTAATACATTTGGAAGAAAATACAAAGAAATGTCTACGGTGGATTATATAGCCTTTAAAAAAAAAAGAAAAAAAGTTAATTAAAAAATCGGATCGATTATATATCAAATAACCAAAAAAGATTGCATTAATGAGGTTAAATAAAGAAAAAATGGTCTCCTATTTAAAAATTGGGAATTTTGATGGCCTGGGTTTGGAAAACTATAGATTTGTTTTGAAAAAGCTTTCCAGCATAAAACTCGATCAAAATTTTCTACCAACCTGTTCTAACCCAACTTTCTTTTCTTTTTTCTCTTTTTCTGAATTTGTGTGCTTTGCTATTTTTTCCTTACACGCTTAAAGCATCATGATGAGTGCTTCTACTAATACTACTACTACTACTACTACTACTACTACTCCTCCTCATAGTAATAATAATTCATTATCTCCTATGGACAACCGCACGATGACACCGGTTGGTTTGAGGGATCCGTTTTATTGTAAAGTCAAGGTTCGTCGGGCACATCAACCCCACGAATATGTCGTTCCTTCTGATTTTGCTGCCATACCACAAAATCCAGTACAAAGACGTATCATTCGAAGTGCACATCATTCACATCAGAGAAAGAGATTCTTTTTTCCTCCAGCTATCAAAGAAGAAAGTAACGAAGACGATGAAGGAGCAGTCAATGACATGGATACGGACAGTCTTTCTGATTCTGAATACAACGGACCCAAGACACCCACGGAGGAGGAGGAGGAGGAGAACGATGAGAATATGCCATTGGCACTGTTAGCCGTGAAAAAGGGATACGTCGTTCCCCATAAGGCTGCTACTGCTTTTCCACTTATTCAACATATACCCTCGCATCACCAACAGCAGCAACAGGCCAACCTGTTTGACAATAGAAGCAATAATAGACGTCCCTATTATGCTGCATACCCTTTTCCTCCTCACATGAACAGTCCGGTTTATGTCTACCCACATTATCCGCCCCCACTCCAGAGCAGCGGACTCTACTCCAACTATAGCCCAATGACGCCGATGAAGACACCACCACCACCCCCATCATGGATCCTCGACAAACACGCTCCTTACATCAAAGAAAGTACTCTTATTCCTCCACCTCTTCGTCCTCCGTTTCTTCATCGAATTCTTCCTCTTCGGGGTCCATTCCCTCATCAAAAACGAAAATCTCTAATCGATCAAGATAACCTGTATTTCCAACGCGTCGGACTTTTCTACTCTTTCAGTCCTTACTTTTTCCCTTCTGTTTGACATGACTTTTACTCAATGCAGATGAATGGTTTACCATATAAAAAGAATGGGTTTGAATGGAGAAAAGTAGGGCTCTATCGCGTCTACTTGATTCACACGCCAACAGCGAGGATCAAAAACATCCAATGAGACACGCTGACGCATTTTTTTTCCTTCAACCGAAATACCACACTTTTTTGTACAGTTTTATTATCCCAAAAGAAAATTCCCCAATAATGATTCCATATACACTATTTCTAAGTTTTTATTTATTTACTACATTTTCAATAAACCGGAATCCATTACCCGTACTTTTGCACAAAAGAAAAAAAAAAAGAAACCCAAAAAAAAAAAATAAAAGAAAAATTCTATACTCTTTCTATATTAAGCAAAAACAATGTATGTTTTTTTTATGCCTTGATGGATGGGGAAGCAAAAAAAAAAAAAAAGTTCCGTCTGAACTGAAACATTCGTAGCACCCAAATTTTCAAACAAAAATGCATTCATATATTGTAGGAGTAGACTGTCCATTCTTGATATAACTCTTTCTTTGATGGCTTTATGGTTCACGCTCATGCTCCATCATGCATCAGAGGAGGTATCGTCCATACTGGCTCTCCGAGAACATTCAAGACCAAGTTGAACATGACGTACCTTGAATGGATCAATATCCTAACGTATCACTTTTCTTTTTCAAACACCGTGCGAGGGAAGAAAAAAAAAAAAAAAAAAGAAAAAAAAAGCTTATTTTTAGCGGAACCCCAAAAGGTTGGTAGAAAATGTCTTTTTTTTTTTTTTTTTTTTATCGCATGAAATGACGACATCCTTTTAAGGGAAAGAGAAAGAGCATTTTATAGAAAGCTTTTTGCTTTTCAACAATGGAAGGCATAAACAGTAAGATGAAAAGGGAATAGAAAAAACACGCGCTTCTCTCAAGTTACCATAAAGGCCCTAAAGACAACACCGTGTTAGTCATCAGCCTATACTTCTTAGTAACCAAGGTACTGAAACCTTTTTGTACGTCTTTCTCTGCGCTATGTCCCCTCCCCCCAAATAAATAAGAAGAGGGTTTACTCAGCTTTAGTACAGAATGTTCATGTACCATCATTAATGCTTATCATTATTTGCTGCATCAAAAACCATACATCCCCCTTTTCTTTTAGTCATCAGATTGTCGTCCGTAGACTGGGGGTTTGGGATCGTTTTATAAAGATGACAATTAGATTTTATTTGTAGGTTATGACTAAAATCAATAAATAAGAGTGGTTACTTTCCAATCTATCCGTGTAGAGTGTGTGTGAGTGTGTGTGAGTGTGTGTGAGTGTGTGTGAGGTTTTTTAAATTGGATCAAGTAAAAAGAGAAAGTGGAGTGGGGGGGAATAAATAATATGTAATAGAGTAGAGAGAGAGTATGCAGAAAGGGTTTTTTTTTTTTTTTTTTTTTTTTTCATTCATCGTGTAGGAGAATATCCATCGTGTAGTTATGTGTTAAGATTTAATGCAACTACCAGGAAGAGGTGCTGTATTACGATTATGAGCCATATGCGCTTTGACTAAATGACCCGCAGCGAGAGCAGAACAAAGAGACAACTCTCCAGCCATGACGGCGGCACAGATGATACGCGCCAATTGCTGAGCATTCTTACCTGGTTCTGTCGGATGCGGGCCGCGCACACCAAGCATGTCGAGCATCGATTGCTGAGGTGGCAGAATGGTACCACCACCGATCGTACCGACTTCAATACACGGCATGCTACACGAAATATGCAGGTCTTGGTCACCATGGACGGCCTTCATCAGCGTGATACAGTTGGAGCTCTCGACATTCTGGGCGGGGTCTTGACCTGTGGCAAGATACACAGCGGTCAGGATATTGGCTGCTTGAGCATTGAAGCCTCCTACAGAGCCCGCCATGGCGGATCCCACCAAGTTTTTAGAAATGTTCAGCTCGACCAAAGCGGACACCGTGGTCTTGAGCACTTTTTCAACCACTTCACCCGGAATCACGGCTTCCGCGACGACCGATTTGCCACGACCTTCGATCCAATTCACAGCAGCAGGCTTCTTGTCCGTACAGTAATTGCCCGATAAAGAGACGATTTGCATGGTAGGAAAGTGTTCTTGCAGGACGGAAAGCGCTTTTTCGCAGCCTTTCGAAATCATGTTCATCCCCATCGCATCCCCTGTGGTGGTGCAGAAACGAATAAAGACCAGACGGCCGGCCAACGCCACCTTCATTTTGCGCACCCGCGCAAAACGAGACGTCGAATTAAAAGCGTGCGTGAGGATCGCATTGCCTTCTTCTTCCTCGATGAAGCGTTTGCACTGGGCAGCGTCGATAATCGACGGAAATTCAACACAAGGACCGCGTGTCATACCGTCGGCTGTCAAAATCGTCGTCGCACCACCGCCCATATTGATCGCTTTACTGCCGCGAGCCGTGGAAGCAATGAGACAGCCTTCGGTGGTCGCCATGGGCACAGGCACCATGACACCGTCAATGTTGAGCGGACCCGCGATACCGACAGGAATAGGCATATAACCAATGACATTTTCGCAACACGCCCCCATGACTTTGTCGTAGCAGTAGTTGTGCAAGGGCAGCAAGCTGTTTTCCAACGTCTTTGTGACGGAAGCACGAGAAATAACGGCACGACGAATGCGGACAGCACGTTCAAAATCACCCAGGACTCGTTCGAGGGCGTACGATGCCATTTTGCCCTTTTGGACAAGTTGAATCACTTCTTCATCCGATAAAGCTTCAGGCGTCGTGGTCAATGCAATGCATTCTTCAAGCGTACGAATGGCGTTTTGAGCGGTGTCCGTCGTGGTGGGGTGGCGTGGATGGGAGGGACGAGACGGAGGAAGAGGGACAAGTTTGTTTTGCGGTGGTCGTGGTTTTTGAGAAGAAGAGGAGGAGGAGGAGACGGGGGGTGCTGGCTGCACCTTCTTTTCCAACACAGGAGACTCGGGTAACGGGGTGGTGGTGCTGGCGGTGACGGTAGTGGGTTGTTTCGCGACCTTGAAGAGATAAGTGTTCAAAAATACAGAGACGAATAAGGCCAGTGTGATCCATTTTGAAATGACGGGATGTTGAATATAGACAGCATACGTATCGAACAACTTGTCCAAGGGTCTACGGATACTGCCAGGAATAAAAGAACGATCCGCGAAAGAGGATATGTAGAAAGGCAATGGCGGGAAGACCTCCACGAGAATGGGTAGATGGCCAAAATCAGAGGCACGATGTTGATTCAGAAGATTATCCAATACAGTGCTGATACCCGGCTCAATGACGCTCACCTGGGGACTGGTAGATCCTTGGAAGGTAGTGCAAACTTTAAATGCTTGCATAGCGACAAACCCAACAATCTGTTTTTTTTTTTTTTTTTTTTTTTTTTTTTTTTTTTTTTTTTGTTGGTGTTCAAAGGGTGACAGATAAGATGAGTATGGTTATCGTCGAGATGAGGAGGGGAAAAAAATAAAATAAAAAAATGGGGCTTTACCATTAATAACTTGACTCGGCCAATCAAAGGCTCATCCGCTTTCAAACTGGAGTTTCTATTTGTGTTTGTACTATCGCTGAACGCTTTCACTACCGTTTTACGAATATAGCTTGTTCCCGTGGGCTTTTTTGTTGATTTTGATGTACCGTTAATTTCACGAATTCTCAATAGCTGTGTCATCAATTTTTCAGTTTAGCATGAATTTTTTGAATTTTCCGGATCCAAAAAAAAAAAACCCCATACCTCAAGTTTCAAGGATAGTACAGCCGTATACCAAGTGAACATAATGATGAAATCATAGGCCAATAAAAGGGCGCTGAGCAAACAGAATTCACGTAAACCGGAAATACCGGATTTTGCACCTAGAACAAGTACTGTTATCTCCATGATGCAATCTCTCGCAATAGACAGAGCAACAGAGTCCACCGCACGAATAATTGTTTTTCGGATCACTTGCTTGGTCAAAGGCTTTTCTTTACTCACTTCAAATACTCTTTTAGTGAGCTTAAAGTGACGCTCAAAACCTATCGTCACAGTAAAAAATGGCATAGCCTCACTATGACACAACACAACCCAATGAGAGAAATTGAGTAAAACTGACTTGTCGATGTAGAGTAACCTGACCCAAAAAAAAAAAAAAAAAAAAAAAAAAAAGAAAAGTTGAATAGTTACGCTAACACGACAGGATAAACATCCACACCAAGTGCATGAACGGTCAGCAGAGCAAGCATAAACGAAAAAAAGCCATTGACAAGAATGGTTGTGGCCAAAGTATAACGGGAACCCATGGAACGCATATTCATGTACAATGAAATGAATGTTATCAGCATCATCACGTAACCCGCCAAAATGACGACGATGTCGATATTATCGGCCATCTGGATAAAGGAAAAGACCGGTTCTTTTCGTTAATAAAGCGGCCTTTTCTTTTTTTTTTTTTTTTTTTTTTTTTTTTTTTTTTTTGCCTTCATATTACCTTGATCAATTCCGTGACACGCAAGAAAATGTTGCGAGCAATAATAAACAACCAAGTAAAGACATCTTCTTGTTTTCCAGTATTTGAATAGGAAACAAGGTCACCCGAAGACAATGTAGCGACTTTTTGTTCCCAAAGATAGGTGAGTTGTTGACGATAATCTGTGGAAGCATTAAAGGCAAATGAAAGAACAATAGAGGAGGCTGACGAAGAATTCAAATTCAAGTCTCCGAAAATAGACCTTGCCATATCCGGATACTGTTGAATGGCTTTCGTTATAGAGTCATCTCTGGAAAGCGTATCGTCAAGAAAGATGTCTGACAGTGTCTGTGAAAAGCATTCGCCATTGGCATCCTTGAAACATAAAGCACTGTAGTCAATTTGACCAATGTTATCATCGAGAACTGTGTTTTCGACGGTTGTTTGAAAACGATAGATAGTCGATAGGATATTCTTATCAATCACATTCTTTCGGTCGTTGTCTCGAACGTCCTTTTTCTGATCTGCTGTAATAGAAATTTGTTTGAGCTGAATTCGCATCATGTCCATGTTTTCTTTTTGCTGTTGTTGTTGGTTTTTGAAATGCTCCTGCCGTGTGAGCTGTTCGAAATGAGTGGCGTAGGGATCAGCATAAACGAAGGTCGGGTAGAGACGCGTAACAGTGCCAGAAAAAATATCGGATGTACGAGCCAAATTGAATAAATAAAAGTAACTGAAGGAAGACAGAATGAGAATACCAGCAATCATCTCTATAGGATTACGGGATGATAACTTGGCTGCACGGTGAATGCCCTTGCCGACAGTAATTGAAATGGACCGAAATGCGGTCATTCCAGATTGCTTCGGAATGAGGCTTGCCATCTTTCTTGACAAAGTAGGAAATAAAGAAAAAAGATGATCAAGAATGTGAAAATAGAAAGAAAAAAAAAATAAAAAAATAAAAAAATAGAAGCTGCCTTTTTTATGATTTTTTTTTTTTTATGATTTTTGCGGGATTTCCCCATTGTTCATGTATTGAAAATCTGCGTGTGGGGGTGGACGAAAAGAGGAGAAGCAAAAAAAGCAGAAAAAAAAAAAAAGATACAAGCGGAGCTTTTGCCAGATCTAAAACTGCTTCTTAGGTCTACAGTATTTTAACTAATATTTTAGATGAAATACATTTTTTTTTGGACGATTAATATTTTCATTTTAGATGAGTTGCAATTGTGTTGTAGACCAAAATATAAACCGTTTAAACAATGATTCAAATTCCAAAAACTTGTTAGCAGTGCGAAACAAAAAAAAAAAAAAAGAAAAAAAAACCGTACTATTCCTCACCTGTAATGATCTAAATCCTTGAAATACAAGGAAAACCGTGTTTATTACGGCGATTATTTCTTCTTCTTCGCTGGCTTGAAAATGTCGGGTCTTCCCGCTCCAGACCAAACTGCTTGGGATATAGTCATCATGTTGATAGCGGCGTTAATGTCTCTCTGCCATAGCTTTAGACATTGCTTGCAATGAAGAACGCCGGTACCCTTGAATCCAGGGGTATTAACAATTTGCATATCATCATAGAAACAGAGGCTGCATGTTTTAGAGGTTTTGAATTCATCGATTGTGACAACAATCAATTGACCTTTAGCTTCACGTTTCTTCAGAGTTGCAAAAAGTTTACCGACAACACCACATCGTTGCCCTTTCAACTTGACTACATCTTTGCCAAAGATTTGCTTTTTCTTCTCATAAATTATTGTTTTGAACATGGGTCATAGTATGTATCTTAAAAACGTGAAATAAAAGTGAAAGAGACAACATTTGACTCTAAGAGAGCAATATATTTTATAGTGCTTATCTTTGAAAGTCACCCATGAACGCATACAAAAACATTGACAACAGTTAATATAACCATCCCATTCCGCTATGGTATCTGTTATACTATGACCATCAGCCCTCTATCAATGGTTTGATGTCAATCAATTCAAAGTTAACTTTTTTTGGAATTCTTGTCCAAAAAAGGCACCAACGAATATCTTGTTGGTCTCGGAACACATCGTCATTTAGTAAAAAAGTTGTCAAGCTTTTTGTAGTTTGTCCTATTGCAAGATAACATCAATAAAACCATTATTGGCGACTTTCTTACTGATAGAGACTAATTTCTAGGGTTCGATTGTATGTCATCCTTAATGCTGCTTGAATATCACTGAATAATTGAGTATCCAAATATCCAAATACTATGGACTTTTCTAAAAATATTTTTTACTAAATCTAAAATTAAAATGTATATTGTCCATTAAAAATTGTAAATCGTCTAAAATATAAGGTAAAATACTGTATTGCGGGGAGGCAATTTAATTTGTGTAGCACTTTTCTGAAGCAGTAACAAGAACGTGTGTGCTGACTCTGGCGCTTTTAATTAGGAAAAAACATATAATAGAGAGAACAATGAATTTTGAAACGGGACATAAACTATCGGGAAACAATGAAATATTGAATCACTAAAACCTAATTTTTTTGATGCGTGCAAAATGCTGCTAAATGATTACATTGGAAAGGGCATCCCATGCATTTTTCCCTTTTATTGAATGTATATACTATCTTTTTTTTTTGTTTGGTGACACGCACTTCATACAATCATCTTCTTCTTGAGACAAACATCTCATAGATAAAAAGTGTCTGGGCCCCGCTTATTTTAGAAGCAAAAAAAAAAAAAAAAAAAAAAAGGGGATTCCTTGAGTCTGGTTTCATAACACTCTTCTTTTGTTTTATTCAAGCCAACAACTGGCCGACATTGCAGCAAAAAAAAAAAAAAAAAATTCTTTTTCTTTTCTCAAGCGCTGCAATATGTAATGAAGCCTGCTTCTCCTTGGATACCCCCTGGACATTGCTTGTCCAACTTGTCGAGTGTATTCTTACTCGCATGACATTCGATCTATTTCTAACAATTGGCAGATGAATTGTCTATATTATTCTTTTTTGTCGTTCTCCAAGCCAGTGGCAACGAAAGCTTTCCCTTTCACATCAAGCCTATTTGTGCGTTAGACAATGAAAATCCAATTCAGGAGAAAGCCATTCTAGAAGACGTTACTAATTGACTGGGATTAAGGTTTGAATTGACAGTGCAGTCATACGGTGTATGCCAACAAATTTTCAGATTTGACCCTGCATCCGTCATTGTCGGTTCAATAGACATAGTACATCTCGTTTCTTAGCGTGTGTGTGTGTGTGTGTGTGTGTGTGTGTGTGTGTGTGTGTGTGTGTGTGTGTGTGCATACGTGATCACTTTATTGCTTTATATCGTTGCAATTTTAAAAGAATACCCGTTGTTAAGGATAGCTCACACGACCTGGCTACGAAAAGACAAGAAGCCTATGCATTGCTCGCCATGATGTTGCAAGTATACTATTGCATTCTACGCATATGCAATCATAAACCGTATCTTGAGAAAAAGACAATCCCGATACAAACGGCTGTCGTTCAGGCAATTTCATGCTTTGTAACAATGCTGATGAACAAAGTCTACCTTCCTCAGCTTTTATAATAGATTCACTTGATGGTATTTCTTTTTATACTTTAATACAGAGCTCAAAAGGTATTAAAGGGCTTTCATTACTCTTTTTTCTTCTCAGAATGAATGGCTTGTATTCACCCTGCAACAGGAAATCAAAGCGAGCAACAAGGCTCGCATAGCATATATTAACAGCCACTACTTAATCTTTAAGACTCGCACCCCCCCCCCAAGAAAGCAAGCCTTTATAAAAATGGAAGTCATCTCCTTTCTAATGCATTGGTATGTTTTGAAATCAAATATAAGGGGATTTGACTTTATCCAACCTTAATACCATTGAAAGCACTCAGCATAAAAAGGCTTTTGACAGGTAATTGAAAAAAGAAAAAAGTCGCCTGACCTCAAGTTTCATTGTTTGTTATCGTGGCGAAACTTGAATGATGCTATGTTTCCTATCATCCTCAAAAAAAAAAAAAAAAAAAAAAAGGCAGATCGAAAAAGAACCATTTAATTTTATTTTTTTTGGAACGTTACAGACCGGACCCTTTTCTTTCCGTAAGATCCGACCTATTAAGGGGACATGGGTGAGCAGGAAATTCTAGTAAAATGACTGATTTTTCTTTTAACATTTCTTTGTTGGATCCAGGAAATGAAGGTGATGTGTCTCTCATGCTTACGTAAAAGTAGCTGAACCAAAAAAGCATCCTATTCTTACTATTATGAACCCTATTTTTTCTCCATCGAAAACAACCTACAGTAGCCAAAAAAGTCTCATCTTATCATGTTCGCAACTGCACTTTTGTATTGACGAAAAAGCTCGAAATGCAAAAAGAAGGAAACGAGAATGAACAGCCTTAGAGAGGATGGACAGCTTGAGAGCGTAGAACAAAAATTCTCTTTTTCATCGGAGCACAAGGCGAAAAAAGATTCGTCCTATTTATTCAATGGTGTTCATAGCTACTGGTTCAAAATAAAGCAAGAGGAGATACCCTTCACTTTTTTTGAGCAGTAACTGTGTGCGAAAGGTCTCTACTTAGTAAGGAAGGCCCGAAAAACTAGCTACTAAGTACAAATCACTGACGAAATGCTAGGAACATGGGTCCCATCCTTCTTACAAAGACATGACAGAAATGTATTATGTCGTCTTTTGAGCTCTTTCGTTTGATCTTTATTGGACATATAAATCGATACATTGGATCCTAGCTATTTACGTCTTTTCATAAAAGATGTATAACATGATTTTCAATAAACTCAGTTATTTATGTGTTTCGGTTGTCCTTGGTTTTTTTTTCTTTTTTTTTTTCACTTGTACATAATTAAGGAATTTTTTAGACACGGATTTTTAGGATTCCTCTTCCATTTACAAGCTCTCATATCAACTAACCAAACTTGGGTTTAATTCTTTCACAGCTGATTTTGCATTGCGTCAAAATAGTCTATCAAGTTCAATCACTAGTATCCTTGCCCTTGATCATTAAAAGAATAAGTTCTTTTAAGACGCTACATCCTTTTGCCCCGAGTCTGACTCACAAATGCGAATGGCGTGAAAAGGTCAAAGAACGGTTTTAATAAGAAAATGAGATGGTTTGAACTTAGTAAAGTCTCAACAACCAACTTAGAATAGCGTTTGTCATGCCAAATTCAGGGATATCCTGCCTATCCAACCTAAGATTGGGTTTTCAGCAATTGAGAAAAGTCCAGCCTTTCTTTCGTAGTAAATGGAAACGTTTTAAATGTTGACCATTTAAATAAAAAGATACAATGGTGGAACATAACATAAACAACAGCGAAAAAAAAAAAAAGAAGACTGAGATTTAAATGGTAAATGGGTCGACAACAAAAAAATCGATAACCTTGAACAGCCACGATATTATCAATATCAATACAGTCGTAGCGACGTTTTCTGTATGATTGCAAGAAAATTAGAATACAATCAATCCAGTAAAGCGGCTTTCAAATGATCCGTTATCCATGTATAGAAGATCTCACATACACATGATTTTTATGAAACCCTTTTTTTTTTCCCCTCAGATAATATAGAATGTAGAAAAGACGCAAACGGCTTAATCTTTTTTAAGGAAAGGCGTACTACATTTTACTAATGGGCTATAACCGAAAATGCCTGTTTTAAACGTATAGGATCCATTCCAGTAGTAGTGCTAGGTAGTGTCTCGTTGAGCAACCATTTGTAGCAAAACTGTGTGTGATAAGTAGCAATAAGTACTGCTGCGCAGTTAGGTACTATGACTTCTAAGTACAAAAGAATCAAGTAGCGTGGAAACGTTTCTTTCGTTTAGCCAAACAAACTCATAAAAGAGCATGAGAGTAACTCCGAATGTGTATCCATTTGATGATGGCTAAAGATATTGTTTGATTACCTTTACCTATTACTTATGACTTGCTTTAAGCCTCATAAATGGCAGTAAGTGGGTGGAGTCAAAAACTAGAAAAAAAAAAAAAAAAAGTTATTTAAGCTACTACTAAGACTTTTTTTTTTTTTTTTTTTCTGTTGCATTCCCTTTTTCCTTTTTTTTTTTTACATTTTTCCAATACCGTGTTTCTTTGATAACTATTACTTTCCCCTTTAGGTTTTGGAACTCCCTTTTTCTTTCTTTCCTTTCCTCTATCCTTTTTCTGATAACTTTGCAATTTTCTCATATTTTGCTTATATTTTCAGATTTCGGTTATTTCCACCCCTTTTTTTTGCAGCCAAAAACTACTTTCTCTCTTTGAAAAAAAAAAAAAAGGCTTTACCTTTATTTAACAAAAAAAAAAAAAAAGCATGAAACGCATTCTCTCGCCTGTACTTGAACCGGATGTTACATTAACATCGCCTGATGCTGATATCGAGTATCTTAGAAGGCAGCTAGCTACTCACAAACGACTAGCTACTGCAACCACTGGTCTTACTAACCTTGGTAGTTTAAAGTAAAGAGAAAAAAAGAAAAGAAATCGACATCCAAATTCTAAGTTCGTCTGCATTATGTTAATCTTTTATCATTGATTTTTTTCTTATCAGTGAGAAATCCTTGACTGGTTCTGCTACTGACACCACAAAGGCAAAGAGTAAGAAGGCGTCTGACGCTGTGGCTTCTACTACTGAAAGTAACATTAAAGTAAATATAATTCTCTGCTCTAAGATGGTGTTTGTTTTCTTGACTATCTCGCTCAGCTGTAAATTGACTGAAAAAAAAAAATGATTTCAAAATTTTTCTTTATTACGTAGAACCATGACCTATGCGATGCTTGCGGCGATGTGGGTCAGTTCATTTGTTGCGATGCCTGTCCTAATGCCTTCCACTTTACCTGTGTTGACCCGCCCATGAGTGTGGACGATGTTATCAACATGGAAGATACATGGTATTGCAATGAATGTCTTCAAAAACGCAAAAAGGTAATACCAAATTCTCTACAGAGTTTCTATAACCGCATGGTAGGAGCGAACAAAAGACTGACCTTCTTTTGTTCATTGTCATGTGTAGAACAAAGCAGTAACCACTGGGAAAGATTCTGGCTTGGGTTTGTTTCAACCATTGATTGATAATATGGGCACTAAGAATCCCAAAGCATTCCGTCTACCAAATGAAATTATCAATTTTTTTGAAGGTGGTAAATGTTGTTACATCATCTTTATCTGCCTTTATCTTTTTTTGCCTTTTCCGAATAGACCAACTCAAAATACGGCTCTCTCTTTTTTTTTTTTTTTTTCATAGTATCCTCTGATAAACTTGGAAGATACGTCGATTCATCCCAAGTGAAACGAGTTAAATATAGGTAAAATTTTATCAGTAGCTATGTAAATTCAACTTGTTCATCCGTTGCTAACAACGCTCCCACTCCCACTCCTAATACCTGTGTAGACATGGTGAGATGGAACGTCCTGATTATCACCCACTCAAGAGAAACGGGCATTACACCGTTTGCTTCTATTGCCGTAAAACTGCACTCAACAAACAAATGATCTCCTGCGATTATTGTCCTCTATATTGGCACCTCGATTGTCTGAATCCTCCCATGCCTGCACCGCCTAATCCTGCGAAGCGATGGCGTTGTCCTGTTCATATCGAAAACTTTATTGTAAGTTGTAAAACACGCTTCATGTTCTCATGTAGGATTGTAACTTACGTTTTCGCTTTCTCTCAATATAACAGAAACAACCAAGAAGGCAAAAGCACAAGACACCGACAATAATATCTGACAAGTCACCCTCCTGTGCGTTTCATAACTATCTTGAAAACGTCCACATTATCCATCACTCAAACGAACAGCAACCAAAGAAATTCATCGCAGCAGCAACAGCAGCCTTCCCCATGACACCCTCAGAACATCTCATAACTTCCAGTAAAGATAACAAAGTATACCGACTTCCTACAGAACCCTTTCGAGTGAACTTTGATAGCTACGCTAGAAAAGCATTGAAAGAGAGACGACTGCTGATGAATGACAACCTTACTGCGGCCAAGAAACAAGGTAGAAAATATTCCCTACCATCTACTTTAATAAGCAGCTCTTCTGGCAGCGAGATATGTACACCTCCTCTCTTCGCGTCTCCAGTATCAACTACCGCGCCTACCGTCATCAAATCTACCCTACCCCCTCAACCTCTTTTCAACAATACAGACATGGCAACTACCAATGCTACTGCTTCAAGCAGTAATAACAATACCCAAACTGAGCAAGAAGAAGTCGATCTTGTAAGTTTACCTAGATAGAAAGACGAGTCAACCTTGCATATAACTCTCCTTTACTAATTTGTTTCCGCCTCGCCCTCTCTGCCACCCACCTAGTGGCTACAAAACATGGCTTTATTTAAAACAAATGCTACAGATTTCAAAGCAATGCCAACAACAACTGAATCATCCTCTACGAATGATACCACTACTCAGAAACAACCCATGACGATGACAGAAGACAAGCTATTGACTCTCTTAAAGTTTTCTACTGATGCGACTGCCAACACTATGGAAAACACTTCTCTATCCCCACCTTCATCTCCTATACCCGTCAAACATCAACAACAACCTCATCCATTTGAACCATCCAATCGAAAACTACGCGCCGTCAACATCAACAAGTTTAAAAGATACAAGAAATTTGAACATTTGCTTGGTCAAAAAAGTGAACAGGAACTGATCAACGTTTTCAAAAAACTCTTGTAAATCACAAAACGAGAATATAACCATCATTTTTATCCACGCTATCCTCATTTCTCATCGCTTTGAGTGCATTTTATTTGAGCGCACATTCATTCCACTTTATCCATATAACATTACATCTTCATTGACCATATTTATGTGTGAAATAAAAATCATTACAATGGTATAGTTGGTTTCGAAAAACCCACTATTTCAATGATACGGTTTATTTTAGTTGACAGAAATGTCAAAGATTTTACAAGTGACAATAGCATGATGACATCCTACAGTCCCACGACTGCCGAACTACGATTGCCAGTAATAAAGTAGGAAATTAATTATATATAAATTACAAGAATGCGAGGATGAAAGCAAATGGCCAATTGGTTGTTTCTCAAAAATAGGCAACAGTGTGTAAGATAGGAAATCCAGGATTACGTATCGTAAACTCTTCAATAATGCCGTCCATGTCCGCATCGATATCGTTCGACGATTCAATCTAAAACAAACAAATCAAATTGTGTGTGAGTTCTTACAGCAGAGTTCAACAATGAGGATAGGGTGTCTCTACTTACCATTTGTGCCAACTGTAATATGGCTCTACCCCCTAACAATGCGTCTTCATGATTATCTTTGATCTCCACATTCACCACATGGGTGCTTTTATTCAGCTTTTGTCCCCTACTCGTCAAGTCTTCTACTACAGAATCAAAGCAGCGTTCTTCACAGGTGATGATGACGTCGAAGATCTCTCGCGATTCATGCCATCGCTGCGGCGCTTCTTTTGTTTTACGATTACGATCGAGCATCGACAAAAGCCCGTTCTGCGTGTATAAATGTTGATCTTGCTTTTTCAATTCCTGGTATACTTGTTCATAAGGTGTTCCAAAGGGGTATATGTTGGGTTTGTCAATGGAAGGACCGGGTAACCGAACCATAGAACCTGTGCCGTAAGAATGGACATCAAAACCTTTCTTACTAAAGTAAAGTTGAGCGATAGTGCTGGTTAGTTTACTGTTGCTATTTTCCTTTTGTACATGCAGGTTTACTTTAGGACATGATGTGCTTCCATGGATCTGTTTTGATTACTGGCACAAATGACTGCATATTTCGCCATTCCTCTTAAACTGATCTTTTTGTGTTTATACACCTAAAAAAGTAAAAAAGTGAGGACAAAAAATCTTTCTGGCACCAATTTCTCTTTTTTGCATTATTTCGCTGCTGACCTTTAACAAGAAATAAAAAAGAGAGAGAAACCAAGACACGTAAGAATTTAATACTTTTTTTTTTTTTTTTTTATAGTCCACATTGACAGTTCTTCCCTTCATCACAAAAAGAAATAACAATGCCTCTTCAACAAATCAGTACGCCTAATGACTTTCGAACACTTTTAACTGCTTCGAAAGATAAACTGGTTGTTATTGACTTTTTTGCTACGTGGTGGTAAACGTCATCTCTGTTTAATGGAGCACCGAACTACGCGCAATGACATGAGATTAAAAGACATTTTCCTTTTTTGCTTACTCATAGTGGGCCTTGTAAGATGATTGCACCCTTTTATACGCAACTTTCAACCAAATACCCTCAAGCAGTTTTTGCTAAAGTCGACGTTGATCAACTAAAAGAGGTTGCAGCTGCTTGCAAAGTTACTTCTATGTAAAGAGAAAAAAAAAAAAAAACCAATAAAAAAAGGATGTGTCGAGTCAACCCATTATCAACATGTTTAATTCATACTCAATGCGCTTGTCAACATCCCTTAGGCCAACTTTTCAATTCTATAAAAATGGAAATAAGCTGGCTGAAATGAAAGGAGCCAATCCTCAGCAATTAGAAAAGTATGTGAAAGAGTTTTCTGACAATGCTCAAGGGGAAGGTTCGTCTCCATCCTCTGCCAAGAAGAGTCTGGTTCCTGGTTTTGTAAGTTAATTAAAAAAGAAACGATGCAGAGAGCACAGGTACAGATACATACATTACTCAAACCAACTATACATTACCATGTACAGGTTGATTTGACAGAGCATATCACACCTAATCAAATGGATGCTTTAAATCAACAAGAAGAGCACAATGTCAAGAATATCTTCAAGGATGATGAGAGTTATTTGGAAAGCGACGTCGACGAACAATTGATTATCAGTGTACCCTTTAATCAATGTAAGAAAACGTATATTATGAAAGAAATTTCATCAAAGGATTGATCCGGTTTCTGTATTTGATTTTGTTCTAGCTGTCAAACTTCATTCCATCAAATTCAAGGCACCAAATAAAAGTCAGTATGATAAAAAATGAATCTTGACGTTTTGACGACTGAGGATGGCTTACTTATACAGCTTGTTCTTCTCTCCAGCCAATGCCCCTAAGACAATCAAGATTTATGCTAATAGAACCAATATCGGTTTTGATGATGCTGACTCTATCAAGGAAACACAAATACTTGAATTGACACCCGAAGATTTCGACGATGATAATGTGGTCAATTTAAAATTTGTCAGATATCAAAACATTACTAGTATTACGGTAAGTTAATTGTTGTTCTTGATCTGCAGGATTATTTTTCGTTTGAGAAGGATAAGATGAGGCTTCAATCTACAATACGAATAATAATGTCGACTTTTATCCTTTACAGCTATTTATTGTGGATAACCAAGAGGACGAAGAAACAACTCAACTTCAACAATTAATCTTTATTGGGTACAGTATCCGTTTTAAGAATGAGCTTTTTCTTATCGTGATCTATTCGAACTAATCACTGCCCCCTTCTTTTCTGGAACAATAGCTGTCCCGTCGAAACAACCAATATGGGCGACTTTAACAAAGACCAACAACATTAAATAAAAGGTTGAATATGCTTTATGAAGCCCAAAAAGAGTATATACAAACTATTACCGCTCCTTTATCTATTAAGTAGCTTGTGATTGCAAATACACTATTTTTTTTGTTTTCTGTTTCTTGTTTCTGTCTTGACGATTGCAGACTCGTATTATTCATCGTCGGTCACCCACTGAATAACTTCTTCATATTCATCGTCTTCATCATGTTCTTTTCCAGAAGTCCATTTTTTATGAATCATCATTAGAGCAAGAATGACTGGCAGATGAACTATACTTCCAAAGAATAGCTGTTTTGCACTCTTATCATCACTATTTTTATGCCATTGGAAAGAGGGATTAGCATAATGGAGCATAGATATTATTATTATTTTTTTTTTCTGCTCCCTCTTTACCTCTTCCTCCAAAACTTGTAGGCACCATAAGCCAGCACACCATTTACGACAGAGGAATCGAATGCAAACCACCAAGAGGTCAAATCTAAATAAGGCATCGCGATGGATAACGGAAACATAGCCAAACTATACCTTAGAGACACCCTGGCATTCAGCTTTGGATCGGTCACAGCCATCATTCGATAGCCAGCCTTCGAATAATCAGGTCTCAAATTCCACGCCAACGAATTAAAGTGAGGAAACTGCCAAGCATACAAGATGCCACCGAGAACCCAGCATCCTGGGTCCATAATGCTGTTAGTAGCTGCCGCCCAACCCATCATGGGAGGGATAGCTCCGACAACAGCACCTGCCCATGTATTTACAATCGACGTCCGTTTCATCGGGGTATACACACAGGTATAGAGCAAGACGTTGATTGCTCCCAAAGCAGCTGTGATCGGATTGACACACGTGGCGAGTAAAGAAACGCCAGCAATACCTGTACTGACCCCAAACCCAAATGCATGGGTTTGTGATAATGCCCGTCGGCCAAGCACACGGTTTCGTGTACGTAGCATTTGTGCGTCGTATGGCGTTTCGATCCATTGATTGATCGCATTCGCTGACCCAATACATAAACCGGTACCCAGGGTCGTCGCGAGTAGCGTCGTGACAGTATAATCCCCGCCAGGTGCCATCGCATAGCCTGCCATAGTAGTAAGAGCAACTAGACAAGCTAATTTAGATTTGACGAGTTCTTTATAAAGGGACGGTAGTTTCGAGGGAGCTGGTGGCGATTCGATGACTTTATATTTTGTTACTCGAGAATATGCTGCTGCTGCCGGTGATGATGGTATTGCTGTTATTGTAGGGTTAGACTGCGTCGACGCTTGAATCTCCTGTTGATTGTATAGACTAGGTGAACATGAGCAGAAAACTCTCGCCATGCGCTCATGTGGCATGGGTCTTCCTTTGGTCAAAATGTGTTTTGCATAATATGCATTTTTAAATATGTGAACTTTGACTTTTTGCCGTAGCATATATACTATAAAGTGTATAATCGATTATCTATGTTGATATGTAAACTGGGCAGGTACACAAAGACAGAAATGACAGACTGTCTTTTATTTTTATTTTCCTTTGCACAGATGCCTGCTGCTATTGTCCGTTCAACCCCGCATTTCTTTTCAACGGCGGGATTTTCAGCAGGCGTTTCTAATGGAACAAAAGAATATAAGCTGTTCAATAAACTTCCCGATTTCAACCTTTCTTTTTTTATTAGTCAGAAATAGCATGGCCTTACTATAGCTTTGGCATGACATATAAATACTGTTTCATAGCTTACAAAAAACCAATGAAAAAAAACCGATGACTGCTTTGAATAAAATTGTCTTGGTACGAAACGCTTGCTACTGAGGAAATGGACTAATCGCTTCCGTTTTACTTTACCTTTTAGCAACCCGTTCCTGCAGGTTACGTGGCGCTGCTGAAACATGAACTTCATCGATCGTCTCAAAGACATGTTGTATTCAGGTGATTGTACTGTCATCACCGAAATATATATAGAGCATATCATCCGGTTTTAACCATTCTATGTTTGCTACAAGCCGGCAGTTTGGAATACGGTAGTAAACCTCCAATGCTTGTATATTCACAATATGTCCTCTGTACTTTCTAACATTTTAAGTTGCATATTCAGCCCCGTAATAAGTGTTGATTAAGTTTTGTGAAAATACCAGTTGGTTAGGGCTTTCTATAAACAGATACAGTACGTTGTTACATTATCAGCCACTTATAAGCATATTCTTGGATGATCCTGAAACGGTCAGAACAGTCTGTCTTCGCGTCGCGTTCGCAAATTATTTTTCAAAGTCAGAACAGAAAAAAAAAAGAAAGCTGCAAAGACCTACTATTTACTTGGCAAGTGAAAACACTTTACTTTTTACTTCCGTTCATCTAGAAAACAGATCAATAGATCTTGAATGCTTCCCATTAATCACGATAGTTTCAAATTCAAATTTAAAGCCACTGTAAAACGTGGAAGGTTACGCTCATCAAAACAGCTTGGCGGAAGAAAAAGAACGTCGTCCATGCTAGATATGCCCTCGACGTCCGCTTCATATTCTTCTTTAGCTTCAACAGCAAATAATATATTGTCCTCTTCTGATTTTGATACAACACATTTACCCAAGTTGTTCAGCAAGTACATTATCTGCTTTTATAAAGACATTCAAGATCCCAAATTAATATCCATTGCAGAAGGATTTGGGGCTACTGTCAAGAAAGAAATGGACAGATTTGTAACTCACTTAATTATTGAGCCGCACGGCGATCATCGACAGTTGAAAGTTGTCAAGCAGGCTGTCCAAAAAGGCATTCTATGTGTGTCCACTCAATGGCTAATATCCTGCTATGTGGAAAAGAAAAACTGTCCAGCTGTTGGCTATCAATTTGATGTGGATTCTCTGGGGACAAGCTTGAATAGATCGTTGGATGAAGAATGGGGAGAACCGCTCGTTGGAGATGATCTAGCTGTACCAAATCCTTTCAATACAGAATATATCGACTTTAATGCATTAGAAAAGAACAAGCCTTTGGACGATGGTCAGACAAGAATGGATCAGTACATCTCTAGAACGAACACCAATGACACTGACAGAAATAGAAATTCAAGGGCGAGGGAGAGTACAGTCGAGTCAATACCAACAGACGATTTGGAATACAGTGGAGAGAACGAAGAAAACACTCGATATACTAGCGATAGCAGTAGTGTCAGCCGTACGAACGTTAGAAGCGAACAGACGCTTTCCAGTGCCACTAACTTTCCAAGCGCTTCATCCTCTCCCAGCCTCCCACAGGATGTTGTGGAAATCGAGGAAAGAAAGGCCAAGAAAGCTGCAAAATTAGCATATATAGAAGAACAAAAGGCACTTTTAGCAGAGAGGAAAAGAATGCAGGAAGAAGCCAGAAGAGGACTACAAAAGGAAGAGCCGACCAAGAAGCGGGTTGTTCGAGGTGTATACGGTGAAGAAAGGCTAAAGATCTGGTATGGAGAGCAGCCAATTCATCCTGAAAAAAAGAACAAAAAGCCTAAACGGAAATACTTTACCTAAAATTTGCAACCCATTGCCTGCAAAGACGTACGTGTCTCTTTATTTATTGATTTATACCTGTGTTATGTTGGGGAGTACATGTTGACCATTCTCCGTTAAATTATCTTATCGCTCCATTCCCAAACCCTTAAATTATGTTATAGAATTATTGCATGTTTACATTTATTACCCATGATAACGATATTACAATGAACATATTCAATCTATTTATCGCTTTGTATTTGTGCCTGAAATTATACGCCAATCATGATTTGACTATTATGAAGAGTAATAGCTCAAAAATCCTTTACATCACCCTATTAGACATATCTTTTTTCGTAATGTGATAACCTTGATCATTCGTAAATATGCTGTCGCTAAACCTGATCATGCCATGTGTATTACAGTTCTTGAGTGTAATACGATTGTGTGCTCTCAACAACCTTCCTGTCATTTTTTTCAATTTCCATATTTGGAGAATCCCTCCAAATTTGTACTGGAACTAAAGGTGGGGTTTGGCTAGCTGAAATAAAAAAAAAAAAATTCTTATGTAAGACGAAAGCAAGGAAGCTGCATTTAACACTTTACCACGCTCGATTTTTTCTTTTGCCGCTTTTTCTTTTTCTTTCATTTCGAATCTATCATACGTCTCAGAACGAAATGGCCCCCAACGCTCACCCTAATCGTCAGGTTTTACCTACAAATGTCAAGCCTACTCACTACGATTTAACCTTGCAACCTAATTTGGAGACCTTTGTTTTTTATGGTCAAGTCAAAGTCAAGTACGTTTAATACGGAAAATACTATTTCTTACGCGTCTACTTCAAGTTGATTTGCCTCACCCGTAGTAACATCTAATATTCATACATTTTAGCTTGAACGTAATCGAGGATACAACTGTTATTACAACAAATGCACGGGATATCAAGATTTATTCTGCATCTATATGTACAGAGGGACTTAAAACAGAGTCAAAGTAAGTTTTATGGTTGGTAATTGAAGCAGTTCATACCGAGGATGTTGTTTCATTGAAGAGAGGGAGTGACATTTATGGTTGACAAGGGACCTATTTGATTGCTTATAAATCATTTATCAATGGGAAACACTGTGATAGAATATATAGAATATGCCCCCATCTTATCATTAAACCATATGTATAATTGTTTAATAGGCAAACTGCGACCAAAATTTCATATGATACTACCAAGGATTTGGCTATCTTAACGTTTAAAGAATCTATTCCTGCCAATTCTAAAGCAGTTCTCGACATTCATTTCGAAGGTGAACTCAATGATGCTATGGCCGGTTTTTATCGTTCATCTTACAAAGATGCTCAAGGCAATACGAAATACTTGGCTACTACTCAATTCGAATCCACTGATGCTCGCCGTGCTTTCCCTTGTTGGGATGAACCCAGTCTTAAGGCTACCTTTGATGTCATTTTGATAGTACCTTCTGATTTGGTTGCCCTTTCAAATATGGATGTCATTTCTGAGAAACCTTATCACGATACTGGCAAATTGACCAATGTACCTTGTGGCAAAACAGAAGGAAAGACTGAAGGCAAGACTGAAGGCAAGACCGAAGGCAAGACTGAAGGCAAGACCGAAGGCAAGACTGAAGGCAAGACCGAAGGCAAGACTGAAGGCACTGCTACAGCAACAAGCCTGAAAGAAGTCAAGTACTCTACTACACCCATGATGAGTACCTACCTTTTAGCTTTCTGTGTCGGTCCTTTCGAATATATTGAAGCTTTTACCAGTGGTGAACATAATGGTAGACCAATTCGCTCTCGTGTTTATGCCCTCCCTGGTTCTGCTGAACATGGTCGTCATGCTTTAAATGTCTGTACTGCTGCCCTTGAATACTTTGCCAAGGTTTTTGGTGAGCCCTATCCTCTACCTAAAGTGGATATGATTGCTATTCCTGATTTTGAAGCGGGTAAGTAAACTGAGGTGGAAAAAGAAAGGGGTTGAGCAGTGAGGAAATCAATTATGATGAAGCAAAAACTTTTCATGCATCATTTGTCGTCTGATCAAATTTGATAACCTATTTCTATATAGGTGCTATGGAAAATTGGGGTTTAATCACCTACAGAACAGTTGCCATCTTATTCGACGAGAAGTCATCTTCAATCATGTTTAAGAAGAGCACCGCTTATACAGTCTGTCATGAACTTGCTCATCAATGGTTCGGTAACTTAGTCACTATGGAATGGTGGGAGCATTTGTGGCTTAATGAAGGTTTCGCCACCTGGGTAGGTTGGTTGGCAGTCGACAATATCTTCCCTGAATGGAATGTGTGGACTTCTTTTGTAAACGATGATATGCCTCGTGCCTTAAGTTTGGATGCTCTTCGTTCATCACATCCTATTGAAGTCACCGTTAACGACCCAGCTGAAATTCACCAAATTTTCGATGCCATTTCTTACTATAAAGGTGCCAGTGTTATTCGTATGTTGAGCTCTTGGCTCGGTGTTGATGTCTTTTTGGCAGGTGTTCGTCGTTATTTGCATCGTCATAGGTTGGGCAATGCTTCTACCGGCGATTTATGGAAGGCGTTGAGCGAAGAAGCCAATGAAGATGTGTCCAAGTTTATGACCGAATGGACTAGACGTGTTGGCTATCCTGTATTGACGGTTGAAACTAATCAAAATGAAAGTACTTTTAACGTTACTCAAAACCGTTATCTCTCAACTGGTGATTTGAAGGAGGAGGAAGATACTACAGTTTGGTGGGCACCCCTTCGTATGCTTACTTCTGGAGGTCATGTAGAAGATCACATTTTAACTGAAAAGACACAAACGTTCAAGATTCCTTCCGATGGCTTGTTCAAGCTAAATGCTAGCCAAACTGCTGTCTATCGTGTGAACTATCCTATAGACGTTATCCGTCGTTTGGGTGAAGAAGTTAAAAAGGGTAAAGATGGTCTTCTGGCTAATACCAATGATCGTGTTGGTTTATTGGCTGATGCTGGTAATTTAAGCGTTAGTGGCCAGCAATCAACTACTGCCTTTTTAGAACTTGCTCAAGCTTTTGCTAATGAAGAAAACTATTTGTAAGTTTATATTTTGAGAATAATTGTTTTTTGCTTGGGGAAAAAAAAAAACAAAAAAAAAAACTGCTTTTCTAATTATTACTTTGTTCATTCTAGTGTTTGGTCACAATTAAGTGGACACTTAGGTAAAATCCTTAGTGTTTGGTATACCCAACCTAAAGAAGTTCGTGATGGTCTCAAAACCCTTCGTCGCAGCTTGTTTGCTCCTATCGCTCATAAGCTTGGCTGGGAAGCTTCTCGTCAAGACGATTATCTCACAAGCATTTTGCGTGTTCTTGCTCTTTCCAATGCTGGTAAATCGTATGACCAACAGACTGTTGAGGAAGCTAAGAAGCGCTTCTGGCAATTTGCCGAGGGCAATACCGACGCTCTTCATCCTGATCTTCGTAGCACTGCCTATGGTATTGCTTTATACGCTGCCTCAGAAGACGAATCTGAAGAAACGAAGGTCTGGGAACAAATCTACCAAATCTACAAGGACGATAAATTACCTACTGATCAACGCTTGGTCGCTCTAAGTGCCTTAGGTCAAGCCAAGAGTCATAGTTTAATCCAACGTTATTTATCAATGGCTTTAGATGAAAAGGAAGTGCGTAACCAAGATTCTCTTTACGTGTTTAGCTCTTTATCATCCAACCCTGACGGCCGTGACCTTCTTTGGAAGTTCTTCACTGAGAAATATGATCTATTGCACAGCAAGTTTGCCAAATCTTTGAGCTTGTTTGGGTCCATTGTTCGTTCTTCTGTAGGTGGTTTTGTCTGCTTTGATCGTATTAAGGAGATTGAAGCTTTCTTTGCTCAAAAGGATACAAAGGAATATGCTCGTTCTTTAGAGCAAGCTTTAGAAGGATGCAGAGTAAATGCAAACTGGGTCAAGAGAGACAATCAAGCTGTTGCTGATTGGATAAAGGAGAACGTCAAGGGTACCGCTTAAAGTAGCAAGAAAGCAAAGTTTGTAAATAAAATCTTATAATTCTCTTCGTTCAGAATGCAACTATAAGTCTGAAAACATTTATCTTGAATATTTTTGCATTTGCGTATTATTGTATACATCACACAAATAAAATTAAAGAAGTTGCATTGTTATAAATCACAAGATGTACAAACTTTTTTATCAAATATTTTTAAAAATAACAGTATTTTATACACATGCTTGGGGATATGTATACAGATTTTTAACTAACAATAATTCAGGGATAGTATGAAGAAAATAAGCTTTATATGTATATTACCAGATCTTCAGCATACTATCAGAGTATACAAAATACCCGTACATCTTGTCCTTATGTTCTACATTTCTAAAATTGTACTTATTAGTGGGCGGCAGCAGGTCGTGCTTGTTGCTGGACAATGTTATTGCCGAATCTGATGATGATCGCCTTGATAGTTTTATAAATCTTCTGAACCATTGCAGGTGCATTGTTTGTCAAAATCATTTCATCCAAACGAACACGTAATTGGCTGAAAGTTTGTTGTGTATGGGATGACAAGTGATAACGCATACGAAGGAATTGCGCGTAGATAATGAAAGGCAAGAATTGAAAGCTATATGAAAGTCATATATATCAGTAAAAGGATAGATATGCTCGAATACGGACCAAACTGTAAAGACTTGAAGACTTACCGGAACACACCGACGAGTAAACGAACAGCAATAAGAGTAACTTCAGATTGAGCAACAAATCGCATTGCAGTAGTATAGTATTTGTCAGTCAAACTTTTAATTTTTTGTTGGGTTGTTATTTGCCATGATGGCTTAGCAGTAGTGGTGCTGCCAGTAGCCGTAGTAGATGCAGTAGTAGACTGAGGAGGGAATACGTTAGGAATGACATTTGTACGTACATAACCAAGGGCATGGAAAGCGGAAAATGTACAGTAAGGGATTAAGGTCACTAAATATTGAGACACAAAGGTATCATTAGTCAAACCATAAACTTTATCCCACGGTATCTATAGTCTTTCATGATCCTTTTCACTCTCACTCTCTCTGTCTGTCTGTCTGTTTGTCTCTCTCTCTCTCTATGCATGCATATTGCTGTCAACGCGAATAAATTCCGTATCTTACTTTACCTGCGATAGGCTTTGTGAGGAACCAAAAGAAGGCAAGAAAAAAGTATTGTGCATTCTCGTCCATCAGCAACTTTTGAATATAGGCTGCATGTACTTGAATTTTCTAAAAAGAGACATATGGCTGTTAACTAACACGATAAGAATGGCCAACTATTATGAGTTGCCGAAACTTACACCATGATTTTTATAGTTAACAACACCATACGACAACAATGTGCCAAGATATGCTAGTCTATACAGATAGTTGTTGCTGAAGAAGCTGATGGCATAAAACACTGTGCCGAGAACTGTCAACACATGACCCAAAAACCAAACGAAATGAAGTGTCTAAATGACAAACTGGAAAGTCAGACATAGGTCAACTAAAGTATTGAGTGCATAGCGCTGCCCGCTCATAAAACTTACCTTGATGAGATTGAGGACACGGTCTTTGAAGGAGAGAGTAGATGCTGGAGGCATTTGTTAGGTACGTTGATAGATAACTGACAAATAGGAAAGAAATACGAAATTCAACAGGACTTTGCATTTCGCATGGAAATATCAAGAAAAAATTTTGAAAGTCCTATGTATGTTGTCTCCACCTTTGCATTACCCAATAGGGTTTTACTCAGCATTTTGGAAGAAGAGAAAAGCTTTTTCGCCACAGATCGCAGCAATGAAAAAGAGTGCTTGCAGAAGCAATGCATTACGTGTTTCTTTGCCGGCTTTTGCTATCGCCTTATGCAAGAGCAGTATTTGAGATCCCAACAAAAAAATGTAGCATGTTACAGATACTATAGTATCTCTTTCCCTTTCCACTTTTCAGTTGGTGAAACATACATGCTCTGTTCATCACAAAAAAGGTTATTACACCCCTCCCCTACTCAATAATTTCATCATTTCCAAATGCTAAACATCAAATAACCTTACAGTAATAGACAATTTCCTTTCCACTGTTTTTCCGCTTGACTTTCGCACGAAATGGCTATTAAATTGAGACTATATTACAGTTAAAATTCAGACTAATTTGAAAATTATTTTGGATGAAAAGTATAATTTTTGGGATCATACCTTTTCTGTCAAAATGCTCAATGCCAAATGTGCGAACTACTATTACTCAAACAAGGTAAATATACTGTGCCAAAGCACAGAATATCTGCCCTGTTTGAGTATGTAGTAACGTCAAGCAGCAGTTAATAAAACCCCAGAAATGTACAGTGACAAATTTCACAAGATGAACTCACCTAGAACCTGCAGCACCATTTTCGTTATGGCGATGGCGAGAGAAAATGTCGGGGCGGCCATTGTGTTCCCATACGGAATTTGCAATAGTAAGCATATTTTTGGCCGCATTGACGTCTCTTTGCCATATTATACCACAGGTTTTGCAGGCCTTGGTACCATAGACGCTGGAGCCGTCCGAAATTCGTACTTCTTTCATTTCGACACTATTACAATTGTTACAAACCTACGAAAATGACATTACTTTTAGAGAAGGGCACTTGATTTGGCAATTTGGGATCCACCTTTGAGGTTTTAAACTCACAGTATTCGATGGCGATGCTTTTCTCGCTTCTAGCCTTCTCTTTTTGCCCTTCTCTTTAGCTTGCTTTGTTTCGTATTCGTCTTTTCCGCACTTTCGTTTCTAGGCTAGAAAAGCGTATGAACAGAATATCAGTGAAAATGAACAGGAAATACTACCTCTTCAGCTATCTGTTACCATTATATTCTGGACACAAGTATGAGCCCTTATGGGCATGTCCTTCCCGTCCACAATCAAAACATGTTTCTAGAAATTAATGGTTCAACGATTCTGTTTGAGTACTTAAACGAATAGTAAACAAAATACAGCAATAATGAACTGACTTTCTTTATTTTCTTGCTGCTGCTTTTTCTTCAACTTTGCTTCAAGGTAAACTTTTGCTTCTCTTGACGGCATGCTAAAAAAGCTACTCAAAAGTTACAAACAAAATATGTACAGTACAGTCGTTGTGAGTAGGTCGTGATGAGATCTTATTCTAATCTACCTGATGATCCACTGTTAAGACTTCTTTAATAATTTTTTAAAGAATATCCAACTAGACTCTGATAAAAAAAGGGAAAAGGTACCAACTTTTTACCTTTTTATAAACTGAAACTTTTTGTTAGAATGTTATATTTGGACAACAAAAACAATCTAAATAGATTTCTTTAGACGCGCTAAATTTTGACACCAAATTGAGACACGTTTATTTATCACTTCATCAGTTACTGACAAGAAACAGGCATTTAACTTAATTTATACAATCACCTATTGTTATTGCTTTCTTTAAGGGAAAAATGACACTAAAGTGACACGATTTTAGATCAAGAGAGATGCTGAGCAGTCAATGAAAATATAGGATTGTGAGTCATTTATATAGAATACAACTGGACAACCAGTTCAAATGGCAGCTAAGGAGAATGTAGGTAATTTTTCTGGGCCGATCAAACAACGAAACTTACTGCAACAAATGCGTGCAAAAAGAGGCGGGCCTCAGATGTTTACTACAAGTGTCCAAATGTAAAAAGTAACTAGTCCGAGAATAATGACTTAAAATTTCTGAATTAAGTCAATCAAAATATCCAATTTTATATACAAGAAGGTCTAAATTAAAAACCGAAAATACTCTAATATTTTCTGTATGGAATTGTAACTGACTGTAAATGTTTATCCTACAAGTTGAAAAAAAAAAAGGTAAAAAGAGCTGAACTTGTCCACCTTATATATCTGGCATGCTGGGCATTGCATCATTTGATTGAGCCTTTTTTAAATAGAATAAATGCACAACAACAATATCTAACAGTTGCCTCGTCAGCATAAGACTTACTACGCATGGTTACCTTATGCTTTATTTTAGTGTCTCGCGTAGCTCGAGCCAGAACGAGACGAAGACTTTCTATAAAAACCAAAGAACGAGGAAATAACATTTATATCTGCTGCAGCTGGAACCAAACAGTGCCGTCTTGGAATACGCTATGGAATTACATGATAACTTTTCCAGATAGATCTAGAACTCATACCAAGCCTACTCGTTAAGGCTTTTAAAATTTGAGGCATAACAATAAGTCATCTAACAAAGCTCCCGTATTAGCTGTAGTTTTGTTCGGCTACTGACTATCTTTTCTTTAACTTTACTACTGATACTGCTACAAGAGTTTTATGAATGGATAATTTTTTGAGAACATTTAGCAGACGGCGCATTCAAAATAGAAACCCAGAAGCGTCGTGTTAACGCGTGCTGATTTGACTTTCATTGAAACTCGGTGGTGTGCCATTCGTGTTTTCACATTTTCTTTTTCTCCAGTCTCTTTTGCTCTTTTATTGAGACCATTTAGTTCGAATGTCGTTACAATTAGACTATAAACGTTTTCATCGACGAGCTCGTTATTTAACGTCTAAGTGGAAGGTAAAAGATTTTCTATTGTATAGCAGCTTGCTTGGTACTAGACGAGAATAAACAACAAGATCAGTTATTAATCTGCATTTACCTTTGGTTGTCACACCTTGATCGACTACGAAAATCCAGGACGATGCAGAGCTATTTCAGAATGTTGATGCCATCTCCGTCTTGGTGGGGGACGATGACTTTGAGAACCCATACCTAAAGTCTCTTTCGTTACAGGTATGGGAATTCCCTTTTGGACAGACAAGAGATCGAGAACAAAAAATCTAATCGATGCAATACTTCATTTACATTACGTCAAAATAGACATGGTTATTAGGCGTACAACTTACACAAACTCTTATCCTGATAACACCCGAGAAAATCACCATCGTTTGCAGTCAGAAGAAGGCAGATATTATGGAAACTCTCAAACAGGGTGACAGGCAAATCCCTGTTGAGATAATCCGCAGAGGGAAGAATGTAGAGGAGAATGTACTATTATACGAAGATATCATCAAATCACTAAACAAAGTATGTCAGCCACTGATGAAAAAGTTTAGTTGGATTAATTGCACTATTGAGCGCTAACGTAACTTCGTTCTTATTCGATTGGATACCCTTTTTTTTCCTCGAAGAAACGTGTTGGTGTTTTCGTCAAGGATAAATTCAAGGGCAAGAACATAGATGAATGGCAGAAAGCTTGCGTAAAATACAACAAAGACTACGAAGAAGCAGATGTTTCCGTCGCTATCTCAGCTTGTCTAGCTGAAAAAGATGAAGAAGAGATTGTAAGTTAGAGTACACTTTAAAAGAATGATTAAGTATCCTTTGAGTTCGATCACTCATTAACAATAACCCCCTATCATTAGAGAAACATTAAAACTGCAGCTAAGCTTAGTTCAAATATGATGCAGAACTTTTTTTCGGCAGAAATGTCCACTTATATTGATGAAGAAAAGCCAATCACACATGAAAAACTAAGTGAGCTCACAGAAAATGCACTAGAAAACCCAAAGTTTGAAAAGCGTATCAAATTTCCAGCAGAAGTAAGTTATAGAAACGGAAGATGCCATCTGCACTGCGTAAAATATTGATCCCCTTAATATGATAATGTGTATATCAATAGGTTGACAATAAGGATGATGTAGATTGGTGTTATTCTCCTATTGTTCAGAGTGGAGGAAAATTTGATCTAAGATCTTCAGCTAGTTCTAACAACGACAAATTATATCCTGGTGTAATATTATGTAGTTTGGGTGTTCGATACAAATATTATTGCTCGAACGTTGGACGTACGTTTTTGATTGATCCCACAAAGGCACAAGAAAAAAATTATGAGTTTTTAATGGAGGTTCAAGACCGAGTTTTGAGTACAATTCGTGAAGGTGTCAAAATTCGTGACGTTTACAACAAGGCTTTGGCATTGATAAAATCTAAGCGTCCTGATTTGGAAAAGAATTTTATCAAAACAGTTGGCTTTGGTATGGGTATTGAATTCCGTGAAGCAAATTATGTATTAAATCCTAAAAACAGTCGTGAATTGAAGAGCGGAATGGTACTCAACGTACAAGTTGGCTTCTCTGATTTGGAGAATCCCAAAGCTACCGACAGTCGTGGTCAAAAGTATGCTTTAATGCTGATTGATACCGTACGTGTCACAGACGATGTTCCTATTGTACTGACAGCCGATTGCAGTAAAAAACTCAATAAGATCTCTTACTTTTTTGATGATGATGAAGACAAAGACGCAATGGATGTGGATAAGAAGAACCCTGCTGCAACAGGTCCAGCTGCTACTGTCAAACGTGAAGCTGCTGTTACCAAATCCGCTATTCTTCGAAGCAAATTGAGAAATGAAGATCAAGAAGAAGAGTCTCGGGAACAGAAACGTCGCGAACATCAAAAACAACTATTCGCTCAAAAGCTAGCAGAAGGTCTTGCACGATTCTCTGAATCATCCGGTCAAGGTGATGGCGAGGAAAAGCCTGTTTTTCGTAAATTCGAAAGTTATCGTTCAGAAACCAAACTGCCCCGTGAAGTGAGAAGTTTGAAGATTGTCATTGATAAGAAACACGATTCTATCATTCTTCCTATTTACGGTATGGCGGTACCTTTCCATATATCCACTTTAAAAAATGCAAGTAAAAGTGATGAAGGTGACTACGTGATGCTTCGTCTAAATTTCCTAACACCTGGTCAAGCTGGTGGTAAGAGAGAAGACATGCCCTTTGATGACCCCAGTGCCACTTTTGTTCGTGCCTTGACTTTTAGAAGTGCTGATACCTACCGCATGAATGAAATTTTCAAAAGTATCACTGATATGAAGAAAGAAGCCACTAAGAAAGAAGCAGAACGTCGTGAAATGGCCGATGTTGTTGAACAAGATAATCTGATTATGGTCAAAGGCCGTCGTCCTTTACGTCTTCAAGATGTTTTTGTCCGTCCTCAAAACGAATCTCGCCGTTTGCCCGGAGAGTTGGAGATACATCAAAACGGTCTCCGTTACCAATCTATCCGCTCAGACTCATCTTTCAACATTTTATTCAGCAACATCAAACATCTTTTCTTTCAACCTTGTGATAACGAACTGCTCGTTTTGATTCATATCCACTTCAAAAACCCTATCATTGTTGGCAAAAAGAAGACTAAGGATATTCAGTTTTATCGTGAAGCTTCTGATATTCAGTTTGATGAAACCGGTAACAAACGTCGTAACCGACATATGTATGGTGATGAAGACGAAATGGAGATGGAGCAAGAAGAACGCCGTCGTCGCGCAAATTTGAACAAAGAATTCAAATCATTTGCAGAAAAGATTGCTGAGGCTAGTGATGGTCGTGTAGAGTTGGATGTACCGTTCAGAGAATTGGGCTTCACAGGTGTGCCTAATCGATCCAACGTTTTACTTCAGCCCACCACAGATTGTTTGGTGCACTTATCCGATCCACCTTTCCTTGTCATATCGCTAAATGAAGTAGAACTGGCTCATTTGGAGCGTGTTCAATTCGGCTTGAAGAACTTCGATATGGTGTTTGTATTTAAGGATTTACATCGTACACCGGTTCATATCAATACGATTCCTATGTCACAGTTGGACAATGTGAAGGATTGGTTAGAGTAAGTGTACAAAAAAGCAAGAAAAACAACAGTTTAGATATCGACTAAAGTACAATAATTGCATTCTAGTTCTGTTGAAGTAGCCTTTACAGAAGGTCCTGTCAATTTGAATTGGGGAATGATTATGAAAACAGTCAATGACGATCCAGGAGAATTCTTCCGTAATGGCGGCTGGGGTTTCCTTGGAGAAGGCAGTGATGTAAGCAAGCCTTAGTTTCATCCGACCATAGGAATTACCAGGCTCAATTTCTTGTTTTTTTTTATAGGAGGAGGGATCTGATGCAGGAAGTGAGAGTGGCAGTGAATTTGAAATGAGTGAGGACGATTTTGACGAAAGTTCCTCGGACGATGATGACAGTGGAGTAGACTCTGACGCTTATAGTGAGTCAGAAGAAGAAGAGGAATTATCAGAATCTGGAGAAGATTGGGATCAGTTAGAGGAAGACGCACGAAAAGAAGATGAACGTAAAGCAAAGAGACGTGGTGATTTTGAAGATGTCAGAGGCAGCAAGAAAAAGAGACGTTAAAAGGAAGCTTTCAGTATTAATGCGGGTTCCTTTTTGTTCATTAATGAAATGCTTAAATAGAAACTTGTTATAAGCAAAAAATGAAGAAAACAACTTATTATAACCCTTCCCGTTTAACACACTTTCAATCAGTCTACGTATCTTTTTAGCGTATACTTTTGTACAGACAATATAAATGACTATTTGACACAAATTTATTGAACGCTTATGGCGCACTATATCAGAATTCGAACTTCCAAGCCTTGTGCTCATTCACAAGAAAATTTTAATATATATCAAACTTAGTGAAACTTAAATGAAATTGAGGAAGCAAGTGTTTATATAGTTGCTCGATGCTAATAAATAGTTAGTGCCAAAATGCTTGATATATTGCAGTGACAGGGTATACAAAAGGAAACTTAATAGGCCGCCTATGTTTTTCATTAATACAAATGTAAATAAAAAGCTCAGCAGCCTACTTTTGTGAGCCCTTAAAGTTAGATAAGGAACAATGTTGGGTATATATATTAATTGTCACAGAGGAACGAGGAATATCACTTGGACGCATATATCTAACGGTATATAAAGGAAAAGAAAACAGTAAAATGGAAAAATTTCACCTTAAGCCTTCGCCTTGGCCTTTTTGTCGGGCCAAGGCGAGTTAAAAATCTTCTCATTTCGGAAAACACCGTGAACGTATCCAGATGAATATACCAGAACGAACTGATCAACCTGACTACAGCAAAAGTCATCGTTAATACTTCCAATGGTAGAAAGGTCCGACTGATCACCATCCCCGTTCATGAAAGGATTGACAATGAGTCATAAGCGAGGAGAAAAGTGCTGAGAAGTAAAAAAAAAAAAAAGCTCACCTATAAAACTCATAATGTCTGCATTTGTATAAAAACTATTTTTACTACTCTGCATTGATAAACAGTAAGCACGTAAAACATTGACTTACACCACATGTCCAAGAACAAACAACTTCAATGAAAAAGCCGCCTCTCTTAAAACAATACTCACCAAAGAGTTATTATCGACAACCAATTTGAAAATCTGTTATTATAGCCGATGAAAATTTACTAATTCAGGCACCGTTCAGGCACCGTTCATGCAAGTTGTAGATAGTAGAAACCCTTATTTGTGACATTCTGCATTATGTTGGCATTAAAGACAATACGGTACACAGCTGAAGCGGAAAATAGGTTTTATTTCGCGGGGTAAAATATACTAGTCAATAAATGGAAACAGCTATTTGATCAAATAATAATATCTATTCAAGTTTGGCGTAGTTGTTTTGTGCATTAAATTTTTCTATTCTTGCTTCTAACTCTGGTCTGAAACGACGAATTAAACCTTGTACTGGCCATGCTATAAATTATAAAGATATCTTCAGCATTCAGTCCTTATTGAATGCTACCTAAAATGAAGTGATCGTTTACCTGCTGCATCACCAAGGGCACAAATGGTGTGGCCTTCAATTTGCTTTGTTAGTTCCCAGATTTGATCTATTTCTTCTTTTTTGGCTCTGCCAACTTCAAAACGATCCATCATGGATTCTAACCATTTTGTACCTTCTCTGCATGGCGTACATTGACCGCATGATTCATGTCTGTAAAATTTAGAGAATCTGGAAATTGCTTTTACAATATCTGTGCTTTTATCCATGACAATGACGGCTAGATTCGTAAATCATTCTTTAGTATTGGTTCGCTCAGAAGAATATTCATATATACCCATGCGAACTTACCAGCTGTAAGAACAGTGTTATTAAAGTAGTTAAAACAGTTTGATATTTATTTGTTAGTCATGAACAAATACTGCCGCTATTACAATATATCTTACCTGTTCCAAGTCCAGAATTGACATCACGGAGGGCATCAAAGTCCATTCTATAGTCAAAAAAAAACTGCTCAGCGAAACAATATCACCCTACTCTATAGATTTAGAGAACTTACAAAACATCTTCACATATCGACTTGGGAAGAACAGGTACAGAAGAACCCCCTGGGACAATACCAAGTAAGTTATCCCAACCACCGCGAACACCACCACAATGCTTTTCAATCATTTCTTTCAAAGGCATAGACATTTCCTATAGCCCAATAATCTTAGTATTTATCGTCCACTTTGTAGTTATATCTCTCATTGGATTTTTCGTTTTTATGGCTTTGTATTTACCTCTTCAAAAGTAGCAGGATTGTTGACATGTCCACTAACACAGAAAAGTTTGGTACCGGAGTTACGAGGACGACCAAAACTAGCAAACCATGATCCACCGCTGATTTGAAATACAGAGGAGATTTAGCTTATACATATGGTTACTCTGTGTTTCATATCTTTTCGATTCGCTTACCGTCTAAGAATTGTTGGAGCGACAGCAACGGTTTCGACGTTGGTGACAGTAGTGGGACAGCCGAAAAGACCGATATCGGCAGGGAATGGAGGCTTCAATCTGGGCTTACCTTGCTTGCCTTCGATCGATTCAATCAAACTGGTCTCCTCACCGCAAATATAAGCACCAGCACCACGGTGAATATAGACGTCAAAATCATATCCAGTTCCACAAGCATTCTTACCAATTAATCCAGCTTTATAAGCTTCATCAATGGCAATCTGCAAATGGGTTGCTTCTTGATAGAATTCTCCACGAATATAAATGTAAGCTATTTTGATAATTGTGATTTAGTAATAATTTGGATCTACAATTTTGATAAAAACTATATATTACCAGCATTGGCTTTCATTGCAGAACCAGCAATAAGGCAGCCTTCAATTAATTTGTGTGGATCGCCGCGCAAAATTTCACGATCCTTACAGGTACCAGGTTCGCCTTCATCTGCATTGATAACGAGATAACGAGGACTGTAATAGATAGGTGTATACAATAGTACCAAATATAATTATAAAATGAGTTCCAATGATCAATAGGATAAAGTTCTCTTTTTTCAATCCAAGTAAGTATTTTCAATGTGAAATTACCGGCCGTCTAAAGGCTTGTTCATAAAACTCCACTTGAGGCCAGTAGGGAAACCGGCACCACCGCGGCCACGGAGGCCGGATTCTTTCATTTCTTTCAAAATCCATTCATGACCCTTCAAAACGATCTCTTTTGTCTTATACCAGTCTCCTCTTTTTAAAGCACCTTTTAACTTGAAGTCATGCTTTAAATAGAGATTGGTAAAGATACGATCATCGTCATGCAAATTGCCGAAAGTTGTTTTGCCTGTAATGGGGTTAGCGTTTGGATCCGGAGGTGCCTCTGTGGCGAACGTACGACGTGCTGTAATAGAAGGAATAGCTGTGACTTGTCGACGTGCTAATACTGGAAGAGCTTTATGTTTAAATAGACGGTAAGTGATCTACTCTTTTTTTTGGCATCTGCATAGGTAACTGAAAAGCGTCAAGGGGTGTTTGAATGTTATATTTACCACGTTGAAGCGTATTAGGTTTCAACATTTGTATTACAAGTTGAGCTCGAGAGAGAGGGGGGTGGATTTAAAGTAATAAAAAGAAAGAATGGAAAGGAATAGCTCTTTGTTTCTTTCTTGTATGGCAGCTTGTTCACTTTTCGCTGCTGTGTGCAATATTTCACCCCCAGTTTGGCAGAAGTTTTTCCCCACATGAAATAAAGCCAAAATGACGTCTTGAGCTGGAGTTCAAAATTACCCCTCATTTTTTTAAAAAAAAAAGTCTCAGTGCTTGAGACGCTCTTGAGCAATCAAAAAACAAGACTCCTGCGAACATGAAAGGTGTAACCTCCCTCCATTTTACCGTATTGCCAAGCTCGAAACCGAAAATGCTAATGATTTATTAATTTCTTAACATGTTGAATTTGCTACTGCAACATTCAAAGGCCTAAGTTGCAATGTATATTTCTTCAATTTGTGATAATAAGGCTCACAATACGGTGTATAAGGCTTAAATTCCGGATGGGTTGTTATCTGCTTGTCTGTTGCTACATATATTCTTTCTGTTGCTGCTATATCTTTCTTCAAATTAGCTGACTTAGATTGCCATACTGCTTCGGTTAACACGCCACTCACTTCTATCCTAATTTCAAGGTCATAACCCAAGCCGTACACCTGTTTTGTAGTTTCTGGTGCTATTGTGCAAGAACAGTCTTCTGGAATTTTCAATACCTTAGATAAATCGAAGCAGTGTCGTGTGTCAGGTTCAAACAAATGCGAGAAAGAAGCAGCAGCCTCTGCATCATTCCTCGTTGTTCCCAAAGAGAACTCCACGCACTTGGATGTGATCAATTTCTTCTCTACTTCTTCACTGAGACTACATGTCATGAAAATACGGCGTAAAAAATCGATTGTAATTTTGATGACTGTAATACTGAAGTGGGGTTGGGTATGGTTATCAAGTTTTATTTGAAGCGGTATGAATTGCGAGCGTAGGAACACTTGTTGGTGTATTTCGGCATAAGCTCGCAAATAAGACGATAAAAATATTCTTGAAGGCGATGTTTCTTGAGACTCAATTGGTGTCCTTTTTTGATTTGAATGAAGTAGCCTTTGCACCCAGGAAGACAGAGTGCTTGAAGAAGAAAGCATATAGTTGTAAAATAAGGAACGGCTATTCATGTGCTGATAGACAACTTCAGTTTGTACGCACTTCTGGTATTCAGCGGAATGCATGTTTACATGGGATTCAAGGGATATCTTGACGGTAGAGTAATAAGTCAGTTCTTTTTGCTGCTTCTGTTCTTCACTAAGAGGTTTACATTTCATTAAAGCGACAATACGATGGCAAATTGGGTAGTGTGGATGATCAAAGCTACCAGCTAATCGATACGACGTTGGTACGCGTAGAGAAAAGCGGATCTTATATGTATTGGCATCCAATTCGAAATTGTTCCTGGATTTATCTGCAACGTGTTGTCTCAATTGCTCAGTGTCTGGCACTCGAATGAAATTGTCCAAAATGCCGTTGCTTTTGTTGTTCTCATTATGCGTAATTGCAGCTATCTTTCTTATTAAGAATTCTATATGTCGATCTTCTGGTGTTTTCTTCCGCTGTTTTTTCTTATGGTTGCTGTTTATATCAAGAGATTTAAACTTGTATTCTTTATGTGAATTTGCATTAGAGCTTATCAAACTTTGAAAAGCTTCGGATTCATCAGTTTCTGTGTGGTTGGAAATGATACTTTTGTACAATTGTGATTCAACATCATCTGTTTGTTGTTGTCCATTGATAAGATCTCTTCCTAAAGTTGTAGCATTGCCGTTTTTTGGTGGGGATGCCTTCTTCATCACTCGTATACCAGTATTTATTAGCTGAACATTTTTTGAATAATCGAAAAGGCCGTTATTAATAGGTTGTCCAGGACGGCTCCCGTATACCTGAACATTACCAAAGAGTGCTATTCGCAAATGTGTGAGTGTCATTGCTTGCTTCAAATCCAGCTTGATCTCACCAGTAATGTGTTGTCCGGGCCAATAAGTAGGTAAATATCCTTCAAAACCAGGAAGATCCAATTTTAACTGGATACTTGATAAAGTGCTGTTGTCAGCTTCCTGTGCTTCGCTTAGCTGAAAGTTTTTCTTACTCAAGCCAAAGGTGGCATGGTTTTGATGTATGTCGGTTGAATGAACTGATGGCGATGCTTCAAGTCGAAAGTAGCTCATTACTACTCCGTTATAAGCTAATTAACATAGAATTTTGAGCAAAAAGAAAAGTACAGGAATGTATAAAACAGCAAGAGAAATATTGGGGAGAAGCTCGAGTAGATCCCTCATAAAAAAAGGAGTGTAGTTAAACAGGAGAGGTTCGATAATAAATGAATAGACTTTTACATTAAAGAGAAAACCGTCATATTTCTTTTGTACAACTTCATACAAGACAATGAAGCCGAGATAGTCTTTACTTTAGAAGATCTAGTAACAATTAGTCTAGTGGATATTTATTAAAAAGCAAAAAGTGATACTTATGTACATGTACATGGGGATGAAATAATTTAAATATTTAAAGAATATAAATAAATGCAGTAATATCAAGTAGTGAGATTAAGAGATAAGAGTATTGAGGAATATGTTCATGTCCTTTGAGAACGAGGAAATATGAAGGGTCGAAATTTGAGTAAGAGTAATGGTAAGGATTAGGGAGGGGATGGTTGACGATTGTAAGGGAGAATTTCTTTATGAGGCGCTCTTAGATCTAGCACGAATAGAGGCGCCCCATTTGTAGAAAGCAAAAGGAATAGGCATAATAGCGATAGCAATGAAAGCGAGTAAGGTACTTGCCCATTGGTTACCCAAGTTGTGATACATTTGATTGATGAAAAGTGGGAAAGCAGCACCAGAACCGGAACGAATAAGGGTCTTGGCAGCCAAAGCGGAAGTTACATAACGAGGGAAACAGTCGATGATGTAGTTATTAGCTGCATAGTAGAGAATAACCATACCGAAACCGAAAGGAATACCGGAGATACAGGGACCAATCCAATGGCACCATGGGTAAGGAGTCCAAGCAAAGATGAACAAAGAAACAGGAACCCAAGGAGCAGCGAACATCATACCAGGTAAACGATCTTCGGGATCAGGTTTACCATTCTTTTCATCACATACCTTCTTGAACAATTTCTCAAATTTGGGTGTCGTCAATAAAGCGAAGAAAGTACCAACAATGACACCCAAGAAAGCCAAACCAACTTCACCATCGTTGAAACCGTAAACACCGGCAAAGATGATAGGGTACGCAAAGAAGAAAGCATACAACAAAGCATAAATAACGGCAACATAAAGAGACATTGCCGATAAGATAGGTTCAGTAACAATCATATAAAGAGGACGGATCAAATTGGTTTGCACTAATTCTGAAAGAGGTACAGGAAATTCTTCTTCAACAGTAATATAAGTTGGATCACCAGTTTCCTTTCTCATACGTTTTGCTCGCTTAGCAAGAAGTGTAGGATGGTAAGTTTCAGGCAAGAAACATACAACAATCCACATAACACCCGCAAAGATCATATTGACCTAATATAATCATGTCCGAGAAAAAGGTTAGAATAAAAAATGCAATTACTAGTAAAGCAAAAACGACATGAATGCTCAAATGAAAATAATTACCCAATAAATCCATCTCCAACCATGAGTACCAACGGAAATCCAACCACCTACAATGGGGCCAAGGACAGGGCCAGCATAAGGTGCAGCTGCAAAATAGGCAATAGCACTACCACGAGTTTCTGTAGGGAAAAGGTCAGAGATAGAGCCACCAGCCAAGGTTAAAGAACAGGAAGCAAAGAAGCCAGCAAAAAAACGACACACGAGAACGGTCTCGATATTTTTGGCAACAGCACAGGGAATATTGAAAATAACATAAATACCCAAAGCAATCACGTAGATAGGTTTACGTCCAAATAATTCAGAAAGCGGTGACCACAGAAGAGGACCAAACATGAAACCGAATACCATAAGAGAAACTTGAAGAATAGCAACTTCCTCAGAGCAACCAAAAGATTCAACTACACCGTTGATTCTACCCGTAACGACAGAAGAACCAAAAGCAGCAGATACTACTAGACAAGCAACCATAATAGTGTGGAACCAACGATATCGGAGGCTCCAATTATAAGGGCATTCAGGATCGTTAACATCCCAATTGACATAATGAAGCACTGGGTGTTTTTCAGATTGCTGTGTCATAATACGAGAAGCAACCGCTTCCAAGTTAGTTTCTTTCGAAGGGTATGGATTAATTGATAACGTTCTTGTCGCGAGAACACCAGGAGGTAATTGCTCACGAATTTGCTCGCGGTATGATGTGACCTCTTGTAAAGGAATAGGCTCGTTGATTACATAAGTGTCGTTTACTGTGCTAGACTCACTGTTTGTTGATAATCGATGTTGATTACCGGCCTCTAGGTCGGATGGATGTAGTTTTGATTCTGACATTAGGTGTACCGTGCAAAAGTGTAGTGTTGTTAGACTTGTAGGTTATGGGTTAAGAGGTGTATTCAGGAGTCGTACAACAAAGCCTAATAGGGTTAGATAGAGGTAAACCTCGCAGAACGGTAATAGAGGGAATAAATTTGAGAAAGGAGATGATGGGAAGATGAATAATCTATTTTTTACTGGAGAAAACCATGCATATTTATATCAAATGATTTCTACATAACGTTTAGGCATGTCTCAAACTATTTTAAAACATCAGATTTCTGATCCATCGTTTGGAAATCCAGGATCCGTGCAGGCGGCCTGACTTTTTTCCGTATAGGCCAAACACAAGAAGAAGCATGCCAAATGGAAAATACGTATTTCAAACTCAGAATGTTGATCAGTCAGGGCTACGTACAACGCCTATACCTTTTGACGTTCTTTTATATTCTCAATCGTCCTTGGAAAAGACTGGGGTAAGAAGAGACTTGATTTAATTTACTCTCTTTTTCTGGCAAAAATCAAACTTTACATAAGCATCACTCTTTCTCAATGACGCAGAAATACTTTCAAGGCCGAAACACTATATTTACCCTTTGCTCACTTGGATTTTCTATGACCAAAAAGTCCTCCATAGGCATTTTCTAATTCTGGAATGTCTGATCGCTTTACCAGCGATCTGGAGCAATATTACGGAGCGGAGTTTGCGATAAAGGAATACGAACGGAAACCTGACCCATAAAGAGAAATGACTACAAAAACACCGGAGCCAATCACGGTTAAAGGTTATTACAATTGATCCTAGCAAAACAATAACAGTAGATATAAAATCGAAATAACAGCATGCCAAATGTTGGTTAATAAACATATTTCAAGAAGCATAGCATTCTAAAAACATGCATTTGCTATATAGGATTGCTCTGATATAGTTTTTCTTCGTGGAACAATACACATGTAAACGACTCTAGTCCTCAGTAATTCTGTATCGACTAAGAGATTAAGCGAGACCTTTCTCCGCCACTTTTCTACATTTGATAATATTCAGACTACAATAGTCTAGAAGAAGCTTACAAAAAGCGAGTAACAATGAAGTTAATAGTCTAAATCATCTTTATCATTGAAACAAGACTGATTTCACTTACCTACAATAGCCGTTGAAGAAGAATACTATTTGGATTTCGAAATTGATGCGTGCCTGGGAATGATAACGTGGATTTTTTCCACAGCCGGTTCGCGGAGTATCTTATTATTATCATTGAATCATCTGTTTTTACGGACTATTCAAGATTGATAGAAGTGTTTTCGCGTTTTTCCATCTAACGAATCTACTATGTGATGAGCGCACTTAGCACTCCGTTATATGGGTAAGGAAGCTGAGCATTATATTGAAAATACTGGCATATAATGTCTGTCCTGCCTGAAAGGTTTCCGATATAGGGTAGTATGACTCCTTAAGTATTGATTGAGCGACAACCTAGTTCTGCAATTGGTTTGCCAGTTGCCTTAACCATATGCAGTCAAATAAACGAACCTGGCGGTTTCCTTGCGTTCAATATTTGAGGGCTCTAATTAACACGTTGGATAGAAGCTTACAACGTTTAAAATTAGCGCAACATCTGTAAAAACGAAGATGCACCAAAGTAATTGATTCAGGATATAAAGGAAAAGCCAACCACTAATTTTCATGCTCAAGTTGCCTTAAACGATTTAGCAATTTCGATTTATTGGTTTGCCGCTTCTTCTATATTTGCTCCTTTGTTTCAAACTTATTTCATTTCGTATAATGAGTTGTAGAAGATGACTTAGAATGTAAATCCTGGGGCGCAGTCAAAGAGAATTTAAAAAACAACAGAATACCATGATTGTGTGCATTGTCGGGTTCTGATCAAATTGGTTGATAAAATTCTTGTAAAGCCAAAAAGAACTAAAATTCCGGAGGGGTGTAACACATGAAATTTAAATAGCTGAAAAAAAAATCGATAATGCTATACAGAATATTTTAGATAAGCGCCAGACAACGTAGGGTTAAATATGATCTACATAACACGAGTAGAGAATTTAGATAGCTTCCAGAAAAGTCTTGAGAGAGCACTCCGAAAGTTTTGCATCCGAAACAATCAGTATTCACTGCAAAATGAGACGATTCGTTTTTTTTCTAGATTGCTTAAGTTTATTTCTGGATGAATATACTTCTTTATTGAATCAAACATACGTTATTAATCGAGACGAGTGTAATATTTTAAGGAAAATGAAGCATAAGTCTCTTCATCAACAACTGATTTCATTATCAAAACATTGTTTGGACCAGTCAGTTAAGACAGTTTTCTGTTGGCATTTAATTTTGAACTCAATATCATGGTCATTATACTTTTTGGTTCCAACGATTACGTACATTCTTGAGACTAGTATCAGAAGAATAATTTATGAAATAACCTTTGCGGCGATCATCACGGTAATAACTTTGTCAATTCATCCTACTGTCTTCAGTTAACGTTCAATTTTTGTTGCTCCAGTAAATCACACACCTTTCAATGAGCCAAGTCGGTTGGACTAAATAAAAATACGCTCGTCCGAATATGCAAAACTGTCCCAATTTTGAGTTTCAACATACTATTCTTTGAGCCGTCAAACGGAGTTAAAGCAACCCGAAAAGTATGGGGAAGTACTGCATGCCACTGCCATGTTTGAAAATTCAAGCCATTAGGCAGAGTTGAACCTTTAATTGCTGAAATATTTCCCTTCCCTACATTGTATTTTTGATCTAGTGAAGGTATATTATATCTATAGCAGGTTACCAAACATGGACAGATACCGAGAAAATGATTACACGGCTCGTGCTTCAAAAGGAGATGTCTTTCTTTTGTTTATTTGAAGTAAATACCATAAGTTTTCAGTGTTAATATCAACCTTTTTCATGAGACAAGGAATTCTCTGTTCATTTAGACAGCCTCTGACCTTCCCGGATTGGGATAACGAAAGTCGGAATCGGATAAAAGATCCTTCATGTAAACATTTCGTTACAGATTGATAACTTGCTGTATAGATGGAAAGTTCAGAACCGTGTCTCCACCGGACCGAATCTTTTAACTGTATAATAACTTCTCTTTACGTGATACTTAGCCCATAAACCCGTCTATTTGATTGGATAAGAACGAGTCTTGTATCCCTACCAACCTTTACAGATACTCAAGTAATCAGCTTTAAATGCTCCGTAGAAAAAAAGGCTCAAACCATCAGTTTTAGGAATTCTTTCATAAACTGTGCCGTAAAACGTGGAAACTATATTAAGTTTTTAGTTATCATAAGAGAAGCTATAATTCGGCACCAAATGGCCGCTAAAATCATTTATGCTAATTCTATCTTATTGCATAGGGTGCAAACATTATAAAAATTACAGACACCCTGCAGGACATGTTAACGATGCAGATACGCCCTTTATAAAAAGGTTAGAAAAATGGATAGCTGGAGTTCCTCGTAAGGTAAGTGTGCTTTAAAGAAAATTTAGAAAAAAAGAAGACTATATTGCTGATTTGAATATTAATTGTAGTAGGCATGAAACAACCACAGATAATCCGGTAATGATAAGGATTGCACAAAGCTTATCAAATCATGAAGAGCTGTTTGGACAATTTTATTTTAAAATTTGTGTGGCTTATGCAGGCGAGAATCTGACAGCTGAAATTACAGCAGGGTGGGGCGGGCGAATTTTCACTTCGCCATAATAGCAATTCCTGTGTGGATACACTGTTTGAACTTCCTCTTCTTCGCAACAGGTAAAATCCATCAGTCATAAGTAAAAGGCATCCATCACCATACTCCATCCATCCATTTAAAGCAAAACAATCCATGTTGGTTGAACGCTGTAGCATCTTATTACATACAAACACAGCAATGAATTAGTGTTTGAAGTCGAGATGAGGATTTGCTTTATAATTTACCGAAGGTGGAGATGGGCGATGCTGCCTGTCGTACATTCCGCATCTTTCAACTAAACCGTATAACTCTATAAACTCAAATAGTAAATTCTTGCGTTTATAATACAAAATGGTCAGAGTTTCCGTCTTGAACGATTGTTTGAACAACATCAACAACGCTGAAAAGCGTGGTAAGAGACAAGTTATGATCCGTCCCTCTTCCAAGGTCATCGTCAAGTTCTTGTCCGTCATGCAAAAGCACGGTAAGCATTGTACAACTTTACTTTTATTCTTTTTCGATTTTTTGTGGAAGTTGTTCTGGATATTGTGAATGGATATCATTATCACCGCAGTATAACTAGTTGGAGTTTCACATACACCACAAACTTTGACCTTTAAACTTGTCGGAAGAGTAACTACCAGTCTGTCTCTTACACTTTGCTCGAGGTTATTTCAGTATCAAGCATTGTTTAAAGATTAGATACATCAAAATCTTATTCACATTTCCTAATAACTTTCATATATCGAGAAAGGAGACTCATTGTATTTTGGGTTAAAGAAGGTTCTAACTGTTTTATTTTATTTTATTTTTCGTCTGCAGGTTATATTGGTGAATTCGAAATCGTTGACGATCACCGTTCTGGTAAGATCGTTATTCAACTCATTGGTCGTATCAACAAGTGTGGTGTTATCTCTCCTCGTTTCAACATCAAGCTCACTGAACTCGAAAAGTGGACTGCTAACTTGTTGCCTGCTCGTCAATTCGGTTACTTGGTTTTGACCACCTCTGCTGGTATCATGGATCACGAAGAAGCTCGTCAAAAGCACGCTGGTGGTAAGATCCTCGGTTTCTTCTACTAAGTTATTTCATTCCATCCACTTTTTACAGCTATAATGTAATATGGACAAATTCCGTTTGAAATAAAGCATAAAAAAAATATGTATATGAACAGTTGAGTTACAGTTGTTTAGCATTGTTTAGTCTGTTTTATGGTTAAAGGAAAGAAGAATAACGATGTCGACTATGAGTTGAGCAAGTGTTAGGCTGTTATGAATGTGATTCTATTAACGATAAGGTGTAATTTTTTCTCGCTAAGCTTTCGTCTGTACCTACTCGAAACTGTCTATTTCACTGATGATTTGTACGATTAAAAGTCTAGTTTTATTTTCAAACTCATATGAGCACATAATTATTTTTGAGATGCCCATAGCGCGGGTTGGATCGAAAAAATGGTCATGCGCGAAAAACCCCCTTTGTATGTTCAAAAAGGGAAAAAATATATAAAAGGAGTAATAAAAAGACGGCTATAGCTAATTTATCAACCTCGTTCTAATGAGGACTTCAAGAGGTATCTTGGTGCATGTAATCGATTCCAAAGAGGATGAGACAGGTAGATGGCCAACGAACTGTCTATGCTGAAGGTTGATAAGTAAAAATTGATTGCTGCATGACCGCTTTTCTTACGTTTATAGGCTTACTTTCTGGAGGAATATCAAGGGTTCTGACTCCATGTACACCAATTGTAAGCGACGAAGCATATGAGATGGATAAAAATACAAGGCCATGAAACGAATAATGAGTTACGCAGTTTGACAGAATCGCTGGAGCAAGATAGCTTTAAAATGTCAAGTGCGTGAAAACACAGACCAATAGCTTAGATCCAGTTTATGTTTATACGTCAAAATTCTTTCCACTTGATTTTTTAAATCCTTCACGCCGAACTTCAGATTTCTACCTTTGGCAATGTCCTTTTAACAAAGTCGGCAATATCTTCTTCACTTTTTTCTCCCTTTTTTTCATTTTCTGTCATTTTGAGATTCTTTACTGTCGCTATCGGTGCGGTTGCTTGCAAAACTCATTCATTGTGAGCGGTCATCATCAAAATCCAAATTTTCGATCTTGCTCGTATTCTCCCTCCAAAAACAAAGTGGATTTGGCATAGCTGAGCTTCATCTCCCGGTTTTATTGCAATTACTGCCATTTCAATTTAGTGTATCCAGGAAAGATGCTTTACAGGGACCAGCACTAGGAAGGGACCTGCTGTGTGGGTTTTCAGAGGTTAACAAAGGAGATCTGTTCACAGTCAATTTGATGCCTTGCCACTGACGGGACAAAGATTCCAATTCTTCCATGAGTATATGACTTTCAACTTGCTTTGATCAAAGATACAAAGTATTCTTCCAACAGTCCTCCCTTGGTGGCATCAGCTTTTATGCCTTTCCTAAGTTGACTTTGATTCTGCCGTTATCTCATCAATATTCATATTGAGTCAATTCAGTTTGGTGTCTTCTTCAGGTTCCTTCAAGACGTTCATTATCAAAAAGCGCCTTGTCCTATACATTTAAAAGCGCGTGCCTTTTAAGCCAGTCATTCCCCGTGTCCTTTACAATCAAATTTCTAACCTTCTTTTTGAAGTGAATCGAATAGATTTGATGTCAAATTATACTCTATTGGTACTTATTAAGCTTTTGCATTTCTAATGTGTTCCGGAATTTTGAAACTTCAAGTAACGTCTCACGTTTTTTATGGGTGACAGAGGCTGCAAACTATATTCAGCTCTTCCTTCATTTTGAGCATGTGTTTATAAATCAATTTGTAAAGCTTGCTGCGCATCCAGTACACGTCCAGAACTCTGCCATCATTATCGACAGACTGATAATTAACATAAACACATCCTCATATGTAATTAAAGCACCACCAGACCTTATATAAAGTGTATTGCTTAATTAATGAAGTCGTTCACATTATATCAGTTCTGAATAATTACGGCATAAAGATGTTTGAAAATATATGAAAGGCCTTTCCTAATGACAAAAAACTCATATTGTTGCTACAATAGACATTGAAGAACCACAATCGGCAGCTCGATACCCATACAGAGGCATGGATAAAATAGAGAGAATGTTTGTAGTGCTGGGCTTAAAATTCAGCTTAACTTTGTCACCATATCCATCGGCTACTTTAAAGAATCCAACATGCAATGCTGGGTTGTACAAGGATGTTCCTTGAGACAATGACCTCTGGTTGGCCTCAGCGTGAGTATTGACAGATTCGGCTTCCGCATAAGCCTCCACGGCAATTACAAGCACGGCGTCCTTGTTCTACAATTATACCATCCGGCATGTAACAGTGCCACGGCTTGTATTAATTCAGGTCAATGTCGATAAAATAGGTTACGGGCTTTCAGTACATATGAAAGCAACCGACATAGTCTTCGATTTGTACCCACAGAGAACCGCTCGGCGGTTGTTGCAAGAATGACTGTGTTGCAGGGGGATCATCAGGGGCACGGTTTCAATCGAAGAGGGAAGTGGCAGATGTAAAAATGCCGTGAGACTTCGAAAGCAAGGTCTCAAATATAACACATATTTTCATGAAATAGATACTGAGAGAGGCTTATTCAAGCCTGCATGCTTTATTGATGAGCTTTATGCCATGATGCGCATTTTCCTCTTCTTAACACATTATCGCTTTCTCGGAGATGTACTGAATCAATGATTAAGCCCTTTATTTCTGAGTGCAATGATCTGGAAGATTATACCCATATATAACAGCCAAAAAATGTTATAATACTGCGGCAAGGTTGTGTGATGTAATCAGAAAAGTCTTGCATGATACATAGATAGCAGTATGATTGATGCCAGGATAAAATGATTCTGCCATAGCAGCATCATTTTTATCAGTTACGAATATTGGTCAGAAGGATATGTCTTTTTCAGCAATTCCCACTGACTGTAGCTATTCTCATAACTGCTTTATACACGGCAAATAACGTACAAGTACATTAACTTTATATGCCAATACCGGTAATATAAAATGCTGCCAGTATTGGGCAAGTCCAAGAAGTTTCGCTCGAAGCCGCATGTTTCAAGTATTCAGAAAGAACGGGGATTCGTTTCAACTACCAATTTACTCTCTTTAACGATTTGGTTAATAGATTCAGGACCACGATTCTCTTTAATAACATTCCCACACCCATCTTCTTATAAAATAGTATGGTCATGTTAATTTGTGAAGATCAGAAAACACTGAAAAAGTAGCACCTGCGATTTATATTTTCCAAGTACGACATTATTTTCAAAGCAAGCGATATGGTTTATAAAATACGACTTCTATAGTGATCCTGATTGGACTGTGGCTTCAAATTCGCATGTCCAGCAACATCAGTTTAAATTGGCTGCAATATTACTTTACGGATTCACTGTAAAACTCTTTTGAATATGAAAGCCATCTAACCAAGAGAAACCAAAACTCTGAATCGGATGGATCGAGCCAAAAATATCGAAGAAAATAATAGCCACTGACATACCAATGAGACAACGTGTCAAATGTTGGAAAGTTGTTATTATCATATCTGTTATTAGTCTGCTTTTGCGCATTGTATTTGCGCATAAGCTGGTCAAACATTTCCAACTATGTTAAAAAAAAAAACTGACTGCTTGTAAAGAACTTCCATTAAATTTTGAAGAAAATCCAAGTGAATTCAAAAAAATCTTATTTTCCAAAAATTCTATTTTCGCTAAAGCACTGTTAACATCGAATCTTAAAAAAGTATTCAGGTACATAGAATATTGGATATATTTAAAGTCATCATGTGTCAAGAGTCAGGTGAATAAAGCAAGCATAATCTATGACTTGTATATGTATAATTAGGATTTGTTATCTTTATATTTTGCATGCCAGATACATGTGTTGTTGGAAAATGGTAAAATTAAATGCTTCAGATATCAGGATGAAACATAAACAGGCTTCTTTTTCTTCTGTATTTCTTTTTCAACTTCAGGAGCCTATAGGCAAACACGTTGTAAACCAAGCGAAAACTGTACTTATAGTTGAGGATGGTTTAGCGGACTTGTTGGACTGACATTGATGTGTATCCATCTTGACTGTAATCATGCGCTGACGTGCCTGTCCATCTAAGGAGAAATCTGTAATGCTACTGTCTATACTATCGTCATCATCTTCAGCTTCATCATTGTTGTTGTCAGTCGCTCCGTCCTCTTCCAAGGAGCCGTACCTTTTTATGGTTTTTTTGGCTTTTGATAGGTTGAAGCCTCTTTCCTCCAATAATTGATGAGTCCAAAGTAGATAAAGACTTTCATCATCATCGTCCGGACTTATCGTCGAAGCAGCTGATGACCCTACATTTATGAAGGTGAAAGAGTAGGGCGTTAATTGTTTCTTCTCGATGTTTGCTGATGTTTAAAATTTCTTACTGTACTTGTGGAAGAGATTGATCCATAAAAAGATGTCGAAACTGGTCTGCTGTTAATATTGTAATTATTTATAGGTAATCGATGCGATAACGTTTGCTTTTCATCTAATGTTCAAATGATGCGTGAGCTGCTGTATGCATTGACTATCCTTGTTTTAGTGATGGGAGGGGCGCGTGTGTAAGTATGTGTTACCTGTAAGATCAGTCTCCGTTTGATCACAAATGGAGAATGACAATGCAGAGGATGAGGGTGTGGGAGGTAATTCTGAAAGCCATTGCGACTGATAAGCGAACGGCTATAGTAGCAACAACCATGTCGGTTAAGCTAAGACTTCAATTTGCGCCATCCTTATACGTTACAGATACTTTACTCTTTTTTCATCTTGGTACGTATATGGAGAGATCGCTCGTTGCATTGTGTCGTTTCTGTCATAATTGATATAGTGTGCCATTATTGAAAACAATCCAATTGAGTACTGGTAGAAATGGATTGAAACGAGAGTCTAAGGAAGCGCAAAGAAAAAAAATAAAAACGAGAACAGGCAATAAAAAGATAAATCAATGTTAAGAAAGGACAAAAAATACTTGATATCAGAAAAGAAGGGTTCTTATTTATGCTACAGAAAGCATCAATCGCAATTTGATTTTGGTAAGACGGAAAGGTACCGATTAAGGATTCCCAAATATTTGTTTGTCTTTGATCGGGCTTAAAAAGAAAACTGCTCAGTATAGAATCATTATGATGCAGGAACAAGGATGATGACGAGAGAACTAAGCAAAACGCAAAGGAATATGAAAATTCTTTCTTCTCGATGTTTTATTGAACGATACTATACGATCTGCCGAGTCTTCCATGCGCAGGAGTTATCGTCATCTACAGTGTCAGCTTATACACGCGAGAAGCATTTAAGAAAAAGAATTTGTCCTTGTCTGCTTCGGACCAGTCCCTTACTATTTCCGATACAATTTCAAACCAATTTGGCCACCTCAAGTTGTTTTTGGCAAGTTCGCACACAGGCCAATCTCCTCCAAACAATAGCCGGTCAATCCCAAATCCCTTTAATGCAACCTGAATGAATGGTCTGAGTTGTTGTATCACCTCATCTTGTGTCCTATCGTCATGCTCGATCAATTCTGTGATGAGACCAGACACTTTACAACTCACATTGGGAAATTGGGATAGTTTCAATAGATGCTGTTCCCAAAACTCAAACCTCGCCTCCCCCGGCTGATTATCGCAAGGAGGCTTACCCATATGGTCAAGCACAAACTGAACACGAGGGCACTGTGCCACCAATTCCAGTAAGGGAGGAAACTGTGCAGGACATTCACGACAATTAATAGCAAGATCAAAACTCAGATCAAAAGATGCTAGTTTCTGCACGCCTTCGATAAAATCAGGTTGGACCACTCGGTTTGGATCTTGTGCCGGGTCCTGTATTAAATAACGGACGCCTTTGAGTTTGTTTCGGGTGAGACGGATCAAAGTGCGAAGGTAGCCTTCAACATGACGTCCTTGGTGAACTGGTGCAAATGCCACAATGCCTCCGATACCCCCAAATGAGTCAGTTTTTTCCAGTTCTTCTTCGGAATATCGTGTAATCCAGTCAGCCTCCACTAAGCCATAGTAAGGGTCTACATCTGTTTCAACATAAATGGCCGACTCCACTTTTGCATTTTTTATTTGTGCTGAATATTCAATTGCATCTTTGTGCTTATTTAGTTTGCTGTTTTTAACCCAAGGTATATAAACTCGATCAGGATGCCAAAAATGTACGTGAGCATCAATTAGTCTTCGTTTAGGTTCAGATATCATCAACATTTTCCCTTCAAACACTGCAAAAAAAAAAATTGGTATGTACTAATTATGGTAGATGCTAGTAGGAGGTATTGGTAAAAAAATTATGAATGGTGAAAAGAGGAGAGGCAGTTTCAAGGTTAGTTATTGAAACAGGACATAAAGGTTTTTAATTGCATAAAAGCATGTTATCAACATTGAGATGGTTATACACTTTTAAAAACTAGTCATCCATTGTGCAACCATTTCATACTTGACTAATTGTCTGTATTTTTACAGCATCCTTTTCGCTCTCAAGCAGAGTCAAATCAGATAAAGCTGTAGGGTTAATGCAATGGAATAAGCTTTCGGTTTCCTTTTTTTATTCTCCGAATTTTCTCACAACCGAAAATTATCCGACCAACTAGGATGTTCTGCTGGTTGAACAGATACTATATTGAATAGACAAAGACTTGTATAAAACTCTCATTAGCTTCACGAATACCGTTCAGTAACGCGTAGTCTCAGTTTTTTTGTTTGAATTCAGATAGCGTTTGGACAGATGCAATGCACAGTATGTTGGCATGTACTGGGAAAATAAGGCTATTGTTGTTTAAGGGTATTAGCCCTTGGGATTTTGAACCTATTAATCTTCTGAACCGTAAAAGGATAGAATTCTCCCTTGAGGAGATTACGCATCTACCCGGAGCGGGTGGACTTGTAAACGTATTCATGGCTTGATCTAGTAATCATGCAACTAACCTATTTTCCCGTGCTAACCATTATGTAGGATTGCTTGCAGGAAAATAGTATTAATTAGGAAAATGGTATTCGTGCGTGGTGTTTGAGTTGAGTGAACAGTTATTGTAAAGGATGATGACAACCTATTATCTTGTAATCATTCTTTATGCAGAAGGCAGAGAATAGTACTTATAACCTATTATACCTTGGTGTTGAATCAATATATCCTGCATGTCCATATATTAATTCTACTATATATCCTATGCCATATAGTAACGTATTACAGTAAAATAAGTAAACTATATATCCTAAATGACAACCTGTTCAGCCTTATACGAGGTAGCTAATCTCGTATGAGAATCATCACTTATTCTATATTCGTTTCCTACTCTACTTTGTATTATTTCAGCAGTAATGAGGTCTGAAAATCTTGTATAATTTGTATACGAGTTCTCCACATCTCATATGATGCTGTCAACTAAATACAACACTTAATTCACGGTACTCATATATTACAGTTTATGTAGTTTCTAATTATTTTCTGATTTGCAATATTGTATAATTCATCTTTATCCTTCATAAAGTGAATTATATCTTTAATATTTGTATATCATCTACCCTCAAATACGACAAATCTGATCAAGAAAGATTATTTCAAATTTAAAGGCTGTCGTCCTGGTGTGGCAAACAAAGATTTGAAGACAATTAACTTGATTCAAAATAAAGACCTACTAGTTTGATCTCGTTAAGCTTTTTATTGTTTTAACTAAGTGATATTGTACTCCACAAGTCGTCAAATACCACACAATGTCTCAATTTCTTAGATATTTGTGCGAAAGTTAAGCGCAAAAAAAGTATCCAGGAACAAATTGAATCGCCGATGACAACGGACTTTGACTCGGAGTCGTATGATTTGCATGCGAAACAAAAGGTATTTCATAGTCATCCAGACTTCTTTACTCAGTCATCCATGTTAATCACATAATCAATGTGCAAAAAAGATCGTATACGTTAGATACACTGCGTTTGCAAGTGAGGCGGGATTCGAACCCGCGACCTTCTGCTCCGGAGACAGACGATATGATCCACTTATCTACTCACTCGCGTCTCTGTCATTGAATAATTATCACATTACGACCACAAAGCTAATTACTACTACTACGCCACCCAACTATTCAATACGAATATTACTAACACTACTTCTATCATTACTATTGTTACCCTCATTACTATTATTACCATTGTTACTATGATTGTTGCTGTTACTGCTGCCTGTTATTGTTGTTGTTATTGCCGTTGGTGAAAGCGGTTTCCCTCTTCTTTCTCCTCTACAGCTACTTCTGCTGCTGTTCGAGAGCCTGTAATGTTTTGTTCATAATTTATCCTCCTCTTAAATAGTTTCTTCATTTTGGTATGAAATGAAAAATATAAGCAGTTGAACAGTAGTAAATAGGATAGGAGCAAATGTTGAACAGGTCTGCTGCCAGTTCGCCTTTACTTTAACGTAACAACTGACAAGTATTGAGTGGTTGACGGCCTTTTTAGTCTACATAAGTCATCTAAGAACGCCTGAAATTAGAGTATTCATTTTCGTACACAAAATCATATTGACTGATAAATTTCAGAGATTTGCGCAATTCCATAAGCGATGTAAGCAAAATTGGAAAGCACATAAGAGTAAGCGATCTATTTTGGAAATCATTTTGTTTTATTCTCGTCATCAGTAAGCAAACTTCGCATAGAAAAGAAGCTTTATCTCCGATTATGTATAGCAAAAATACTATGAAGTTAGTTCTGATTGTGTAAAAGCAAAGATGCTATGAAGACAGTACATTGTATATCGTATTCAGCTGAATACTTTATTGCTCCCCTCTGTAGCCGAAAACTTGTACCTTTAATTTCGAAAATGTGCATAAATATTGGGACAGTCACTCAGGCTGTTACCTAAAAGACGCGCAATTTCACAGCTAAATATTGTATTTCCAATTCTCTTTTACAGATAGATTCAGAAAATGGTAATAACAAGCAACGATCTGAGCAGGTTCTAACTCTTCAATGCTCAATTAACGCTTTTTTTAGTCTCTTCGTATTGTTCCAGATAGTCATATTGAAAGCGTCAGCACTTCGGATAGCAGCCATAAAGAATTTGGGGTTCACGACACTTTGCGCAATGGTATACGTTCCATTAAAACTGAAGTTCTTCCTGGACATCCCCTCGAAAATAGATTGAGCCAGGTACTATTTAGTTGTTTGTAAGCCGAATGTATATCAATCTTGCTGACTATGTCATTCTCATCCTTTCCTTCTTTTCCAAGTGGGGAGAAACACAATGGGAATTAAAGTTGAATTTAGCTCGTCAAGCCCATGGCATGCATGCGCCTATTAAAATGATGATGGAAAGAAGCATTGTTGAAAAGCGTCAGCGCTTACCTGTTCTTCCTTCGTCTAACTTACATTTGAATATTTTACTCGGTAAAGACGAAACAATCGATTACGAAGACTTCCTTAATGGTAACGCCCACAATAATAATTGGACAACGAGATAAAAGCCGTTTATTATACTAAAAATTTATCTTGCCTTCTTAAACAATAGATCCCACTATGTCAACCGACATGCTAGATGTTCATACAGCCATGGAACATAAACTGAACCTGAGAGTGTAAATATTTTGAAGGACGATAGGAAGCATCTCACTTACAATATAACCCACAATCGAATGCGAGGAATAAAGAGAATTTATTAAATAATTAAAACTTACAGTCATCCTTATCACGGCAACTTGATAGCATTTTTATGTTTTTTTTTGTGTGTCATTTATAGAGCACAATAAGATTCGAGCATCCACCAACTGATTCTCTTCAACGTTCATAGTAACGATTCCCTCATGACGGCTAAGAATTTTGATCTCAGTTTTCATTGACTCGATAGATAGAAGTGGTGTATTTTTCTTAACCATGGTACCAGTAGGAGTTAATATTTTGAGGATCCTGCATGGCATTGAAGTTGTATAAGGAGTGACTATAAAGAATAAAAGATAAAGTAAAAGCGAGAGCGGTATGTTCAATAATATTGCGCTTGGAATAGTCATAGCTGATGAGGATGGTTATGTTTGGATGAAGAACTTTACCTTTATCAACTTCAGTGGCATCCACTTTGCTTCTTAGACGATCCATTTTGATTAGCTCTATTTGGTGTCCATGATGGAAATCATGAACGAATATTGATTTTTCATTTACATCCTTGATATCTTCAGCAACATAAAAATGCTGTTGAGCGCCATCTAACAATAAATGTGCATGTGAAAACAAATGTAAATTTTAAGTAATGCATACAGGAAAGATGTATATTGTTTGCGAGTTGAAAAAAAAAAAACTTTCCAAGTAGTAACATACCAATTGTACAGCGTATTAAGCCTTTACATCCTTTTATTCCTCGAGAGCTAGGGACTTGCTGGCCTACATCACACTCAAATAGTGTGATAGCAATTGGCAACTCTGGTAAATCTTCAGTTTGCTGTAAATCTTTCTTAAGTGCTATTTGAGCTTCGAATTGATGCCGTTTATTGAGGTCGGGTTCGCCGAGGTATTTATATTGTATTTGCAGCTCATAATTCTTATCGCTAACCAAGGCAAAATCTAACCTCTTATGTCGCCAATAAACATTACGCCATCCTGCTTGGACGTTTCGTAAATGAGTCTGTTGGTTACGACGTACGCTCCAATCAAATAAAAGAGCGGCCACTATCGCATTTTTGTAATATTCCACCACTTGGACTTGAGGGAACAAGCGGTCTTTTTCAATAGAGATAAAGTTGGTATCAAAAGTACCCGAATGAAAACAAGGATTTTTCATAATTTCAAGCAGAAGTTTTTGATTCGTAGTGATGCCTACAATGATTGTGCGGGATAAGACAGTTATCATACGACGAATAGCTTCAGAACGAGTAGGAGCATGGACAACAACTTTGGCAACCATGGAATCGTAATAGCTAGAGATTTCTGAGCCATCTTCAATGCCCGTATCAAATCGAACACCTGGCATCTGTTCTTGCGTACTATGAATAGGAGTACTCCATTTATGAATAGTACCAGTGCGTGGTGCAAAATCTTGATCAGGATCTTCGGCACATAGTCTTACTTCGATGGCATGACCATGGAATTGAAGATTGTCAAGGACGCCCAATTCTTTTAAATTTGCACCTTGAGCTACTAATAACTGAAGCTCGACTAAATCTAAACCTGAAATGGCTTCAGTAATAGGGTGCTCAACTTGTAACCGCGTGTTTAGCTCCAAGAAATAAAACTTTCTAGATTTTTCATCCTAAAAAGTGAATTATTGCATTAAGTAACCAAGCACAATTTAGAATGATACTGTCGTTCGGAGCAGCTTAACTTAGTATATTAACAAACACATACAAGGATGAATTCAGCAGTACCCGCGCCGATGTAACCTAATTTACGACCTAAATCAACCGCCGCATTGGTCATAATTTTTCGAAGTTCTTCGTCGAGTGCAGGGGAAGGTGTTTCCTAAAAAGAGATGTAGTCTAAGGTAGGCAATTATTGCAGCTATCAGCATGTCTTACGTACCTCTACTACTTTTTGATGCCTCCGTTGAATAGAACAATCGCGTTCATTAATATGGTAAACATTACCGTATTCATCACCAAATATTTGGATCTGCACACCAAATTATAAACGATTAATACGTTTATGCTACTTTTTTTTAAAGATTAATCCGCACTGCATATCAGTTGTATTATACCTCAACATGTCTGATGCTTTCAAAATATTTCTCAATTATAAGTTTATCTGAACCGAACGACCGAAGTGCTTCGCCTTTTGCAGCTTCTATTTCTTTTTCTAAACTATTCAAAAAGATATGTTATTGAGAATAACTGTGATGTGATACCAGATTTTGATGTGGACAGATGGAAGAGAAAAGGAAACCTTACTCGTTCTTATTATACACGGCTCTCATGCCTTTCCCACCGCCACCTGCGGATGCCTTTAAAAGGATGGGAAATTCTGGTGAAAGGTTTAATGTAGAGTATTGGCATTCGTTCTCTAAGCTACTTGTTACGTTAAGCAAAGTTTTGTAGTTCTTTACCGATCTTTTTCGCTTCTTCAGTTAATCTTTCTAAAGACTGATCTTCCCCGTTATATCCAGGTATCAATGGAATGGAAGGCGCATATTCTTTTATAAAATCCTTAGCAGCGCTTTTATCCCCAATAGTACGTATACTCTCAGGTTTCGGGCCAATAAACTGAATATCGCCTGCTTGCAAAACCTGATCTGCGAAATCTGCGTTTTCCGACAAAAAGCCATAGCCAGGATGAATGGCATCTGCTCCCGAACGCTTAGCGATGGCAATTAATTTCCCGCTATTCAGGTACGATTCTGAAGCAATTGACGCGCCGATGTGGTATGCTTCATTCGCCATTTTTACAAAAGGTGCATTTTCATCACTTTATCATAAAATGTTTACAGACAGTGGAGCAGCAGTTAACATTGATTCTCAAGTTGTTTGATAAGCAGGCTATTACCTATCCGAGTAAACAGCTACTGTAGCTATACCTAGTCGTTGACAAGTGCGAATGACTCGACAGGCGATCTCTCCACGATTAGCAATAAGTACTTTGTGTATTGGTGGCATTAATTATTGATGACTATAACGCGCAGAAGTGAAAAGTTTATAGAGTGAAAATTTGAAAAGAAAGAAGAAATAAAGAGAAAAACAACAAAAGAAGAAAGAAGAAAAAATCTAAGCAAGCTTTATCTTTCATAAACGTTTTATACGAATATGAATCATATTTTTTAATGTGTGAAAAAAAAACAACCCCACTGTTGATCTTCTTTCCTAATTTAACGTGATCTGGATTACACATATCATACTCACATGAAAAAATCAACGACTTCAAAGGTTAATAGACCCAATTGAAATGACTATCAATCGCCTCGATGAATAAAAAGACTGAGCCCATTAGAGCATTTATACCTATATTATAGCGACAGATAGAGTTGATACTTTTATCGTCAATCAACTATCAATTCAATTATCAATCAGCATTTCGCTTGTTTATACATGATTTGCATTAGATATTTTATTATGTAGGTAAATATGTTAAGTGCCATTTCAAATGGAAAAGCGCATTGAAATGTGCCACAAAAATGAAAAGAAAAAAAAAAAGGTATGCTGTAATATGTTTTTGAACCTGATAAGCGTTTCTTATTCAGTATACTATTATTATAATGGAGAAATCGAAGTATTAGCCTTTCCAATGGGTAGAATGTGTACTTTCAAATGCTGATCTATACGAAAACTTACCTTTTTGGCGACCATCCCATCAGGTGGCCGTGTTTCAACCTTCTTACTGCCAACTTCTTCCCAGTTCGTGGACAGACAAGTACCGTTGCTTTCAATAAAACTCTTCATCATAGCTCTTTTAGTATCAGGATCAGCATCTTTATAAATTTGTTGGAACAAGGCATTTAAGGCTTGTTCACCTTCTGGCTTGTCCTCATCTAATTCTTTGGTGACTTTATCCCAATTTCTAGCATAGGCTTTACTAGGTGCATTGTTGATTCCACTGCCTTTAGCAATGGGGGCAGAGAAGCCTTTATTATCTTCACCTTCTAAAGCGCCCCACATAATGCCTATGTCCGCTTTCTTTAACTTGATCTCAATCTTCGTGGAAAGAACAGTGTATCTCGATTCTGTGGGTATGATTTTATGAGCAAGAGGATCCAATTCCAATGAAAAATCAGATCCAGTTGATAATTTCACAGTGAGAGATAACTGAAAAGGATGTCAGGTCGCAAATATATTTAACAACAACCTAGTTAACATGTAGCCACACAAATCTGATATAAAAACACTTACAGAATCTTCGAAAAAATTCAATTCAACGTCATCAGGGTTCACCTTTTTAATGAAAACTTCAATAGTGATATATGTGTCGTTTTGGAACCATTCGTATCTATGGTGAAGAATAAGCAAGTTTGCTGTCATTTTTCAGGCACCGTCAAGTAACCAAACAAAGTTTGTGATTTTACCTCGCAGTTAGTTTGGAAGATGCTGCAACAGGTGCTTTGGTGTCAATCTGTTCACTTTCTTTTTTCACTTCCTCTACTTTGGGTACCTTTTCTGTATTCTTTCTAAGCCAAGTAACCAAAGTCTTTTCATTGGGGTTCAATTCCTTGGATTGTTCAAGATGCTTCTGAGCTTCGGTATAACGTTCTAAACGGTGCAGAATGATTCTAAGCGAGAGATAGAAGTTAGAGCATATTTATTGCATAGTAAGAATTGAAACTGTAACCACTTACCCTAACTGCAAATGGGCTCGAGCTAATAGACTGCGAGATCCTTGAGCTAACAACTGCAATGCCTTTTCCGCGTCTCTCAAGGCATCGTTCAAGCGATTAAGTTTTTGATATACTTGACAGCTGTACATATACAATATATTAGAGACGATGAGTTATATTGAAGTAGGTTTGGTGTTTTGAACAAATGAACTGTGCGCATATTACCGTCGTAAAAGAAACTCGGCATTTTCAGGTTCAAGTTTAATAATCTCAGTGAACAGTTGTACAGCTTCATCATAATCGTCGTCGAAAAAGGCGTCGTTTGCTTTGGCGTAAATCTTGGCTGCCGTTTTAGTCGCTTCAGATACGTTCATCATTGGAACAAAGAAAGTTATCTTTGCTAGGAAAGTAGAAAAAAGCAGGAAGAAACTTACTGAAGAAGCAAAAAGATTCTTCTGGAAAAGGAAAACTCAGCGAGTCCGTAATTTGCATAAATGGCGAAGCCAACTTTTATTTGATGCTTTCTGATATACATGTTTTTTATCAATTACAGTCTGGAATGTTACAGTTTATTTTCTATCAAATTCTCGTTCACACTTCTCAGTTAGCAATAATAAGCATCGAATATACTCAACCAAGGCATCCGAGCCATTGCTGTCAGAACCTAAGATGTCTTCCACAGTCCAGTTTGCCATTTTGCCAGCTGGTAAACTATTGTTGCGCTGGAAAATTTCATCATATGTAGAATAAACGACTTCCACATCATACCAAACTTCACCATGACCAATATCGCCAATAATCTTAAAAGTACCGCTAACATCATAAGGTTGAGTTGCAAGTGGAATTCTCTCAACACGCGTAATCTCAACAATGAAAGGAAAATGAATACGATAGCGAGTCGTTTGTTTGACCAAAACGTAGTCGACCTCCAAAAAGTCAGGGATGTTCTCAAATGCAAGCTGCTTGGTTTCAGGACTCAAACAAAATTTGTTAATGAAATTGGTATAGGGCTTGACATTAGTGCGCGTCTTTTGCTCAGTTTCAAGCTTCAATTGGAAATCAAATTTACTACATTTAAAGGCGAGAATTAGAATTATTGAAGATTTACACAATTTTATATATTACTTGTACAATACCGATCAAGGGTACACCAATCAATTTCTGTTACTGTTTCTTTTGAGTTGACAATTTTGCTGATTTCAACCACATTTCCACGCATATGCATAACAACAGGCTTATAAGGCAAGCAGTTCTGATGTCGAACATTTGCATAAATTTCAAAATGCACAGTTTTGTTCATAGAAGCAGGCAAAACATTAGAGATCTTTTCAATAATAAAATCAGATGAGGTTGTCCTAGAGAAACAGTCGAAGTAATAGGTGAGAATAGACAGGTAAAGCGTTGTATATATTCTTGAAAACAAACTAAATCCTTACATGTTGCTGAAGTGAGGCCTGACTTTTTTCTCTCCCATAAGAATATCTTTTAAATCGCTGAATTTCCACATATTTTTTTGGATATCCTGGGTGACATTAGTCCAAATCACCTTGCCGAGTTTAGCTCTCAACTTAATGTCACCACTAAAGCCACGAACGCCCGTTAAGCTATATGACAAATCATCAGAAATAAGTTTTAACTTTTGATACTGTGCTGAACAGCAGCTCCTAATCTTTCTTTCCATCCTCTATTCCTTACCCGTCCTCCAGTGCAGCTTTGATATTGTTGAAATTATAATCTTTAATACTATATAGAATTGTAATCGAAACCGTTTCTTAAGAGAACAGTCATTATATCTACATTTAACTAATATGTGTAGCTTACATTTCCATATTCGATTTAAGAGGTCGCGTAATTTGAGGAGACGCCTTCTGTTTTGAAATCCTGAGAACCTTTCTGGTTTGTTGTTTACTAGTAGCAGGGGCGACACGAGGAGCAGATGGTAACGAAGGGAAGTCATCATTGGATGACACTTTGGGAGGTGCAGGAGCACCAACATAATTGACTGGGGGTGCAGATGGTGTAGGAGAAGGCTGTGCACTGGTACGCACAACGAAATTCTTGTTTTCACCCCACAATGGCTGTTGGTCTGGTGCCATGCCTTGGTTGAAATTACCATAATCATGATAGTGTTCTAAAGTGGCTAGTCGCATTCTTTCCTCTAAAGATAACTCATGCGTCTGCTGTCGCTGTTGATGCTGTCTTTGGTTTTGAGGTGATTGTGGACTGCCCTGCCTTCTCGTTTCTAAATGTGCGGTTTGCTGCTGTTGTCGCATAGAGAGTCGTGGAGACATTTGATTTAGAGCAGCGGCAGCAGGAGAAGCAGTCATAGGAGCGTTAGCATTTAAGAGGTCTTTCGGTCTCTGATATTGTCCGGTTCTATCCTTAAGTACAGGCAGCAGCACGAACAATGGCGCCTCTGGTCGATTTAAAATATGTACATAGTCTCGTTGAGCGTATCTCTCCAAATTGCAAAAATAGAGACCGAATTCGGGAACTTCCACTGGATAATGGACGCAGGGTACAATATTGGTACCTCTATTGCGACGTTTGAACATAGTTTGCAAATTACGGAATCGCAGCTTTGCTTCTTTTACAGCTTCTTCAGAGCTACCAACAATTTTAATCTGACGATCATGTAAACTGCACTCAGTACCAGTGTCATTACCGACAATATTTAAATAGTTTGCTGGTTGATTGTTGAGACCAGGAGGACCAGTGAGAACTTCTCTCGGATCGCGCACATTCTTGGCAAAGGCAAAGGTTTCTATAACATCATCACCATCTTCTGATTCATAATAGGAGCTATCTGTTTCGGGATCAGAAAAACTGATAACTCTAGCATTAACGGAAGTATGAGTGGAAGGAGTAGGGGTATATCTTTCATTGTCACTTCTGATATTATTGCTATATTTCAAAGTTTCGGATGCTGGCGTTCCTGAAGCTGGCAATGGAGTTGTAGGGCGTCCTGCTTCATCAAAATCAAATGGCCTGCCTTGATTGCGTGCTAAATTTGAGTCTGAATTGTTGCGCGAAGAAGACGCACTCAATGCAGCGTACATGTCTTCAATTTTTTCAAATGTTCCATGAAAAGCGCTTTCGTCGATCAATGTACACTATTTGAACAATCACACATAACACTCAGAAGTTAAAAGTTGTATAATAGATAAGTGAAGATCAATGATATGCATACCAACTGAGGGAACAAGTTCGTAGTCAATAGATCGCCTCTATTTGAGAAATAAACGGAGTATGCAATGTATCAATATCTCTGTAGGAAGGTAGATGTTTATCGTAACACTTACACATTATCACAAGCTTGTTGAGAACGACCTTGAATATCGAAATATTGCTCCTCCATATTGTAACCAATCCTAGTTTTGGTGTTCTTGGCAAGAATCCTATAAATTTGCGGATGTAAGAATAGCTCAGTGATGTGTACGTTCAGCGATCGATTGCTATAATAACACGATCTATTGATGCTTACTGTAGCTGATCGTGTAACTTTGCATAAATGTCGGCTGAAATATATGCAAACGGGTATATTTTTAAATTTGCTATTTATCCAAGTTCAAGATTAGCAACCTGGATCATTAAATTTTTAACATTAATGTTACATACGCTGAACCATTCTAATCGCTGTCAAGTAAAAAATAAAACAAAAAGTTAAGAAAAGTTATAAAGATGTGGTAGTATTTTTGAACGCCTGAGATTGAAATTTATATTTCAATGGATGTTGTCATGGCAACACTGGCATATCACGTTATACCTCGATAAAGAAAGCTAGTGTCTGAAAAAACCAAAATGAAGGCTTGCAGAAGCGAAACGGATCTATAGTATAAAAATGGCAAATGCGTGGCTCTTATAGTCCCGAAAAAACATATTTTCAGGCACGAAAAATATGCTATAGCTTGATATTAATATTTTCAGAAAGAAACGTTGGCGCTAACAACAGCGTTTGAAAACGTTAATAAATAGCGATTGTGATACTGCCCTGAATCAGCATGCAATTACTATAGCATTACGTGGACTGGACAATTCTGAGTCGGTTGATGGAAATAAATAGCTGATATCTTATCACTACCTAAAAATGTACTTTTAACAATTTAATAAAGTTGAAAGTATACTAGATAAATCTTGATATGTATGTCTCAATGTTAACTGGATTAAACACCTTATTACTTCCGTGTATACACCATCAGTGACTAGGATTCTTTGTCTGTTGAAAACACCGCACTAATACTCAAGCGTGCAAATTCAAGGAAAAAAATATTTCTCAGTTCCTGGCTGGTTTTTTTCTTTGAGATCCTACATTTGAGTCTTAAAACTTAATGCCCAAAACTCGTCAATCTAGAAAAGCACAACTTGAAGACTCAACCATTGAAGCAGTTGCAAAGTATATAAAAGAAAAAGATGGTATTTACTGCAGGTTTGTCATTTACCTTTGAAAGGACATTGTTGACCTGAACAACTTTTCCTATTTTTAGTCAAAAATATAATCGTAATGTCCGGTGCAGGTATTTCAACTGCTGCTGGCATTCCTGATTTTCGTAGTAAAGAAACAGGTCTCTATCACAACCTTCAAAAATTTGACTTACCTTATGCAGAAGCAGTATTTGACATTGATTACTTTGTTGTAAGAATAATGATAAATACAATGATTTGACATTGCACAAATAACCAATAATAACGCTACCGTGTCTCTAGGAAAGGCCCGAGCCATTCTACGCTTTAGCTAAAGAACTATACCCAGGGAAATATCTCCCAACGAAAACGCATTATTTCGTCAAGCTGCTACATGAAAAAGGATTGCTATTGAGAAACTTCACACAAAATATTGATACACTTGAACGAATGACTGGGTTGGACGACAAGTATATTATTGAAGCACACGGCAGCTTTGCGACTGCTTCATGCGTAGAATGTAAAACAAAAGCTGATTCTCATTACGTTAAAGAGAATGCACTGAAGGGTCAAGTACCACGATGCAAGGAGTGCGATCAACTCATCAAACCAGACATCACCTTTTTTGGAGAGAATCTGCCAAAGAAATTCTTTAAACACTTGACAGTAAGATATTCCTTTTCGATCTGTTTCGCGCTTGGAAGATCTTACGGTACAAACTAAATATATACACTACATTTCTTGCGTCTTCGTAGGATTTTGAATGCGCTGATCTGTTGATTGTTATCGGTACCAGTCTCCAAGTTCAACCTTTCGCATCGCTTATTGATCGTGTACCCGATTTTGTACCACGACTTTTAATCAACAGAGAATTAGCAGGTGTTCACCACTCGAAATCCAGTGGATTTGATTTCAAATGGCAATTTGGATTGAATAGAGATGCTGTCTATCTAGGCTCATGCGACGATGGCGTTGAAAAGCTTACTCAATTGTTAGGTTGGGAAAAAGATCTGGAACGACTATTTATGGAGGGACATAATAAATTGAAGGCAATCTGGAAGGCTGAGCACGAGGCTGCTCTTGCAACAGCAGCAGCAGAAAAGGCTGAAGAAGAAACAGAAGGAGTGTTTGTGCAAGAACAGGATGAAGATGTGGATAAACTAGCAGCAGAACTTGAAAAATTGACTGCTGAAGAAAAAAGAACTGAAATCAAGAAAGAAGAAGAAAAGAGAGCATTTGACGGAAAAAAGGAGGACATAGAGTCCTCAGCTGTTAATACTATTACAGAGTCCAAAACCTTTCTGAGCAAGTGATCTTGCTAATTTCATTAAATTAGTTGGTGCATTTTCGTCTTTGTATATAGTTTACCTTGTATAATATTTTTATTATATGTTGTCATTATCGCACCAATAAAGAATTTTAAAACATCGATGAACAGGAAAAAACTCCACTGCAAGCGAGTTATTTAAAAATTGGGAAATTTCTTCAAAAACCTCATTTTCTAGGCTTGTCGTTTCTCGCTTGTTATTCAGAAAAGTTCAATGGTCGAGCTGACATCACAACCAATTGCTAAGCGAAGAAAACTTTCCAATCAACAAGAAAAAGCAGCCATAAATAATCATAAATCTCGGTACCCACTAAGCTTCCAGTTCTCAGCTTTAACTCATATTCAATCGCCTGAATCACTATGTATCTCTCCACAAAAAGGTGTTTTATTATCTGTTCCTTATTCACCAAATAATACAGCTGCTCGAGTTAGTGCAATTGCTGGAGATCTTTTTTTACGGAGAAATAACAAACAAATACGAAAGGCAGAGGTCAAACTAATACAAGAGTTTCACCAACGAAATCTGATCACTCACTTGAAGTGGAATCAAAAAGGGAATATCATCGCGTCGGTTGATGAGACTGGACGGCTGGCTCTGTGGCAAATCAAAGTAATGTATTTGTGCAGTTTGAATAACTATATTGTATTGCCTTTTGCGACTTTTATGCAGAGTAACAAAGTGCTCTGAAGTAAAGAGTTTGTTCTCTAATTCGAGACTTACATTTATGGTAGAGTTTTATGCATGACTGGACACTAATTTATAGTAAAGACTTGAAACAACCACTAGCAGCTTTTCTTTGGCTCAACTCTGAGCGCATGGTAGGCGATACTTTGCAAATTCATAATAACATTCAATTCGTTTATACGAAAGACGCTGAATTCTCTTACTCTCCTTTCTATTCATTACTGGGTAGTATGAAGTACAATCAGACAATAACATCAAACGGGGGCCTATGAAAGGTTCACCTAACCCATATGGTCAGCTTGGATTTGTTACGATCACTGTACACGGGGAAATAACTGTTCACTACCAACGTAATGGTTCCATTTTCTCTACTATAAGCACCACCATTCCCAATGTTGGTAGAAGAGAGATCAGTCGTGTTGATGCTGGCTGTTTTGGCATGTCCTTGGCTGGGTTAGACGATTGGGAACGTATTTCGCATGCTGACATTACACTCGACAATACAACAGGAACCATTTATCTCGCTTCTCATAACGCATCACTACAGCCAACGTTCGTAGCATTACACGCAATTAAAATCAAGTTTCCTAGTGCCTCTAGAAAAGCGACAATAGGTGGTAATGGTGTGCTTCAGCAGGGCGCTATTGAATGCCGACATATAACATCATTAAAGTTTAAGAATCAGAAAAACTTCTTTTTTCAACATTATCATGTAACGCAGATTAAATTTAAACGGAATACCTCACCTATTGAACTTGTTATAGGTTTGGGTTATGAAGAAAAACAGCAGCAACAACAATACAGCCCGGCAACATATACATCGTTTATATCGTCATGGCAATTGAATGAACTTCAACAATCAATCGATACAAACTTTGGCTCTATCAATAACACTTATCAGTCATTCGTGTTCAAATCTGGGGCCAAAATGGACGGTCACTATATATCTTCGTTGAAAACGAACAGCCACGGAAATGTGATTGTAGGATTTTCAAATGGAAGCATATATATTGAGCCTGCGTCACTATCGTCTATGTCTCAATATGATGAAGATATCGAAGGAATTCTAAATGTAGACGCTCATTATATCAAAGTACTTGATCCTCATAAAACAGCAGATGATTATCATGATCCAGTGGCAGATATTACATTTTCAGTTAATGAAACACATATATTGTATATGTACTCCTCGGCAAACATGGGTGTGACAAGGATAACAAATGATGCATTTACAGATGCTGAAAGTATGTAGTGATATCACATGTATAAAATCTTGGAAGACAAAAATTATCTGTTATTAACGGAAAATCCATGATAGCGGTATCACTTTGTCAAAAGCTTAAACTATGTTTATTGAACAACATGGACTATCTCGACCTTGTATCAGAATTAGTACGGATGTCAGAACAAGATGCACAGAAAGGTATATCTTTGTTTATGAAATGTTTCGGGTCAGAGGCTGAATAATGCTTTTTTAAACATATTAATTAATCGACAGGAAAAGTACATGAGTTAGTTAAGGATGTTATGACATCCTATGAAATATATCACAATTCGAAGAATGGCGAAATTCTGACAAGTGCCACATTAGATGCAAACCAGCCCCTCGACCAATGGAGCCTACCACAATTCCAAAAAGCGTATGGTTTCGTAATGACCATCTACAAACATTTGCCAGACAGCCAGACACAGTACATCAATTTGACGAAAGCAATCCAACTACCGATCATTTATGAGTGCTTCATCAGCAGTTGTATTAACAAAGACTACGATGAAATAGAGGCAATCCTTGAGAAACCTATCATTGATGACAATCCATCAGGAGTAACAACTAGCATTGATTTCGATATGAACAGTATATGGTCGTTAGCCTCTTTGACCAGATGGACTATGGATTATGTGAAATGGGTTTTACGACAGTGGAATTTACTATTCAACTGCAAAATGCCAAAGAATGCTCGTAAGTTTTAGATCATATTCACTATCAAAGCTTTGCTGATTTTTTTGCTCATTTGCAGTTTTCATTTTAGAAACCGATACAATGCTGAAGAAACCTAATAACGCTGTGTTATTGCTTCATCAAGATTCGCGAATTTTACTATGTAAAATCCTGAAGCTGATACATTACTTCTTACATTATACAACCACAGCTCTGATGATGATTACTCCTTCTACTACTACTACTACGATTAATACCTCTACGACTACATCGAACTTCCAACAACTAACTCATCTACCAGAACCACAATCTTTATTGCAAAAACATATATCAGCAATCTATAACGATCAAACGATAGACATAAAAAATACTATAAAATTCCTTGACACATTGAACGAACTTAAGCCAACAACTACAACAACTGGTAAGATAGACGGTCAATTTGTTACTAACTGATGCAGTTAAAGTTGCCGTACATTATCTCACTTTAAATCAAACACTTAGAAAATCGCTGGTCATTACTTTTGTCTTCAACTATCACTGATTATTCAATACCAGGTATACAGAAAATAGCAAACGAATTCAAAGATAAATGTGCGAAGCCGTACATATACATTGAAAAAGACATCGTAAGGAAAAGTATCCCAGACAGATACGATGTGATCCGCAAAACTTATATATCCTCTATGCTGAATAATACTCTTAATGAAACCGAAATTTATCGATGTCTAAGGTGAAAAAAATATTCTGTGCTATTAAGAGTGAACTCTCAACCTAATAATGTGTTTTTCAACCAAACGATAGATGCGATCATAGTTTGATTTCATTGAATCCATCAACTGCGGCGAATGACCCTTTCTACTCAGCTCAATGGTATCAAAGTATAAATAACCACTGTGTTTGTGGTGGTATTTTCTATTAGAAGACAAACATGGCAGTAGCAAGAATTATATATAATTCCGCACGTACATTATAACAAATGCTTTTTAATTAAATCTATACACTAAATGGTATACGTAAACAATCTGTTTATTGTTTTACGCATACATAGCGGAAAGAAATTACTAAAAAACACAAAAGGATTACCGCCACAGTTTGAGTATATTTCTTTGTAAAAGATGCTCTCAAAGCAAAATTTGTTGTATGATCAAGTAGGATGGTGTTCTAAAGTATGTTCCTTTAGCTTGATTATTAAGATGTAAAAATAACGAAGCTGTCTATACAATATATTAAACAGATGGCGAGCCTACTTTCATTAGAAAGGCATTCACATTTTCGAGAAAAGATACATCATCAGTCATGTTTTCTTTTGGATATCTTTAACAGTATTGCATGTTTGTCAACAGTATTGTCTTCAACTCCCGAGTCTCAGCCAAACCAAAGGTATCCATAGCAAAACAACGCTTATCACTGGGATAGACAAATTATCATCCACATTCGCTAAATAAGGGCATAAATCAGATACACCCTCACTAAAAGCTGCCACGAGACCACCATACAAAGACAAAACCCACAAGGGCACAATACTGAGCAATGCATTGTAGGACGTTGCACACATTGCGAACGGGGAAGTTCCAAAGTACAAGTAAGTCACAAGCGCACCAGTAACCAATGCTGCGAGAGACCCTGCCAGGCTCTTCTTACTGTGTGATCCTCCTATTTTTGGTGTGTACTTTCCAAATGATCTTCCAATTAAACTGGCAATAGGATCTGCCCAGCTGAGGTAAAGGATAGAGAGTGCTGCTAGATCTGTTGGGAAAAAATAGAGCGCAACAATGCAACCTAAATACAATCAAGAAAAGAGGAGGGACAAAGAAAGAAAAGCATCAGCAAAAGTGGTTCATGCAAGCTAGCATATATCATTCAAGACCTTTTTTTGTTCGTTTTACCTATCAAATAGTATACAGTGCCATTTAACCGGTCGCGGACCTCTGTAGGCCTCATAATAGAACCTAGTACCTTACAATAGATCTTATTAAACCACTCAAAGTTGAACCGTAACAGTTCACCAGAATACACAATAGATAATGCCAAAGACAAAATTGGGTAAACATCTTCTCTTGTTACACCATGAGTGTATAGATAAACAACAAGGAATCCTGAATGTATAATGATCAAAAAACAGTTACGAGTTAATACAACATATAGTTTCGTACTTGATTAATTTGGAACTGTAAACAATTTTACACAAAACACGGACCTATAGAACAATGGAATAGTTTACGTGGAAGCTCCAATCCGCCTTGTGGTATATAGGTTTTATAGTAATCATATTCTTCAGGGATTCTTTTTTTCGGCTCCACCATATCCTTTTTGAGAGCAATTGGTTATAAATACTAGAAAGAAATGTGAAAAGCTCGTTCGCAAACTGAGCATTATAGGCGTTTTTTTTTTAAATTTTTATTTTTTTATTTTTTTATTTTTTTGAAAGCTGACCTACAGTCGCTAACCATTTTTAAAGCCCCGTAGCTTTGAAATGTGTTCCCAGATGAACTCCGTAAATGGTGAAGAACCACGTCTCGTGATGAATCATCGTATTTTATTGAAAATAGTAGGGTTACAAATAGTTAAGCAAGTTACAATCACCACCCTCATAAATATCGACAGAATTGATCTTATGTTCATTGTTTAATGTATGATAATTTTTTTCACGATAGACGTAGAAATCGATATGATTATCGGTGAAACTCCAACTTTGATCTAGATAGCGGTATGCAAGAGCAAACAACAGAGTTACTGTATCAGTAGTCTGCGTACATAATTTATAACTGAATTAATACTTACCATCAATGAGCAAACAGCCATTATGTTTCTTGCTAGAACCAGGAATCTCCCAGCCAACCAATTGGGGAATATAAACCTTGGTGTTTCTCTTAATATCGTTAGCAGCAATCGTAATGAACGGACGAAGTGGAGTACCGAAAGCTGTGTAAAATAATCATCAGCTTTTTGCTATCGACTTTCTTTTAATGTGTCTGCTATATACTGCAATAATATAGAATCTTACATGTTAAACCAAATGGGTCCTCCTTCTTATCAACTTCCATAAAGCACTTGTAATTGCTGCAAGAACAACCACCCAAGTTGATGACCTTATCTCCTATGACACCTGTACCTTCCATAACAAGTGCATCAGCATAGGATTCAGGAACAGAACCAAGACTCTTACCCTCACAAGTACGAATGGTTATGGATTTACCGCTGTCGTCGTAGTCTTCAGGATGGGCAATCCAGTAATATGTAAAATCGGAGCCTTTTTGAAGGAGTCTGCGGCTATCTTTTTTGTTCGCTTCTTCTTCCTTTTTATCCATAGCTTTTTCTTCGGCTGCTGCTTCTTCCTCCTTCTTCTTCGCAATTTCTTCTTCATGTTTCTTTTGAGCCTCTTCTTCTTTACGCTTTCTTTCAACTTCCTTCTCCCTCTCCGCCTCTTCATCTTGACGTTTCTTCTCAGCTTCTTCTTCTTGGCGTTTCTTCTCAACTTCTTCTTCTTGACGTCTCTTTTCAGTTTCTTCCGCTTCTTGGCGTTTCTTTTCAGCTTCTTCTTCTTGATGTTTCTTTTCAACTTCTTCTTCTTGACGTCTCTTTTCAGTTTCTTCCGCTTCTTGACGTTTCTTTTCAGCTTCTTCTTCTTGATGTTTCTTTTCAGCTTCTTCCTTTTTCTTATGCTCTTGATTTTTCTCTTCTTGCTCGTAATTTTCTTCATTTTCTGCTAAACCGTCGAGTTTATGAATGGCTTGCTTGATATGGGTAGGCTTACTATAAACAGAGGTAGGTGCAGTCGTAGTAACGGTAGTAATAGCACTGGGAATTGTTCTTAGAGTCGTCTTCTTCGTTTCACGACTGAAAGTGTTGCCGTGGCCCTTCTTTTGCGCACCTTTCTTTCTAGTAGTCTTTTCTACGATCTTTTCAGCGATAGATTTTTTTGATTCCCCTCTAATACAGTAGAATCTACCAGTCAACAAGTTATCACAAGAGCCGCGGTTGACAGAAGGGTTCAAATCATAGAATTGAGCAAGAGTTAGGTTATGAGCTTTAGCGACAGAAATACAATTGTCAGAACTCTTAACTAAGAATACAATAGAGCAAAGATTTGTAAGAAGTAAAGCCATCTATTTTTAAAGAGTCAAGCGCGTTTATTACAAGTTTACCAAAGTACGATTCAATGCAAGCAGTTTCTAAGGCTGATTCATTGTGCTTCTTTACACAGTATGATTTTCCAGGATAGAGATTGGTACATTGCATGTTGATGTGCGGATTCCATTCAAGGATTTTGGCCAAATCAACAACGTACTTCAGACTTAAAAGGTAGCAATTATCACCAGGAACGACTATTCAATCACAAGTATAGGTGCTTTGATTGATAAGTACGCTATTCAGCAAAAGTCTATAAAATGAGAAATATAAAAACCTTTGTGATATTTCTGACAATCATCACCGCGTTTCCTCAGGGAAACGAGATGCCCTTTGGCGTTAGTCACCAGATCTTCATGATCGTCCACTAATTCGAAAGGTTTTTCGACAGCATCCTCTGGCGCAAAAGGCTCAAGATAGCTACTAGCATAGCGGTGGTTGTCATTAACAGCCTGAACGGATAAATTTCCGTGGACGACGGCAATGCCATCACTAAGAATAAATGCTGATGCACTGGTGAGAGCTACGGCAGTAATTGAAAAGATGGATCTGACAAGTTGCATCGAATCGGTTTCAATAAAATTGTTATTGATATCTGATGATGTTAAGGAATGGTGGGGGTGGGTGAGGAGGGTGCGGGTAACGTTTAAACAATCAAAAAGAGTGGAGAGGTAATGAATCAACAATAGGTGAAAAGTAAATGCCCACATCTTTTTATTCATTTAATATGAGCTACATAGCTTTGTTCCACAAAGCCTAAACACAATAAAATAAAATGGTATGTGCGTCCGTTCCTTGTATTCTATCTTTCAATATCCCTTAGGTTAGCCTGCTTTATTTTCTTCTTTGATTTCTACCTATTTCATTAAATAAATTTACAGAAATTTTCTCTTGTTACATTTTATTAAAGTTTATGATTTGTGCAACTCAGGTGTCCTTCTTCTCTTACCGTTCTTTCTTTCATTTCAAAAGTATACAATATTATTTGTCCGGTACGCCTTCCTAATTGGCTCGGATCGAATATGCATAGAAATTTAAGGAGCAACGCGTTTATGATGACGATGGCTGTTTCTACTTCTGCTAGGTGAGTTATATATGGAGCTACAAAACCTATTGCTGTTATCGAGAAGACACTACAAGTAAAAACCCAAATACTGTTGGGAGACCAGGAAAGAACATACTATATTACAAATGAGGAAACATCAGGACAAGCTGTCTTCCATACAATCTTTTCCGTACTCATTTTTGAAGAAAAACGAAGGAGTTTTCAGCAACCTGAGATAATACGTACATTTTTCCGTCACAGTAAGTTTGAAAACTTTTGTTGCAGTTTTGAGAAATAAAAACCTATGAAAGTAATTATCTGGTATCATACCTTATGCTCCTATCAAAGATACTAGTAGAATTAATTGTATTGCGAACTCAGTTGCGACTCTATAAAAATATTTGATTCAGCATAGCCAATACGCAGAACGCGATGACAGCAACTTTACACATCTACATTATGTACCGTCAATTATTCAATCAAATAGCAACAACAGTTGGCTATGTGTCCCCGAATACACACATTAAAAATTGTAATAGCTTGAAGTCTTCAAAGTGAAAATAGGCCACCTATGGCAGTTGCAAGTAATCATCTGCTCAGGTCAGCCTAACAATTCATCGGTAAATATTTAAAAAAGTATAATCAAGGGCAGAAATAAGTTTATTGCCACTGTAAGGGAAAGTTGCATGGTAAAAATACTCGACAGGGGCAAACGTATCGGTAAATCACCCAACAGAGGAAATGTTTGCTTTTATCTGACTTATTACTAACAGTATGCAATTGTTTTGTTTCTACTCACTTAGTGATCACTACTAGGTCAGCGCTTGAATACAACCTTTACGCTATATAACTGTTGAGATCATGTTTAGATACTTTGTTGGGCTTTCTGTTCTAGGAGTGAACCGACCTGAAAAGTAAGTCAGAGTACTTTTTTAGCAGCTCATTTTTTATTGAACACCAAAAGCAAAACATATTACAAAGGCTAAAACATCCTGATATGGACGATTGTAATACTCGTCGACCAATAGATGATGTTCATATTTTTGGTAGCTGCATCCCTAGAAGCAGCGATTTGTTTAACCATATAGGTGGGAATATTACGATTTAATCCATCTACAACATATTACTGTATCTAATTGTATGCCAAGTTTTGATGTGATTGTGTAGAGTACAATTTTAATTGTCGTCTTACATCGTCACAATGACTTTTGACAAAGTCTGTATCAGGATCACGACAGAACATTCTTCGGTCCATCAACCAGTTCACATATTCATCTTGTAAAAGTTGAACATCCAAGTCGTTTAAGAGCTGAAATAACACCAGCATATCGTATCGAACCATAGCCAACCTTTGTCGACTGAATAAGATATCGGTGGCAAATTGATGATGACCGGAATAATACCAACGGTGCTGATTTATCTTAGTACCTGTAACAGGGTCTTCTTGCTGATCATGGCTATTCGTCCTTGAGTCCATAAATAAGCGGAAACTGGCGTGTTGTATAATGTAGTAAGGTTAATACATGCTTGAAAAGCGAAAGGAGCTTCATAGTACCTGTTACCTTTCTGAATAATTCAGGTCGGTTTGATTGATTGCACGTAGCAAGCTCTCATCAACCTCTTTCAAATAGACTGCGCGAGAGATAACGCTTGTTGCTCCGCATGTTTTATCAGCACTGGAAGCCATGGAAGTTGGGTGGTCACGGAACGAAATAGTAAACCAAGCAACGATCATGAAGAGAAGGAGGAGAGACCCTGCCGTTATTTTTATGATAGGGGGGAGTCCTTGAACAATGTCACCTACAACATCAATGTACTTCTTTAATTCTTTCTGCCACTCAACAAGTGAAGAGAAAGTCATGTCATATTGCTTAAAGTGGCTATCGTTCGACGTGCCAGACGTGCTTGATGGTTGCTGCGTGTTTTCTTTTTCTGCAGATTTTTTTCCAGTCTCCTTTTGCGCACGATGATGATGTCCTGCAGTTTTCACAAGGGTTTGCTTCTCTGCCTCTCTCTTAATGATGGAAGTAAAGACGCCTAAATTTTCTGCCATACCCTTCATTGCTGTCTTATTCACCATGCCTTTGACCAAGATATTTTTCAAGAATTTGACACCTGTATAACAACAGAGTTTACAATGGTGGGGGCTAATCCAAGTAATACAGTATTTCACATGCGGTACAAATGCATCGGCATAAGGAAGTTCTGCCGCTTTGGTTGATGTTGTTACGACATAACATCTATTCCATCATCCATCAAAAAGAAAATAATTGATATCACATTGAAATAATATGAGCTGGTTAGATTTTCTGATCACTTACAGATAATTATCCTCTTTCTCTAAGACCTGTTTCTCTACGACTTCGGCTTCTTTGAGTTTGACGATAGCATTATTTACCGGGATGATATATTTCAAGGTGCGCTCTTTCTTTCCATTGACAGGTTCCCATTTAGTGATTGTCAAATCTATAATGTATAAGACAGAGAGAAAGAGAGAGACAGAGGGAAAAAAAAGATTCAATTACGATATTAGCAACGAGCCACAAGCTATATTCGTACGAATACATTTCTTTTTTGTTAAGTTTCAACATGCCTCGACTTTTATTTCCAGCGGTTTTCTTTTCCCAAATATCCCTGTAGTTAGGATTAGCACCAGAGAATAAAATGTAATATAGATGCCTTGCAGATACAGGAAGTTTTAATTCAGCTTCAAGTTTATCTAAATGATTATCACATCCGCAAGAAACAGGGCCTACTGGTGCTTTAAAGGTATCAGGGGGCGCGTGTGCTAATGAACGTTTGATAACAAACAAGAAGGTTGTAGTAGAAGGATATTTTGTCTTTTGCCAGAGAAAGAGATAAAATATATGAACTTACGGCTTTTTGGTGAGACGGTATCTGCTGCTGTTACTGCTGATTTAGGCACTGTGTGGATGCCGTTTTCAACGGAAGAGGACGTCATTGAATGCTTACTGTCATTAGGCGTAGAAAACAAACTCTTTTTTGACGAGGGTAATTTGCCATTGCTATTGTTATTATTTCCATTGTTGCTGTTGAATTTCGTTTCGTCATGTCGCTTGGCAGACAGAGGCATAAGCTCATGCGATGGCGATTGAAAGCTTCTTCCTGCGTCGAAAAATCCGCTACCACCTGCTACGGTCGCTGCCATCATGGCTGCCGCCAACGCACCCGATTTACTACCTGGTTGAACAGGTGCCGAATGTTTGCGTGGCGTTTTCGCTGGTTTTTTTCTTGTATCAGTAGATCGACTTGGCTTAGGAGATTCTAAAGTGATCGATGAAGCCGTAGCCGATGGCAACACAGGGGCAGGTGAAGAGGAAGAAGACATGCTCTCACTGGTGATATCAGAAGCGGAACGAACACGATCCACGATTGGCTTATGTATATTTTGGTTTGAGTAATTAGTTATTGTAGTGTTCCTATTGACAGCGGTAGACATGTTTTGAATCACATCGTAGACAATCTGTGCAGGCTCAGGCTATCATCATTACGTTATATTCAGTCAGTCACTGATGCTATAAGACTCCCCTCTCCCCTCGCATGGAAATTCTCCCATCTTTTCTCCCCTAAAGTACCTTAGAGCTCTTCGCGTTTGATAGAATGAACTTTAACCTTTCAGCAACCAATTCAATATCATCCATTAAAGTTGAGAAAATGAGCTGTTTACTTTCGTGATCTGCACTATTATTGTTGGCTAATTCTAGTACAAGTACAAGGTTGGAATTGGATCCATTGTCTATAATAGAAGGATCACGCGCTAAGCGAACTGTTTTTATATCGTTGAGGCCGACTGCTACAGTATTGATACAGTTCATCAGGATACAGCTATAGAACCAAAAGGTGGATTGTGTGATGAAGGCATGTCCGGTATATGTGTAGCCATATTTCGAGGTAGGCTGCTGATGGCCAGTGGCCGATAATTGAGAGTCGAGCTCTTGCTCCAACGTATCTATGATGTTGTTGTTGGGTTGTGCATTGACTGATACAGGCGGTGTCTCAGAGGGACCGACAACATCAGCAGCATGTCCCGTAGGCGGCATTCTCTTCAAGATACCAATAAAATCTGTCAACATGCGTATATATATATATATATATATATATATATATATATTGTATTTGAGAGAATGCATCAATCATCTCTTCATTCAGTATCAGAAAAAGAAAGAAAGGGATGGAAGAACCTACCGGTAAGTACTATCTCATTCGGGTCTACTCCATTAAATAGGACTCTCAGTTCCTTATTACAACTGTCTAGATGAGACGAGTAGCCTACAACGTCTGTCTTCAGCATATTCAGTTGGTCTATTTTCTTTGGCCAAATTTGCCGCTGATAAAAACTCTCTTGATCCACATCTGGATGAGAAGACAAAGTAGGTGAATTTGGCACGGATGCATTGCCGTTAGAGTCATTCTCTATGGCGGCAGAATGAGATAAGGAAAACATACTCGGCACCAACGCCCACGGTATGCCCCACGACGATGAAGAGGAATGATTGTTAGTAGCACTAGGATGGGAATCACGGTCGTCTGGATTTTCAGGGCTGGTATCATTGCTATCATGCTCAGCTAAAGTAGCATCAATGGAATTTGTTGGTTGCGAAAATGTCTGTTTTGTAGGCGAAGAGGGCACAGAGTTGGTGTAAGCAAGTAAATGGAGCGCGGTCTTTGTTGCTTCGATGACAAGTAAAGGAGTTAAGGACGGAGACTGATTCAACTGTGTCAACTGCTTTTCGGCGCCTATGGTAGAAACAACGACGGTGGCGGACGTTCTTGATCCATTCTGTGGACGATCGTCCTTTGGTGTTTCTTTGCTGGAGAGATGGGAGATATCGGAGGAAATGACAAGTAAGCTATCCAGCATGCTTGTAGGTGGGTTTAATCTGATCGTCGTTAATGTTTGACCCTCGTTTTCTGTACTATCGTGCTGATGGTCAGCGGCGACTGTGTCAGGTGGAGAGGATGATATCATCGGTAGATAGGTAGGTGTAGTGTGGCTAACGTCCGAAGGTTCCTGCTGTAACATACGTTGTTTGGCACTTTCAAAAGCACCTAGCCATTCATGCATTTCTTGCTCTGTTTCTGCTTGAAGCGTGAAAGATGGTCTGTGTTTGTGGTGGGAGGGGAGGGAGAAAGAATAGAAATGTGATCAGATCCTGCTTTTAAGGTGCTCGACAAGAGATGCAACAACGACCTACTGATTCGCACACAAGACTTCAAAACAATGGCGTCGATCTACGGTATCGGTTACTGGCTTGACATCACTTAATAGAACAGAGACGCAGCCATCACTCACTGTAATTGCTCCTTTGTTCTTTGGGGATGAACGTATATCCACAGATCCAAAGCAACCCTCGTTCAAGAAAAACCATTTTCTGGCCCACGGGGACTTGATGCTTTTCACATATAAATAACCCCATTTACAGCTAGGTTGATCTACTGTGGTGGATGGATAGTCCAGAGAATGGCGACTGTTGGAGATGGCTTGAGGAGCATACGCGACGTTGTATTTTTCCAAATCACGCACTGGGCGAATGGTGTTGATATAATCATATTCCATGACTGCACGCGATGACTGAAATTGTTGTAGTTGATATTGACAGGTCTCTTTGTCCTAAATAGAAAGAGGAGAAGAGGGGGGTTAACAGACAAAGAGTAACCACGTAGAATACCTTTCAAAGAGAGAGAGATTTTTGTTGTTTTGTTACATCTGCCAGCCATTGCTTCCAAGAGACTACAGTCGACTTTAATTTTGCCCATGTTTCTTTTCCGCCTTCGAAATCCTTTAAATGGCAATTGGCTGCCATGGAAAACTTGTCAACGATAAAATGCTCTAGGCAGGATCGGAAATGCAAAATTCGGGCAACATGTTGACTTGACATTCGCACGTAAGATTTCCTTGCTTCGTAAAGCCGAAATGCTTCCTCTCTCACGGCCGAAGCCTCTTTCATTTTACTCTGGCTGGTATATTTGTACAGTTGTGCTTCATAGCGCTCTAATGCCTTTTCGTGCTGTTTGCGGAATTCTTTAAATTCTCTCACTTGCGTTTTGATGAAAAGCTGCAGAGGCTGTATAAATGTATCCTCAAGATCGGCTACCTGAGCAATAAATACACATAGAGAGACAGAAGGTTGTGTCATGAATAAGAGCCATGATGTCAACGGCATAATAAGAAAAAAAAGCTTACTAATTTGGTTTTGAAGGCCAAACTTGTTTGTAATGCATCTGAAAAGCTCTTTATGACAGCACCAGTGAAAGTGGAATCTAGAGTCAGTATAGATGCAAGCAAATGAGATAACTGTGTTCCAACATACTCAAAAACTGAATGCTATTACCTATCATTGTGTCGTTGATGCCAACGGGTATCACTTTTTTACATAATAGGTTTGTTTCTAAATTGAATTCTGCAGTTATTCCCAAACAATAAGAGAGTTCTTTGTCAAAAATCAAGGGCAAGAAATAACTAGGGATGTCTTTTTTTTTTTCACCCAAAAAAACGCCCAACATACTATTCATCTTGTCGACATAAGACTTCATATGCTTAGAGAGAGACTCTAGCCATTTTTCAACCAAATCCAACTGATCATCAAACTGCAAAGACGTTGAGCGATATACAGGTGAGTCAATAATGGCATCATGCAAAGTAATAAATGTTGGCAAAGGACGACTGTCCATGGATAACTGCATTTCTTCTTTATTAGTTCAGCTTTTTGACTCCTTGAGGATTATTTTTTTTTTTGTTTTTTTCTTTAAAAAAAAGGAGAACGTCGAGTTTAAGGTTGATGCAGTTCTTTTACAAGTTAAACTAAAAGAATAAAAAAAAAACGGTTGAATTTTTTGTCCCCGAACAAGTATAAATCTCAAATGAAGCCTGTTTTCAAACCCCTTCTTCCTTTCAACATGTCGTATTTTATGCACATTTTTTAAAGTATTTCCATACAAACTAGGCATTTAATAAGTTTAATATATCAAGAACAAAGGTTTGTAACTTTGTGAGCTTGACTTCCTAGCGGTTTTGTTTGGCAGCTTTTTTTCTTTTTTTTTTTTTTTTTTATCAGATCGGGTTTTATCTGTACCTGAAAATTTCGCTTACTCTTTTTTCCTTGCAATACAGGGTTCACTATCTGCACGCGTGAAATGAACCAACATTAGGTCAGCTTTTTCCAGAGTATGATAATGCGTACACCCCATCTTTTAGCTATATAATAGAGGAATAGAGCTGTTTCTATACGAAAAAAAAAATTGAAAATCTTGCTACAAAAAATATGGGTTTGGAACAGTTTTTTTTAACCAAATTTAACTTGCATAAATTTTGGCTCTCTATGAACACTTCCAAGTTTGGAAAACAACCTGTAATCAGCGACTATGAAACTCCGTCAAATGCCACGTACCTCTCTTGTGCGTGCAATGGGAAACACACAATACATACAAGACACACACGCACGCACACACACACACACACGCACACACACACACACACGGCTTTTTTTTTTGGGTTTTTTACACACACACCCTCTTTTCTCCTTTGTTGTTGTTGGTGCTGCTGCGTGTTTTTTTTTTTGTGGGCTGGGACCCAACTCAACTTCTTTTTTTCTTTTTTGTTCACAGAACAATTAAATTTCGCATCATTTCTCTCTTTTCCCTTTTTTTCTTTCTTTTTCTATTTTTTTCCTTTAAACACAAAACCCCTCCGATATTGAACTTTTTGATAAAATGTCTACTGTAAGTGTTTTGTAGTGCGTGAAAGAAAAACGCGAATTCTGTTTTAGACTGACATCTCTACTACTTCAGGAACGTGAAGATAAGGTAAACTAGATTGAAAAAGACTTGGGGGAACTTTTTCATTTCTTGGGTTTTTTTTTTTTTTTTTTTTTTTTTTTTTTTTTTTTATTCTTTTTATTCTTTTTGAGAATGCGAAATTTGTACAACCTAAAGCAGCCTTCTTTCCATCCCTTTCTCGGCTTAACATGACTGACCCTCTTTTTGTTTAAAAATATTCCAACATAAAAAAAGGTCTACATGGCAAAGATTGCCGAACAAGCTGAACGTTACGATGGTAAGCCAAGTGAAACCCAGGGGAGGCGGACACTAGGCGCTACAGTTCGCAGGATGGGGAGAGGGGAGGGGAGGGGAGTTTACTACCAAAAAGAAAGATTTACATTAAAAAGCGGGGATAGAAAAGCTGCTTTTTCGGATACTCTCCCGAGGGAGAGGGGGAGAGATAGGAAACCTCATTGTTCAACAAAGAAAAATAGCAAATGTGAAAAAGGGGAAGGTGCTAGGGAGCATCAGGGGAGAAAGAAGAAAAGACGTGATGCTGAAGAGTGTGCTTATTACAGTGCTTCATGGAACTCATCACAACTATTTTGCCTCATAGAAATGGTCAACTATATGAAGGATGTTGTTCATGTACAGTCATTACTTTATTTATTTTTTTTTGTTATTTGTCCCTGTGATACAGTGTCAGTTTATCGTTAACCATCTTATTTTCTATAGTTAAAAGTCGATCTGAGTGTTGAAGAACGTAACCTTTTATCTGTCGCGTACAAAAATGTGATTGGTGCTCGTCGTGCTTCATGGAGAATTGTGTCTTCTATTGAGCAAAAGGAAGAAAATAAAGGTCACGAAGCCCAAGTTGAAAAGATCAAAGCATACAGAAACAAGATTGAACAAGAATTATACGATGTCTGTAATGACATTTTAGCACTCTTGAAGGATTATTTAATCCCTTCTGCCGAAGCAGGTGAAGCTAAAGTGTTCTATTACAAGATGTAAGTTTTCTTCCGCAAAAAAAAAAAAAAAAAGAAATCGTGCCAAGGAAAAGGGAAAGGAACTGTTGTCATAGATAACACTTTCTTTGCTTTGTAGGCAAGGTGATTATCATCGTTATATTGCTGAATACGCCACCGGTGATGCACGCAAAGCTTCTGCTGATGCTGCCCACGAAGCCTACAAGAAAGCTTCCGAGATTGCTGCTGAGTTGGCCACAACACATCCTATTCGTTTAGGTCTTGCTTTGAACTTTTCCGTATTCTATTATGAAATTCTCAACCAACCCAACAAAGCTTGTGAATTGGCCAAGCAAGCCTTTGATGATGCGATTGCTGAGCTCGATACCTTGAGTGAAGAATCCTACAAAGACTCTACGTTGATCATGCAACTATTAAGAGACAACTTGACATTATGGACATCAGATATCGCTGAAGGTAAAGAAAAAAAAAACCCCCAAACAAACAAACAAACAAACAACCCACCAAACGTCAAAAAATGGGCCTATGGCTTACTTTATCTATTTCTCGGTTTCTTAGATACAGAAGATAACAATGCCATGGACACCAAAGAACCTGCTGCTGCCCCCGCTGAAGAAGAATAAAAACCCACCATCCGAAGCATTATTATAACAAAGCATCCCACGTCGTATTTAACCATTTACTAATGAAAATATCCAGCTCCTCTCAATAAAACAGGAAAAATGATAGTTGAACAATCATTCAAAAATAAAAAGAAAGAAAAAAGGGGGAGGCATTTTAAAATACTATGAGACCTTTTTCTTTTCTTTTTTATTTGTCTATGAGAGAAATGGTATAAATAGAGAGGAAAAAAAGCCCAACCACTTTTATGCTCTCGTGGAGGAAAGAATGATAAAATCATCAGGTCTAACAAAAAGCCCTCGCTGAGGATCCGTTTGGAAATAGCGTACACCATCTACAGAGCCATCACTTTTGCCCACTACACAGAAAAAAAAAAAAAAAAAAAAAAAAAAAAAGAAATTCATGAATCATGGCCCCTATAGGTGACAATTCTCGAGAAATACTTACATCGACTTTCAAGCTCTACACCAACATAAGGCCCCTCAGCAAACTGGACAGGTCCAATATACTTGATCGTACCCAAAGTAGGCAGCGGACGATGGAGTAACTCAACTTTATCGCCTACCTCTGGCGACACGTCCTCTTCATCACTTGCATCACTACTGCTGCCAATATTCCATCTTGACTTGCGGCTTTTGCTTCCTTTGCGCTTTCGATTCTGTTTTGTAGACACTCGAGGCGTCAGATAAGCAGATCCTCCCGTAGCCATCGGTGTCGTCGTCTTGGGTGATTTGGATCGGATAGGTGGCACGGGCAGTTCGAACTTGAGCCGTGTGGGACGTGCTTCCGGCGAGCTCGATAGGGTCGGGGTGGCAGCGGCGGAAGGCGTAGGAGACGAAGAGCAAGAAGTAGTAGAAGAGGAAGAAGAGGTCCATTGCTGCGGACGAGAGACAGGGTGGGAGGACGAAATGTCCAAAGGCAATAGTCGGTCTGTCAATGACGTGAAAGAAGACGATCGTCTTAGCATCGGTCGGTCAATGATGTCAGGCGTGTTGGCTAACGTGTTTTTAAAGGTTGTCAACTCCTCGTGAGATAACGAGTGCATCCCACGTTCTTCACTCTCCAGACGATCTTGCTCCTCCAATTGTCTCCCTCGTTCCATGGTTTCATAGGCCAGCAGGTTGATGAGAGGCTGGTTTTCCCGGTCATCAGGTATCATCTGTTCAGGTGTGGTGTGGTATTTACGTAGACTGGTACATAACACAGATTCTGACGATAAAGCCCGAGGCCTTGTTTTGGCTGCGCGGTGCTGCGATGATTCACTCGACCGAGTGACCAAGCTTCCTAAGGAGAGACGACGAGAATAGGCTTCAGTGAAAGAGGCATTCTTATTCTCTTGCCATGAGGACACCGTCGTCGAATAGCGACGACGGTTACTGCTGCTGCTGCTGCTGCTGTCGTTGTTGTTGTAACTGTTGCTACTACTACTACTGCTGCTGCTGCTGTTGCTGCTGCTAAAGTTCTTTTTATGCTTGCGAGGCTTGAAGCTGAAAATATTGGCAAATTCACTGTCGAAAGGTCCCGTCAAGGATCGATAAGGTACATTGATATCTTCTGCTAGCTGCCGTAAAGTCGCCTTTTCCAAAGGTCGAAGACCGCCTACCGCTTTCACTTTCGTCCAATGTTGAGCGAGATAGGCAGCACAGTGCTGCCTGCCTTTGACCAGCACATCGTCAATCGCCATATTCTGCACGACTTCCTGTCGGCCAATCAAATCTCGACGGATGCCCTGGTAAATCACTCCCGCATTGATCTCTTGAATGCCTTCATTCAACACATGGCGCAATAAAAAGTCCAGAAAGTCCACCGAAAACCCGCCGCCGATGCCGTCCACACAGGAGAGCAGGATCGGGTATTCCACGCAATAAAAATCAAAGAACTGCGACACCATGCTGACCGTGTAGTGCAACAGAGGGTGGATCAACGCCAACGTGGCACGCGACCAAGACGGATGGGGGTCGGCCGATCGCAGTTGCGACAGACACAAGTGCATGGAATGAAGCGCATGGATCGCATTGTGCTTCGTGACGTTGAGGAAGCATCTTTCAATGATCTCGTGCACGAGCGTCAGCGGCGATCTTGCTCGAAACAGCGGCTCGTGCTTGACCACGGCAGCCAGTGTGTCTTCTCCCAGTCCCGCCGGAGACGGCACGAGCGATGTGACAAGCATCGCAAACGGACGTTGAGACCAAAGCGAATGAAGAGAATGAACAGGATCGGAATACAGCAAAATCAACGTGCGTCTCAACTTGGGCACCGTGTCCACTTGCTTGTCAGACCATGCCAGCATGGACGGTAGCAGTATAGCACAGTCGGCGCACACGCATTTGAATTGATGGCACAGTGTCTCCATCGCATGCAGCAGCGCTTTTCCAAAGCTCTCCCTCTGTCCGAGATAATCGGCTGCATAGAATGCTTTTTGCAACACACGGAGCGTATGCTTGTTTCGCTGCGCCTTTTGATGGAACTGCGTGGTTGGCTTGGCATTCAGCTGTGCCAGGGGTGTCACTGTAATTCTGTCGGTGTAAAGAAAGTGGAGCAGGCAGTCAAGGATGTCTTCATTGAACAGGTCGTTCGTGAAATGCACCACCGTGCTGGACGCTTCTTGGAACTGAGCACAAAAGAGTGCATGAAAATACGGTGACTGCGCGGCTAACACACATCGATGTGCTTTAAAAGATGCAATGGCTGCTAAATCTATCTTGTACGTATGGTTTTCAGGTGAGGTCGAAAAGAGACAGGGAATGCTGTCCTTCTTCGATGCTGTCGGGTCGGCGTCCTCTGCATCAAAAGATATAAGTGAAATGGTGACATCGGCTGCTATCTTGTCATGACGGAGGTCTTCCATGTCGTTGATGAGTTGTGTCGTCGCTGATAGAGATGGATCGGACGCTGGAAGCAGTTCAACACCTAATGCTTCACTCAGTTGTTGGATCTTTGCTGCCATGCTAGTGTATAGAGCGGAGGAAGAAGCATCCTCCAATGGAGAGGCTGTATCTTCATTCACAGGCGATAGGAACGGTGAGGTATCCAAAGGGGTATATGTCGATGTTAAATCTGATAAGCTTGACTGACGCGATGCAAACTTTTCTAATGACGCCGTATACCAAAAACGAAGTACAGATTGGAAGATGTCTTGAGGAATGATATGACTAATATCCATTTGTATTGGCAACTCCACCTCAGCATTTTCTTTCAAAAGATCTGATAAATATTGCGTAACAAAGTCTTTGGGCGCTCGAGCTAGAATGATGGCTGTGAAAAAAAAGGGGATTAGTCTAGACTACTTGCAAGAAAACAAGCAGAGGATGAAATATCCATAGCCTACCTCTGTGAGCCCAGACTTCATCTTTGTCAAATTTAAAGCAAACATCCGCTAAATACTCTTTCGGATGATCTAATAAATTGTTTAAAGAACATAAGATTGTGCTTGAAGGTGCATCGAACATACAAAAAAGAACGAATGATTATAATTAAATGACAGAAAGGGAGAGTAATGGAAACGACAATCTTGAAATAACTGGAGAAAATGACCAAAAAAAAAAAAAAAAAAAAAAAAAAGAAGAGGTTACCAAAAATAAATAAAAAAAAAGTGCTGTTTAAAAGGGCCAAAAAGTATATAACATAAACCATTAGATACACTGAAAGGTTTTGGAATTCTTTTTCGGGAGATGGATAAAAATAGCTCCATTTTATATTTTGTGGGTGGCCGATTGCCGATTTTTTTAATTTTACGTAAAGAAATAGTAGACGCTTAAAAAAAAAAAGAAAATATAAAGTAGCGCAGTACAAGCGATTGATCCTTTTATGACAATAAGAAACTATTTTCCAAGCCCCATGAGCCAATACGCTAATCGACTCATAAAGGCCATTACACTGCGCGCCATAATAATACGGAAAATCTGAAATGATGCTACATCCATAGCTGAGCTGAAACCCGTCGGGTCCACCTAAATCATAATGAAGGCACTGAAGTAGAGCAAAAAATAAAAGGCTTGCCTGCTGTTTTGCAAGCGGATTTGAATCCTCCAACTTTCGAGAATCTTAATATCTTTCTAAGGAAAAAAAACCCCTGTGAGCCGCTGAAATACTTTTTTCATCATTGAAAGAGAAAGGAAAGAGTTATCTGCTGTTTCCCGTCTTCATCTATTTATCTTTTAGAATTTTCAAGATGACAAAGATTACTTTGGACGGTATTTGTCTTTTATAAAAGTTGGTACAAAAACACGAGGCTCAAATATATTTTGCAATACACTTGTAACATTTGGCTATGCTAGGCTGAGGTGTACTGAGGACCCTGGGTGCCCTGATAGGCCTCCTAATGAAGTGGTGTAGACCCATTACACCAAGGCCGTCTTGATAGCACCTTAAAACCCAGATAGTATCATGGTATGGCTCTCTGAGTCTATATCTCAAGAAACTGATACCAGTATTCCCTTCCCACACTGGCAAGCCATTGTCAGGGGATAATATACATTATTTATCCTTTTTGCGGGAACGTTGGCTTACCAGACTATATTGAGGAAAGCTTTGCTTAAATTATGCTTGCCTAAATCGTTCCATGGATTTGAGAGATTTTATTGCCGCATTTTATTGACTGTCTTCCATTTGATGTGATTATAGTCGTTAACAACTTTGGCATCACCTTATGTTGCTCAACGAAAGTGTTTCAAATGTTGCAGCTTCGACTGTAATGTTGTGCAGTAACAACTGTAAGGCCCGACGGTGCTATTCTGATTTTGCTGTAAAGAACTGCTGTTTCTGAAAATGGGGTCTGTACTCAGGTAAACTTTAGTACGGTCGCTAAAGCTGTAATGGTGGATAAATTGCTCAGGATACCGCAGACGTAACCTTGTCATTTCGAGATGATTTTAGCATGCTACTCTACTGATAGCTTTTGAGCGGTAGGACTGTTGATATGTTCAAAGGCTCTTTCATCGTTGATAAAAAAAGATAATTCTTTTTCTGTTTTTCTTTCTCTATCAATTTGTAATTGTTACCATTGTTAATCAATCCCATCTAAAATGAATCTCCTTTTTGACAAATAAACGTTCTTGCTCTGTGCAAAATAACCTGCCAGAAATAGGTATTCAAGCAGATCAAATGGAAATTATGCCAGGTATCTGCTTTAAGCGGTATATAAAAATTGCCATAGTCAATTAGAAAAAAGAAAAAAAGTAAAAAAAAAAAAAAAAAATCACAAAGCTTTCTTTACGACTGTAACTGTAATCACGCCTTTTTGTACTTTATGTGATTGAAGTAATACTTGTCTTTTGAATGCCGATTACAAACTATTTTGAAACGGTAAAACATAGATCGGCAATGATCAACTTGAATACTCAAGAGAACTAATTCAACTTTTCTTGATTAACAACAGGTCGATGAAGTATACTATTCAGTCGAAGGTCCTAACTCTTCCCTAAAAGAGACAATACCAGCGAAACTACTTTTAGCTTCCAATCCTTTGTTGCTGGAACTCTTTCAGTATAGAAATGATGTTACTTTAGAGACAAAACTAGGGGACACCGTAAAAAAAGACACTGAATTCTCAAAAAGAATGCAAATGCTAATAATCGATTACTTCGAAGTCGGGCATTGTAAGATCATCGTGATGTTCAGCACTTTTTACCTTGTAGGCGTCATTCAAACTAACCTGTTTTATTTAGATAACGTGGGTATGTCACTACTTGAAAATGCTTATGGCACCGGTAAAAAACCACCATTGTAAGTAGTTATGTAATGTGAGCTATTGAGCGTCAGTCATTGATTTTTAATGTACCTACTCATTCTATTCAGTGCATTACTGCTGGCCCTGATCAATTTCATATTAAAACCCAAGCACAGTTTCAAAAAAAAGCAGACATTAAAAGAACACTGGCTACATTGTAAAAGAGCACATGCCATCTTGCTGGATATTTTGAGTGTATTCGGGCCTAAAATATTCAACCCAATGTGGAATCAATTCAGATACTTTGAGCTCATCTCGACAGAAGAAGCTAAAGCAGCACAAGATGACGATTATGATGATTTGGATACCGAGGAATTAGCGAACTATAGTGATTTTTGGAATTTCACAGACCGTACCTTGAACTGTGAAGCACAAAATTTAGAAGCGAAAGTAGGGGAGAGCAATATAAATTTATGTTTGCAACCTATGTTGTACTGAGCAACTCTTTTGATTACACTCATAGTGTCGAATACTGATGTTGGACTTTTTTGTCAATGTACTGCAAGTTGATTTGAAATACAGAGTAGACAGCGAAGCTAGCATGCAAGACGCGATATTCGTTCGTACATTGAAAAAGGATGCCCTCAGTAGAATTAGTAAATTTGATAATTATATCAAAATCTTGTTGAGAACTTTCCCTCAAAAAGATGAGAACCTCTTACATCTCACTGGAGATATTTTGAATATGGTAAAGTGATTATATGGCGGGAATACACAATATCAAATATTAAGCTGATTGAATTCTACTTTTATAGCTCATCACCATTTCTTGCTTTGCCAGAATTGCCAAAATGGATGATTTAGTGACGCAACTCTACATTCCCTTCCAAGAAATGAGCACCGACATTTGTCAACAATTAATGCAAAGCATAAAATACCCTTCCTTCTTGATTGCACTTTGCGATAAAGCAGTTTCAGATACAGACATTTCGAAAGTAGAAGAACAACACAAGCATTACCGACATACTCAACATGTTCCCTTGCATTTAGAAAAACTATTCTTTTATGTCCTCAAAACACTACCACACGATAAGAAAAACTTGGACAGTATTTATCGCCATGTAGCCATAGTATCAAAATATTGCATGGCCGTGTTCGCCACCGCGACAGTACGCCATAAAAGAGAAAATTCAGGTACAAATTCAGCTTTGCCTGAGAGCCAATTAGAATTGTTAATAATGCATCAGCATGAAGCCGTCGAGAAATGGGAGACTATGATTGAGAATTTAATAGACGACGCTCGATTTCGCAAGGACTTAGATACCATAGAACAAATTCGCTGGGCGATAAAGCTGACACGTTTAACAATGACTGAATACTTTTAATATATATATACACATACCCAACTGAAAAGCACGAAGCTTTCTTCTCTTATGCTGTTCCCGGGCACAGTATAAAGTAATGTACAGAATACTATTTTACATGTATATACATCGTCTCAAAATATATACTTTAATTGCCCCAATAAATTTCCAAAAATAATCCTTTCAGCATTTCTTCTAAAATTGTCCAACTGTTGTGATTATCGACGGTTAAGTCCATAATATACTTTATGCTTCTATTGTTTTATGATTTAAAATACCTCAATTAAAAATAGATGAGAACAAAACGATTGAGATGAAAGACATGTCTACGAATATTGCTTCAAGTAATTATCATTTTACTTTATTTATCAGGCAGTACTTTCTCAGGATTCAGCAGACCCTTGGGATCAAGTGCAATTTTGATCTTCTTCATTAAATCCACAGTATTCTCGCCCAATTCTTCATTCAGGAAAGCCTTTTTACCAACGCCCACACCGTGTTCACCAGTCACTGATCCTTCCATACGAATAGCTCGTTGTAGCAGATTCTTATTGATCCGTTTTGCTTCATTAAACTCCTCTTCGTTATTCTTATCAAAAAGAATAAATACATGGAAATTGCCATCCCCTACATGGCCTACCATAGGACACGGCAAGAACGACTGATTGACCTCTTGGGTAGTTTCTGCTATTAGCTCAGGTAATTTTGATACTGGTACCACGACATCTGTTGTCCAAACAGAGGCGTTAGCTTTTAGTAAAGTTGATGACCACAATGCTATCTTTCTGGCTTCCCATAACGTCTCTTTTTCTTTCTCATTTTTGGCATAGGCAAATTGCCCGCCTTGATGCTTCTTGACAATTTCTGACACAATTTGTATATCATGGTCTATCAACTCTTTGGAGCCGCCTGAAAATTTGAAAAATAAAGTAGGCTTAATGGTAAACTTAAGATCGGGGAGAGCCAAATTGGTAGCTTCCATCATTTTAGCATCTAGCAGTTCTACAGCTCCAATTTGTACACCTGCCCTCATCAGATCAGGTACAACTGCGGCGGCATCACAAACAGTTGGGAAATCACATACAGCAACAGTTTCAAAAGGAGGCAAGACAGTCAACTTCAAAGTGATTTCTGTAATAACGCCTAAAGTACCCTCTGAACCAATGAAGAGCTTGGTCAAATCATATCCTGCTGATGATTTACGAGGTCTTTGTCGAGTTTTTAAAATCTTTCCATCCGCTGTTACTACTGTCAGATTGATAACCCATTCACGCATTGTACCGTAACGTACTGCATTAGTACCTGAGCAGGATGTGCCTACCATGCCACCCAAACATGCACTATGCCATTACATATAGATATATAATAGATTGTGTCAACTTTTTTCCGTCCTTGTCAAATGAGTTTTTTTTTTGTTTGTTTTTTTTAACTCGGTCGCAGGACTCAACTCCATTTACCCTGGCCCAGGATCCATTGGGAAGAATAGTTCATGGTCTCTTAGGAATGCGTTCAATTCTTCCCATTGCATACCCGGCTGTACCACAATATCCATGTCTTCCGGGTGAAAAGCAATAATTTGATCCATATGTTGCTTGAAGTCTATACAAATGCCTCCTTTAGGTGCCGCAAAATGTCCTTCCAAAGAGGTACCGCCAGAAAATGGAATAATAGGTAAGTTCAATTTGTTGGCAATCTTGACGATAGCAGCAACTTCCTCTGTGGATGATGGAAAGACAACGATATTAGGTGCTCCTTCATTATGGTAGGAATTATTTGAATAACCGTGATTGCGAAGAGTTTCCTCGTCAATAGAAACATGCTCAGAAGGCATAACCTTTCGCAGCTCCTCGAAAGCAGTAAGGACGATATCGTGAGTAGGGATTTGTGGAACTGTTATTTTTGGTCGCTCACTAAGTGCAGAAAGTCTCGAGCTCTCAATGTGAAATTGCTGCCTATCTGGAATCTTCATATTTTTAGCGAGCCAAAATCCTGCACTGCCGGCTAAGAGAGCGGTTGAGGCCACTATAAATACAAAGTTCGGCTGGTGAACTTGCCGTTGTTCTTTCTGAGCATGTAAGAGCCTCTTCTGTATATTTGGACTCGCTTCCTTGGCAGAAGTAAGACGAAGATTTTTCAATAGTTTAAGCATTTCTTAATGAAAAAAAGGAAGTGCTTTCAAGGATTCAATACAAGAAAAAAAAAAATCCGGGGAAAAGTAAAATGTGGATGTCCACTTTTATCCAATCAATTTTAGGGTTATATTAAGGTTAAACATGTACTTTTATTTAACGACTCAAGTGGGTACGAGACAAGGTGCTCCTCTAAGTTTACCCGAGCTTGTTCTCTTATTGCATGGAGACTATTTTCTACAGGTTGAGGTTCAGGAGATGGGTGAAAAAGCTTACTATCCAAACTGGGTACCGGGCGGGGCAACGAGCTGAAAGTATCAACGAATCGAACCAAAACAGTTGGGGGATCAGAAGCAGAAATTTGATGATTCCCATATTACCTGTTAAAGTTTGATTAAAAAATGAAGAGCTAGTAGAGTTTGATAGCAATTCGAAGACGAAGACAGAAAGGCCAACAACAAGAAATGAACTTTACTGATTTGCTAGGAAAAGGAATCAAAATTTATTATTTTCATTGACTTTTGGGTAGCAGGTTAGCGACTTCATTTGCATCAAAATCTAGTCTCAAGGATAAAATTTTCTTGACTTCGGTTACAGTCAAACGCCAACTGACAGAACCAGCCTTTTGTCCCCAAAAATCGTAAATCTCTGAAGGCTATCAATGTTGAATGAAGGTTAATATCTCCACGACAAGCCTACAGCATCATCTTTGCTCTTCTTACCTCCTCAAAATTAAGCAAAGTAACCATCTGGTTTAAACGTGTGAACCTGTCTCTTGATAGCCATTCTGTTAACGTTGAAAAATAGTGAATGATCGATCTCAAATCTTTATCGAAACGGAGAGCACCATATTGGTTGAATCTTGTTTGAAAAACAATTCTCTCCCACTGTAAAGCTACAGCATTGACTAGTAATCCCAATAAAGTGCTGAAGTTATTATCTGTTAATGAAGTTTTGTAGACTTTGATTAGGTTATCAAAGCGTTGACGGAACCGTTTAACAAACTTTTCATCAATATCTGCTTCATTGTACTCGTCTTCCTCCAAGACATATCTAACGTCTTTATAAGATTCCTGGAATAGCGGACGTATCCTTGGCTTCAAAATTTGCTTCATTAGTTGCTCAATACCATTCTACAGAAAGGGAAAAGGAAATCTAATTGAGAATCGGCACATTGCTTATTGGTGCTACCATCATTACCTTTAATAAATTGTCAAACTTATCAGAAAAGTTTTCGAAATCCTTAATGTAGCTTAACGCTTTTTGAACATCGTTGTCTCCTTCAAGCCAGACGCCATTGATGATATCGGGTTCAACTTCTTTTGCTAAACGGTGGGTATAATCAGCACTAACATCCAAATTATTAAGCGTCACCATATAGTCTATTTTGGCCTGCTCCATAGCCCTTTCAGCATTGCGCCCTGAAGGATCATACGAAGTGAATACTGTATTAAGTCTCTGGTGCAAAACCTGCAAGTAAGTAGATTCTAGTATTGTGACAGCCGTTCGGACTGTTGATGACACAACCTGAGGTTCATAAGTAGAAATAGCGCGCTTCAGCACAGCTTTCAGGATAAAGAAAACATCATCCACGCAAGTTGATGTTGATGCTAGCGTGGGGTCATAGTCATCTAATTTCATTGCTTTATCGATACTCTTTTTCAATAAGTATTCATCAATCACGATATATGAGCTCATAAGTTCTCTCACGCGTTTGGTGAGGCCCGATGATAATAAAAGACCATTGCCACCGTAGAATTTCTCATTTTTGTCTTTCATGACAAGATCCTTTTCATTCTCATTATCAGATATCAAGACATCCATTTCTTCGATAGCTCGTTCATTGAGAAAATTCTGGAACAGGACACTGCGTTGGCATAACAGGGAAAGTTCATGGAGGTTAGCATCAAGCTGCCGAGGGTCAATAAGAGGATTGGTGACCTCTGGTTCTTCTGGTGAGTTAGCTATTTGAGTTCCTGACTTATTCACCGTATATGATGAATCTGTGCGCATTATCGATACTAGTTGGCATTGGATCTCCACAAGCTACAAAAATATATTCATCAAGTATTATTAACGGGCCCAAAGATAGATTGTATCAAAACTTTACCTTCGATTCTAATTTTCTTGCTCTTAAAAATCTATCCAAAATAATACCGCTCTGTATATCACTTTCTTCCTGCAATCGCTGAATGACCCGAAGCATTTTTCCCTTGCCGTAATGTTGCTCCACTAATGGTTGGTGCTGATCAATAATAACGGCTATATTTTCGAACAGACGTGTCAAAGCATCCGCAAAATACGTTGGAGCAGCAACTATATAATTGTAATTAGTTAAATTGAACTAGCTTTGCATGATACTACCTATGCTCTATCCCATACTTAAGCCATTCTTCAGCTCCTCAACACATCTTGCCTTAATAATATTACAGACAAACCTTGAATACTTGTCTAAACCTTCCGTTTCACAATGAATGAGAGGAAATAGTTTAAAATACCGAGTGATTTCTGTTTGATCTCTCTGAGCTACCGCATCATCGAACCTCTGAGAAAATATGTTGAATAGGTTGGCTTTCGCTTCATCCAATGTTTTTGCAGGATGATCTGGGTTTTCTGAGGTTGCCTATGGAACAAAGACAGCATAAGGAAGAAAAAGAAAAAAAAGAGTTAACAATACACCCTATTCAACGAAATATGGAGAGGCTGTGTGTCTCTATACCACTGTGAATTCAGCTAGTGAACCATTTAAAATAGCTGGGTCGATTTGTAGTGCTCTATGTAGTAAATTAGCTGCTTCGTCATAAGCTTTTCTTGTAAATGCTTCTAGAATGCTCGCTACACAATATTTCAATTCTTGTACATTCTCCACGTATTGAATGGCTTGTTTGGTTCTGGATTGTTCTTGGTTTAGTTGTCGTACTTTATCGCTGATAATCTCTGCTAACCGTGCTGTGCTATCGACAGTTTGAATTACACGCGAGGACTCGTCTTTTAATTTGTCTAACCGTGGTCTGTTAACCAGTATAATGAAAATGTAAGATGATTATTACTAAATACTACTGCTTCTATGATACGTTTACGAAAAGAATGTAATATCTCAACCTTATAACATTAAGGGTGTTAAGTGATTCAGCAAGTTCGTTTTCTTTAGATAGCATTTCATCGAGCGATCGGTCAATGCGTGTCTCTTCTGCATCTAACAATCGTAGACACTCTCTAATCTCATCTATATTGGTCAAGCTCCCAAACTTTCGAGACAAAAGGGACAATGATGGTGTCGCTGTCGTACCGCCAGTTTCTTTATTTCCATCATTGGAGATTATATGATCAGGTTTCGGTGTATCTATAACAGCAGAAGACGGCATACTTTATTGGGAATTAAGAGCACCACGATCAAATTATTAATTTGGCAGCTGAGCTACATAAAACTGACTTTTGTCTGCTGTTTCTTCTAAAATAGAAAGTGGGAAAAGACCCTGCTACTTTAAGCATAAATCTATTTCTTCTGCTCTTCTTCTTCTTCTTCATCCACTTCACGGAACACAGGCTTGGGTTGAGTTTTCTTATAAACTGTAATTTATGAAAGTTAGAAAAAACTTTTTATATTGTTGGATTTGAATGTTATGAACCATCGCTACTTACTATTGGAAACCCACATTGGATCGTTCTCTGCAACATCCGCGTATTTAAGAAGTGCTTCTCTCGGATCCTCATCTATAAAGATAGCAGACAATTGTTTTAGAAAATGGTTTTGACGAATTATTAGAAAATGTCTCATACCTCTTGTCGTATCCTTGGCGAATGATTTGATCACAGCTTGTTGTTGACTCATATTAATTCTACCACCCTTACCGTGGCCACTGACAGGTAATTCTGTAGAATGGAAAAAGAGGGTTTTCATTAACACTGCACTCAAGCCGTCGTAAACAAAAACAATTATTTTACCTGGACGATGTGATGCTTTAGGATCCTTACGTAATTTCTCTCTCTTTCTTTTTGATGTTCTGGGCTCGTCATTTTTGAACATTGGCAATGCGTGAGGAGTTATAATAGGTCCGGTAATTTCATAATCATCCACAGCACGGGTCTTTGCCTTTTTGACAACACACAGTTTAGCACCACGAACTGAATGGGTGGGGCTATAAAAGACCGTCATTGAGCCATCCGCACTTCCGGTAATTATTTGGTTGATACGTGGATGCCATAATACTTTGACGACACTTGATTGCGATACATCTACAGTACCGACATTTTAATATATTTCTGTAAAGATTATCATGTAATGGGTAAAGCTATGCCTTACCTATTGACTGCTGAACTTCTAAAGTATTTCTATCCAGCATAACAAGCTTGCCTGTTCCTTTACCCTTTGGACATGCAGTACCTAAAGGTAATCGATGAAAAGTCAGTAACGAACCATATTCACTGTAACTTATTAGCAATTTTACCTGTCAGGATCAATTTTTCGTCAGGACTGAATATTACATTTACTTCGGGATTCACTATATCCAAATTGTAAGATGTTTTTACAGGCTTCTTCGCATTTCTAATATCCCATACTAACAAAAAGTAAAGAGAATATAATGTATAAAATTAAACATTTGATAAATAAGTTTTGCAAACGAAGTAAAAGCTGATCGCCTACATTTTACTGAATCATCACCGCCTCTTGTCACCATTGTATTATTATCACGCGAAAACAGAATACAAGAAGTTTCCGTGCCTTTTTGATGAGCATCAGGAATAGATACTGCTGGCCGAATATGATTGCCTGTGCTATTCCAGATCTGTAAAGTTCCATCTTGATATGCACCCGCTATATACTTGGCATCATGACTATATGCTAATGCTGTGCAAGAAGATCGTCCACCTCGTTCTCTAGACTTATATACAATGGTAGTTTTTTGTTTCCTCACACGTTCTACGTCCCATTCTCTGATTGTACCATCTTGGGATGAAGTAGCGAAGATCTGCTTATTTGTAGGATGCCATGCCCCGCTTGTTAAAGCGCCTACATGACCGTCTGTATGTCGCAAGTCTCTAATATATGGATCTCCCTTTGCATATTCGCTTAATTCATATCCATCTCTGTCAAATATTTTCGCTCTTGCGCTACCTGATATAATCAAAATCGAATCGCCCGACAAAGAATATTGTAAATTGTGGATTTGATGTTCTCCACAAGGTTGAATGGTACGGAATGGTTTAAAAGAACGATCCATGCCGGCAAAATCCCACAATTTAACATCATAATCATAGCTGCCAGACACAAGACGTGTGCCAGATGGATCTAGAGTAAGCGCTGACACAGTACGTATATGATCGTTCAATTTGATTTCGTGAGAAGTTGGAAGTATATCTGAACTAACGTAGTCTTCGTTGTTATTGCCCTCTTCTCCATCCTCCTCCTCCTCCTCTTGATCGTCGTCGTCGCTGTCGCTGTCGCTTTTTTCTTCCTTTTTATCATCACCGAATTTTTTCACTTTCGTTGTACCATCATCAGCCATGACAAGGGCTCTCTTATGATCCTTGACATTATTTGCTTCCTAGAGCAATCAGAGGTGTCATAAAGGAGTATGCTTAAGCAAATATCCATATTCTCAAATTTTTATTGCTTTCTATTTACATCTCTTTTGGTTTTTTCAAATTCCTGACTAAAGTCTTGATTCTTCTGTTGTTTACCAAACGACATTGGCATAAATGATCGCAACGCATCCCAGTCAGTGCTTGCACTTTTTTGAGTTGAATTCGTTTCTTTCCCACTCATTGACGATTTACCAAAAGATTTTGGCAACAAATTTGATAGATCATCGTTCTTGTTGGGTTGCATGCATTTAACGTTAGGAGACAAAAAAGAACTATTTGTATTCAAGTCACATAGCATATACTTACAAAATTAGACATGAGAAGTATTACAGCTTCTTGTTAAATAAGGTGTGAAAAGCCTTTAGGTGAAAGGGTTAACGCAACCTGCATAGAATAAGACAGTTTTGGATTTCAGGAAAGCTCCGCTGAATAACAGAGATAGATTCGTATTGGTCTTTAAAAAAGAGCCCACAAGCTACGGCTGTAATATTATACGGCAAAAGCATCGTAGTGCAGCTTACATAGGCTTTTCGCGTGCTGAAACTTTAAGCATACGATGACGCCGTGGTGACACTGGAGAATTTTATGTGTTTCAATTGTGTTAATAATGGAAATTGCAATACGGCTTTGTAGGTACGATGCTACATTCAAACCTTCATAAATAATGGGTGAAGCTTTTATTTCGGTACGGGGAAAAGGGTAATATAAGTAGTTCGTGTTTATGAATTTCAAATTTTTCGAAATGATAGGCGTTTAACATGAAGAGATTACTTTGGGTATCAATTTGCTGTTTCTATGGTCAGAGTGACTTGCTAAATGTATGTGTAGGATTCTATTGTGTCATTAACGATAATGCAATTTATAATATATTCGTGTGTGTATGCGATACAGCATGTTTCAATATTGAGTAATGCTAGTTGTCAAGGAAAATAGTTTGTCCAATTTTCATAGCTATTAACCCATCACTACCTTCATTATGATCATAAGTTTGTGCATAATCGAGAGGGCCCCCCTTTGTTGTCATTTCAGTTGTACTTGTACTTTCAGAAGAGCTCCAATGTATACCAACAGACAAGGTAGGCGGTCCTAAATCGATATGCGCCTTTAATGCATCCTCAGGCTTCATATGAATAAGTGATGAGGTTGAATTATCTCCTGAATCTCCCATAGGTAAAGTGGCCAGCGTGAAAGGACCATATTTATCAAAAATTGCGTGGAATAGATTGGGCACATAGCCAGTACTACCACTATATTATTATCGTTGGTTATTCCTTTCAGTGCACTAGTCCTTTCATTTTTAACTATTATGAGCTTACCAAAAAAAAATTGTTTCCGCTTTTGACTTGATAACGTAACTACACCATAATGACTCGTTTTTCCTACTGCTAGCACCAATACTCTCATGCTGATATATTTACTTAGTTTATCGTTTCCTCCAACCCCCAAATCAACATTTGTAATTATTCTTTACCATAGCAGGTACACAAATGATACTGATCTCCTCGTTACTATTACTCCTCTCATTGTGATATTGAGTCTCTTGCCACCAATCCATTTCAATCACGTTATCAATTCCCCTGTGAAGAAACCATGATTTTAATCCCAAAGGAATATACCAAGTAACCCCATTTCCTATCTTCAATACTGTGTCTTCGTCTACATTAATCGAATGCATATTTTAAGATCTATGATATACAAGCTTATATGATGTTCTATACACTGTTGCCTTCAAATATAGAATTTACCCAGATGATTCGTATGCTGATGTGTGACAAGAACACTATTGATAATTCTACAGAGTTCTGTGATTTGACAGGGAATTTGCTTCGAAGAAATAGGATCAGTAAGTATTTTTATACCGCTCCGCAAGTCGAATAAACAGCAAGAGTGCCCAAGCCAAGTGAATGAAGAAATTTCTCGTTGTTGTGATGACTTATTTGTTAAGGGAGATATTGTCGACAATATCTGCGCTCTCGAATTCTGGAACACGTTAATCGAGCGATAAGTTAACTAATTGTACTGCATTTTGTCTCTGTCTCACTTTTTATTACCATAGTATCTTTCCGTAGCAATCGCTTGAAGTAAGTCCAGGTCGTGTGAAACTTGCTTATTAAAGATGAAGATGATGCCGATGGCTGCCATTCCTCGAAGGGGTTGACATATTGACCGTCAATTTTCAGGCTTGCATATCTCTTTACCCTGTTATTGTTCGAGAAATGTTTTTTTCGTTTCTTGATGATCTCTAATCGAACTGCTTCCCTCAGTTCGGCTTTATGTTGAGCTTGTAAGGAATAATAGAATAATGCAGAAGCTCCAACAGCAATTGATAATACGGGTATAGTGTATGGATGATCGAAAGGTATAGGAAAATTAGTGAAAGAAGGCCTTTTATTATTGGTATTCATACTGAGTAGCATCAAATAGAGGATTGCAGAGAATAAATAGTGAATGAAAGGTGAAGCCAAAGGAAAAGGTTAGGAGAAAGTGTGCATATTTAAAAATTGTGCAGAAATTCTGGTATCACGTGCTTCATAATGAACAAATTTAGATGGTGTCAAGGTCATCATCAATACCAAAATTTTGGTTGAAAACGTTTCTGTCCATGTTGAAGTTCTTTATACAATAAGACTGGATTTCCCATATGTTTTCCGTCCAACGATTAGTAGCATCTCTAGCTACCTTTGCTGCGTTTTCTAATGAATGAAAATCAAAGCTCTGTCAGCACAAGTGATCCAGGAATACAAAAAATGTGAGCCTGTTCAGAATGCCTTATGCCTGCGCTTACTACCTTTGGCTTCGTATAACTGAGGGTCATTGTCTTGATACTTTTGCAGTTCTTGCTTTAATTCATTAGCCAAGCTTTGCTGTTCTTTCAATTCCTTCAATATTAATTCTCTTTCTTCAGTTTCTTCCCGTTGTTGTCTTTCTTGGATAATAGCTTCGTCAAGCTTCTTCTGGCGTTCTAATTCTTTGTCAACTTTCAGTTGTAAGTCATTCATTTTATTTTCTTTCTATAGCAGAAAAATGAATTTGACAGGTGTTACAATGATTACTTTATTTTCAAAAATTGAAATTGAATTCTGATATACTGTTTGCATAGCTGCGGAAGGATAAGACCAAAAGTAATTTGAGGTACCAATCTTGTCCGTAATTACTAGATTATCGTCAACTAAACTCATCAAAATGTCTTTGATAGATTGAGCAACAACGCCTCTTCGTGTACCCAACTTTTCGATATCTTTGAGCTGATAGAATTCGCCCTGAAGACGTTAAGTAAGAGTCGTAAGTATACGCTTCACAATCATTACGCTTAACAGAGCTTTTAGACGTTACAGATTCGTGAAAAATACTCAAGATTCTCTTTCGTTTCTCTTCTAATGAGACGCCCTTGGCCATTTTCAGAATATTTGCAAATGGAAGGTTTCTTTGAGACAAGATAAGAAGAAAGAAAGGTTGTCAAAAATGGGGTTTTTTTTTTGGTTTTTTTTTTGGTTTTTTTCTGCAGAAATCATATCGCAAGAGTTTTCTGATCTTTAAATACTTTTCGTGCAGTGTGATTTACGGAAAAGCATAGTGTACACCTCCAACCGTTCAGCAATAGCCCACAACAGTATTTAAAATAGGCTACCAGAAATCACATGTCAACCATATACCGGCCAAAGCCCATTATCTTCAAACCGAATGATCCATTTTTCAAAGAGGGCAATATAGCTCTAAAAGCTATTTGGTTGCAAAAGCAAGCTGAATCAGATCTTGAAATTCAGTTGATCAAAGAAGAGGAAGCGAGCTTGACAAAGTAAGCATGTCAAGTCAGAGGTACTATGAACTTTAGCATCTTTTACTTAGTTTGCTTCATTTTTTACGCTTATACTTAGGTTTATACCTATTTTTTGTGAAAAGTGCAATTTAGAACTGGCTTCTGCATTAGCCTATGAATTGCATTATGAAGTGATGCATCGCAACGTATGTTCTGTTTGCCAGAAGATTTTTCCCAATGCTTACTGGTTGAGTCTACATATCGACGAATTTCATAATATTCTTGTACAAATGAAGAAGGAAAGAGGGGAAAAGACAGTAAGAAAAAAAAAACCTTCGTTTTTACTCTGCAACTGAAGAGGGAGGCACTCAACAAACCCGTATTGCTGTGTTCAGTATAAATGTTTGGTAGAAGGCTGTAAGTATGTAGGTGCTAGGCCAAGGAATCGTAATGAACATTTGAGAAAGCAGCATTCTTTCCCAGACTATTTCCCTTTCCAAATTACAATGACGGGTGCGAACAACATTATCCCTTCTGTAGCAATGTGTAATACGGACCCTACTAATACAAAAATCATAAACAAGAAAGAGATCCATAAAGAGAGAAGACAACGACAAAAGAGACATAAGCAGATATGTAAAGGAGATATTAATATGCAAGATGTTTCAATAGATCAAGATAATGAAGAAGGAATCATAGTAGCTGCTAACGACCAAGCGACTGTTGATGTGGATCTAATGCCTGTATCGGATAATTCGTCGACTACTGCTACTCTTGAAATGGATATTGACAACCTGACACTATCCATGTCCAAATTGAAAATTCCGCGCCAAGTATTATTTGGAAGAGGCAAAAGCAAACCATCATTCCGAAGCAAACAAAGACATTGAAGTAGCAATTTGTTATACCCGTTCACTGCATTATCTTGCATGAAAAAACTATTATAGGACTTCACCCTAATGTTACGTGAGATGACATCTATGTAACATCAGTTTTATTTTATTCTTAATAACTATTTACAAAAGGACGAAATCAATGCTTTACAACTTCTTAGCTCGCGGTTGCAGCAATGTTCGCCATTTGGCACATCAAATTCAATAACTGTAATTGTTCATCAGCTCCTTGGATCAAATCAATATCCACTGTCGCCATAAATTGAGCAATTCTAGATTTTTGAAGCGTATCCAACTGATTGTTGTGAATAAACGCAGCATGTGTTTGTAGTAAAATATTCTCCCCCGCATATCCTTCATTCATCATATCTTGTATAGCTTTTTGGATGTCTTTTACAGTGGTATTTGAGACGTTGGTAATGCATAGATCCATAAGGTGTTGAATAGCGTCATTGGGTATCATACCCGCTAATTCCTCCACCATGCGAGGCGTGATCATTTCAGTGTCACTCTTCGACTTGTCGGCAGTTGCTAAGTTATATCCGCTCTGTAGCAAGGTGATGGCTTTTCTCAAGTCACCGCCGGAACAGTCGATTATGGTCTGTAGGGCCTTAGGGGCTAAATAAACCTTCTCCTTATCAGCGATCATCTGTAATCTTTGTTCTAAATCATTGACAGGCAAGGATTTGAATCTGAATTTGGCGCAACGTGATGTAATAGGTTCGATAATACTATAGAAAAAGGTCATGTTCGTAAATAATGAAACCATCTGTGCATTATATGCGTATTCTCAGGTTAGTGGGTGCTTAGACTCACCGACTGACATAGTTACAGATCAAACAGAATCTTGTGGTTTTTGAATATGTTTCCATTGTACGACGTAAAGCACTCTGGGCATCGTTTGTCATTGAATCTGCCTCGTCCAAGATAACAATTTTAAAAGGCGGGCAAGGATAACCACTATAAAAGATCAAAAAAGCATATTTCACTTAGTAGGCTTACATAATTGCAAATAATCGCGGGCAAGTCAACTTACTCAACCTTGCCAGTTACAGTGGTTCTTGAAAAATCCTTCACTTTATCACGAACAATTTGGATACCTCTTTCATCAGAAGCATTGAGTTCCAGTACTCTTGATTTCACAAGTTTGGGTCCATAAAGTTCGTGCGCTAAAGCCAAAATGGTAGATGTTTTACCAGTACCAGGAGGACCGTAAAACAGTAAGTGAGGTAACTATTGCCAGTTATAAGAAGTTGATCAGCTTCAGTCAACAATCGCCCTTTAATCGCCAAATACATATATTGTCAACGTACATTATCTGATTGTAATGCTTTTTTCAAAACAGCCACTGCTTGTTCTTGTGATGAGATATCATCCATAGACTTAGGTCGACTATATTATAGACAAAACTGTTGTTAATCGTTGAATGTCAACTTTAGGAGGTTCAATAATTGAACAATTTACTATTTCTCCACCCAAGGTTGGCTGGCTTTAATCTCTGCTTTCTTTTCAGAAGCTGTTTTGTTTGCCTTGTTTACAGCTACTCGAGGCGCAAAGAAACTCATAGTTTGATGAGGCTTATTGTATGTAGTAGATTTAGAAGTAGGTGTAATTGAACAAAATCTGACTGTAACAAAATCAAACGCGCTTCGCTGAGTTTCAAATATGCGATTATTGGTACTGTTCATGCTCAATTTCGCGTCTGTTGCCACAGGCAGTAAAACTTGGCTAAAAATACGAAACACAATTTTTATTCAATAATTCTACCCCAATAGACGCACAGAGAAACTACATAAATACTTGGGCAGATCAAAACATGTTATGGAATTACTTCAAAGGGGATAAGAAAAAAAAAATAGTATATAATAATGTAGACTAAGAAATACGGGACAATCAAGTATTGACAGTGGTGGGCGCATGAGTCAGTCTGGCAGGGCTGTCCTAATGTTTCTGACGGGGTAGGGAGCATTTTCTCGTGTTGAGAATCAATCTCATAAAGTAACATTTGGACAATTGGCCAAGATATACTCCAGTTGACTGGTGCATTGGCATGCTGCTTTATGGTTTGCTTCTAATACAGTTTCTTTTGGTTTAGATTTGGACAACTTCTTGTTTTTCTTCAGGCAGAGTAAACATTCCCAATGCTTAAGATCTATCTTTCAGCAACACTTTTCTCGCATTTTGTTGGCAAAGTTATAGTTTAATGAAGAGGTTCGTTTAAACGGGGAAAGATCTATCCTTTTTCTTATTTCGCATCTTTTGTACCTTTTAGCCCTATTCAGGTGCAAAAGTTTTATTATACAGAAAATTAGATTTGTTAAAAAAAAAAGCATAAGAATAAGGTTAAAAAGGATCCATTCGGTTACTTAGACGCATTAGAAGCATTAGTCATCACCCGTGGCTGTAGTATCCTTGTTTGCAAAACTTATAAGATACTTTGGAACCGCGATGTCAATGCAGCAAAAAGATGATGGCTATAGCGTTCCAATTTGAAAATACAACATCTTAGTCCTTTGTCTTATAATCGCCAGAACGAAGCTTGCTTTTTCACAGGTAAACTACTCCATTTTAGTGTAGTCCAGCCCTCAAATTTCGACCAAAACGTCTCAAAAGCCTAGTTCGTTTTGTCCAGTTAAGGTCAACCAGGTCTACCGCGTTTTTCTTCGAGTCTATCGCGTTTCTCTAAAGGCTTAAACTTTGGTCTACCGGGTCTATCAGGGTCTACCAGGTCTACCACGTTTTGTCTTGAGTCTACTAGTAAAACCGCAGCTTTGTCTCAACTCAACGCTAAAAACTCGTAGTTTGTTAAATCCAATGTCAACTAATGAACGCAGCCGATGTATCCGATGGCGTTTGGGTTGGCTTCCTGGAGGTCACCGAACCTATTGCCTTAAACCTCCCTAGTCATTACTTACAAAGTCCCACGTTATCTCCTGTTTAAACATGCACCACCGCTTACGACTCCCCCATCAGTTTGTGATCCCATATCTCATGTCCTCAACCGCCTTCCTACACATCCGATCAAGAACCCATCCCAAATACAAAACTGTCATTTTCTATGGTCAGTAGTTTGTCACGTTTTGTTTGCACTCGACTACTTACACTACTCTCGAGAGCCGCCTACAACTCCTCGGTCAGGGCATTTATTGCTCGACTGGTTACCCTCTTCCCCTCCCCCAACCCTTTAGTACATAGTCCTTTTTACCCTTGAGCCCTAAGGGGTGTTTAGATACTACTCAGCCTTTGGAGCTGCCCCGGGCAATTTAGATAAGTTTAATATCTCGTGTCCATTGGGCTTCTAAAAAATTAATATTATGTAATAAAATCTTTGTTTAAACGTAGTATGTTAAAAAGATGACTTTTTATTATGGTCAAAGAAATTTCATATATGAATTATTCCAATATGAAGCTTTTGGTCATATTTATCTTCCCTCGTCATCGTTGATATCATATACTTGAGCAGCAGATGCCCTAGCTGGTGGTTTCGACAAAGTAGTATCTTCAAGATCACTATTTCGGTTATCGCCAAACAAGACAGTGGCTTGTCGTTCATAAGCAATGCGCTGAAAACGTGATAAATCTTGAATGAATTTTATCCCTACAGGATCCTTTTCTAGACGATGAAATAGATGTATGGTTTGATGTCGAATATCCGGATTAGAATGAAATAAGCCTACCCCTAAAGGTGACAGACCGCCTTGATGCTGAGGCAAGAAAGATAGGAACTAAATCAAAATATACAATAATATTAGCGCGTAGCAATATGAGTATTAGTATAACCTTTTTATCACACCTCAATAATCTGCCTATGAGTGATAACTTTGCTGAGAAAGGCCTCATAAATTAAACTCATTTCACTATCCGGTATCGATTTGAATTTTTTCAATTTACTGATTTGCCGGTACACGTCTAAACCTTGGATACAACTATTTTTATTTATCCATGGCTTTATATCGCGCTGATAATATTGATAAGAAATTGTTTGTCGCCACCCTTCAATTCGATGTCGATTAGCATTTAATTCTCTCTGCTTGATGCTTTCATCCTGGAAGACAGGACCGTAACCTAGCCCGACTGCCATCGTAGTGGTGATAGTCGTGTTTATAGTTGAAGAAGATGAAATCGATGTTGTAGATAAACGCTCTTTATTCGCAACACTATCGGTGTTATTGAAATGATCGCCCGTTGTTGACCATAGCAGGCCACCAATGTTAGTATATCCATACACTTGCTCTTCGTATACCGCAGCGAGGCGTACGAAACGTAACACATAATCTTGAAATTTAGCACGAATAGATGTTTCTCCATAATGTGCTTGAATAGAGACCATGACATCATTGATAAATTCTGCATCTGTATTATCGACGGCATTCAATGCTGTTGATGTTATTGGTATATTTGTCTTCGTTTCCGATAATCCGTGCGATGAAGACGATGAAGGCGAAGATGCAGTGTTAACCACGGTATGTGTCGTCATAGCATGAGGTAAACTGGAGCTTCGGCCGATTGATAAAGCATGAAATCCAGTAATAGGTGGCGTCGTAGACAATTTTTCCTCTGGCTTTATTGATGCTGCTGCTGGTGCTGTTAAGGTAGATGATGCCATGGTTATGCTGGATTGGTTTCTTCCTATGGGTTCAATTTGATCACTCACTGTGATTTTGCCTGTACTAATATCGCACAGCACATCCCACCAACTGGTATGCTCCTCGTAAGTTGGATTGGTCACACCAGCAATAAACCCAGGGCATTTTAATAATTCATCAATGCTCGTCAGGTTGGTATAAGGAAATGCTCGTTCAGTGAAGCCTTTCAACACAGTACCACATCCGCTCCCTAAAGCACAGGCTGCCAAAACATAATTAGCCACCTCGCCTGAAGGGTGACCATAGCCGAGGAAAATGATGCGCTTTTGCGTCAATAACGCATTCAGTAAAATCATGATGGGATGAGTATAAGGCCCACTACTATCCAGATGCGGGTGATGAGGGTTGGGAGACCCGAAATAAGCATGCTTATTGTCGTTATTAAAGCCAAGATTCATATGGCTGCCATTAAGGTTGGGTGAAAAGGTATGTATAAGCTTGATTATGGAGAAATCTCCAACTTCTTCATCATTCATCGTGAGAGGAATCCTAATCGGCAGGTGGATGCCATCATAAACAATTTTTGTTTCAAAGAAATGAGTATCTTTACTGAGGGCGGGTATCTTTTCGCGAACATGTCCTGAAGCTAAATCAATATAAGTGCCTCGTCGCAGTCGATTTTCTTCTGCGTTATTGCCATTTTCTATGTTAGCACTCTGACTAGCAACGTTGCTATCTGTTAAGGTGTTGTTGGAAGTTGAAATTGGTATAGTACCGTTGTTACTATCATTGGGCCTATCAGCCAGAAAAAGTTCTTCAAACATCGTCCTGTTATCAGTTGCTCTTAAAATCTGTCGCTCATGCCAGGTCAATAAGGGCATTCTACTCAAATCCATAGAATTGACGGCTTTATAAAGTGATTCTAATATCTCTATAGTGGGATTTTCAAAGTATTTCTCCATGGCTAATAATAATACAGGCTTTAAATTTGAGGTTAATTGATTTTGCTTTGACTTTCATATATAACATTCTCTTTCTACCTTATAAATGTGAAGGTATTGATGCCTTGTACAGATTGCCAATGCCTTTACTCTTGCACCTCTGTAAAAGTGTTAAGTCATGTTAGAAGGTAACACTGTATATATGATTTAATTCCTTTGGGCTTTACCTTCTGGCTGTAGAATCATGCTTTGTTCGAACGAGATTTAAAACATACAGAAGCGGTTTATCTATCATGTTGTTTGTTTCCGTGAGATTCTGCTGTGGCTGGCATTCCTCAGCAGCTGCTTCTTTCAATTCAGGTGTCAACTGATTCAAACAAAATATTGTCCAATCTTCAGCTCTTAAATGAGCGCCATCGGGTAACATGAGTTCGGACAATATACTATATACCAGGTTAGAAAAACATAGTTAGAGACCTCATTGCTCGAGCTTCTTCATCGCTTTACGTTCAGTTTAATACTACTCTACTGTTCGTCAGTGCCTGTCTTTTTGGGGTACTGATGCTTTAAATTAGCACCTTTATCTATGTCAAATTCTGCCAGCAGAATGTATTCAACATGACGTGCATCATCATCTGTCCCAATGGTCATTTTTGCAAAAGGAAAAGGAAATTGGGGAGAATGAAGGAAGAACAGGTAACGATGTATGTTGTTATAGATATAGAAGATGTTAACGGCTCCTCTTTCGCTTAGTTCTTATTTTTTGGTTTTTCTGTTACTGGTGGTTATGATATCAATGTTGAGGGCGTTTAATAGAACGAATGCAGAACTGTCTCAGTTGGACAAAAGCATACAGATGATTGCCCTGAATTCGATTACCTTTACTTAATTAGGTAACCCTTGGGTTTTCGAGCCTTTTTCAATTTTAGACAAGATTTTATTTTACTTTGACGATTTTCGTTTTTTGATTTTTGAATGATTTCTAATTGAATTCGAACGACTTCTTTGAATACAGTGGGTGTCACTCCCAATGTTTGCTTTTCAACGAACGCAAATTCACTTTGGCTTTCCACTCTAACTTCCATTCATAGAACCTCAGCGGTCATTTTGTTACCAGCTTAATTTTTGCATGTAACATTAACCAAAGTTCGCTTTTCTTGCCATCGAAAAAGACATCCAAGTTTTGATGTCCAAAGTCGGCTATCTTAAGCGATTAAACATGCAAAATATAGGTTCATCAACAATATATTATCAAATATAATATTGAACAAAGTGAATTAGACTATGTTTCTCCACAAATGATTGTCAAGCACAGGATGATATTGATTTTATTTTTTGTCGTTACTTGAAAATCTGAAAAATGAAAAGAAATGAAGGTCTGTCTCAAATTTTTTAAATATCTGCACTTGGAGTTTGCCCAATTAAAACACCGTCGGGTCTGCGTGTCAAAAATGCATGTAAAGATGATTTTAGAGTCTTTCAAAGACGCGTGGAAGGATTTTTGGCAAAGAAATGTATACGTGTTATTTTGAAAGTTGCCCATTATTACAATATTCAGTCAGTAAAAATGAAACTGGCCAACCGCTTTGGGGAGTTATGTTAAATCCAAGTCTTCTGGCCGATAATCTATGAATAAAGTCCTCGGTGGCATTAGTGGATACGTCACCTTTATTCGATGTCCGTTTTGCTTCAGCACTTTTTATATCTAGGATGAATTTTCTTTTTTATTCCATACTTTCTAATTTTAAGAAAAGTTTTCGCATAAAATGAGCGTTACCCTCCAAAGTCAAGATTTAGAAGAATTTAAGGTAGATAGAGATGTTGCCGAACGTTCTGTCCTAATTAAAAATATGTTAGAAGGTAAGAGAAAATCTTTGGGAAGAAAAGAGAAAGAGCCAGCCCTCCTTTGCGTAATTTCGAGGCTCGACTTCTTTTGTCAGTTTTCAGAATATTAGCAAAGTCTTAGAGCAATTAGGATTCCAAAAATTGATTGAATATGGCATCTTTGTTTTGTAGATATTGGGGATTCCGACTCTCCTATTCCACTTCCCAACGTTACAGGCAAAGTTTTGAAGAAAGTATGTTTTATTAGCAGAGAGGAAAAAAAGACTACACAAAGCCCTCACTAATCCATTATTCAACCGCTTTGTCACCCTGCGAACAGGTGATTGAATGGTGTACTCATCACCGTGATGATCCTATTACCACTGATGAGCAGGAGCGCCGTAATACTGATATCGATGAGTGGGACCAAAAGTACATGGAAGTTGATCAAGAGACCTTATTCGACATCATCTTGGTAAGTTAATCTTATGGCTAATAAAAGATGAATGACATATGACACTTTTTTCAGTCGCATTGAGCTTACTGTTACTTCAATGATATATCTAGGCTGCTAACTATCTTGATATCAAGCCTCTTCTTGACGTTGGATGTAAAACTGTTGCTAATATGATTAAGGGTAAGACTGCTGAGGAGATTAGACGTACCTTCAACATTACCAATGACTTTACACCAGAAGAAGAAGCTCAAATTAAGAAAGAAAATGTGAGTAGAAAGATAAACATAATAAGAACGAATTGAATCTGACACGTATTTTTTTATAATACAGGAATGGGCAGAAGATCGTTAAGGAAATCGAACAGTTTTTAATGATATATCACTTCTATCTCAAATAACGCTTAATTGACTCGCAAACATTCGCTCTCTCATCATCTTTTCCATCAAATTTAATTTGTTTTTCTCATCTCCCAATTTGTCATAAAATTGCACTTGTATAGTCTTCGAGAAGCCCACAAATTTCAATTCATTTGTTTAATTACAAAGTACTTTCTTTTGCACGGGATAACCATTTTTTGAATTTTTCATCCTCTTCTCGTTGGGCTTTAGAGGGTGGATACTTTGAGGCACTCGGTAAAGGATTAGCATCACTATCGTACCCATCATAGTCATCGTTGTCTTCCGCCGCAAGTTCGTCTTCTTCAGCTTCTTCCCATTTGTCGTCATCGCCTTATCATTAAAACAATAACGTATTAATGAATCAAATTGTGTAAATTACAGAGATTTATTTTATGTTGCGTTACCTTCTTTGTTTTCTGACATCTTCATATCTTTCATTAACTTGTTCAATTGTTTTTCACGATTTTTCTCTTCTTTGGCCATTTTTTCCCTGATCATTCTTTCAATTTCAGGCTTATAGTCAGTTTCATATTCCTCCGTAGCCTCTTTCACAGCTTCAAAAAATTCATCAATGCCTGCACCTGTCACTGCAGAGACACCTACAACCTTCAAATGGTTGTAAAATTCGTCTAGAACCAGACTCATAGATGACATGAGACTATTCATATAATTAGAATCTTCCTGTTGCTGTTGGGTGTTAAGGGCAAGTTGGAATTTCTCGAAATCAGTCATCCAATCTACAGCAAATTCATGTGATACCACATCGGTTTTGTTGAAAACAACAATGAAGGGTAGTTTGGTTTTATAAAGTATACTACAAGCGTATAGCATATTACTCATAAAAGTGGCAGGTGCAGTCGTACGTGGTGTGTCGATAATATAAGCTATCATAGTAGGGTAAGAAGCGGCGAGTGTATCAGTAATAATAGCACCCGAAGCTGACCATGTGAAAATTTCAATTTGTCCAGGTGTATCAACTAAAACATTGCTGTTTTATTGCAGTTATTATAGCTGTTAGTTACTATAGTTTTGACTTGAAGAAGCAATGTCTGTAATACGCATACCTCACTGCATTGGATCGTTTAGCAACTAGGTTTAGTACTTGATCAAATTTGGTGGTGAACAAGTTCAAACTTGTCAAAATGCCACCGTTCGGTCCTAGATTATACCTATTGCAGTTAACAGAAGTATATCAGTTTATCCATTCCAAAAAGGGCTGTTCAAGTAGACATTCAACTGTTGTGAATAATTGACAATTACTGTTTCATAACCTCTTTATAGTTAACTGTATCTCGAATGTCAATATTTGCTGTGAAAGGAAGGGATGTGACGGCAGGATCAAGGTTCAAAACATAGGGCGGTGTCTTCTTTTGATGTAAATAAGCATTGATTCTCTAATTAGGAAAGGCATAAATCGAAGACATCAGTAAAAGAGATCTAACTAAATCTTTGAACCAGATCTAAAGTTATTTGCTCTACCTGCATAAATGTTGTTTTACCTGAGCCAGCCATGCCAATGCATAGGATAACAGGTGGTTTCTTTTCGCCGATGGAAGAGCTTTGGTTTTCTTTATCAATGTTAGCCATATTCTCTGTTAAAAACTTAGTGAAATAAGTTGTCAAATTGTATAACGTTGGCTTTTTGCTTTTGTTCAAAAAGACAGAAATTTGTAAGCATTAAGTCACGACAAATCTAGCTGTAGCGGAGAATGACCAGAAGGCAATGCTTATTGAAGATCCTTGAAATCCACGAAAGCGAGTAATGTTTAAACTCAAATATTGAAATGAACCGCTTGTTTGCAATATTCACGAATTCATAGAATATGAAAAAGAGTTCAACAATTATCCTCGAAGTTATTTGATAATTAATGCATGATCAATATGAAGGTTTCCTAGCATTTTCTTCGGTGTGGCCGCTCGACTGATTATAAGAATATAATCAAAACATAACATTTATAAGAGCCATACAGCTAGCAATTCACAACTATAGTTTGATCTTATTTTCTCTTGTGTTTCAATTAGCATTTGACGCTAAGGACACTAGAAGCAAATGACATTCATTATAAAGGATATGTGACAGCGTAAATTACAATGAGTCGAAGTAAGAAATAAATAACATTCAACAAAGGCAGGAAAATCAAAGACTTGCGGTGCAAAACAAAACTTTTGATCTCAGATATGAGTACTGCTCCTACCTTCTTTCCCGTTTAGTAAATGGTATGCTCAACTGCTTACATAATTTGAATTTCTGGTAGGCGTTGAGAGAATGCTGTCGGTTTCGTGATTCAGTAACCTATCCCAAAGCCCCCTCAGCAGATCTATTCTGGGAGAAATTAGTTTGAATGCTTGTAAAATATTTGCTTAGATGATAAATGGACAACTGTAGTTAAGTCAATGATTATGAACTTGGTGGCTTTCAGATGAAGTAGAAAGATTATTTACTGTTGTAAGGTCTAAGTGAATTATAATGTTTTAAAGACGCGTATGCTAGTCACTAATTTCAGGTTCAGATGCTTCATCTGTAATTATTAATACTTCAAGCCGCTATCTTGTTAATATTGTACATACCTGTATCAGATGCAATTCAGATAAGACCGTTGCAAAATGTATTCTGTACATGGTTGTACATGCTCGAGTATTGCAGTTGTTGTCTCACCCAAACACGTCACTGAAACTACATTTGCCCAGTGTGAATAGAAAGGATCGTCTGAGCCTTTAGCAAGTGTTACAATAGTAATGTAGTCATTCATGGCTTTATCTCGATTCTGAAAGGAATAGTTCTGCAACGAAAAACCTAAGTGGTCCATTGTTCTCTTTGCAATTATTCTCCAGCCATTTAGCGGCATTCCTACAACTTACATTGACTCACATTGTAATTATTAACCCTTATTTTTTCAAAACGGACAAAATTTACCAGCCGCACTGTACAAGTCAGCTGCATACATTCACCTGCCATAATTTAGCACGTTTGTGCACAAGATGCCTTTCCTTTGTAGAATTTATCCAGTTATCCGTAAATATGTGCAACCTTAGAGTGCAATTTTAAAGCCAATATTGTTCAATATTAAGATCACTTCATTATGTACATACTCGCAAATGAAATCAAAATTGAAAAACGCTCTTAACCTTTTTATGAAATTGAAACATTGGGCGATTTCAGATATGAAGCTTTTATTATTTCTTACTATTTTAAAAAACAAAAAAAGAAACTCCTTTGTTCTTTTCTCTTTTCTTCTTCCTGCTAGTTCATTTTAGGTTGGCTTTTTCTTTTTTTTAAAATATTTTGCTCGCCTGTACTCTTCCTCTACAGCCTTCCAATTGATCTACAATCTTTAACAGATGGCCTTCAAGGTAAAACCAATCATCAAAATGAATTTTGCATGGAGCCGCTGGAATTCAAAAACATGGCTTTATTAGTTTGAATTGGAGCAATGGCAAAAAGCCTGTGATGCATTTGATAGTAACAACTATGACGAAGCATTAAAGACTTTCATTGTAAGTTTCAAAAGCAATAATTTAATAAGAATGAGACCTTTCTTATGAACTATTTTTTCTAGAAAAGAGCATAGCCGATAACGCAAAGATGCATTTTAACATTGGATCTATTTTCACTGTTGTGAACGATCATAAACGGGCTGTAAGTGACGAGCACATGTGCTGATATTGATAAGGCAGTCTATATAGCAAAAGTAAATATAACAATTAAAAAAAAACTATTCTACTATTAGATCACAGCGTTTAATCGCGCTATTGCAAAAGACCCTTATTTTGCGGTTGCTTACTTTCAAAGGGGTGTCTCTTTATTCTTACTGGGTAATTTAGAAGCAGCCAAGTTTGATTTTGACAGCGCCTACCAGCGATTACGAGGCAATACTTTGATCAATTACCAGCAACTAGGTTTACCTTTCCGTCTTTATGCTTGTGAAGTTCTGTTCAACCGAGGCATTTGTCAGCTTTATTTAAATAAAATAGATGCTGGCCTTACTGATCTTTATCATGCTCAAAAATCAAAAGAAACCGAAGAGCACGATATTATTGATCAAGCAGCCAGAGCAAGGGGGAAAGGCTACTCAGTTTACTCAGTGCCTCCAGGACTATTGTTCCGTCCTTCTGATATAAGATTACGTCAATTGAAGGGCATCGACATGTTTCATGACAAGTTATCCTACCCTTATACAGTATCTAAAAGAAAGAATTCGATTTTTGTATATAATATGCATTCTGTGCCACCCTCTACTGAAATTTCACAACCTCCAACGACGCCAACAACAACCACAACTATAACAGACATGCTACATAATGTGGACACAAGACGCAGTCCTGTGACTTCTTTCTCATCCGCTTCGTCATCCTCGTCAATCAATACCTTCCTTCATTCGCCTGTATCGCCTATTCTTCAGCGTGAAGATTCCATTAACCGAAATAGCAGTAATTCTACTGCTTCTGCTTCTAGTCATACGAGCACGAACAAGAAAGACTTTATAACAAAGACCAATACCAATCAAAAGAAGAATGACTTAACCATTACTACTAGGCATACTTTCCTCAACGACCTTAATAACAATAATAATACCAGCCACGAACCTATTCCCACGCTAACGCCTACAACACCTACTATAGTCAATAGCGGTAACAGTAATAGACCTGTTGATGATATTGTCACAACACCTGGTACTGCTGCATCATCTGTTCATTCTTCCTCAGCCACACAATTTTCAACCACCAACTTGGCTGCTGTGAGTCCAAGTTCATCTCAGACTTCGCTTGTCAGCAATAATCTCATCAATGGAAAATTAAAAATTAAATGTCATTTTACAGATACGCGCATAATTTTATCTTCATTAGATATCCGATATGAAGAATTGGTTTCAAAAGTAGCAGAGAAATTCCAGATTGATCCAAAATCAATCCAGCTTGCTTATAAAGATGATGAAGAAGAGAAAGTGCTGATGATTGATGACGATGACCTTGATATGGCAAGACAGATCAACAGAGCCAGGCAACAGCAGTCTTTTTCTGCGGTCGAAAAATTAGAAATTTGGATTCTGTAATAAAAATACTCAATACCAGGTTCACATTTAAGCTTGTGTTTGCGATGGGCCACTCGCTTGCTCGCCGTCTAATAAAATTCATGCCTTTTTAACAATTCAGAATACACATATCAATCTGAAGAAGTCCTTCTTACTACAACGTTACCCTTATATCCTAGAGGCTTCAATATTGGCAATTGAGGACTTTGTTTCAGAAAATGATTTTGATATGCAAAGGAAAGTCTTTAATACTGATGAAATAACTGTATTATTTATCTAAGAACTTGGTCTGTTGTTGCAGACAATGGCTAACAGTGTAAGGGTTTTGAAAAAAATAAAAAAAATTTTGTAATGTATCGTTAATATTGCGCAAGACCATGGCAAATGGTTATTGTAATCCACAATCAATGGTTTCAACATACGCCTCGAAAGTCTTAGTCTGTGAATGAAGAGTCTCTCGAATCCTTTCTAATCGTGATTCGGGCCTCGTAGGAGCCTATCTTGTGATTTTATCTATACGTTGCCATTTCAACAGGTCATGCATCATCGTTTAAGCGAATTAATTGAGACGCGTAGTACTAAGTGAAGGATCCTTGACTTCTTTCCGTTTTCCCGTTTCTCCCTCCTTCCCTTGCTTCGTTGGTCATGCTAGTAGCCTAGCATTGTAATAAGCGCCGTCAAACAGTCAAAAATTGATCTCAAGCAAACTTTTAACGTTTTTCATCGTAGAAAGTGTGTCTCTATAGAAAAGTTTCGCAACTATCTCCAAGTATTAGGCAGCATCTGCTATTTTATTCTTTTATTTTAACTGTCTTCGTTATAATCCTTGAATCTAATCCATAACATGTGAGTGCCACCGTAGAACCATCGTTGGGTGCAATTAGGCTGAGTTGAGTATTTGAGCTTATTTCAATTCTCATTCATTTCGTAACTCCATTTGTGGATCCTAGCATGTTATAGCATCACTGAAGGACAAAAGGCCGTTTAATTCTAAGAGGGGTTATTAGAACAGTAAGGAGAACGACAAAAGAGTCAAACAGTATGCCTCACATCATTGACTTATAGCCAGTTCTTCGTTTTCTTTTTATGAATTTACCATCAGTTGGACGTCCTTTCCATTTAATCACTCTTTAACTCTGGCAATTTTTCTATTCAGTTACATTCCCCAACTTTTATACTTTAATTAATTGATGTCAGAAATAAGCATGCCGCTTCGTGAAGCCAAGCCTTTACGGCACAGAAAGTAGTAGCGTCGCTAATAGGTTGCTGTGCATTGTACGTGGTTTACTCGTAGCGTAATAAACATGTACGGTAACTGATGTGAGCCTCCCTGTTTATTAAAAGCGAACAAGTTATCGACTCTACCTACTGCACCCTTTAATTAGCCATTCATTTTCACATGCGACAAACGAAAAGGAATGCTTGAAATAGATGATTATAGATTGAAGGTTTCCAAATTGAAAAGAAAAAAAGAATCAATCATAAAATTTGGAAAAATGCAAGCCAAATAGATGCTTGTCTTGATACGAAGTTTTTTGAATGCTGCCTCGGGAGCTTTGCCAGAATCATAATTGGTATAGATAAAAACAGCTATAGCACCACGTACTTGATAATAATGATGGGAAATCAATGCAAGAAAGATGTTTTGAAGAAGTGTTGTAATGGAAGCGAACGAGAACTCATTCTCCAAACGTGTAATTAGAATGACAGGTCTTTACAAATAATTTATCATGCACAACTATTTGAAAGCAGCACTATGATGAACGATACGTATTCTCCAATACGACTGTCACTGTTTGACATGAAGTTTTGTCAGGACCAACACGGACGACGTTCACTATGAAGCTTTTCACATTCAATGATGTGTGACAGCAATTCCCATCCAGTTGTATATCTATTGCCCGCACCACACACTCAAAAGATATGGTAATTTACCTGCACCTGCCCTTGTCTTTGTTGGCAATCTATCTGAATCTTTATATTGGAGAATTTTCAAACACGCTTCAAGTATTATTTTTATTGTCAAAGTTCGAAATTAAGATAGCCGCATGACCAGTTGTTAGCCCCTACTAAAACGCTGATAATGGCTTCTCCACAGAAAATTGTAGTAGACTCTCCGCATAATTCAAACTGCCAATCCCAGGGAAGAAAAATAACTTACCAACCATTTAAGGAAACCTGCACCTCTCCAACTCCACCTTTGATAACACACACACCGACATGCTAAATAGAGAAACGCATAATTGTCATCCGTGCAACATCGATTTGTCAAATCACAGATTTCTCACGTAAAATCCGTTTTTAGTAATGGATCGGACGTTCATTATCAAAGCAAAGTGCTATCAAAAAAAACTTGCTACCACATTGCAGTTTAAGATGAATGCTATATAATTTCATCTGTAATAAAATAAAAAAGATCAAAAAAGAGAAAGGCCTTGAAATGGATTCAAAAAAGGGACTTGCAACCATTATCTCGTTACCTCACGTAATCCAAGTGAGGATCCTCAAAGTACGGACCATGGAATAGAAAAGACTACAAAGCCATTGACAAATGAACGACCAACGCAGTATTTTGATATGGAAGACCGACATTAATTCTTTTTATGCTACCTAAACGCACCAGGGAAATGTGACTAAAATTTCATTTGTTTGTGTGAAAAGTTAAAATCAATGTACCTATCGTATAAAAAGAGATGATGAAAGACTGTATTTTGTATTCTTTTTTTCTCCCTTTTCTTCTTTTCTGTAATAGCTTATCTTACTTTCATTTTATTGTTACAATGGTCCAAGCAGATATCCAACCTATTCGTTTAACAAACGGAAAGACTGTCAAGGGTAAGTGTTTAATTTGCTCAGATGCCAACCAGTGAATACGCATACTGTATTATACAAGGGAGCAACTTGACTAATGACGATTGTTCCTTCATAACTGGCAGTCCATACCCAACTTTTTATCAACAACGAATTCGTGCCTGGTCACGGTCCATTAATCGAAACAATCAATCCCGCCAATGAAGAGGTTATTTGTAAAGTGCACTCAGCTGACGAAGCGGACGTTCATGCGGCTGTCGAGGCTGCCTACAACTGTTACTACACCACTTGGAGCAAAGTCGCACCTGCTGAACGTGGTCGTCTTCTTAACCGTTTAGCTGATTTGATGGAGCGTGATAAGGATGAGATTGCTACTTTAGATGCTGTGGATAACGGCAAATCTTTTGTTGTCGCTCGTGATGTTGATGTAACAGATTCCATTGCTTGTTATCGTTACTTTGCCGGTTGGGCCGACAAGATTCATGGTAAGACCATTGATACCACAAGTGACAAATGGTGTTATACCCGTCATGAGGCTTTGGGTGTTGTGGGTGCTGTCATCCCTTGGAATTATCCTACTATGATGGCTGCTTGGAAATTTGCTCCTGCATTAGCGGCTGGCAACACAAGTAAGTACAAAAACATGAGGCACTGGAGGTTAGGAAAAAGGGGATAGGTTGACTCAATTCTACCACTACGAACACAGTTGTTATGAAGTCCTCTGAAGTTACTCCTTTGGCGACCCTTAAATTTGGTGAATTGGTTAAGGAAGCTGGCTTCCCTGCTGTAATATTGATCTTTTTGAACTGATATTCCTTCAAGCACAAAATAATAATACTATTTTTTTTCTTATTATTAGGGTGTCGTCAATGTTATCACTGGCTATGGTCATACTACGGGTACTGCTTTGAGTTCTCACCCCAAGGTTAGCAAGATGGCCTTCACCGGTTCTACTTTGACCGGTCGTAGAATTATGGAATCAAGCGCCGGTAGCAATCTTAAAAAACTTCAACTTGAACTCGGTGGTAAATCTGCCCAAATTGTCTTGGCCGATGCTGATCTCGAAAATGCTGCTTATTGGGCCTGTGGCGGTATCTTCAATAATCACGGTCAATCTTGTAATGCTGGCTCTCGTATCTTTGTTCAAGAATCCGTTTACGATAAATTCATTGAACTTTTCATTGAAGAGACCAAGAAAATCAAGATTGGTGATCCCTTCGATGACGATACTTTCCAAGGCCCTCAAGTGAATAAGAGCCAATTTGAAAAGATCTTAAACTACATAGACATTGGTAAGAAAGAAGGCGCCAAATGTGCTTATGGCGGTAAGCGCTGGGGTAATAAGGGATACTATATCGAACCTACTGTCTTTGTGGACTGCCATAATCAAATGCGCATTATGCGTGAAGAAATCTTTGGTCCTGTGGTTGCTATTGGTAAATTCAAGACAGTGGAGGAAGCTATTGCCTTGGCCAATGATTCTGACTATGGTTTAGCTGGTGGTGTCTATACTAAGGATTTGGATGCTGCTATTCGCGTTACCAATGAGGTAAAGGCCGGTACCATGTGGGTTAACTGTTATGATGTCTTTGATCAATCAACTCCATTTGGTGGCTATAAACAATCTGGTTTTGGTAAGGAACTTGGTAAATACGCCCTTCAAGAATATACTCAAGTCAAGGTAGTTAAGATTCAACTCCAATCCAAACTTTAAAGCAAAAGAATCACTGTATATTGCATATGTAAAGAAATCTTAAATGACATACCGCATACCAAGGCCTACCCTATCTATTTAAGTCACATATCTATTTTTCTTTTTTTTTTTTGTACAAAGAATATGAATACAACCTGTTAAACATCTGAATTTGTTCGGCTTTTGTTCTATAAATCTCTACTCTCTACTATAACTATAGATATGTTACGTCCAACATGCACCTTGTTTCTGAAAATGATACCATTTTCTGCTGCTTCTCGTCACACAGACGTTATGAGGGTTGGTATTCAAATGCATATATGAAAGCCATTTATTAAATGAATAGTCGTAGTCTATAACGTCTCCAGTGGTGCTCTAAGTGGGCAAATTGGGTGTATGTGGGTCAAAAAGAAATTGTTCACTTGAACAGTAAACTTGTACCTGGTCTCATTCTTAAAGACGCTTATAAATGGATGTTTCTTTGTGATGGAGCGACAAAAATATGTTTACTTCAACTTTTGCAGAATTTAGCCTCGGCTGCCTGGAATTTATATACTGCTCGCTTTTATACTTTGTCAGGGTAAAAAGAAAAAAGAAACTATGTACATGAGAAGAAAACAATGATACTAAAAGTAAAGTGTGACGAAAAACAGTATATGGTGTAAGGCAGAGGATGGTTCAAAGAGTATAAATAAGTAATCTCTCTTCAATGTGTCCTTGATGCGGGAGCTATTGCCGAGCGTGTGTGGATATCATTTTCATTGGTAGTATCTCGTTGACGCTTTCGTTGTTGATTTATTGTTGAAAATACCTGCTGCTGTACATCGTACTGTTCTTGTGGTTGCTGCGGTGTTCCGTTAGAGAGAACATCGTGGAATGATGTCCATAGATGAGTAGGTCCTTCAAATTGAAAACCAATGCCGTTGATCGTTTCAAGATTTCGTTGTAAACTATTCAGATTGGTATGAAGCTGATCTAAGGCATAGATGGCTTTGTCTAGTAAAGCTGCCTTTTCTTCCTCGAAGGGCGTTCTTGTTTCCATGTAGCTTTTAGCTAAAATAGTCAAGGATTTGGGAAATTCAAAAAGGCGAATAAATCTATTGCATAGGAACAAAGCTTTAAGTTTATTTTTTTCTTTCTGCACCCACTAAATTTGAAGAAAGATGGTGATAGTTACGTTGATGCAAAAAGTTGCTTGATTCAAGCACCCACTCAAATATTGTACCGCTTTGTTAATGGGGTTGGTCACAACCCTTCAGCACCTACTTCAATAGACGGAATAGCGTGCTAATACCGCTCGCTCATCGTCTTTTGCAGATCAGTGTTAAAACAGTACGTCATTGATTGGATTCGTCCATTCGAGCGAAGCTGTTACAAAGCCGGCATCTACTACTCGTTCAATTACGTGTTATAACAAAAAAAGTGGTGGTTTATGCTACCTTGACAGTCTGTTCATGAGCATGTTGAAATATGATACGTTCCTCGATGTTATCAATTGTACGACATCCAGTAATGCTGATGTCTGCGGTATTACGATGCCGACCTGCTAATGCTATTGATAAAATTGAGATATCCTTTCTACATGTCGAAAATAGGCTAATGAGGGATATAGGGCCTCTATTCTATAGTGTCATCAAATGTTCCATTTGTATTGTTCTCCAGGAACACAGTAACCTTTTCCTTCTGTCATGGGCGTACAATAAAGAATTTCGAACTGCGTCATCATTGTTCATGCGAAAATGACCAAAAAGAGGAAAAAGAAAGATAACAGGACAACGGAAGCACAGGGCGGGCAAAAATATTCCAGTTGTTGCTGACAGTGTGGAGAAGAACGTCAGTTACTCTAAACACCTTTTTTCCTTTTTTTTTCATTTCAGAGACTATCTTTTTCGCTTTTTACTTACAATTTAATACACTTACTCTTCCTCTTCCTCCCTACTCTTCTTTTATAACGTAACTGAAAATGGCTTTCAGACTTGTTTCTACACCCGCACTTCGCTCAACCTCAAGAATGATACTTGCTCAACAACCTATGGGTCTTGTGAAGATTCACTCTTGTAAGAGATGTCGAATCAGGGGATGAACTGTGAATGGCCAAAAAAGGGTTCGAGACTAATACTGTAACAATGTATATAGCTGTTTCAAATCATAGTGCTATTGCTACACCCAAACCTGATCGTCTTCACGGTTCCTACCATTGGGATATTGAAAGAGCTGCTTCAATTGCACTAGTTCCTTTGATTGGCGGACAATTGGTATATGGAGCATCACCAGTCCTTGATACCCTGTTAGGTGTTGTTTTACCTATCCATCTTCATATCGGTAAATGTTGAGCAATTTAGTAGTTTTAGACAACTGAACCTCCTCTCATACTGAATGTCATACTATTTCTCATAGGATGGGATGCTTGTATCACAGGTAAAAGAAATTCAGAAAATGCGGGGTAAAAATGAAAAGGAAAACTAAAGTCGGTTTGCCTGTTGTTGTAGATTACTTCAATAAGCGTAGGAGTGTTGTTTTGAATAAGATTATGACTGCCACATTATGGGCCAGTACAACTGGTGTACTAGTTGGATGCTATCAATTTAATACAAACGATATTGGTCTTACAGAATTCATTAGCAGATTATGGGCTTAAAACACTCGAATAACATTTTTTTTCTACATCATACATAAACACTACAAAGAACACAACTTTGTAAGCCTCTACTGCAAATACTGGAGTACTGTTATGAAACCGTTTTCTACTTTGTTCTCTTTCTTAAGATGGATGGCGTGATGGTAGACCCAGACTGAAGGTTTTTGGTGGTTGTTTGTTTCTTTTTTTTTTCTGTCTAGTAATAAACTTCATCATTCAAGAAAATATCATAGTTCCTTTATAAATAGTGAGCATGTTAATGCTAGTTTTTAGTCTTCATCCTCATATGAATCGATGATTTTCTCTGGTTTAGTATGTTATAGTGTGGTTTTTTCTTTTATGAGCGAGCTGTTTACGGCAGCCATGCTACACAGAGTCCTCAGCAAGCTGATCTTATTGGACAAACGAACAGTGACGGATATTTGGTATAGGAACAATCCCAAAGGAAACATGTGAAAATGTTGATAAAGTTATTCCATTGAAGCACAATAGTAAACTGCAGCTTATAAAGCTTGTATATACTACTAATAAGCCAAACGAAGCCCATGCAACTAGATGGAAACGATATGCATGAAACCCTACATATCTCGATAAAAAAAATTCTCAAAACTGCTGATTTGAGTCATGTTAACTTCCGTGTCAGTCAGTGCTTAAGTGAGTGATTTTATCAGAACTTTTCTACCTTCTTCAACACTTGCAAAAAAGAGCTTCTTTTCACTTTTGAAAAAAGGAATATAACGTAGCAGTACATCACAACACAACATTGTCTTTGTAAGCTCCTTCCTTTGAATAACAAAAATTCCCAATATCCTTCCAATACCCAAAATGTGTTGTCGTCATCAGTTTTCATTTTGAATTTATCCAATAGAAACTCTCCAAATAATTTATAATCCAATTGCAGCGAATCATCAAAAGAAACATTCAAATAAAATCTAGTTGTACGGCAATTTTGGAACCCATTGCTCATTTTTACGGAAAAAAAAAAGAAAAAAAAGCCAAAAAGCAAATAGCAACAATAATCCTCTTGGCTATACTCATTTTTCTTTTGCAAAAAGAAGTAGCTTTTTATAATTGAAAATTCTTTTTATTCCTGTATATCAAAAGTAGAAGAGTCACTTTTTTAAGACATCTTCTTTTTTTTGCTCATCTCAACTTTTTTTATTTGCTCATTTCTCTTCATCTTTACAAGCAAAGAGAATTTTTTTTTGTTTTTTTTTTCGTTCTTTATTTTCTTGGCTTTAGTGTTTATTCCAGGGAGTCAAGAAAAAAAAATTTTTTTTTCCCTTCCTTAATTTCCATTTTTTCCACTCAGCACCCTCCTCGCGCGCAGCAAGAAAAAAAAATTTTCTCTCAAAACCACAAAAAGTCAACGTAAAAAAAGTTTCGTGTGCATTTGCTCATGCCTGTTCAGATGGTTTCAAGATTTAGAGTCAAAAAGCTTTCACCAAAACACCCGCTTCCTGTCTATAAGGAGAGCCAATTGCCAGACCTTATAGACCCAGCAAGTATACAGAGGGCAGCGCCTCAGATAGAAACTGGCGTTGAAAAGGAAGAGGAAGAAGAGGTATGTCATATATACTTATGTAACCAAATTGGGCAAAAATTAGGGAGGTGCTCATTATTGTGTGTGTGCAAAAATAATTTTTGATCCTCCCCCCTCCCCTTCCTCCCTAAATGCACACCCATTTTATTTTGCCCCCTTTTGGATCTGGCAAAATTTTTAACCTAACTATATTATGCATTTTGTGAATGTTTGTAGCATGACTTGCAAGCAGCTATTTCAGCCCACCAAGCAGCGGTTACAACAGGTGCCAAAATAGAAAGCTATATTCCAATTCCTGATGCATCCAATACAATTGATCCAAAAGACTATGAGTTACTGTATAAAAAGAAATATAAAGAACCTTCGACACTCATAAGGTTTTCGTCCACTGTTGAAGATTCCATTGGTTGTCCTTATTTTATGGATGAAATAGATGAACAATTCTTAAATAAATATAATTCTGAACATACAACTTTATCCGAAGATGATTTTGAAAAAATCATGTATGAATTTGAATCTGTCGTTAAAGAAAAATTGCCTCATCTACATTTGGTAAGTGAACTTTTTGTAACCATCGTCAGTAGAAAAAGGTAGCTTACCCCCCCCCCCTTTTCCTTCTTTTAATTCAATAGGATCCGGACCATATTCCAGACTTTGACGGGTTTTTGGAGGATTTGTTGCCTGAATCTTCGTTCTTGCATTCAAGAGCCAAAGTCCTTATCAACCCCATCTATCAACACTGGAAACATCGTAAAGGAGAACGCAAAGGTCTCTCCATTATACCCGATCTCAAATTTGAAGAAACCTCAAAGAATGAAATCGATCCTTACACTTGTTTCCGTCGCCGCGAAACCAAACCATTACGTAAAACAAGACGTACAGATGCCCAGTCTCTGCAAAGATTACGTACTCTACGTTCTGAAATGGAAGTAGCACGAAACCTGTTAGAAATGGTCCTTCGCCGCGAAAAGATCCGCAAAGAGAGCATGGTTCTGGAACATAGCGTATTTGAAAAGAAATGCCAGTTAAGAGAATACCAGAAGATTTTGGGCATCCGAGAGGATGAAGACTTGATTCTAGCGCCGTCCGCCTCTTTATCTATAGCAGCTACACAAGCTTCGGCAAGGAAGAAACAGAAGGGATCAAGTGGTGCTACTATCAAGATTCCTCTGAATAGATTAAGAAGAGATAACCGTTTGGGTATTGCTGAAAAGTCACCTGCTCAACTAGCTATTGAAGCTGAGCTGGCAAAGAAGAAACGACTTGACGCTCCCTATGAAGATTTGACAGAGGTAAGAAAATTAGGCATGTGCCAAAGTTAACATACGGTTTCATCAGTTTACTAATCATGTATCATTCATCTAGTGTCCCTACCAACCATTCCCGATGAGACTACCTTCACAGTTTTTTCAACGTTCTTCCAACGGCATTCGGTATCGAAAACGTGTTGGTCGAGGTGGCCGTATATTCATCGACAGGAAAGGCTATTCAACACATACTTCTTCCAATCCTGCCACATCTGGTAAGACGAAACCTGGCGTATCACTTAGTCGTTATCAAACCGGTACAGATCATCACCACAACAGATATGCGTTTGATTCTGATTCTGATGAAGAAGAGTCAGATAGAGAGGTTGAGGAAATGCAAGACAGGTAAAGTGGCTGTCATCAATTGAAAAAAAAAAAGGAAAAGTGGGGGAGAAAGAAAGGGTTGGAATTCTTTTACTGACCGGGCATTTTATTATACAATTTCCAATTTTTCTTTTCGCTGCTTGTGGGTTACAGTTACTTGAAGCACAGGGCACAATTACTATCCGAAACTGAGCTCCGAAGCCTTTTTACAATACCTTTCATAACACCTTTGAACATGATCAATTTACAAACTACCCGTTCATTGACAAACAATAACTCAACAACACCTTCATCAAGTACATCTCTCATAAACAATAATGCTCGTCCTAACAGTAACAACAGCCCTCATCCTTCCACATCTACTCCCTCCAACACAACTTATCCTCTTTTGAACGCAACGAACAACAATACAGCATTTACAATGGCCTCATCTTCACAACGCTTATCGATCGCTACAGGTGCAGTCAATATTGATAAAAGTACCAACAAATCGCCTATTGCTTCGCCACACATGATCAAGAAACAAATCAGCCGTTCTCGTATGACACCACAACAAGCGGCTGTCGCTATGGCCAATGATATGATTGCAGCCAATATTAACGCTGCCGTTTCAGCTGCTGCATCTCAACCTTCTGCATCTTCATCACCCGTCTCACCCAATACGAATCGAAATCCCATGGCCCTCGTTGCCGCTGCTGCCGTTGCTCATAAGCAGCAGCAGCAGCAACAGCAAACCACTTCAGTGAATGGTGGGGTGTAAGCTTTGACCTTTTTCTTTCACAAAATACATATTAGCATAACCATCCGAAAAAAATCAGTCCCCGTATCACACATTCGCTTTCCCTTCCCTCCTCCCCCCTCCTAACATACATTCATCTCTCCGACTTCCTTCTATTTGCTTTTGTACAGAAAATTGAACAAAAAACCATTATGTACATTTCTTTTTCACGCCAATACTACCTCCATTATACTTATTGATATTGTGCCCTCTTTCCTTATTTAAATCTCTACATATTTACTATACTATACTTATTACTACTATATTTCCTAATAATGGTTTCAAATTATAGATTTGAATAAATCCACAACTACAAATGGCTTTGCTTTATTTTACATCATGTATTTATCAATAATTAAGTTCAAAGTCTCTGCCCATTCACGTTTTGTTTTCCTTTTCGCAACCTCGTACGTCCTTGATTGTTTGGATTTCCGCAGAATACTTTGTGTGATTTGTTCAACAAATACTGGTCCCTCTAAATGATAACCCAACTCGGGTGTACTGGTCGAGATCGACACGAGATAAAGGATGAAAATCCAGGCTTCGATGAAGTAATCTTTCTGTGCAGTTTTTGCACTTTGCTGTTCAGCATTGGGCGGGTGCTGTTGTGGCAGAGTTATAAACGATTTTTTCAATCCATAGGAATCATCACCAACGGCTATAAGGATGTCCATCAGTATCTGTGTTACTTGAATAACTGACCATTCCGCGGGACGATGTACACCTAATTGTTGAAGTCGGCATGTCCAATCCAATATATACAGCATCAATTTGATGATAGGACGAAGCCAAACGAGACTGGAGTGATCATGGTTCTCTTGGCCATTTTCCTCTACCGCGACTGATGAATGAGAATTACGCTGTAACTCCTTTAGTTTTGGTTGTTCTTTATCAACAAGGTGCTGTATTTGCCATGCTAAGCCGCGAATATGTACCATAAAGATGTGGGCTAATTCTTTACGAGCGTCAAAAGATGAATGATGCGGAATCACTAGAGATAAACAAATGGATACAAATCGGTAGAAGTGATCGTACTCATTTTCCATCCGTATGAGTGGACTTTGCTCTGTTATTATTGTACCAGCATCGATCTCCATATCATTTTGATCAGTATAAATTGGCGATCGAAATAGCTGAGTTACACCGTTGGATACTTGAAAAAAGAGACCATCAATCAATTTTTGTTCTTGTGGTATAATGTTGACCCACATCACCTGCTGGTTGAATAGATGAAAGGTACCGGTATATGCAGATTTATACTTTTTAAAAAACGCAGCGGTGGACGTGGGATGTGTATGATGTCGTTGTATACTGGAAAATAAAGGTAAATGTATTCCTTCCGACAAGTAAACACAATTGTTATTTAATTTATATGGCAATTGAGACATGGCATTTTGGTTGAGATAAGTGTGAATCACACGTTTAGATACATTTTCTAACGTTTGCAACGAGAATAATTTTACCATTTCTAGTGGCTTCCAGTTATAGTTGTGGTGTTCATGCAGTGTACCGAGGTATATATCGTCTGTTGATGTCTTTTTTGGATATATAGGGGGTATAGTTGATGGAAGAGGGCGTTGTTGTAAGTTTCGTTTATTATAATAATCTACTCCAGCGGGTGCTTGACCGGATCGATCATATCTAACACATTGCGGTTTGTGAATATAAATATCATCCCGCGTTCTCCTTTTCGGTTTTTTTCTTTTTTTATGTTGGTGATTTGCTTGAGAAATACTGTTTCCTGCACTTATTGTTTTCTTTGTAGGTATGCCGCTGCTCACGTTTGTATTAACAGCAGTACGTACTGGTAAAATCGTGTTTTTAGAGCCACGTAAATTGACATTACCGTCTTTACCATTAATGCCTCTACTGATTCCTAGCCTACCATCATCCGATGTAGAGGCTATCCTTTCGGTTACCCTTGATGTAGATGCTGTTTCCTGTCTTTGAAGATCTCTATTAAAGGACGCATCTCTCTCTACACTTTCTGTTATAGCTTGTTGCCGTTCTGCCTCAAATTGTTGCAGATATTTTTCAAGCGTACTACGCTGTTCCGCTCTCTGCCGCCTAGGAGGCTGTTGGCCGTCAGGATGGTAGTATTCATTTATACGCAGAGTTATTGTTCGTGGTGGAAGGACAGTTTGTCTTCGTCTCTCAATTCTGTTAGCAGCAGCGGCGCTTGTTTGGGGATGGCCGTAATAGTTCATATCAAGGTCATTATCATCAATATAGGAATCAGGAACATCATCTAAACGTGTATTCGCCCCATCCTGCAATTGCTCATCTTCTTCGCTTTCGTCGTCTCTTTGAGAACCGAGGAAGGCAGCAAAATTCTCCATATTCCTTTCTTGACTTCCAATTATTTCTGATTGGTAAGTCTTAGGAGCAGTGCCTGTTCTCATTTTGGGACTAGAGTCGGTCGTTGACGAAGATGCTGTATTCGTAGTTGATATAGTTAATTGTTGCTTCCTGCCACTAAGAGCATTTTTATTCTGTCTTCGTTGGTTAGATTCCTGTTCAATATCATCTTTATAAAGTCTATAAAAGGATTTGGGCAAAACATGTCTTAATGCTTTGTCTGTCACTTTCTTTGGTCGTTTTCGTCTTCCATCCCGCGAATTATTGTAAAAATCGTCGTCTTCGATAAAATCGTCATCTTCGTTTGCCCTTCGTTTTAAATTCATTTTTGGTGTCTTACTGACCGAATCAGAAAGCAATCTTTTAAAATGGTGATAGTCAACGGATGTGGAAAGTCTGGGGTTACTTAATTGCGACTGGTAAGAATTTACAGCGAAAGTATCGTCTTCCTCGTCACTAATGTTAATGGTGTTGGTATCATTATCACTTCCAAATCCCGCGGCAGGATAGTCCCATATTGTGCTATTGCCATTATTGTCATTTTTATCAGTTTCATCGTCTTCTTCATCACTGCTCTCTAACTCCAAATACCGCCGCTTCCTAAATCGTGGAGTTGGTAATGGTAGTTGAGTATCAAAAGTTTCTTTTTCCTCTTCACTATCTTCTATAGTGTGTAGACTAGTCGAGTCATTTAAATTGGATGGATTTGGATGAGATGATTGTTTATGCTGACTTCCACGGGAAACGAACGAGGAGGAAGGTATCACTTCTCCTGTGGTTGGTGACTGTGTGGATGAGGAGTTGAATAAGTCAAAAGAAAAAATATCTTTTGTCAACGGCTGCTCAGGAGCTGTGCCAATCCATCTTTTTGTTGAAGGTTTATCAGTAAAAGTCGTAGTAATTCTATTTTTCTTCTTTTTCTTGACTGCAAAAGATCCAGATCGCTTGAAGCCCGCGGTAGTGATTTGTTGACGACGATGCATACTGCTGCCACGTTCGACGTTACTTAAATCATGAGCCATTGCTTCTTTACCTTTGCCTTTACGATCATGAGACTTATGTTTTTCTTTCCTTCGATTTTTAAATAATGCACTAGGTACGATTAAGGTATCTAATCCGTATTTTGTAGTGCTTTCTTCCTCTTCTCTGAATGACAATGTATCTGGCTCATCACTGATGTCTTCTTCTTCAAAGGTTGCAGTATTTGTATTATCTTCCGGTGGAATGTATTGCGAGGCAAACAATTCATCGTCGTTATCCGATTCTAAACCTACAGACAACTGCGATATACTGCCAAAACTGCCATCTGCTACATCATCGTCATTTCCAAGTTCACCGTCCTGTTTTCGCCTTGCTTTTTTTTTGGTTGGAGTAAGTCGCGTCCGGCTGATCAATTCTTTGTATTTTGCATAATCATATGAATAAGGACGTAACTGAATTTCGTTTCGCTGTCTGAGGGAGATCCTTTTTAGATTACCGCTGCTAGATGAGGATGTCGTTGAAGTTGAAGTTGAAGGAGTCAGCATCGCCGGTGCTATTGTTGAGAATGCATTATTATCTACAGTATTCAATGCGTTGCTTGCTACTTCACCTGGCTTATCATCTGATAGGCTCAACAGGTTCAATTCAGTCGTAAAGCTATCTTCCCCCTTGCGATTGTTCGGATCCACCTCAGCAATTATTTCGTTATCAGCAATATTATGCATATCAGAGTCAACATTATCTGCTGTTATTGTGCTGTTGTTTTTTAATGAAGGTGACATTCTTGAAACTGTTTGCTCAGGAAATTCTGCATTGTTTTCCATCAATGAATTTTCCTGTTCCAACTTATTGAGAGCATCTGGATGACCAGGCTGTTGATACGTTGGTTCTTTTCCTTGGCTGTTTTCATCACTTAAAGAAAAAATCTCATTAAGATCAACTTCATCAACAACAAAGGCGTAAGGAGCACTGTCTTCATTCTCATCAGCTTTACTACCCTTTACAGTAGCTTTAACTTTCTCCTGTCTGATCGCATTCTTTTGGATCGGATGATTTGTAAAAATTGGCAAGTCATCCATTGAGAAATCTGGTGCACTTGGTAAGTCTATGTCATCATCTGTTTCATATTGTGATTGAAATGTTTGACTATTCTGTTGTCCCGTACCACTGCTACGTTCATTATTGCTGCTGAATGATAATATATTATCGTTTATACTATCCTTCCTATTACTCTTTGGGTTTTCGGTCATATTGTCGTCCGACTCAAAGACTTGAAGATTCTTAGCAGTGTAGGTTTCTATTGAGCTGGATTCATCGTCATTGTGGATATTATCTATTTCTTTAACTTGCTGCGGTTGCTGCTGTATCTGTTCTTCCTTTTCAATTATCTCTAAGATCTGCTCATCGTCCAGCGACATGAACAAATCGGAACCCAGAGAAGTTGCAGGATTTTGTACCTCTTCTATTGCCAAGTAGTCATTCTTGCTGTTTCGCTGTCGATCTACTTGACGATCTTTTTTTGTCAGTTTGAGTAAGAAAATGAGATATGTGATCTAATTTTTGTAAACTTACTGTTAACATTGATATGGTTCACATCGCTAACATTATTTTGATTGCGCATCATGTCCACATTGGTCGTTCTCCGAGGCAAATTCATTCAACGCCACATCTATATATATTTCATATATATGAAAGAAGGCAAAATGTGTGTCCAATCTTGAAGTTTAATATGGTAAAGTGAAAGCTTTTTTTTTTTCATATCTCTACTTCTTCTTTTCAACGTGTTTGAAACTCAGGTCCGACGCGTGATTTAGTCTGCTGTTCCTGGATTTGCAATAAAAAGCTTGCTATTGCTGCAGAGTCAACTTTTTGGACAGGTAACTAGGGTTTGTAAATTTACAAACACTGGAATGGCTGTAGGCCATAGTGTTTGCAAAAAGTCAATTGCTGATGCTGATTATGCTGCTGTGTTGCTCACTAAAGTCACTAATAGTAGCTTGAGTCAAACTAAAAATGGTGTTATCCAGTCACTTTTAGGAGATAGCCGTTAAGCTATTCGTCGAGGTGATGCTTCTGTGATACAAAAAAGGAATAGCCATCCAATAATCAACAATACTTCCTTAGTAATTTCACTTTAAGAGCAAGGTGGTACTGAAGGGCCTGCTTTCATTAAGAAATAGTGGTACACACTATCACCTTGTCGTGGAAAGTGTGGAGAAGTCAACAAGCAACTGACTGATTTTGCAAACCTCTTTTTCTTTTTTTTTTTTTACATACTACTTGAGTATTTAAAAAGTAGTTCCAACATAGAGGCTTTCTATATCATAAATGACACATTTAAGGTAAACTATTAAAAGAAATAACACTTTTTAAAGGATGACATTAAATGACAATTCTATTCAACAGTGATTTCTCTTATATACGTAAGTTAACACCATTTAGATGGTTTCTAATTCTTTGAAGTTCCAACTAATTAACAATATTATTAGAAAGATGTGCTTTGGAAATATATTTGTGTGCATATCTTCTTTACAGCATCTGGTCGAATGATCGATTCAAATGCCTACACCCGCAAAGAGTCTTTTCTGGAGAGCTGAGAAGTGTTGTTACAATAGTGTATCTAATGGTGGCACTAATGCAACTATCTTGGGGTAAGCATTTCTCAATAGTTCAAATGGATTATTACTGAACATGAAGTAAATTATTACACAATACATAGACGCAATATCTACGTGGATCAAATATCAAGAAAAATTCGTTGTGATTCCCAACACAACACATGTTGTAACCAAACCTTTTGATTATTGGACCAATCAACACAAGATGATTGCACAGGTACTTATTTTGAATCAAAAGTAATGAAAAAATTGCTCTGTATTGATAAGCATTCTAACTGCATACATTAGTCAATTGATTATGTTGAATGTGTCAATTTATCATTACAGACAGGTGTGTTTTTCTTACTTCAATGTTTCTGGAATTACCTTTCGAATTCTGTGGCCAAAAAATCGTTTATGAGCTCTTGGGAATTCAAATTTTATATTTTTTGGTAAGCCATATTATTCATAAGGAGAAGCATGGTAGGTTACAAGAAGTAACCCTCTATATTATATAGGGCTTTGGGAAGTATGGCTATTTTCCCTGTTCTACAATGGTACTTTAGAAAAGATGTACATATGAGAGAAACTGCTCCTCAACTTGCATATTCTATCGAAGGTAACTTCCCCATGTGTTCACCAGCAAAGTGACCATTTCTATTTATGAACTGATGTACCAACTCTTCCTTTTAGTGCTTATTTGTTCCTTGCTAGGTATTCGTTCTCATTTCCGCTTCAAACGTTTATTGAATATCTCTCAAAACTTAAAGCACGGTGCTGCAGCTATTGTTGAGAAACTCGGCTATTTTAAAGATATGAATATATATCTTACTGTCGTTCTTTTCTTTTATGGCAGCGGTTTGTGTATCCTTTGTGTCGATGGCTTAACAGAAGCCAAAATCATCAATTCCAGTAAATTCGGCTCTGATTTGTTAGCAGCTAATTTAAATACGGGATCAGTCCTTTTATGGCTCATTACAGTAAGTGTCTTTCATTCTTTATCAAATTTTACATACAAACAGGCATTGACAAGCGCGTGTCTATTCGGATAATTAAGATTTCCATTTTTCATCCTCGTCAATCAAGTGGCGAGCCTGGAGCAACAATGGACTCCATGACGAGTCCTGCAGCTACATCTAACTCTCATTACAATAATAATGGCAGCCGATTTGGTCTAAGTGGTATCAGTACAGGAGAAGGAAAAGAAAGAACAGGAATAGACGTGGAAATGAATCATACTCCTCACAATAGGATTATGAATGGTTCGTCAATTTCTGAAGGTTTTTTCAATACGTCTGCTACTAGTAGTCAACGACTAAGCCAACGTATCACAAATTTCATAGAAAACAAGAACAATGGGAATTTGAGGTTTGGCACACTAACTGCAGCAACCAACAATAGCAATAAAATGACAATCAATGAGACCAAGACGATGTATGGCCCCTCTCCTACTACTGCCGCCGCTGCCACAGCAACTGCCAAGGAATTACTTGCTGATAATAATGGTAGCTTTTTCAGACCTATGTCACCAATGGAAGTGGATTATCCTTCTGCTATGATGGCTGAAGATAATACAAATAGCAGCCAATTATCAATACGAAGAAACAATAGTAATTTTACACCCACACATTATTTCAATCCTGTAGTAACATCGTCACCAAATTCCGAGCCATCATCATCGAATTATTATACAGTTGATGATCCTTACTCAAAACGTCCTATAAATTTCACCATGGTGCATCCTGCTACATCTAGCGCCAAGATTTATAACCATCAAAGCAATGGTAGGCCTTCTAATGAAGGAGGTTCTTATCGCTCTATTTCACCTACAACCCATGTCTCCGATGGAAATAGTAACGGTAGATATCCACAGCAACAACAAGATTATCCATTACAAACCATTAGTGGGGCTGTCAGCCACCGTTATGATTTCAAACACGATTTCACTATGACGGAAGACCAATCTTTTGATTACCTAGTGCATTCACCGAAAATGAAACATTAAATAGCAGCAACTAAGGTCTAGAAAAATATTCATTTACAACTATAATCCTAATATCATTCCCTTGCGTTAGCACCTCTTTAATGAAAGTATCGGCTTGTTGTCGTTATTGTTTTTTGATTTGTTTGGTTTTTTTTTTTTTTTTTTTTTTTGTTGTAATTTCATCGACAACGACGTAAGTTAACGTATTAATCTATGCATATCAACGGCAATAAATCACTAATAATCTCAACTCATTAGCATACAGATGTATTTTAAGCAGACCAACTACTTTTCCTTCTTCTTTTCAATTAAAGCGGACCTCAACCATTGTTATTTACTTTAGCAGAAAGCATTGCAAATCGAAATGAACAATATATTTAGACACATTCACTAGTGTTCCTATATATTCGTGTATATAAATAAGCAAGCAAAAGACAAGCTATGTATTTACTTCAAGTTAAATCAATACTTTAAGCTGTGATTATTTGCCTTTAATATTCTACATAATTCATATTTTCTTAAACCAATATCGAGTCAGTATTGTCAGCTACCTTAAATTAATATGGAGGATAGGCGGGGGAATGAGGAGGGTATCCTTGATGATTATTAGGAAGAGGTATGCTACTGCCTTGATGAGCTGCAAATGGCGTACCCATAACTGGATCTGAATGAGGGACGTATCCTCCCATTGACATATGCTGCGGCTCAGGGAACGCATTCAACTGTTGTGGTGGGTATGAACCGGTATGAGGATGACTGTTGGCATACAATGGGTAGCTATTTCTATTCCCTGCCATATTTGAATTAGCCTGTTGAGGCGGGTATATTCCGTTGTTACTATTCATGGGTGGATAACCTGTCATCCAAAAAAAAAGTAAATAGCCCTTCCAAGCCAGACTAACGTATGTATACTTTCTTTCCTTACCTCCATTAAACCCACCGGGCATATTATTATCATGAGTAGCCTTGTAGGAAGATGTTAACAATGGTGCAGCTGTTGATGAAGGAGGAGGTCGATAGCCACCATATGACATAGGGCGACCATTGGTACCTGTACTACTGCTGGGAACAGGAACAGGAGGATAGGATTGTTGAGATGAGTAAGAATGCTGCGACCCATTAGACATGGAAGGGGTAGGGTTGGGTTGAGGAGGATACTGTGGACGATATTGTTGTGGCGGTCGATATTGGTGATTTTGATGTACTGGAGTGGATTGGGATTCAACGGGAACTGGACCGTGCGGTGGTCTGCCGTTGGTTGGTTGAGGGGGATATTGCGGAGAACTGATATAAGGGCGAGTTTGTTGAGGCACAGTTGCTGGAACATATCCTCCGGCTGTCCTATACGGTTTACTCATCCCAAAACGCGTTGGCGTTCTTTTGGGCGGTGGCCTCTGAATTTTATTGAATTAGAGTGGCACAAAAAGAGAATGAAAATCAGAAAAGAAGTCCGGGAAAGAAATAAAGAAGTGTATAAGACTTACAGCAGCATAAAATGTCAGCTCTAAGTAGATTTCACCTGCAGATCTGTTTTTGTAACTCAAAGGAAACCAGCCTGAAATGTGCAAGCATTTTTGTGAGATAAGCTGTGCTCATACATTTCTTTGTATTATATTTAAGGCTCTAACCATCTTGTTCCCCTTCCGTCAACACTTTTGTCAGATCTAATTCGGTTTCTGAAATAAGCTCTTGCCGTTTACCATCCTCATCGTAAACTTGACATACAACTTTTGTCTTTTTCTCTGGAATAGGTAGTATAACCTACATAAAATAAAAAGAACGGGTCAGAGCCAAATCCGTTAAATTCTTTCATGAAGAGGCAAATTTGCGCTAAAGAAAAAAAAAAAAAAAAGTACCTGATCGTCCCAAATTGGATGTTGTCCACCACGGTAATCCGTTTTCGTTCTTTCAATTGTTTCGCCTATACGAAAGATAACGAAAGGATCCTGTTTTCCTACAACCTTTAATCAACAAAACAATCAATATGTATATACATATATGTAAAGCTAGGAAACATCTTTATTTCGATGTACATACTTCTCGTTCCGGTAAATATTTCTTTAGAATGGGGTTAAGCAGTTAGTACCAAATCATTTCCCATAAAAATTATGTTTAACCTAGACGTACAGCTTTATAGGCTACAATAACAAGCTGTCCTATAATTCTTGGCTTTGACATTTTGTATCTTTTTGAAAGGACTCAGAGAAGAAAAGGAACAGAGAGGAAAGAAGTTTCACCGTACATCAAACCGAAGTTTTTTTTTTTTAAAAAAAAAAAAATTAACCTTTTTTCTCGTCAAGGCTGATGCCGTGCTACAACGATTGGAAGCGGGCATTTCCTATTTTGAGTGCTTCCCGACTAGCAGTACAACAGTAGTAGTTTATAGTGCATTAAACGGACAGCAATTGTTACTTTATTAGCGTAGAAACAATCAGCCAATGACTCGGCCGATCCTGAAGTAAATCTATTTTAAACGTCGTTCTGCCTCTATTATATGCAAAGATTCCGAAGTTGCAGCTATAGCCTCCAGCATTTTTACTGTTGCACCTGAGTAATTAGAAACGCTATCTCTTCAGCTACATCAGAAAGCCTTGAATCTTGCTCCGAATTTCCTCCAAAGTGCCCTCGGTCCAAATCCATTTTCAATAAAATGTTCTTGTTGTATTCATTGACACTTTCATTATCGAGTAGTTTCCTATTTTGCTGCTGTGACAGAAGATACCGTAGGCGGGCTACAAACTTCAAAGGCTGCCAATATGCTACTCGTTGATCCTTCATGCCTCCTGTGACAAATAAAGACGCTAATCTTTTATCTTTATTTTTGCTGAAGAGGCTAAGATTGATGTTCTCATACGGTGAATATGACTGAATAAGCTGATATGCTTTTGGATCTTTTGTAGGATTTCCCCATTCAGGATATTCCACTTGTGTTAGTGGTAATTCTGGGTTCAGCATTGCAGAAAGTGGATCAACAAAAGGAACGCGTAAAACAAGTGCTTTAAATAGAGTGGGCCGCATATGGAACATCGCACCTAAATATGTGTTTCAACAAAATGATTGTAGCTCTTTAGAAAAATTGTAAAAAATCCTTAATAGACTTACCAACTAAAAGGCCCCCAGCACTGGTTCCCATGGCAGCTAAATAATCCGGTGACGTTAATTTATGATGAACAAGATGTTCTGCGACCGATATAAAATCCTTAAAGCTGTTCAATTTTTTGTCCAGTTTGCCATCTTCATACCAGCTTCTTCCCAGCTCACCTCCGCCTCTGCAAAAACGAAAGGAAGGAATGTCAATCAGGTTAAAGAACTTGGTGCAAATCAGAACTTATTTCAAGCTTGAAATTCTTGTTACCTAACATGAGCCAAAGCAATCACCCAGCCACGTTCTATCAAAGGAAATTGTTCCACTCTAAAATCTATATCGGTAGAGGTTCCATAAGCACCATAGGACCTCATGAGAACTGGGTTTCTATCATTCAGAGCATCAAAAATCAATAATGAATTTATGTTCGCACACATATAGAGTATACCACCAACCTTCCATTTAACTGGATGCCTTTCTTATGAATTAAAGTGACAGGGATTTCCTTATTATCATGCGACTGGACTTTAATTTGGTTGCATGTGTACTTTGATCTGTCAAATTCTACATACAATAATTTATAGTTAATCATCGATACTATTACCTTTGAATATATGATATGGCCACATACTCTGAACATTTTGTACTCGCACTGGATGTAATTTTTGAGTGCTCATATTGTATTCATAAGTTGATTCATGCATAAAAGGCGATGTGACTGAAAAACGGAAAGTATCTGTGTCGAATTCCTTTTCATTGAAATAAGTATACGATTTTCTGTCACTTCTTCAACGATCAATCTTCTAGTTGTACTTACGAGGTTGGTTCCTGGGCTTAGCACACAAAATTTCTCTGGTAAGGGCACCTCATGTGTTTTCCCTGTTTGTAAATTATGGCACAGAATCATCGGTAGGCCATCTTTTCTGCCGTAGATAACAACATGATTTTTGAATAGATCAACATCCTCTATCTTCTCCGTAGGTCGCATTTTTATAACATCCGACCAATCTTTTCTTTTGAAAGCATAATCTGTTGCCTGTACTAGTTTAAAATTGATAGCATCATCTGCATTCGTCAAAATATAAAAGTTGTCCTAGTTGGAGGGAAGCCCAAAATTAGAATCCATTCTGCTATAACAGCTGTATCCGTGAAAAGATGTTCTTCTTACATCATGGTGATCTACATAGTACTCCACACCGGGTGTACGGGGTTCTATTAACCGCATATCGGGTTTCTGATTGTCTTTCAAGTCATGGTCAGCTCTTAATACTCTGACTTCGGACGAATTAAGAGTGTTTGCGTTGATATTGACATATTTCTATTAAGATACATGTATATGATGGTAGGATTAATACTAGCCCATTTTCTATCATTAATTGCACAGAGTGAAAATTAAGCCTACTCCATCTTTAGAGCTTGTAATATCCACAAAAACTGTATCATCGAGTTCTTCAAAGACCAAAATATCTTGAAGTTGGTCTGTTCCAATTCTATGTGCATAGACCTTTTGACAAAGAACGTAAGAGGAAAATCGATAAATAACCTTCATTGAGCCAAGGTTTTCGTTATCTATTACCTGATATGGCCGCAAGTGTGAATTAGGCACAGTGTAGTAGATGACTTGATTGTTTGCCCACAGAAAATTAAACACATTTTCCAAAATTTCGCTCTACAAATCGTCCGTCTTAAGTTGTTATACTGGGTATCCTGTGAGGTTAACTTCTTTACTCCTTACCGGCCCACCATTATTATTCAAGTCTTTGAAGTGTAGCTCACCATACTCCATCCCTTCTCTTTCAGTATTATACGCCAACATTGTATGATCAGGTGATAGCAAAATTTTGCGCACAGACATGTTCATTGAACTTAGGAAACCTGTATTTAAAAGCACTTGCTGGAATAAATATAAAAGATTGATATAAAAGAACGTGAATATGCCGTTATTTTATTTTCACTCTCTTGTGCGAACATGCCTGCTATGCGCTAAACAGATTTTTGAAGTACATTACCTCTGATGAGTTCCTTCCGTCACCTAATTTTCTTCTCAAGTAAACTATACCCTGAGCTGTGTTTGTTGAATAATATTCATATCCTTTCGCAACAGTCTTTACTGGTGGTAAAGCATTAGGTAAGTACAGTCGACGCTTCATTTCGTGCAATACAACTTTGTGTAAGAATCGATGTTGGCGTATAGCTTTCCGCGTAAACCTGTTGATATCCATATTGATTAGAATAACTTTACTTTTGGATAATTAAAAATGTATAATCTTACTCATTCTCTGCTTTTATGTAAGGTCCGAGATTCTTGAAGCAAACAGTATTTTATCATACATATGAGTAAAGTATATATTTAAAAAAACGTAGTGCAACATATTTACAGGGTCTGCCAGGTTCTCCATCCATGAAAAGTAGTCTTCTCTTTTCTCTCCATGATAGACTTGGATATCTTTGACTGGTTTGGGTATTGGTGCCTTATTTGCCGCCTTTCTATTATACAAGATATAATTTTTATATCAGCTAAAAATCTCATATATTTTTAGTCTTAAAAAAGAAGACTTTTTACTTAAAGATAGAAGTAAACAATGTCCTTCGATTTTGACAGCGAATTAATTTAGCACTTCAGTATTAGTCGTTTAAAAAAAGGTGTAGTTTGCATTTAGATCTCAAATTCATTGATCGCAGAGTAATTTCAATTGCCAATCTTCTCTCGTCTTCTCTCTTTTTTTTTGTTTTACCACTGCTGCGTATGACCAGCATATTTAAAAATCACAAACATCTGTGCTGTCAGCGGGATATACTGATTGTGCGGATTACCAGAGTATCTCTCTAACCGACCTGGATTTTTTCAATTTTTTTTTTTTTTCAGGATTATCTTGCATGAATGGGGAAGTTTGTCACCGAACGGACTTTCTAAATATCAACCCCAGTTCCCAGCGTTGCGTTAGATCTATCCATCATATGGTATAGAAAAAGGCTGGTAGAAGTACAAAGCGAACAATACACACAAAAATTTGCAGGTACAATAACCAAACTGAAACATGAGATAATGAAAAGCTAACGACCGTTAAAGTAGAATTGAGCGAGAGATTTGCAGTTGCAACACATAGTGAAGAGGTAGTTGACAGTTTACGTTCAAAGCCTTGTAGCCCAATCGATTAGTTTATTTGTACCTGACAAAGTAGGTTCCTGAGCATAGAATATGAGGCATATACCTTATATTCAATTGGGCACCAAAGAAGCAGATCCTTTAAGAAATGCGAACTTCATGCATCATAAGATCCCTACTTTTCGTGACATTTCATTCCTTCCTGTCTTAATGTTGAATATATAAGGTGGTTCCTTATCTGTTAATTTGAAGGGTACGCTTCTGACTGCAAGTGGTGTGAAATACTAGACATTATCATTGTCGTAATCTTCCATTCGATTGTATGTTTCGCAACCTCACTAATTCATTTAGCATAAAGAGCTTCTTATATGAAGGATGAGCCTGACTTTAATCAAAAATTATATATTGAGAGAATTCAATAATATGCTAATTTGTATATTTTCAATCGAACAACAAAATCAAGTATGTTAGTGAACTTACAAGCGGTTATATAGTAAATTTATGAATAGAGAAATTGCAGAGATCTATCATGAGCAATACTCAAATTTGTAAATGATATAATGATGTTGCTGAACCGAGGTATAGTTTATGCGATTTACAGCTCGATTACCTGCATGTCTTATACAACGTTTCGATCTATTATGTCAAGGTTTACTATATATACTTACTTGATTTTCAAATGTACATTTGGTTTAACTGCTTTGTAAAAAGTTGACTAAAAAGAAAAGGACGCGGTTCTTTTCAGTTCAATATTGTTTACAATATCACGAGAAGGAGGTATATTTTAAGCTTTTGCGTACAATTGTTCTAGCTCACACTTGAATAAGTGTGCTACCATCAGTAGAGCCGGCTTGTTAGACTGTAGTGATAATGGATTACCATTACCTATTTACAGCTTAATAAGATCAAAAAAATATACAACCAGGAATGTATGCGAATTAAAATACACATCAAGAATATGTGAACTTGATGTTAATTACGCTATAGTGTGATAATTTTTATGTATTGCTAGCAGATAGTATGTAAGAATCAGTACCGACTAGATTAAATTAATACTGATTGATAAACGTTTACACATGCAGGCAATCTCGCAAGCCTACTGCCATAAATGAGGCAGCGTCGACAGCTTTTTTCATCACTTTCCCTTCTAAGCGGAAAAAAAACTTGCGGTACAATCTGAGAGGTCACTTGAGAACTCCAATGACAATCAAGAAAAAAAAAGTTACCTACCAAGTTTGCTTGATTCGCAAAAAATCAAGCACACATTATAGAATATTTAGGATAGGCTTAATTAAGAAGCTTTATCATTACAGTTTTAGTGACTTTTTCCCCTTCTCTTTCTATGATGATGTTCCTCGTAATTTAAATTAGATACTTTCACGCTCTTAATTTACGATTTCTTTTTCTTTCCTTTCTTTTTTTCCATTAGTTGAACTTCTTTTACTAATATATATACCTTAATGCACCCACTTGCTGTATTCGCTATTGCCTTAGGTGGCGCCATCATCATTTATGGAGGATATGAAGCTATCAATACTTTATATGAATGGCATAACGATAGGAAGGAGCAGCGAGAATACGAAGAATACGTGCGAATGCATTCAGAAAAGCATGGTGGACTCGTACCAGTTACTATCTTTGAGAATGAATCTGATAATGATAGCGATGATGATGAGCCCTTAGCCTTTTGGAAAAAGAAACGAGAGTCGCCGAATCATCAAAGCGAGTTAAGACGCAGAAAAATGTTTCCACAGGAAGACAAGCAAATTGAAATGAGTATTAATGAGAAGGAAGAGGTAAACGACTGCACTCAAGATTATGAACAGTTTAGATGCTAATCGGTCACTTCTTTGTAGATGGTAGCGCCCACAGTGAATACTGATATATTATCCACCGAACTGAACCCATTCGTTGATGAGAATAGCCCCAAAGCAAAAGCAGATTTTGAGGAGCAGCAAAGATTACTGAGTTTGAGAGGAAACAGTATTACTGGCATTCCATTTGATGATGATAACTCTGTCGAGGAAAATCCATTTGCTGATGGCCTTTTCATGGGAGAAACTGATTCTCCAAAAGAAATTCTCGCTTCGGAAATCAAAGACTATGTAAACTCTTTTGTGCAGCGACCTTCCACTCCAGAATTGAACACAACAGCAGAAGAGGCAGAAAATAAGGATACAATATTATCGGACAGTGAGAGCTTCTATCAATTCAGTAACAATAATTTTGCCATAGTTGGGAAGGACGATCAATATCAAAGTGCTGTCAATAAGTCGGATAACGATAGCTGGTCAGATCTGGATGACGCGCAATTAAGTGATCATTCAATGAAAAAAAGTGAATCTACAGAGAGCTTTCAATCCATTCAACATCCTCATCCATAAAAGAATGCTATTTATTTTAGTATCTATGCTATGTACAAAAAGGGGGGAGCGTATATAGATATCATCTACTATTGCTTCTTAAATTTGTTCAAAAATTCTTGTTTGAAGGCTGAATCTTTTGAAAGTATAATAAATGATGGTACTCCATTCTTGATCACATACTGATCCAATGATAGGATTTTACCTAATGATAGCTTTTTGCCCACCTTAAGTAATTTTGGTTGCAATCCACGTGTATCCTCAAAGTAAACTTCAAGATTCTTCGGATTGTATTCGTGTTTAGCGTCCCAAGGTGCAGGCTGTTCAAACATAATTTCCAGATGGTCATTGAAAGTATGTGTTTCATTGAAAGACTGAATATAATCGCTTTCTTTATATTCGGGATACAAAAAGAAAACTGGCCAATTGATAGTCTGAGTCTCTTCATCCAATTCAATATTGGCCTTTTCTCTAACTTCTTTATCTACGACTTCGATTTTTATATTGCGTTCCTGAAATAGCATCATAAGTGTAGAGATGAGTCTCCTCGGTCAATTATACTCGTAAAACCGTACACAATCTCACCTTGAAAGCATTCTCCAATTTTTCCTTCTTCTCCCTCTCGCGTCTTTCTCTTTCTTCCTTTTCCTTAGCTTTTTTATCTAAAATTGCCTTTCGCGTAACAGCTCTTTCCTTCACATCTTTGACAGGTTTGTTATCTGGATCTATCGCTAAGGCGTGGTCGCAACAGTCAATACATTCCACTAACTTATCCAAGGCGAAAAGTGCTTTGGACGATCGATAAAGTGCCTTCACGTTTTTAGGGTTGATTTTTAGGCACTTGGAGCAGTCATTCAATACACGTCCATAATTTTGTAACTCTAGGTTGCAAGCTGCTCTGTTGGCTAAACAAGCTTCAATGATACTTTGATCCTTGCACTCAGTTTCAATTGCTTTTGTATAAAAGATAATGGCGTCTTTATATTTGGCTTTCCCAGCACGAAAACAATCATTTCCTTGTTCTCTAAAGTTTTGAGCGACCTCTAATCAAAAGTTGTGATTGTTCATCCAATGTTTATGTTCGTAAGTATGACGAGGTAACAAACAAAGTTGTGTATTGTAGCTGTAATATTAGAATATAGTTTGTATTATCTACCTTCGGGTGTACCGTCAAACACAAGTGATTGCAAAGCTGCTAAACTGTCATTTTCTTCATCTGGTAGATCAGTCATGAACAGAGGTACTTTTGACAGCTCTTCATCCAAGTTGTCAAAATCCATAGTAAACTGACTTCTAAAAGGCTTAGGTCCTACCGTCTCATTGTCAGTTGGCTGTTGCTCAGCAATATTTTGTTGTTCTTGTGCCTGTTCAGCCTCCACCGATCGTTTTACGTCTTCTTCTGCCATTATGAGATTTATAATTATGCCAGGGAAAAGAGCCTAAGTTTGGATTTATAAATTGGTTTGATTGCACAAGCCACAAGCGCTTCCTTCTGTTCCTGCAAACTTAAAAAGTCGCTTACTAAATTTGGACGACTATAATGGAAATTCATGCCCCCGCATTTCTATAGGATAGAAATAGTGAAGCCATTTCCTTTACTTTCTAATGCTCGTTTGAGTTACCAATAATTTTGCTGAAATGTATCGAAATAGATTGCTAGCAACAAAAATAGTGTTATGGCAAAAAACATCTATACAACAGCTATACTTGATAAACAACAAAAATACTCTTGTCAACAACGTTAAACGACATCATTACTCCTCTTTGCGCAGCATCCGTTCCCCAGGTGAGAAGCAAAAAAAGAAATGGACGCCCCCACGATCAAGTATTTGGAGAGATAGAAAATCAACCCTCTAACAGAAACTTTTACGTCTTTTCGTTTGTGTGTTTATAGGTCCCCGAAGTCGAGTGTTGAGTCATGTAGAGGGACGTCAAAAACCAATAATACGTTCGACTGTCGAAGCAACAGTTCCTAAAGCAGCAGCAGCAGCAGCAGCAGCTACTACTAATTCTGTTCCTAAAAGCCAATATAGTGATGAACACAAACTCGTTTTTGATAAACCTACTCCCTCCGCCACCATTGATACCTTGGTGGAAGTTCCAGTCTCACCCAATCAAGTCATCAAACCAGACTACAAAGGGGCATCTCTTCTCACTCAGCCAGCCATCGTTGTTGGCCGTGAGCTAGAAATGCTAAATGTTTTTCTCGGCTACGAACAAGCCAACAGATATAAAATTATGGATCCCGAGGGAAACTTGATCGGTTACATCGCTGAAGAAGAAGGTTTAGCCAAGTCTGTGGGGCGGCAGCTACTAAGAACCCATCGTAAAATGAATGCCACTATTTTGAATCCTCAAGGAGAAGTGATTTATAAGATTACAAGGCCTTATTCACTCATTAATAGTCGTATATTTATTTATACGGCGAATGATGAGTTGGTAGGCGAAGTTCAACAGCGATGGCATTTGTTAAGGAGAAAATATGACCTGTTTGTAGGGTAATGTTGTTACAAGTTGTAATAGTTCTAGAATCATTACATAGAATCACTCACGGTGAATGCGGCCCTATAGAAAAAATCAGTTTGCTATGATTGATGCACCCTTCTTAGGGTGGGACTTTAATCTGCAAGATGAAGATGGAAAAACATTGGGAAATGTTAGTCGAAACTTTGTAGGATTCGCTAGAGAGGTAGAAACAACAGTCTTGTCGTTTATTAATCGATCTTTTCAGCTGGAATTGACACAATGTGCCTTTATTGATAGATTTTCACCGATTCTGGTCAATATGTGCTAAGAATGGATGCTGCCGATAGTGGTGCTAGGGGCATGACTTTAGATGAAAGAGCCGTGACGCTAGCTTGCGCTATATCTATTGATTTTGATTATTTCTCTAGGCACTCAACACATGGGTAAGTTTTTGAAAGCTGTCCTTTCTTTCTTGACTCGTTGATGATTGACTAAATGTGTGATCTGATGATAGTGGAGGAGGATTCATGCCTTTCCCAATCTTTGGCATGGGAGGGCCCAATGAACCATCTGATACCAATAATGATACAGATACAAATCCAAACATCGGTGACGCAGCGGTAGGAGAGGCGGCAGGAACAATGATGGGCGGCGGCGCCAGTAGCAGTGATTTTGGTCACGGAGCATCTACTCCCCCTCCTCCTCCACCGCAACAAACAAACGAATGGGGAGACACTTGGCTTTCCGATGAACAGGCAGGTGTCAGTAGTCCAGAGGATGATACCAGTGGATTTTTTGATGCCTTGAGCGACTTTCTTGGTGACAGTAACTAGATGATAAGCTCGACACTTATGCTTACAATACGCGCGTAAATTTCTACTTTTTTTTTTCCATCTCTGTAGCATCTTACAAATTCTTTTTTCCGTTTTGAGAGAAGATAGTATACTTCTTTAACCTTAATATCATGTATAATATAAATAGAAAACTATTCAATTTTACCAGGGTTGGTGCAGTGAATGTTTTACGAAAACGTTGCTTTCATGCTCTACCCAATTCTGAGAGGTTTGTTATTACACCGGAAATAAAACAAGCCATAGAAGAGAGAGGACCTGTTGTTGCGTTAGAGTCCACCATCATCAGTCATGGTAAAGATTTCAAATGGTGATGATCTTGTGTAATGTCGAAATTATAAAAAAAAGGAATACAAATATGTATGAATCATAGGCATGCCGTATCCTCAGAATGTTGAGACAGCAAAGTCTGTTGAGAATATTGTTCGAGAGCAAGGAGCCATTCCTGCCACTATTGCGATATTGAATGGTCAGGTGCATATTGGTAGGCTTGATTATATCCCTTCTGTTCTTATTATTTATTTATTTTTCTAATTTATTTTTCGAATTGTCCATGGTTGAAGGTTTAACGGATAATGCATTGGAGTTCCTGGGTAAAGCAGGACCTGAAGCACAAAAGACCTCTCGACGTGATTTGGCTATGATCTTGTCACAGGTGAGTATCATCTCTCTAGATGGAAAAAAATAGAGAGAAAAAATGCTCATGACGATACACATTTAGAAAAGGAACGGAGCAACCACTGTTGCGAGCACAATGATACTGGCTCGTGCAGCAGGCATACCTATCTTTGTTACAGGCGGAATTGGTGGTGTTCATAGAGGTGCAGAATCATGTAAGGTTGCGCTAAATGGGTTGTTGAAATGATGGAAAGGGGAATTCTTCAACGCTAACGTACTTTTATAGCGTTCGATATTAGCGCTGATCTGTACGAGTTGGGTAGAACACCTATAGCTGTCGTATGTGCTGGTGTAAAGAGTATTCTAGATATACAAAAAACCTTGGAAGTGTTAGAGTCACAAGGTGTCACCGTTGCTACTTTTGATAGAGATAGCAAAAGATTTCCTGCGTTCTATACAGTGGATAGTGGTTACGAGGTAAAATGACTACCGCTTTTTTTTTTTTTTTTGTGTAGAGGGTTACTACTGAAATGATGTTCACGCTATCTATTGTTAGAGTCCGTATCAGATGAAGGATGCTTTAGACGCAGCCAAATCAATATGTAAATATTTATTGAAAACTGTAGTAGATAACACTTTTATCTAACTTATTTTTTATCAGTGGCCAATCATCAATTGGAGTTGAACAGTGGGATAGTGTTCGCTTGTCCTATTCCAAAGGAAGCAGCTCCTGATTCTGAAGCAATACAAGCTGCTATTGCTAATGCTATTGCGGAAGCGAGGTAGGATTTGTCCCCGCAGAATGTGTTTAAAAAGTGCGTTATGGCATTAATATGATGCACTTTTTAGAGCCAAGAACATCCACGGCAAAGAAGAAACCCCTTATTTGCTCAAGCGCATCAATGAGCTTACTAGGGGTGAATCTCTAGCTGCTAGTGAGTATATGCATCCCCTCAGTTGGATAAGAGAGTTGCTCAAATAAGTGGGAATGTTTACTAAATCATACAATGGGGGTGGGGGTTATAGATATCGCTTTGGTAAAGAATAATGCAAGGATTGGAGGGCAAATAGCTGTCAAATTATCTGAACTGAAACGGAAGGAATGTTGAATAAAACAAAGGTATCGTTGGTAACAAAAATAAATAAAGGATTGGGTCGTTCTGGATGAATAGCGACGTATGTATCAGGTTATTGATCTTCGAGCTGCTGCACCACTTCTCTCCATATACTGATACTCTATAGTAAAATGGAGAGTCGATCATCACAAAATAATTGTTAAGTAATGAAGGCTTCTGAGGTTAGAGAGTCGATTGTTTCGAACAACTTACATTTTCGTAAAAGTCCACCTTGGCATTTGTATAAGTCTTTAGTGCATCATAAAGCTCCATTCGCTTGTTGTGATTAAAAAAAGCGTCTTCCTTTTTTACTTGCTCTGAAAACGCTGTGGATACTTCATGCGTTTGGTCAATTGCCTCTTGCAATTCCTTGACACGATCGTCTAATCTCAAAATCTTTTCTCTCTTTAGTTTTTGCGAGTCTGCACCTCTCACCTCATTCAGCATCCCAGTGATATAACCAGTGACCCCTCTGACCTCTGCACCACGTTTATCACGCATCAGCTTCTCCTTTTCTTCCATAGTGTTGTGTAAATAGACATTTAGCTCTTCGAAATCTAACTGTTTTTGATCTCTCAATTTGAGAACGGCTTGCACTGCATGATAATACGCCATAGAATCATGGGTTTCTATTTGCCATTTTGTGTCTTCCGTGTTCATGGTTTTCAAGCGGTTAGAAAATTGATGCAATCCATTTGAAAAGATGTTTAAAATAGTTTTATAAAGGGGTGATTCTCCAGCCATGATGTCCGATAACCCTTCCACACTGCTCGTGAATTCTTCGTAATCATGGAGAAGATCTTCTGTCCTTTTGTTGGTTCTTGCCAACACTCTTTGAAGCATGTCTAAATTTTCTTCTAATTTTTCATTTCTCTCCTTCATTTCTAAAAAGCGTGGATCAGGTTTGCGTATTTTGGCGAATGCATTCAGTAATGAATCTCCAAGAGTGTCCATCATTGTTTCATTCGCTTCACGTAAAGCTCTAGCAGATGCATCATTCTATGAAAGTAAAGATGCATTAATCAAACCTTTGCGTGGATTCAAAGTTTGATAGTACGGGGGATTTGATACTTTACAAAATCGGAAGCTTCAAGAAACTTGATAAAGAGTTCAGCTTTACTGAGTATAGGGTGTCGTGCTATCCGCTGCATAAATCTTTCGAGACTCATTCGTCTCTTTTCGACAAACTCTTGACTGAATCGATCTCCTTTGACATATTCTATAAAAGAGAGAGAGAGAGGAGAAGGGAAGGTTAAGAAGTTTGAAAGATGAGAAGAGGTCTTTGCAGACTATGCCAGCCAATACCTAATCTATGCTTATCCGGTAATGGAGGAACAAAGCAGGCAGGAAAGTGTGTATAAAGCACATTATGCAGCCAAACAAAATCTTGGTATCTTCTTCGTACTTGTTTTTTCTATTCCCAATCCATTTTTTTTACATTAGTAGCTTTATCCCTAGCGTGTGTTATGTTGGTAGTAAAAATCGTTGATAGTTTACATCTGATACTACTAAATAAGACACATAAGTGCTTTGTTCTTCCACTTCTTTTTGAGGATCTTTTACATAGACTTTCTTGCTGCTACTCTCTAAAGGAGCGTTTGTCGCATTGTGAATAGGTGTTTTCTCTTGCTGAGGATAAGAGTTATTGGTATGATAAACGCTGTCCAACTGTATCGTTGATTCATGCTGCTGAGTATCATGATCAAATAAAATAGGCGGTTTCTTATCTGAGATATCAACGTGTAATAAGTTTGAGCCATTCAACTATGTGATGAAAAATTTAGTCTTTTCATTTTGTACAATTGACAGCAAATGACAACTTTTTACTTTCACGTTACAGTATTTTTTGCGGACAGTTCGGCTGCTGTTGAGTCTTCGTAATGGATGGTTAAATCACTCAATAAAGGATCTAAAATTTCCGCATTGTCATTATGACCCAGTTGTGGATGAGATGCCAAAGGATCAGAAGCTTGAAGAATATCCCATTGAATGTTGGACTGATCTTCTGTTGAGTGTGCCATATCTAGACAAGTAATTATTGTGAACGAGAAAGAGAGAGAGAAGTGTGGAGTCAAAATATAAAAATCCCGAACTTTATGCTGTGAAAACAACGACTCAAAAGTCCGATAAAACAGTAATTCAATACAAGAAAGTTGAAATTGAAGATTGACAGTAATGGCATAGGTCTACCCTAAACTATTTCCACAGGAACTCGATGCCCGTACGATAAATGCTTGAGATCAAGTGCTCAATATTATCCATGTGTTTTATTGTTTTTGGTCCCTTTTCCTACTGCCAATAAGCCATTTCATACCACACACCACACATACACGCACTTTTTATCGAATACAGTGATGATCCAGCCACTCGATCCCTTGCATTCATTATATACAGCTGTCTAAGCGACTGTTGTAGACTGTATAAAAGCTGTCGTGCGAAATGATCTACAACGGCAAACCAAAGAGTGGCAAAAGATCCTTCTATCATGTCAACAACACAAAGTTATAATTGCCATTACATCAAGCTTTGGTGATGCTTAAAGACAGAAAAAAAAAAAAAAAAAGAAAAAGACTGTTGATTGTGTTTCTATGAATGTTTGTAGGGAGCTACTTGTACATTTTCGTCTATTGATCACCGTATAAGGACAAGCGCCATCTCTTTTTGACATAATTGCCAGGCAAGAATTACATAAGCCATATAAGTCAAAATGAAGTATAAACATTTACGGTTATACAGCAGAAGGGTGCACATTGGTTGGTATGACAGAAAAAGCTTAAAACATAGAACTTATCTGTGCCAAGTACCTTTTTTTTTTTTGCACGGAAAAAGAAAGAAGAAGAAGAAGAAGAAGAAGAAGAAGAAGCGGAAAAGACTTGTTTCATTCCAGTTGACATGTCATTTTACTCTATTTGTTGTTGTTGACATAAGGGATCGCCTCTCATCCAAAGCCATTGAAAGCAAGGGGACAGAAGGTGCAAGTTTGGGTTAGTTAAGAGTAAAATAGCAAAAAAAATCATGTGCTTGGCCATAGAAAAGGCTCTAAGGAACAGAAGATGCTTCCACTCTACAGTACACAAGACCTACACGACACGTACACATCGTCATCTCTTGGATTCTTGTTTTAGGTAATGCGTGCAACAATGAAATTTTTTGCTTTTTTTTTGTGCTTTTTTCCTTTGCCCTTTTGTTCACAATTTTCAGTATCTGCTTTCTTTCCTCCTCCCCCCTTTTTTTTTCATTTTCCAAGTTATTACTAACAAACAAGTCAAATAAAGAATATAAATTATCATCTTGCATAATAGAATAATAATAATAACAATAAACTTTGACATTCTTTTCAACTACTCTTTTTCACTTTTTTTTCTGGGGGCCAAAAATTTCATCAGAATTCTCGAATCAATCATACAATAACAGAAAATGGTAATTGTATTTCAATGCCTCACACTGTAACGTGCAAACTTCATTTTGTATTTATCAGTGTCATTTGCTTTTTTGATTCTTATTTACAGTCGACATTTACAGATCCCCTTTATCGTTCATTTTCATCACCCATCCATACATCCACAGCCAACCACCATCCTAACAGAGGAAGGGCTCGTCGACATACGATAACAAGAACAGATTCGGCGATGGTTCTCTTATCTGATATGGAGGAGGAGGAGGAGGAGGAGGAGGGAGACGCAGAGGAAGAAGAAGACGAGGATGATGTTGAGCAAAAACAGGCATTTGATCGAATATCCAGTATTTTGACCAACCTCATTCAGGAAGCCAACGATGCCGTCCATGATATAGAAGAAGAACGCGTTCACTTACTGTCCAATACGAACCATTGTCGCAACAAGTATCGCCCTAGCGATAACATGATGACGATGAGTCGCAGAAAAAAAAACCATCAGCGAGTCTATCCTTCTTTTTCTAACGTCACTAGCAGCCATGTGCATCCACTATGGACTGCTAACGTACCTGTAAGCAAGGAAGGGGAGTTTTCCATCGCGCCGTCCAACAGCAACAGTCGTAGTATCTTAGCAGAAAAGAGTGGGAAGAAAAATAAAGTGCCATTGCAGCCTCCTCCTCCTCCTACAGTGATGACGGCCAAAGGCTACGTTCCTGAAAGGGATGGGGTACCTTCACCACCTTATTCACCTGTGGAGGCCTGCTCACCTACTCTACCCCTCACTTCCGTCCTATCGAATTCGATGACACCGCACCGAACAGTATCCACGTCCTTCTTGACCTACCCGACCAGGAAACGGCAGTTTCGATATACCTCACCCTCACGATCTGCAAGCCAACTTGTGACGTCCTCTACCTCTCGGCGATCCATCAGCATAAGGTTACCACGATCAACGACGTTGACCCTCCAAAGGAAACGACAGTTATCTTTATCGACGCACAACAACAACAGCCCGTATACCAGCAGGATGAACCCTAGTAGGAGCAAGGATGGCGATGGCGATGGCGATCGTACGAGTGGTGGTGGTACGACGACGGATGTGATGTTGAAGGAATCGTTTCAACGGTTAGATAGTTCGATGGCATTGATAGATTCACTTTCTAAAGATTTAGCAGCGTCCACTGACAGCGATAGACACAGCCATACCCGTAGCATAATAACCAATAGACTTTTTGGCACACATACGACCACCACATTCACCATAGACGCAACAAGGCTCACCGTGCTGATACTTGTTCCTCTGTTACATATACCGCATAGTTTGATCACCATGATGTTTGATTTTTGTTTCTATTACACTCAGTCACCTACTACTACTACTACTACTACTACTACTACTACTATTACTACTACAAGTACCGCTATTAAAAGCCATATCCAACAGCAGCAGCAACAACAACAACAACAACAACTGTCATCCTCGCCTTTTAATCTCTCCTCCATGTTGCTTTGGGCGTGTGTCTTTGCTATTACTAATTTTATGGTGGATCAAGTTGCCGTCATCACCCCTTCTTCACCTGCAGCACTGTTTACTGCAGCTGTCAGTAACAAAAAGAATCATTTTATTTCTCGAGTAAGGCGTTTGTCGACCACCCTCTTGCCCGGTACTTCTAAGATAGAGCCGACGGAAGACAAAGAAAATGAAGAACAAAGCAAGAAAAGGAGTACTACGTTACGAGAAGAACGGCAAGCGAATGAAATGAGCTATAGAACGCATCTGAAGCGTACGTGGGTTCCGATATCCGCTCATCAGCAAAAATCACTCTTTTCTGATCATAACAGCAGTGAAGGAGCTTTCTTACCAGTACGAACGAGGAGAAATTCTATATAATATGACTACTGTGAAAAAATAAATTTTTTTTTTTTTTTTTTTTTGTATCTGAGATGTCTGTGGGTTTATGCAAAACAACCACATGTAACGATGTGAAGATGCTCCGTGTAACGAAGCATCTCTCACTGGGTTTTTGTAATGAATCCATGGGTGTGGCCTACTTGCGAAAAAGGTTATTTTTTTATATTTTTATCTAATTCGGGCTTTTCATAGAACAAATGAATCCTTGTGATATGCCCTATTTTAATGCATCAGCCTTTATCAATGCCAACAAGGCAGCCATTGGCGGGAGGGAGGGGGGGGGGCTTTTATTTTCATGTGATGTTATTCATAACGAGCGCCATGAGCGAATGTTGAAAGAATGGCCTTGGAAAAAATGACTCAAACTTGGCAATGATTCGCATCACTATGCCTTTCATATGAAGTCACTTTTTTTTTTAAAAAAAAAACAAAAGCGCGCGCTTGCTCCACCTTGAACCTGTTTCTTTGTTCCAATCAAAAAGCTTCCTTCCATCTAATGGCTGGAGGATGACCACATCAAAACAAAAATACCGACTAGATGGCTGATACCACGAGGCGGATAAGCAGCCAACTCCTGAAACTTTTGTAAAAGGAAGAAGACGAGTCCGTTCTCACCCACGCTTGGATAAGTTTGCATTTGTCATCGCGAGAAGGAGACTTCAGCATGTTCCCCCCCATCATGCTTGCAAAAAGGGCTACTGCTTGGCCTTTGATGTCGGTGAATCAATCAGGAGGTGATGTGAAGGGTGTATCACTATGCAGAACCTGGAAAGGGGAACAATGACTGGAGAAGATACGATTGGTGCATTGGAAGAAGCATTCTTTCAGGATGACAGTATCGGTAAGAGAGCTGAATCTGACATGAAAAAGAGTGCCAAGTGGTCAGATGAAGGTGTCAAAAAGAGAACCAGTGTGTATTCAACCTACTTTCCATGTCTATCACTGATAGAACGCTTTTTATTCCTTCTAGTGATTGAGTAGTGATGGACACAAAGAGGGGTATGCTAAGTCAATCATGGAGGGTCCGGTGAGAAGGGTCTCGTTCTGTAGCAGACAGGGTCTTTATGGAAGGAATGAAAAAACAGTATTTGTTCTACACTATCCAACTTGCCGGAAAATGCTCCCTTTATGTTTATCTATTTTTGTTTGTTTGTTGGTTGGTTTTTTTCCCTTCCCCCCTTTGGAATGAAAGAACGAAAACCATTTTTTTTTTCTATTCAAACTTTTCTTCAAAAAAAAAAATCCCATCATCGGGTTGTGTCAAGGCACAGTTTTCTGTATGAAGGAAAAGCATTGCCAAGTAATGGATTTCCCATTTTCATTCAAGAATTTCGACCCAAGGTCTGGAGCAATAAAGTAAAAAGGCCAAGAAACACCCTATCAGGTTTGAGCACGACTCTTTCCGGTTTTTGCACCATACAAACAGAACATACTCTTCTCCATTTTTTCAACGAGGCACATTGGATGGAGTGGAAGTGTAACTTTGGTGCATGAAAAATTCCGTTTCGGGATTAGAAATTTATGGAAAAACAACAGAAAAGATGTGTGGAGCAAATCAAATGCTTCAAAATGCATCAGCCAGCTTTCAAGATGTTGAAAGATTTTTGCTGCTGTTACTGCTGAACGAACTTGCTTATCCTTTCGATTTTTTATGCAAGGAAATACCTTGAAGCGGGGGAGAATAGTACGGATCAATTTACAATAGATACACAGACATGGATGGCGCTTTATGAAATGTCATGCCCTATAATTGGTAACTTTTTCGGCTTCTTTTTTCGCCTTTTTCTGCATGATTTCAACGTTGTACAGGGCAAGGTAAATTATTGTTCCCATGACAAGCACGTCGTGATTGGTCAATGTCAACAAAAAAAATGATTTGTATGCATTTCGACAAGGATGAAAAGCAGCAGCAACAACAACAACAACAACAACAAAAAATGCAGCGGGTTGGATAACTTCCCACTGACATCTGAATCTCATTCAAAATGTTGCGTACGAAGGAAGGGGTCCTTTTTTTCTTATTTTTTGTCATTGCCAGAAAAGGAAGGAGCATTTTTTCTCGGGTACATCCATTTTTAGACGACCGGTAAAGATTTAAACAGTAGAGAAAACTGGCTGGCAGTGGGGGGGGGGTGGGATGTGTGCCAATCAAATATCGGGGCCCGGAAAAGAGTACGGAGGAAACGAGGCTTTTTGTGGCATGAAACCCTCAGTACGAAAAGTTACGAAAAAGGCATTTTTTTTTCTCGCTTAGCCTGAGCTTAAATTCGAACAACATAGGTTATAAATACAGGTCCAAAAATTTTCCCTTTTGCTCATCCCATCAATTCAACATAAAGATCGATCTATTCTAAGCTACCTTCTCTTTTTCCCTTCTACCATTGTCGCAGATCAAACAAAAACTACTTGTCAATCAAAGTACTACTTTTACTATTATCACACTGTAACCAGCGATGTCAGCATCCGTGTTAGCCTATAGCAACGCATTCTCTTTCAATACGACTTTAAATGAATATACCTTTTGTCCACACTGCGGTGTTGATGTAACAATATTTTCACACGAGGATGATTGTCCAAGTCTACGCCAACAACAAGAGAATAGCCCAATTAGTAACGGCACAAGTAAACCCACAACAGAATCATCCACGTCATCGTCTACATAGGAAGGCATAGAAAAGATTGCCTCCACATACCTGATTCAAGGCATTTTTGTCTTCAGACGCACCGTATTCCCCCCCTCCTTTCTCCTCTCTTGATGCAAACCAAAAAAAAAAACGATGGTGAGAGAGACCTATACCTTCATTCGTACATAGTTCGCTTAACAACAACAACAATAATAATAGTAATTATAATAGTAATCATTATTCTAATAATTTTAATAGTATATATATATACATACATTCTTTATATTTTTCCGTTTCTCTTGATACTTGTATAAATAAATTGGATTGAAACCGTTTGATTTTTTATCGAACCACGACGTACACACACACACACACACACACACACACATAAACTTTCTTTGATGTTCTTTTCTCTTTCATTTTTGTTCTTTGAGCGGTGAAAAAAAAAAAAAAAAAAAAGGAAAATTAGGTTGCCCGATTTAGCAAAAATAAACAGGTACCTGTCGTTTTTTTCTTTTTTCTTCTTTTTTTTCTTTAATATGTCTAATAAATCAACACGTGTGAGTCAATTAAAGACGATAAGCCCTCATTTTGTCGTACAAGCAAAAACAACGGATTTTGTAACATTTTGGCACGCATTGCTTGCTTGGCATGTCTTTCTATAAATTACGTGCAGCAAGCAAGCCTGTCATCTTTCCGCTTTATTCAAACACAATCCCTAAAGAAAGAATGCCAAGCTCTCGTTTTTTGCACCTGTAATCCCTTTATAAAACAAATGACTTGATGCAATGGACTGAGCAAGAGTGGTTTTCTCCGTAGTTGATTTTCTCATTGAAAACCAATTTTTAGTGAATATCTGTCCATGCAGTAACAGCCAATTTGTCACTCTTTTCAGTGGCCAGACCAATGTAACAGCATAACAGTATCAAACCAATGGATGAGCCCGTCGGATCAGCGACATTACTTTTTTTTTTTTCCCACTCAGATAGAAAAAAGAAAAAAAAAAAAAAAGAAAATGATCGCTATCGCGATGGAAGGCCTTTTTTCTGTTTCCATCATTTTTGCTGTTTTTCCATTTTTGAACTGCTGCGGAACTGTTACCAAAATCATCTTTTTTTACAGACCATATTTTAGGCAACAACCCCAATTAAACTGAGAAACATTTCGCTAATCAACAACAACAACACCGTTTCAAAACAAAAAAAAAGAAAAAAAAAAAAAAAAGGGAAAGAGCTCGACTGTTTCTTCTCTACTCAATCTAGACGATGCACAGGTGACTTACATGAGACGCGTGTGTCCCCCTCATGAAGAAGCCCTGAACCGAGATCAAGGATGGGAAAACTATTTTATTGGTGGAAGGCACCGAAAAGGCGGCTGCTTACAACAGCCCTCCGTACGAATAATCAAAACAGCGCGGTCGTTTTGAAATAGCGACGGTGCCCCTCGAACCTCACGAAAGAGAAGGGGTCTTTTTACAGTACTTTTAACTTCATTTGACGCGATAATTGCATATCACGAACGCGCCCCGAATGTTTTACTAACGGCTGACCAACGAGAACTCATTTTCCACTCCTTCTATCTTTACACGGCCTCGAGCTACGTGATCTGTTCTTGGCATGCAATCCAGATCCCACTACTGCTGCTACTGCTTTTAGAGTGAATGTACTCCGCGATAAAGTCTTTGTCTTGCCGATACTGCTACACTCTCATCAAGGAAGAATTTATTGCTGACATTAAGAACGGACTATTTCAAAGACATCCTTGAATGGGGGAGAAGCAAAAAAACAATTTCTACATCGAATGCTGTATCATGGATTGTTTCTATTTATTTCTTAAAATACCTGAAAAAAGCCTTTTCTCTGCTGCTGCTACTGAAAAAAAGTGTAATCTATCACTGACTTTCTCTTTTATTCATGCGGAAAAAAAAAAAAAAGTGATAAATGGCAAAGTAAAAATTCAAACTTGTATCAAGCAGGTACAATCCATCAGTGAGACTTATCACAATGTAGCAATCCATCGTTGACTGTTTTATTTCTGTGGTCTTGATTTGCTTTTCACAGTTCTCTTTGCCTCTTTTTCTTTCCTCCAATCTCGCTTCCTATCCATTCTTACTGTATAAGTTGTCATTTTGATTCATCAATACACACTACTTCAATGAATAAAGAAGACGACTCGCCATCTCATGTTTCTTATGTCTCCTCGATAGACAAGTACATGAAACGAGCAGAAGCCTTAAAGCAAAAGGCGAGAGCCAATTTGCTCAAGTTGGCTAACCATATCCTCAAAGAGCTGGCCTACGACTTGGAAGACCGTGAGGAAGAATTACAAGAAATCATGGAAGATATCGAAGCGGATCGAATCGATAAGGAAGACCTTGACGATTTAAAATATACCATGTCAGAATTGGCTGAATTCATTGACAATATGGAAGCAGAAATAGATGTCATTCGCGAGTTGAAGTGCGGTAGGCGTACCATGATCTATGTTCGTCTTGCAGATGAAGAATGCCAACCCCCCCTCTGTATTTATTTGCTTATTATTACTGCAACCCTTTCTTTCCTTTTTCTATTTTTTTTTTTTTTTTCTGTTCTGTCGAGCATCATAGGTTTAGGTTTCGAGGAAGACTTGCAACGCTTTTGCATCAAAGACATTAAGGACGAAGATCGTGCTTGGTCTTTCAAAGAAGCGATGAAGGACTATAACCAGTCTGAGAGAGATGCTGACAGCGAGCATGAAGAGGGTGAGGATGCTGATAAAACAAATCAAACGATAAGAAAAGAGCCTCCTCATACTGCTGAAAATGCCGCTCATTGAATCCCATGCGTGTCTACCCCACCACAGCGTATTTTACTTTTTGCTCCTTTTTTCTTTCTTTTTTTGCTTGTCTTCGTCAGTGTAGCAATTACTTGGTACTCAAGTTTGCCGCAAAAAAGGATAATATAATTATTATTCCCTCTTTCTTTTGTTTTTAAAAAAAAAAAAGTCTATCTGTTCTCGAGTCATGTTCTGAATGTTGTACTGTCCAACTGCTGGTAAGAAGATCAGCTTGAGACTCGTTCATCTTACAGTGAGCAGAGCGAACAGAGAAATGGACCAGGAATGGGGCATCCTTTTTAGCCGTTCGCGCTTGAAGGTAAAAAAACGTCGAGTGAAACTGTTCAACCTCCTCTTTCACTCCCACCATACGAAATCAAATCATTAGGTAGAGATGAGTGTGCACATTAGTTACTTATCACAAAGAACGCACAACCATACAGTCAACAGTCATGCATCCTATCTTTCCATCTTATCCATCCATCAGTACGCATAGTGTGCAAGGGTTGATTTATTACCTTCTCTTTGTGTAAAAATCGAATACTGCAATGGATATATCGATATATGTTCTATATTGATTCATCAATACGAACATTGGGAAGAACCACTCCTTTGATTGGGAGTCCTCCCTCTCTTTTATCCTGTTTGAGTGGATAGAGGAGCTCAACAATTGATCTTAAAGGACTTTGGAGCTTCCATTGATTGCAATAGGGTGCATACTTTGCCGAATGACAGCTTCTTGTCAATAAAATACCACTTACCATGTCAATCTACTGCTATAGCCATTTCTAGATTTCGTTGAAAATGAGCGGTAGGGGTGCTAAAATAAGCTGAGTGCATCCTATGTGGCCGACCTACTCGTATTCGTGGCCGCCGACTAACATTATCGAGAAACCATTGAGAAAGCAACACAACCTACCAATCATCGTTGGATGGATGCGTGTTTCACAGTAATACTCACAAAAAAAGGTCCATGGTTTAGTGTGAAGCGTTCAGGTCTCTTTACATTTACACTGCCTCCTCACGAAAAGACTCCTTTGCGCAAAGCTTTATTCAACTTTCGTGGCTGTTATTTTGGCAAATAGGACATTGGAGAGGGTGTTTAAAAGGAAATTGAACAAGCTAGTTTGTTTATTGAGAAGGGTTCCATCAAGTCTGATTTCTCAATACGGGTAACTTTACTCGTAGTTTGGACAATTTAAAGACGATTTCCCTGCATAGTCTCAGTGTAGTGATTCATCACCATGCAGAATATCCTGACGTCGTTATGATGGTGGAATGAACTCTACTGATAGCAGTGTGTATTAAACACCACCACCACCACCACCCACCTCCTCAATTTTCCTTCTCATGGGTAACGTTTTCTGAATAACACTAGCTACCCTCTTGATGAAGGATGATGGCTATCTTATGAAAGAGCCATTTTGTCACCGTGAGTATAACAGCATGATGCTGTGGGAATAACAGAACGGCGTCAGACTTTAACAGGCATTTGAAGCATCATGAAGCCGGTCATTATAAGCATTCTTTACCCCCCCCCAACAGTGTTTGAAGCCAGAGTAAATGTGTGTAAAGGGCTATGAAAGGCTGATGCCGCAAATTCAGCAAATCACGCAGCATTCAGTTCATAGAGATACTCACGCCAACAGATGATGCTCCTGGTGTGCTACTCGAATTCCTGAGGAATGGTAGAAAGTGTAACCAAAAACCATATATCAGAGCATATTTCGCCGACATGAGATGACTTTTTATGTTTGCACTTCTATGCATATCATGCAAATTTTATTGTAGGTTTTTCTTAAAGCATTCTCCCTGACTCTGTCTTTAAAAAAGAAGAGTACACAGAAATTGCTTGCTTTATCTTGGAAAAAGAAAAAAGGGCCTCGTTTGGGCTGATTGCAAATATTAAAGATAAAGTTGGATTGATATCATACTAACGTATTCCATCCAAAATCCTAAAAAAATACGCAGCGGAGACCTGTTTTATATTTTTCTTTTTAGTTTTCGAAAGCAAAGTAGCAATTCATCCCATTCGGCCTTTTTACCACTTTCTTGCCTTGTGTCTTCTCATTTTTCGCTAACCTTTAAAACATTTTTTTAAAAAAAATAAAAGAAAAAAGGACGACTCAAAATGCCTAACGTTACCATAAGTGAATATTTATTGAAGCGTCTTAAAGAACTCAACATTGACGTTATCTTTGGAGTCCCCGGGGACTACAACATGGTAAAACCTAAAAAAAAAAACTTATGATGGTGAACAAGAATGAATGCTAATGGATGATACGATCATACTCTTTCAACTTTTTTGAACTACAGCCGTTATTGGACTTTATCGAAGATGATAAAGACCTTACTTGGGGCGCCAATGCTAATGAACTCAATGCAGCTTATGCCGCCGATGGATATGCTCGCATACGCGGTGCTGCTGCTCTTGTTACCACTTTTGGTGTCGGCGAACTCTCTGCTATGAACGGCATTGCTGGATCGTACTCTGAGATGGTACCTGTCATTCATATTGTTGGCACGCCTGTCACCACGGCACAAGACCAACAGTCTCTTTTGCACCACACCTTGGGTAACGGTGATTACCAAGTATTTTCAAAGATGGCCTCCATGGTGACAGTTGCTTCGACCCATATTACAGCCGAAAGAGCTACTTCCGAAATCGATGAGGTGATCAAGACGGCCTACATCAAAAAAAGACCTGGCTACCTGGCTTTTCCTCTAGACCTTATGACACAAAAGATTGATATTCCAGAGGATGTCTTTCATCAGCCCTTGAAGCTGGATATACCTCGTAATCCATCCGAGGTTCAGGAAATTGTGTTGGACAATGTCATAAAGGCGATAGAGAATGCAAAGAGACCCACGATCATGGTGGACGGTTGTGCACTGCGTCAACATATTCAAAAAGAAGTCAATGAATTTGTACAAAAATCAGGCTTCCCTGCATTTACCGCTCCTATGGGAAAAGGCACCTTAGACGAAAGCTTGCCTAATTTCCGCGGCTGCTACAGTGGCACCGTCTCCCTGGAAGGCGTCCAAAAAGAAGTAGAGCAGGCTGACTTGCTCATCGAGATTGGCTCCATCAAATCCGATTTCAATACAGGCAACTTCACGTACGGATTGGACAAGAAAAAGACGATTTCCTTGCATAGTTTCAGCACAACCATCTATCACGCAGAGTATCCTGGTGTCGGCATGGTCGAATTGATACCACTCATCACAGCCCGCCTGAAAGAAACGCGTCAGTTTGATTTTCCTCAACGCGCCCAACGCATCCCTACAGACACCACGACGGACATCATAACACACAATTACCTTTGGAACAAAATAGCCGATCTTATTCCAGTCAATAGTATTGTTGTTACCGACACGGGCACGTCCGAATTCGGTATCTTTGATGTACACGGGCCAAAAGGAACACAGTTTATCAGTCAAATACTGTGGGGATCCATCGGTTACTCCGTTGGTGCTGCCTTGGGTGCTGCCATGGCAGATCGTTCAAAGCGTGTCTATCTGTTTGTCGGTGACGGATCCTACCAACTCACGGCCCAAGAGGTATCCGTCTTTATTCGTCAAGGCATCACGCCTGTCATATTCCTGATCAACAATGAAGGTTACACGATTGAAAAAATGCTACATGGCCGCGAACGCGAGTATAACAATATTCCAACCTGGGAGTACAGCAGTAGTCTGAAATTCTTTGGTGGCCATACTAAACAAAAAGTGGCTAAACGCAAGCACAGCCCTTCACAAGTTGGCGTGGAAGCCAGAGTCACTACTCGTAAAGAGTTTGAAGACACTATGGAGAAGGTTCAGCAACAAGCAGATAAGATTCATTTTGTCGAAATTGTCATGCCAGAAATGGATATCCCTCGTCAGCTTGATAAACTGGTCGAAAATGGGCAGAAATAAGTAAATCCATACAACATATTCATGCAAAAGCAGGAGCGTTTGGGATATCACTGGCTATATACATTATACGGGCTTTTTATTTTCATTGTTGTGAAACGATCAACATATTTTTGCTTTTGACATCTATGTCTACATGTATATGTTATTTTACAATATTTACACTTTGAAAAGATAAAAAAATAAAAAGAGAAAACAATAAAAGCCTTATTTTCTTGCCCAAGAAGTCCACTTAGAGAAGAACCCGCTTCTTTGCTGTAGTTGTGGACGGTGTGGGTGCTTATCGTTGTTTCTTTCATTCATATCTGAAGAATCTGCGTCGTCGTCTGCGTCATCTTGACTGGTTGTATTGTTGTTATTGCTACTACTGCTCAGTAAATGCGGAACGCCCTTACGTGCAAGATGAGTGATATTATCGAGACTTGGCCTTAAATCGAGAGCTTTACGATGCTGTGAGTGGTGTTGAGTGGTGTCCGTGGAATGCCAGCCTAGCATGCCTACCGTATCTTTTCCTTTGGTAAACCATCCTTTTTTATTCGCATTTGTTTGCTGCTGCTCTGTAAAAGCCCTCGCTTGTGCTGATGGTGTGTCATTTTGTGCACCATCTTTTTCCGACTTATCAGAGTGCAAGAGTTGGTAACGAATATTATCCACTTCGCTTCCTCTATCTAGTATAACGGAAGGTCGTGGTAAAGGTTCCTCTTCCTCTTCTTCTTCCAAGTAATCATCCTCCTCTTCGTCGCCATCATCTTCTCCTTCATAACCTTTTTCTTCTTCCATTTCAGATGTTATTGATAATGATGTGTTGTTATTTGTAGCTAACGAGTTTTTCAATGCTGTTGTTCGTAGTTGTTGTACAGAATCCATGGAATCCTCACGTTTTGGAGCAAACGTGGACTGCTGCGATAAAGAAAGATGACTGGCATTATCATCCGTATTTGTCAAGGCACCGGATGATACAAGAGAGCTTAAGGATCCCCGTCTATTACTAACATGATATGATTCCTGTGAATTCCGTCTGCTGGACGAATCTATAGAATATCGGCTCTCTGCTGGTTCTTTAGTGCCTCCTAAATCGAATGCTCTGCGTTCTAGGGATTGCAAATAGTTATCTTCTTCATATGAATTAATAACGCCAAAACCATACCAATCTTGTGGTTGCTGATATTGCTGCTGCTCATCGGGTACTTCATGACTATTAAGATACAATTGTGATATAGAACCGAGATTGCCACTGCTGCTATTGCTGGCAAATCGTTGTTGCTGAGGCGATGTTGGATATAAGAAAGAGGAAGAGTCTTCAGAAGAACGTGGCGATGCACACACTTCTCTAATGGGTATATTGTTTCGCACTGCTTGCTGATGACAGCGCTTTGTATGCATATAGTGATCAATTGAAGTACGTGGTGTCGTCGGGCAGGAATGATAAGAAGAAGAGAAAGTAGGCTCATCAAGGGATGGTCTGTGCGTGCTGGAAAAACTCCGCCGTGAAACAGCAACAGGAATTGTCTCTGTAGCGCTATGACTTTGGCTGCTGTTTTTGGTAGTAGGCGTCATAGTCATTGAGGACGGTAATATGCTACTTTGTTGTGGGGTAAAATGACGCTGATGGCCTTCAAATATAGATGGTAAACTGGGTCGACGTATTCTCGGTTGTTTATCAGAAATACTTCGTTTATGACTGGTTGATATTGTTTGATGAAGAGTGCCATCAACTGATTTTCGGCCGTGCATACTTTTGGCCATAACATCGCTGTTGTCCTCATTGCTACTAGAAGAAAATGCCCGCGGCCGCCTTTGGTTCTTATGACGCTGCTTTTCTCTAGCTGTTTTGAGTAGTCTGACAATTTCGGTTTCATGTTTCGCTAGAGCTATGTCTAGAGGGGAAGTTCCATATTTGTCCTTCACATCGACACGGGCATTATTTCTCAGCAACAGGTCTACAACTTTTGTACAACCATTAGCACACGCTACATGAAGTGCTGTCGAGCCCGTAGCGCCTGATACAGCTTGTGATTTATTTTCACTATACTTCTTCGACCATCTATTCAATATTAAATGTGTTTCAGTTTGACATGTGTCAATTAAGTAGGGTTAATGAATACATGTATAATTCTTCTTACTTTTGTATATTCACATCGGCACCTCTATCAATTAAATACTGAATCACTGCTAAATTATTGTCACTTATACAAGCCAGTTGTAGTGGCACAAAACCATTGACTACAGAGTTGATAGGGACTCCATGGTCCAGAGCAAATTTTACGAGCCCTTTTCTCCACGAAAAACGAAAAGCGCAAAAAAATGAGTAAAATTTGTTCTACCAAAACTTTATCGTTTTTTTTTTGCGGCGTCTTACCAACGTTGCCTGTAGTAGCAGCCCAATGCAGTCCAAGTAATGAGTCTTTCAACCTTTCTTTCTTTGTGTCATGAGAGTTTGAAAGCATAATTTCGCAATGTCAAAAACACTGAAGTAAGAAAAAAAGAGAAACAATCTGCCAGAAAATTTTCTTGTGTCTTTTCATGCTGTTCTTCATGCGTAAAAATAGTTTTGTCCGACACAATTTTTTTACTCTCCCTGAGATTCTGATTGATAAACGCATGTGTATTAGTTATTCTTTTGAATTAGTCTAGAAAGAGATGTACTTTTATTACGAGTTGGCTTCAAATGTATTTAAACAAACAAGGGTGTCGAGGTCATTAAATATAAATAAGAGATGCAGGTTTTTCTTTAGAAAAGAAAGGTTACATGAGAAAAGATAAAAAAAAAATGTGTACTAGTTTGTTGATGTCTATTGTAATGGTAGTGCAAAAATGCCATTAAAGTCTGCCTTGTAGAATATATTCAATGCTAGTATTGATATATTCCTTTTTAGGCGTCATATCGAAACCAAAGAATGCGCTTAATTGCTCGCGAACTAATCATGCGTACATAAAAATGTTAATATAACAGAGATAGCGATCGTTGAAATACGACGGCTCAAATTCTTACCTTGCTTTTTAGTTATACTCATCAAATTGGCTGTTTGCAGAATATTTCGAATTTCTGATAGAATCTCTTCATCAGTTGGGAAACCGGGTGGAGTCATAGGTTGGATGCCGGCTTGCGACGCAGGTACTGAGAATTGGCTCATTGGTCTCATAGGCATATCATATTCACTTTGGTTACCGCTTAATACGGGTTGCTGCTGTAGAGCCTGCTGACCGATTAGCATACTGCTGGTATCCGCCTGTGGTTGTCCCATCATGAAGCTAGCATTGCTCATCATAGGTGTCATTCGTCCACTTGCTGCAAAGTCAGGACCGAAGCTGTGTACTGACATAGCTTGTGATGCGCGTGGTATACCAGGAGGTACCATCATATAATCTTGCGCTGCTGTTGGTCCACCGTATTCAGAACCTCCAATAACTGAACCGGCAAAACCAGCTCCTCCCATCATGGGACTATGTGCCCTCTTTTTGTCATAACCAGCCATATTCGTATCACGATAGTAATCATAATCGCCTCCAATTTGACTTCCACCGCCATACTGTGTTCGGTTATCGTACATACCAGTACCACGAGAGTTGTATGTATGGTAGCTCTTGTACGTGTTGCCAGTAATACCTGTTTCACGACTTCCTGTAGAGCCCATTTCCCATAGCTCTTGTTCATATACACTCCATTTCTTTAGGGGAATCATCTTCTCGTCAAACTTTTCGTCATCAGCCACAATGATTTTCTTTTGCTTCTTATCACCGACCACAACACGAGTATTACCCCAAGAGAAATCGTCGAAATGCCAGAAAGAATAAATGGGCAGGAAGAAAGAGAAGACAGGAATGGCCAGAATGTAAAATATCATCCAACCAATATGCTGCCATTGCCGTTTCAGAATGAAGAGGATCGCTTGCAAGCCATAAATACCGGCCAACATGGCGAGAGCCAAAATTGGAAGTGGTCCCGTTTTGGAGGCAATAATGTAAATGAGGTATACTAAGTAGACCACAGAGACAGGTAGTGTCAAAGTACCAATTAAATCAATCAAAACAACGAAGCGCATTGAGAAGCAGCAGAAGCCACAAAGATCAGGTAAGAGAACGACTTCGAATAAATTATGGATAGTAGAATTGATCCAACGACGACGCTGAGATAGAAGCACCTTCCAGCGATCAGGAGCTACCGTCTTACATTGGGCATGTGGCGTAAACTTCATTTTGTATTGAGGAAAATGTTTCATCATCAACGTTGTCAAATAGCGATCTTCACCCAAATGGAGCAAATTTTTCTTATGTAAAGTATCAACATGGTTATCAGAATAATCATGAATCACCTTGGGAGAAATAATCAAAGGCTCGTTTTTAACAGGAGTACGGATCCGGTACATACAGAAACAGCCAGGCAAGCAAGTGACAGAACCAAACAAAGACTCAAAAGCCTTGGCCAAATGATGGGAAATGTAATATTCATAAACTTGAATCATCGTTGTCCAAGAGCGGTCTTCATTAACGAGCTTTGTTTCACCACAGAGACCGATAATGCGACCATCGTGAAGCATACGCGAAATCATATGGTTCAAAGCATCTGGCAATACTTCTGTATCAGAATCGACCATTAGAATGTATTCATAAAAGGAGGGGTTAACACCAATGACATTCTTAATCTGATGGAACATTTCCAGTTCAAGAGGTGTCATTTCACTGTCAAAATGCACCTTATTCAAAAAGTTCATACATATCATTTGGGAATCACGTTTACCACGGTTACCAGGTTTGGCACGCTCAGAGGCCTTGCCTACCTTAACAATGACAACGTAAGGCACGACATGGCCTTCGCATTCATAAAGGCCAGAGTAGACTTTACCATAATTGAGTTGCTTGGAGCCTTCACCAATAGATTTGAACATTAAGGGCTCAGGATCATTCTTCGTATCATACCCCAAGACGTCCAATACAATACGAGGCGTTGGCCGGTCGTTACCACTACCCATAATCATACCATCAGCAATAATGAAGAGTAATTTACGCTTATCATCATAGTTCATCACAGTAAGAGAATCAATAGTCTTCTTTAACGACTCTTCATCTTCGGTATAACAGGGCACTTGACAAATGACGAATTTATCATGATCCTCGGGCGTAGGCGCACCCCCAAATTGAAGGGCAGCCAAAAACTTGACACCAATAACAACACACATTAAGATAGCGAAAGAAAGCAACATATAGTTGGTGAATAGACACCTAGCCGTTTCACGCTGATCAACGTCGCCAATATAGAAAAAGTTGTCCAGGCAAGCCATGTTCATTTCTTGTTGCTCTGGAGTCATTGTGTTCTTATATTGGTTCCACTTGTCCGTCGCATCGGTACCACTGAATTTGTTGAAGATCTCTTCGACCGTCGGATGCAAGAAGTGATAGTCGCTGGAAGTAGAGCCAGAATCATAAGTTTTAGCAGTCGACATGTAATCATTGATATCGTAAACACGGCCATTAATAGCAAGTGCCAAACGGCTCCAGCCTTGATAATCCTCGTAAAGTTGCTTGACGGGGACGACTACTTTACCTTTTTTATAGAGGCTCATTGTGGGTATAAAATAATTCCAGTACCAGTGAGGATCTTGCATTTTGGTTAACGTTGTTACTTGTAGTTGATCTCCGGAGTAATGTACAAAGTTGGTCAAGACAATAGTGTTGTTTGGCACCATCTTGATTGTGGGAGAGGTTACTAAACCAGAACAGGCTACGGTTAAAGGAGGAGGGATGGAATAAGATACATCCAAGCCAGCTACTTGTGCCATTAGATCAGTTGTGCCAATATAAGGCGAAGAACCGTGCTGACTTTTTGCAAAGTTTGTGATGTCGTAAACTTGTCCACGGACACTGACAAACATGTCATCTGGAATACCGTGTGCTTGAACATTTGCTGTAGAATACATTTCTTTTGTTCCGGGACAGATAAGCTCTCCCAACGCAACGATAACAAAAATGACCATGGCAGAGAAAAAGAAAATCAGAATACAGAGCGTTACTTTTTCACGCCAGGCCATTTGAACATCTTCACGCTTCATTTTTCCAAACCATCTTAAGAAAGGCGATGGAATCCACCAAGTCATCAACCATACAAAACGTATCCACCAAATACGTACAGCTGTAATCGGCATTTCTTCGATTGATTCATGTTGAGGAGTGTGGTAGTCTTCTACCATTTTACTCATATCCATATTGGGACCGAAACTAAATAAAGTAATATTGCTGTTAATGAGGAGTAAGTTAATAACACACATTAAGCATAGCGAACTCACCCTTCAGCCAAACCTTTCATACCCCATTCAGATTCTTCACCCCATTGGCTTCCTTCTATGTCACGTTTAAGGCCGTCTTCACTATCCATATAGCTAGCATTATCTTCGAACCCTCCACCTGGCATATGGCCATCAATATAACCTCCACCGAGAGGTAATAGCCTATCTTGACTGTCTTGATGGAATCCACCGGCGGCTGGCATTTCACCCATCATCATATTCAAATGGCCATCACCACCGCCCAGCATAGCAGTGGCATCTGGATGGCCGGGGTCCATCATCTCTTGCTTACCGTCACCAGCCCCAATCAATCCTTTTGCGCGCTCACGCTCTTCTTTCTCAGCTGCACGTAATCCGTCTTCCAACTCCTTCCAAGTATCATAAGTAATCCAAATCATATCTTGACCTACAAATGCATGTGCTTCTGACCAATTCATAATGGCAAAAATGTCTTGAACCTGTTCCCGTTCTGATTTACCGTGGTCGATCTGTAAAGAATGCACGAAGCCTTCATAACGTATGAGGAACTCGCTGAAGCTATAATAATTTGCATAGTCATAGTACGAACAACGAGCGGTGATATCGGGTAATAAGAAAGACCGCACCTGAGCTTTCACTCTCTTTGCATCGAAAGCGTCTGGTGATTGGGTATCGTTCGGTCTAATGTGAATAATGTTATAAAGTCGGGTATCTGCCATAGTGTAAAAGAGATCGCGGAGGGTCATATACAGTTGATCCATAACCGTTGTTACTTGCATATTCTGATAGGCTTCTTCAGCCTCTTTGATAAGCTTTTGTTTTCTGATCTCATCTGCATCGGCCTCAGCTCCTTCTGGAATTGGCATGTTCGTGATATCTGTGACGTTGTTATTGGCATTATTATTGTTGCGTCGCTTATTGGGACGTTTCATAGAAGGTGCACGTGTAGGTTTACTGCTGAGCTGAGCTTTGACAATGGTACGGTCATCTTTAGGATGTGATTCGGTTGCCATGGCTGAGCTCTCAAATAAACTTGATACGAAGCTGTTGGTGCTGTTATCCCGCAATAAGCTGACAAAGTCAGGTGAAAGATCATCAAGATTCTTTTCTAAGAATGACTCAACTGTATAATGAACAGAACCAGAGAAATGACTGATGCCGAATGAATAGGCATGGCCAGATTTAGAGAATGACGGATGTGAGCCATAGGATCGTTGCACGGTTGCGAGGAAGTTGGCATTGGTAGCATCTGTAGCACCTGTTTGGTATTTGGCACAATCACGATCCATGACTCCGACAATACCTCCCAATCCGAGTGCAGCGGATTTGTGTACATTTTTCTCGTGTGTATGATCCTGTTCTTTGCCAACAATCAATTCTAGGCAAGTTGCATTGTCCATAGTTGTTATTTTGGGAAGTGGAACACCATCCCGTGCCATAATAGCATTCAAACCGACTGAATCATTAAAACGTTGATTAATGATAAATTGGTGTACACGTTCGTTGGCATAGTTGGCACAAAATTCTTCGAATCCATTGGATTTAAAATTTTGGAAACCAAACTGATCAAGAATACCAATAAAATTTGCAGGCTCCGCATCGTTGTAACATATTTTTGTATTGATGGTTTCTACAATCCATAGGAATAGAACATGATAAAGAGCCCGAGCAAGCGCATCTCTTTGTTCAGCCGCACCCTGGGCATTCAAAAACATTGTACAAAGTTCTTTTCGGATTAATCTCAGCTTGTAAGTCAATGATTGCTCTAATTTAGTAGGTGATACACCCAGCATTACAGCAACTGTTTCTAGAACTTCTGTATTTTTGACACTACACGCTTCTTGAGCTACGTTTCCACCATCATGATCATCCTGAAACTGAATGTTACCGATATGCAAAATGGTGGCTAACAGTTGAAAAATCTGGGTTACTGTTTTAGCCTTGAAGCCACAGATTTTCAATGCACTTTTGAGATCGGCAAAGGCAACTTCATCATTGATTTCCGGTACTTTGATGGTTTTCGATTGGGCAAGATAGTTAAACGACTCGGGTGGAAAATTGATATGGAGTGCTGCTTGCTCTTCAGGACTTGTACCAGCTAGAAGCGAATAAAAGACATTATATAAACGCTCGTCTTTAGGAACTATGGTGAGTCTAGATTTGTCAAACGCATAAGTCAGGGTTTTTGCACCAAGAATACGTCCTCTTTCAGAGAATTGAAGCTCTTGAAACATGCCATATTTTGAAGCCGAAAGATTCTGCGTAGTTTTACAGTTGCCAAACGCTTCTAAAATAATCAGCGAGTTTTTTATCTGCTGCTGCAGCTTGTTCTCCTTCTTAGAATGTGTTGATAACAATAAAATTTGATTTAAAAAGTGTGATTTTGTTCTACTTTTCCCTGAGCCAGTAATACCACTAAAGCGTTAAGGAAATCCAAATTTGTTCAGCAATTAGTATCCAATCATTATTTTATCCTAAAATAACTTGCCCCACCCCTTAACGTGGACATAAATCTATTCATGTATATCAACATCTCCCCTCACAGCCCTCCTCACCCTCATTTTTCTCTTGTTCTCTCTCTCTTTTTATGAGCCCTCTGATTAAGTGTTAAATGCAGAATAAAAAAAAAAAAAAAGAAAAACAGAAAAAAAAAAAAAAAAAGATAGAAGAGTCTTTACGACACATTACCTCAAGATGATACTTTGATCTTCACCAGTTCTTCGCATATGAAAGTAGACCCGCGCAGCCATGTCGTATACATGAGGCTGCATAGGCTGTTTATTTCCTACTATATTTCTGTATCCAACATCGGCGTATGATCGAAGAGTCGCATCATTTAAAATTTCGAGTGGCTGGTATGGATTTACAACAATCAAATTATAATGACCTGCACGGGTATAAGGTTGATTTTTCTTGTATCTGCTGGCAAGCAAATTTGTAATACTGTCTTCTGTTGGTGGCTGACCAGAAGAATTAGTCAAACAAGTCAGATCTATTCGCGAATCGTCTTGCATATTGTTTTCTGTGGTTATCTTGAAAAGAAATTCAAAAGTAATGACTTTGTTATTACTCTCGGTGTGAGATAATATGAAATCCGTCTACTATGAATGTTAAACTGAGTGCAGCCTAATTTATTTATTTATTTTTTGTTTGAAAGGGAGGAGAGAAAGAGAAGACAAGTCCAAACAAGATAAAAGAAAAGAGAAAGTAAGGAAACCCTTTAAAAAAAGAGAGATATAATAATCTATCTTGTCTCCCTTTTTTTAATCTTTTATTTGGTGCAACGTCTAAATAGCCATACACAAAGCAAGTAAGTAGAATAAACACTTTTCTGCACTATTTATACTTCAAGCCGAACCCCTTCTTCCTTTTATAGATTTATAAAGGTGATATTTGTGCAAGGCTGCCACCTCTCTCACAGGATCCATCTTTTGATTTCGGATGCCTAAATTTAACTTTTTTTCGACTCTGCCCCAATGACAAACTCTATCAAAATATGTTTGTACAAGGTGAATAGGGTCCGCTATATGTTGAACCAACAAATACACTTAAATGAGGATTTGCAAAGCTTTTTCAAAATGGATGTCTAGCATATTTTCGGATTGCTTTTACATCAACGTACTATTAGAGACCCTTGTACGAATGGCTCGCATTTTTCTTGCAATGTCGAAAATTGATATTTCCTACTATGAATGATCTATAAAATCTTTAGAAGCTTTTCGCTTCGTTTCTAATTTTATGATATGGACTCGGATTCTTCATGTATAGTATCTATGCTTATTTTTATTAAGCAGCCGAGCTGCCGTACGCTGATACTTAATATGTCATAACTATAGTCTTGTCTTGAACTGTATCTCTATGGTTGAGGTTGCCCTTGAAAAGTTTATTGTACGCTCCTGTTGCGGTCTGTTAATGCTCTGCTTTGAACACGGTTGGCGGCACATACTATTAACTATTCCTTACGCTGGTTTTATTGATAGGCCCTCAATATTGTTTATCACTTGGTCTAACAGATCAAAGGACAAACTATACGCTTAAATGATTGGCTAATTGACTTCAGGTAACTATTTCTGATCTGCCAATTTTATTGAGACGCAGCATGACAGCTTTTAACATTTTATTTTGGATTTTTTATCTTTTCTCATACCGCGTTGTTTCTGCTTTTTTCCCCTTTTGCTGTTCTTCTCCCACTTTCCTTTGCTGGATACTCACTATTTGACTAACTAAATATCGAATGGAGCCTGTTGATTTAATATCCAATGATGTAAAGCATTGTTTTAAAAAATTATCTGGATTATAAACAGCTAATATCTTTCTTATTTGCTCATGTTAGGAATTGCGACAAAGATTTCCACCTGTTAAAATCAGACTACGACCATGGCCTTACTCTTTCAGCAGCGTTAAAAATGTGACCAAGACAGAAAATAGATACGTTGTGGAATTTATAGATGGAAAGATCGCTAAAGTAAGGAGTCCGATTGGTTTGCTCAAGTTTCTAAGATCATCCGTTCCTGATCTTACATTTGATTTCACCCTTTCGTGTAGATCGCCGAAAACGAAATAGAAGGGAAATTGGCAAAGATTCTTCATGTGTTTGATTCGAAGCAGGGCAAAAATTTTAGATTAAATGGAGAGCGTCATATAAATGAAGAAAGCAGCGATGACCCAGAAGACAGCCTATTAGCTTTATCCATCCGGAAACGCTTGCGATCGCGGAAAAGACGTCTTTCCAAAATAAAGCAGCACGATATAGTAAATACTGTTGACAGTGATTATGACTATAGTACGGGCGATAGTCGAATGACCACCAGTGATTCCCGAGAAAACAGTCTTGAAAATTTTATTGTTAATACAGATGATGAAGTGGAGGCTGCAGAAACGACTATCACGAGACGTCAGCGTAAAGTGATGAGGCCAGTGACCTACGAAAATGAATTTAAAATCCGTGAGACGATGCGAAAAAAACCCGCAAGAGCACCTTCTGTTTATATACCATCGTATAAAGATGAAGATTTTATCAAAAGCCACTGTCATTTTTGTACCTCATGCGGGCGATCCGGAAATGTTAATGGAAATGGAGCCTCACCTGACACTACCGTCCAGTTAGGAAAAGAAGTAGCAACCAAACGGCTTCTACTTTGTCAAAATTGTTCTTACAGCCAGCATAATAGCTGCTTCTCAATAAATATTGTCAAGTACCTGATTAATTTTGAAACGGGAGAGTTTACATGTTCTCTCTGTAACAGCAAAACCAGCAACAAAAGCAAAGATTGTGTCAATTGTAATCGATTAGCTACCAATGACAGCAAAATTTCCTTGCGTTGCCGTACTTGTAAGAGATTATTTCATCGCGATTGTATAAAAAAAGGTTTGACCGTAAAGCTCGCAGAAAGTGTTAAAGATGAAAATATCGACGAATTGTACAGCAAAGGCCAATGTGTAGAATGCTTGACTTATTTCTGGAAATTGAAGCGCAAGCCTAAGGCAATATTAGCAAATCGCGAGATTGATGGGAGAAAAGAAATGTATGTTGGTTGGCAGGATATGTCCTATAGGCATGCAGAATGGGTTTCACACAGTTGGATTCAGGCCGTTTCTCCTCATATGCACGCTGCTTACGAGAGGAGACTAAAAGCTGGGAAAATAGTACCCTTTTCACAAGATTGGTTGCTTATTGACAGGATCGTAAGTGTTGAATGGGAAAATAAGTCTAAAAATGAAGCTAGACGTATCTTGGCGGTTTATAAAGATTGCGAATATGGTGAAGCTGTATGGGATGAGCCTCCTCAAAAAGACGATCCGATTTTATACCCGGACTATGACATTGCTTTGAAAAGATATATTCAGGCCAGCCAAGTGAGACCACCAAAAGGCATCAAAAATTTGGTAGGAAAGGTGCGTACAGCTGCTAGTGTGGAGAATTATCAAAAGCATGCGATAAAATCACAGCCTGAATTCCTGAAAGGCGGCACTTTGATGCAGCATCAACTGGATGCCTTAAAGTAAGTTCAAAATCAGTCAAAGGTAGATGCAGTTCAGAACAAATCATTTCTAACACATATACACCAATAGTTGGTTGCTTTATAAATGGGAACAAGCCCATAATTGTATTTTGGCTGATGATATGGGTTTGGGTAAAACAATTCAAATAATCAGTTATTTGTTCTACCTGTATAAGAAATATCAGATATACCCTTTTCTGATTGTTGTACCCAATAGTACAGCAACAAACTGGGTGCGTGAGTTCGAAAAGTGGGCATCCGAGATGACAGTGGTACCTTTCTTTGGCGGAAAAGTAGCGCGTGAAATAGCAACTAAGTATGAGGTCTTTAACGAGAGAGGCGAAGCTAAATTCCATGCTCTTGTTGCAACTTATGAATCAGTTCAAACCGAACCTCAGTTGCAAAGAATATTTTGGCCTGCATTAGTCGTAGATGAATCGCAGCGCTTGAAAAATGACCGAACCATGCTATATCAACATTTGAAAAGACTGCATTTGGATCATATTGTATTGCTTAGTGGGACACCATTACAGAATAACTTACGTGAACTGTTCAACATGATGCACTTTATTCGCCCAACGGATTTTGTAGGCACAGATGCCGAGAATTACGATGACTTGAAGAAAGAGCAGGTGGATGAGCTTCACACCAAATTACGACCATATTTTCTTCGACGTACTAAAGAGGAGGTTTTAAAAAATTTACCACCCAAATATGAACTCATCGTTCCTCTCTCGATGACTATCCTTCAAAAAGAACTTTACAAGCAATGCCTTAGTCGTGAGATTTACGAAACTTTAGCTGAAGCAACTGGAACAAAACGAAGCAAGGGATTAACCAGTATCTTTGTGAATCTACGGAAAGTTTTGAATCATCCATATTTGCTAGATGGGGTTGAGAAGCGAGATCCCAATCCCGAACAAGTCCACAAAGCGATGATTGAAGCTTGCGCAAAATTAAAGCTTTTGCATCAAATGCTACCAAAACTCAAAGAAAAAGGGCATCGTGTATTGATTTTCTCCACAATGTCACGTACACTTGATGTTATCGAGGATTACCTCACATATGAAGGTAGACGCTTTGTTCGAATTGATGGCAGCGTAGGTGAAAGAGATCGTGTCAGAGCAATGGATTCGTTTAATAACCCCAACTCTACTGTTGAAGTATTCCTGCTGACAACACGTGCTGGTGGTGTGGGGATCAATTTGACTGCAGCTGATACCGTTATTATTTGGGACTCTGACGCTAACCCATATGCTGATCTACAAGCTATCAGTCGGGCCCACCGTATAGGACAAACAAATATGGTGATCATTTACCGCTTTATGACACGTCTGACTGTCGAAGAAAAGATCTTGCAGATTGGTAAGAAAAAGATGGCTTTAGAGCATGTTGTAGTAGAAAGAATGAAGAAAGCAGAGGAAGGAGAAAACTATGAAGACATTGAATCTATCCTAAGGTTCGGTACAGAAGCTCTCTTCTCCGACGATGCCTCCGCCGATATAACTTATGATGAGGCAGCAATTAACAACCTCCTTGACCGAGAGCAGTATAAGGAAGCAGCTGAAGAGCAAAAGCGGAAAGATATAGAGGATTTGGAAGGAAAGGCTAAGGAGCAGAATGGTCTTGATTTTGGGTTCGCGAAGATCTGGCAAAATGACGGTACAATTGAAGAACTTCCAGCTGATGGTGAAGACGAAAGGGAGAATAACGATACAAATTTCTGGGAGAAGTTTTTGGCGAAACAAAAAGCAGAAGCTCTGAGAAAGCGCGAAGAAAAGAGGTTAGCAGAAGAAAATTTGGGTAGAGGTGCCAGAAAAAGAGTAGTAACGGTAAGTGTTCTGTGTTATAAGGAAACATGACCCTAAAGCTAACTGTTGATTCTATAGACCTACAAAGAAAAATTGATTAGAAGCAAAGGTGAGGAGTCCAAGGATGCAGAATTCGTACCAGGGAAAGAGAAGGACTTCGAACAAGATGATGAAGATGAAGGATTCACTACCGATTCTAAGGCTTCAACAAAATCCTCAATGAATTCTGAAAGTCTGCCCAAGAAGTCAAGACGAAAATATAAGCGCAGAGAAAAACGAATAGATCCATTGCCTATTTCGCCGATCGGAAACCCTAGTCCAGCAAATACGTCTGCTGGTTACGTCCAACCATCTGCTCATCTGTTGGAGGGGCAAACAGGAATACCGCATGTGCAGGCTCCAGGTGTGCAGACACCCTCAATTACATACATGCAGCAGGTTCCAGCAACGCAACTTCCTCAAAATAACAATGGACAACAGGTTCCAGCAATGCAACCTCCCCAAAATACATATGGACAACAGGTTCCGTGTACGCAACTTCCTCAAAATACATTTGGACAACAGGTTCAAAATGCGCAAACTTTTCAGAATACATGTATACAGTTACCTCAGTATTCTACCCAACCTTCGAGTGACTTTCAGCCCGCTCAAAACAGTCAACCACCCGTCCAGAACCATTATCCACCCGCATTAGTGCAACAGTACAACGTACAGGTCAATCAATTTCCAATTAACCCCCAGTCTAATCAAGGTTTGCAAACTGCACAGCATCACTCAATACCACAGCCCGTGCCTCCTTCTAATTTAAATAATGGTTCCTCCTCTACAGCATTACCCACGCCCACAGCCGTCCAGAATGTCAGTACGAAAACGATCCCTTCCATTTCGCAAGCCTTCTTCACTCCGAATGAAGAGCTACTTCGCAAATATATTCTTTCCACTGGTTTCATTCAAGGTGTAGTTGACAAAACCAATGAGATATGGAAAGGAGTAGCAAAAAACTTCAGCGTACGTTTGGCTAGTGAAATCTTCCACACTCCTAACGTTGAGGATGCCAATACTAAAGCAATAGTAGACGAAGCAGTCAAACTGTACTACAAGTCAGCGTTTGATTACTTTAATCTGGAACTGAATAAACTAGCTGAAGTAGACCGACGTGTAGGGTTCAATTCAGATTGTCAAATGCTGTTGTTCCATATGCGTAGTGAACTTACCAGGAAACACTGCAATTCATGCAAAGTTGCTTTGGTTGCAGATATACACAAAGCAATTGAGTATCTCATGAAAAAACGCTCAGAGATGGATCTGGAGAGGAGACGTCAAGCCGTTCAACAAGCTCAATTGGCGCTTGAAGAACAACAAAAGAAGATGCAAGAGCAGCAGCGTAAAATGCTTGAAGAGCAACGTCGATTTGAAGAACAGCAGAGAAAATTACAGGAGGCTATGTCTGCTATGTCCAAATCTAATGACAATCATCAATGTTAAACTATTCCCCCCTCCCATTGTATATTTATTGTTTCCCTCCAAATTTTCCTACGCAAAGAAGCGTCTGAATTTGTAAAATGTAACTCAACCCTCCTTCTTATATGTATGTTATATAAAAGACGTGGTTTGGTATAAAGTGCGTACTGTACAGTCTCAATTTATTTTAAATAAGTTCAATTGTGAGGTATATATTAAGCTTTTAAAAGCAAGTTAACGATCATTTAAGGGCTGAAACAAGTATTACAATTGACGTTATAACTGCAACACCAACGGCTGTTATCAGTGGCATAAAGGATTCATGAAATGATCTACTTCCACCCAAATAGCATGTAGGACAAAACATGGCTATATGAATGTCGAAAGGAAAAAAGAAGCAGTTTGTTAGTCATGTATAATAATAAGGAACTCACGTTCTTTTGTCTTTACGTTAGGAAAAGTGAAGATGATACTTACAATCTGTTCTACCGACATATGCTTCTGTAGAATACATAGCGACGACCAATCTTGAATCCGGCATCAACCAGCCAGGACTAGGAAATGCTTTAGGTCCTCTCTGATCATACACCCAAACGGTATAGTAACCTACCATCAATGGTGACTCTGGCGGTAAACGAGCCAAATCCCAATTAGCTGATGTTGCCGTGCCTGGAACAACGGCTGCCGTGTAAGTTTGCTTTTGTGGATTTGCCAAAGCTACTGTCAAATTAGCAGGCTGAACCTTTAGTACTTTTGGATCTACTGTCCACTCAAAAGTTATATTAGAGACGCCAATTTTGTATAATGGAGGGAAAGTTTGATTAGGAATAGGTTTTTTCCATGTCAAATAAGCAGGTGGTATATCGTTCGAAAAAGATGCATAAGTGGGTTTGCCTGCGAACGGGTTGGCATTATTAACAGGAGCTGATTGAGTCGCATTTGCTTGTGTTCCATTTCCTGAGAAAGCAGCTGTGCTTCCAATTACTGGACTTCCTGATCCTGTTTGCGCTGTAGCGACAGCTATAGAAGTTGCTTGCGGTTGACTGCTTGAAACTAAGGTTTCTTGAGCTGAGGGTGATGACACGCTACCTATTTACCAAAATAATATTGTCAACAGCGACTTTTTAAATCCTTTCCTTTCTCTTCTTGTTGAACTATGAGCAATATAGTACCTGTTTCTTCGGCTATAAGAGGCAGAAGTAAAATTTAGATACAGTAAAATGAAGTTCTCTCAATTTTTATTGCTCAAACCTCTTTTGTATACTTTTCGTCCATCAACGAAGAGTATCGAGAGTGATATTATAAGTGTTATACTAAGCAAGCGCATTACGATATCAAGTTAGAGATTTTTTGAAAAAATCAAACAAAAAGACGAGTAAGAAGAAAAAGATGTACGGGGACTTCTGTTTCGTTGTTTACAGCATGCCACATTGTAATTCTCTTCAGATAAAAGGGAGACATGATAAAAAAGAGGGAGAGCTAGTATATCATGCAATAGGGATAGAGAAAGATGCAGTCCCAACGAGAGCTAAAAATAATATCCTACCACAAAACTACAATTTTAGGAGATCTGCGTAGAAACAATGCTTGTGGGATACGCTCATACACAAAAAATTGTCTTTCAGGGCAATAGAAGAAATCAATTTCACATGAACATCACTATTTGAGCCAATGAAAAAGGCCCATTTTCTTAGCACCATCTCTTTCATTCATTGAATGAGTTTCGTCGTCAGTATTGGTGTCCTTTTACTTATTCTTGTTATAATGAACTTCCGAGAAGCTGATAATATTGCACGCCAAATTACTCAAAAATGGTTGACTTTGTTGAAAAGTCATGTAAAGCAATCCTCGGATGTGCGCGTCAGATCGTTCCTGCATCAGCTGGAAAAGAATGGCAGCATTGCCTTTAAGCATGACGATCAACGCTTAATGGTAAAGCTGGCGTTTCCTTTACGAAAATAAGATTTACAACCGATTAAATAACTGTATAGCAATAAACGGCGTAATAGGATCGCGCTTTAGACTGTATACCTCTTCAAAGACTCTATGAGGAAGCTGAGAACGAGCTTAACGAACAAGACCGTGAAGGATCCTTGGAAGACGCAGTTATTAGAAGACTATTATACTGGTTCAAAAATGAGTTTTTTAGTTGGGTGAATAATGCTCCTTGCGACTATTGCCGCAGTGTAAGTTAGAGAAGCTCATAGATATTTAATGATAGCAGTTTTAGTATTCATATGTAACTGCTGAATACAGGAACAAACCCAATCAATTGGGCACACTCAACCCAATTCCGATGATATGAAATATGGTGCACATGTTGTTGAATTATATATGTGCTCGTCATGCAACAATACAACTCGATTTCCAAGATATAAGTAAGTTTTATTAATCTGAAAAAGCTAATGGACAACTACTAGTATAGTCTAATTACAATATCTAAAGTGACCCAGGAAAGTTATTAGAAACACGTCGAGGAAGATGCGGTGAATGGGCAAATGTATAGTGCGACATAAAACAAGTTCTTCCCAAAACGCATTATTGCATGTTAATCATACCTTACTTATTCGAACTATCAGTGTTTTACATTATGTTGTAGAGCAGTCGGAGCAGAGGCGCGTATCGTATACGATACAACAGACCATGTTTGGACCGAAGTATACTCTGATTTTGAAAAGCGCTGGGTGCATTGTGACTCTTGCGAAGAAGCTTGGGATAAAGTAAGACTTATGACAAGCGAAAAATTAAAGATGAGATAAGTATTCTTAATGGCTACAATAGCCTTTATTATACAGTGTAGGCTGGAATAAGCAGCTGAGTTACTGCACAGCATTTTCTGCTGTTGAAGCAGTCGATGTGACAAAAAGATATACCAGGAATTGGCCAGAAGTACTCAAAAGACGTAATAGAGTGCGAGAAATAGAGTTAAATTTGGTAAATCAGTGCATTCATATAACGATTGCAAATCCATTAACTGTTTACGTTTTTAATGCTATTTTAGTTTTTGCATACTTTAACCGAAGAACGGCAGAAAAATTTAAGTTCCGAACAGAAAGACGCATTGAATGAAAGACGCGTACAGGAATTGAAAGAGTTGGAAGAAACCAGTAAAAGAGCGATCATAAAGAAAGACGAGATGATAGGCAGACATAGTGGTAAGTACCAATAATGTAAAACATATGAAAAAGTATCCTTCCTTTAGAGTGAGTTCGTTTACGGTAGTCTTAAAAGGTTCACTAGCTTGGCGTACGAAACGAGGGGAAACAGGTACGACTGCTATTGCTCAGACAGAAAATTGGATGGCAACATTGGATATTACAGCATTGAGTAAAAACCATAAATTCATTATAATTTTGAGTGCTTCAATATTATAATTGCCTTCTAATTATTTTTTCTTTAGAATTGTCAAGGTTGTTCATAAGAAGGGACGTTGAGGTTCGATTGCTTGGCGACTCGTCTATTCTAACAACAGAAGGCGTAGCAGATGCTACAGAAAATCAAATGATTCGCCTTACAAAAGCAGTGCCAGATCAACGAGGCGCTGCATTTTGTAAGCACCCCATTCCATTAAACGATGGTTTAGAAGCCTTGGAAGTGGAATTTAAATTTCGCATTACAGATCAAAATGGTTTGCCTGCGTTCAATGGCGCTGACGGTTTTGCATTTGTCATACAAGGACAGTCTGAAGATGCTTTGGGAAGTGGTGGATGCGAACTAGGCTATGGGGGTATTCAATATAGGTAATACAAAAAGTGAAGGGATGTTGCCCTCCCCCCCCCAATATCCTTACTTATAACTTTTATTACGCTTTAAAGTCTAGCCATCGAGTTTGATACTTATCAAAGGTATTATTGCATAAATTCTTAGTAGTTGAACAGCAGAGGAACTAAATCTTCAAGCATACTATGCAACCCTTTAAATAGTTCAGACAGATGTGCAGACCCTTCAGGGAACCATATAAGCATACATGCGCGTAACCCACCGCTAGGGAATTCAGCACACCACGATTACTCGCTGGGTCATACTTCACGTATTCCTTCATTGCAAAATGGCTCGTGGATGAAAGCTTTGGTTAGACTGATAGTAAATGGAACAATTGAAGTGGGCCTTGCAGAAAATAGTGACGATAAATTTATACAAGTCCTAAAAGTTACTGGACATAATTTCTTGGATTACTTATTGCCAAAAGAGAAAGCATGGGTAGGGTTCTCTGCCAGTACTGGCGGATTATCACAAGCGCATGATATCATATTTACATCTATTAAGGAATATAGGCCATAACCAGGTCGATACTGAATATTCACGTAAAATAATATAGTATTCTCTTAAATAAAAAAGGAAAAAGAAAAGATAAATGTAGTATGATAAATATGATTGATATGTTAAAAAATGCTATTATGGGTTTGCTGATTGGATGTCCCAAGAATCAGCTTTTGCTGAATGAATGTATAACTATAATGCACAAGAAATCGGTTAATACTTGTTGACGTACACAGTTCAATACGCGACAAGTACATACTGTTCGTTTCGGTGGAAAGCAGGAATAATCAAGATGTTCAACATCTGTCACTTTAAATACCAGTAAACAAAAATTATCCAAGGCTATTTCATGCAGTACTGATTTCTGGCTTTTATCAAGAGATTGACAGTTGAATGATTTGAAGGCAGACTTGGGCGTTTCCGCTCGTGACGGCCAAGTGAATGTGGCTCTCGCTTTCGAACTTAGTTTATTCCACTCGTTTAATCTCTGCTGCTCCCAATAATCAGCGGTAGTCTGTCCATCATTACTACTTATTTTTGGGGGTGGAAACCGCGTCAATTGCGTAGGTGCCGATGCTATGTAGAATTTTCCAGTGATATTGTAGTATTCTTTGGTTTTTGGCATGATCCTAAATTAAACGTACGTTTGTTGCTTCCATGTTACTTTAGCTGTCGAGATAAAGATCCAAATTACATTTCACCTACTTACCAACTAAGTTTAGCTTTTGGATCGGCTTTGATATCACCCATTAACAAGCTATCGTTTATAGCAAGCTGAAACTTTAAGAAATGACTATCGTCTTCTAGGAGCCCTCTAAATGGTAAGCAATGCATGGCAACGTCACCTGATCGTTTAAGCTTAGACATAGAAACAAAGACTGCCAATGATAATTTGCAGTTGTCAGTTAGTGGCTGTGGTATGTAGATAGCAACCGCAATACGCATATTTCTATACCATCGTTGTAGTGAGTAAAATTGTCTGAATAGCTTTTTGACAATTTCTTTTGCCAGGGTATAGAGGATAGTGATTCAAACACACTCGAAGAAGCCAACATAGTCCAACTTTTTTACTGTATACTGAATGACAAACGGAAGAGAAGTACTAAATGGATCCATTTAGTTGAAAAGTTGATGATTATTGCATGTCACTTTATAGGGGGGTGAGCACTGCAGGTACGATAAAAGAACAAATGAAATAAATGATACGCATCTGAATGAGTGTGCTACATAAAGTCTGAGTTGGCATGCTAGACAAACAATAAGATCTGAGCAGATTTCTGGTTCATTTATGTTCAACTTTTTTATTCCTTCTTATACTAATAAAATGACATCGAAGTTAAACTCACTTAGCTTAGCACTTATACTCTATATTGGAATACTATTATGCCTATGCAGCTCACGCATAGTACATGCGTCGATCGAGTTTCGAAATCAAGATCATTCGAACTATGGAGGCGATGATGAGGACACTAAAGCGTAAGTTTATACTTACTCTAACCTAACAGAAACACTGCTTACTCGTCCCACACAATGACTATATGTAGTCATATTAGAGAGCATCTACAGGTACTTATGGAAAAGGCTGAAGAGCTAGGAACTTTACCACCTGAGTTGGGCGAAGAAGATATGATCTATTATCTGTTCCTGATTCATGATTTAAACGGAGACGGGTTTTTGGACGGGCATGAATTAAGAGAAGCGTTTACAGATTTTGTTGGCCACGGAGAAAATAACAAGAATGATGATAATGTTGCTTCTTCGTTCCAGATTCCGCTAGAGGAAGTTACAGAAATGGTGGATCATGTATTATTGGAGGACGACATGGACGGCGAGTAAGTTGAGATTCTTGACAGAAATGAAAGTATACTCATCTATAAAACTGCTTACATGACAAATAATAATAGTGGCTTGATCAGCTGGTCAGAATACCTTGAATCTCAGTCTTATCATGGCCAATAACATTCATAACCATAGGATTTCTATTTATTTAGAGTAATTGTATAAAAATGTTGTATAAAAGCGGTATCAAGCTGTCTAAGGGGCCAGGTATACAGTATCTTGAGCAGTCGCCATGTTTAGCAATGTGTCCATCTGGCCTTGTAGATAGCATTTTTTCGGTTACGTCCAAAAATAACCCTCCACTTGCTTCTATGATCACCCGAGCAATAGCATTTCGTCGTTGTGTCTCACTCCATCCATAAGGTAATTTTGCATAATGTTCATCAGTGAATCCATTGGGCTGCAGTAAAGGGTGTCGAGCATCTTGACAAAATGGATGTCCAATCATGGACGATGTATAAATAATTAATGTGTTGGGAGCGTGATCACGAATCAATTTTAGAGTATGAAGAAGCTGTTTTGTAAACTGATCGTCGCTATCATTAAGTACAGCTGTCCGACTGAGGATAAGAATTGGATAAGTGGTGAGTAGTTGAGTAGTAGCGAAGGGCCATTCTATAATGTTTGGATAAGCCGAAGCAATGTGAGTAATGGCATTTTGAGGAGGGCGACGACGGGTGGATAGGATATCATTTCGTATATAACGTAAACGTGTATCTTCTTGTTCACCATTGGTAGTGCCATCACTGCAAATAGTGTGATCTTTGCAATTGAGTTCGCCATAACACACGCTAGGCTCTGTTCGAAAAGCATCTAGTAGAACTTCATGATATTGATAATGAACTAAATCACCCACAAGGAGCATATGTCGACCGTTGATTGCTTTACACCATCTTTGACTATCTACTGCTTTAAAATGACTCGAAGATGGGGCAGTGGCTGGACATTGATTCGATATGACCCATTCATAAGCAAGCGATTCTTTTCTATTCTGCTTATCACAAGTACTGTACAAAGGATCCTGGATATGCTTCAAGTGAAACACATCCTCCTTTTTTACCCACTGTCCTTGCGTTAACCAACAATCAACCATTTGTCTGAATTCTAGTGTTTTTTGAGGGTGTTGGTCTGCCAATCGTGTGCCCCTGAGTGTTTGAATACCGAGGATTTTGTCTGCCAAGCGCTTTGCTTTCTCTACAGCTAATCGCTGTATAGCAAGGCGCTCTTCTGGTGTACGATGAGTAGTTGTGATGTTGACATTAGGCTTAAATCGAGGTCGAGTATGTTTGGCTTGATACCAAGGAAAATCCCAATATGTTTTCGATCCATCATCGATGTCTAATTGTAGAACTGTTTGTTTGGTGACATTTTGTCTTTTCTGTTTTTGCTCACTGTCAGTGACAATGGTCTTCGTATTGTGGTGGTTACTTTTGTTGAATAAAAGATAAACAATGAAACCAAAGCAGGAAAAGAAGAATATTAGAAAAATTCTTCTTTTCATTATGGATAACGAAAAGGGAAGGATTCCTTTTTATTCATGAAATAAATAGCAATGTAATATGTCTGAAAAGTTTCGTGTAAGATTAAATAAAATAGGGGGATGTAAAGTCAGAGTTATTTTCACTTTTTCGGTATGTCAAATGTGATGGGTGTTTGGTTTGCTCTATATCGATAGTCACATAAACTACCATTGATATATAGTCTTCCTGTTGCCTTATCCACAACACTACCATGCGCTTCGTGAATGTGGCCAAAAATCGATACTTTTGGCTTGATCACGTCCTCGATTTTTTGTCTGAGATACTTACATCCGACGTGTTGCTTCTGCCGATACATAATCCGATCACAGAATCCATACGGCGGTGTATGTGTTACTAGTATATCTACGCCTGAGGGTATATCATTCCAAATTTCAGACATGCCTTTGTCATCTAGCATAAATGCTCCACCGAGGTGAATAGGAGAGTAGGGGGATCCAAAAAGGGTATAACCGCCTAGCGAAGGAGGTAAGGTAAAGAGCTCGTGCTCGAGATAAATGAGGCCATGGTGTTCCATGAGAGATAGAATGGTTTGACGGTGTTCAATATGTCCGAAGCACTCGTCAAGTGCATGGTCGTGATTACCGGCTATAACAATTTTGAGTCTAAAGGATTTTCTATGTTACAAACCTGTGACGATCCATTGGATTGTTACTGCGCCATGTTACTGCTGCTACTAACCTGTGAGGTAAAGATCCCAACCATTGTATCGTCTTTAAGTATTCATCGAGTGAGCTTTTCTTTGTCAAGTCACCAGAATGAACTAAGCAATAAATTAAAGATGCATATATTAGTCGTGTGCTGTAAAAACATAATCAAAGTGTTGTTTGCAGGTTGCGCACTCTACTTAGTATGTCCCCTTTTGGTATACTGAAATTGATTTTGCCATGCGTGTCAGAAATACAGACAAATCTAATTTTACTATTGTTCGTGGTCATATTATTCTTTGGTTTGAAGTAGTTATCAAGTGTATTTACAGAAGAAGAAGAAGGGATATTTACAATTGTAGGATGCATCTCTAATAGTGAAAAATATACAAGTATTTTAAAAAAAAAGAAGAAGAAAAAAAAAAAAAAAAAAAAAAAAAAAGAAATTCATGCTTTTTTGTGATTCAAATCATTTTTACTTCATTGTTCAAAGTGTCACAAACCAATCAAAGCTCATTAAATTTACTCCTCATTCTTTTTATCTTTTTTTGAAAACTTTTCTTTTTTCTATTTTTCGTACCTTTTTTTTTTTTTTTTTTTTTTTCTTAACAGACGTATCATCATTACTTTAAAATGATCTCTACCACTACTGCGACTGCCGACAATGAGAAACAAGAGCATATCAGTACTGCTTATGACGATTTGCCTACGTTGGATCAAGTTCTGCATAGAAAAACCTTACCACCTGTCTGTCTATACAACTTTTATATAGTTATGAGAGACCGATTAAAGCAAGAGGAGTTATTAGACTTCTATCTTGATTTGCAACACCACGAACTGTTATGGAACAAATATATAAAGCAGTTATATAAAACTGGTTTCTTGACGGAAACCGACCTGTCAGATGGATATCAATCTCCCCGCATTCTAAGTCGATTATCTGAGTATAGCACTCCACAGCGGTTGCAAACTCCCTCGCCTATTCCTCAAAATGCCTCTTCGGTACGAACAATATCGAGTACAGCTACAGATTTCATATTTCACAATCTTAGTAAACAAGATGTAACCGAATCCGCACAGAGATTGCTTTTACGCTATTTGGTACCTTCTGCTACAAAAGATATCACAGCATTTTTACCCAACGACTTGGTACAAAGACTACGGCATGAGTTGGAAAGAGAAGAAGAGTTGCTCCCCCACACTGCATCCTCAGCATCCTCTCCATCACCTGCCACGGTTCAACCAAGAAGAGACGATCCTCTTCTATTCCAGGAAGCAAAACAATACGTTTTTAATCATTTACAAACATACTGTTATCCTAAATTTCTTCGACTCAAAGTGTGGGGAAACATTACACTACATCAACAATTGGGAAGACTCGTTATTGGATTGTTATGCTTGTTGGCTGCTTTAACGACTTCACTATCGTTCATTTTCTTGGGTTATGCACAATGGGGCAAAAGGTTTTGGGTAAGTGAACTTGATATTTAGCTATTTTGCCCACCGCCCCCCATTGTTTTTGCGCCATTGAACCATGAATGTCTCTAATGAACAGTTGTATATATATCTAGCTTCTGCTACCCTACTGGTTTGGTATTTATAATTTGCTAGTGTTCCTAACAGGTTTAGATCCTATTTGGGTGCTTGTATTCAACAAAAGGTAAAGAATACAACAATGAAATGGTTTCCCAAAATTCTGTATTGACAATGATTGATCCATCGTTTATAGTGAAACGACTACATTCAAATTCAATACTATCAAGCAGCCACAAGTCAAACGAATATTAATTCCTCGATCCATCTGGTTATTATTTGTCATTACTATCATTTCTATCACTTGCACCATCCTATTTTGTGCCATACCCTCTAGACGTTTATAAAATTGTAAGAATGTAATAAATAATGAAATACTACTACTACTACTACTACTACTACTATGACTACTATGACTTGAACTAGAAATCTGGAAACTTTTCACGATATGGATCAGGACCTGCCCCCACCACACCATAGTTTAGAGTTGACTCTTCTGGATAGGTATCAAAATGTGATGCATCACCTTCGAAACGGATCTTTGGTATATAGGGTGATTTCACTTGTCGGTTAGCCAGTTTTATGAAATCTACTCCTGCGAACCATTTATGGCGTTTTATATCTTCTGCTCCTCCTTTTAAGTTGCCATAACGGCGTGATAAGTCGGCTGTTAAAAGGCGCTTCAGCAAGTCTTTTGCATGTGGATCGAAATAACTAGGCCATCGGATTTTGCCTGCAATAATCTTTTCGTAAAGTTTCAAGTGATCATCATCATAAAAAGGTGGATGACTAAAGAGTGAAATGGGAGAGATTTATCCGTCAACACACTGATGATATAAGCCTACGGCTGTCGTATGTACCATATTTACCCTGCCAACATTTCGAAGATGAGGATGCCCAGGCTCCACCAATCTGCTGCCATACCGTATCCTTTGGACTGGATTATTTCCGGAGCTAAATAATCGGGTGTACCACACAATGTCCAGGTTACATCAGGCACGTATTTTGCAAACCCAAAATCGGTAATTTTGATATGTCCTTGTGAATCCAGTAACAGGTTTTCCGGCTTGAGGTCTCTATAGACAATATGCTTTGAGTGGAAATATTCAAGTGCTAGTAGCACTTCCGCTGCGTAAAATTTAGCGACATGATCCGGGAAACGCTTGATGAAAAAAAAAAAAAAAAAAAAAAGCAAAAGATGAAATCAATACAACGCGTTTTTTTTTTTTTTTTTGTTTTTTTTTTCTCTGGTGGCTCATCCACAGAATGAAGAGTCATCATGATATCCTTGCCAGCAAAGAACAGCAAAAGAATATCAATGCATCAGATTTACTTACATGATTCTTTCTTAAAACACTAAATAACTCTCCTCCTGGTACATAATCAAAAATCATGTACAAATTTCGATCATCTTGAAACGTACCCCATAAATTCACCATAAAAGGATGAGCAGCTGTTTCGAGAATATGCTTTTCAGAGTTGGTATGCTCCACTTGCTTCAATCGCACAAGCTTGGCTTTCTCCAATACTTTGATGGCATAAAAGCGGCCATTGTGTTTCGACTGAGCAAGATGCACACGACCAAAAGAGCCAGTGCCTAGTGTACGTAAAAGATGGAAATCGTCGATTTTAAGTTTAGGACGTTTTGGTCGACCGTCACTTCCTATTGGGTTGCGTTGGGCAAGAATGATGCGATCATAATTGAGGTATTGTTGACGAAGAAAATTTCGTTCTTTCTCTTCGGCGCTCATTCTATCATTGTGTTTATCTGTGAGCAAGCAATATCAGAGGGGGGGGGAAAGTAAAATAGATAAAATAGGGTATTCGCGTCAGTCGGGTGAAGCAAAGAAATGAAGCAGCAGAACAATGTCTTTGCACTTGTACCTTCTTCTTCCTCTTCTTTTATATGCTGTAATACTGATGCTGACCCAGTAGACGCACTGGTATTCTCGGCTGTTGTTGGCGATGGTTGCTGATGTTGCGCTACCTGCATTGAGTTACTGCTGCTACTATTACGTTGTTTATTGTTATGGTTTGTACTACCATTTGTTGATGACGATGATGAAGCTGAAGATAACGAGCCAAAACCAAAAAAGGATCGACGCTTATTGACAGTATTACCATTACTACTTGATACGGATGATTCTTCCATACTGTTATTCGAGCTATTCTGATGGTGGCGCGTGTTCGTTGCTCTATCTATAATTTTATGAATGATAGACATATATATATGTAGATGATAAATGTAAGGAAAACAAAGGAGGGGAAAAAAAAAACTATTCAATTAGGAAAAAGGCATTGTTTCTAACCGAGAAAAAAATAAAGGAATATCTGTGAATCAAAAAAAAAAAAATAAAAAAAATAGCAATATAAAAAAAAAAAAAAAAAAAAAAAAAAAGTAGACTGCTTTTCAAGTTTTTTTTTTCCAGTTTTCTATCATGTACGGCAGTGGAAAGAAACGTGAATCATAATAGCAAAGGTAGATAAGGCATCATGAGAGAAGACAGTACTCTTTGCTTCTTGAAAGCAAGCCTTATCGGTTTAACGTTTCTTTTGCCTGATAGATTATCGTTGGAACAAAAAAAAAAAAAAATTTGACAGGAGTAGGTGACCCGCCACTTTGACAGTTTTCTCTCAAAACAAGCCGTCGCTCTCTTTCTCCGGTCCAGACACTTTTTTTTTTTCATTTTCTAGCCGATGATTATCTTTAACAATTTAAGAGCGTTTTGTTTTTGGGTGAAACCTATCGTTCGAATGCAGGCTTTCTTAGCTTCCTTGCAACTATTCTATTGTCGTTTTAAATACAAGAAACTCTGTGATATTGATACCATAGAGTGTCCTACAGACCGAAATAGATATTACATAATGGAGAGTAAAGGCAACCTGTTGCCTGAAAACTATCACATGTTGATTCGTGTTTTGCTTGCAAAGCAGGGAGGCTGCTTGTGTCAGCAGTTTTCCTGTATACGATGGTGAGCCACAGATACAGTACGAACCTTACGTTCCGGACGGCATACGCTTGCTACGAATGACGTCTATGTTCAAGCAACTATCATGGTTCGAGTGCATTTCAAGGTGCCTTTCCTTTGTTCTTTTAATGGATGATGGATACATACTCTCGACTTTATTTTGCTCCTTGACGTAGGATTGAGTTACCTGGGACAAGTGGGTGGCTTCTCTATTTCCACTGCCGGCTTTTTTTATTTATTTATTTTTTTTTTGTTCTTGTGTGATTGAAAAGGCCCTCTTGAACTTTGATCTTGCAGTTACTATCTGACGATTTTTTTGCTCTTCGTCAATATTTGAGTGTGCAGTAAATGAATCACAATATAAAGAAAATTTTTTATTTTTCATTTGCATTTTAAATATGTATTAAAAAAAAGGTGTTGATATTTTAGCCTATTCTCTAGGAGAGTAGTTGCCCAGGCAGCCCCCACGAGGAGAGACATCAACATGGCTGCCCATGGGATTGGTTGACATTACCCTTATGCTACCGACTCACGAGGAACCGACAGACACCTATTTCAGGCAAGTGGCAACAACCAGCATTACACATGAATAGAAGGACCATCATGATACAATAGGAGTACTAGGCCCATCTACACAGAGGAAACCAATTCAAAAATCAAAGCTTCTGCAATATTTGTTGCTGAGCTGATTTCCGAGTAAAGAAAAAAAGAAGCGGAATTCAGAAAAATGAGCGCGTTTATATACTTTATGAAAACAATTGTAACTGCCTTTCAATGACTGCGAATGAAAGCAACAAAAGGCATAGTATTTGTATCTCCTATTTAAACGTTGCTCCTTCTTCTAATCAATGTACAATTTGCAACATCATTTCATACAAACTTTTGTATGCTTTGCATCGGTTTCCCCCTTCTACTTTGATGTGAAGAAAATAGCTGTATCATGAATAATAAAAAAAATAAAAAGATATTGAACAGAAAGCGCTGTCTTGAAAAGAGTCCTGATGTTAAACGCCATTTTGGTTTAGCTGAGAAAGGTTTATGTCATGAGAGAACAGTAAAGCGTCGTCATTCTCTGCTTCGGTCAGCGAAAAGCCGACATAGGATGTACATATTTCCAATGGAATGCGCGTTTTCCAAATGTTAAAGGGGTGTGCATGCATCTGCTCTTTAAGGAATGCTTTTGGAAGCGCAATGACGTTTTTTTGTTTTTTTTTTACTGCTGCAATGATACTCTGCGTTCGTTCGTCCATGATGCAAAGCAATCATGAGTGGATGCTTGGAGCAGATGCATTCTTTTTTAGTATCTTGTTGTGTTACTTTATTCATCAACGTACAAAGGTCAAAAAAGAAAGGGACAAGAATAAGCCTCAAAGTTTAACTTTCTTTTTGACTTGTTGTCCCATTCATTATCTTACTGATCCCCCTTTTTTTCTCCTTGTTCCTCCAAGCAACAACGTAACAGTAGTTCATAAAAGACGATGCCATCCTTTATTTACCCTCTCAAAGGGGTTTACTTTTTCTTGACAAACCCCAAAGTGTTATGGCTTAAAACGGTAAGCCCTATTGCGCTTACACTTATTTTCAGCGCCTTCTCCATTGGTGTGTCTATCAAGTTCCTTCTTCCACATCAAGCCGAAAAGCTGATAGAATGGCACTGGCCCCCTTGGATGTCGTGGTTTGTGTCCATCCTATCGACTGTACTGGAGAGTGCTATTCTGAACTTGGTGTTTTTTGCTCTCCTTGTACCTATGTTTCAAGACGCCGTTTTCGATGCTACGTTAGAAGCGTGTGGTTTGCATTGCATTTTTGAAGAGGAAGAAAGAAGAGAGATACCCAAGTTGGTTTTGTGTTGGCGAAGTGTGCGATCGACAGTTCTAGTGACTTGGTATCTGATTGCCGTGAAGGTAAACTCACTGACTTATGGGAGGGAGGGAGGATACATTGGGAAGGAGAAAACGTCATCCTAGACGGACCCACCCGCCCACCACTTTTCTTTTTTCTATTGAAAATTTAAAATAGATCTTATTGTTGGTATTCACTTTGCCTTTACAACTTGTACCTTTTCTTGGTACTTTTGTGGCATGCTACATTAGCGGATTTCCAACGGCGTAAGTTGGATGCTTTTTTGTTCCAAACAAGCGGGGGAACGGATAGAGAATCCTTTTATTTTGACTTGTGTTCTTCTTTTAGATGGAGTCAACGATTGCATTACGATATTGAGCTACGCGGATATAGAGTGTCTGAATCGTACCGTCATGCGAAAACAAATAAATGGCGTTATGCCAATTTTGGGTCGATCGCCTTTGCGTTGGAGCTGGTTCCCATTATGAACATTGTCTTTGTTTGGACAAATATCGTAGGAGCTGCCTTATGGGTAGCAGATGACTATCGACGCGAAAAGGGACTCCTTCCCAAGAAAGTGGACGATCCTTATCCTGCTGCTAAGGCTCCAACGACTACTGCTGACATGGAAACCGCTGCTTTCTCTGCCCACGTGGTGGATGAACAAACACCTTTACTCACGTAATGTAGGAAGGGAGGTCTCTTCTATCGCGAAAACTGAAAAAGTCATTTTATGGGGAAGGGCATGTCCCGCACCCCAGAAGAGGGCAAAGAAAATAAAACTTGATTCCTGATGTATCTCCAACCACCATGATGGAATGAACAATCAATGATACCGCGCGTCTTGACTGTTTGAGGTGATGATGAAAGAAAACGGATAGAACAGTCCCACTGATTTCATTGCTATGGCAAGCCACTCGGCCCAGTGAGAGACAAACCGTTCTTGCATGAATTGAAACGAACTCGGATGACCGCATCCTAAACAAATAATCTCAAAAAATAAGGCGCGATGGAGTGGGGTGGAATGGTTTTATATTTACAAAACGTATTAAAATTACATGCAAAAATTTTTATTTCAAAATTTTTATGATATTAAGAAAAATGCAGAAATTATAGATTGAATTGAGGTAGGGGGGGAAGAGAGAAAAGAGGAGGCTGATGAGCTAAAAAATTTAGTTCATGCAGACAGCACGGTAACGAGGCTTGGCTTCACGGACGAATTGCATAGCTTCGTTGATCTTTTCCATGGGGAAGGTGTTGACCCAGGTGCGGACGTTGTTCTTGGCAGCAAAGTCAAGACATTCTTGGATGACACCAGGAGCACCAATGAAGGTACCGGCGATGGTGATTTGCTTACCAGCCATGACAAGAGGAGGAATGTTGGAGAGGGGTTCTTCAGGAATATCACATTGCATGAAGACACCGTTGTTCTTGAGCATCTTCATGTATTGAGGCCAGCACTTGTTGACAATCTTGGTGGCAAGAATGTGAGTGAAGGTGTTGTAGTGAGGTTCCATTTGGTCTTCCTTTTGCATGAGAACGTAGTCATCACAACCGAGCTTCTTGGCATCATCAACCTTGTCAGGGATGACATCAAAGGCAACAACTTCGGCACCCATAGCCTTAGCCCATTGGACACCAAAGTGACCAAGACCACCAAGACCGAGGACGGCAACCTTGGAGCCCTTACCGACACCGTAACGCTTGAGGGGAGCGTAGGTAGTGACACCACCACAGAGGAAAGAGGCAGCAACTTCAGAGGAGAAGTCATCGGGGATCTTGACGACAAAGTCTTGGTTACCTCTCCACTTTTGAGCGAAACCACCATAGGTCTTGTCCTTGGTAGCGTTGTCATAACGATCGTTGAAGGTCCAGACGGCGTGGGTGGAACACAAGTTTTCCATACCCTTTTTACAGAAGTCACACTTACCGCAAGAGGCGGATTGACAACCGACACCACAACGATCACCAACCTTGATACGTTGGACGTTCTTACCAACCTTGGTTACGGTACCGATGATTTCGTGACCGACAACACAAGGGAATTCAGTGGGACCCCAACCTTCATCGATGGTGTGCTATAGTTGGATCCAAAAAAAAAAAAACCACGAGAAATGAATCATGCCGTTCTTGGGTATAATACAAAAAAACTGATCCCATAGAGATTGACTACTTACGATATCAGTACCACAGACACCACAACAGATGACATCCATTTGGACCATATCATCATCCCAAGTACAGAAGTTGACTTCCATGGGTTCAAGAGGTTGGCCTATTCATTCAAACACGCGTTTTTTTTTATTGATTAGCATGCCATGGATCGAAACAAGGATAAACAGCTGATCATAATAAAAATAGATTGGAATAGATACGTACTCTTGCCCTTACAAGCGTAAGCGAGGAAAGTTTCAGACATTTTTAATTAAATAATATGAAGATGAAGAAAAAAAAGAAAAGAAAAACTCTATCAAAACGGGGACAGATAGAGTCGTTTTTATATTTTTTTTACAGGCTTCTTTTTTTTTTTTTATGCGGTAAATCTGATGGACGCAAAGAAAAAGCGTGTTAAATAAACTGAAACCCTTGTTTCTGAAATCCAGCGAGCAACGTGTAAAAGGAGAAAAGGGTGAATCCAAAATCAGCCGACAATTTTTCCTTCTCAGAAAACTTTAATTTTTTCATAGATGAACGGTGATTGATTAAACCAAAAAAAAAAAAAAGCTCGCTGGGATGATCGATTTCTCGATTTTTTTTTTTTGTTTTAAATGGTTATCGATTTTATCGATATGAATAGGAGATATTGGGAATCAATGGATCAGATGAAAAGAGCTTCATTCAAAGCCCAAGGAATGTGTATCTAGGAGAAGTTACATCACATCAAATGATATGGTCTTGACCTCATTCCTATGTTGAGTGTGTGTATGTCATTACGTGTGAACTTGTGGAAAAACACAGCTTTTCACTATGAACACTCTCGTTGCTGAGTGATTTTAGCGGGGCTACCCTCTTGAGTTCAGCGTCGATAAAAAATAAAAAAAAATAAAAAAAAATATCTCGACAGCGGCATGGGTTTCATATAAACAAAGACAAGTTTGGGCTTGAAGAAAGAGAAGGAATCGATATCAGAGAAGAAAGCTTCTCGTTCCTTTCTATTATCATCTTTTTATGCCAAATAACAAATGCATGTTTATTTCAACATTCCTATATTAACGTGTTCAAGTGGATATCAAGAAACGCGTCCATCATCCATTTTAATCGAATGAAAACGCAAATGAAAAAGGCCCATAAAAAGAATACGCGCGCAACCAACCAACAAATAAACTCTATTTATTTTACATCAACAAATGACAATGACAGTAGTTTAATGTATTCGATCAACAAGCTATCTTTTTTGTTTTTTAAACGAAAACACTCATTTTGTAGCAGTTCAAGTGAATCCCTTTTATTGAAGAATGAATGCTTTATCATCGTACATCATTCATGCAAACACATTTGCTGCATTGTGATACGTTGTGTTACAAAAAGGCCGTGCTTTAAAATCCATATCAAGTACCGAATATTGATTGATAAAGTAGGGAAACGTGGCCCAAACCAAAAAAAAAAAATACTACGTACATAATTCCTTTTCTTTCTTTCAGCTTCTAAATTTGATGGATGGATTTGAAACCTTTGTTTTTTATCTTTTTTTAGTAGTGCCAATTTTCATCTATAACAGCACTTGCTTGATGTTTACGCAAAGGTAGAGCATCCTTTCTAACTAGAAATGACGCTGCATCTGTCTCTCTCTTTTATCGTAAGCTATCAGAAGCAATGTTCATGGTGTTGCCATGGTAAAAAGACCCTATTTTCATTTCTGTTCTTTAATTTTTGAACTGGTCAAATGCCCAAAATGAGGGAGGAAAAAAAAAAAAAAAAAAATACAAAAAAGATGATCTCCTCGATAAGAAATCTGATAGAAAGGACGAGTCTTCTTTTCCAGTCGTGGAAAAAGTTCCATTGGTTTATCACAAAACTGTTCCGGTGACGTTCCGCGTCATTTTAACAGATGCACACACATCCTTTGTCTTAGATCAGTTCCAATCTGCATAGCTATGCCCACACATCATCTTACCCCTCTTCCTTTTTGTCGTCTAAAAACAGACCCTGAATTCTGAGCTTGTTAAGCAATGTCAAAGCTAAGCAGCTGCAATAATTTGAACTAAGCGATCTTGAAAGATCTGTTCAATAAAAAAAAAATAAAAAAAGTTTTTTTTTTTTTTTCAAATCAGATTCACATTATAGGGTACGAAAAGAAAGCGTGTGCTCTTTAATTTTTTATTTCCTTCTTTTTTGGATTTTGCCCGCATCATTTCATTGGGGCAAATGTTTGCAACTTGCAAGTGAGAAGCTTCCATTGAACGTGAAAGAACATTTTTCCCATGTTAGAAAAAAAAAAATCGTCCTTTAGGAAGGAACCAAGGGAAAAAAAAATAGGCCAAAAAACGGTGTCGGATTTGATGCCTACTTTCCACCCACCCCCTTTCGTACAACTACAATCTCCCATGAACAGTCATTTCTTATCTTTACGGATATCTAATGTATACACTCTCCATTCCTTTGGCCTCGTGAGACGTTTGCAGACTATATCATTTCATGAAACTGTAGCAGAGAGGCACATACACACTTTACTCTTTCATTTTCAATTGCTTAGCAAGCGATAGAGCATATCATGAAAAAGGGAAAAAAAAGTGAAACTGGATCAAGGATCGTTTAAGCGAGAAATGTTTATCCCTGACTGCTTATAACAAACAAAAAAAAGGGCGTTTCTTTATCCTTCGCGACCATGATTTATACTTTAAGTTGAGGCATATTTCAGCGATGTCTATACCCATGAACGGATACTGCCTTATACAACCCGCTTTTTTGCTGCAAAATCAAACAACTCAACTTTGAAAAGAAAAAAAAACGTTTAAGCGATCTCTAAGCCTATTTCTTTCATTTATTCTGTTTCAATCCTGTTTCAACAAGACACGGCATCCACATCGCTTTTACATTGAAGCGATCGATAGTTTCGTTTCAGTCACAAATGTGTCAACATGATTTAATTAGCCTCGTAATGATAGGCAAAAGTAAGAGTGGTATTAAAAAAGAAAAAGAAAAAAAAAAAACAAAACAATAAAACTAATTAATTATTGAGTAAAACTGTAATAACAAAAAGAAAATAAAACATGAAATAATAAACAGCCCTTTTTCTACAATTCTTCCTTTCCTTTGTAAGGTCTTTACTTTCTCCATCTCGAAAACACCTTGATAAGAGCATTCTTGACGATGCTCGCCGCTTTTTCATTCTCCTTTTTAGTGAGACCAATGGTCACAGATATCTTGATGCTTGGTCTGGGACATGCACGTTCCTGTTCAATGACATATTTGGCTCTTGTCACTAAAACTCCTTGATAAGCACATTCGTCCACCACATCCTGCAATAAATATTCCTGTTCTTCTCTTGTTACTTCCGTCTCGTGGTCAAGCAGTCGTGATTGCAAAAAGGAAGGCTTGATACGGATATGGAAGAAAGGGGCTGGGTTTTTCAGATCACTCGGTTGTATTTCAATATAGGGTTCGAGTGATTTGTGATGGAGTACTGAACGGAAGCTTCTACTACGTTCAGCCAATTCCAGTAAATGAACGGGTTGGTCTTGAATCATCTTGATCGCATCGCTGGCCGCTACAGCAAGCATCGCTGGCATAGAAGCTGAGAAGCAATACGCTAAACCCGATAGACGTTGATGATCTACAATCTCCTCTGAACCCGCACAAAAGCCGCCAGAAGCACACAATGCGTTCGCCAAAGACCCCACAATAATATCCACATCTGCAGCAGGGACACCGAAATAGTCTGTCAAACCCGCACCACGACTGCCCAGCACGCCAATCGACTGAGATTCATCTAAAATCAATCTATACTTGAACTTCTTTTTCAATTCCACGAGCTTCGGTAAGGGGGCAATGTCCCCGACATTCGCAGAGAGACCCTCGGAAACGATAAAGCGTCGTGTCAAACGTCTCTTATGGGCTATATCTTCCAACCGAATTTCCTCCAGCACTCTTTCCAAGTCGCCCATATCATTGTGCTTGTACCACTTGACGATCGAGCGAGAAATCTGCACTCCCTTTTGAATCGAAAAACTGACACTATCGTCGACCACAAGAATATCGCCACGCTTACTGAAGGCTGGAATCACAGACGAGACGGCCGAGAAGTTCTGAGCATAAATAATCGCTTGTTCGGTGCCTAAGAATTGAGCAATATCCCGCTCCAAATCCATGTGCACATCAATCGTACCATAGAAACCAGGTGGGCCACAAGAACCCACACCATATTGTCGAAGCGTTGAAATCGCTTTCTCTCGAATCTGTTCCGACGCCAGCAGGTTCAAATAATTGGTCGTCGCAAGATTCATCAAAGGTTTGGCATGGCCGACAATCTTGGGTTTCACGGACTGAGCACCCATAATCACGGGTGTCTTTTCCATGTTGAATTTGTCATATTTGGATAAAGGAGGAACGAGAGGTTCAGGTTGCCATTCTTCTACAAGTTCGTCAATTTCCTATCGTTATAAAATGCAGTATTCAGCAACCCGACCCCACCAAAAGAAAATCGAAAACCTCCCTTCTTTGCTCTCACCTTCTCTGTTAATTTGACAGCATTATCATGAGGCTTATATTTAGCTGACATGATGTACTTTATAGCAAAAAAGACGAGAAATAACTCGAGCGCAATTCGAAAAGGATCATTCTGGTAGGCATTCTTCAAATAACTAATCACAAGATGAGAGCCTGGAACAGCTGCTATAATTTCAGATAGAGAGCTGACGGTGGAGTTGATAAACTCTGCCTGTTCTTCTGTCAATGGTACTGTATTCGAATCCATGATATGTCCTCGTCCTGACAAACAAATGTTATTGCTGGCAGAAATAAAAAAAAAAAAAAAAAAAACTTTTATTAGAAAAAAAAAAGCAAAATGATTTTTATGGAAAAGCTTTGACTAAACAAAAAAGCTTTGAAACATCGGGTGTTCAATTTTATTCAATCAATGATTGACTTTTCTCTTTTATTGCGGTATCTTTCGAACCCAGTTTATTTTTTATTTCGGCCTTTTTTTTAAAATTGATTCTCCCAGTGAAAGCTGAATGCCATTTTCTAACCAAAATCTGTTTGTGCCTGAAAATTACCATTATCCAAGACAAAGAGGAAGCTCTCCCTTGTTTTAAATCTATTGATTCTTTTATACTTGAATTCTGTTATAAATGAAAGGTTTTTAATGATATATCATTTATTTTGTTGTCCACTAGAGTGGTTAAAAAAGCTCTTTATTTCAATGACAATGTCAATCGAGCAAGTAATGTACGAGTTCATGTTCCACTTGAGTCGCACAACGTATGAAAAATATCTGTTACCAATGCAATTGTTCTCGATCTTGTTGATAATGACAAGAAGGCAGCGAATGACACTTTCAACAACAACAACAGCAGCAGCAGCAGCAACTTGCGTCTAATGATATAAGCGGCTGAGTACATAAAGGTAACCTCAGTAGTGACAGCAAAGAAGACGAAAATAAAGAGGATACCGTGATAATTAAACGCAACCCGAGAAAGACCAAGATAAAGAGAATTTGGGCAAAAGTCAGATCAAGAAAGCCGTCTCTATGGCCTTATTCTCTTTGAGCTCGACTATGTACATTGTGGTGAACTCCCTCCTCAAAACACACCTCTTGGTACCAAATTGATTCCTTTGGTCAGGCAATTCTTAATGTTAATGTAGTGTTTCCGATATATCCCCACTCTTTTTTTTCTTCCTTGGACCATCAAAAGGATTTTTCCAACCCTTTTGTCCTTTATCGAACTGACCCAGACCATCCCATCGGCCAGTCATTATGTGCTTAAATATCTTTAAAAAGTGCATAGTTTATTTTCAAAAAAAAAAAAAACCATGAAAGGATGCGTCGACATGTATTTTTCTTATTTTTTTTTTTTTTTTTTTGTCTATGAAGACCCACTGCTGGCATACCATTTTAAAGATTTATCATCTGAGCAAGACACTATTTTTGTACCTTCTGCATTCCAAGCTATGCCCCACACCTTTTTCATTGAAAAGTAAAAAGAGAAACAAGTAAGTCCCGATCCGCTCTGTTGACTACATCATTCCAGATGTTGCTACATACCTGATCTGTATGAACTTCGTGTGTTTCCAAAACCGTCCTTAACGCAAGATCCCAAATCTTTATACGCTTATCGGAGCCGCAGCTAGCCACTTGTTGTTTACTGATATCTGGATTGGCTGCCACGCATAGAACCCAGTCGGTGTGTCCAGTAAGTGTTGATGCTAGCTGTCCGTGCTCAACATCGTACACGTGGATACATTTATCGTCGCTGCTGCTGATTAATGTTTTACTATCACTGGCAAAAGTTAATGAACGCACAGGCATAGCATGGCCTTTTTGGATACAAAAGAGGAAAGATGGGGAATGGGTTAAAACGGATAGCCCTGTCCATGTCTGTGTAATGATCCAAAAATTACCTGTTAATGTGTGTGCTAATTGATTTGTTTCTATGTTAAATACGTAAATAGCACCATCTTCTGCTCCACCTGCAACATATTTACCGTCGGGACTCTAAGAAACGCATCGTTTGATGAGATAAAGCATAGATGCGCTTCTGTCAAACAATTAAAAAATCGAAAAGAAAAACCTACATAGGTAACAGACAGAAGAAATTTCTCTTTTGTGGTGAATGTATTCACTTTCTCTCCTGTCTCAATGCTGAAAATATGAATATCTCCGTTGTGTGAACTAGTTGCAATATGTTCTCCATCAGGACTAAAGGTGACGGCCCAGGCTTCAATGGGGGCTGCTGTTATTGTTTTCAATAGCTCGCCATTGTTTTCAAGATCCCAAATTCGAATATGTGAATCAATGGAGGTTGCCACAACACCTTTTGTTTCAACAAAAAAAAAAAAAAAAAAAAAAAAAAAAATTGGCAAGTGTCAATTTTGGATCGCTTATCTTTGATCCCCCCCTCCCCCAGCTAACTATTCCTTGTCATAACAAATGGGTGAGTGTCTGTCACTCTCACTTACGTCGTCCATCTTTTGTAACATCTACAGAAATGACGCCCATAGTATGTCCTTGAAGCGTATATTTCAGTTCGCCTGTATTTCCGTCCCTGGTATAGGTTTTTCGCAACATAATACGAACGCGTATATTGTTTTTTGAAAGTGGTAAGTAATGATGAGCTGAAATGAGTTGCACTGGCTTATTCTCTCCTCCGACAACAACTTACCAACATTTGACTGTGTTATCCGCAGAGCCTGATACAACTATATTACTGCTATTAGACCATGCAACAGCCCAAATGCCATCATCGTGAGCTGTTAAGCAAGTAGATCGAATGGTTTAGAAACGAGAACAAAAGACAGTAATAGCTCTATGGGGTAATTTACCGTCATCGTTAACAAACGTAGGTATGTAATTAGTAGGCTACACACAACAGAGAATATCAAATTAATATAAAGCAACTCTTTATCAATCAGCAGGATAATTTGAACTTGCCATTTGCAAACTTTAGCTGTATAAACAAAAAGGAGGAGCCTTTGCTTTTGCTTTAATTTTGCAAAAAGTAGTAATTGTTTCCGCCGGTCACACACACTGTCCATAAACCGAAGAAAAAAAAAACCAAAAAAAAATGATGCTTCATTTCTTACTCTCATGACGGAAACGAATGGCAAGCAAGCAGCCTCAAGTACTCAATCGAAACGTAAAATAGAGATCTTTCAGTAATGTTGAGTTTCCCTTTTCAGTGAAAGACCAGCGGTTAAATTGATCCTTCCTTTGTCCTTCGACGATACATAGCTGTTAAACCAACATACCTTCATCGGGAAGAATGGCCCTTCCAAGAAGTAATGGATGATGCTTATGAACGTGAGCTAGAAATAATTCAAGTCTTTACAGTCTATGTGGAGCCAAAACAAACAAATGATATATTAAAGTAGGTCGAACCGTTATTTCATCAAACTGAACCGGTAACGGGTATTGACCATATTCTATTCTATTATCAGATTGGCTCAGAAAAAGCTACCTCCTTTAGAAGGTTTAGATCACTGTAAAAGAATTAGACGACAACCAAAACCAGGCAATGATAAAGGTTTGAAAAACAAAGAGTGGAATCTATCGTTAAGCGGTGACTCTTCTTTTGATGTACTAACGGATCTTTCCTGCTCTTCCACTCAATTTTGATGATGGATCAGAATACATTTTAGAAGTTATTCTCTGTAAAAAAGATAGAATAGATCAAGAGCAGTTAGAGAAAATATTTTCAGATAACAACATCATACCTATACAATTTAACATCATTCCTCTCTCGAAACATGCGCCACTCAATACAAAGCAATATGAAGCATGGAAACACCTATGGCCACTCAACTATCGCGAAGACACTCGATTAGATCCGAAATTCACAAAAGAGGATATCATGACAGTTCATGAACATATACAACACTTATTCAATACAGCAGAAGGAAGCGTGAAATGCCGCATTGTACATCCCGTGACAAATAAAGTTTTGAGTGAAGAAAGTGATCATCGCTCGAGGCATCCTCTTCATCATGCCGTCATTAATTGCATCAATTCAATAGCTGCATTGGAGTTTGAGGCCAACGGAAAACGAGGACGATTGAAAAGAATGTCGAATGAAATGACCGGGAACGAAGACGACTCAACAGAAGAAGCGACAACATCCCCAGCGAAACCAACGGCACCAACGGCTTACTTGTGCACGGGCTATGATGTCTATCTAACACATGAACCATGCGCTATGTGCGCTATGGCACTATTGCACTCCAGAGTAGCTCGTGTGTTCTACAGTATACCCTCAAAGACAGGTGCTTTTGGAACCAACTATAAGATCCACTCGCATCATAGCCTGAACCACCATTTCCGTGTGTTCAAGAACGTTCTCTACGAAGACATGCAATCATACCGACTCCATCCTGCGCTAATTGACCAAGAACTATAATAAAAGATGAATCCTAAAAAGGAAAAAAAGATCATGCGTTGGCGCTGTTCATTACATATTGAACTGTTTGAGAGTATATCTGATTGTGTCAGACGAGAATGAAATGATAGATTTAAGGACCCATCTTCAGAAAAAGGCATAGTAAAGACCATATCAGCATCTCGCTTTTTTTTTTTTCTTCTACTGACAGCGGTCTTTGAATAATATATAGGAAGCTTACAGCAGATCACTTTTGCATGAAACAGCCCCTTTCTTTCTGGATCACTTCCTTTACCTTTTTTTTTTTTTTTTTTTTTCTGTGATTTGTATTAAACCTAATTTTTCTTTCTTTACATTTTCTTTGTAAATAATGTCAGATGTCGGTAGCGATGCTCATGTTTCACCTTCCCATCTCATTCGAAGTAAGTAGCCTAAATAAGTTTCGACCATTGAGGAAAAGATGGGTTGATCCTGGAAATTTTTGCCAATAGACATAGTAGAAGATTTATTTTCATATGACACAGTGAAAAGAAAACGAATTTTGGAATATTACTTTTTTGAAGATGCCACATTATCGTCACCATTTATGAGTACTGAAGGAATAACGAATATACAATAGTAAAACGAACTGAATAAAAACCAAGTTTCTGTAACGTTATAGAACCATTGTTGATGTTTCTTTTTAATTTCGTTGATGTAGTGTATATACAGTTTGGCAGACATTGAATAGAACAGAACCAACTATCAATAACATAGTGTTTGATGGGTAAAGTAATCGATAAGTAATGATGCACATGATGCCTTACTTCATCTTTCTTACATCATTGCCTTTGTATCTTGTTAGACATACAGCTGTCATTCATTTGACACAGAATATTTCACCGTGTATATTTCCATCGTTTATTCATTTTCAAGTGCCTTCCATCACAACTCTACATTTTAGGGAAACAGCCGGCATTCCATCACCGCCCCCCTATGATCATAGCTACCGGTCTACCTATTCCCAACAAACCACCACTGCGAATACAGCAATGCCAATGGATGATGGAGAGCATCCACCACTGTACAGCTCTCGTAGCAGGTATCCAAAGATGGAGGAAGACGATCTAGAAAGTATGACCAGCTACGATAGTTTGAAGACAAAAAGTTATCTTGGGAGACATCAACATTTATACCATACTCACCAAACAACAGCATATGATAACAGTAGCGACAGAGAGGGAGGAGAAGGAGGCATCATAAAAATATATAAACAAGAAGATAGTTGGACACTCGAAGGCTTACTTCAATCTGTCCCACTGATCTCTTACTGGTATAACCATATTCTTCGACTTCTCATGGGGAAAATTGTCACTGCTACCGGTGATCTACTGGATGCCGCCATACAACAAGCGGAACGACTCACAATAAGAGGGCAAGAAATACAGCAAATGGGGAGGAATATGGCGATAGACAATATTGAAAAGATTGAGGAATATAGAACTGATTTACAAGAGAATTATATACGAGGGTTGAAACAATGGCGATTGCAACAAGAGCAGCAGCAGCAATTACTACTAACGGAACCTGAAGAGAGAAGCCTACTTTTAGATGATATACATATGAACTGCAATAAGGAAGGACATCTTGAAGGATGTCCATGTCAACAGCAGCATCAACTGGGACAACTGCTACCTACATTACCTTATACCGATTCTGATGCTACTTCTTCTAGATTCAGGTCGGAAGAGAGTATTGATTATCAATATAGAAGCGGTAGAGGTTTATTTAGATAAATAGCACCTCATCTTACTGTAACAGTGCGCAGTTAATTCATAGAAAGATAAACTGATCGTTACAGATTATCACTTTTGCTTTCAGCTTCTCTTCAGCTTCGTCCCCATCGTTTTCTTTTTGCTGATAAGAGTAAATTTCTTCAGCAGTGAGGGTATAAGTTCGTGTCAAGCAATCAATATTGTATCAGAGCAATAAAATGATAAAACTGCTGCTTCTAACATCACTCTTTTTCTTTTTCTCAATATCTGTCCAGATTTAGAGATATAGTATTAGGCCTATTATTACCTTCATGACCTAAAGAATGACTGTCATGTTGGGTTTTTTGGTTTTTTTTTGGTTTTTTTTTTTTTGGTCATTGTTCGTCCTTCTGAGCATTTGTAAGCTATTTTTGTCAAACATTGCTCGACCAATCTTATAGCTATGGTTCGACAATAGCAAGAATAAATTGAACCACTATATCAATACCACCCTATAGAAAGGTTTATTATATATATTTTATGATATAAGATTTGAGAGTTGGTAGAACTATGTGGATTAGGATAAGAAACAGAGAAAAAGGGGAAGGGTTTGAAAATAGATTATGTGTTGTCGATATGATTTATATGTTTATGGAAAAAAAAAAATCAGAAGATGGTTACTTTCTACTGCTTTTCCACAATGTACGAATAAGATAATGATAGAGCCAAAGTAAGTTTAACAACAACCACTAGATTGTTGAGGTTGAACAGCAGCACCTTGGCCAACCTTGACAGTAGACTTCTGTTGCTGTTGTTGCTGCATGGTTGAGCCCATTCTATCTTTAATTTGTTTAGCCATTGTTAAGAAAGCTTGTTCAACGTTAGTGGCATCCTTAGCAGAGGTTTCCAAAAGAGGAATATGAAGACCATCAGCAAATTCCTGTATAAATATGTCATAATGTGAGAGTTATGTACACCAAATGACACTTTTTTTGATCAACTGTCATGCCCTCCATCACTTTACCTTAGCTTGCTCGGTTTCAACAACCTTTTTATCAACTAAATCACTCTTGTTACCAACTAATAATTTGTTAACACCTTCAGCGGCATAACGATCAATTTCTTGTAACCATTGTTTAACGTTATTGAAAGAATCTTGGTCTGTAACATCGTAGACAACGATGATGCCGTGAGCACCTCTATAATAAGATGAAGTGATGGTACGGAAACGTTCTTGACCAGCAGTATCCCACTAATACCATGAAAAAACATCAGTAACTCTTCTTGCTTTTTTCCCTTTTGCCTTTGTTTTCTACTCCATTAACTTACAATTTGCAACTTGACCGTCTTTCCTTCAAGTTCAATTGTTCTAATTTTCTAAGAGACCCACAAATACAAAGACAAAGAGAAGAACCAATGTATGATTAGTCGAGATGAGAAAATTATACCACGAAGGCTCAGAAAAAACCCCAAAAATTTTATAATATTTTTTATCAAAAAAATAAACTTACAAAGTCAACACCAATGGTAGAGATATAACTTTCGGTATAAGTATCATCAGCAAAACGTAATAAGAGACAGGACTTTCCTACACCAGAGTCACCAATGAGTAAAAGCTTGAACAAATAGTCGCTATAAGTTGTAAAGTACATAAAGTTGGTATTCAGTGTTCCATTTCCAATAGTAAATGACGAAAATAGAAATGAGAAACAAGCAAACGAACGAAACAAAAGGCATCCTCAGTCTCTGCTCTCACTTGCATGCGTATGTCTCGTCGTGCTACTTATTTCTCTGGCGAAAACTTACTATTCAGGATTCATTTTTTTCTATATTAAAAGTAACAAAATGTAAAACAAGAAACAATATGGTGAAAAAAGAAAGAAAGAGGGAAAGGAAAAGCGTGTGTGTGGAAGAAGTAACTACCATATCATTGGCGGTCATTTAATTGAAATGAATTGACAGATAATTGGCCAGAAAAAAAAGTGTATGCAATTGCAAATCTATCATACCAAAAGCATAAAGTGAATGAAAAGGGCGCTCCATCTAGAGCTGTCCGGTGCATATGCTGAATATTGAATCATCTATGCTTATATTCCTAATGTAAACACTACTGCTCATCCATACAATTGTCTTCTCTTACTTTTGTATCTTAAATGGTGATATGACAACCCAACACAAAAATTTGGGCGGTTCCAAGAAAAAGAAAAAAAAGAAGGGCCTATTTCGGGGAAATTAATTCACCTTTTTTTTGCTGAGGAAGTGAAACGTCATCGTCGGTGGTATTTTCTGTGTGATGTAGCTTGGAAATCATGTTGATAGTGGGTAGCGGACCATATGAACCAGCTGCTGTACGGTCAGATCAAATAAACCATGATCAAAAGTAGCCAAGATTTTTCGCTCAGTTTTGGTCAAGCAATTATATTTGAGATTGCTCGCTTTACTGGGTTGAATGTTAAACTCCAATATCTACACTTACAGTAAACTCTTTAACTAACAGAGGTACGAACAGAAGTACCTTGCGAAACGCTACCAAACAAACTGCGTTAGTTGCTCTTCATTTGGCTGCCAATGTTTCTATTGATTGTGAAAGGCTCGACGATGAGAGGCTCGTATCTTGGCTAATTGTCTAATGCAACACCGCAATAAGTTACGTTTGTCTATAAATGACAGTAATAGGATTGCCTACAGAAGAATAAAGCCGGAGGTGTGTCTTCTTGTTTGTCGTTCTATTTTGGACAGGAAGTATGACAGAAATCATCATGACTTCACGGCTTGTCATTTTAGAGATATCCCGGCGAGTGTGGATATATCTTGCCTCGTATTACAATATCTTATAAACAAAGCAACACTTCTTCCAATGACACTTATGAGATCGTTTAAGCGCAGTCGAGCATTCCTATACATATGTAGACTTTTCGAAAGATAACATGATCAAACAATACTGCGTGCGCTAACCGCTTCGTTGGTTTGCGCGAGTTACACTGTTAGTATGTTGTAACTACTTGCGCATTTTTTTCGTCTTGCAGGAGGTGTTTACTGCTTAAGCTACGACCAACAATGGTTAGGTAGGTCTTTGATATAAAATAGCAAGGTCATTAAAATCACTAAAATGGCATGAAATAACCTATGCGGTTGACGTAAATGATAGTTACACATGTACCTATGTGTTCAGAGAAAAAGTCAAAGAACCGTGATCCGAGATGAACTCTCTTTTGATCTTTTCTTCCTGAACTTCGCCAATATTTCCCTCTACTTCTCAATTTTCATATGAAACAGACAAGCAACAATTCATCAACGACCTTGCTGCGTCGCAGACGATCTTTTCGCAAATGGCTGAAACGAGTAACGCTGCCTAATGATGGTGGCAATGCTTTCATTAACGACAAAATTCCTCACGGTATGCTATACACTAATGAATATTTTAGCAATTCTAAGTACATGTACAAATTAAGTATCTTCTTACGGAATGTTGATATCCACTTGTAGGCGGTGTGTTCAGTGTTCCACTAACAACATCTATCAAATACGCCCAAACATCAATTGGATATGTTGATAACGAAGGCGTAAAGCATCCAAAATCAGGTGCAATTCCTACTGTTGTTGCAAAATGTGGCGCCTTTTTGAAAAAGAATGGTAAGCTCGGGCAAATGAAAAGCATATACTCTGCGGAAAATTTTATTTATAGATTCCATGCAAACTTATATAAAAATTCTTTTACTGTAAAGGCCTTCATGTGGAAGGTATCTTTCGTGTCTCTGGAAATCAAAAACGTATAAACGCATTAGAGTTTATTTTTAATCAAAGCCAAAGCAATTTCGGGCTAGATTTGAATTGGGATGGTTACACAGTGCATGATGCAGCAAGTATTCTTCGTAGATATCTTAATAAACTACCTGAGCCTGTCATTCCATTGGCTTACTACCAGCAATTTCGAGACGTAATGAGTGAGTTGTCATTCAAAATAGGCAAACTATCAATCTCGTGAACAATTACTTAATTATTTGTATTTATTACTGAACTATTAGATGATCGAACGCATAATAGTACGGAAGATCGAATACGGGCTTGTCAAGAATTGATACACAAATTACCAACAGCACATCAACATCTACTTCTTTATCTGCTAGACACGCTCAGTCTTTTCGCCTCTTTCGCAGAAAAGACAAAGATGAGCATCACCAATTTATCTTCTGTTTTTTGTCCAGCTATACTTCGTCATCCTAACCACAATACACCACTTGATTATAAGATTTCACAATACGTCATTGAATTTTTGATCGAGTTTCAGTCATTATTCACTATGCAGTTATTCTTGTCTTCAACGCAACTAGGGAACAACAGCATTAACTGTAACTTCAAAAGCCGAGAAGAGACGAAGAACGCGAAAGACAATGCTTTTTCCCTCAACAGTGATCATGCTCAGGTTAAGGGTCATGGCTTACCATTTTTGATACCGTATGAAGAGACTGATCAGAACACAAAGCTACAAAAGTCTTTCTCCAACCTTGACCCATTTATATCACCAACAATTGAAGCTAAAAGTCACAGTAATCTCAACATTTCTCCCGTTGCTATACGACTACCCACAGAGATCAATAACAACAGTAAAAGCGTACAAAAGCAAAATACTCGAGCATTATTGCCGTTATCTGGCAACTATACAGCTGCAGCAAAAACCTTGGATAATGTCCGCCATTCTTTCCTGAGGCTTACTCTTGAATTAAAGGTCAAATTCAAGGATTTCAGTATCGCATCTTCCAAAAGATTTGCACCTGTCGATTATGTTAGGTTGCTTTTGAGACGATACACCAAACAATCAGCATCATCATTTGCAGGAAAAGTGGTCTATTATGTCACATTAACTTCTATATCATTGGTCATTGCATACGAAGTTTATCTGGCCATAGTCAGTGTACACATTTTGGAACCCTTTGTGTTTTTCACAGGCCTTGCATGCTATTGGACTATTTTATACAATGGTGTTATCGTCAACACTAACAGCACCTCGAGATTATCATTTTTTTCTACAAATACTACTCCAGCTGTTCTGTTATCTTCGACTATTATTACCGATAGCAGTGACAACACTGAAGAATTTGAAATGAAACAACAACATGAAGCAGAAGGCGAAAGTAAACAGAGTCATACTGATATTATAGACGATAAGCAAGGAGAAAATGTTGTAAAATACAAGGAAGAAAATGCAGACCCATATTCCATTGATAACGTAAATGACCCTCTGCTACTGCAGGATAAAAGCATTATGTTAGAATGGCATGGCTTGCTAACACGCGCTTGGAGGGCAAAGTGTAATAGTAATGACATCATTAATCAATCGGCGGTATCCGTTATTCCCGATGGTGATGATAACGCGTCTATTTTGAGTAAGTGTAGTAGATTTGATGAAGAAGAACCATCCTTTTGGAGTACCAACAAAGATGATGGAGAAGAAGAGGAGGTAAACCTCGAAGGCCTAGAAATTGATGCGAAGACTTTGGAACGCTATCTTGGGATATACAATCAAATTAAAAATGATGCCCAAATGGCACAGCGATTACAATGGGAAGAAGACTATGCAAGAGATAAGCATAATCCGTTCTTATCGACGACAAAGAAGATTAAACATATTCATGATCTTGGTGAACCATGGAAAAGTGATGATGATGATTATCAAGAGAGTGATGATGCTGATGCTGAAGTAACAACCCCAACTGGCGTCGAAAAAGAGGAATGGAAGATAAGGATATTTACTCATTAGCGAATATAAAAAATCATGTGTATTTAAATAAACTATTCATCTTTAGCCTACGTTTTAAAGGGCTATACAACGATAAAATACATCAAAAGTTGGCTTCTCGAACAATTTTTTAAAGATGAAAATGTACCGCAATAATAGATGTTAAGCAACCTCAATCATATATACATATTACTGTATTGATTTTGGAATATTGACCATTGAATTATTCAATGCTTTCTTTCAGAAATATTTAATATATATCCCTATATCATTAAGAAGAGATGTAGCTATGCTTTGTAACAGATATTCGTTCTTTGTGAAAAAGGAAAAAAAGCAATCGGTTTAAGGAGCTGCAATGGGTTTTACATACTTATTTGAAAGCATTATTCAAAATATTTGGATTTTTCTTTCTAGCAACTGTGATTTATAGCTGAGCAATCTTCGCTTCTCTCCTAAAATAAAACAACCCACTCAGCAGCTCTGTATAAAACTCACTCCTACACTAATATACAATCGTGGACAAAACTAGACCTTTTGTTGATGAAAACAGTATTGCAGCTTTTTCGAGGTCCTGCATGGAACCCTTTATTCAACAAGCATGAAGTTTCTCGTGTATCTTAAAACTGTCAGACTTAATAGCATTTGATTACACAAAATGTAGAATTGAATTTCGCTTTGGATCTTCAATAAGGAGAAATTTAAAGAGAGTGCGAATCCCTTCATCAAAGGGTGAATAACATCTTTTCAAAATGTCCTCAAATTAAATATACGGGGCTTGAAGATTACCAACTCATCTAATACTGAAGCTTGTCGTCTGAAATATAACATAAGATATACAGTTAGGCTTTAAGCTATACTGTGCAGTGGAGAAATGCTCCCAATTCAGCCTTATTGTATTTTTAGAAACAAAAAAGGTTCCCCATAAAATTATAAAAGTTTGTTGAGGGTGCTTTCCTCTTCTTCTCTTTTACTCTTCCTATTCGCACTCTTGCACTGCTTAATCAATCAAACATAATATATTATCAATAGCATGAGGCCTTATTACTTCTTCTTACTACTAATCATTGTCGCTATCTTGACTCGTGATGTATTCGCTGGTAGGTAGCTTGTTATCTTAGCATATCAATGGTTGCAAAGAAATTGACAACCCAACCTTAATTGGTTTATAAATAGAGGATGAGCCTGATGAGGATGAGCCTGATGAAGATGAAGACGGTGACACTGGCAAGAATCGTAATGAGGGCGCTTCCAGAAACGAGAAAGCCTCTCATCATAAAACGCCAAGCATTACTACCATTTATATCACACCTACTCCACATGAAGCTCCTACCAAAAAAAATGAGTACGATAAACCAGTAGCTGACTCTACTACAGACGCAGCAGGTACATCGCCTACAAGCGGTAGTACTACAAAATCGTCAGGTACGCTAGAGACAATTGTTCCTTCTCCAGGCTTGACAGGTGCTTCTGGTTCTGCCTCATCTGCGTCGTCTCCCAGTTGTAAGTAAAAGCATTACAAAGAACATAATTTTGAAAAATCGAGCTTCGCTAACTCTTACACAACAGTTGGTTCAATCAGTCCTTCTACCTCACATCCTCCTTACTCTGCTGCTGCTTCAGCCTCTTACGCTTCTTACTCTTCTGCTGCAACCTATGCTTCATCAATAGCAGCTGCACCTTCATCTCTAGCCTCTTCCAAGCCACCTATGCCTTCACCGTCTGTTGCCCGGCCTTACGCAGGACCAAGTGTTATAGGCAGTTCTAATCGTTTGGAAATTTCTGTTGGTATGGTCACAGCAGTAATTGGTCTTTCAGCACTGCTTTTTCAGCTTATTTAAAAGCAGCACTTAAATACTCTTAGTTTTATCTCATCTAATAATTTATGCAAAAGCAATCGAATTTACAAAATGAATAACGTTGTCATTTACCGTTACTTATTATAATAAAGAAGATGATATATCAGTAAGATCCTTGTCCGTGTACAATAATTTGGTTTCACAGATTTACACAAACGCATAAAGGTAGATATTCCTGAAGGATCTCCTCCTTACTGATACCATTATTGTTCCTCACTTACCGTTGCTCTCAAACTGTCAAAAGACAATGTTGGTAGACAGAAGAGGGGTATCAATCTCTGAACTTAGTTCAACTTAGACCAGATCGAAGCACTAATCTATGGTATGTATTATAGCAAATTATTATCTGCGAGATTCACTTTCGTGGCCGTTTTGACCCCTTTTTATTCCACCAACTTTTTTTTCTTCAATAAAAAAAAAAAAACCAGAAGCAAAACAATTTTTGCGGGATCACCCTCCCTCACTTTGAGTGTTCGTTTGTGTTGTTCCCCTACATGCTTCTCACATCCTCGACAAAGAATAAAACTGCAACTTGAGGAGAAGCGGTTTTCTTTCCTTTTTTTTTTTTTTATTTTATTCCCTGAATCGCAAAAAAATGAAATTCACAACACTTACAAGTATTTTACTTACAACAGCAGTCAGTGTCTATGCTCAGATTACTGCGCCTACAAGAAATTACAACGTAACAAGCCCGGTGACAAATGGTCCATATGTCATTGGACAGATATTACCGTGTACCTATCGCTTATTTTCTGATGTCGATAGTTCTGGTAAGTTAGATTGCCATATAGCACACCTCCATAAAAAAAAAAAAAAAAAAAAAAGATGTTTGATCTAATTCACCCCTCCATTATATAGCACTGAATCTACAAATTGATTTGGAGGCTCTGCCTGTAGGCAACACTATTTCTTCTTCGTCCTCTTCGAATGGCAACAACTCTACGACCATCTCTATTACTGCTTCAGCCGATGTCTCGAAAACTGATGCCTTTGTGAAAAGAGAGGGCAATTTGACATATTACGAACATTCTATCAATTTCAACATACCTTCTACTGTAAAACCTGGCAACTACCATGTCATTTTCTTGGATAAATCTACCAGTACAAAATTGGCAATTCCTATTGAAATTCGACCGGCCGCTGTTCCTACATCCACAGGCTTGAAATCGCAAAGTACTAATGCTCCCGGTCAGTCCTCTACACCAGGTTCTATTTTTGCACAAGGTGCCGCCGCTTCAACTGTCAAAACAACTTTTGTCTCAACGAAGGTTGTGTTGGCTCTCTTTACGGTTGCTGGTGTCGCTTTTTTACTCTAGTGACATGACTATCAATTTTGAAGCCGCAACATACATCTTCATCGCATGGAAACGTAATAACATTTGTCTATACTTTGGTTACCTTCATAACAATCTCCCCACACATGCCCTTAATTTACTGAGCATACAAATAATAAAAATTTAACTCAACTATCCTACTATCATAAATGGGAGATTTATGCTATTCAAAATTGCTTTATCTATTATAATTAGCAATGCTTGTTGCACAATAATGTCTGTTGTAAATGTTATGAAAAGATCTGCTGTCGGTGTCAATGCGTGCACAATTGTAGAATGTTTGCATTCAATTTATACGCAAGAATTTCTTTTACATTTCCGTACCCATCTTCTCCGTCTCGTAACATAATATATCCCTATCTGCCCATCTTTTGTAAAAGCATCATCAGTTCTGTTGTAGTATCTTGCTTCATTTTTCCAGTTGAAATCCGTATAAACCCAACCGCAATCATCAGGAAAGATCACGACTTCTATAAAAAGGAACTGTTTCAATCGACACATGCACGCGTGTCTTCCATAGTCCAAAACACTGTACCTCTATTAAACTGATCGTCAACCCAAGGGCCCTTCTTATCCAAGAACCATTCTCTATCGATCCAGTGATATCCTTCTGGTGCTATTGTTTCCACTACTCTCTCATCTTTTAGGATCATACCTGAATAGTCTGTCCACAAACCTCGTTCACCAGGCAGCATCTAGTTAAACATAGAAAATATATAAGTACTTTAAACCCAAGCTTTCCATGTAAGTTTGGATACAATATCACTGAACGTTACCTGGGAAGCAAAAGCTTCGATGTCGGGCCACCAACGTTGGTTTTCAAATAATGATATTTCTAATACTTCGTTTTCTTGCTGATTTAACTGTTGGATTACATATGATTTTTGAAAGCCACGAAGAATGGCAGTAGCAGGTTTAAGTAAATCACTTTTTCTCTTCTCGGTTACTGCAGTTGTCAAATGCTTTAAAATATACTTGGCAAAACGTGTGTTTATAAGAAACACGGTAATGCCACCCACCAAAAATATTGATTGAAGAGAAACAAACGAGATGATTAAAGAAAATGCCAATAGTGTAAGCAATGCTAATTGAAAAATGAAGACAGTTTCGGACTCGTTCGACCAGTCGATATAATGACATTTTGATACAATAAAGTCGTGGAGATCACTCATTTCACCCATCATATTCTGTAAATTTTGCAGGTTTCTGAGATATTCAGGTGAATTCTCATTATTTGGTATTGTTGCAGGGAATATAGAAGCAAATCCTGTTGAGCGACTTCCTTTTGTAGTATCTTTGTGTTGTTTCGTTGCTATTTTATCGGACTGTTGAGAGAGTTGTTGGGCCGAAGTTACAGTTGAATATGACGAATTCACCTCAGTGCTGTTCTTTTCTCGGCTATTCTCTTTCCTTTCGAGAGTGTACTTTTTACTGAATTCACTGATTATGATTTGAAGTAGAATCACATGTGGTACAATTAATACAAGTTTGGGATACAGGCCTTGACAAATTCAAAATGATTAGCAATCTATGGCTCATGCTCAGCAACAATAACGGAGATGATGAAGAGACTTACAAATCAAGCAATATATCAACATAGCTATCATTGTATCGACTGGTTTGTGCCAATTCAACAACAAGATGACTTTGTCTCTAAAGCTAAACATAGGCCCACATCTTGACACAAAACGAGAGAAGTTTTTTGTGGTATTCTGTGCGCTTAATGGCGGTAAATGAGCAAGATAATCACTAACGGGTTGGCTAACGTCGCTTGAGTATATGGCAGCAGAGATGACAATATCCTTTATTTCTTGCGAAGTTGTAAATTGCTGGATGCTTTGCCATAAAGATACTTTATCAGTATCTTCTTTAAAATGACTGTTGTCAACAGTTGATTGGTACCGAGATTGTTGTTCGTGCTGCTGCTGTATGGTGTTATTCAAATATTGAGCGGCAGAAATAGAAGATGGTTTGGAACATTTTGATGCTGCCAATCTGCATTTAGAATGCACGACCATATCGCAGTCTAGTTTATGGAAGGGTATAGGAGGCATTTTAATAGTGAGTAGTATGCACAACTGGAAAATTAGATTTTTGGTTACCTGAGCATTTGAACCCTTGCTTCGATATACCCCATAAAAACCCATCGCAATGATCGCAGTATGTAGGCGAAGAGAAACTTGTTCGATGAAATAGATGTGTCATTTGGTTAAGGGTAATAAATACGATTATATCATACTTCTGTGCTAGTTTTAGAATAAAAAGAAATGAGAGGTTAAAAAGCAGGTTGTGCTCTTTTGAAGATTTACTATCATGTGCTTTTTGTGTACCTCAATTCAACTTTTTTCCTGCTGTGATCGGAAATTAGAAATGATCTACAATGCAATAATGTTATAGTGAAGCATACACAGAACTTGTTCATGCAGCGACTTTGTCTTATAGTACGTAACAAAGATTATGGGATGATCTTCTGGGTAAGCAAAATTGTGCGTTTGAAAGTGTGATTTAAAGCATGTGGGGGCTTTGCAATTTCGCCAATATTATTTATTTCTTACGCTTGGAGTTGTGCTTCTAAAGTTTATCCAGTGGGCTACTAAGACAATAAGCACTAAGATATGTAAATTAAGGTAGTCTTACCATTCGTCGTAAGTTTGCCCCAGTGTTGTGTGCTTTGAAAATAAAACTTAATGATTTATATCGACCATAGCCTCAATCACCGTATCATACGCGCGCATACACTTGTATTCACAAGCTTCCGTAACCATTATTTAACTTAAACCAGAATTTGTAAAACGACTTGGACTCACTACTGATTTAAGTGCCAATGATCTGCTCTTAATGCCCCCAAGTTAACATATTCAATAATGAATATGTTAAACTGGATATAACCAGACTGTTTCATAAAATCGAGCATTGCGATTTATTATACGCAAACGATTATTGAAGCTTCGGTGACATTAAGAGCGTATTTAAGAATGATAATCAAGCGCATTCTTCTAATGGGTTATGCACTTCTCAGCTTAGAAGTAGTGTCCGAGGCTGCCATCAAATTTTATTCAATTACAGAAAAAAAGCAAACTAATTTTGCTTCTTGCGGTTTGTTCAATAGATTCCTCTAAATAAAGCAACGACACACAATGGCTGACGATTTGGAAGTCAATGATAATAATAAACGTCCCCTCGAGAACAACAATAGCAAAGAAGCAGATGAATCGGGTAAGCAATACTATAATTATTTCATGTTACTGATCAAAGTCGTAGCTCTCAAACTAAGACTAATCGATTTCGTAGATGATGACATCGGACCTATGCTTCCTCCCCCTCCTGGAGATGATGTGCCTCGAAAAAAGAAAAGAAGTAAGCCTTCTTACAAATCATGTTAAAACAAAAGTCTATATACTGACATTTGTTTATTTAATAGCACTTGCCTATGAGAAGCTTTATTTAGAACAACTGCCTAGTGCCGACATGTACGAAAAGAGTTATATGCATCGTGATGTACTCAGTCAAGTAGCCGTTACAAAGTAGAGTTTACAGCTTCAGGGCATAAAGTATTATCATCAGCTTGAAGCTTACAGGGCATTTATTTAATACTAGGAATGACTTTGTCGTTACTACTTCTGTTGACGGGCATTTGAAGTTTTGGAAAAAGACTGGCACCGGCATCGAGTTTGTCAAACACTATAAATCACATTTATCAAGCATTGTTGACATCAGCTTGTCCAGTGACAGCGAATTGCTAGCCACCATCTCTGATGATAAATCCATGAAAGTGTATGATATCACAAATTTTGGTAAGTGGAAAGGAACCTATTCTGTACGTCAACTACTTTTATGTCTGTTGGCTAAGACTCATACTATGTCTGTTTTCTTTTTGATGCTTAGACATGATAAATATGGTCAAATTACAGTTTAAACCAAAAGCAGTCTGTTGGATTCATCAGAAGGGTCAAGCTCAAGCATTGGTTGCAGTGTAAGGTTGACAAGCAAATTTGCAATAAATCACAGCGAGAATCTTGACGTATTCATATTCATACTTCAGGTCAGAAGCCGAAAACTCCAATATTCATATATACGATGGACGGTCAGATGGGAAACCACTTCACACATTATCAAAGCTGCATTCTAAACCAGTCAATATTATACGATTCAATGCTAAATTTAACACAGTAATATCCGTTGATTCAATCGGTATGATGGAGTATTGGTCACCAGAAGAGCCATTTGGGTTTCCAGATAATCTGGGTTTTGAAATGAAATCACAAACTGATCTATATGAATTCAGAAAGGTAAGAAAAGTATGAAAGAGAAGGTGCATGATGGTCTGCCATTAGCTGATTTTAATCTGTATACATTGACACATGTCTACTATTCTTAGAAAAAATCTGTACCTACTTGCTTGACTTTTTCAGAAGATGGACTCAGTTTCGTAACTATGAGTTTTCCTGATCGTCAAGTTCGACTATTTAAATTCTTAACAGGCAAAATGTTCCGCGAATATGATGAAAGTCTACACGTAATTAGCGAAATGCAACAAGCAGGCACATCAATCTTTAAATTAGATGATATGGAATTTGGTAGACGTTTGGCAGTTGAAAAGGAACTCGAGAAATCGGGTCAAGCAAAATTTGTTAATGCTGTGTTCGACGAGAGCGGAAATTTTGTTATCTATGGTGCATTGGTTGGTATAAAAGGTACACATCACATAGGATGAAAGCAACCAAAGAGATAGGAATTGAACTATTATACTTTAATCGAACAATAGTTGTAAATATCAAAACGAATAGAGTTGTTCGCGTTATTGGCAAATCAGAATCGAACAGATTTGTCAATGTTGGGTTATATCAAGGCGCACCTAAGAGAAAAGGCGTTTACACTCTGGTATTATCAAATAGGGTTCTGAATTTCACTCGATGATTAAGTACTGATTAAAGCGATTTTATCCTGTTTATAGGCTATGGCTGCATCGGATAATGCTGCCCTAAAAGAAAGCCAAGAACTTGATCCTACCTTGTTCTGTACAGCATTCAACAAGAATCGATTTTATATGCTGACACGTAGAGAACCCTTTGAGTAAGTTCTTTTACACTAAGAAAAGATACCTAAGGATGCTATGTGACTAATTGATCGTTATAGTGACGGACAAAAGGGTGAACGTGATGTTTTCAACGAGAAGCCATCGCGTGAGGAACAAACTGTGGCTGCTACTCAAGAAAGGAGGAAACTTATGGGCACGTCAGCTATCTTACGTACAACGTCTGGTGATATTCACATGCGTCTCTTTGCTGACGCGGCACCAAAAGCAGTTGAGAACTTCGTTACCCACGCTAAAAACGGATATTACGATAATCTTATATTTCATCGTGTTATCAAGGGATTCATGATCCAAACAGGTTGTCCTTTTGGAGATGGTACTGGTGGAGAGTCTATTTGGGGCAGTGATTTTGAAGATGAATTTTCCAGAGAATATAAACATGACCGCCCGTATACTGTAAGTATGGCAAACGCAGGACCCAATACGAATGGAAGTCAGTTCTTCATCACTGTCGCTCCTACGGTAAGTGTCAACTATATCAAAAGAGCATGCAACATCGAAGCTGAGCAAGTATTTACTGATACACTTTCGACTTCTTACTTTTTTTACAGCCATGGCTCGATAATAAACATACAGTATTCGGACGAGTCACTGCGGGCATGGATGTTGTACATAGTATAGAAAATGCTAAAGTAGATAAAACTAGTAAACCTTACGATGACATCAAGATTATCAATATTGAAATTCGTTGAAATCGATCGTTACGTTGGATCTGCGTTGGAATGGTTAAAATTAGACTGTGCTGTAGATGATGGCATTTTAACAGACCTTTCAATAAATTGTTACCCAATCTATTCACATTTTAGCTTGTTGTTGCTGAATAGCTTTTATTAATGTTTAGGTAAAATGCTGTGCTTTAACAGCAGGGTAATCCAATGGGAACAGGGCTCTAATCAGTTATCTGGTCTAGTCTGTCTTCAACTTAGATACCATCATAACCTTTTTGCCGCCTTCGCTACCCGACTGGGCAATCTTGCGTTGCTTATTCGGATTCATATAAAAGCAAAACCTTTCATTAGCTGTATCTTTATTAAAGTTAGTGTTGTCGAGCATTTCAAATTAAACTAACAAATTAACAATTCTTATTACATTTAAGCGTAGAACGTTCAGACGAGTGGGTTGCTAGCAAACTTTGGCAATATATATGTTTAAGACATCATACAGCCGAGATGTTATCATTTGATCATCATTGGACTATTTTTGGTTGCTTCAAACCGCTGATTGCGTTTCAAGATATTCGGAAGAGCCTTTAATTGGCCTACTAGAATTGCTGTTCAGTTCTAGTACAATACTCTCAAAGCAACTGATTAGGAGCAGAATGAAAGGCTATTTTTAAGAGCTACGTTTGGGGTTTTATTTCTTTATTTCATGTTTAAAAATATAGTAGATTATGAAATCAAGTGCATGGAAAATCTTTCTGCTAATCTTCACTTTCACGGATAACCAAACGCTTACCGATACGATGATTAATCTTGGAAGGATCGTGATGCTTTTGATCAGCGGCATAATCGGATGAAGTCGAAGATGCTGTCACTTGGGTAGCTTCTTTGACAGATGAAAGAGTTTGCTGCTCATTGTTTGGTTCATAGCCCGCATCAAAGTAGCCATAGCCATTAATCTGTATTTGGTATTCCTGTTCTTCCAAAGCAAGTATGCGTTGCCGTTGAGATACACCACCTGGATATTTTTCCTTGAGCAGCATGGTCTTTATATCAATAAGATAGTTTTTGAGGGATTGCAAAAAACGTTCTGTTTGACGATGTTTTGATGAAGCGGCAAACTATACAGATACCGAAAGCACAGTACAATTAGCATCAACCTGGAATTAATAAATACGGCGACGCACTTATAAACTCACCGAAATACGATCTTCTTTGATAATATAACCAATGCCAAAGCCATTAGATACAACAGGGCCGAACCCGAACAGACGAAGAGCTGGGTTTCCACAATTAGAGGTACTAATAACAGTATTGTTAAGCGTTTTCCAACCTGCGTCTGTGAAAATTTGTGGCTTCTTTTCATTCTTATAAAGTCTATCCCAAAGACATTCTAAAGCATACAGATGACGATCTTGGCCCTGACCTTGCGAGCATTCTTTAGTAATCATAGTGTGAGCCTTCAACGCTTCTCTAAGAGACTGCAATTTTTCTGAGGGTTGTGCTTTTTCAGAATAAAAAGTTTGAACGAATTTGCAAGAGAGAGGAGTAACTGAGTGAATGGCTTCTGTACGCCCATGTAGAAAGGCTTTTGTCATAGCTGGCTCGTAGGTACATTCACTTTTACCGTAAAGTCCATAATAAGCAGCTTGGATAGCCATCTAAAATAATGTAAATTGCGGAATGCAATGTACGTAAGTTTCATAGTTTTCTTTCGAATCAAAATGCTCATATATTCCAGTAATAGTTGTAGATTATCACCTGTACAAAAGCATCAGGGCTCATCTTCATGTCTGTTATAAAATTTTTGCCATAATTATCGAACTCTAGTACTTTGATCTCGTTCTGCAGAATTAGATCGCTCAGTCTCGTCTCGGCAAAACGGACACCTAACTCGACTTCTTCTGTCATATGCCATTCAATCTTCCTAGGATTATGATCGAAAAATCCTGATGCGCTTCCTGTGGACCCTGCCCTGTCACGTGTGGAAATGTTGTTGCCACTACCTTGGTTACTACTATTTCTTCTTTGGCGATAATTATGGAAAATGGACTGCGTTTGGCTATTAATAGTTTTTGCGAAGCGTAAAATGGTATCTGTGTAGATATCGGAAACGTAGCGTAATACAGTATGACCATCAACGCCTGTAAGCAGGTGAAATATGTTCAAATTAATGTGAGCTTATTTTTACTTTTATCCGCTGAATACAGTCTCGACTTTTTTTTTTCCTTTTTTTGTTACCTGTGTGTTCAAAGTTTATTCCTGCACTACCATTCTGACACACGATGATCTAAGTAAATAGTTAGATAGCAATATTCCATAAGCGAAAATCTCAGGAACATGAATGTGGGGGAATAGGGTTTTACCTGCAACTTATCGTACCAACGGTTAGTACATGTTCCTACTTGCATTCCTCCTTCTAGGTTATAAGTACCGCATAACATATTATTGCTCAACTCTTCAGATGAAGTAGGCTTAACGTGATCAAGACACACCATGAATAAAGCACTATCAATGACTTTTAAATTGGCTCTGTTCACAGGATCACTTTTTAGTTGTTTACGTAATCTTGCCCAATTTCGACGGTTCTCCGTGGTTAAGACACCCACTGCGTTTTTAGCAACTTCTGCGGCTGGTGTTTCGTTTGCGTCTCTCAAGATAGCTCTCAAATTAGCTGCAATCTCTTTCTCAGTAAGCACAAAATCACCAGATTCGTCAAACACTTCAAAGTGGTAGAACTGAGAATGTGCCAATACAACAATATGACGGCTTTCATCCTGATTGTCGGGTGCAATGTAGCATCCTGTTTCTGTAGGAATACGTGCTGTACCAAACAGGCGATTGAATTGAGACATACAAAGAGGTGTACCACGAATCACGTCAGGCTCCAAATGTTTGGTTCTCAAAGCATGAACGAAAGTAAGGGTGGAGTAGATAAGTGAAGAAGCACGGATGATTTGATCGTTTCGCTGAGGCGTAGGATCGTCCTCGAGTAAGAAGAATGGGTTCAAGTTCAGAACTACAGGATCGGTGTAATGGAGATAAGAGTCGTACCAAAATTCCTCTATGTAGGATGATTTGTCAGTAGCATATGTCTTCAACTTCTCTTGAAGAGCAGGTCCTTCATTTTGTAAAAAGTTGTTTACAGATTGGATAGAAGCTGCATGTTCTTCTTCTGACTGAACATTTTCAATAGAAAAGGAACAGAAAGATTAATATCAACACAAAGTTATCGAGTATTGTTACTTTGTTTGCCTTACTTGTAAAGGCTTGAGAGCAGCTAAATAACGCTTAGCGGTGTCTTCTAGATTAGGAATAGGTAACTTAGGCAACTTATTCTGATATCTGAATGTTTCACCGTCTGTTGGATCATTAATAAATCGAATCGTCATTGTTTGAATTGAAATCAAAGGATATGTAAATCAGAAAAGAAAAAGTATGCAGGACAAAATATTTGGCAAATAAATTTGAAATTGTTTGAGCAATATGTAAAAAGCTGAAAAAAAAAATGGCACAAAGAGAGTGTGGGGAATTGTACGATCATCAAAATGTCATTGGTTCTATTTTATTCGTGCTTTAAGACTGATATCTATACACATTTGTCTCTCTTTGAATGAATCCCAATTTTCTATAGAGGCGATTTGCAGCTTCTCGTTCCGGTCGACTGGTCAAATCAATTGACTTTGCATTGACCTCTTTCGCACGCTGAATAGCTTCCTTTATAAGTAACTGAGCAATGCCTTTGCCACGCTGTTTTTCATCTACTACCACATCTTCAATATGAACGCGAACTCCTGTAACACAATATAAAAATGCCATAGTCGTCGTGCCTACAATGTGCTCATCGTCATCATAAGCAACGAAGACGTAATTCTGACTCGAGGACAAAGCGTTTTTGATCAGATCTATAGTTACAGATGCTGAAAGCTGTTTTAAGACAGATAAAAGTTGTTCAAGTTTCTCATCAGTTATTGTGTTGTCTGTTAATCTCTCAATGCGAATCATTTGTCAATGTTAATGAAGGATACGGAAAAGCGAGGAAAAACTATACACTCAACGCAGCTCAACAAAGCTCGGTTTTGTGTCCATGCATCTTCTTGTATTAAAAGTCAGGTATCCGAGTAATTTTTCAAGATAAGCTCAGGGTCTTCTATTTTTCCTTTTTAATTGTTAACATGCACAACTGCTGGTTTCTTTATTCTCTGACGCATTCAAGTCTACTTTTTGCACTGTCATTACCGTATGAAATACAGCAATTAAGTTAGTTTCTGTTACCGTATAGACAAATTTTTTAAGTTTAAGAAACCTACTAGATTGTTCTTTTCCATCACTATTATTATCCATTCCTGGTAATGCTTGTGCTATACGTCTAAACAACGTTTTCACATTGTGCCCAGCCTTAGCGCTTGTCTCAATAAACATCACTTTACATTCATTGGCTCTTTTCTCTCCTTCCTCTACTGTAATCTCTCTGAGTTAATGTTACGAAAAGAAAAATGAAAAAAAAATGAATGAGTATGACGCCATCCTCAACTATTTGAATGGAAGCTGAGCTTATCTCGTTAATCCGTATCTACTACCTCTTGTCATTTAAATCTGTCTTGTTTCCAACTAAAACAATGATGACTTCTGATCCTCGTTCAGCACGTACATCCTCAATCCATTTCGAAGTATTTTGAAAAGAAGCTCGACCTATTCGTAATATGACAAAACATATTGCATGTTGAGTTGATAGTAGCCAAGTACAGTATATCATTTTCGATAAGCTTACTTGTGATATCGTATACAACTACTGCCACTGAAGAATCACGAATGTAGCTTGGGATCAAACTTCTGAAACGTTCCTTTTTCATGATAGGATGGGTGCGTCATCAAGGATGATGATGGTGATGGTGATAGTTTTGAAGATAAGTTATTTATCAGTCTTTTTTTACGGCCTGTTTATCGTTGATGTGCCTTACATTATCTATGATTTTAATATATCATTACCTGCCCTGCTGTATCCCCTATCAAAAAATGATTCATGTATAAACAAAAAGTGTCAATTCAGGTGGTCCATTTTTCGATTCGAGCACTTGTTGGCAGTTCACTTACATAATTGTAAGCGCACGGTTCTATCCTCCAAATACATTGTTTTTGACAAGAAATCAATACCAATGGTGGCCTTTTGACATAAAATAGAGACAAGAAAAGGATTAGGTCAAGTTGTCAAGCCATATATGGAGCGCTTCGTTAATCCACAGGATGACCATACTTGATATGTGTTATCAAAAGTGTCGTACATAAAGCGGGTAATCAATGAGGTCTTGCCAACTGAAGGCATAGAATGTTTATGAGAATATAACTCGTTGTTAGCTCAAAGCCAACACTGCAAAGGTTACTTACCGCTCTGCTCGCCTAAAAAGACCAGCTTAAATTTTCGTAAAGGGTTACTAAATTCCTGGCTCGCCATTGTGGAGATGTCAACTTTCGAAAGTTAGCGTTGGAAAAAACTGTAAGCGCACTTAAAGAGAAAGTGCGAATTTTTATGGCAAAAGATTGAAGAAATCGAAAAGGAAAAAAATGCGGGAAAATGACAAGTGATATGCAGGTTCGTTACATGAATCAGTATCACACTGAGAACCAAATCGATAAATTGTTCTATTTATTGCTGCAATATTAAGCTATCACACAGCTATTTAAAACAAAAACTACTTGTAAGCAATCATCTACATTATACAAGCATAGGGATTAAAGAATCAATCTATCTCTCTGTTTCTTGATTGAAGAGTGATTTGAATGAAATTAGTTCAAACATTGATAAGTCATATACCCCCTTAAAACTAGACATCTGCGTTCAGCCAGTGTTATGGATAGGGTATCGAAATTTTATATGCACAATTCTCATCATTCTCACAACAGTTCTGTATTTGACATCTTTTTAATTAAAAGTGAAAGGATTGACGATAGAAGAAATAGTATTAAACTTATATAACGCTGTGAATTAAGGTGAGAAACTGAAATATAATTTAACAGTATTAGGCATCTGTTAGTTGTGCCTGAGAAAGTCTTGCCTCCAAATTTCTTAATGCTTCTTCTTTGCTCAGGAGTTCAGCTCTCTTCTCTTGGATCTCTCGTTGAACTCTCAATTCGATTTCGCGCAGTTTCTCTTCTTCCTTTCTTAAATGCTCTTCTTTCAAGCGAACACTTTGACCAGCCATATCATCTGCATTTAAAGAAAGATCGCTGTGGGAAGCAGTGAAAAAAAAAAAAGGGTCAATCATTGATTGAAATAAAGATAGTAAATACGTCTGATACTTACTCCTGATCGCCATCATTGACTGTACGACTAAGTTTTTCAGTACGATAATTCTCGTACAAAATATCATGAGTGATTTCCTTGAGGTCTTGTAAGTGAGAGCTTAATAAAGCAGACCTTAAACGAGCAAAGTCTGAATGCTGAGGGTTATCAACTATTACAATACAGTTAAAAGGTACAAAGTAAGATTAGCAACTTGCACGTGCAAAACTTCATTCATTTTATGACAACCTTCGATAGCACCCCATGGATATTGACGGCCACGAACTGGGCGGCCATTCAAGATGATCTCTTCATCACTTCCAATAATAGAGAACGGTAAAAGCGCCTGAGGGAAGAATAGCTTTGTCAGTAAGGGGAGGGGGGGTAGATGGCGAGGCTAAAATACTGTTATCTACTTACCCTCAATTCGCTATTTTCTTCGATTGTATCTTCGTCATCCTCCTCTATGTCGTAAGGGAAGTTATAAATGCAGATATTGTAGTGTTCAATATCTTCCATGACCTATCGTCGTGAAAGCGAGGCCGTCAGCATTGACAATTCTCGTTTTGGATGGAAAGCCATAAACCAATCAGCTTACTCTTCTTTTAAAATCCTTTAATTCTTGTGGCGTAAAGGAGTCAGCTCGACCAATGACAGGGATAACGTTGACGCGAGGACTTAAACGACGCATCAATTCAATATCAATCTCACGAAGGCTATACATTGTGAATGTATTCAAGAAGAATAAATCGTTATCTTTTGTAATGCTACGAAAGAGGCTTCTCTTAATCTCTTACGCATGACCGGTTGGAGATATGAAGTATAACAGAGCATGGACACGATTATCGCGAAAGCGAGGATTACGCTTGATTCTTGATTCTTCTGCCAAAATATCATCGTATTGTGTTTCCAAATACCCTACAATCTCTTGGAAGCTGACAGAGAAAGAAATAAGACCTTTAGTCTATTTTTAGGAACTTACTCTCCATGCTACTGCCTGCTCACCATTTTTCATTGTCGATATTATCGCCAAAGCCTGGCGTATCAACAATTGTCAAGGAGATTCTTAAAATGAAAAGAGGATCAGTTAATATATGTGCTTAAGCCTAAGTTTGGGGGTGGGGGTTTCAGCAGAGGAGACAAGAATGAATTCTTTTCCTCTCCTTGAAAGCAAAACCAAAAGCTCCCCTTTTGTTAATAACTACTGGGATAATTTTACCTCACGCCATCTTCATCCAATTCTGTTATGTTCATAAAGTTGAAGCAAGAAAAGTTGAATACTTAGATATAAACTATAGTCTTCTTGTTTTGTTCAAACATTTACCAACTGAAACAGGCTTGATAGTGATTCCCTCCTCTTTGTGCGCCTCTTCGGGATTGTCGCAAATTTTTTTTGATAACACGTTTGAGTCGCAGAGTGTATTGACAAAAGTTGTACGTCCGGTACCAGATGCGCCTGTAAGACAAAGCATTCAATATCATGGTTTATGAACTGGTGATTTTTTCATCAATCAACGAATATTTACCGACAACCATCAACGTGAATTGAAATCCTTTCTTCACGTTCTTTCTGCGTCCTCCTAATCTCTGAACATTTATGTAAGGGTAAGCAAGTCAGCATGCATTGAATCTATGTATTCATTATAGCTATTGCTGTTCAATTCTACATAGTGTTTGATGCTTTACATGTGCCATTTTGAAGACAAAATTCTAGTTGTAAAAATAATTGGAAATAAACAAGCGAGAAGAAAAGGTGAGAAAGAATTACTGTAGCAGAAGGGCTGATGTAAAGCACAAAAGGAGGGGGGTGGGGGCATATCAGTCTAACACTCTAATAATAAAGATCAACAAAAAACGAGTTTGAAAAAAAAAATAAAATTAGTTTATCGTCAAGGAGACAATAAACAGTTTTTAAGTTATAGCTTCACCATTGGGGGATAAGGGGCAGACAAAAAGAAAAAAGCAGGGACTAAACTAAGGAAGGTTGAATGCAGGAAACTCTTAAGAATAAAACCAACGTATACGTTATCCAGTATACTTCCGTGTGGAGGGAAGCTCTTTGGGTATCATTTATTTCATACGACAGCTCAATGATCCATCTCAAGTTTTAAACATTATTTCAAACTATGAGTTTTCCGTACTGCTTTTTAAATTGAATCTTCTCAAAATCTCTACACTTGATTCATCTGCTTCACCAGCCAGCAGTCCTCTTTCTAGCACTTGCTGTGCTTTATCTATATCCTGGTGCTTTAACAAGCACAGTAGATAGCTATTAAAATCATCGACTGCTATTGTGATATCAGGCCTTTCTGCCTTGAGTCGTTCCCAAACCGCATCTGATCGTATGTAATAACCATTCTCTAAACATGTTTTCAACAAAATTGACGCGGTTGTACCATTCCATAATCGTGAATCTGTCATTTCCCAAATTTCTATCACACTGGATCCATCATTAGTGGCACGATAAGCTTCCATAAGCTGATGATAGACGTGTATATCGGGATCTAAACACAGATCCATACGCAGTAATTTATGTAGCCGTTCAAGGATGTATGCGTCTTTCTGTTCGGCACAAGCTTGTAATAAATCGATGTACATTTGAGAGGTAGTAGGAAGATGGCTAAATTGTCGCATATCTTGGAATAAGGCGAAGGCGGTGAGCAAAGCAGGATCAGAGTCTCCATTCAACTCAGCATAAATGGAGACATCCTCCACAGTAAATTCGACCCACCCTGGATCGCTTTCTGGCTGTCGTTGTCGACTGTTTTGCCGATTGTGAGTAAGTGAGTGGATAAATTGTTGGTAGGCTTCCACAGAAAACGTCAGTTGTATTGAGTCCCGAATTTGATAATAAATGTCCATGGCTTCTTCATATTTGGCATCGTTAATATAAGCCAGCATGAGCTGAGTATATGTGTTGACATTGGGTTTCAATGTGTCGTGACGAAATTTGATGTCGTAAGTCGTTTGGGCCTGAAGCGATCGCCCTGATTCAGCCAGCTGCTGTAATAGCTCGTTATAGGCCTCTGTAGTGTCTTCCGGGATTGAGCTTAAAAAAGGTATGATAGCTTTAGGATCTTTTGTAGCAGGTAAAATTGGTTTACGAACGCCGGCTAAAGCTGTTTTTCTAACATTAGCTGGATGAAAATATCGATTTGTTGCGTTATATGGCAAACATAATTTGTGGGGCGTCCTTAAAATTGATATTGACGATGAATGTCCTCTAATGGGAGGTATCGCACGTTTGACAGCTAATTTAAATAGTAGCATTTATTAATTAGAAGCAAAACAGAAATAAAGATCGAGCATTTTTTACAGAGGGTTGACTGGAGAAGCCTTATAAACCCCGGATTATACATGAACATTTGATTCAAGCTGAAAATGAATACGCTGATACCTTCCACAGGTCATCAGAAAGATTTTTACCCCGCACACCAACCTACCATTCCAGGCATACGATTAAGTAAATGACTCTAATACTTTAATTATTATTACATGATGTTCAACAGCGGGACGAAAAAAAAAGGTTTGGAGGGATTGTCTAATTATTTTCTTCTGGCTTCATAGCAGGGAAGAGAAGAACTTCCTTAATGTTGTTAGAATTGGTCAAGAACATGGTGAGACGGTCAATACCCATACCCCAACCACCAGTGGGAGGAAGACCGTATTCAAGAGCTTGACAGAAGTTCTCATCAATAAGTTGAGCTTCATCATCACCAGCAGCCTTTTGGTTGGCTTGTTCTTCGAAACGTTCACGTTGATCGAAAGGATCGTTCAACTCAGTATAAGCGTTACAAACTTCCTTAGTAGCAACGAACAATTCAAAACGTTCGCAAAGACCCTTACGGTCACGATGCTTTTTGGCTAAAGGAGACATCATCATAGGATGACCAGTAATGAAAGTGGGACTGATACAGTCGACTTCGAGGAATTCACCAACAAGCTTATCTAACATACGAGCATTAGTACGAGGCTCAGCACAGTCAATACCTTGCTTAATCAAAAGATCACTCAAGAATTTGTTGGTAGCTTCAGTATGAAGTTCATCACCAGGAGGGAACTTGACGTTGAGCTTTTCTTCAAGAGTTTGGATCATGTCAACACGCTTGAAAGGAGGAGAGAAGTCAATATCCATAGCGGGTCCTTCAGGGCCTTGAGGGTGGTATTGAACTTGATATTTACCAAAGATTTTGTAGACCATACCAGAGATCAGCTCTTCAGTCATATCCATGAGGTCGTACATATCAGCGTAAGCCATATAGAATTCACAAGTAGTGAATTCAGGATTGTGAGTCATATCGATACCTTCATTACGGAATTGACGACCAATTTCGTAAACACGATCAAGACCACCAACGACTAACATCTTCAAATATAATTCAGGAGCAATACGCATGAACATATCCAACTTGAGATCATTATGATGAGTGACGAAAGGCTTAGCAGTAGCACCACCAGCAATCATATTCATCATGGGGGTTTCGACTTCCATGAACTTACGAGAATCCAAGAAAGAACGAACGTAGGAAATGATTTGAGAACGAACGGCGAACTTATCGCGAACAAAATTGTTCATAATCAAATCGAGATAACGTTGACGATATCTTTGTTCAACATCCTTGAAACCATAGTTGGCCTTGGGCAGCATACGAAGACAGGGTGACAAAAGGGTGACTTTCTTGGGGAAGACAGAGAGTTCACCACGCTTGGTCTTACCAGGAACACCAGTAACACCGACAATATCACCACGTCTTAAAAGATCATGAGTGACAGCATAATCGTCACCTTCGTGGTCCTGAAGAGAAGCCATAATTTGAATCTTGACACCGTCGCCGTGTAAATCATAGAATCTCAATTTGGCACCAGAGGCACGCTTATTATGGATACGGCCTGCAACAGAAATAACTTGATCATCAAGGCGTTCACCCGTTTCAATGTTGTTGTACTTTTCAATGAATTCGGGGAGTGTCATTTCAACTTGGAACTTATGAGGATAAGGGTTGGGATTGCCACCTTCACGAAGCTTGTTGATGGCTTTGGAACGTAGCTCAAAATATTGCTACAGGGTGAAAATTGACAGCTCATTCAGTCTTTGACTTGTCATAGCTTTTAAAGAGTTAGTTTAAACAGGAAGAAACGAACTTACATTAGGGTTCAAATCATCTTCACCTTCTTCAGCACTTTTTTCCTTAGCTTGCTTGGGAGGAGCAGCGGCAGCCTTAGCAGCCTTGGCAGCTTCCTTAGCACGAAGCTTCTCACGTCTCTTGAATTCACTAAAATAAACGATGAAAAAAGGAAGGTAAAATGGTACAATTAGCTGTAAGTTGACAATGCAATATCCTGCAAAAAAGCTAAATTTGAGCTTTACGATTTAGAGATCATTTCACCAGTGACGGGATCTTTTTGAAGATTCTTTTGATCAACGTGCTCAGACATTGTGTTGTTACTGTTATGAGTGGAAGAAGGTTGGCAAAAGAATCCTTGAAGCTGCTAAAGAAAAAAGCACAAAAAAAAAATTTGATGACGGAGATTGAATAAGCTTCAGGAGTTCTTGATCCTTTTCATTTTTGTAATTCAGTTACTCAAAATGGGTCATTCAGTTTCTGTCTCTTCATTGAACACTTGCTTTATGGCAACAATGAACTGAAATCAATAAATGCTAGGATAATAGGAGTCAAGGCTCAGAATAGTGAATTAAGCACGGCATAATAGCTGCTATTTAAGGCTATTGCTGTCATTCTCTACTGACAGTTTCTGATATCAAGTTGATAAATATGCAGTGTTATTAGCACTTTGAAGTACTCTATGCTTACTGACCATCTCAAACAACTTATAATTAGCAATAAAGAGCAGAATGGATTGGAATATGTAGATCAAGTAACAATACATATTTAATCTTATTTATCATCAAAATTTACTGTCCTTGTGATCATTTCAAAAAAGTTAGATATAACCTTGTTTATGCTGTATTTTTTATTTTTTTTTCTTTTTGAAAGCTGAGACAATCCCGATGATATTCGCTACATTTAACAAATTGTCAATTTAAAATCGCGTTAAGTTTAATCAAATCTTCTGCTCTCTCACATGTACTTGAATCATAGTTTACCTTGTCAATTTTATCCCTTTTACTCCATTGTGTTTGCGTTCCTCTTTACGGTTGTCATCAAACCGATACATTTTGAGGCTGCCAAGAATTCGTCGACTCCATCTCGAATTTCAAAGGTCCAACAGCTATTTAAGCAAAATTTGCTATACCAGATTTCTCAAGTTTGTAATGTATCTTTTGCACTTAACGCATTACCAGCAGGCAATATAGAAACATATTGTTCGAAGGAACTTTGAAACAAGACTTGACAGGATTTAGAGCAATATCTCTGTATTCTTTTAAATTAATGACTCGATAAATACTGATTGATTCCTTTTTAATTTTAAAGAAACTAGATCCGATCCATTATTCTCTATATAAGCGTCGATGCCTACTTTAGGAAGTGCAATAAATAACAAGCTGATTCACACTTATGTGTGTTCTATTGGAGAAGCTGCCCATTTATTTCAATAAGAACCTTATAATTACTATTAAACTTCAAAACAGATAAGGTGGAGGGAACCTTAAAAAACCTTCACACGTATTCAGGCGTTATTGGTCCCATGAAAGTACCACAGTACTGACCCTCTTTTCTAATAACTTCTAAATGCTTTTGACCTTCATATTTTAGACTGATCTTGAATTGCTGTTCGACTATCATTACGAACAAAATGGAGGATAAAATACTTCCATACCTCGTATAAATTAGTAATACGGATCTCATCACATCTTATAAATCAACGCGTCCTTATGACCAAAAGAATTGTAATAGTTCTTCAACAATGACTGACTTTTTACTTTGTACTGCCTATACAGACTCGTATTGTTAATACGTTCTTTAAGAACTAAAATTCAGGGGGGCAAGCTGCTTTCCTTAGACACTGATATTCTGTTTGTTATAGCACTCGCTTCACTGAACTTCAGTGTAGAAATAATCGATTTTGGTTATAGACCACTATTATACTAAAGTTATGCGACGGAATGGTGTGATTCAGGAGCGATACACGTATATCTATATAGGGTTATCTCGGGGAGGAAGAAGAATACACTTTATTAAAAGAATTAGACATGGAATTATATACATCCTAATGTTTTATATTTCAAGTTTAATTGATAAGCTACGATAACATTACTACAGGCCGTGCATGATAAACGAAGACAAGGTTCATAGTACCTACAAAGTTTTAACAAGAAGATAAAGGACAATTGTTAATTCAAAATGATCATGCCAACATTTTATAGTGTTAGAATTGGTACATACATATCGTGCTATAACGGTGATTGAATATAACAACCAATGGTCATATAATATAACGTAACTCTCTGGATCGATAAAGAATCATCTTTTTATCTTCCCTCTAAAACTTTACGTTTATTCTAAGAGTGCTCTTGTTAGTTGTAAGAAGATACGGTAGATCTTTTATCCGCATAAAAATGCTGAAAAAAAACAAAACGTCGCCTGCAGGATTCGAACCTGCGCTCCGTGAAGGAAACGGCTTAGCAGGCCGCCGCGTTAACCACTCCGCCAAAGCGACAACTTTGTGACTTTTTTTTAGTACTCTTTGAGATTATGAGGTAGCACAAAATCACGTGATTTATTGTGACTTGCTCACAATAACTGACTTATGGAGAGATAACATCTTAAATGGAAACCTTTTTTTATTTCAAAGTATAAGTATCGCTCAAAGTTTCGTTTCCGTTTGATAAGCGTTGTGTCCAATTGTATATTTAGGCATCGTCCAAACGCACACTAGTAATTTGAAAAAAAAAGAGAAGAACATGAATTAAGGATGATTTTATGTAAAAGCAGCCATCACTTAAGAATCGAACAAGTTATCTTTATAATACAGTTTTCATTTATAATCTATGGTTATATGATGAAAATAAAGAGTAATGATGGCTTCATATTATACAATGCAATATATAATGTAACCAATCGCTCCTTCAAATATTTCAATAGTAATAGAGCCAGATAATATCAATATATTGAAAGCAGATGTTCAACCACAAACAGCACAAAAATTCCTAAAAAGGAATCGAACGTAAACCACTTTTGACAAAGGTGGTATCAAATTGCTTTATTTCCTTAATTTTTGACGTTTTGATTTTCCTGGTCTATTTTTCTTGAGGCTGCTCTTTTTGTTAATTGACATTCCTTTTCTTGCAGGATTTAAGGCAGATGCTGCATTTTTCCTTTTGCCTAAAGCATATTTCTCCGCCTGTTATAAATGAAAGTAATCGTCAATAACTCGTAGTAAGAAATGATGAGCATCTACTTTTGCATACCCTTGATTCGCGATCGTAGAGTTTGAAGGGTCTTTCACCTTTCGGTAAGCCTTCTGCTGCTATTCTTTCAGCTTCCTCAAGATCTAGCGTGAAGTCATCATCTAATTTTACTTCTGAACCTTCTTTTTTCTCTGTGGGGAATAAAAAAAATAGATCGAACAGTCAGGTATCGAAGAGGATATAGTGAATAACATTACTCCTTACTTCGCTTCAAAATCTTTGCTCGTTCATTAGCCTGTGCTTTCTTTTGTTCCTTATTAAACTGATGCAAACGTCGCAGCGCTTCTTCATTTCCATCCTTCGCTTCCGCTACCAATCGCTGACGAACTGCTTCCATTTGTTCGTCATTTTTCAGCATGGGCGCAATAAAATCGTCAGGTTTTAAAAAGGACGTTTCTGCTTGTAATGCTAAACTTCTACCGACATATGCGGCTTCTAAAGCCTGTTTGTAGAAAGCATCTTCACGAGATAAATCGTCGAATGCATCGGCTACCTTAATCGGTTCTGCAGAAGTGACCGTCAGCATGTCTATCCACTCAAGATCTCTCATTTTGAGATCATCTTTAATACGAACTAAAGCATCCTATTGTATAATTGATCTGAATGTGAGAAACATGGGCTTTGTTGTACGCTTCAATTTTTTCATTTCCATACTTCGTTATTGACTAACAGTTTTTGTTCAATGACCATATCACCATATTCATCGTCAATATCTTCTGGATCTACGTCTTCATACCTAACCCATTCCACAGCGGGTTCAATAGTATCTTGATTATTTATAACTGGGTTTAAGAAGTCCATTAAGGGTTATAATGCAGGCAAAATACAATTAAAGCAAATTTCAGTAAAAAGCGACTTGTCAATTTCAATGTTACAAGATAAAAATGGCTTAGCTGGTCTCGAAATTAAAAAAATAGTCAGCAGCAGCATAAAACAGCATTATCTGTAATCACAACCTTAATTGGCGTTTCGAGAGACAAGTGGGACATTTTGGCGCGTTATTTTGACTGTGGAGGCTATCTAGCTTAAACTGACATTGCGTAATTGAACAGACTGTCTTTGGTTTATTACTAAGCAAAGGAAAACCGTAAACTATAAGGCAGCCAATGTAATGTCTGCCTTAAACGAATCTTCGGCCCAAAAGGGTAGCTTGCGTGTTTCGAAGCACCAATCTCTGCTTGAGTATTTGTAAGCATGTAACCACAATGGCGAATAGTTAGATAGAAAATTGTCATTTGGTAAAGGGATGTTACATTCTGCACAGCGTGGTAGACCACTGTAATTTAATGGATCATCATCCATGTAATCGTAAGGCTGATTTTGCATTATGGCTTCTATCACACTTTTGTGATCAAGTAACTCTAATTGTTTCGACCATATTGATGAATAACTGTAGATTGGGTCATTAGCAATTGGGTAACCCATGTATCGCAAATGTACGCGGATTTGATGCGTGCGCCCGCTTAGAGGCCTACATCGGACAAGGCTGGTATTATCTTCCTTATTATAGCTGAGGCAATCGAATATTGTAGCACAAGGTTTTCCTTCAGGATGAACATAGTTGTAAGCAACTAAATTGGACAGCATCTTTATAGGAGCTTCGCAAAAAATTTGTTTTCTGAAAAAGTATGTTAATCTTGTAAATATTGAGCTGAACATCCATTGTAAACTATTTACCCAGGAAACTGACCAGTTACTCGACAGATGTACTCCTTTTCTATTTCGCGCGATTTCATCAACGACCCCAGTTTTGTAGCTGCATGAGGCGTCTTACTCATAATCAATAGTCCCGAAGTGATCTTATCTATTCTATTCGATGCTTAAAAGGTTGTTATAGATGAGTTATATTACCACAAAGAGAAGTGTCGTTAAGGACATACGGTAAAGCTTCTCAATGTTTCTTTCATTGCATAGAATATGCGTCACCGTGTTATGCCTGTATCTACCAGCAGGATGTACCTATAGAAAAAAAAAAAAAAAAACAATTTAAAAATGTTCTTTTACAAATAAGCACTATTCAATTTACATGTAAACACCCTGGCTTGTCAATAACTATGAGATTTTCATCCTCGAAAACGATCTCAACTGGTATATCAGGGACAGGTGGTTCATGACGGTGAACTGAATGTTTTATTATATCACCCTGCTTTATGACCCTGTCTGGCCGCACACTTTCGCCGTTTACTGTAATCAAACCGTTCTCAATCGCTCTGGCCTACAGATTGTTTATAGAGAACAGCTAGTGAGTTTTAAGTTATACAAAAAACTCCTAAGAAAAAGAAGGTGTTCTCAATACTGATATTACATAATAATTGCTCGTTCTACCACGGAATTCGTCTATGAACATTTTCAAAATAGTCTTCCCAACCATTCTGGCTCTTGCATAACAATGAAATTGGAAATAGTATGGTTTCACTTTTCTTAGACCTAAATGAAGTGTTTGTTTAGATCGTAATACGAATGGTTTGGCCATAAAATAGCAAAGCTACCATTTTCGAAAAAATACTCTGCTGTATGAACATCATCGAGCAAAAGTTTATTAGAAATTTGAGCAGAAGCATGCAAGAAACGGTAGCTGCTTCTCTGCAATTGTATGTTTATAAGACTATTATAATTGCAATGACATCTCTTTAAGATCAACATGACGGGAATAGTGAAGAGTGTACCCTTGCCTGAGAGAAAAGGCAGAATTCATACTCGGTTTAAATTCAGCTCTTATGCTGTCGTTTTTGTAATAAAGAAACTGAGCATAATACCATTTCTAATGAATTACCATTAGCTCATACCGAGAAAACACTGATAGTAAGTGAGAAAAATTAACAGCACAAAAATCGTTCAGTAGCTGCTTGAACAAGTGCTGATTCCAAACTAAGAAGAGTGCTTTATAAAACGTCTCGAATATAGACAATGCATTTTTTTTTCACCATTTATATCAAGCGGTCAAAGAGAAGACCTTCATAGCTGTTGGCTACCAAGTGCGTTTGATCAAGTATTCATTGATCAATTAGAACTTCCTTTCTCAAAATTGAGTTCAAGGATCTGTAGCATTGGTTTTTTCCAAAAGGAAAAAAAACCAAGACTTCCGTACCTTTCTTTTTCATCCCCTTTCCAAAAGCGGATATTCAACCTCAAACAGCTGACACTCTTCAACGCCCAGATTTTTTTTCCGTTGCAATTATTACTTTACTCCCTTATACCGATAGAACAATGTTCTCGAGAAGCAATCCTTTTGATGAGTCAGTTGGTAAAGTGTAAACCTACTTTCTTTCCCTTACTATGTCATTCGAATAGTTACTAAAGGAAACCATGTTTTTGTGTATTTCAGCTGCTGCAACCAACGAAAACCTTACTGCGGAGAATTGGGAACTTATACTCGCAGTGACAGATAAACTAACTCGCGCTACGCCCGAAAAGTAATATCTTGCTCGTAGTTCTTACTCTGAATACCCATTCACTAATCTCAAGACAATAGTGCTCGAGACTGCATTGCTGCGATCGAAAAGCGTTTAAGCAACAAGAATCCTAATGTTCAGCTCTATGCTGTAGCTGTAAGTAGCCTTTCTTATACATTTACTAGAGGATAACACTAATATACCTCATTTAACTTAACAGTTAGCAGAAGCGTTGGTTAAGAACTGTAGTCTTCCTGTGCATCGTGAAATATCATCACGGTCATTTACAAATACTTTAACAAAGCTTGTCCATGATAGAGTAAAGATCAGACGATTTATTCCTTGTTAAATTGTTCAGTTTCTAACATAAATTTAACAAATGATAGACGGTCCATCAGAAAGTGCGAACAAAAGTATTGGAGTTCATCCAAATGTGCTCTTTTGAATTCAGAGCAGATACCAGTTTGGGGTTGATGAATGAAATCTATCATTCTTTGCGTGCTGAAGGAATACAATTCCCGTCTCCTCAAAAACCTAAGAAGGAATTCACACAGGTAGAAAAGATTGCTTCAAACTATGCAATGTTTGACTCTTACTAATATAATGCATTTGTAGTCCGAACTTGATAAACAGAAAGAAGAAGAGGAGCTGCAGCTTGCTCTAGCTCTGTCACTGTCAGAGTCCGAAAATCAAAGGTTGAATAGAGTAAGTCATGCAAGCTAATACATAAGCTGATCATGAGTTTAAACTCTCGCTAATGAATAGCTGCATTCGCATTTAGTCTGAAACTTCCGTTTCGACGAACCAGAACAGTATTTCGGCGACAAAGGTAAAGCACTTTAAACAACTAGCAAAAGTAGAGTATTGAATTAAACTTATGGATGTTTTTGAAACTTAGTCTAAAGCTGACAACGAAGATGCTCCACCAAAGATCTCACGTGTAAGAGCTTTGTATGATTTTCAACCTACCGAACAAGGCGAACTCGGTTTTCAAAAAGGTGACATTATACGAGTGCTTGAAAGTGTTTACCGTGATTGGTGGAAGGGCGAACTACGAGGCAAGACAGGTATTTTCCCTGTCAACTATGTCGAGAAAATAGTCGACCCTTCTCCTGCTGACTTATTGAAAGACGCATCAATTGAAAATGAAGTTATGAGCGAGTCAAAAAATATTGACCGTCTGCTGGAAATGCTTTCTAGCAGTGATCCACATATGAGAAGCTCCTTAGCAGATAACGATGAATTGCAATCTATGTATCATAACGCATTGGCTATTAGGCCTAAGCTAATAAAACTGATTGAGAAGTATAGTTTGAAGAAAGGTAAGTTTATGATTTGAACTAGCTTACTATCTATAGGATTATATCTAAGTCATCTCCTATTTCAAATTACACACGCAGACGAACTTGTTGCTCTAAATGAGAAATTCATGCAGGCTAGAACCATATATGATGGAATGCTTTCCAGTTCAGTTGCAAAATACTCATCAGCAACTGCAATGAAACATGGATATGCAGCTGATAGCCAGCCCTACTATCCTGATGCTCAACAAGTTTATGGAGGTTATACTTATCCATCAACAGCTCTATATTCATCTGCAGCTCAACCACAGCAGCAAGCACCTTCTTACGGATATCCAAATCAGCAAAGTGCTAGTCCTGTTGCCACGCAAAGCCAGTCTACTTCGTTGCAGCATCAACAACAACCGACAACGGCCTATTATAGCTCTGATGCTAGTCTCTACGCGAACAACCCAACAACTCAATCACAACAACCACAACAGTCGCAAGGCTATCAATCGTCCTACTATGATTATAACATGCAACAACAGCAACAAACATTTCAGCAAACGCCACAGCATCAAGCTGATCATGCATCCCAGCCCTACCCTGCCACCACTGCTTCCCCTATACCACCTGCACAACAAAGCTACGATTATACCAATTCCGCACAGCAGCAAGCTATCTCACCTCCTCAACAGCCTGAATACTCAGCTTACCCCACAAGTGCTCCAATAGTTACAGGCGACAATTATCAACAGCAGGTAAACTACCAAACACCCGTGCAGTCTAACAATCAGCAGCCCTATCAAACGGTGCAATCTACCACTTCTACGGCTTATCCTGGCCACATCTAGCAAACAGGCGGTCGATATTGATAATTTTCAAAGTCATTGCAGAAAAGGAATGTTCGTATTAAATAAAACTTTTCTATATTTAAATATTGTTCGGGTATTTACGAGTATCTAAGGAGTTTAAAGATGGGCTTTTGACATCATCTTACCTTTAAATAAACATTCTACATAAGAATTAAATAACGGTAAATAAGTGGGCAGAAGCAGACGTCTCTTGTAACTATTTTTGGATCGGTTTCTATTGCATACTAAAAATAGTTTGATATTATTTACAATATTTCTGGTCAATGTACAAGGTGGTGCGATTGTCTTGACTGTTACACGCGTTTTGCTTTATTTGAGATACTTCTTTTTGATATTCGCATCAAGTTTCAAAAGGCTTCTTTCGCATCCAACGATACGAGTTTCACGGACTTTATGAATTATATTTTTTGGCTATTACTGGAGTTCTTCTGCCCGGCTAAACTTACTGCAGTTAATGTAAATGTTTGCAGACTCAATAGTAGTCTTATCAAAATTGTTTAAATCAAGGCATTAACGTATTTGTATGTAAATGATATCGCCTGATAAAATCAATAACGCTAGGATGTGGAGTTCCTGATTATGACGAAAATTCTTAATGAGGTAAAAGGAAAAAAAGTTTCTTTCTGGTATGTGAACATATTTCAGGGATAAAAAGTTGAAGCCATCCTCTGGTTGAGCAACTCTGGATTTTTGAAACGTTATACCCAGAAGGATATAGGAAACAGCAATTTAAAGAATGCTTTCTATTTTCTTGAATATGCTACCCTCTTAGATCGCTAATGAGTTTCTATGCCTTTTAAGTTCTTCGTTTCCTCTTCCTCATTCCCCTTGATATTATAAATGAGAATTTCCTTCGTCGTACCCTTCTTACTATGTTGTATACAATATTTTGTTGAATGCATACAATTTGGAATTGATGTAACAGACAAGACAAAATATCCATTCTTTATTACAATAGGTAGTCCACATGTTTGCGGCGGTGCTATTGTTTCTTATGATCCTGCTTTGGTCTTGACAGCAGCTCATTGTATGGATGTGCCCATGCAGCAATTTGAAAGCCCGTTTTTTGTTTTATACAACGATGTCGAACGAAGTAAACTTGTTACAGTACCTATTGAGGACTGGACCATTCATCCAAACTATAATGCATCCGGCATGATCAACATTAAGTATGATACAGCTATATTACGGCTTAAGCGACCCTTGATAGAATCAGCACACGTTAAACGAGCAGTTTTCTGGCCGCCTACTGCACCTCTTTCTACACCCTTAAGAGGTTTGAAGATTTTTTCCCCTAATCAATAGTAGCCGATCCAAGCGATATGAATAACGTACTCCTTCCCTATATTTCTAGGTGAGATGGTAGGATTCGGTTATGTTGATTCAGAAGGACAACTAGCCAAAACTCTACAGTTTCTTCCACTAGAAGTTACAAGATTTGACGCTTATAACTATATTGAGGCTAGATCTGACACAGAAACCGTAGTTGCCTGTCATGGGGATTCTGGAGGCCCGCTTATTGTACCTCAATCAATTCAAAATCCCTACACAAATGGAACTGTTACTGTTCCCTTTGTCATGGGCACTCTCACGCGAATATTAGGAGCAAGGGATATTAGTCCCGATAAGCTAACGTGCCCTGTTCCTTCAGATCAAAGCGTCACACATTCTTCAGCTGCACAAAATACTGTAGTTGAAGCCTTCACAAATGCGCCGTCAATGCTGGATTGGATATCGTCTGTGTCAGGTATTTCTGTAGCGAATTTAACAGACCCGTTTTATAATCTACCAGCCTTACCTTGTAGTGCAGATTGTCAATATGACACGACTGGTAGCAATTTGAAGGAAAATTTCATTGAACTGAGCATCACAGATATGAATGGAAAACAGATTGATGCAGCGGCTGATACATTGAATCCTTTAAATACAAATGATTCACAGCAGCTTTATATTAGCTCTACACCAAAAAGCTTACTCATGTATAAGAAAAAAAACGTTTCCAACTCACAAGCGTCAGTTTATCAAATTTCAATATCTTTATTTCTCGGCGGTATATTAATAATCTTATTTCATTCATAAATTAATGGAACAATAAACATACTGTATATAATAAAGGTTTGGCTGTTGACAGAGTAATATTCATCACATAAAGTCATCATCATCATTTGCTTCGAAGTAATCCTGATATTGTTTGCTTGGCAGTGGATTATTAGAAGAGAAGTCCTGTATGGTTTCTAACTGTTCTTCGTATTCTTCACTTTCCAGGATGGAATCTTCGTCAGGATTGACATTCAACCACTTGTCCGCATTAAATTTGTTCATCCAATGCTTTCCATTTCTGGAAACTGGTGATTGCAGAAGGCTCTGTGCGTATACATTGATCCTCTTTTTTCCAGCAGTAGTCAGCTCTTCTTCATCCATTGTCAGTCGACTGTCTTGATCTAGAATACTGCTATCGTCGTTTATGAAAGAATTCATTAATGAAGACCCTTCGTCTCCTTCTGCATCCGTTGTATGACCACCATCACTACTCTTTTCGGCCTCATCATCTACAAACTGTTTGAAAAATTCTCTGATAGATCTTTTACGACGCTTTTTTAAACGTTGCTGTATCTCCTGCAAACTACTTTGAGACAGCTCTTCAAGTGATTCACTTTCCTTGACTTGTTTTTCTAAAGGAATCTGTTGACTGTCATCCAATGCTTCTATCAACGGCCGTTTTCTATTCTTCCGTACTCTTATGATGGGTGAAGATTCAGGGTCGCTTAATACCGACCTCGGCGAGGACGAGCATGGAGGATCTTTTGAAGGCTGAAGTAAAAAACTATCTCTTTCATTCTCCATCGTCCTTGAGCCTGCATGCATGAGTGAGTCTTGAGAGCTTTGTTCATCTTCAATTATCTCAGGCAATTTCTCAAGAGGAAGAGATCGTGGAGGGCTAGAATCAATATTAATAACCATATCATTTTTCGAATGCTGAATTTGCAAAGGATTTGCTGTTCGGTCTATTCTACCGCTGACAGCATCAATCGAAGCAGCATCTCCCTCTGAATCAGATATTACTATTTCCTTGACTTCATGGTTCGTTGAAGAGCCATTTAATGTTGTCTGACGTTTGGTGGCAGGCTCATGTGGTTCGTCATCGTCACCATATTTCTTTGAATGGTAGCAAGGTTCTTTTCTATCGTTTCCCTTTATGCTTACTGCTTCTTTATCATCATCGGATAACATCTCCTTCTCAAAGTCAAACTCAAATATGATATCATCTTTTTTCTCATCTCCAGGAGACTTGGTTTCGGGTAGTTTGTAATTGCCTATATCTGTTTTCCGCAGAGTATGCTTGGTGGGATCTGATATGAGATTGTCTGAGTAGTATAATGCTTTCTTTTCGGTGATCATACTTTGAGATTGCCCGTTATTCTGAAAGCAAGCAAATTCCACGGGCTGACCATCTTCATCAAATCTATTCTCCAGAAAGTTTGCAATTACGCTTTCGTCAAATTCATACGCAAAATCCTCACCAGGTTCTTCTTCACTTTGCATCTCACTTTTCCCATCAAGGTGAACAGCAGAGCGACCTATTATTGGCTCATTCATTACAACTTTCTTTAAGGCTGGAGTATTAAGGGTATCAGAAACATCAGGGTATCCTTCAGGATTATTTCGCAGATGCGAGTTGGGTATAATATTACTTCTTTGTATGTTTAAATTGGTGGATGAATTGCTATCTTTAACCATGGTAAGAGCACCGCCAAGATAGGGTGTTTTTCCAGCAGAGTTAGTATACGTTGTATTTATCGTTTGAACAGTCTCGTATATCGAAGAAGCAGGGTCCCATAAAGGGGTAGACAAATAGTGACCATACATAAGCCTAAACTCTTGCTGTCTCTTATACATAACACGTTTTCCACGTTCACTAAGACAACATAATTCTTCATCCCAGACGTTGACAACTTTACGGTTTTGATCTTGCTGTTGGAGACTCTTTTCAAAAGGGAATAAGGGGTCAAGAGGATCATTGAACCCGGGTATAATATTAGCCTCAGCTTGCTTCAGAAGCTCAGCATCGAAAGGAAAATCAAATTCATCGTCAAACGCATCGAACTCGTCATCCTCTGTGGAATTTCCAACAGGTGGTAAGGGTTCAGTAGTTGGAGCTAAAGGTGGTGGTTCAGGTGATAAGAATAGGCTGAGGGATGGTTCTTTTGCATCATTCCCGCTTTGGTTTTTTTTGAGCTGCGGCCCAGTTAAAGTATCGTCCATAAATAAGCTATCAGGTAGCATGGGCTCCCACGATGATTCACTGCTATGGAAATCATTTTTGTCAAAATCAAGATCGAATCCATCCTTTCCGCCTTTATTATTGATAGTTATTTCTGAAGACAGTTCTGTTACTTTTTCTTTTCCTTTCGTTACCTTCGTTGGCATGTTGCGCACAGGTGAGAGGAGTATCTTGCTTTCCTTTCTAGGTTGTTCAATTTCATTGAAGGGCAAAGATAAAGAAAACGAATTTTCAAACGAGCTCTCATTGTCGATGCCAACAATTTGACGTATGTTTTGCTGTTCCATGAATTCGGCCATATCAGCTTCATTTTGCCAATCATGCAATCTTCTTTGCTCTGTCTTTACAGTAGCCTTGCTACTTTTCCTTGTAACAATGCTTATAGACGGTTTAGATTTAGAGGGAAGTACTAGTATGTTGTCGCCTGGTCGGTCGTCATTGCCAGTAGACGACACGTTCAAACGAATACGCTTATCAGGGTTTAAAATACGCTGCTCGATACGGTTGATCAAGCCAGTAAATCGAATGGTACGATGACTATGATCCACACGGAAGGTCGATTTCGCTTGCGCTTGTAAAGGTAAGTATTTACTCAAACTTCTCTTTGTGTTGTACGCAGGCCAATACCGATCTTTGATCTCTTCAATATTGGTAAAGCGCTGGCCTTGACTATCAGAGAAACTCTCAATGAAGGTCCTCTGAGCTGCCGGTTGCAAATAGCCTTCTGCAGTATATTTGGTCTGTTGATTATTACGCTTCCGTTTGTTAACGGATGTACTTGAAACATAAGGTCTGACTGTTAGTACTTTGCGACAAATAGTAGGCTTATAATTAGCAGGAAGCACAGGCGGATTAGGTTTGTAATAGTTCAAGTTGCAACCACGAGCGATCAATTGCTGAATCTTGGCATATGCTTCTTTTGCACGCGCATACTTTTTCTCTTCGGATTGAGTTAATAGAAGAATACACTTTCCTTGTCTTTTGCGACCTGTCCGCCCCATTCTTTGCAACTAGAATATACAACATTTAAAGTTAGAATGAGAGACAATATCGCCAAAACTTGGAGGTTATTGTTTTGTTTTTTTTTTTTTTTCTTTTTTTTTGTTTTTTTGTTTATTCTCTTAAAAAAGGTTACCATACGAATAGGTGAGCTTTCAGAATCATAGCAAATAATCAAATCTACTTCACCAATATCAAGGCCTTCTTCACCAATACTAGTGGCCACAATGACATTGATTTCATCCTTTTTGAACTTTTGAATGACCTAAAGCAGCAGACGAGTAGATAGCGTCAGTGTCAACGTATCCCGGTTCCCTGTTTCTATGTTAATTCTAGCAAGATGGCTCTACTCACTTCTTGCTGCTCTCTCTGATTCAATCCTTTTGCACCTTTTTTATCCATCGATTGACCAACAAAAGGGGAGCATCTAATAATAGGCCTGTGCCTGTCTAATACTTTACAAATTTCCGTCACTGAACTTCGGTAAGTGGAGAAAACCATCACTTTCGACGCTTCGCCTTGCGCCAAACTGGTGAAATGATGGATAAGGATCGATACCATTCGATCAATTTTGGGGTGACCTGCAAAATCCGGGTTCTCCATAGCTCGTTTTGCCATGGTCAAAATGTTCTGTAAATGATGATTGTTCTTGAAAGCGATCTCGGCTTTTTTCAACTTTTTCCCACTCTCTTCCGTTTTTTTGAACTCTTCAAGTTTATTTTGAACCGTGTCGACGAACGAACCGATACCATGATGGCAAAGTCTGTCATAAGCACGGCAGACAGCCTCTGCCATAAGAAAAGACTGAAAAATGCTAAATTTCAGTGAGGCGTTGAGATTCTTTGCCGTAGCCATGAAGTAATTCCGTTTGCTCATCAATCCATAAGGTGTCACTTGATCTATATCCGGCTGCACACCGCTAGGCTTGCGAGCAAGGTCATCCAACAGGGGCTGAAACACTTTGTTTCTGTAGTCATTGATGATGCGAGGCAAGAGACCCGTGGACCCTTCTGTATAATCGAGTCGAACGGTGATATTTTGAATGTTCTTGCCGTGCGAAAACTCGCGAATATCCATCGAGTCCTCCGTTCTTATTTGTATGTTTGTGATTTGAAGATTGGTGATGACGTCCTGCACTGCATCCAAAGTGGAGCCAGGCGTAGCTGTCAATGCCAACACGCGGAAGTGCTTGTTCCTCTGTGCTAGCTTACGAATAACGACGGAATAAGCGAAATTGCCGGTTGCCCGATGGGCTTCGTCCACCACGACGCAGGCGACCTTCTCCAAGGGAAACTGTCTCGAAGCAATATCCTTTTCAACTGTTTGAGGCGTTGCAAAAAATACGCGATTATCCCTCCATAAAAGTGTTCGTTTGGCCGCTGAGGTGGTACCCATCAATAAAGTTGTTTCCTGCAAACCGCAAATTTTATGACAGGCTTCGATTTGCTGTTCGACCAAAGGACGTGTAGGAGCCATAAAGATAATGATGGATTCGGGAAACCAGCGATAGTAATTGTACATAACAACGGCAGCGATAAATGTTTTACCCAAGCCGGTAGGCAAAGCAACGAGCGTATTGTGAAATAAGGCTTTTTTGACAATATTCAGCTGGTAACCACGAAGAGGGTAATTGACTGGATAAATCCATGTCCTCAAATTTTCTGGGTCGAATTTGTGGTGGCAAGCAGTGGAGGGTGGCAAAGGAGGTGGCGGGGTAGGGTCGTCCTCTGAAGATACAAATGAGATAGTTCGATCTTCTGCCGTGGTCGTGGTTGCTGCGTGTTGTTGTTCTACTGTTTGCACTACCTCCAATAATTCTTCGAGATCTAGATCATCGTCGTCAAATTCGTCCACATCTCCCTGTGCAGTGTTCGAAGCCATGGGATCTGGTCTACCGTTCTTGCTGGTCTTTGGATCGAGTCAGATCGGATTCAAGTGGATGTTGTAATTGAGTTCAAGAACGGGCTGCTGCGAGAAAATACAATGGAAAGAAAAGGAGGTGAAAGGACATTGAATCAACCAAATAAATGCAGCAGACAAATAAATTACACATCCCGCTGAATGCTTTTTTTATCTGCTTTTTATTTTTTTAGAGGGTTCATTCAATGTACTTTTTCTCGTTCTTAGAAAACTCTTGGAAAAATAAAAGCTGAATTGATTTTGACAGCCATTCCCCACACAGACTCATGTCAAAGCGAATCAAGCATGTTCACGCCAATCTTGAAGTTCATGCGAAACATTTAAAGCGACAATTGGAGTCTCTTGAAAAGGACAATCACCAATCGTTGAACGATGTTGAAGGTCTCATTAGTATTGCGCTGGCAGCTCAAGAAGATGAAGGTAAATGACACTACTCTACTGTTTCCGAAACAAAAATTGTCAACACATCATTTTTTCTTTCCATGAAATAAAACAAGGTCTACCACGTAAATCGAGAGGCAGAAGTAGCAATATATACTCGACAAAAACAAACTTGAATACAATGTTGGAAGAAAGTGTAAAGTACAGCTCCCTCTTTTGCTTCGGGGATAGAAGAGACCCTTCTTTACTAACACATGGCTACTTTAGCCTGTCACTACCTATTGCTATCAGACATGTCAAGTAGAGCCCTCCATGTTCCCAGCTAGAAAATTCTGCTCAGTGTGCGGTTTTCAAAGTACGTACAAGTGCTTACGATGTGGAATGAAATATTGCTCGACAAAATGTTTATCAACGCATTTAGAAACAAGATGCTTAAAATGGACAGCCTGAATAAATTGTTCCCTGCTGATGTTGGATAACATTTATTACGGCCTCTATAGTATAATATATATATATATGTACAACTATTTTTTTTTTCTTTTTTTTTTCACTTTTTCTGATCATGGACACGAACTATATGATACACTAGTCCTTCACGAGTAGCATACATTTTAGGGTGATTGCATTTAGGATAAATACATCGATAGGGCTCTTCACCCACATGAGCTTCTGTTAGATGCTTTATGACATTCGTCTTTCTGTTGAACATTTGATGGCAACTTGGGCATTGTAAAGGTGGATACACACCATTTAAGAGCTTTTCCGCTTTCTGTGATAATGTTTGTTTCCGATGACGCTGGTGATGATATAGCGAGAAAGGTGATGGAGGCGGCGAAGGAGTCAAGTCTTCTAGCACGGGTGAAGAAAAGATCTGCTTCTTTTCTTTTTTCCTATGGATGAAGCTGCTTGCTGTTGGTACTGGCTTTTCAATAGGAGGAGGTGGTGGAGGTGGAGGAGGAGGATGGCTGTCCGTCGTGGATGCTGGTGATTTCATACCGATTGTTTCGGGCGACAAGGAAGGCGACTGAATGAAGGATAATGAACCATCGTGGTGACTATAACTGAGGGGAGTGCTACTGGGTTCGACCTTTGGCGAGGATTTGTTAGTCCTGGTGGGAGAAACATTGGTACTTAGGATATTGTCGATGGTAGGTTTGACGATGTTGCTGTTGGTAGTTTTTTTTGTGAAATCGTTACTGCTTGATATGAAAAATGATGCTGTGGTATTTATTTGGCTAAGTTTATCGTTCGCTGATGGTGCATTTGATGATATCAAATTATTGTGGGTATAGTTTATAAACGGCGAATCAAGTAATGGGCCCTTTGTTTGATTCACGATATGTGCGTTGGATAGATGAAAGCGTAAGGCGCCTTTTGATTTGAATCGTTTTTGGCAATGTGGATGAATACACAGGTATTTTGATTCTTTACTATGTCGTTCCTTGTGGTGTTGAAGAAGGTCCTTTTCTGAAGAAAACGCTGTATCACATAATGCACACATTAAAGGCGGGTAAATGTGATCGATTAATGAAATCAACGACGAGAATTTGTTTACAATTTGAAGTTGATCGTTTATATAGTCCATTTTATGTTCCATGCTGTAACTTGTAAAGATAATCGAGAAAAAATTGAAAAAAATTGCCAGGAAAGAAAAAATAAGGAAGAAAAAAAAAAAAAAAAAAAAAAGAAAAAAAAAAAAATAATAGAAAAAAAAAAAAAAGGAATGGGTTTGTTTTTTTTTTTTTTTTTTTTTTTTTTTTTTTTTTTCATTCCTGCCATTTTTTTTTTTTTTTTTTTTTTTAATTTTGCGGGTCTCTTCAGGTACGTCGTGACTGCCTGTCAAGTGTAGCTTTTCAATTTGAAAGCTATTCTTTTTGAAACCGTGAGGCATCCATGCTAGCCATCATGATAAGTCAAAAACTTTTTTAAAACAAATTGCCATAACCTACTCATGTCTCGATCGATTATTTGATCCAAGATCAACAAAGAGCAGAGTTTCAATATGATTTGCATAAAGAACAAGTATAAAAACTAGCTTATTCCCATTGACTTTAGGTGGTTGAAACTGATAAAGGAGCGTAAGCTTGTTGCTAAGCTTCTAAGATCAAGGGAAAATAAAGTATCCTATATTCAAGGTGCTTTCTTTATAGAGCAAGCAGTCACCAAGAATAAACTTTCGAATGCCCACATCTTCATCCATGATCTATAGATGCATGGTGCTTTAGCGGTTTAGCACACGTCACGTATCAAGTAAGAATGGAATACACCATGCTAAGAATTTTATAATAGCTGCCAAGTGGTTAGGGTCATGTACTACACCACATATGCCCTTGATGCCATCAAGCTGGGATTCAAATGAACTCCACAAAATTTTGTCAAACCAACCTGCATGAATTATACACATGAGATGAAGCTTTTTGTAGTGGTTCTTGCTTTGTTTTTTGCAGGTGAAGAGAGAAAAAAAAAATATAAAACAATAAAATATGGATGACAGCCTTTAGATGCTCCATATTAACTTTACGATGATTTTCTCTTCTGCGTTTGATGTTTAGCGACAAAGATGTAAGCGCGTCTGATCCTACTCTAACGACGTGTTTATGGAGCACTGTTCTAAACAAAACAGCCGCCATGTTATACATCTTCATTACAGCGATTGCTACCATGAGTCGCATTACTGATGTCAAAACGAACGCAACGATCAACATCACCATCCAAGCAGCAATGGTGTCATATGTGTATCGAATCAGACTTTGGGCCATTGCCCCTGTTCTACAATCTAGCCCACTCAGGCACATGATTTAGGCTCACAGAGACAAATAGTGTCCTACAGATCTTTCTATGGTTAGGCAGAGGGTGAGCTATCTTGATCCTCTCCTCTCTGAATGCGCGACTTTAGCAGTTATGATCTTTAACGACAGCTCAGGATGCAGACATTGTTGTCTAAAAGCGTATGATCTGACGGTAGCATGAATCATCCTATTGCTATGCACGTTGAGCTCACTATGGATGTCTATTTTCCCTGAAAAAACAAATGCTTTCGCTCTGCTAAAATCTACAGTGGAGTCTATTGGGCATGGGTTCAACGTTGCATGCATTCGTTGATTAACCTTTTTTTTTTTTTTTTTCTTTTTCTTTTTGAGAAGCATCCAATAACAATCAAGGGATCGCCTGGGCACTGGTTTTTTCAATTCCCGGTAACCAAGGGCAAATCTTTTAAGCTTGGAAATTTTTCTGCAATCAACAAAGAAAAATGAAAAGCAGTAAGATCATCCTTCTTTCTGAAGAAGAGGAGACACACATTTATAGCTGGTACACTAAAGAGTACAATCCTCTATCGCTGGAAGAGTGGGCATGTTCATTTTTCACCGATTTATATTGTAGTCTCGTTCATTGGCTGTAGCACAGAAGTTTTGTCAGAACCAACAACCCCACAATAGGCCCAGAACTTATCTGATCCTTTAAACAATTTGTAGGAGAGAATAAAAAGCGAGTGAAGCTTACACTCTCGATGTTTTCAAAAAAAGTTATCAAGATTTTAAGGGACATGTAAGTTTGAGCATGTAATAAATAGCAGTGAATGTTTTTGAGCACTGTTTTATTGAGTACTTCTTGTTTGTCCTTGAATCCTCGCAACTCCTATTATTTACTGCTCTACATGTGGTAGCTGTCTACTTACAGAAAGGGAGAAAGAAAGAAAGAATTCTCTAACAATAAAGGGCTTTTTTTTTTTGCTTTTTGTCAATCAATTCTTGGCTTATGACCAATTTATGATGTACAGATAGAAAAAAGAACAAAGAAAAGCCAAAACTAATCTGCCTTTCAAAAATTGCCCTGTGCTGCAGCAGTTTTTTACGCGAAATTTTTTGTTGAAAAGGGCCAACAAAAACCTAAAAAAAGGTTGATGCTGAGTTTCTTTCTAATAATGATATGTGTTCGTAATAAGCCAATCAAACAAATGAGAATCTCTCAACTGCGTCACTGAGTTTTTTTTTGGGGAGGTTACGCTTTACCTATTTCCCTTAGCTTTTTTTTCCCTTCTTCTTTTCTTTTTTCCTTTTTTTCTTTTTCTTTCGATAATAATAATAATAAATATTTATTAAGGATGGAGGACGAAGTAGCTGCTGTAAGTTTGAAATTTGTCAAATTGCTTAAAACTAGGCACCACAATTTCGTGCACGAGCAAATAATAAAGGGCCATGAAGGGCAACAGTCAAAAGCTTAAAACGAGACACGCTTTTTTTTTCCCTTTCCCTATTGGAAATCCCTCTCTTATTTCCCGTGCATTTTATTTATTTTTTTTGGTTTATTTCTGGGCAAAAAAAAAGAAGAAAATCTAATCGTGTTTTATCATCACTTTAGCTTGTTATTGATAATGGTTCCGGTATGTGTAAGGCCGGTTTCGCTGGTGATGACGCTCCCCGTGCTGTAAGTAGAAACCTATCTTTTTTAAATATTCACTGAAAAAGAAAAAAGGGGAGGATAGTTATTTTTGTGAGATGAGAAAGCTCCCATCTCATCTTGCCTCACACCATCGGATGGTTGGAATGAAGGTTTCAACGCAAAAGTTCAGTTAACTGATTATTTATTCCCTCCCCCGCCTCCCCCACCTCATATAGGTCTTCCCTTCTATCGTTGGTCGTCCTCGTCACCAAGGTGTCATGGTCGGTATGGGTCAAAAGGACTCTTATGTCGGTGATGAAGCTCAATCCAAGAGAGGTATCTTGACTCTTCGTTACCCTATCGAACACGGTATTGTCACCAACTGGGATGATATGGAAAAGATCTGGCATCACACCTTCTATAACGAACTCCGTGTTGCTCCCGAGGAACACCCTGTTCTCTTAACTGAAGCCCCTTTGAACCCCAAGTCCAACCGTGAAAAGATGACTCAAATTATGTTTGAAACTTTCAATGCCCCTGCTTTCTATGTTGCTATTCAAGCTGTTCTTTCTTTATACGCTTCCGGTCGTACCACTGGTATCGTTCTTGACTCTGGTGATGGTGTTACCCACACTGTTCCTATCTACGAAGGTTATGCTCTTCCTCACGCTATCTTGCGTTTGGATATGGCTGGTCGTGACTTGACTGACTACTTGATGCGTATCCTCGCTGAACGTGGTCACGCTTTCACTACCACTGCTGAACGTGAAATCGTCAGAGACATTAAGGAAAAGCTCTGTTATGTTGCTCTTGACTTTGAACAAGAAATGCAAACTGCTGCCCAATCCTCCGCTCTCGAAAAGTCTTATGAACTTCCTGACGGTCAAGTTATTACCATTGGTAATGAACGGTAAAGCTCTTTTTTTATTCTTATTCTTATGTTCTTTTTTTAGTTTTTCTTTTTTTCATTGTTTCTAAGAAAAATACTAACCTGTATCCCTTTTTTTTTTTTTTCTTTTTTCCTTCTCTACACAGTTTCCGTGCTCCTGAAGCTCTCTTCCAACCTTCTCTCTTGGGTCTTGAATCTTCTGGTATCCATGAAACCACCTATAACTCTATCATGAAATGTGATGTCGATATTCGTAAGGACTTGTACTCTAACATTGTCATGGTAAGTTTCTTTTTTTAGTCTTGGAAATATGATTGGCCGAGAAATAGAAAAAGAAAATTGGAAAAAAAAAAGTCCTATATTAAGACATCATGTTACTTACAACCACTATGATCTATTGAATAGTCTGGTGGTACTACTATGTATCCTGGTATTGCTGACCGTATGCAAAAGGAAATCACTGCTCTTGCTCCTTCTTCTATGAAGATCAAGATCGTTGCTCCTCCCGAAAGAAAATACTCTGTCTGGATTGGTGGTTCTATTTTGGCCTCTCTCTCTACCTTCCAACAAATGTGGATCTCAAAGCAAGAATACGACGAATCCGGTCCTTCTATTGTCCACAGAAAGTGTTTCTAAGCGCTTCGTTTCTTTTCTTTTATATATCATTTCTTCATTTATATTCTTTACTTATTAAAAAAGTAGATTTTTAAAAAAAGAAAAGACAACAGCACAACAAAAAACGACCTGCAGATTTATAATTTCTTTTCTGTTGTTTTCAATGCACACAATACACTTTTTTTTTTATATCTATAAAAAAAAATTTACTATATCATATCACACTTAAATCATTAAAAGATTATATGTCATTCTAACGAATACATTTCACATGTCAACAAGGAGACGCTCCTCTCTCTATCTCTACTCGAATCACTATGTACAAGGGCTTTTTTTTTTAAGCTTATTTTTCCCAAAATGAGTAGCATTATAATTTGGTCAACAAGCCAAGAGCTGCGTCTAGATCGTTCTGTGTCTTTTCATATTTTAATTGCTCTTCTTCCAACGTGGACAGCTAGAATGAGAAAAAAAAAAAAAAAAAAAAAAAAAGACAATACGTTTATGTATCAGATCAAAAAACCCATCTCTTATTTAAAGCAAAGCAGATAAAAGAGTTACTCACATCTTCCATTGTGTCTGAATTCTTTTTGACGAGTTGTTTTTTGCTTTTCTTTGTTGTAAGCTCAGCTGTCAAATCCCCCATTAGATCGTCAAGATTCGCTGTTAGATCAGCATTCCTGATCTTTTCTGATTTAGTAATGGGCTTTTTGTTCAATGGGACGTTTCCTGTTCCTTTCACTTTATGATTTTTAGCAGCCTGGCTGTTTCGGGTATACGGTGTTGCCTTTTTTTTGCCATTGGTTTCCCTCTTTGCTTTCGCCATTCGATAAAAAAGACTGTATACAGTAGCTAAGAAAGAAAAAGTGAAATCAATTCATGCTATTGGCGCTATGACATTTTGAAAATCTTTATATATATTTCCCAATTTCAGCCAATCACATTCCTTGTTCTTTCCCAGAAAGGGACAACCCTTCTCTCAGGTGGAACACTTGCACACATCTCTGCATTTTTCAGTTGTCGTCCAATAGATCGTTTCGTCCATTTTACACATGAGCGATCTGATTTGGAACGATTCGCATACAATAAACTCTCAACATAAATATTGTTATTGTGGCAAAGACCGTAACCTACTGGATGTCTGCTTACAATGCCGCTGTAAAGTACCATGGCCTGATTCTACCACCCACGACCCCTTAAAAAAAATCCGTACCTTTATCTATCTTTCAAAAAAATTTTAACACGCTTCATGTCTATTCATAGCATGCAAGGATTGGTTTCATGCCGAATGCACCACTGTTAAAAGCCAACTCGAATTATTATTCATCACGAATTATGTATTTACTTGCGCCAACTGCGCTGATGATGGCAAAGAAACCTTTGAGCGAACCACAGCCAGCTGGAAAGATATCATTTCAACCACTATCGCCAATCTTACAATAGAGCAAATCACAAGCTGCATCGGTGGAGGAGATACAACGAATGACAGCAATAAAGAGTTGTTTGAAAGTAAAAATGCACACTTGATGAAAGAATGGCATCCTGAGCAATATTTTTTCTACAAAAGGCAGCTCGTGCCTTATGTGGATGAACATTGGCATAGTTTATGCACAGAAAGATCAAGAACAAAAGCTTGGTAAGTCAACTTTTTTTTTTTTTCTCAAAGAAAAAATGCTAAACACCCCCCGTTGGGAAAAGAGGATCACTGATGGAAGGCGATTTCGTTTTGTTCTGTCACGTATGCTACAGGTGGGGTACATTAGGCAGTTGTCTGTATTCCAATAAAGACACTTTTGTTGCTGACGACGAGAGACAACGTTCTGCAGCTTCTGGATTCCAACTCATCGATTCTAATCTATGGCATATTCGTCCTTACACAAGTCAAATGAGTGGCAAACTTCCCAACGCTAGCAACAGCACCCACCCTACTGACACCACCAGCCATGTGAATACAGGACGCGTGACGGAGGATCGGCACAGCAGCCATAAGCAAAGACGATCGATAGCGTCTCCACATACTGCATCCCATCCATCGTCTCCGTTGGGCGTCTCCCGATCTTCGTCGCCTTTTCCTCCCGCCGTCACTCCTGTGAAAGCGCCGGCGAAGAATAACAACACGACGAACAGCGATCATTCTACCGCCGGCAGAGCCGAGCCGTCTTCAGCATCCACCCACCTCCACACGAACCCTACGACAACCAGTACCCTGATTACGACGAACAGTAACACAGATCATCCTTTCAACAAGTTTGGATTCAAATATACCCCATGTGAACCTTCTATACTCCCTCTGATTGCTTACCAACAAACCGATTACAAAGCATATCATGCTCACCCACATCCATGCGTCCTCAGCTTACCCGATAAAAGCCCTTACGTTTACGTTTCAAAAGATGGCCTGACTTTGACGACAGAAAAGGGCTTTCGGATGTGTCGAGCGAATGTCGGCGTCAAAGAAGGAAATTGGTTTTGGGAAGCAATCATTCAAAAAGCAGACGGCCCTCGCGAGAGCAGCAGCACAGAGGACGATAAAAAAGACGGGCCGCATGTACGAGTCGGATTTGCAAGACGTGAAGCATGTCTCAATGCTCCCGTAGGGTATGATGGCTATAGTTACGGCTATCGCGATAAAACGGGGGATCGGTTGTTTTGCTCAAGGCCAGAAAAGTTTGGTGAAAGTTTTGAGACGGGCGATGTGATCGGGCTCTACATCTCTCTGCCGTCTCGCCAACAACAGTACGAAAACAGCGTGTCAGAAGAAAAAGAGACGAGCAGCGAACCGCCGCAGAAACGGTTCAAGAGCGCTTTAAGAAGACGTATCCCCATTGCTTATAAAGATCATCTATGGTTTGAGGAAAAGGATTATCGGCCGAGTAAAGAGATGGAGGCGTTGGCTGACCCTTATAGAAAAAAAGAAGAGATAGGTTATGCACCCAAGGTGCTCCATGGCTCCTTCATCACCGTCTATAAAAACGGTGTCAACCAAGGTGTCATGTTTACTGACTTGTTTGACTTTGAGGACTTTGGCCGTCTCCCAGAAACCATCCTGGCGAAAAAAGCAAAGAAAAAAAGAAAGTATCACAAAAAAGACGATCAACAGACAAATGCCTACCATGATGGCCATCATGGTGTACATGGACAGAAAGACGATAGAGACGCTGGCTATGAGAACAAGTACTGGACAGATGACCCGCCTGTCGAAGACGATGGTACATTGGGCTATTATCCAGCCGTCAGCGTCTATAAAGGCGGTACTGTTACGTGTAATTTTGGGCCTCGCTTTCGATACCCACCCACCGATCAAAAAGAAGCTTGGCGACCCATGTGTGATCGATTTGACGATTATATGGCCGAAGAGTGCGTTTGGGATATATTGGATGAGGTGTCTCGATCCTTTAAAAACTAAAAAAAAAAAAAAAAAAGGGACATAGTCCATCTTGACGATCATCAAACTGACAATTGTCTTAACTCTTATTGTCCATAAAATCTCACACTTTTGCTATTTCTTTATTCGCGTTTTTATAAGATACAAATTGTCCAAAGATAATGACGTCCAACATCAAACTACCAAAACACCCTACAATATAAGGTAATGATTCAATAAAGCTTTGATACGTATGGCCTGGATGCGTTAAAATACTAGCAGCGTAGGTCAAGTTGCCGCACACAGAGAATGTGAATAGAGCAATCGACAGGCCTTCCGTTGAGTGGCGTTTGTGGTTTTTGTGGATTTGAGGGATTCGCGCGAGGATGTAGAATCCACTACAGATCCAAGCGAGCACCCAACCAAAAGTGAACATTTCATTGTCAATAAACATACTGGTAACTGCAATAGTGTGAGAGAGATCATCTGGAGCTGCTGTCGTTGTTGTTGTTGTTGTTGTTATTGTACTAGGAAAAGAAGATATCGATTTGTAGCCAACGATAAATAGACTCATCAAGACGGTGGATGTAGTAGTAGTAGTAGTAGTAGTAGTAGTAGGTTTCTTGCTTCCATCCGTGTGATTGGAGAGTGCACCATAATTGTTTTGAGCAGCGCCATATAAGAGGCGTTGATCATTTTCATTCTCCCATGATGGCTCCGCACGATTAAATAGGCGAGAGCTGGTTCCTGTTTCGTCATTATTCATTGATTTGGGTCGGTTGCTGTTGGATTGGTTGTCTTCTGCTATCACCGCCATGGTGGTATGAGCAACTGTCTCTTCCACTGACACTAAGCGGCCAGGCTTATTGTGACGGAAAGAGAAATATTGAAAGAGCAGGGTCAGGTCTGTGCAGACAAAATAGATGGACTCGTAGATTTGAAATGGTAGTTGGTGGTTCAAGATACAACTGTACATATTCCCCACATCGCCTGAAGAAAGGGCAAATAGAGATGACATTTTATCCACGCATGGATGAGAAAAACAATTACAATGGAACCCATCAACAACAACAACAACAGGAATACATTAAATACACATACCAGCTAGCCAAAAGTACAACAAGTATAAGCTGAGGCCATCTGCAGACTTTAACCGATTATTTTCCAGAATTTGCCTAAAAAAAGTTCAATACCAATCTAAACTACACACTACCCATTAAATGCCGCTCATAGATTGAACTGCAATGTACTTACGGTAGTTGTGCGCATAACCAACAGCCGATAGATGCATAACCTAGAAAATTGCTTACGAAACCGGCAATAATGGTATAATCGACACTGTTGATAAACTATACAGTGACAAAGACGAAATTGGAACAAAGAAATAAAGGCATGTAGGGATAGATCGAAAAATTGATATAAATGGTTAGAAACTGTGCTTGTGTATTTTTATTTGTTTCCTTTTTTATAGTGGTTTGAAGGGAGGGATTTGGGAATTAGTAAGGTGTTTGTAATTCAATGTTTTTACTTCATAATTAACCATAGAATTCATGGTGATGTTCTGCTGTGTCTAATGGCTTTGCGTTTGAAGTGATAGTAGCACTGTATGCGTAAAAGAAAGGGGTATATGTAGAGTCTCCAACTAGTAGAATTCCAAAAGAAAAAGATGACTTATATACCTTTTGAATAACGGCTTGTTACCATTACACTTTTTTTTTTTTTTTTTTTTTTTTGGCTGTCTGTGTACTGATCTCTGTCAGAATAAACAACTTAAAGATGCCTCAAGACTCCAATCAGGATTTTTTCGACGAAAATTTCCTTATCAGGTACATAATTTACTGTTTCTTGTACCTAGATCTGCATTTTACCGTTGAATACCCATCCCTTCCATAATATCGCAGAATGCTCCTGAAGGGGAACGAAATATTCATTCTATCTATCCCATTGAGAAAAAGCATTTTAACCCTAATTCAAGGTGTAAAGAGGTTATATATATTAACTTGTAGCAACTTGAAATGCAACATGACGCTTCCTTAAAGAAGCCCGTTTGGATCTCTATTCTAACATTTGATGCTCTTTATCACCTGCGTGGTACCATTACTCCAACATGTGAGCAGTAAACTGCAGGATAAACATTACCACATCAATATCCTACAATTCGGATTTGTTCAAAAAACTGACCCATACCCTTTTTTTTTTTTGTGTGCCAATGACAAAAAAAAAAACTCGAATTTGTTACTAAGGGGAAAAAAAGCTTCGGATGTCTTGCTTCAACCTTCTGTCTGCTCTTAACAGCAAAATACTTTTAAATTCTTTCATTATAGACGATCTAGATCACAATCTAAAAATCAGTACCAACACAATTTGACAAACTTTTGTTAGAATCTATGAACGCCCAGCTGTCGGTTGGATAGCTCTATGGTTGCACAAATTCGTACAGATACACATACAATGCTCTTTGAAAAATTACATTGCAATGGCAACAGATCAGAATCTTTATTTGTTATCTAGTGCAAAGCATCAAAAACTCTTTTTTTTTATTTTAAAATAAAATGTACAATTATGTTATATCATAATACAAAAGAGAAGAAAGGCAATCAACGCATCTCTTGTGATAGTTTTTCCATCATTCAAGTGATGTCTGCTTGTCTAATAGGTATAGACGCCTCTACCTGACTTTTTTCCCATCCATCCAGCATCAACATATTTTTGAAGCAGTACAGCAGGCCTGTATTTTGAATCACCCGTATTCTCATACAGTACTTTCATAATTGCTAAACACGTATCCAAGCCAATAAAATCGGCCAAAGTCAAAGGGCCCATAGGCATATTGGTACCCAATTTCATCGTCAAATCAATATCTTCAGCACTTGCAGCATGCTATAGACATCATGTGGACAAATGTGAATAAGAGGAGTACATCCTTTCCTTTTCTTTACTTATTTCTACCATGATGGCTTCAGTTTGCTAACTTACGCTTTCCAACAACATCATCGCTTCATTGATATAAGGCATCAATAATCGGTTGGCCACAAATCCAGGGATATCTTGAACCACAGTACACGTCTTACCCATAGCAGTGGCGAGCAGCTTGGTTTTTTCTGTCACGGCTGGTTGCGTTGCTAAACCGGGAATGATTTCCACCAACTTCATGACAGGTACAGGATTCATAAAATGCATACCGATGACGTGACTGGGACGTGTGGTAGCGGCAGCCACCTTGGTGATGGAAATGGAACTCGTGTTTGTCGCCAATATACTGTCTTCCTTATTCTTGATAAGCTTGTCCAAGTCGCGGAAAATGGCTTGTTTGATACCGAGGTTTTCTGATGCGGCTTCAATAACAAAGTCCACGTCGGCGAGGCCGGAAAGATGGTTGGTTGTAGAGATGAGTTCTTTGGTGAGTTTAGCATGATCTGTAGTCATTTTCTGTTTGGCTACATCTTTTTCTAATAATTTGTCTACATAATACGGAAGGTTGGTGGTTTTTTTTTATTAGATAATTATGCTCAATAATGGAAGAAAGACCATTGGATAGAACAACTTCTTGGTCCCTTTCCAATGGAAGTGGTTTTTTTTTTTTTTTCGTCTTTTTACCCACAAATGCCAGTCCTCTATCCGTTTGTTGTTGATGAATATCCATCAAAACAACAGGTAATCTGGTGACGTTAGCAGCTACATAAGCAATACCAACGCCCATCTGACCCGCGCCTACAACACCAATCTTCTTGATATTGTCAATTTTGTTGATTTCGGTAGAAATACCCCTGACCTGAGCATTGGTAGTCTATGTTACGTAATTTGTTGATTTTACATTAATCACTAAACTGGCCATTTTTCAGACTGCGACCCATACCTTGATGGTTCTCAAAGCGGGTACTCTTTTGGATATAATAGTGAACATTGACATAGTTGACAGAACAAGTGAACGAAAGAAAGGGAAGGTTAAATACCATGACTAGCAAAAAAGGCGGAAGATTTATAAATGTCATCATAGAGAAAAGATTGTATCACGTGCCCGTGGGAACAATAACAGAATCATAGAACAGAAGAGTATAAAAGGGTATCTGAAGGGAAGGAGCAGGAAATCAATTATTTAAAGTAGTAGTGAATTAATAGTAAATAATTAGTAGCAGTGTCGATTAGAATGAATGTCTTGCATTGATTAGTCGTAAAAATTGATTTCAATCTAGACAAAACAAAATGCTATGAGCACCACAAAATCCATATCCACAGTTGAAAGATGACTTACAAATAGAAAAGCAGATTTAACAGGATTGGATATTGATGAGGATTGAGGATAATAAGTATTTATGTTTTCGTTTTCTATAAATTCCAGCAACCGTTTCACTGTCTACTATGAATAACAAAAATGAGTTTTCTTCCGTATACAACAATATCTTTGTATATCTTTTACGAACGTTACCCTTTGATAATGTGTTGAAAAGAAAATTGGCCAGATATAGATGGATAGTATCTCTACAATATTCTCCAACACAATTTTCCAACTGAGTCTATCCGCATGGTCCATGATTTTATTAATCTCGGTAATGGTGTGATTGAATTGTTCAGTCGTAATCTATTTTCAAGAAGATTCAGCATAACGACCATTGGTCAGCGACATCTACATCCTTACAATATTACCTTGCCGTTGAGTTCTGTAGGATAAGTTGTATGGAAGCGGGTGATGCCATCACCTAATGTGTAATCTCTTTCGATGCGAATAGATTTTGTAGGCACTCTTTCGTTTATGGGGATGACCACTGTTGCATGCTGCTCTTGACCGCTGTTCTCACTGTTGACTATGGTGAGCTTATCATTCATTTCATTATTATGATTGTTATAGTGCGCTGAGCGTTGTGATGAGTCTACAAAACAGTTACCCAAAAAAAAAAAGCAGGGCAAAGATATCGAAAAGAGTAAGCACAACCAAGCCAAAAAGATATGAGATAAAAAAAAGAGGGGGTGGAGACAAAATTGATAATTGGTATAAAGCAACAACAACAACAATAATAATAATAATAATAACAATAATATAATAACAGAAATGAATTAACAATTACCAGCTGTTATTCTTATCGTGCTTGATAACTGTGTATTTGTGAATTCTAACGATGAGTTTGTCTCTAAATAAGCATTGTGGTAATTCTCTTTTTCGTTGTGGTTCTGATTGTTATTGGTCACAGTCATACTATCGAGATTGACTGACAGATTACTGATATTACTGCTGCTACTCAGTAAGGCAGTAGTGTCCTTATGAGCATTTTTATTGCTGCTCTTTGAATGGATAGGCCTTGGTGGTTCGATACAGCTTGTATTTGTATTAGAGAACATATAAATTAGTGAAGTATAATAAAAAAAAAAAAAAAAAAAAAAAAAGTTAGGGAAAAGAAGATGGACTCAAATAAAACAATAACTTCTTACCAGCCAAACTCACCGTTTCACAGATTTTCAATTCACTGTCTTCGGAGGTCGAATCAACTGTTCCTGATCTTTCAATTCAGCGTTTTCAGTTTCCCCAATTAACAGTTAAAAACAATTCAGTTGTTAAGTTGTAGCTGAATTAAAGCAGAAACATTTAGCTGATTTTAAAGCATTCGCTGAAAATCAGCGTCAACAATATCCGTTTTCCCGTAACTTTATTTACGTTGAATAGTCGCGTTCATACTTCTTTTTATAGCCAATGGCATTGGTGCTAGTTATACCCAAACTAATATTTGCTATATTTGCTGTTGCCACCACTATCTGTGCGTGAGTTTACAATTTAATGTACAGTTGTACATCATTTTACTATTAATCTCAGATGGTAGCCACGTGCAACTCTCATGTGACATTTCCCTCAGAGGATAATATGTACGTGGATATGGAATAGTCATGCTATAGTACTTCTAATCTATGTAAAAAAGGCGCGTTTATCGCGTCTCGATATTATTCATATTGTCAATTATTACTCAGTATGTACATTATGTCTAATCAACTTGTTCAATCGGTGTTAGAGAGATGTCTTGAGATTGACTTCAAGCTAAAGTTTCCAAGTTGCAAGTGATACAAGGATGACTGTGTTAACTATCTAGGCCACAATATTTCACATCGTGGTATTTTATCTAATCTTGGTAAGTGATATAGTCTTTTGCATGCAACTGCTTTTCTGATCAAACGTATAGCAAATGTATTTGCAGGATATATTGATCCAACCACCAAAACACCATAGACTTTGGGACTGCTCAATATTTCAGAATAAAGCCTGATCGGAATCAGAGATGGAGCTGCATGATCACTCTGGGTTAGCCAGGATAGCACATTAAAAATAATCCTGCTCTCGCGTAAACAAGCAATCACTTACTGCTGAAAGGATTGATCCATTCTCTTACTAGAAAGGAGAAAAGGTAGAAAATTATAGCATGCTGTCCGAAGGATACCAGTATCAGCCATCATGTTGTGATTAGATGCGTTCCGAACCAGGGGATCTGAACTAGTGGTAAGCTTTGTGCCAAATGAGTTATTAGTTTACAAACAATCATATATCCTTCACCAATATAGATAATAAATCCATCAAAGTAAATGAAAAGATACAATCTTTATCTTTCACAATCAGATATTTGTAATACAGTATTATCAACGATCTAGTCTTCTGCATCAAGCTATCTGAATCATTACAGATGGAACCTAAACCTGTAAAATCAATGGGCACGAGCACTTTATAGTAGCCTTTTTTTTGGTTCCTCTCTTCATCTTTTTCAACGGTGTTCCGGAGTAGAGCTAATGATTTCGATGAGCGTCAGTTGCCTGAAAGACAAGCGTTTATTGTTCCCACAGAGTTTTCCGTAGGCCAAGGACGAGTGTTTGTTTATTCTTTTGAAGTTTACATGTTTGAAAACTATTCTTAGACTTACAATAATGATACTCTTTGGTCATGAAATTTTTTCAAAACTCATCTGTAAATCCAAAAAAAAAAGTGTTGCTGAACGTGATTTGCTAAGGATGCAAGAAGAACTATCATTAAAAAATACGTGTAGAGTAGTCAATACTTGAGCATAATGGAACTTAATTAAACACTTCCGGTCTACCGTCAAAAATAAGGTTAGGCACTCTGAAGCAAAAACCATTGAAAGTTTCGAAATAAAGAAACATGTGATAATGTTTGAATTTGACATTTACAAGCATTCATGCCGCATTCTGTGAAACGTACATAAAAAATTTTGCGTCATTGAAAACTGTTTTTGAGTTAATTTAATTCATATTCTTTATATATTTTGGAAATTCCCCGGATAAAGAGAACATCACATCGAAGGTATAATTTTACAAATTTGCTAATTACATAAGAAATACATTCGCGCATTCTACATAACACAAACAAGGCTTAGCTGCCCTTCACCGCCTTCAATAAATCACCTTTATCTGAATCTTGATCTATAGACCATATCATAACGCCTGCGATACCTTTCTTTTTGGCATAGTCCACTTTGGCTTTGATAGATTGAGGGTCGTCATAAGAGATAAAGGCTTTTGTTTGCGGGTTGAATACCCAAGGGGTCATCGTTGCATTGTCCCACGTTCTGATCCAGGGAGCTTTGGCCTTCATGGGTGTGCTCAGCACGCCTTGAGAAATCAAGCTACCAAAACGCCATATACCAGAATAGCCAGCAGGTTCTTGTGCACAATAAGGGTCTTGCCAAACAGCGTCAAAGGAATCACCTTGGGGAACCGTGCCACTGACTTGATCCTGATACAATAAACGCGACTTTCTCATATCCACTTTAGCTGTAGTAGAACGACCATAAAATGCAAGACCGCCTGTCAGTTTAGAAGAAGGTACACCGTTTTGTACCCAGTAATCAATAGCAGATTGAAAGCTTAAGCCATTGCTGCCAGATTCTGTAGTGGAAGCATAGAGAGGAGAGTTGGGGCCGGTCTTTGGATTCCACGCACCGTTGATGTCGTAAGTCATGATGTTGACACGATCTAACTGTTCACCAATGGACTTGACCAGCGCTGAAGAAGATGGACCCTTGTCGGTTTCAAAGGCTTTCACATATCCAGCCATTGAAATTTCCTTTTTGCCTTTACCGAATTTTTTATCCGTTGCTTTGCGCAATTCTTTCAGGAGGGACAAGAAGTTCTGCACATCTTTGGCAGCATCCACCTGATTACAACCAGCGCCTTGACGTCCAGGATATTCCCAATCAATATCGACACCGTCCGTACCGTATGTTTCAATCTGCTGAAGATTCCAGTCAATGAACTGTTTGCGGCTGGATTTGGAAGCAGCCATTTTACTGAAAGAAATACTACCGGACCAGCCGCCGACAGAAATGAGAACCTTGCAGTTGGCTTGGTGAGCAGTGTTAACGAGCTCTTTAAGCTGAGTACTGCTGAATTTGGGATCAGGGAAAGAAGGAACAGATCCATTAACCATAATAGCAAAAGCGTAATGAATGTGAGTATATGATTTAAAGTCTATTTTAGACACGGGATAACGGTCGTAAAGCCCTAATGTAAGTCATGAATGAAAAGGAAGTGACATAAGTAAAGAGTATACGATCATGCCAGCAGTACAATTAACCATGTTGGATATCAACGAGGGCAAGAGCTGAGCAAGATATAATTACACTACTTACAGTTTGGAAAATAGCCTACAACGACTTTATTAGTCGCAGCAAATGTACATGATAAGGATGTCGCTAATAGCAGTAATAGCACGCTGAAGTCTTTCATCTGTTCGCCTTTGTAACCCGTAGATTAAGAGATGAATAAAGAAAGCTGAAAGAATGAAAGAAATGAATGAAAGGAAAAAAGCCAAAAGAGAATGCTTCTTTTATATAGGTATTCCTTTCCTACTCGTCTAACCTTTCTTTGAGCTACCCATTGTATTTTACTATCGCGACTATCATTACTCTTAACTTAGTTATGAATAGAGCCAACTAAAAAAAAAAAAAAAAAAAATGTTGTTAATTGTCTCTCTTTTCTTCTTAATTAACCCGCACTTGACATGCTTAATTCAAGTTAGACTAACCACATTTTCTGCATTTCTAAAAGAATTAAAGAGAAGTCTATATAATTAATTTGCTTATCATGTGTTCTTAAAGTCTCTGATCTGTGAAACGGCCCCTTAAAAAAAAAACCGTTCCATGGCGATTTGATATGGCGGATTCAAAATCCGAGCAAGGAAACCATACAAAATGAAGTCCGGTAATACTTTATATAACCTAAAGGAAAAGTCCGAACCGGATTCCAGGTTGGGTGTTCCCTAGAATTTGGAACGAGCAGTAGGGCGATGAAAAAAAAAAAAAGAGTGGGGGGCAAAAGCAAGAGAAGGCGGATTTAGGTAACGGAAAAGTGAACAAAGGATAGAAGTTCCTTCTCTGTTCATTACTGTCTGTAAAGGTAGAGTAATCTATGTCATCAATCCATCAATCAATAATTATCATCAATTAGTATACATCCATCCGAAAACATTACACAGTGTAAAACAGTCAATATATTACAGATGGCTTGTAGAAATAACGCCAAACTTCATTGATGACGATTATATTATGGAAAGGATAAAAAGTTAATGCCAGCAAGGTCTCCTAACCAAAATTACCCATTTGTTTTTGGCATTATAGAAATCGCTTACTATGCAGATTTTCGTTAAGACTCTTACTGGCAAGACTATCACTTTGGAAGTCGAGAGGTACATTTCTTTTAACATTCATCACGTTTGGAATATACAGTTGCGATATATAAACAGAGGGGGAAGGACAAAAAGGATGCGTAGGAATTACACTTCGGCAGAATGAGTTTTAGCGAAGAACGTTATAGAAGGAAACAGGAGTAATCAAACGGCTTGGTGTTTACCATAGTCCACTTGTATTTTTTGCTTTTGATTGCTTTAATTCTCCTAATTTCGCAATGTCGTTGGAGCTCATCGATCCGATTGTATTTCTTATGCTTCTGTATTCTGGCGAAAATGTGAACAAAACCTCGATTGCTGATACATGTTATTTATCTCAATAGCTCCGACACCATTGATAATGTCAAGCAAAAGATTCAAGATAAGGAAGGTAAAGTATCAAGCAATGAGATATGAAATGTTCTTGAAGAGAGAGAGTAAGAGGTATGCTAAAATACGCGCACATCGTCGTTTCATAGGTATCCCTCCTGATCAACAACGTCTTATCTTCGCTGGTAAGCAATTGGAAGACGGTCGTTCCTTGAGTGATTACAACATCCAAAAGGAATCCACCCTTCACTTGGTCCTCCGTCTCCGTGGTGGTATCATTGAACCCTCTCTTAAGGCTTTGGCTTCCAAGTACAACTGCGACAAGATGATCTGTCGTAAGTGTTATGCTCGTCTTCCTCCCCGTGCCACCAACTGCCGTAAGAGAAAGTGTGGTCATACCAACCAACTCCGTCCCAAGAAGAAGCTCAAATAAGCTATTTCGCTTCGTTTTTCTTATATGCTTATATGCAGAGGGAGGCTTTTACAATATTGCTCTACGTATGTTTTTCCTCTCTTTAATATAATGTGTCTCAATAAAATTTGACGAAAAGTAGAAATTACACAATATTTAGTTGCAATTTTGGTTCGAGTTCGAGGTTGTTTTTTTTTTTTTTTTTTTTTTCCTTTTCTAATTTTATTCAATGCAGTTAATGAACTATAGTACGAATGCTTCCTGCTCTGTTAGGCGAATGTAGAGACGGACTTCTTGGTGAAGAAGGCTTCACCGCTCTTTTTTGCGTTTTCATACGATTGACAAACGCATTCCCGCCTGCTGCTTGCTCGCGACATAGTGGGCATCCCATATTGTAGCTTGATTTCAATAGCGTTGATTGATTGACTTTGCTTGTCAAGCTACTCTTTTTATCTTGGTAGTGATTCAACATGGGCTCTGATAATAAGTCTTCTGATGAGGCAGGCTGTTGTTGCTGTGATAACAGACATTGCTGATGATAAGCATGGCGACAGAAAAAGACGATAGCGTTGGGTATAGTGGGATTTTCCAAAAGTTCGCCCAAATCTTCTTCAATGAAGACAGGTTCGTCGCATATATTACACGTCATCTCGTTGGCTAGATAAAGTAACGTTGATTCTGAGGTTGAGTAAACCCAATAGTAATAATAACAATAAGCCAACAACAGCAAATTTGTATAAACTTACGATGACAGTGAACGCCTCTTTTCTGAGCCTTATACATCTTGTCCGCTAAAAATACACTATCCCTTACTAATATCTTTTCACAACCCGCGTGTAGGGACATTTGTAAATTGTAGTCTTGCAATATTTTGATCAAGGCCTCTTTTAAGCCTGGTATTTCCAAGTCGTCCGGAATACGTTGGATAAGTCGAAGTGGATCGATCTCGGTACCCACATTCTCAAGCAAACCACAAATAAACTCTATAGTACATGCAAAATGAGCATTGAATAAATTGACAAAGACGCAAGAAATTGCTCTTCTTACTTGGTTTATCCATAGAATACGTCAGCAAGTCTTCCCAGAGTTCATTGTCCTTTTGTTCTTTAGCAAAATCAATCGCCTAATGGCCGTTACACAAAAATGATGTTAGTTCAGGATGCATTAACCGTACAATAACAAAAAGAAAAAGAAAAATAAAAAAGTACTACACCGCGTCAGTCTTTTACCATTTGTACATCTCCTAATCTTTCTATAATCAGCATAAGAGCTTTCTTATTGTTACCCATCCGACCCAGAATGAACACCATTTCAGGCACCAAGTCTTTCTTTTCACACAGCTTGAAAGCCTACACGCCAAGGAAAAAAAATAAAGAAAATATTGTCAGCTATTTGTTGCAGGCACACAAACTTCTGTAGAGCTGACTTTTGCTTTCATATCTAGAGCGAAATGCTAACCTTCTCCAAAGATATATAATGACTGGCTCGTAAAAAAGGCAACAATTTGGGATAATCATACTCTGCGTATAGCTCGACTTGAAGGTCGTGAAATTGGAAACCCAATTGGTGATCACGATCAAATAATGCATCCAAATAAATATGTAAGAACTGACGGTGACGTTCTAGTTGTTTGACCACCTTGGCAGGCTAGCAGAAGAAGTATTAGGTTCGATGCAAGACAATCAATAAATATAAAAATAAACATTTACAGGAATCGCGTCTGTGTTTTTCACCAAAAGTTGAACTGCAGGCATTTTCGACAGCTGCTGCTTATTGCCTTCTTTTCCGGCTAAATACTGATCAAACTCCAGCAACAAAACGGCTTTATCCTTTACCGCATCAAACATATTGTATTCTTGAATGAGTTCAAATGCATTTGGTCTCCTCAATCGCAAATTGTACTCGATGGCTTTATCAGGTTGATTATTCATCGTGTATCTAATCAAATACAGAAAAGTCAATCATTGGCACATGAAAATACGGCTACTGGTGAAGACTTACAACTCTGCAAGGCATTCTAGCAGAATCTCATCATCTTTATCCTCGTTTGTAATAGGATGGTGTTGTTGCTTCTTCTCTTTTTTCCTCAATACATCTTCTACTGCTACGATGACGTTTGAAAGACTATACAACGTTTTAGGCCACTGCTGTATTGTCTTTAATAGTCCTTCATAATCGCTTTTAAGAAAACAAGCAAGAACAATCTCATAAACTGTGCTGCTCAATTGGGGATCCTCGATGGGTATGAAAGGAGCAATTGCACTAAGTTCGCCCAGCTCTAAAAATCTGAAAATCCAGTCTTCCCAAAGCGCGGGATCATGTTTAAGAATAGAAGGGCATTCTTTTGCTGCTTCTTGGTACTGTTTCACTTTCATAAGCCAATGCAGATACGTTTGACCGACTTCTTCCTCGTTAAATCGCTTGGACGGCGTGGACAAAGCGCGTAGTGTTGTGAGAGCGTCTCCAAACTTTTCATGATCCAACAACCATTCGATATGATCGTCGACATCTCTTGAACGAGCTGCGATCAGATCTTTCGGGCCCATAATATAGAACATACTATCAGCCATTGCAACAAGGTCGTCCATTGTCTTCTTCTCATCATTGAGTTCCGCTACTTCACTATCTATATCGTCCATTAAAAAGTCCAAGACATAATCATTTGCTTGGTAAAGTTCGAATCCGTGCAACGCTAATACGTCAGCAGAAATCTCCTCATTGTTGGCGTTGATGATATGAAGTTCAGGTTTTGAGGCCAGCCATCTATTTCCGTTTCTTCGAGAGGTGAGCTCTGTATCTTCATCCTGATCGCTTTTCTCTGAGTTACTTTCCTCTTCTCCTTCTTCTTCTTCTTCTTCCTCTAATAACCGCTTTTGTTGCTCTTCTGTGAAATAAGCCAAGAGCATCAACATATCTCCAAACGGTGCAATACCACAAATCATATAATCTGTTTGAAACATATGCACAATCTCTACATAATAACGAGGCTGTCCTGGATGCACTGGTTCGGGCTTAGGCTGCACGACGGCTACTTTCACCGTATCGGCCCAACCGATCAACAAAGTCTTATGATCCGTTTTCCAAGCCAATCGACAACGATACAATTCAGCACGAGGACTATTTTCTGGTCGATCGATATAAGTAATGCGTAGATTCGTATCTGTGTCGTAAATTTTGACACCTGTATCATTAGCCCAAGCAATGAAATTTTTGGCCCAACGGATGGCGTAAATAGGTCCTTCATTAGCATGTAATACAACATCTTTATGATGATAGTTATGATTTGATGTTGTTGTGGATGATGCTGTTCCTGATGAGAACCAATTGGTTCGTTTCTCCTGCGTGCTGAGGATAAGTTGCTCGGCTAACCCACCCGAGACAAATTTCTTTTTGTTGGCTCCTTTACGAGCATATTCTGGATCGAGGGCGACTGATTTGATGGGCCTTTTGAAGTTGTAAGATTGTATCTCGGGGGTATAAAGTGCGTATATATTGACTTTTCCATCATCAGAGGCACTTGCTACATATTCCATTGAGTTATCGATAGAGATATCGTTGATAGTGGCTGAATGGCTTTTGAAGCTCTTAATGACATTGCCTTCAAAATCAAGGATATGGACAGCTCCCCAATGAGTTCCTAAAGCCTAGAAAACGGATTTGAAACGTTATACCACTTGAAGAAATGGGATTTATTGACAATTACTCAAATAGTTACCACAAAACGATCTGACACGCGCAAGGTTGAAGCGGTATCTTTTTGTAGTAACTCTTTTACACTAGCCCCTACTCTCCTGTATCGAAGTTTGGGTTCATCTTCATCCTCATCCTCATCGTCCTCTTCTTCATCTTCATCGTCGTCACTGCTTTCTTCATCGTCCTCAACTTCTTCTTTGCCGTCGGCTTCCTTTTTAACCCCGTTATCTTTGTGTTTTTCCTCGTCTGTTGTAACGTCATCGTAGCCTTTATTATCCTCATTGTTCGCGCCAGCAGATCGGTTGCTTTTTTCAGGTGTCTCTTCGAGAGAGCCGTTATCTTGCTTTGTGCTCGCAGTAGTCTTATCTGTCATACCACAATCTCTGTATGCCGTTTTTAGAGCCTTCTGATATCGGTATCGAGGTATTTACAATATTGGTATATTATGGTTCGTTTGAAAACTCAATATAAACAAGTGCTGCATTGCCCGATTATGTTTTCCATGACACAATTGAATCGCCGCAATTGCCCTGATTTGTATAGCCCTTCAAACTTGGCTAAACAGAAAAAGCATGCAAATAGTATAAAAATAAAGTAGCATCTCGGATCCCTAATGGATGGATGGCCTCAGTGTTTCTTTTTTTCCTTCTTTGATTCTCCATGTAAGCTTTTCAAGTGACATACTACTTGCTTGCTTTTTGGAGCAAACTGATAACTCCTTTTGAAGCAGGCGAGGTAAAAAAGAACCAAGATACTCCTGTATCAATGTTGTTGCTTTGCTTTTCTGACTCAAAAGCCTTTTCGGTTCATATTAGCTTCAATAACTATTGATGTGCATTCCTTAATTATAGCTGTAGTGTCTATTGATCTGCATTAACGATAGCGTCAACTGGAAGCTACTGCGTGATAACACCATTCGATGTTGTACATAAATTGTACCATAAGATCAAATTGAAAACTGCATTACAGATTAAATTATATGAAGAAAGTGCGGTCGCGATATTGATTATCTACAACGCTTAGTCATTATATTCTACAAAGTAGTAACACTGAACAATTCGCAACTCGTGAAAGAAAAATACTGGCCCTTATTGCTTTCGCTTAAGGATGCCTTTGCTTGAAAGCACACATTTTAACGTGCTAATTTTGTTTGATTTACAATCGGTTCGTTGAGCCATAGTTTTATCCGGGGAAGGGGCTGCTTCAATCCAACGTCTGAATAGCTTTTCGCAAATTCAATCGTTGTAGTGATGATGATGATACCATGGGCTCTTTCTTAAAGCTGCTGTATTCAAAAAGCCATGTACTTCATCGACTGAATGACACCACGTTTTCTGTACAATGTCATCTACAGTACAACTCCCTTCCAACGTAACTCACAAGAGTTGTGTAAGCAACGGAGTCCTTAACGTTACTTGATATATCAACCAGTATCAATATAGAATTGAGGTCAGCAATTCTTATTATTGTAGTATTGCCCTTTTACAAAGCTAATTCTCGTCTAATTTTTAAGGTAGTTGAAAGGAGGAAAAGAGGTTAAAGAACAATACATACCAGAAGCAAAGACTCACTTTGCTCGTAATGAAGAATTTCGCGAAAAATAGAAATAATGCAGGATTCCGGACTGCTTTTTCTGCCAAGTGGGTAAGAGAGAGAGAAAAAAAAAAAAAAAAAGTCAAATCAAAAAAGAAATCTTACAAACAGCAAACAGAAAACCTGTCATTTTGACAAGCATTCACTAGAAACAATGTCTATGAAACTTCCTTCTGCTGACGAGCTTGAGCAACTCGAAGATATCGGTAGAATAACCTCTTTATGTGTGAACGCTTCGTTGTATTAATTTGACAGCTAACCTTTTCATCCACTTTCCAATTGATTGACTTTTGTAGAAAAGCAATGGGCTGTCAAGGTAAGAAATGAGGAAAGCTTATTCAAACTTGCTCGATAACTCAAACCATGTCACTCTATTTGATTTGTAGGCTATGCACCATGCCGAAACATATTTTAACCTCATTTCCAAAATCGATGCTCGTCAGCTTCGTTTAACAAAGTAATGCTTTTCATGAATTTTAGCAGTAGTACAGCAATAGTAGCGTAGAAGGAATATCAATGGAAGAGGCTGTTGGACTGACGTGATGTTTACACATATTTCTTCTGCTGATGTTAGTATTGACGATGAAATTCTCGACGACTTTGAACAAACATTTCCTGAAATCAACGTTGAGCATTTAAACGAGGACGATTTCAAAAGCAAAGATGCTAAAGAAAAGTGGAGAAAGTGGATCAACAAATACGAGAAAAGAGTGAAAGAGTTCAATTTTGGCACATTGATTCGTATTGATTGTAGAGAAGACTATACTGAACAAAATACTATGTTTGGTAACTTTCAATATGAGCGAAACAAAAAAAAAAAAGCTTCTGATTGATGTACAAACTAAAAAAAAATAATATTCTGCGTCTTTATTTTTCAATGGTTTGCTTTCTATCATTAGGCGTCCGCATGCAGGTAAGATCAATATATCTTGGGTTGCCTTATCTATTCTGTGCCTGATTTAACTTTTTTTTTTTTTTTTTTGCTGTATTCCGTTCAATGACCTGTAGTTCTATGCTGTTGAAATTGCTAGAAATAAGAAAGGATTAAACGACTCTTTACGTAACAAGAATTGAATGCTATTATAGAAAATAAAGAGTTTTAAGAAAGAGGAGCAGCCATGGATTTTCACATTACTTGTGCATCATCAAGGCTTGGCAAAAAAAAAAAAAAAAAGGGCATTCATGTTTTGCATGGCATTTAGCAGAAGTATTTGTCTTCTAAGGGGACTCTTTTTTTTTTTTTGTGAGTGTCTCTGTTTATCTCCTTTTAGTTGATGCATTGCAAGATTGACTAATCGCATTAGACGGCGGTAGCTCGATTTTTAAGGGAGTGCTTTTTAAGAGGTACATGTTTATTTGGTTTATGATTCTTTCTCAGGGGCTTACAACAGAAATCAAAGAAAGTTGAGGCACATGCTTCTCTTTCCTTAAGTAATGTTTATAATTTTCATTTCAAAACAAAGACGTGGCAAATCAAATAATCTTGACAGCATGCATAAAAGGGGCAATAATGTAAGGATATCCTTAAAAGGGCCATAAGGCTTTCTAAGGTACTGCATCTCCTTCAGATCAAATAAATAGCCTTGATTTCTTATTGAGATCGTTTGAAGTCTCCCTTTCTTCTTCTTCTTCTTTCAGTTGTTTTTCTTGTCTCTCAAACAGACTTATCAGCAAACACATACACATTTACACGCTATACATACATACAAACACACACACACACACATACAACTCAACATACTTTAAACCAAACAATGTTTCATCGAACTGCTACTAGAATGTTTACACGTCGTCAAATGATGGCTTTAGGTGCTGCTGCTACTATGGCTACAGGTGGAGCTGCTTTCTATTTGAACTCTGAATTCAAGAAACCAGTGCTGGCGGAATCCAACAACTTGAAGTTTTGGAAGAGTTTACCAGGGGAAAACACACCTGAGAATCCTGGATTTGCCAAGTTACGTGGTATGGCCGCTGAACAACGATTTAGAACTGCTTTATCTACAAATAATGGAAAGACCGATTTCGATGTGGTGATTGGTAAGTTTGGGCATTATTCTCCTAGAAGATTTTTGTGTGATGTTTGTGGCTAACAAACAAATCACCCCATAGTCGGTGGTGGTATCATTGGCCTAGCAACTGCTAGAGAGTTACTCAAACGTTTCCCCAACATGACAGTTGCCGTCTTGGAAAAGGAACGTGAAGTAGCCGCTCATCAAACCGGTCATAATAGCGGTGTCATCCATGCTGGTATTTATTATAAGCCAGGATCTCGCATGGCCAAGACCTGCGTCCGTGGTGCTGACTTGATGTATGAATACTGTAAACAAAATCAATTGCCAGTAGAGCGTTGCGGTAAACTGATCGTGGCTGTCAATGAAAAAGAACACAAGGAAGTAGAAAGATTGATGGAAATCGCTACTTTGAACGGTGTGAAGGATCTACAAGTCTTGAATAGTGAGGAGGTAATGAAGCACTTTTTTTTTTTTTTGGTCTTTTAGGAAGAGGCCTTATCTTTTTTATGCCTAAAAGAAGGAGGACCCTTCTTTTTTTTTGGGGGGGGGGAGGAGGTGGGGATGCTGAAAGGGCTATCATTTGTGTTATGTATCACGGACACACTACATACACACATTGCTGTTTGCTGATCCTTCATATACAAATTTTATGATTCTAGATTCGACAATTGGAACCCAATGTAGTTGCTTATTCTGCGTTGTATTCTCCCAACACTGGCATTACCGACTATGGCCTTGTGGCTCAATGTATCGCTAATGAAATCGTCCAGACTGGGTAAGGTGTATTATTTATTTTTTTTTTTTGTATTTTTGTGCGTATAAAAAATGTACATGTTTATTTACTTGATAATGTGATCATTCAGACGTGCTGAGATCAAACTTGCTTTTGAAGCCAAGAAATTTGAAAGTAGACAAGATGGAAAGATTGAGGTAAGAAAAAGAACCATTCTTAAGTGAGTGAGTGAGTGAGTGAGTGAGCAAGGAGAAGAAGTAGCAGCGGCATGATATTCATTCTCTCTTTGTTTATCAATGACAGATTTGGGGCGCAGAGCCTAACCAAAGAGGACCTACACTTAAGGTTACTGCCAAGAATGTGATCACTTGTGCAGGCTTTTATTCCGATCGAGTAGCAGGTCTTGCAGGTGGTGACCCCAGCCGTGCCAAGGTGGTTACCTTCAGAGGAACCTACTATCAACTCAAGCCTGAATACCGTGGTATTTGTCGTATGAATGTCTATCCTGTCCCTAGCGGTGGTGGTATTCCCGTAGGTGTTCATTTCACTCCAACGGTCAACACACGTCGTGGTATTCAAATGATTGTCGGTCCTGGAGCCTGTCTTACGTTTGCTCGCGAAGGATATACCTTCTTTGACTTCAAGCTGGAAGACTTGTTTGCTTCTTTGACCAACATGAACTTGTGGATGTTTGCCTTGAAAAACCCCTCTTTGTCTATTGGCGAACTGTACAAAGATATGAATAAGCGTGCCTTTTTGCGTGCTGCTCAAGCCTACGTTCCAGGATTGACAGAAGATATGGTGGAAGAGAGTTTTGCTGGTGTGATGTCTCAAGTGTTCGAAAAAGGCGGTATCGCGGCGAATGACTATATTTTAGAACGCAAGGTCATGGATGGAAAAGTACTTTGTGTGCGTAATGCACCTACTCCTGCATGCACAGCTTCCTTGGCCATCGCAGAAATGTTGATTGATACAGCCACCGAAGACTTTGGTTGGGATGAAAATCAACAAGAAAAGAAGGATGCCGCTGGCTTAACTCAACAGACCATCAAGCAACTTGCCGTAGCTGCTTAAGTTCTGTGTCATCTGCTTCATTATCTTTGCTTCATTTTTTTCTTGGCAAAAAAAAAAAAAAAAAAAAAAAAAAAAAAAAAAAAAAAAAAACCCAAATGTCAGCAAATCAAGAAAAATTATCAATTTATAGTAGTATATCCACTGTGCATTTTTACAAACCTTTCCTACATTTTAGTAGTAGCAATACTAACTCTCTCTTTTTCTTTTCTGAGGAGAGTATGACTACACATCTATTACCGATTTCAGCATTTCTCCCATCGTCATCTTCTTATCATTATACATATTCTAATAGTCTAACTTATCTATCCATATGATTCCCATATATACATATAACATAGTAAATCACCGAAATAAAGAACCTAAAGCATTCTCATTCTTAATCACAAAAAATGAGTATACTTCGAGCTTAGAGGGGACAGGGGAGAGAGTAAGAAGCAGTACTTGCTCTGCATTTCGATTCATGTTAACGTTACTGTTCCCAATATCTGTTTAGGAAAGTGCTCGGGCTAATAAGTAGGACGGAAATGCATCCTTCACAAAGCTTACGTGAAAAAACCGACACGTGAAAAAATAAGGCAAAAAAGTAAATATGAACATGTATAGAATAAGAAAAGGGAAAGTTGGCATGGTTTTGCCTTTTTTCCTATCTAAAGTTCCCGAGAGATGAACAAGACGATAGACTCCTTAAAAAAAAAAAAAGACCTGCAAACTATTTTGCAGTATGTATATTTATTTTCAAACGACTGTCTGCAGATGGATAGTGAGAATGTATAAGTGATTATAAACTGAGAAATGTCTATTAACACACCACTGTATTTGAGACTAACCGGGTTTCACAAAATATTATTACTTTTTGTGCTTTTTCATATTGAGTTTTTGGTATTAGATGAACGAACAAAGAGAAGTTTTCCAAGGGTATAGATTTTAGTTGTCTTTTTTTTTTTTTGTTCAAAAAATCATTACATTATCTTGTCCTAGTGTATAAGCTGTGGGTTGTGTTAAAGTAAAGTACAGATTTTTGTCTTGAGTCCATTTTTACGATGACTAAGAATAAGGCCTGTTGCGGTATGTATAACTTCTTTAATATTTGTATTCGTTTTTGCACTACATTCAATGTATTGCGTATTCAATTTCTTTGCTAAAGCCTGAGCCTACAAATTACCGTCAGTCTGCCAATCCCTTTTTCTCTATTCCAACTTGTAAGTGTAGTGTATGTTTTACCTGCTCAACTGAAATTAATTGTTGGCCATTAGCATTTAATTCAGTGATACGTTGTCGATTATTTCTCAAGTCGCCCTTGGTTCCCACTAATAAACGTGGGGTATTAAATAAGAAATGATCCATTTCAGGGATCCACTATCATCATACGGTAGAGGGGGAGGGAGGGGTGTTAGTTTTTTCGTCGTCTCCCTGACCCTTCTATGTCTCTCTACGTACCCTGTCTTTCACGTTTTCAAAAGATTGAACTTGATCAATAGCAAAACATGCCAAGATAACGTCCGTTTCAGGATAACATAAAGGCCGAAGTCGGTCGTATTCTTCTTGTCCTGCTGTATCCCATAATGATAACTCGATTGACTTTCCCGACTCGTGATGTATGATGGCAATGTAATTCTCAAAAACGGTAGGAACGTAATCCTACACAAATGGTAGTTTAGACTTACTTTTTGCTCGAATGCCAAGACGAAGAAACCTTTGGGTATTTTTACCTCTGGAAATTCATTATGTTGAAATACATGTAATAGACTCGTCTTTCCACAGAAACCATCGCCTACGACGACCAACTTCTTTCGACTTAGCTGTAATAAGGTAGAGGGTTAGTCTCTTTTTCACTTTTGAGGTTTAGGAATAGAATACACATATACCTTTCGCATTTTGAGACTTTAACTTTGTACTCTATCCTTTCTTGAAAAAGTGAAAAAAAAAAAAGAAAAGACTTGGCTCTCTGTATACCGGTAGAATAGCTTTCTCTTTTCAATAACAACAGCAAGGTTGTGTATGTGCGTATGTATATATGTATGTATGTTGTATGTATGTATATTTGTATCTATATCTCTACTATATAAAAAAGGAGAAGAGGCTAAAATGGATCGAAAAAGAAAACGGAGAGCGAGAAAGAAAGGAAAAAGGAGAAATGAGGACGCTGTAACCACGTTCTTTCTTCTTTTTGTTACACAACAAAGGTCTATCGTTTTCATTGCTTCCTTTGTGCGTGCTTACGTGAAGGAAAAAAGGCTTTTTTTCTCTTCGACTGGCGGTGGGTGATGCTACTGCAAAAGTCAGTATACGCTCAGATTTAGTACGAGGGCCAGTGAAGATCGAAACAGAAACGATGCAACATTTCTTTTGTTGCCTATACATACACTGTTCACTTTTGAAAGGATGAATGATCAGATTTTAGGGTGCAGTTAGTGATTTGCCTTAAGGGAAAGAAAACAAAATTCAGTTTCATCCAGGATTCTGTTTCTTTTTTTCCCCACTTTTTCTTTCCAAGGACGGTAAATTGAAATAGTCGTCCGTCTTGCTTTAACAAATATGATACCACGTCTGCCACCTTTATTACTAGCATTGCTGGGCGGTGCTTCTATCTATGGTATCAAACACGTCATGGATAAACTGGAACAAAAAAGCCTTGGACCCCCAGGGTCAAGTGAACATTACGAGAAAATGTACAGATTTCGTCGCAATGTCAAAACGATTGGCATGGCAACCGCTTTCACCTCAGTGGTATTTGCAGGTTACTATGGTAATTTTTTTTTCTTTTTTTTTCTTTTTTTTTTTCTGAATACATGTCAAGGGAGGTTGTAACTTATTAGTACCCACCATTAGTATACACATCACGTCAACATCGTGAAACACCTGCAGCTATGTATAACAGAAACAATGATGATGAGTTGTTTTATCAAGATCAATATAAAGAACGCGAAAGACGTTATGCAGAAGAACGCGCTTTATCCAAAGAAAAGGAAAAAGCAAAAGAACGACAGGCAAAAGAGCATTTGCTAAAAGAAAAGCAAGCAATGGAGCAGCTTTTAAGTGGACATCTAAGCAACAATAAATAATAAAAAAAAGAAAAAAAAAGCAAGAAAATGATAGACCCAAGAATTCGGGGTTGGTTGATGAATATCTTGTCGTTGTTATGGTTACTGTAACTGGAGAATTTCAGACTCCTTGAAATAAGTCATTTCATGAATCTGAAACTCAATAATGTGAACCGTCTCCAGATGCTCGTTCCCAATGCCAAAATGAAAAAAAAAAAAGTTCGTTGGTGTAACTCGCGCTTTACAGACCTTTTCTCTATTGATCTACTGCCCAATTTCTATTAACAGCAAAAGCCGTTACAAAAGTTCATTTTAGCTTAAACTTAAAGATCGAACAGCCAAAAGAAAAGAAAGATTGGCCATCTTTCTTTCTGTCACAGTCTGATTCTTTTAGACAAAAAAATACGGCAAAATTCGAAATTCCATTAACAGCAATAAACATATTAGAAACCCCGTTTCTTTACTTGATAAGTGGGGTGATCTCGGTGAGCACTTAAATAGTGACCAAAATATATTAAAAAGAAAAACCAAGAAAGACCAAAAGAAAAACAGAGAAACAGAAAATAAAGTGCTCTAGAAAAGTTTAGCGTTACGAGCCCTATGCCTCGGACAAAACCATCGATCGGGAACAGTGATACACGCACAACGTACTATTATACATTTCCCCCCACCCCTTTTTTTTTTTATTCTTTTCTTTTTTTTTTTTTTTTTTTTTTTTTTTCTTTCTCCTTTCGCTTTTTTTCCTCTTTAATTAAATAAAATAAAAGAAATGTTAGGTACTCCATTGTTAGTCTTGTTACGAAAGGAAAAAGCTCATTTTTAACTTTATTATCAGATGGGATGAACGATGCTATTGCGACACCATCTTCCACTATTTCATCACAAAATACGTAAATCACTTAATCATCAATCCAACTGTCGCTCAAGTGTATCTCTGATGCATTAAGCGCTATCATCATTTTATTCATAGATGTCCTTTTCAGTTAATTTTAAGGCAGCAACCTGTTCATTCAAGAATGTGTGGTATTGGCGAAAAAGGTTTTTCCATGATCGTTCTTTTATGACAATGCTGTCTTCTTTGTTCAGCAGCTAACTCACACCCCCATTGTCAATGTGATATAGTCGATCGAAGGCCTATTGATCCACCGCCAGTAGTCCAGATTAAACTCTTGAATTTAGATCATCAAGAAGACGACGAAAGCAGAGAGCGGTAAAAAGGGATCGACTCACTCTTTCTATAGCTTACACACTATGTCCATCTAACGATACACAATCTTGCATAGACTTTCTGCCCTTTCTACGCATCTCTTTCTTATCGCTATTCTTGTACCAGCAGACACGAAAGAAAACCAAAAACCCAACATTTTGATGCATAGTAAACTCACTGTCGGCAGAACTGTTTCTTCGCTTTACAACCTCAGAGATTTGGATGGATCAGAAGGCGCTTTTTTTGTCTTTTCAGATATCTCTGTGAGGACAGAAGGCACTTATCGATTACAGATGTGTTTATTTGATATTGAAGAGTAAAATGTGCATCTCTAACACCCTCTTTCTAAGAAAAATCAAGATACTAATCGTCCAACACTAATTATTAGCCAAATGGTGAAGTACGATGCCTCGATTTTAACCGATCCATTTACAGTTTATTCCGCAAAAACAGTAACGTTTCTTATTTTATCTCATTCTATCTTGTGTATTAAAACTTATCCATGCAAGACAAAAGAAGAACGTAAAAAGAAAAAAACTAACATGTAAACATATGCATCAAGTTCCCAGGGATGTATCGTTCATGTGAACTCGTTCAAAGTTTTGCTAGACAAGGCTTGAAAATCAGAATTCGTCGAGAAGCAGGTCCACGGCCTGCACGCTGTACACAACGACAAAAGGACATCCGGAAAGCAGCCATAGAAGACAATCATTCTGCAATTCAGCAAGAAGACTCTATGGATACTGAAGAAGAAGAGTACGATGATGCTTACAGTCAAAATAGCAGCAGTTCATCACATAAACGCAGTAGTACAGGAGGTATTCCCAGAATGACTCTCATGCATAAAAAGGCCAAGGTTTTTTCCATTGACTTGAACTTCTCTAGGTTTACTAGGGCATCCCTGTTCGAATAAAAGACGCTTAAGTCTTTCTTACTTATTGTTAGACGGCGAAGACGAAAATCAGAAAGATAACAGCGTAAAGCCTTATATTACAAACAATAACCATCTTCACAGTAATAGTCACAGTATCAGTAGCAGCATTGTATCAACACCACTACAACAAACACATTATCATACCTCACCTTTTACCTCCACGACAGCGACGGTAACAGCAACAGCAGCAGCATTAGCAACAGCACCACCAACTACAGCGAAACTATTTTTACCGTCTATCCATTCTTCTTCAGAAACGTCTTACTTTCCTTATCAAGGTCTGAATACAGGAGCATTTCACAACGACAAAGGTAACTTGTTTTTTTTTTTTCTCGTTCTTCGTCTGCTGTTATCTTATTATCTTTTTCTCTCATTCTGTAACAACTAGATGCAATGAATACCAGTAATCATCGTGGCATTCGTGCTCATCACACTCATTCTCTTTACGGTATTGAATCAACAGCCTATTCCAGGTCAACATTACCCGTAGTACCACCTTCTTCAACGCAACCATCACAGCCGCAATCTTTGTTAACGATAACAACAGCGACAACAATGACGACTACCATACCAAAAACTGATTACCCCCCTCGTTTACACATAGCACAACCCAGTAACGCACCAAAATTACCATCGATTCAGCAGTTAGTTCATGAAAAGCATAATTGAAAATCGCGTGTCTTTTTTTTTTTTAAAAAAAAATTCAGAGTTTTTATTTTGTTGGCTTCCATCCCACATCTATTTATAATTATATTACAGATCCAATGCTATATACATATACATATATGACATGCCTACTTTTTTGCTTATCAAGAGAATACAATAGATATCCTCATCATCATTACCAGAAGAAAACTGTTTTTCGCCAATACACAAGTCCATAGATGTAATTACGCAAGGCTTCATCTTCATACCCTTTTTAAAAGGAACAGTAACCGCCACGAAAGATTGTCATTCTGAACTTGATATACTACACGTCTAACGTCTTTCACGATAAATATATTATTTTGATGGCTCTTTGAAGGTGACAGAAAACAATTAAAGTGCCTTGTTTCTTTTTCATTTTATGAAAACGAAAGGGCACATGCAGCCTTTATCATGTTCGTTTTAATCGTTTCTCTAAAGCAGTGATTTGTTTAATGACACCTTACGTTTATCTACAGTGTCAAAAGATAAGCACTGACTATTTACTTCTCTTAAAGTGGAACACACATAGATTTTGTAAAAAGGTATGTTTCAAGAATTTAATAAATTGATTGCTCGAACGTAACCAAGCTCCATCATTTTACTCTTCGTCATGAAAGTACTTATTAGACTATACAGAAATCTTAACACTTCCCTTTTGTATTCGTTAGGGGTGCATTTCACGTCTTCTTTGACCTTTTTTGAACAACTTGCGTGCACTGAGCATCTGAAAGGTTTGGATATGACCATCCGTAGGATTATCTATACTGACTCCGAAGAAAAAAAAAAAGGCACAAAAATAATACTGCATATGTATTACCATAATATTCATATTGGAGTTCCATCTCATAAAGCAAATGAGCAAAGTATACATTAGAATGACGAAACACCGGTAGTTAATTTGCTGTTCTGATTTATGCGTAAAGATAGAAACACTATACGTGGTAGCAATGAAGTCATGCATTGCGACTCTGATCTGATACAGTTACCAAATGTACTACTTACCATTTTTACTCGGCCAATGCATCTAAAATGATGTCTATAGTACTGTCGAGTAATGATTGAAACAAGCTTTTACTTGTACTATAAAACACTGGCAAGCATGTCTCTACTATGTCCTGCTTTGAAAGACAACTGATATTGGTTTTAAATACACTGCTGTGATCATGGGTTGGTTTTTTTTTTTCTTTTTTTTTTTTTTTTTTTTTTTTTTTGTCCATTTAACAGTGTAGAATTAAAAAGAATCAGTTCTACAAGATTATATTTGAAGCGGTTTGTTAGTGATTGGAACAACTGTGCAGCTGTATGCATACGGCCTTATCTACTTTCGCTTAAATTGTAAGGGTAGGAAAAAGAAAGAGAAAGAATGAAAAGATATTGCCTCCTGCTTTCTTGGGTGCTTTTTGATCGACCTTCAACTACTTTAATGTTATGCACCAAGAGTGGCATTCTCACTCTTCGGCGGGGACAAACGGCGCTGTTCCATAAGTGATAGATGATAGGATGAAAATGAATGTTTCTTAATGTGAAGCGGTACAGTCACAAAGGCGGTCCAAGACTCATAACCCTATCGGACTATATGTCAATTCGCTGAAGTAATGCCTATGTTGCTGCAAGATAAGATCTTTGTTTTTTAATATCATAATATGAATGCAGACATTTGTCAATGGACGTATAGTATCTGTCCATTGTAGATGTTCTCAAAAAGGAACGCAGAAAATGGAAACGGCAAGGGGTTCAAACAAAACGGTACGTATCAAGACAAATCGTTAAAGAACGTCCTTCAACTACGGAAATGTCGAGGAAAATGATACAACTTGCAGTCATTTTATCTTGGCTTGACTTCGTGAGAGCTTTCATTCAATTTCCTCTGGCTTAATCGAAGGCTGCAGAGATACGAAAGAAGATCAAGAAATAGTGCTATTGATTTTAATATAAAAAAATGTACTCTAGGGGACAAAAGACATCGTTTCAAATAAGGATATTCATTTTCAACGAAACAGGAAAATGCTGTTTAATCAAGGAGAATTAGCGCTGCAAATGAGTAGCAGTATATTTGCTAAGCTGTTGCGATTAGTATAAATGTTAAGGATCTGCGCAAGCAAATTCAACAAGGGTTGATCAATGCGTGATCTATTTTGCAGAAGGCTAAAGAAGGTTGGATTCATAATGACCGGCTGTCGCTGTCAAATGGATAATAATCCAGGCAAAATCCTCTCCTACAGCACCCTCCATCTATAATCGTTTCTCGCAAAGTACGCCTTATCGCCAACAGCATCTCTGTGGCTGATTTTGGAATACATTTAGTATTTCTACCTTGCTTCGAAATACAATCCCCAACATGAACCATACTTATGTCCATCTTGAAAAGATTAAAATGTCATACTCATTATGAAGTCAATCCATAAAGTTTTTTCCGCCCTGCAGAAGAAATTTGCTTGCATATAATGACCAATCTCTTTCAAACATAACTTGTATGTCAGTAGTTTATTGGGCAGTATCAAAAATGTAAAAATGAAATTCTTCCAGCTTTGAAGCTTCTGTTTCTAATTATCAGGCATTCATCCTTACCCATTGTGTGATTCATATTTCTCAAAGTAGGGTACAGTAGTTTTCTTGAACGTGGTGTAATATATATATATGCCTGAGTGCCGCCCCATCTTGATTGTGTTTGAAAAACTTTCGTTGACCAGGGCTCAAGGGAAGGTGAAAATTGCAACGCGTGTTTAAAACGCGCGCGTATCAAATGTTCATAGCGCTCGGCTTCTCTTCTCTTTTTTTTTTTTTTTTTTTTTTTTCTGCTCAGGCAATTTGTATTTACAGAAACTCAGACCGAGAGTAAATTTTTGCAACCTGTTTGGGTTTTCTCCTATTTTAAGCTTTCTTTCTTTCCCCATCCTACACCCGCCCTTTCGATATCACTGCTATTATGGCCACAACACCAAGAAGAGCAGCAACATTCACGAACGGTGTCGAAGGGCAGCAGCAACAATATCCGTTTTATGAAGAAGAAGAAGAAGATATTCGTACACCAGAACGAAACAATAATAACAGCTCTAGTATTTTGGCATCACCTTTGAGAGCGATCGCCTCTCCATTTTACCAGGCGGTTTGGAATGCCAAGAATACTGCCATGAAAGACTGGAAGTCATTTTATGGGAACTTACAAGCAACATTTTCGCCAAAAACAAGTGCGAATCGTGTGCGAAAACAAACTCCTCTGACGACAGAGAACATGAAAGCAAAATTGATGCAGCAGAAGAGTCATAAACAGTACCAGCAGGAGCAGCAAACGAATCAACGTGGTTTCTCAGACAATGACGAAAGCGGCGTCACGAGGAACAGAAGCAGTATGCTGATGCAGACACGGAGAAATGATGATATTGAACAGGATATGCCATCAATAAACAGAGGCACTAGCGATAACAGATCATCATTAACACCACTTATTGAGAGACATACGATACGCGAAGGTTAGCAGTATATAACCCCTCCCCCGTCCCCCACATCTTTTAGAAAGAAATTAACCTTTCATTTAAAACGTACAGATTTTCGATCGAGATACAATCATTATACTAATAGAAATCCATTTTATCGCGAATCCGTCATTTCCGCTGCACCTATGAGTACACCTTCATTAATTGGAGATAACAATGACTCTATGTCCATAACAGATACACCTAGACTCACAAACAGTAGAATGAAACAAAACTACAACGCTTTCGACAATCTGGGCGACCTCACACCCGTTTCAAGCTTGAGTAGGCAGTTTAACCGTCATCAAATAGATACAAGGAATAGTATTTTATCACCTGAAAGACCTAATTTATCGACATATACACCAACTCGTAATTACGCAAACAATAATCGCTTTCACACTATCACTTCTTCCTTTAATGATACCATGAACAAATACTCTGACCGTAACGGACAAATGTCAACTGCTGCCTTAGAAAAAAGATTAAATGATGAAAGAGAAAGACTAGATCGCCTGGAAAGCAGAGTGATGAGGTTGAGAAGACAGGTAATGGCATAAGAAGAGCTATAAAACAATGAATTTTTTTTCCCTTCTTTTTTTGCCTAATTAAAATTTCATTATATCAAATGTATATATATATATATATATATGTATATATTTATTATAGTCTACTATCTTGGCGGGAGACTTTAATAAAAAGGATAGTCTTCTTTGCAACAAAGGCCAATTGGATGACAGAGAAAAACTCATAGCAGCAACGGCATCTGCCACACCATTAACAAGGGACAATATTATAAACTCATTGAACCGAAACGATTACTCAACCCCTCTTAGACACCACTCTCAAAAGTGCCAAAGACCAGATACCAGTTTTAAGCAGCAACAAGAACCACAAAATGGAATGATGAATACCCCTCCACAGTCTCTTGAATATGTTCCTGTAAGAGAGCAGATGAATTTCAGAGTATCAATCAGATTCGTTGAAGATTGCTTAACTAATTTTCAATTGAAACAAAAATTTTTTACGATAGAAATATAAACATACTACGTCCTCTTCCTTCATTAGAAGACCGAGTAACGTCTCTTCCAATCATACCAACAATAATGATATTAACCCTTATACACCAGATTCAACCAACCGCATTCTTTCTCCACGAACATCAGCAAACCGCCAAAATGTGAGCTCTCAGCTTGGCAGTACAAAATTACGGTCTACAGAGACCATCAAGTAGGTTTCTTTCCTCTTCCTTCCCCCCTTTCAAACACAGCTGTTATAAACAGGACATTTCATTGACTCAGTCACTATGTTACATTTAGCACACCTGGTGACAGCCGCATCTCCAACCGTTTTTGGAAAGAAATCCATGGCTTGAATGAAAAGAGAGAATCTACATCGCCTTTAAGATTGAATACACGTGCCTCCATCTGGGCGAAACGCGCAAACCTGCTGCGACAAGAAAGTGAAGAAGAGGACGAAGAGCAAGTAACCACGGGAAGCCGAAGAATGATAAGAAGCCCAACTGTTATTTCCAAAAACAGCTGGTCTGACACTAATGTTCTCAGTCGCGATGACGATATGGATGTAAATAATACAAATAGCTTCAATACAAAGCTTTTCGAAATTGCCAGACAAGAAAGGAAAAGAAAAGGCAAAGGCAAAAGCACTGGCACAGACATTCCTGATGATGGATATACCAGAATAGCTGACCATAAGAATTACAATCATTCTGACAGTTTGAGGGATAGTCTTGCACGCACTTCTACTTTAACGAAAAGATGGTTTTTGGAGGATGAAGAAGACGAAGAAGAGGGAACAGAGGAAACACCAGAGAAAGATAGAGGTAAACAGAAGAGAGCTAGTGTGGATGATGCCATGTCCATGAATGCCGAGACGTCAGTCCTATCTCGTCCCCCTCTAACTTCCTCATTAAGACAGCAGCAACAACAAGGAAGACAACAACGATCAACTGTTCAATTATCTAAAAAACGTCGTATGGATAATCCTGTAGGCATTGACAGCAACGACTTGTTCAACAATCCTATGTTCAAAGCAGCTCAGGAAAACATGAAAGCGTATGAAAAAGTATCTACTGGTACAAATACAGCTATTCATAATACTAATTTCCGAAGTTGTGTCATCTCAACTGCGGCAGCTACACCTACAAGATCGGCCAATCCTATCCATCTTAAGGACAGCATTTCTCTCGGTAAAGACGACCGAGATGAGCAAGATGAGCAAGATGAGGATGGTCACCATTACTCAGATACACCAGCTAGAAGAAAACAAAGGACCCATTATAACGTACCTGATAATCTCAACGCGACACCTTTATCAGACGAACTTGAGTTAGCAAAAAAACGCGATGAAGCAATCCGTAAGAGGAATAATATACCGCAAATTAATCCAAACATGCTTGCTGAATTGAAAGCAAAACATAGAGATAGGTTAATTGATGATTCTGATTCCTATAAGTTTGCATAGTCTCGCAAATATATATATTTAAAACTATAACAGTACTTAATAGTAGTAGTAGTAGTAATAGCAGTAGTAACAAAAATAAACTTCTTTGCTTGAAGCTTTTTCATGCTAAAACCATAATTATCCCTTTCAACAGTATATGTAGTGTTATAGATAGGACAGAGGCCGATGGTAAATTATAAATTTATTGTATAAGGTAAAGGTAGATGATGAAAGGAAATTGGTATATTATGTAAGATGAGTATGTAAGAGCATGATGAATAGTGAACGTCGGGGTGATGCCTGAGCAAAGATAGATTGCTATTCACTTAAAGACATTCTGCTAAGGCCACCGCTAGCCTCGTGTAGATTGAATGTACTGCCTTTTTGTTGTGCTCTTGCCGCAGCATTCAAAGACGTACCACTACTGCTGCCGGCACTTTGAACACTGCTGTTACTACTACCAGTATTATTTCCAACGTTCCCAAAGAAGGCTAAACCTGTCGTGGGCGGGCTATTATAACCTGTTAAAACAGGTGAGCCGTTTAGCGACAGTGAAGGAGAAACAGCCCTTCGTTTTAGACCTAGCGGAGTAGGGAAAGAATCAAAGCGATCCTCGGATGCTATAGAAGAAAGTTTTATTACAATGATGCCCTTAATTTTCAAACTAAAGTATTTCGTTTCTTTTACCTTTTCGTTTGATACTTTTATATTGTTGCTGTTGCTGTGGGCTCGGACATGTTATGTTTTCTAATTGGAAACTCTGTGCATTGTGTTAGGATGCATACTTGGAAATATAGGAGGACACATTCAGAACTAAACTTACGGTCATTTCGATCTCTGGATTAAGCCTTGAACATTGATATAAAGGCATATCCACTTTTGTCCAAGAAGCGGGAGGAACACCTTGGTAATGCTATTTTATTGTTTATGTATGCAGAAAGTAAGCACATGTGATTCGAATCCAAGAGGTCTCCGTCAATTAAGTTCTAACCTCTGCTATTTCATTATCGATCTGTTTTAGCTGTTGTGTTGTATCATGCTCTCTTCTCATTTCTATGTCTGCTAAATGTGTATCTTCCTATGTTCCATATATGAACTATGTTTAGATTTCTCCTTTTTACGTAGTGAAGATAAAAACAATAACTCACATCCGCTTGGTCTATCACTCTCAAAAGTGCTTTTGATTTAGGCTGTTATACGACATTCATGAGTTATGTTTTGTCAGGGATATCATTGCACTTGATCAAGTAATTTACCATTAGTGAACTTCGACGATGGACGCTTCGTCGCTCGGGGTCTCTTCTATTGTTAGTGGTTATATTATTAGTGGTACTGAGAGGATGTATTGCTGCTGATCCACTATTGTTGTTGTTATTGTTGCTATTAGTAGCAGTAGCAGCAGTCGTACTACTATCCTTATTACGCTTATTATTCATCTTTTCGATGGATAAAGCTGACCAGTTACTTCCAATGGGTTTAATCATCCTTGTGACAATAGGAGTTACTGTCACCGTGTTTGTTACAATTGCTTCGGAGGTATTTTTTGATTGCTCCTGCTGTTGCTGATGATTATCGGGCGTCATGGTAGTGTTACTATTAGCAGTAGGACTTGAAGATGTGATGGATGCCATTAGACGTCTGCTGTTGGTGTCTATCATCATTCCGTTAAAATTGCTCTTGTTAGTGCCTCCACTATTACTGCCAGTAATAGAAGACACGGACCTAGCATCATCAGAGTCTACACTCATTTTATTGTAAGACGACGCAGAGGGAGAAGCAGGAGGGAGAGAAGACAAAGACATTCTTCTACTACTACTGCTGCCCGTAGTGATATTGTTGAAATTGATATTGTTGCTATCATTTATACTAAGGCTGTTGTTACTGTCGTTGCTCAATAGCATAGTATTGACGTTGCTGTTGTTGTTAGTGTTATTATTGTTGTAGTCGGTTTCAAGATCTGACATTCGGCTGAGATCGTCATCATCTGTGAAACTACTTTTCGACTGTTCTCGTTTGAATGCCGAGATGTTATCCATGATTAAGTCGAGGAAAGTAAGGACGGCTTCTAAGTGAAAAGTTTACAATATGTATAAATAAGGGAGAAAAAAAAAGCAAAGAAACAGAAAAGAAAGCCAAAACATGAAGTTTTTTATGCGTCGTTTTTTCTATCAACGTGGATTTCTCTTCCTGTCTTATACTCAGAACAGAAGAAGTTGATTTTGGTTCTTCTCCTTTAACGTATTGTCAAGAATCATTATAAACCTCAGTTATTTTCATAGTTGCATACAAAACTATGCACATTTAAGAAACATTTATTTGACATTGGCATTTTCTCGAGACCTCCTTAAACATTTCAATGAACGTAGGCTAGCTCACCATCAATCGAATAATAGAACCGTTTACTCAACTCTGAACGACTTGCAGCATTATTGCCCAAAGTAAGCTTTTTTTTGTCGAATTTAAGTGATACAATGTAAAGGTGTTGGTCACAACAGAAGCGAATAGCATCATTCTTTTTTCCTTCCTCTCATTCGGATATTCCCTTTTTTTTTTTTTCTTTTTTTTTTTCTAACCCCATGTAGTATCGTACTCTTTTCCTTTTTCTGATAAACGGTCAAGAAAGTGCAAAAGCCAAATGTCTTTCCTCTCATGTCCAACACGAAAAAAAATGAACCTACTATCAATAGACTGGCTGTATTATGGCATTTGAATGGGTGTGTTGTAACTTTTTATGACGAAACGCCATTAAAACAAAAACAACAACAACAACAACAACAGCAGCATCAGAAACGAGTTCCTCTTGACACTATTAGTTTTACAACAAAAGCCTATTTAGCTTATAGACACGTTGATCTTTTGGTAATGAAGCAAAATGTTCGTTTGAATCGGACAGTAGGAGGTGTTGAAACTAATATACTTTTGTTGGGGGTATTACACATACAGCGTATTGCTCCACCAGCTGTGCCCTATTTGGAAAGTCTTACTTGTTTGCAATTACATAATAATAACTTGAAGCACCTGCCCGATGAACTATGGCGCCTAATGAATCTGAAAGAACTCAATGTTGGACACAATCAACTTGAAGAAATACCCCCTCAGTTGGGCCACCTCACTCAGCTCGAAGAAATATTTTTGCACAATAATCAACTTAAACGGATACCCACACAAATCGGAAGATTAACGCAGTTACGTGTGGTAGATTTGACGCATAATCAATTGACAGAACTTCCAGGCGAATTATTCCATTTGGAAAAGCTACGGCAGTTATGGATTGATGATAACCCCTTCGTTTCGTATAAATCTACCTTTAAAGATAGCCTTCTCAGTAACAACAACAAGAACATCAGCAGCCAATTTGATAGTCATGATCTAACTTTCAATGAAAGGGCTAGAGCCACTCAGCAAAACCGCATTATGCCTTTAAAGAGTATATGCATGCAAATAATTGGATTGTTGTGCTTAAATGATGAGAAATCAAGAGATACTATTGAGAACATGTCATCTGACGTCTTGGCGCCAGACATTAGATCTGTCCTTCTACCCGAAGATATAGCGATTGCGCCTGTGTGTTTTGTCTGTTCCTCAAATTTGTTCCACGACAGCTTAAAAGAGGTCTTTTTCGAGCGTGACCACAATATTCCATTAGTCTTCAAAGTGTGTAGTCACTCCTGCTTATCAGCGCTACTGGAGGACTTTCGAGGATGGTAATGCATATTGAAGATTCTTTCAACAAGAAAGTATGAATAAAAATTTTGATCAATTTGATAATGCGATGATTTTTGTTTGAAAGAAGTATGTACAGACGTCTATAATAAAAATGATATGAACATACGGAAATTGAGTAAATTTCCAAGTGGAATACAAATGGTAGCATTTGACTGATTGAATAAGACTTAAACAGAAGGGTTATAAAAGCCAACAAATTGCCAGCGAGCCAAAAACTTGCCGAACAACGTGGAGTCGAGAACGGGAGATTTTTGGATAACAGGGGCCATAGTGCTTGTCTTCTCAGTCTTCCAAACAGGCATCTTGAAAGCTTTCTTAAAATTGGTTTCGTAGAAAGATATCAAACGGTATGCAGGATTCGTATCATCTTGGGCTAAGCTTTCAACCCATTCGGCAGGAGACACAACATCGAACTTCATACCAGCTAGTTTCATGGCATTAAGAACATCAGACCACATCACAAGTCGAGGATTGACGATATGATAGATAGAGTCTTTAGCGTTGGCCTTGCTATAGGCGGTACGAAGCATGATATCAACAATGGTAGCAGAAGCATAATCAACAGAAATCCAGTCAATGACGGTGTCCAAAGCGGGCATCTTGTGCATGATAGAACCGCCACCAACGAACATGAGAGGATACTGTTCAGAAGTATTCCATACCCCATTGACAGAGTCACCACAAACTTGACCAAGACGTTCGATGTAGCAAGGGAAGTTTCTTTCAGTTGTCAAGAAGTTGAAAAGAATTTCGACAACAAACTTTGAGTGAGCATAGCCCATAGGCATTGTGACATGAGAATCCAAAGGTAAAGGCTCCTCAGGAATTTCTTTATCCCAAGCAGCACTGGCAGAAATACTAGAAATAAAGTGAACATGCATAGGGTTCTTTTCACGATAAGCAAATTTCAAAAGATTGTAAAAGGGAGCAATGCACTCTTTATCGTAGTGGTCAACCGGCATGTTGAAATCCAGTAACCAGGCACAGTGTTGGATGATAGTAACTTCGTTCTTCAATTGATTATATTTCTCTTCAGAAAAGCCGAGGAAAGGTTCATTAAAACGCATAGGGAGAGCTTCAACACGATCAGTATTTTTCAAAAGAGACAAATCGAGAGCGCGAGAATCGAAAGCTTGGACGAGACGGTTGTACAATTCTGATTCTTTACCACGGACACAACAGTAGACCTTCTTAACACTAGGGTCCTTCAACAAATCACGCAACATGAAAGAGCCCAGAGAACCTGTAGCACCAGTCAAGAGAATAACTTTGTCTTGCTTGTTACTATAATCATTTTGAGCCACGGGGAAATCGGCCTCAGCCTTTCTGATATAGTCTTTGGCTAACTGATTAGCCTGTTGATAACGCTTCTCGATTTGCTCAGAGATATCCTCTTTTTCTTGGCTCATTAAATATTCACGCATAGCAGCAATGGAAGGATGCTGGAATAAGAAGTTTTGAGGAGTATGACCAAAGTACTCAGAAATGCGATTACGGAGTTGAATAGCCGAAAGAGAGTTAAGACCGAGGTCAAACACGGATTGCTTGTGATCTTCAGCAAGAACAGATTTGGGAATACCCAACACTTCAGCTGCACACGTCTCCAAAAAGTCTTCAATTTGCTCAGCAGTCCATTGAGAAGTATCAGCACTGGATTCATTCTTGCGAGCAGGGCCTTCCAAAAAGTTCCTGTACAGTTGTTCAATCATATCACCATATAAGGCTTCAACACGTTTACGCATCAAAGTACCCTTGTCAGTAGAAGGCAGAGACTTGTTAAAAGGTAAGATCTTGACCATTTGAGGTAAAATAGTACTGTGGCTAGGACAATCCTTATTCGCCTTTTCAACGGCCTTGTGAACAGCATTAATAACTTCATCGGGAGCGTAATGCATAGCATATTCCATATCGATTTCAACGAGACAGCAGGTTAATTGACGACTTTGACCGATAACTGCAGCTTGCTTTACCATAGGACTTTGACGAATAGTAGCTTCCATAGGTACAGGATTCGTCTTTTCACCGTTTTCCATGATCAAAGTATCGTCACGGCGACCTAAATAGATCCAGTATCCGGGAGCTTCAGGGTTCTCTATAAACAAATCATTGGTATCGTAGCCCCCGTCGGAACGATTGGAAACATTGGTAGCAAGAAAAGGACAATCGCCACGAATGTAGCAGTGCTTGATATGGGGTTCACTGGGGTCATTGGTTTCGAATACAGCGTATGATTTACCCTCAGCATCTAAATGATAAGGTGTCAAAGAATCCCAATGCTTGCTCTTGGGGTCAAGATTAGAGGTCATAAAGGCATTGATCTCAGTAGTACCGTACAAATCACGAACATTGACACCATGAGCGTGCAACCATTCACCAGATTCATGCTTGAGAGGAGCACCGCCATAAAAGGTATACTTGAGGCGTTGAACATCAGTAAAATCGTTGGTTTCTTCAAGGTAAGGAATCATCTGTTCAATCAGAAGAGGTGGAAGAGCGGCTACTGTACATTCATTATCCTTGAGAGCAGAAAAAATCTCATTCAAGGAAGGAGGAAGCTTTTCGACAAAGACGCTACTACCACCGAGAACGTACATGGAGAAATTCGCAAAAATACCGAAAATATGGAACCTATGATTATTGTAGAGCAGCGCGACGATGATAGGCTATTGATTAGCTTTTCTTAATTTGCCTATCAGAATATGCGCACATTTTCGAGAACTTACAAAGGCGCCAAAGCAAGCATAACATCTTTTTCGGTGATGTGAGGCATATTTTCCTTAGTGTTAATGAGAGAACCAATGGGTTTAAGGATATTGATTAAATACCGGTTACTGAGATAGATAGGCTTGGGGAAATTTGTTGATCCAGAGCTATATATTGCAAAGTATACAAGAACTGAATCAATAACAGCACAAATAGTAGTCCAACATTAAAAACAAAAATTGGCCATTTTGAAGTATTACCTATGAATAATCAACGCACTCTTTTCAATATCTTCATCAGAAAAATCAAGATCAAGAACATTAGTGTACACAGGATTCACAGGTTCGTTTAAAAGAGTATTAATATCAAGAGCATCAATCAAAATGAGTTGGACACCGGGGACCTGTTTGACAACATCCTTAGTGATGGCTTCATACTTGTTGTTGGCAATAAAGAGTTTAGTTTTCGTCTTCTCCAAAAGGTTGACAATAGCAGGTTCAGAATTACGCGGGGAGACAGCAAGCATAGTAACCCTTAACTTCAATAAAGCCAACATGGTGATCAAATAGTCGATGGTATGATCACTCATAAAAGAGATACATTGTATATCCTTAACATATTCCGCCCATTTGCAAGCCAAGTTAGTAGCCATACGGTCAACTTCGCGGTAAGTCAGAATCTTGTAAGAATTGCTTTTGTTAGAATAATAACGTGCCATAGGTTTGCCAGCATGGAAATCACATTGTTGATTCATAAGATTAATGAAAGCCTTGAAGTGATTAACAACTGTTTCGCACTTGACAAAGCTAACATCTGCTGGTGCATTAAGTCCAAGCATTTTGTTTGATTAATATGTTTAGGAGAAGTAATAATGAATAAGGACTTTTTTGATTCTTTGAGAAAAAACTCTCTGCTTTTTATATTTTGATTTGCCTGCTTGATATCGAGTAGGTTTCAAACAAAATTCATCACTACGAATCGGCAAAACTTTCTATTTCCATTTCTAAATTACAACTCGAATTTGTATAAACGATCAGCTAGCTTCAATAGCTTATTCTGCTATTAAAGATATCTTTAACATAAGCCATCTTTCGAATAAGCACTCTAGTATTATATTGAAGTACATGATAGCTTTGTGATGAACACAGTTCACCACATTGCTTCATGGCATCTGTTTAGAAATTGCCGGTAAAACTCCTGAAGAACGCTTAAAAAGACTAATTCCCCTTACCAATCGTTTATACTCCTATCAGTTACAACTAATAAGTAACCCCATTTCTATTTACCATTCGTTCACCATGAACGTGACATTCTTCAGACTTTGAGGAACTTGTATGACGTTGCGCTACATGGTTTCTTTATTATCGATTTCGTACGACATACAAATTAAGGGTCTAATTCATGCTGTTTACGCTTGTAGTGCAATATGAGGCGGTTAAAAATTTTAAGTCCCAAGGTGTAGACTCTATTTAGGAGGAACATGAACTTGCCTCCCTATTTTTTGGACTTCAGGAACATAAACAAATCAGGCTTACCTTTCTTATGCCGGCAAAAAAAAATGAGAAATCACCAATTTGGATAATTTTACCTTTTATGGCAAACAAACTTCGAATAAAGAACGAAAATTCTCCCGGATGGCAGTTTTGTGAAGCGAGGTATGATGACGTGATGATTGGATGGGGTTAAGAGTTAAAGCGTAATTACGGTAGAATTTTCAACCTTTTATTAAGTAAAGATAGTAAACACGTCAACCCTATGAGTGGGAGTCAATTAACAATCTGAATATAATTGTTTAATCTTGAAACTCTATCTTGCCGAGTCAAAAAAAAACCCCCAAAAAAAAAGGCTTGTGTACGATTTTTGATTAATCGTCAGCCGACAGTAGTTTTCGCTGACTTAATTCATTTACATCGTCATCTGTGTTTATACAATTTGAGTAGGCTTATTATAAACGTAATATAGGACAAACTACCCTCGACCAAATCGATACGTAACATATACTATTTTCTCTATGGTCGTCAAAGTGTAAATAGTATTCAAAGCCGGATAACGTCTATGCCAGAAATTTTTTCTCTTTTTTATTGAATCAGAGCAACAATGCTATCCTAAAGGATCAAAGGCATTTAATTTAGCCTTTGACATTTTCGGTGTACTTTTATTTAAAGATCCATTGTTGGAGCTTGGCGAGAGAGGTTTAAGAATGCCGATACTAGCATTCGTAGGCTTCATTGATGCTGCCGCTGTTGTGCCACTAGTGTATTTGCTATTGAAATTGTAGGAACTATCATTACCACTAAATGAAAGTTGATTTAGGGAAATGTTCGGGCTAGCAGCTGTAGAAGTGATTGATGATGACAATGACTGCCGCTGCTGGTGATTGTTTGGGCCATTGATCGGTTTAATCGTTGGAAACATTTGAGACGATGCGTTAACAGTTGATGGACTGAGTATATTGTTAGGTACAATGTTCGCATTGTCACTTCTGTTTGAGGAAATGCTGTTCACCGATTGAGTCGCATTGAAATTGCTCCATAAATCTTTTGAAGTTTTCAGTGATGTATTACTATTCATAGCAGCAGCAGCGCTACCCAAACTTGTATTCGTTTGCATGGGCGTCGATACAATAGTTGGCTGTATACTGTCGGACCATAGTATTGGAGAGGACATGGAAGAATTGGCATTGTTCACTAGAGTGCCAAACATATCACCGTTAGACTTATTGCTGGTAAGTCCACTGTCCACTGACTGTGTTGGAGTGGCTATTCCACTTTGAACCAGGCTCTCAAAAGACATATTTGAACTGTCAATATTTACTGTTTTATTGTTCAATTGAGGTGTCGGAGAGGATGCATGTCTTGTTTGTTCTTCTAACGATTTAACTTCCTGTAAGTGCTTCGTATGTGCTTCCTCTACTCTTTTCGTTAAACTGTGAATTGTCTTCATGAACTTTCTGAATTGTTCCAGATTCAGTAAAGGTCCGAAACTCATTCTCCATAATTGAGGCAGTACCTCAGTGGCAATAATCTCTTTGTCAGCTATCTTACCCACCTCATCATAAACGCCTAAAGTAGCCAGCTATTAAAGGGATAACAAAAAAGGAAAGAGAAAACCGTTCACAATTTTAGATGAGCTGGATGATAGGCTTACGCATTGATTATGTAGAGTTTACCATCACTGCTGGTTCTTTGGTTTTGATGTTTTTCAATAAAGGTATCAGCTTTTCCTGCACGGTAAACTTGTCTAACATTTTAATCATCGCGTGGAAGCAAATGAGCGTGCTAACTTTTACAGAAAGAATAGTCGTTTGAACAAATACAGTCTGCACTCTGGGAAACAGTGAACTTTTTATGGTTGTGTAATCTAATGACTCTGCTAGTGATGGTATAATCCTTAACGCTTTCTCCTGAACAACAGCAGCAGGGTTTTCTAAAGCCGCGTAAACCAACGGCATGACATCTAAAAAGGATATTAAGGTTAGATTATGCAATAGAAATATTATCATGTAAACCACAGAAGCCAATAACATCTGATCAAGAGAAACAAATGAATTGACCCCAACATCGATGAAGAAAGAAACTTACCATCGCGAAAAACTTCTCTGGTAGTTTTTTGCTGAAGAATATCCAGTTTTTCTAACAATACAATCATGTTTTGTGGTGGATCCCTAACCTGGAATACGGGTTTCAGAGACGGAAGAATATGATCGCAAAATTGCTCTTTACTAAGTTGTTGTGCAATCAAGAGCACATTGGGAATTGTGTAGGGTAACAATTGACTGTCTTTCAGTTCTTCTAACAGAGAAGGTAATATCTTCCTTTTCAGCACTCTTTCAGGGAATTGCCCTAACACTCGTGGTAACCCTTTCATAAACTGCGTTTTTTCCTCCTTCGTTTTTTCCGGAAAACTTTCCAGGAATTTCATTGTTGATACTAACAGATTATCGAAATATTTGGATGTTTGGAAACTCTCTGGATCCATTCTCTGATTTGGATGTCTCGTTAATAGTTGGCGTATCACATCGCGTAAATGTTCAGGTATATTGGATAGAGCTTGGGTATGGAGCGTTTTGAGTTGCTTCTCGTAAGTATGAAAACTGTTAAAAGTTCGTAATAGGGATTCTCCTTTATTGTGCACGGCATATGCTAGACAGCCCAATGAAAACATGTCATTCGCTTGAACGATTGAATTGTCGAGGACGTATTCCGGTGCTATGATTATGCTCAGCATACTGTCAAAACATAACGATAATAACTCTGCTTAGCATGTATATATTTACATACCTGCATAATCTAAGTTGATTTGACAAGCGTCCGGAAGATAATCCATGGCATCAGCATCAGTAGTATCGCCTACATTACTATTATTGAGAAACACTCCAAATCCTAACCTAGAAGTGTTGGCGCATCAATAAGCTGTCTAAAATAGGCATACTCAATGCTAACTTTTACCCTCCAATCTTCCAATCACCCTGTGATAACCAAATTTGTTAGAATAATGAAAAAATAGCACATCGCAATATTACGCTAATCTTACCTTAGCATTTACAAATACAGCATCAGTTGTTAGGTTATGGTGTACCACTTTGGCGTCGTTGAAAAACTGTAACCCTTTCCCAACTTGCAATAGCCCTTTCTGTATTTCCAACTCATCCAAATCTAAAACTTGCGACTGAGAGTCTGAAGAGTAATGTTCGTCGCTTTTTATCAAATGTGTCAAACAGCCAATAAGGGGTTCTGTTACAAAAATAATTGAGCTTCGTGATTCACTCAAAGGTTCAACTACTTCCAAAATTGATGGGTGCCGTAAACGTGCCAAATTACTAGCCTAAAATAATGATGATGACGATCATCTACATAAGTGTCAAGCTTTCTCAACAGCAGGAAAGAAAGGGTGTGTGTGTGTGTGTGTGTGTGTGTGTGTTTGAAAAAACATGCCTCTTTCTTTAATAGGTCGTATATAAGTTCATTATTATGCCTCGAAGATCCTCTATCTCTTTTGAATATGGAGTCTAATATCTTTTTCTCAAATATCTGTTTTTCATTGAAATTAATTAGTGCTGAACTAACTTTAGTTCTTGTTCTTGTCCGTTAAGGCTAACTGAATCAAACATAGAAACGTACAAATAAGGCTACTTTCTTGCCTGTCGTTTTTCTTTCTCCTTGGTATATTTTCCATAATCCAGATGTAGATATTTGACTCTTTATGTCGTATTTAGATGTAATGGAATTCGTTATTGAGCTAATGAAAGAGTAGAAAGCCGAGCTCATCTTGAATATTATTTACGTAAAAAGCAGAAACATAACATTTTTTTCTCTCTGCGGTTTTATTGTGTCGATTTTCGAAGAGGAGAAAGCAATTGTGACTTGAACGCTTTAACGAAGAAAAAAAAAAAAGGAAAGAAAATCAAAAAAAATACATGTGCTTTTTCTTTATTTCGTTCCAACACATAATAAAGACAAACATATAATGAGCGATTTCGATATCACCAATGTGCACAGCAAGACGTCTTTTCTAGCGTCATTAAAAAAACGTAAAGCAAGTTTATTCAATTATGCCTCTTTAAGCAAAATCCCTCTGCTTTTGTAGTAACGCAGTTTCGTTATATATTATAAACAGGCAAAGCTTTTGGATTAATCGACTCAGATTCAGAAGACGAAAGTGAACTATTTTCCAGGAAAAAAGCCCGTAATATCGGATTGAAAACGAGCATTGAGGAGAAGCCGAAGGATTTATCAGAAAGCAGCTCACCATCCAATTTACAGCCTAATACAGTAGACATTACTGATGATACTGATAGCCAGACTGTCAATGAGCATGGTGCCGAGGAAAGTGTCGAACAGCCAGTTGTAAACCCGTATCTGACCAAAAATCCAGAATTAGAGCTATTGAAACAACAGCTTAGTGCACCAAGAAAAACGCCTTCATTTATGAGCTCTTCTCCGTCAGCTTCGTGAGTTTTGTTCAAATTATATCGAAGTAATTGAAGTTTGTTTCTTGCTTTGCTCAGACTCTCTCCAACTTTGTTTACTGTCGAATCTTTCTTAGGTTCGAAGCAGATACGAAACTCAATTTTTTTGATGAAACTGTACCCGATGATGATGATATTGAAGACTTGGATCCCGACGTAAAAGCTCTGTTACAGCAATCAACTCCAGAAATCGAGCCGCAAAAGATAACAATTAGACTACAATATACACATGATTTCAAAAATCTTAGTGACAGAGCCAAAATGGTCATAGACAAGTTAATGAAACCTATCAAAATCATTGTTATGGATGTAGAGTATATTCGTCTGTTTTCAGACGTGAACGGAACAAGCTGTGTATTTGTTACAAGAAATACTGACTACATGCCGTATCCTTGTCTGATTCATAGAATACACAATTTCGAGTAATACTGGACAACTTTTGTCTTAGAAAAAAATTGAAAAAGGATGAACTGGTTCTTGTATATAACGATGATGTTGTCTTCTTAAGCGCCACACCAGGTGGTATCGGTATGGATACAATCGGTACTAATCAAATGAGTAAGTGTTTTATTGTTATTGTTCTATTATTATGTTCACCATTTTGACGACTAATATCCATAAACTATTAGAGGTCTATCCTAAAACCTGTTACGACAGTATGATGAAGGAAAAGGAAGAAAAGAAATTAGAAAGACTACGTAAGCTAGAGATGTTAGCAGATGAGGAATTTGACTTCTCTTTTAAAACTGAGTCTCCGAGTGAACCAGCAGCAGCAGAAACTGAAGAAGTGAATGAACAAAAGATTCGTTTACAATTACGCGATAAAGAAAACAAGTGTTTTCCTGTAACAATTTCCCTTGTAAGTCCTATTTATTTGTTTTCCCAACAAGAGGTACAAGGACTTAGCATAGTTTTTTGTATAGTCAAAGAAACTGGAAGCGTTGATTCAGTTTTATAAAAAGCAAACAGGCTGCTCCACAAACGTTAACCTATCATTGGATGGTGAAATTATGGATTCCTCTATGATGATCAATGAAACCGACTTAGAAGACGAAGATATGATTGATGTAGTCCAAGCATAATACCTTCTCAACATATTCATCTAATATTGTTTCCTTTTTAATGTATAATATATTTGACGATACTTGGAATGTTCGGCGGCGCACATTTGGAATATGCTATTCCCTTGTTCAAGTACATTTGTATAAAGCTCTATTTCTACCTACATACCACAGCATATTAAGACACTGCTACTATTAATTACCACTTTAATATTGAAAATCTAAAATAAAAGCATTCTTTTCAGACTTCCATTGGAGCCGTTTGATTGACAACCTTTGCTAGCAGCCCCTCTGCCAATAATGCCATCATTGCTCAGCAATAACTCTTATCCAATAATTATCATAAATCCAAGCTACTGGAGTCTACTTCTCTTTTGAATTAGCATCACAACATAGGGCCTTAAATTATCCAGAACTTGCCGCTTATAATCCATCAATTTTGAAAATTGAAAATCAATTTGTTGAAGGTCCAGTCGTTTTCAATTTCATCTTTCTACTTTTTCACCTTGCGCGCATGGATGTTCAAACCATCCAACCACGATCAACAACATCTTCACGATTCTTCATATTTTCTTTATGTGTGATATTTCGAATAATATGTGCCTACCTTACACGAACCTACGATAACCCAGACGAATATTGGCAAGGCCAAGAAGTGGCTCATCATTTAGTTTTCGATTATGGCTACCTAACATGGGAGTGGCGGAAGAAAATCCGTAGTTTTGCCCATCCTTTAGTCTTTGCTACAGTCTATAAGCTTCTTCAACTTCTAAAGCTAGACGATTCCTATTTATTAATTGTTGCACCGCGATATATCCAAGCTAGTTTAACAGCATTTGCTGATGTTGCTACTTACTCACTAGCGAAAAAGGTCATTGGCAATGACATTGCACTTTCTGTTGTAAGTTGTTCAATTAAAGAGGCGAGTTGCAAAAATTACTTTCCACTGAATCATTCTATATCATTTGAATTTGAATTTGCTTTCTTAATGTCGTTTTAGCTCTTTACTACGCTATGTTCGTGGTATAATATTTTCATGTCAGCACGAACCTTGTCAAATACATTGGAAATGATATTTACCATTGTAGCATTGAATTACTGGCCAATACCTGGTGTTATAAGCACATCAGGGCGACAATGGCTGAAAAACTATAGAATAGCTCTGATACTTGCTATTACCGCTTGCATTATGCGGCCAACCAACGGTTTGCTATGGCTATTTCTTGGTTTACAATTGATTATTGTCTCTCCAAACAAAACAAAAGTGATCACTAATGCCATTCTTGTGTGCTCCACCATGCTCATCTCAAACATCATTCTTGATACATGGCTCTACGGCGACAACGGCAATAATTTTGTTTTTACACCTTACCTTTTCTTTCAAACTAATGTCATCAATAATATTTCGCTATTTTACGGAGCCCACACCTGGCATTGGTATATTTCACAAGGTATACCTTTCATCCTCAGCACATTTTTACCCTTCTTTGCTTTGGGTCTTTACTATGTTTACCACTCAAAGCAAATATATGCACGTATGAAAACATTGCTACTCTTGTCAGCTTGGATTCTTATCATCTATAGCTTATTACCTCATAAAGAATTTCGTTTCATTTACTCGATTATCCCCATCTTACTCATCATATCTGCTTGCGGCTTGCAGCAAGTGTCGATTAGAACAACTCCTAGGATTCGTAGACTATGTATGGTTTTCATTCTACTTACCCAAGTCCCTATGGCACTCTACTTGTCATTATGGCATCAACGCGGAGTTATGGATGTTATGCTGTGGTTAAGAAAGCGACCGCAAGAAACCTTGTCATTAGGTGTTCTCATGCCATGTCATTCTACGCCATGGTACTCCGTCATTCATAGAAACATCGATATGTGGTTCCTTACTTGTGAGCCACCGTTGGATCAAACAACTACATATCTAGATGAAGCAGATCAATTTTATGCGAATCCCATTAATTTTATCGAACAACACCAGAAAGACCGTGTCTGGCCGCCTACTTATTTGATCTTATTTGATGCTTTACTTACCAACAATAGCGAGCTGGAAATATATTTGAAGCAACAACAAGGGTATAAAGAATGCCAGCGATTTTTCAATAGTCATTTTCACGATGATCCCAGAAGAAGAGGCGATGTTATTGTATTCTGCCATGAATAATCCTCATCAGACTGCTCAGGGCATTAAGATAAAGAAAAACTCGAGAGAAAGGAACAGTAATTCTTGAAGAAGCATTTATACATATAAATTATTTGAACCTGAGGGACGAAAGAATCCAATGGTGTATTTTTCCCTTAACGCGAATAAAGCAAATATGATTGATATATAGATCAATACCTATAGTAAAAACTTTAGATGGTAGATCGAATAAACGCACTTATTCCTCTAACATGGGAAAGGGATCATTTCGCAATGCTATACTTTAAAGAGGATGAAGTTCTCTATTTCAACTTGAAGACGTACAAGAATTATTTTTGACGTTTCTGGGACCAAGTACTTCAAAAAGAATGAAACTATTCGCCACTAGGTTATTTGTTTGAACTTAAAAGTGTAACATCCAGTTTAATATAAAATTTGAGCGTACTAGGTATATAAGACGACTGATGTATGTGCAGCAGTCAAAGCGGTCGTGGATTTGAGTAAAAACAGATAGAAATTGTACTGATAGGGAAGAGCTGGACCATTAAAGCCCAAAATAATCAATAAGAATATATCAAGTTGCTACAAGCTTACTGAGAATTATAGTTATTCTATTTATTTTTTTGCGTACATCGTTCTACTTCTTCGCGTACGATGAGGGGCAGAAGCATTTGGTGTAATAATCTCTACCGGACACTTTTCATGATGGGTAGCTAACAATCGGCCCGAATGTGAAAATGGGCACCTGTAATAAAGTAGACGTAAAGGAAATAACTGTGGACGGTGCCCACCTACTATTAGAGGTGCCCATTTTTTAAATTCTGGCACCGGGGCCCAGCTATCACTTTATCGCTGACCAGCTATTATTTTACGTCCACTTTATCACGGTACACCCAAAAAAATGACTGACACCGGTATCAACACTGACACCGATAGAACACAGATAAACTACATATTAAAATTACCCTGGGCAGATCAAAATATGATTACGAAATTATAAAACTTTAAAAGGTACAATGAGAAAAAAATAGTGTATTGATATTAGTGGGCATAAAGCCAGTCTAGCAAAGGCTGTCCTAATGTTCTGACAAGGTACGGCTGCTGCTATGTTACAGCAATCGTTTTCTCTCTTCAATAATCAATGCTACTGCAAGGAATCCGTCTTCAAGTGGCTGTCAGTATCTTGTATCTTTAACATATTATATAATCGATTAGAGAAGATGCTCCTTGCCATTTATAAAGAACAACTGTCATTAAAACTGGAGAAATCTGCCCAATTTTACATTTTACTAATGCTCCCTTTCATTGGACTGATTGGTCTACTACAAACTAAAAAAAGCTGAAGAGTGATATTGGACTCTGCATCAATGCTAGCGTTGAAGGGATGTAAATATAGTTATAGTAAGTCAAGAGAGGCCTTCTTGACTTATTGTCAAAGAGCGCACTTTTTTGTTCATATCAATGATAAAAGTGTTTCTTGATCTTCGAATTTCGTATTTTTGACTATATTCATAGCCCTATCTCCATTTTCATTGTCTGTATTATGGGTTTCTAAAAAAATTATGAAGAAATACAGGAACAATCACTGCTATAAGCTTCACATCATATCAGCATCTATTAGCTGCTTTGGAATTTCATTATTTCAATTTAAAGATATGGTGCGTATTGGTTTCCAAACTTTGACCCACATTTTTGTTTGTACAAATATATTTCTCAACCCGGTCAGGCAGAGCAATGTATTTAACATCACTATATGTTTAGTATTTGTATCACAAGTGTCCAACACTTTATTGGTTGTCCCCCGTTTTCAACTATCCCACTTTTTGGAATAAGTCCCAGATTTTTTCAGCTGTTCCAAATTCTGTTCTAAACTCTATTTTCTTCAGCCTTACTACTGCCAAAACCTGTAATCTGCAAGGCAGCATAACAAACGAAAGACGAAAACTGAAAACTATAATAAATCTTCAAACATAGGGGAAGCGACACATCTTACCAAGCAAAGGTTATATAATAATACGTTGTTTTATTGTTAGCAAATGCGGGATGGAAAGCGATAATACAGATATTTATAAGAATATAATGTACTTTGTTCATATCTTTCTTTAAGCATCAGCTAATAAAGCAGTGTCAATCTGTATAAAGTTGAAAGCATGACTGTTCAAGTTGTTATTGTTGTCTTTGTTATCTTTGTTAGGTTTGATGAAAAGAGGATTCTTGGAAAATGATAGGCGACTACTACCTTTAATAGAATTGAACAAAAGATGGCCTTGGTTTTAAGTCATAGCCTTTGGAGCATATAATACGTCTTCAAATTCAACAAAACACATAGGTCCTTAAGGTTTCTGACGGAAACACATACGCCTATAGCCTTCGCAATGTGTAAACAAAGATTTCAGTTCATCTTCACTTGTAGTAGGTGGTAAGTTACCGCCATAAAGTGTATTACATGGTGGATTCTGGTCACCTTGCAGGCGGTCAGGAGCTGACAAAAATAATATAAGAAAAATACCAACAATGTTCAAAATGAGACCGAAAGTTTGGCATTTCTAGTTTAGTGATTATGACTCTTTAAAATCGGAAGTATGAACAATATAGCTCTTATTGAGTTCGGATGTAAAATGGTAAAAGAGTAGTGTACTATCCGCTTCCATTGAGGAGTTGTTTTCAGCACTAACCTTTTTTTTATAGAAAAGGTAGTAAATGAGAATGTATTTGACGTTATCAGTTTACAAATTTTAGAAGCCTTCATCTTTTTTAAATTCATCAACGCTATATGAATTCCAAACGAAAACCGCACTTACTGAATTCTGTTGCATGTATTTCAAATGGATTCACGCAGGTAGAAAAAATGGTAATGCTCTTCGCCAAGTACCGAAAAGCCTGACAAATAATAAGCATTAAATAGCTCATCTGGTACCTGTTATATTGAGCATCTGTTTTTGACTTAAATTATCATACACAACTATGCAAAGAGGATCATAATTTTTAAAATACGAAAATCGTATGACATCCACTTCAAAAAACTTAGGACGTTAGTCGAACGTGAAGGCAAAAGTTATTAGATGAACTAATTTTCGTTGGTGTTCTTTTGGTATCCCTTCATATATCAATACGAATTAGATCACACCTACAATATAAATCAGGCCGTTATGATTAAAGAATCATAGTAGCACTTATTTGTTTTATATGTTACGTTGTACTGCTCATATAAATTCATATTAAACACGCACTCTTCCTGGCTCAATTCAGGACATCCCGTTTGGTATCGAACGCTCTCTTTAATCCTCAGTGTATGATAAAAAGAAACATGTCATACTTCGTTTTTGTCACTAAAAACAGCATCTTGTGTCCACATTTCATAGCAAAATCACAAATCACAAATATTGCAGCTCTGAAAGCATGGACTAATACATTGGCTGTTGCAAGGAATAATATAAAATTCTTCTCGCTAGTTTAAGTTTGGAGACCGAGACTCTGCGGACAGTAATATGAAAAGCCAATGTTTTTTTTAGCTAAGCAAATGGCATAGCAACGATAATTATAAAGTATGCTGAGTGCTGCTGTTTGAGGTACCACACGAATTCAGTTCTTGATATATTTTCTTCAACAGATACTTATATAAAAAAACCATTTATGCATAAATTAGAATAGTAATAATGTCAGCCGAAATGTATGAGTTATTGGAGCGCTTTGTCGTTCAGTCTTATCGGCTGCAACAAAAGTTTAGTAAGTCAACCATAACTGCACGCTTAAGGTGTTTAAAGTGAAATACTGCCTTTTTTTTAAAAAAAAAACTGTGTCCTCTAATACAGTATTTGAAGCAAAGTTGTTATGTGAATAAACAGTTTAGCATCTATGACTCTTTCTACTATCATATCTTCAATTTCCTGGCTGTATAAAAAGATACATTATCTATTATCATAAGATAGCTTTTCAATCAAAGATTTTATTTCATCTATACATTTTTCAACGAAGTGCAAGCAATAACCAATGACAGTATCTTTAACGGCAAATAGCTTTTATATCTTTTAATTCTACTTTCCTTTCTATGGCAAATTTTGCTAAAAAGTATGCCTAGGTCAGTCATTGATATTGCCCTGATGTGGGAGTAACACATCAGTTGGTATACACCTTACGGATGATAATTTCCGGGAGGTTTTGACTCAACTCCAAAACCTATACCTATTCATTCAACAAATCAAAGTATGTCATACCTGTCTTACTTAACTCTTTAACCTACGCTGAATAATTTGCGATTTCGGTTAAGCCCTTTTTGCTTCTTGGCGATGGCTATTTAGTGAAAGATTGCTGGCTCTCTTCAAGACTTTCTGAACACTAGTCATTTTGAAGTGAAATTTCTGGTTTTCTTTATGAATGCTTTAAGAACTTGTAACCTTACCGAAAAACAATGAATTGTACAACTATTTTCAACAGAAAAATTCCTCTCCACACCTCTTCGCTTTCCCTCATTAAGTATTAAGGTCAGCCCGAGCAGTAATGTCGAACAGTTAGGTATAAAAATACTAACAATCAACAGTCCGAGTTTTAAGTCATAGCATCTTCTCTTAAACTAGTAGGACCGTACGTTTGTGCCTTCTGGAAATAGTGTACAGCGTTGGACCACAAATCTTTAGTTGTTCGCCTTAAGTTTCTAAATGTCGGATTAATGCATTGCACAATAGAGTTAGGCATATATTTGCTATTTTTTCTTAATTCCTTGTTATAGAATTGTAGCAACGTTCAGAATAATACGGATACTATTATTGTCTTGCTCAAGCGGTAATAAAAAAAAAGAAGAAAAAAAAGGGTGGGGGTGAAAAAGCTATGAAACATGAATACGAATTATGAGAAGAACTGTAGAATTTGAAAGGTTCAAAAAGAGAGGATATGATAATAGAGTATAAAGATTGCTGATGAATACAAAATAGGAATGCAATGATATTGGTGATGACAGAATGACGAGAATGTGTTTATGATAGTGATACTAATTGAGACGATATGCTTGATAACGGCTGGTGGTCGTCCGGATCAACTATCCAAATACAACCAGATTTTTCTTGCTTGGTTGACACGTCTTCAAACTCTTCAGCAGTAACCCACCGCCTCCAAGCTTCAGCAAATCCTCTCTCGAGATTTTTGGTCCAACGGAAGGTATCAAAAAGCCTGCTATTTTCTCTGGTCAAAAACAGCTTTTTTCTTAGCTCCATTAATTTTCCATGTCCGCGCCGTGCCACCGTACCCAAATGGGTAGCTTCATAGGTATAGTAAAGACTTGAGGCTAGCATAACAGTTTTTTCTTCATAATCATGTTCACTCAACACCACCATATCTTCGCCAAACCCAGTTGCCATAGCAATACTTGCTCCGACGCGGGAACACATTTTATGCAGATATTTTGGATAAGTTATGATTGGCGTACCAGACCATAGAATATCAGCAGCTGTTGTATGGGCGTTGCATTCTGGCGTGTCTAGAAAGATATCAGCAACTCTACCACGATGAATATGGATATGCTTCGGCGCTACATCTGTAAAGATGACTCGTTGCGCTACTTGCGGACCAGCCCATTCTTGCGCATATCGTTTTAAATGTTGTTCTCCCGCTGCCGGGAATCTCAACAACCATAAAATGGAATTAGGTACACGTTCTAATATACGCAACCACATTCGAAAAGTACCAGGTTCAAGCTTATAAAGCTGATTGAAGTTGGCAAAAATGACGACATCGTCTGGTAAATGAGGAAATACTTCACGTCGCATTTTCCAACGCTTTTCTTCTTCCATAGCCCATACGGTATCCACATCCCTTTTCAGCAGTTGCTGCTGGGGAGCACCACCGCCCTCATCATCGTCATCTCTAAAACCTTGTTTATGATCATTGACAAAATAAGAATGAGGCATATAGATGAATTTTTCTGTGTACACAAAATCATTGGTTGCCTCTTCAGGATCAATATCACCTTCAAAAGCACCATTTGGACCTGTCGGACGCCCCCTTTTGCGCCATACTTCGCAGCTCACCATCTCAGGAGGACAGACGATGGGATCAGCAACTATCCAATCACACCAACCACCACCTAGTGTTCCTGCAAAACCCATAAAAGAGCATTGCACAGGACATGGTCGGGCAGCAAAGATTTCATTACGAGCTCCTTTGGTATAGCCATTCAAGTTGACCAATATATGGATACCATCTGCAACTACTTTTTCAATAATTTGCTGATTAGACCAAGAAGAGACGTCTAGAAAGTGTTCTGATTCACGTTCAATCTTCAGTCGGTAAGGTGAATTATCACTGGGTGTGATGGCATAGCAATATATTTCGTATTGTTCCCTGGTGTGGAATCCAAACACCGATTGCATAAGATGAGCGAGCGGATGATTGTTGAAGTCAGATGAAACATATCCGATCTTGAGGCGTGGCGCAGGTGGAGGGGGCGGAGGATACACATGTGGTGATAACCAGGCCGAACTAAGAGCATTATGTGAGATACGTAAGGCATTACGATGGGATACCAAGCGGATCTGTCGAGCAGATAAAGGATAAGTGAAGGTATGGAATGGTAAAACAGTTGGTACAGGTGGAATGGCTAGAGCATTGGGTATCAGTGGTCGTGCATATTTTTTTGACAATTGAGGTGTTACAACAATTCGCTGTTGTTTTGTTGAGAATGTTGCTTCATCCGTTTTAACAGTGGAACCATACGCTTCTACGAACCATTTTTGCTGTAAGCGACGCATAATACGTTCTATTAAACGAATCAACCAGCCTCCTTCATCTTTTTCAACACTGTTGTGGTGACCTCTGTCATTGTAGTAAGAAAGCCGTGATTTCCACAACTCGAGGCGATTACTACGCGTAGAGAATAACATGCGTTCCACTAACATGTCGCCCACTGTCTTATGTTGGTCAAAGGACATTTTTAATATACCGATACCCCAATGAGCACCTTCATTTAACTGCTTATCGACAATATCAACAACATGGCCAATCCAACCACTTTTAGCACTTTTGTTCCCGGGAGGAGGAACATAATGACCAAAGTCATCGACCCCTGCTTCATTGCCAACACTGCCTCGTCCACGCCACTCACATACGCCACTCAACGAGTTGACCAAACCACAAACAGCATCCACAAAATCAGGGTTAACTTCAACAGCACGACGGTACCATTGTATAGAATCCTGAACGTTTCCTTGATCTTTGATAGCATTACCCAAATTAGCCAGGGCAATATCGAAGTTGGGATTAAACTCAACAGCTTTTTGATACATGCTGATGGCTTCGTCCAGGTGACCCATATCCTTCAAAAGAGAACCCAAATTGGTATATAGATGAGGATGACGTGTATCTAATTGTAAACCATACATATAATATTGCATGGCTAGCATTGTTCCTGTAATAGGTTCTTTTTGCTGTTGACCATCTGATAGCCGCAAAGCGCTAGCAGCTACTGCAGCGGGTATATTGCTCAAAATGATACCAAGGTTGTTTGCTGTTGAGGGGCTAGGATTCAAAGCCAAGCTTAAGTAATATAACGGAATCAGAGTGGATAATGTGGGTGTAGTTTTTGCCGACGAGGAAGCAGCAGCAGCGGCAATAAGTGTTGCGGTGGAAGGATTCATAATATCCTGAAACAATTTAGCTAATGTCAGTAAAAGATTGGATGTATTTTGATTGGTCTGCATAATAGTAGTGGCATGGTCCGTACTATTTGTTGTAATGGAATTTGAAGTTGTATTTAATCTACTGAGAGTCGGTAATATACCTCCAGTTGAAGGGAAAATTGTAGATAATAAATGAACAGCTTGTTCCGGTTGCAATAGAATCAGAGGTATTGATTTTGATTCTTCTAGTTTTACAAAGGTTGTAGCTGATAACGATGATGTTGTCCCATGGCAGCACGCATAAACAATCAGCTTAAAGATGGATAACAAATCTACACCGCCAAATGCTAGCTCAATACCTTTTTCGTACTCCTTTTGTGCGCCATGTATATCACCTAAAGCATTTTTTAGGTTACCCTTCGCATATAAAAGATTTTGTAATCGAGGCAGTTGATGGAGGGGTAGTGTAGTAGGAATCTTATACACAGACGGAGGTTTGTCATAATAGAATTTTTCGACAAAATCGCATACAGCAAGCGCTTCTTTACATCTTGATTCCGAAGGGGCTCGAGCATGTTCTTTGTTCTTGCCAGCAGATTGATGATGGTTACTACCATTATTAGCGTTGTTGCTTGGTTTTGCACATATCACACCGATTAAATTTTCTACGGCGTCCCAGTAATTAGGTCGTAATTTGACAGCTTGGATCCACCATTTTTCTGCCTCAGCTGTTTTACCTAAACTTCGTAGAGTGGTTCCAATATTACTCATAGCTTCGACATAGTTGGGGTCGTATTTTAGAATGAGATGATTGTATTTCAAAGAGGCATGGTAATCTTTGCGGGAATAGTATACGCATGCAAGTAATAAAATGGTGGGTAAATGAGTCGGAAAAGCATTATGCAATGAGTGAAGTAATGATAATAGATATGAGTTTTGTGGAGATGTTGTATATACAGTATGCGCAAATTGCAACAGATTTTCACGCCATTCTTCGGGATTGCTGGTGGCGTTAATAGAGCAATGAAGTAACGGCTGTTGCTGTGGTAATGAAATAGAAGATGCCATAGTTGATGAAGTAATTGTTGCTGCTGCATTCACTGCTGCTGCTGCTGCTGCCGATAAATACGGATTAGTTGTGTTGATAATGGGTTGGTTATGCAAGTGATGCTGCTCTTCGCTAAGAAGATTACTACTATCATTTTGATGACCGGACATTAAGGAAGAATAAGGTCGTTTATTGCTTCGAGGGTAGAATGTTTGCTGCTGTTGTTGTTCATAATCAGGATCAACACGGCTAGATAAAAATTGTCGATGTTTCGGGTCATAATAGTGGTTTGTCCAACCATTTTCAAAATAGTAGCTTGATAAAGTTGGAGATTGCGGAGGGACCATGATAGAAGGTATATACTGTGGCTGTTGTCGCTGTTGCTGTAATTGCTGTTGTAGCAGCTGTTGTTGTTGGTGTTGTTGTTGCTGATGAACAAAAATGTGCGGCTGGAGTTGTTGGTGTTGGTGTTGGTGTTGATGTTGTAATTGTAAATGCATGTTATCATTCCTATTCATCATTGATTGGTTTATAAAAGCTTGTTGAAGACGAGGAGACATCAGCTCCTGTTGAAAATATGCAAAAGCCGTAGGGTCATTATGACTATACAGCTGTAGATAAGAGGCACAAATATATTAGTTTATATCTCAGTTAGGATAGGCAACCTAGAGAATGACCTACATTGGCAGAATAATGTGATCGTTGTTGGTCTTCTATTATAGATCTGGACATGAAATCTAATTTCTGTTTGTAACTGATCGTTCCAGATTTGTCAACGACATGATCATCTGTCAATATTTGATGTTGGAAAACCATCGACTATGCTTCCCTTTTTTTACAACTTAATATGTCAACAGGATGTAAGTATGTTCGAATGAAGAGGATTTGCGATAAGGAACAAAGGGGGAGCTTAATTACAGTGCAAGAAGAGAAAAACAAAAAAGATAATTTTAAATGGGAAAGCAGACTAAATGTTAAAAAAAAAAAAAAGTTTCAAAGTGCGTCATAAGAGTTTTTTCGAATATTTTCTGCTTGTTTCCAAAATCGTATAGAGCACAAAGATAAATAAAACGCATAAAACAATGATAATGTAGTATTCTGAGCTTCCTTGTTAACAGCACGGAAAACATAAAGTTATGGTGCAAAGCAGAATTATTTGCACTTTAACCTTAATTTCAAAGCCATTCCATAACAAGTCTGTGATCACGCTAAAATTGTTGTGTTATGCATAAGATATCACAAAACTTAACTTGAGTTTTCAAACCTGATTCCTACCTGTCCATGGCAATTTCAATCTATTATTAGGAATCAACGATTCATTTTGAGATGTCAACGGTCGTTAGTAGTTTAGCTTTCAAAACCATCAATACTACTTAGTTTCTTTATTGGACCTTTCTATCAATGACAACTGCTGCTGCTTGCTTTTATTAAACAGATGACGTTTTGGGTACCCGGTTTTAGTCAATTTAAGATAAGAAAAAAAAAAAACGGCACTAAAAAAACGCATGATTTTAATTTTGAACCTGAGCTTCTACTCTTTCTCATACAATATTAGAGTTAGATGACGCTAATATAGGGGCAGTTGAGAGATTAAGGTACAATATGCTAGTTTATCAAATTGTATATAATCGTTTTTTGAATAATATCAGAAAGTATCTGGAAGCGAGTAGAAGTTATCATCTAGATCGATGCTTAAAAGTTGTTCTCTAACTCCTATTCACACTATTAGCGATGGATCCTTAAAGCATACTAATTTGCTCCTCTATGCTGGAAAAAGTATTGATATTGCATTGACTCCGTTTGCCGCACTTGTCACCGTAATACTCTAACACCAGCATGGTTACGTACAAAAACCAGACAATTACAGCATCAAAGTTATATTGTGTCTTACTGTGAATCAAACATTTTCTAAGAGTTTCAAATATACAATAAGGTAGCTTATATTTGTATTCATTGCCGGACTTTTGTCATCTGTCCTATACTGGTCAACCAATTATCTATACATTCAGCGACGTATAATATGTGTCTAAGAATCCAATGTAGATATACAGTTGTTGAATAAATTAAGGTAATACTCCATACACCTTCTGTTTCTTTGCGTGTCAAATTGTTAATTCAGCTTGCTCTGGCTTGTCTATTTTGATTACTACCCGAATACAGCTAACTGGAAAATTGATTTCGGCTCATATTTTATGGCTCTAAATAGAAATACCAAGTCTAAAAGCTTTGATCAATCAATTATGAATATCCTTCACTGACGCACCTACTTCTATTATTACCTGAATCAGCAAGCCAATCACTTTGCCAAAATAATGAATCCCACAGCCGCCCTGTTGAAATTATTACACGGCAATTTATAGTTTGTTGTTTGCTCGCTTTTGTACGCAGTCAGAGAATACAATAACAAAATTAAGTCTGATGAGTTGGGCGATAGACGACAAGTCATGTATTGCATTATATATAAGTTTTCTCGTGAACATCCTCTAAGAAGTGTTTTGATAGCTTGAGTACAACTACTTTGTCGTTGCACTATCACTCTTACTTGCTGTTACCAACATTACCACCCTTTAAGGTACGGCTAGCGGATATTAAATGGTATCATTTTTCAATTTAGTTGAATATCTGCTGTTTCAAGTTCTCTTTTTTCTTACAATTTCGACGTAAACGCAAAGTGTTTCCAATTAATAAAAGCACTTAAGGACCACCTTAAGTTGGTAATTGCCATGGGAGCTGCTTGAATTGCGGTTTTTTGCCAATCTTCGAATGTGCAAACAATTGTTAAGCTTAATGATATGAGAAATCTTACATCATCACTTACTTGGATACAACTTACACAAAGGCACAGTGTGCTACAAACGTGTTACAACGGATACCCCGTGATGTATCCTCTCTAGACTAAATATTGCAAGACTTCCGGGTAGTACAATTCTACAATGAAGCGAACAATGCGCCGCGAAATGGCTATTGAAAAAGTCCAGATCTGACTAGCCCGAGTTTAATTCTATCAGTAAGAAGCAATAACATTTTTGGTTGGGTTTTCTTTTTCGTTAAAAAATTTAGTTTTTTCAGACTTTGTTTCTTGCTCAATATAATTCAGCAAACAAGAAAAAAGAAAAGGCGAGAAATTACATTTGCACAGCTACGCAATCATATATTAGTTCAATAAAGCGAGGATCTCAGAGCGAACAAAAATTCGAGGTATATTTCTGATGATGTTTGTTTTCAAATATATCCAATAACATAGCCTAAACAAATTATGGCAGACGTTGTAGATTCAGCGGAGACAATTATATCGACAATAACACTTTTGATTTACGCTGACAGTAATTCTTATGAAACTTTTTCAACCGGTAAAAAGTTTCCTAAATTCTATAATTCTCCATCCCACTCCGGATATCACAGCAGCATTACCAGCGGACGACGATTTTGATTTGTTCAATAAACGTGGATTGCCAGGAACAAAAGATTACGTGGGTATGAATGAACACCAAGTAGAAACACAATACGGTCATGAGCAACTGCCGAAAACACAGATGTCAACTACAGCTGACTCGAAGCACAACAAGAATAAAAAGAATTTGCTCGTTGGCTTCACACCATTAGCACGTTTCTTCGGTAAAATTCTACCCTATACCGATGAAAAAAGAAATCTCTATTGGACAAAACAGCGTGCGCTTGAGAAGGATTGTAGATCACTAATCGATGAAACAAATATTATTCGGGGACTATTAACAAATAAGGAACAACAGAGGCAACAAAAATTTTTATGGTGCTTTCGACCTATAAATTTGCCATTGCCATTAAGCAGTAATAAGCACAACCGATGGATAGCTTTTGAGAGAAAAAATCAGATCTTATTGACACAGCAGCTTGAAAAGCTGCATAATGGAGTAGTCAATGATTGTTGCGAGATAGAAGATAGAAATATATTCGGTAGGAACCTTATCGCTACGGTCTTGCTGAAAGAGGGAATAGCCTTCGTACTCAATCCAGATTGGTCTGAGCCCCTTACCTTTGAGGTGGCATTGTTACCCAAATTGACCTGGTGTCAACGCCTTCGCTCATCAAAGAACTCTACAGTGTGGTTAGAAAATCAACGCTAATCTGTTTGAGCTAGGTGGCAAGATCCTCTAGACTGCACTAAGTATTTATTCGCACAAGAGCAAAAGATGATCATGGTATATAATAACTTTGTAACTTATTGGATGGAGAAGGTCGAGGCGTATTGTTCAGCATTCGACAGTATACGGATACATTAGCAGACTGATTAACCAGGTTTAGATGATCTTAAAAAATGCCCGCACTTCGGAATGGAAAGTCCATTGACGAAGAAAAATAATATAATCCCATGTATTTACCAAGGCCAATTCTACAAAAGACTAAAAAAAAAACTGTTTATTGACATATAAGTTATTTTTATATCTGAATAAACTATGTTACTCAAAAAAACCTGGGAACCTGCCAGTGCACGGCATTGTAAATCCACGGGAGATATAATTTTTTGTTCCCTGGCATGCAAAAAAACAATAACACCGGATTCAGTGTCCGCATAGTCATTTTGAAATGGAGGACAATACTGTATTTTACCTTATATTTTAGACGATTTACAATTTTTAATGGACAATATACATTTTAATTTTAGATTTATTAAAAAATATTTTTAGAAAAGTCCATAGTATTTGGATATTTGGATACTCAATTATTCAGTGATATTCAAGCAGCATTAAGGATGACATACAATCGAACCCAAGAAATGAGTCTCTTTCAGTAAGAAAGTTGCCAATAATGGTCTTATTTAAGTTATCTTGCAGTAGGCTTAATTACAAAAAGCTTGACAACTTTTTTATTCAATGACGATGTGTTCCGCGAATAACCAGATATTTGTCGGTGCCTTTTTTGTACAAGAATTCCAAAAAAAGTTAACTTTGAATTGATTGACATCAAACCATTGATAGAGGGCTGATGGTCATTGTATAACAGATACCATAGCGGAATGGGATGGTTATATTAACTGTTGTCAATGTTTTTGTATGCGTTCATGGGTGACTTTCAAAGATAAGCACTATAAAATATATTGCTTTCTTAGAGTCAAATGTTGTCTCTTTCACTTTTATTTCACGTTTTTAAGATACATACTATGACCCATGTTCAAAACAATAATTTATGAAAAGAAAAAGCAAATTTTTGAAAAGAAAAAATCAAGTGCTGTTAATGGTAACTTGCCTTTTGAAAGCCTATCTACCTAATCATATATATATGTATAGATTAATCATCGTGTACTGTTAGATGTAACGTGTATTGATTGCGGTAAAGGGGGTCACTACACCAAACAATACTTTAAATGTGAATTATATGAGCCGGAAACTGCAGATCAAGGTAAGCACCTCATGTGGCTTTAAAAGTTGGTAAATTCATCATTAGTAAGCGACTTCATTGTACCTATAGTTGGTTCGATAGGCAGAAAACGCAAACAGAACTTTGAAATCAAGAAGGAAAAGAAGAAAGCAAGGAAAGAGAATAATGAAGAACCGGATAAAGACAATACCTGTTGTACCAAATGCAAGCAACCAGGACATAAATCGGTGCGTTCTCCTCTGTGTCCTCAACATGTATTATCAAAGGCAGAGGTCTTTCAACATCATTTGGGAAGTAATTACAAGGCGTTTACAAGAAGGTTGCCTCTTGATAACTGCGTTTTTGGTGACTATCGCAACACATTCAAGTCAAAAGTTGTTGAAGCTTGTTCTGTTATCCGAAACTTGGTTCTTAGAGCCAAGCTCTTTGTGAATTATTACGTCTTGGAAAATGCCACTCTTGCTGAGCCAAAGTGTATTAAATATATCTTTACACAAAATTTCTGGTACTCTATGATACAGCTAGTGAATGGACAAAGACCAACAAATAGTAGGCTGATATCACAACAATTACTGAGCTCGTTTGATTCTTTTAAAACGACTTACCCTAAGATTGTCTTCCCTGTCAAGCTCTTTCCTGGACTTAGTCAAGCCATTACAGAAGCATGCACCGAAATTGCTACTTCCTATACAAACAGTATAGTGGAAAATTTTGAGGAGAAACTTCTCTATTTTTTGATATATAAAATACAAACGGCATTTGTGGTAAGTTGCAACTCAATATTACTTGGGGTCTTACATGAATTTTAAAAAAAGCTCTCATCTTGCGTAGTGTATGCCTTGGAAGCTTGTCAAAAAGGTCACAAGTGATTTCTGCTATCAAGAGATATGCCAAGGAAAACCTAAATGGCCAACTGATGACTACCTTACCAAAGATATAAAAGCAAAGATCCAAACCTTTTGTGAACCTCGGAAGAAGAAGCTGGGGAAGAAAGTGAACATGAAGACATTATCTGCTGATCCTGGGTCTTTCGTACCCTTTTTGTTATCTTTGAACGCAGAATTTGAGAGGGAACACGATGATCATAAGCCATTTGACGTACGACGACGTCCTCTTCCAAAATTGTTATCCTTACTGCCAAAGGTTTCCGTTCAATGGAGGTTCATTACCTTGAGCGTGAACGCTCTGTCTTCTTTTGTGAAACGTTCTTTACCCCGCAATTACCAAAGCCAATTAGAGCTGTTTTTCCATGTCTTTGATTTCAAGAAACTCAGGTACAAAAGGTAAGCATACAGTTAATACGGTATGCAGTCGAGTATAATGTATGAGGTTTAACTTCTTGGGCACATGTAGTATCTCTGAACTTACACCGAATGGTGATAACAAAGAGCTCTTTGGTAATATTGTCAGAACGGATGGGTTTTCAGTTGACTTTCTTTTTTACAAAAGACAACAATCTGGCCATGGTGCCTCGTTCCAAAAATTTGACCTCACTCTTGATGATTTCTCTCTGGATGAAGTTGACAATACTTATTTACCTATTACCCTGGATCCCGGAAGAAAGTCTGTTTTTACTGCTGCTATTGGCCTTGAATATAACAGACAAGTGCGAAGATGCACTACATCCGAATACTATCATATGGCAGGGTCAACGAAATATTGTAAGAAATTGAACAGTATAAAAGCTGTTACAGGAATAGATCTAGTAGAAAGTCAAATCCCCTCGTCAAAGACCTCTCGTCTAGGAGTATATGAGGCGTTCACCAGTTATATGCTCAATAACTTAGACGCTCTCTTTAGTTTTTATGGACATGAAACAGCAAAGGACCGGTTTACGTTGTACCAAGGAAGGCAAAGAGCACCCGAAACTATGGCCAACATGTTGACTCATGGAACGGCCAAGTACAATCGCAAAAAGAGAAGCAAGGCAAGGAAGAGGAAAAAACAGCAGAAGAAGAAGAAGAAGAAAGGAAAGAATGTTGACAAACAGCCGCCAATCAAGTGAGTATCAATGAATTACATGTTCATCGTTTAGCTTACGCGCTGATTGATAATTTTTAGAAGTGACAAGAAGTGGAAGGCTGATAAGTACTCAGGATTCCCTAGAAGGGTACCATTGATTGTCTTTGGTGCTGGAATGTTTGGAAAAGATGTAGTAAAATTGAAAGGGCAAAGATGTGGTGTTGTCGGTAAACTTTTTGCAACTCTGAAGAAACGTGAAGCTGAAGGTCAATTGATTGTTGTCACAATCGATGAATTCAAAACCTCTAAAACATGCAGCCTCTGTTTCTATGATGATATGCAAATTGTTAATACCCCTGGATTCAAGGGTACCGGCGTTCTTCATTGCAAGCAATGTCTAAAGCTATGGCAGAGAGACATTAACGCCGCTATCAACATGATGACTATATCCCAAGCAGTTTGGTCTGGAGCGGGAAGACCCGACATTTTCAAGCCAGCGAAGAAGAAGAAATAATCGCCGTAATAAACACGGTTTTCCTTGTATTTCAAGGATTTAGATCATTACAGGTGAGGAATAGTACGGTTTTTTTTTCTTTTTTTTTTTTTGTTTCGCACTGCTAACAAGTTTTTGGAATTTGAATCATTGTTTAAACGGTTTATATTTTGGTCTACAACACAATTGCAACTCATCTAAAATGAAAATATTAATCGTCCAAAAAAAAATGTATTTCATCTAAAATATTAGTTAAAATACTGTAACTCTATTGTTTCCCTCCACAAGGACAGCTTAAGGAATGAGTAATTCAATCACCGGTTGCGGAAGTCGTACGATTTTTCCAGGCGATTAGATCGGTGTTTTGTCAAATTACGATACAGCCGATTCACGTAAAAGGATTTTTAACATAAGAACCGCTTTCAAAAAGCGACAGTTAGACCTTTTCTATTTAATTCGTATGAATTAAACGGCAAAAATGTGAAGAATTTTTTCTTTTCCTTTCATCCCTCATCCCTCTGTTTCGTACGTGTTCTATTGAACTTTTTCTTATTGCCTACTTTCTTTTTCGTTAAATTATCAATAAGAATAGTTACACATACGTTTGACTTACTATGAACAGGTAAAAATTAACGAGCACGCTTTATCAAAACTGGCGTTACCAATTTTGTACATTTGTCATCGGTCAAGGTTAACACTGATACCCTATTGTTGTTTGGTTTGATTTTTTTAGTACTAGTACTTTGGCGCAAGTGGCCTCTCAACAGTTAAAAAAGGGCCTATTTGTGACTATCCGCGAGAAAACAGGAATGTCACCTGTAGCATTGGTTATTACTATTGTTTTGGGTTTCTTGGTTTGGGAACAAATTGACTATCTTAAAAAGAAGAAACATTTGCCCGGCCCTGCATTCAAAGTCCCACTTATTGGTGCTATGATGGATTCAATGAAACCTACTTTTGAAAAATACAATTCTAAATGGAAGAGCGGTAACTTATCATGCGTTAGTGTTTTCAATCGGTAAGTAACTCAAATTGCAAAAAAAAATGATGCACGACGGTTGAGAGAGGACAGGTACTAGGAGCCAAGCTGTGACATGAATAGATCATTAACCCCTCTAATATTTTGTATTTAGTTTCATTGTTATTGCAGCCAATTGTGAGTTCAGTCGAATGATTCTTAACTCACCAAATTTTGTCGAACCTTCTGTTGTCGATTCTATGAGATATATTCTTACACCTGAAAATTGGGTATTTTTGGATGGTAAAGCACACAATAACTATCGTCGAGGACTTAACATTCTTTTCCAAAGAAAAGCACTTGGAAGCTACCTTCCCATCATGGACAAATGTTATCAAAAATTCTTCGATGAATGGCTTTCACACGATGGTCAAGTCAGAAAATATCAATGGGATTTCAGAGAATTGAATATGCAATCCTCTCTTCGTGTCTTTTTGGGTGATTTCATGCCCGAAGACGTCGCTAAAAAGTGCTCTCAGGAATACTTCAACATCACTGCTGCTCTTGAACTTGTTAATTTCCCAATCCCTCTTCCTGGCACTAAGGTATATAAAGCCATCAAGTCGCGTCAGTACATTTATAACGCTTTCATTGAATCCATTAAGGATGCACGTATCCGTATGGCTAACGGTGGAGAGTCAACCTGTCTTTTGGATAATTGGTTAATCGCTATGAAGCAAACTGAAAAGGAATGCGAAGCAAAGGGAAAGCCTGCACCCCATAAATTTACTGATCACGAAATCGCTTTGACCATTTTGACCTTTTTGTTCGCCTCTCAAGATGCCACTTCTTCAGCTCTCACTTGGACTTTCCAACTCTTAGCTGATCACCCTGAAGTAATGAAGAAAGTATATGATGAACAAGACGCATTGCGTGCTGATGATCCTGACCAGCCCCTTACTATGGAGTTGATGGAAAAGTCTGTCTACTTACGTCAGGTCGTCAAAGAGTCTTTGCGTCTCAGACCACCCGTTTTGATGGTGCCATACCAAACACATAAAGACTTCCCTATCTCTCCTGATTATACTGTTCCTGCCAAATCTATGGTCATCCCAACCACCTATCCTGCACTTCATGATCCTGTTGCTTATCCTAATCCTGAATCTTTTGACCCCGATCGTTGGGGCCCCAATGGGTGTGCCGAAGATTACCCCAAGAACTTCATGGTATTTGGTAATGGTCCTCATCATTGTTTAGGTAAAGAGTACGCTATCCTCCATTTGATGTCTACAATTGCCCAAGCTACCCGAAGACTTGAATTCAAGCATTACCCCACGGACGAGTCTGATGTCATCTCCTTATTCGCTACTACATATCCACAAGATGAATGCCATATGAGTTTCCATCCCAGAACCCATACACCTTTCACTATTTAAAAAAGCTACAGAAAATTTTTTTACAGGCGCGCAAACCGTGCTCAAGTACAATTATACTTTCCTCTTTCCCAATTCATTCGAGTTTTCTGTGAAAACCTCGACATTAGCCTTTGATATATATAACGTATATATCTCTCATGTACATTTCTATTTAATATCTTTCCTCTTCTCTTAATCCTTTAATCTATAATGAAACTTATTTTAATCGGGGTAAAACCTACTGTAAAACCTAAAACAACCGGAACAATAAGAACATTGTGTCTACCTTATTGACATTTAAATCGGAGTCTCAGCGAACAAGAGAAGCCAACAGAAAACCATAGCGTTTTGTTAAGTAATTGTATATTCCCTTCTCCATGCGAATCGTATTTTCGTCTATTGTCAGTAGTTTGATTTATATCACAGACGAATTCCTAATGAACGTAATATAGTTTATATTTTTTTTTTTTCGTGTCTTTTCTACCGTATTTTCTTATAGACAAATCACTCACTGTATTAAAAGAGATGGCTAAAGGCGACAACGAAAATCCGGAGACGACCTGAAACCAACGAACAATAACGAAGCCAATAGCCCAATCGAATTATATTCTATTCTTATCTCCTCCCCTCTTTTTCGTTATCCTTTTTCTTGTTTTTTTTTTGTTTTTATTTATTCATTATTTGTTTATTTATTTTCAATTCTCATTAACACAAAAGATTGAAGATATTTCTTCTATTTCGAAAATGCCTCGTCCACTAAGTGATTCTTGGCAATACTTTGAATTATTACCTCCAGATAATGGTAGAAGTAGAAAGGCGCGGTGTACCTTTTGTGGACACGAACAAGCTGCTGGAATAACTAGGCTCCATCAACATTTATTGTATCGTTGTTCTAGAATACCTGCTGATATTCGTGATCAGCTGCGACAAAAACAAGAGGATAGGAATCGAGACGCGAGTCCTCCTCACAATTCTCATAATAACAACAACAACGGCAGAAATGATATATCCCTTCCATCGCGGCAAGAAAATCGCCATGTTCAATTTCAACCTTCGCAAACTGTTCAATATCATTTTGATCCCACACTTCAAAATACCCTCAGTAGCAGCAACACGTCGGCTATTATTGCCAATAGCAGCAGCAACAGCAACAGTAGTAAGAACCATCATCACTTGAGCACGAATAGCGCAGATCATACTACAGCAACAACTAGCATTTCTCCCTATTACGAAGCTGCGCTCACCGGAACGCCTGCTACTGCGTCCCAAAACAATAACTTTTCTACAACAACGACATCTTTTGCATTCTCTCCTAGCCCAGCAACGCCTCAGCAGGCACTTGAACAACCGCGGATTTTGCAGCAGCAACATTCAGTATTATCCTCTTCCTCCACATCTCAGGCACAAACACCGCAAGATGAGAATTCACAAGCTCTCTTAGATTGGCATCTGGCTCGTGCTCTATTTTCAGCCAACATACCATTCGAAGCTGTAGAAAATCCATACGTGATTGACTTTCTGCGGCATCTGCAACCAAATTATGTTGTGCCCAGAGGTAAACGGTTAAAGCAATATTTGTTGAAAGAGCAGCATTGGGATCTTATTAGTTGGGAAGAAGCTACTGCAGCAGCGACAGTTACTAGAAGTGTAAATGACATTCATGCTAGTGATAGCAGTCGTAGCGGCAGCAACAACTTTACAGCACGGTTTCCTTCGTCCAATGATTGGGGATCCCCAGTACTAAACCAAGCACCACGGCAGGGTAGTTCAGCATCTTCTCCTATGGGAAGGATTATGATGACCAATGCAAATTCGACGTCTAACCCGACTATGGACGATCGTATTCTTTCATCTATGCATCCTACGACTAGCATTAAAAATCAACAAATGACATCGGCTTTGTCAACAAGTTGATCCGCAACCCCTTTCCCCTCCTTTTCTTTGACTCAGAGTGAAGGTATAGGCATAATCAACATGTCTTTTCACAAGAATCTTATCGGATATGTACAATATAGATGTTCCCTTCTAACTATATTTGATAGATTAAGCACATGCTCCTCTAATGTATATAGATGTATATTCATACAACGTACCCACAATAAATGACATGCTTGTGAGAAGGGGCTAACACACTTTTAGACATACCTCAAATTATCAATTTAATTTTTTATCAGATTTTCCCAGCAAAATCCGTCTTTTTATCCAAAAAAAAAAGAAAGGGAGTGCAAAAGTATTGTTTTGTAATTATCATACGCGTGGAAGGTTAAAAATTGTTACACATTCGCGGGTTTTTTTTTTTCTCACTTTTTTTATGATATTTTAGAATGCCCGCAAATAGAAATTTCGCGTCAGGCCGATTTTGAAGGAGTCAAAAGTGTATACAAAATAATCTATGCGATTTGTAGATCGTGCAACAATCTAGATCTGTATATGTCGACGCACTCGTCATCCCACTCTAATAGACAAAGTAGTGTGGAAGATGTCGACGATATTTTTCAAGCACCCATCTCGTTACCCATAGATAACAGAAAGAGAGCGTACTCGGTTGACGATGACGATGACACCGAAGGTCAACTAGTGAAAGAAGTGACGTACAACTGTTCCTTATGCGAAAAACCTTTGACTAATGACTGGCATCAACCCATGAGTCTTAAGTGTGGCCATGTGTTCGGAGGCAGGTATGTGGGCTGCGTCATTATTACACTACCAACTAAATAGACCAAAACACACCGATGAGTCATGACTAACGACCAAAATATCCTTTACCAAAGTTGCCTGAAGAAACATATAAAATCTATGATTCGAAATCTAAATTATGCAGAATGTCCGCTCTGTCATAAAAATGTCAAAAAGTCTGAACCAAGAAAAGTATGGGCTACATTAACGATAACTGAAAAGCATGAAGATCTACATCCACTGAAGCATGAATTAGAGGAGGCACGTAGAAGAATCGAACTTCTCCAACAGGAAATAGCCACAGTACATGCAGAGATCGATGAGTATAAACATAAACTAGACAACATCAATACTGTATCTTTGACACAAGAAGAGTTGTCTAGTGCTTCGCAAGAGCTGCATTCACAGAATCATTTTATTCTTAAAGACAGGATAGCAGCTGATAATGAGGTAGCAATTTTAATCCAGTACAGTTCTCAAATAAGTACTCGTCTTAACTTGCGTTTGACTACTACTAGTGTTTTAGCCTGGTTGAATCAAATCCCTTGATGAACATGATTACTATTTCGTGCTATAATTCCGCAACGAGAACGTTTGGTGTTCGAAAATGTAATTTGTATGATTTGTCAGTCACAGAATTTATTCCTTTAGATCATCAGGCTACAGTAAAAGCCATGAAACTTTCCGATCAAGGCACGTTATTATCAACTGGAAACGATAGAACTTTAAAATTGACGTCTTTGACTAACAACCGTGTCATACAATCGTAAGTTAGCCAAGGGAATTTATCTGACAGTAAAATGTAAAAGTTTTCTTACCATATTTTTTATGATTCAGATATACCCTTGACTCGCCTGGCATCAGTTGTTGTATTGATGAAGAGAATCCCAACTCTCTTTTATGTGGCGGGCAAAACGGAGAACTTTATATTTTTGACCTTAGAAACACCAGCGGGTATGTCAACAAGCTTGTCAAACCAGCTAATACGGCCCCTATTCGTTCTATTGTGCCCTATCCAAACAACAAGTATATATGTATGGACAGCTCTAACATTTATATCTGGAACAAGGAGGTTGCAGAAGGAGGAGATGAATTTGTTTACTCTTCTTTGAACAATGGATCTAGTGAAATTGATTTGGTTACTGAGCACTTATCACTGAGGTTCAATGATGGTTTATTTTGTTCATTAGAAAGGTCACAGTTGTTTACAACGGCTTCCATTTGGTATCTGTCGGATACTCTCAATATTGTTACCGACTGGTCTTACGACACACAGCATCCCTTTAACGATATTCAGCACTTTTCACGAGATGAGAAGGATCCCTATATCTGCTATCTTCTAAATGATGAAGTAAGTGGTGACCCTCCACCACCATTATTGCTCATAGAAGTACTGATGCTAATGTTTTCCATATTCTGTAGATAACAGTACGAGATAGGACGGATAAGCTTCAGACTATTTATTCAACCATGCCCATAATTGATTGGAAGTATATGAGAGCTCAGAAGAGTCATCTATTGGCAGTGCTGTCATCCGGTGAGTTACGATTGTTCGAATTTAATTAAAAAATTCATTATACCCTTATAATCTGTATTTATAAATAAAATACCCTGAAGCCATGCTCTGCAATCGTACAATGACTCTCGCGTATATTCATATTATTCAACCTGACAGGAGACATACTAACTGAGTTTCTGATCTGTGATCTGGTATTATCAACCAATGGAATTAAAAAGTTTATTTTACTAAGCCAACCATTACTAGACACTTTTCACTTTGATATATAAAAAAAATCGCAACTGCTGATCACTTGCTGTGAAACCAGTGCTTTTACAACAAAACATATCAGGGCCAGCTTTTGAAAATAGACAACAAATCTGTGGATGATGATATTCATTTTGACGTACTAGATACTTCTCGAGAACTATGCAGTAACTTTTTGCATGATCTCATTAAAACGTGAGAACTGCTTAGTCATTTAATAGATTACTTAGACAAACAAACATTCTATCTTTTCACGCGCCAGGGAGCCACAGTGTTTTTTAGAAAAAGGGGATGAATAAGCACGACTCTATTGGCTGTTGTTGACTAAATAAACATCAGTAACACAAATAAATGCATGAATCCGAGGATTGACTGGCAGCTGGCTGGCAGGCTTTTTCCAAAATGACGGCAAAATTACACTTTTTTTCGTTTTGCATGACCAGAACACAGAAAATTGATATAAATATGCTAAGCAGTGATAGAAAATGCTACTCTTTTCCTTCTATTTGATCAACTTCAGCTTACAATAAATACCTGTCTTCAACACAAAGAGAAAAAAAGAAACGACCAATAAGCCAAGATGTCAAGCTTTAAACCAAATATACCTCTTCAACCCGAGACTTTCACAATGTTAGTTCCAGGTGTTAGCCCTGCTGCAGCCGCATTGTCTGAGCAACTATTAGAAAAGAATAATCATGATTTCCATTGCTTTTTTAATGAGAAGAAATTTCACAAGTAAAATAAGCTAGATGTGATAAGTGTGGTGTGCTCCATTGGGGAAGACAGTCTTACTTAATATTGTGTTTCTTTAAATCTATCTACTCCCTAGCCATTTAATTCATCATCTCCTGGCTGCTTATTCCTTAGGAGCCAGTAAAGAGAAAATTCAAGAGATTTTTGATTATCACGCCAAAGATCAGCGCCCTTTACCACCTTCTGTGGGTGAGCTCACTAGAGAGAACTATACCGAACAACTTGGTAACGGCGACGCTTATACAAGTTTCCTCAATTTGTTCAAGAAGGAAGTGGATAAGTATGGCATGCATGACACTGTCCGCCGCTGGGTATGGAGTGGCGACCTCCTTGCACGAACGATTGGTGGCGCTTACCACCCTGTCATTCATATTGGCTACGGTCTTGAATTCGGTATTCCCGCCATTGTCGCCGAAGGTTTAGCTATGGCTGCGTGTACAGAACCCAATTTCACTGGTGTCGTTCCCAAGCAACCACCCCTTCGTACTTCGTCGATGTTGATTCCGGCTCAAGCACAAGCTATTGCTGAAAACACCTCTTCTGCTGCCCGTGGTTATGTTACACAGTTTATTGATCAGTTGTCTCAGCAAATCTCGACCCGTTTAAAAGTATCTGATAATAAGGAGGAATCAACAACAGCAGAAACAGGTGCAGCAAAAAGTGTAGAGGATGATCAATCCAAAGATATACCTAATTTCTTGAAGGGAAATGAGCTCTTTGCCGTCCTTGACCAGATCAGAAAAGATCCCACTTTTGACTCTTCTGTCAGTTTCAAAGACGACCAAAAGCTGGACGCCGTTCTGAAAGATCAAAATGCTCTGAACAAACTGAAAGACTATGCCGCTCAATGGAAGATTGAAGAAAACTCGACTGATATCCAAAAGAAATTCAAACAATTATACACAGCGGTTGGCCTCCTGCTTGGCTCTTCAGGTCTTCGTGATGATTATCCTGGTGTCTTGCGTCTCGATTTTTTCCTCATGCATGCTGTCACTTCGGCTGAATTCCTCCATCAATACATTCCTCGTGTCGCGCCTTCGGAAGCAGTCAGTTTATTGCAGGCCCATCTCATTGTATCGCTGATATATTACGTAGCTAGAGGAAGACCCAATTTAAATGTTCGGAGTTTACTCAATTATAAATCACCAAACCACGTAGAAAAGAGTAACAATAATTGGCTGGATGTGTTTAATAAGTCTCTTGACTGTAAAGAAGTACATGTCATCAAAGTCGTTCGATCTTGTGCTGTGGCTCAAATTATCTATGGCCCAGATGAAGACCCTGAGTTGGAACAGATCTGGTTGAAAATAGCACAAATGGCAGTAGATCTAGATGGTAACTGGGACTTTAAAGGTGTAGGTTTTGATGAGAGTTGGAAAGAATTCAAGTAAACTTGTTCCGTGATACCTTTTATTTTTCGTAAAATACCAGGTTTGTATACAATTTTAAAAATGCTTCTCCATTTATTTCTCAATATTTGATATAAACTTATTCCAAATATGAAAATAAATTTTTTTTACTGTTTTGCTTCTATGTAAAAATGTTTTCCCTGTCTTTTAACATGTACTTTAACCATGTATTTTACGTATCCTTACTCCTTCTTTCAGCCCGCCTTTTCCCGTTTTGAAAAGCTTCCGAGCTACTGGAATTTTTTTCTGGAAATACAAAGGAATATTCTTGAATGAATGTGATCTGCAAATTAGGGTCAGAAGCTGAATTTTCTATTGTTTTTTTTTCTTTTTCTTCTTTTTTTTTCTTTTTTTTTTTTGGATAAAAGCAATATATGTATAATTTACAGTCAATGAAGGATAAATAAGTAGAAAAAAAAAAAAAGTAAAAAAGCTGAAAGAGTTTTACAATGAGAAACCATGATATTATATGTATAATAAAAAATGATATTTGGTGATATAATGTTGAGCAATTGGAAAGATGTGAAATAAAAGCTGTCATTTACGAGGAGGTAGTGGTAGGAGATGTGGCATTGGTGGGTTTCTTCGATATGCTGCTGCTGCTGCTATTACCCTTGACTTTTGGTTTATCGTAGACATGGCACTATGATAAGAATAACACAAGGAAGAACGGGAAAATAAATGAGTCAGGAACGTCCTTTGCTTATCTAATCTCGAGGGTTTTTTTTGGGTTTTTTTTATATCTCAGTACCTTGTGAGCATGACGATACCAAAGTGCACTATTCTTACGCTTAGAATTACATATAGGCACAAACTGTTTGCATTGATGGCACAGCCCTTCAATGACATCGGCGTTCTCAATGCCTGGTCTTTGTTCCAAAGGATTAGCAAATGGTTTACCGGACACCGAAGAGATACCATGATAAAACTGCTTATGATACCAAAAGGCACTGTTTTTCAATTGAAGCCATTTACCGACAGGTTGACAAGTATCGCAATAGCCTTCCTTTTGTTGTCCGGTATAACGCACCCATTTGGGAGTATACTCATCTCCTTCGTATCGTAACTTTTGTCGACGTGGAATGGCGGTAGGATTCTTTCGGGCGGCTTCCAAGTCTGCATCTGTGATATGGGGATAATCTTGAGCATTTTCATCGTCGTCGTTATTCTCGTCGTTGTTCTCGTCGGCATCGCCAGCATCCATGGTCATCATCAACATATCCTCATCCTCTTCTTGATCCTTTTTATACGAGGCACTTGTTCTTTTGATCCTCAACATCTCCTCACGTTTTGCTTCCATATCACTGATATTTGTCGTAGTGCTGCTATCTTTATGGGAGGAGGAAGACAGTTTGGCTAATTTTCCTTTTTGACTTGTTGTGCCACCATTGATCGTCATTGTCATTGCCGTATGATTCTTTCTTAAGGCTCTATCGGCTTTGGGCTTAGTGCTATTCTTCCGTCCACCTTTACCATTGTTCTTCCTATTACTTCCGTTCTGTTGTTGGACACTGCTCGTAGTGGTGGCAGTGGTAATTGTTGTTGGAGCAATAGGGTGTACAGATGTGTTTTCTGGCTGCATAAGTGTTGGTGCTGTACCCACAGGCACTTGTGGTGGCTGTGGTTGCTGTTGTGATGATAATGAGGATGAAAATGGAGCAACTGAAATAGACTTTGCACGTTTCTGTCTTTTGACGTCTCTGTCGTCGTTCTCCATCAATTCATCTTCTTCGTCTACTTTGTAGACGGCCGTCGACATGGGTGTTAGTAAGCCAGGAGATGTCGTCATAGCAGCAGTATTCACAGTAGCGTTACTGTTGTTCTGGTTTATAATACGATGCCACATTTGAATGTCTTGCGGTGTTGCAATACTGACGCGTCTACTTAACACACCTGACATGGGTAAGGGACAGATAAAATCATCACTCCCGCCGTTGTTATTATTATTACTGCTGCCCGTACTTTGATTGTTATTGAATTGAAATGTGTTGTTGCTGTTGTTGTTGTTGTTGCTGAAAACGGATGAGGTGGTAGGCGGTGTGAGGGTCGTGAAAGGATGAACAGAAGCCGTGGACGAAGTGGATGTGAAAGGCATGAACTGATTAGGAGGAGGGGTGGTGGTGGGGAAATGATCAAATTGCTGGGAATAGAAACGTTTACGACTCAAAAGAGGCGGTTGCTGCTGCTGTTGCTGTTGCTGCAGTTGTTCATCTCCTTCATCCTCTTCTTGTACTTCCATCAAGGAAGAAGGCATAAATGTATCTGAGGTCAACATGGGATTGATTTGAGTTGTATCATTTGTATTCCAGTCCTCAAAAAACCCAATTGTATCATTTGTGGTAGATGTGTTGGTGGAGGCCGCCGTGGTGTTATTGTTATTCGAAGTAATAGTGTTAGTAGGAGTCGTCGCGGAAGAAGAGGTCGTGTTATCTGTAGAGGTAGTATTCGACCATGGCATAGGGTTGAATTGGAGTGATATAGGTGGGGTAGGCGTTGGTATAGTGCCACTGTTCGTTCTTTCCCTCTGTAAGTTTTGTTGCTGCTGCTGCTGCTGCTGTTGCTGCTGCTGTTGCTGTTGATGATCGAACAAAAAGATATTCGGCATAGAGGCACGGTGAGTCAAATGCACAAGTGGTGGCATCATCGAATTCTCTTGTATATTTAATAATTGGCTACTGGTAGATTTTTGTGCAGTCATTATGGGTCTTTTATGATATGTCATGGCAGCCATTAACTTTTGCTGTTGTTGTTGAGGGTTTTGTAGAGGTATAGGTTGAGTAAATTGTTGCTGTTGCAATTGTTGCTGAACCAGTTGTTGTCGAATAGGATTGATATTATTGAAACCATGGTTCATGGGTGTAGTAGAAATGGGCGATCTTGTATTATAAAAGGTGTTTGCTGATGAAGCAAAAACATTTGCAGTTGTTGGTGTATTTAAAGAAGGAGTGAATGATTGTAGTTGTTGTTGTTGTTGCTGCTGTTGTTGCTGCTGTTGCTGTTGTTGCTGTTGATGGTTAAAAGGATATGCACGGAGATTCAATTCGTTTAGAAAGCTGCTGCCACCTGTTACTGCGACAGAATGACGCCTAGTAGCTGCCCAATTCGATTGTGTTGGTGATAATAATGTATTAGAAGCCGTGCTATTGAAGTCCATCAACCCAGTCCCATTGACAGTGGTGCCAGTGTTTGAAGCTGTGGCTGTAGCAATACTATTACTTCTTTGTTGTTGTGGTTGTGGAGGCGTTGCACTCAATGAATTATAATTTGACGATAATAAAGGATCATTCTCTTGTAAATTCAGGTTGAAGAATGGGTCAATGCTTATGTCAGAAGAGGGGGTATATTGTGCCAGGAAATCTAACATAGAGTAAGTGATTGTTATTAATAAAAGGGAATGGATACGTTTCTTGAAAGCCTTTTATGGGAAAAAATTCCCTTAAAATTTTATCCATCATTCTTACCTTGATTAAAATTGAAATTATTGTTATTCGTAGCACTGTTCGTAGTAGCAGTGGTGGTGGTGGTAGTAGTAGTAGTCGTCGTCGTCGTCGTAGCTGTAGTATTTGCGGTTGCTGTGGAGTTCATACTATTATTGTTACTATTGTCTTTCAAGTCTTCATTGTAATCCATGGTCATAGGCTGTATATTTTGGGAATTGGCTGGTGAGGGATTGCTCGGTGTCGTCCTTGGCGTAGTCGATAATGTTTGTTGTCGTTGTTGTTGCTGCTCCAGAAAGCATTGCTGTTGTTGATTAGTAGATTTGTTCATATTATCTAGAATATCCAACACTAAGGCATTTGCATCAACGGCAATAGAAGCATCATCAATTTGCACCTCATTTTGGTTTTGAGATAATAAGGCCAAGAAATCTGCTGTTGTCACTGCTGCTTGCTGTTGTTGTTCTTGTCTTTGACCTTGTGCACCTTGCCCTTGCTGTACTTGTGATTGATGTATTTGCTGCTGTTGCTGCTGCGTTGAAGCTGGTTGCTGTCCAGATGTCATATTATTCAACATCATTCAGTTAAGGCTTATTAACGTTATTATGGTTCGGGTGATATTGTATGTACACGAGAATAAAGTAGAAGTGAAGACGGATATCTTTTTTTGTGAAAAAAAAAAACCACAATTTACAAAAACACAAATATGAAGAAAAATAAACTTTTTTTTTCTTTTTTGGACTTTGACTTTGTATAGAAAAGGGAGTTAACCAAAAAGAAAAGAATGAATAATAAAAAATAATAAAAAAAGAGGAGAAGATTGGAAAAAAAAGAAGAAAAGAGAAATGATAGTTCACACATTCAAGACAGAAAAATGGTGTGCGGCGTGTGTGTGCACCGTCCGTGTGCGAGCGTATATGTGTGTGTGTGATGAGACCCTAAAAAAGTGAAACCAAAAATTGAGTGTAAAAAAAAAACGATCAAAGTGGAGACGATCATTGACTTTTTATCTTAAACATTTTGCGTCTTTTTACATCGTTAAAAAAGGACGTGCTAAATCTGTTCTGAGACCTTTTTCCTTTGATCGATGGTTGTAAAGTAAAACATTGACTTGATGATCATCAATCCACAGCTTAAACATTTTTTTTTTTTTTAATCAATGAGGTCATGTGAGATCAATATATTGGCTCTTTTACACTAAAAATGTTCGATATGAAATCAGTGCAATCAAGTCTATAACCACTTTTTTTTTTTTTTTTTTTTTTTGTGTGTGTGTGTGTGTGTTTGCACGACTATGTTTAGCATGCATTTTTTCGTTCTTTCCCCATGGGACAGAAATACAAAAGTGCTTTATCAGTAAAAAAGAAAAAATTAATTGTACATGAAGAAATGATATATTTGCAACAGAAGAAAGACACAGAAGAGGGAGACAAGCTTTATACAAATAGGAAAGGATAGTTACAATAGGACAAAATTTTCAAAAGAAACGGGTATCTAAGCCATACGTAAAATCCATTATCAACACTCTTCGATCTTGACTTGCACTGACAATCTTGGTTGCATCGAATGCCACATCAAACACCCAACTAGTATGGCCACTTTGAAAGTTTAGCAAGCAAGCACCCGTCTTTCTATCCCAGACGCGAATACTCTGATCATAACTCGCGCTCACAATTTTGTCATCTTTCAATGCCAATGATCTCACCAAATCTGTATGACCTTCCAGACTCATTCTACATTGACCTGAAGCCGCATCCCAGACCTTGATCGTCTTGTCATTTGAACCACTAACAATCGTATCTCCGTCAAACTGTACACAAGCGAGACCACGCGTATGCCCAGCGTACTTCTTGAGACATTCGCCTGTCAAGATATTCCACATTTTGATCAAAGCATCGCCTGAAGCCGACACCAATCGATCACCTACCAATTGAATAGCATTCACTGGGCCACGATGCGCAACGATAGTTCGTAATAGCTGGCCATTATGGATATCCCAAACTCTGATGGTCTTGTCTTTTGAACAACTCACAATCAATCGATCATCAAATTCGATATCGAGTACACCAGCTGTATGGCCGTGTAACCGCATTACCGGTGCCCACGGAGCTGTCTTTTGCTGAGAAGGTAGGTTTCTTTTCCAAACGATGAGTGTTGTATCAGAAGAACCAGAGATCATGGTGTCTTGGTTAAACTTGAGACAAAGAACACTTCCTTCATGACCATAAAGAGTACTGAGGCATTGATAGGTTCGCAAGTCCCATACCTTAATGGTACGATCTCGGCTGCCAGTGATAAGCTGGGTTTTGTCAAATTGTAAACAATAGATGCTGTCAATATGGCCCATAAGATAGTGGGTGACTACACGACCTTTGGACCATCGGGTATCGAGAATAGTACGCTGTTTGTAAAGTTGGTACCAATCAATGTGGTTGAAAGGGATATGAGCGGGGATTTGCAGGTGCCATTGGCATTGTCGTGGATTGAGGGAAAGGTGCTTCCAGAATATCGTATTGGATCGAAGTAGAGTGTACCATTGTTGGGAGGTTGACATAAGTTGACATAAGCTTGGAATATCATCGACAAGATGCTGTAGGATTTCTGAAATAATTTCGACCGGTAGCTGACTTAGGTAGTCTAAATGATGATTAAAAAGAACATCAACATCAATATGCAAGGATTTTTATTGATAATGTCATGTTTAAATTCAATCATCAAACATATAAAATACCTTTTTTGGGTAATATAGTCATAATGGTATTTTTGTGCTGATTTGATGCTGTTGGTAAAGAATAATTGTGGTATCGGATAATTTGCCTTTTGACTGGCTGTTGTAAGGTTGCATAACAATCTTTATTATGAAGGACAGTAGTGTTTCCTCGGTATTTGTGGAGTTTATCTGTCAATAATTGCATATGATACGGATGATAATGTTGTTTGATGGGTGATTTCTTTTGATATTCTGCCCAGTGGGTATCAAATAAATAAGGGCTATTTTGTTGGAACTGCATAATGGGGGCTTGAGAGAGAGTCATATGTATGGCAATGAGTTGCAAACTAAGTATGGAAGAGGGTATAAAATAGATTAACAAAAGAAAGGGAAAGAAGAAGTCAGTTCCATAATGTAACGTCCTTTGTATAGAGGAGTATTTATACATTCTGAATATTTTTATTTTTTTTTGTGTACAAGTTTTTTTTTTTTTTTTGCGGAGTGCCTTGAATTCCTTCTACAATGACTTAAAACGGTAAAGCAATAGCATTACTACAACAATAGGAGATAGAACAACAACTTTTTTTTCTGATCCCATTCTCCACCCTTCCCCTTCTTTAATGGCCTTTTTCTTATGTTTTCTATATAGATTTTCCAAGCTTTTGTTGTGTCAGGTACGTCATCATCAGTTAGTTTTTATTTTTTTTTCTGTTTAGACTTTTGTTTACAGTTACTTGATAGACATTGACGCGTTTTAAACGGAATAACAAAAAGCAATCATCAGTGGCAGGCTGAGATCAAAAAAAAAGCTGTTATTATGTAAATACAAGTTGTGTATAAACAACAATAATGACTGAGATGAATACTTGATGGTGACAATGATAGGGATCCCTTAGTACTAACCTGTTTATTCAGTTTGTTTAATTATTAGGCATCATTATAAAATGACGGAATTGATAAAGTAAACTACTACAGTAACAATCTTTCATTTTCCATACACTACTTAATTAGGCAATGTCTTTTTTTTTTCTTGCTTGCTTTTTCCTTTCATCTCATATCCATTATCCTGTAGTGTGCAAAAATAACAAGAAAAAAGAAAACCGCTTGTTATCTTACATCTTGCTGCTATAGATATTATGTTTGTCACTCTTCCTCTGTTTAGTCTATTGTTTTGATGAGAATATGTAGATTATTGTGTGTATGTGTAAAAGATTCATTAGAAACGCCCAGTATTTTTTGTGCTCAATTAAGTTAGTATTTGGAGTTGTACAACAAAGCATAAAATATTCGGATGGGCTTGAAAACTGCTGTATCTAATGGTAAGGGTTCTTATATCAGTGTATGTGTATATTTGTATATACCGAGTATAAGCATACATAAACATTGAAAACATACGATGCCTGTTGACATAATTTTTTTGGCGGGGTTTCCTTATAGAAAAAAAAAGTGATGCGGGCAAACGAAAAAATAAGGGGTTTTTCTTTTTTTTTGTTATGGCAGAAGCCAAATCAAGTAAACACAAATACCAAAACATTTTAAAGGTTGTACACACATCTAAATAACTGTGAAATCAGTCTTTTTGCCAAACAGAGCTTACACATTGATTCGGTAAGATTTCTTCGATGTAACAATGTTTTATATGCGTGTAATTGACAATACAATAATAATAATAGTAGCAGCACGTAAAAGTTCAATTGCTTTTTTCTATATGACGTGATGCTTTTATAAATTAACTGCCAATGGTTAATCCTTCAATATCCATGGTTTCGTCTAATAACGCCTCTTCATCTGCTAACATTTTTTCTATTCTAGCTTCTTCTTCCGCTGACACTGCTCTCTCTGTAGCAGCCCCTTCTTCTTCTACTACCTCCATCTGAGCGTCTTCTGATGACGGTTGTTGCTGTTGTTCTTCTGCATATTGTTTACTTAGCTCGTAGTACTCATTCGGATGTTCAATAGTATCAATCTTCTGCTTCATATTGGGATGTAGGAATTCAAAGTGTCGTGTCAATGCAACCTGATAATGTTTATTACGCGACAGTTCTAAAATTTCTTGCACTTGTTGATTATTGAGACCGTCTTTCCTCAGAGCTGCTTCCAGGTTCTGTGGCGACCAATGTTTGTAAGGACAACCATGATCGTCGCCCGGTCCTGGCTGGTTACTTGTTATAATCTTCATACAACTGAACGGTTTATAATTATGACGTGAACCCTCCAAACCATACATATGTCGAATATTATACTGATACTCTTTTCTGAATTTGTCATCTGTAATCTCTGAAAATGCCTGTCTCCAAAAGATTAGCGCCTCTTCCAATGGTAATCCAATACCCTTCAAGAAAAGGCCGTACTGTAAACGACCACCATGCTTTAAATGTTTCTTGGCGCGCAACACGTTATGTAAATGGCGCATGCCCAACGGTGCGTGCGCTTTCACCAGTGCATCCACTTCACTCGCTTTAATTTTATGACCATCCGATCCGGCGTCCTCCCCATTGTACATTTTGCCCACATATTGTTTCTCGACATTTTGAAGAATAGGTTTCAGTCTATCGTCTTCTTCTAATCGAGGCAAAATCTTACTAGTCGCGTTCAGAGCGCGCTCGAGGTAATTTCTAAACTCGGTCATCACTAAATTGACTTGTTCTTTCATTGGAACGTAGGCTTTACCACGTTTGACAAAGACAGAGCGGGTGCCTACAAGTTCGGGCACTTTCCAAAAGTCGACTTTGAAAAACGTTTCGTTTGTAACGTAGTCATCTGCATTGATGCCTGGTTTGCATCGAGAGCAGGTAGTAAGCTCTTTTCTTAGGCTTTCTTTTTCTTCCATTGAAATCTATTTCAAAACTCATTCGAGTTTAGTAAGACATTCACCTTTTTTTTACTTGCTTTTTACTACTCTCCATGAATTTACCATTTCCCAGTTCAGGTTGAGTGAAGCCAAAAATCGTTTTTTTTCCTCCATGCTTTCTTGATCAAAACGAATTTTGAATAATGCCAATTCTTGATTCACAAACCATTTACGTAGATCTAAACTGTTAAATCAAAACAATCAATGCCTCGCTCCAAATTTCAATATTTATACATATCCTCTTCTGTTGACATTGAAAGAAGAACACATATTACGAGGACATACTTTCGACAATAGGCCATTCTTAACACAAAATGACTGATATGATCTTTACGTCTTTCTATATACAAATCTCCTGATTTAGACAAGTTGGAGTGCAATGGTAAAAATTGCTCGAGTGTAGTTGCTATTTCAGTTGCTATGTCTTTGCGACGAATAGCTGCGTTATCAATCGCTCTGAGTACTATATAAATATCAAAAGAACTACAATAAGTTTCGTCGTCTTCTTCTTCTTCTTCAAGGCTAATATCGTTTTTCTGTATAATTTCCAAGTAAATCAACAGATGAAAAATCTGGTCCATTACCTTGTAATCGATCGAGAGCAAAAGTCTCAAATTCTTCAATGGTGATTTCAGATGTCGGTACCTTTAAATAGAAATTCAAACGAAATGGGTATTCTTTCAGCAGCTCGCTATTGTTCCTTCCCCCTCTGTTGCCGAAGCGCTGAGCAGCGTCTGTTGCTGCTGCTGCAAAGCGATTCACTTTTCTCGTTTTGAGCATGTCTTGATGTGTGATCGATGCGCTGTAGCCTAAAAAAAAATAGGGGTAGGAAAAAGAGATGGTATGAAAGAGAGACGCGAGATCGCGACAAAGAGAAAAGAAGAAACACGACTCAATAATTTTATAACCCCCGATCTCCAAAAAAGAGAGAGCCTTTTTGCACCACATGAATTTTGATCCATTTTTCGTTTCTTCGCTCATCATCGATGCATCAACTTATCAAGTCTGAATCGCTCGTAACCAAAAAATGCCCAGTACTGTATAGTTTTTAGCATTGGCATCCAATTAAATTTCTCTTTAAGTAGCTCCCATTTCGTAAAGTGCGTGTACACTTTTAAGGGACTTTTTAAGTTTCTGATTATCAGTCTGATACTGATCATAATTTATTTTTTTTTGGAATATCAATGAAAGTTACTTGCTGAAATACGAGCAGTGTTTTTATTGAAAAAGCTACGATGCCTTGTAGCAGTATGACTTTGAACAGGCAGTAAATAATTTTGGATTTTTTATTAGAGGCCAAAAGCCTTTCAACTGAAAGGTAGCGATAAAAGGTTCTCCAAATCTGTCAAGTTAAATCTCAAAATAGCGTCCATGAATATATTAAAAGTACAACAAAATATAATCCCACAAGCAACGATCAGTAGAACAACAATTTTGGAACGGAAAGACTGTATTAGCATTCAACAAAGAATTAGATATTAATGGGCATAATTATGGTTTTGTAAATTATATGGTATAAAAACGTTTAAAACGTTCAGGATGAAATAATCTATTTCAAATGTTTTACTTCCTTATCGCTGCTTTCCAATCGCGCTTCAAGTCTTCAAATTCACTTTCTCGCTCTGCAAACTGCATCTTCAATTCGATCAGCATGGTTTCTGTCTCGGTCAGCTGGCTCGCTAGAGCCACGTTCTTTTGAACCAACTGGGCATTTTCTTCTTCTAGCACTTTGACACGCTCATCGAACGATTGATTCACTCTACGTTTATATTGCTCAAACTCAGCTCTCACTTGTGCTAATTCGTACCGTAATTGCTCTTTCTCATCTTCTGTACGAGCCATATCCATTTTACTGCTGATGACTTGGTTGGTTAATTCCTGATTTTCCTGACGCAAAGCTTGTAGAGTGCCCTCAACAGATCGAATATGCTCAGAGAGTTGACCGTTGATACGACGAAGATTTTCCTCTTGTGTCATTGCCGAAGTAGAAGGCCTTTGAGAGGCCATTGACATTCTTGCTCCAGCCACTGTATTGACCATTTCTGTTTCATCGATCACGAGGCCACCTACACTATGCTGCTGTTGTTGGTTCCAGTATTGTTGCGCCAATCTTGCCATGAATTTTGGTGGCAACTCCACTCGATAAACATCTTGTACAAACTGGTCAACATCCACTACGACTGCACCCTCTTCGGTAGCATGGATATAGACAGAAAAAATGTCATGACACAAAAAGCTTACCAAACGCTCAAACTTCATTCCTAATAACTTGTCTTGGTTCCGTATCACCAAAGCCAATGCGATTTGGATCAATATATGTGTACCCTCTACCAACAGCAAATCCATGATGCGGAACAAAAATTCCATCCATGGTTGAGAAAAGACTTGTTTTTGTTGTTGTTGGTTACAATAAGAAAATAGAGGGATGAACCATTGAGAAGCATACATGGAGGGTGTGACCCCTTCTCTTTCTAAATGACGATGCACAACCGGTAACTTTTGCTGAAACACGTTGTCAAATTGATAAAGATGTTGATGTAGTAGGTCCATATGTGGTGTAAAATGGCCTCGTAAACCATACTTGCCCATAAGTTTGACCAGGATGCAAAACGCAGCGTATTCCATTTTGTCTTGGTTGCTTTTTTTACTTTTATGCCCAAATCCATTACCTTCTTCCTGCTGCTGCTGCTGCTGTTGTTGTTGTTGTTGTTGTTGTTCTGCTATACAGGATACATGTATTAAAAGACAACCTATGATATGAGATAGACCTTGGCAATATCCCACTTCTTGATCAAAGAGACTGTAGGCTTTTGCGACATTGAATAAAGATCGTCTCCCTGTTTCTGTCTGAAAAAATGGGTGTCCCGGGAAAGTACGCGGAACATCTCTTTGAATTTGTTTTTCAAAATGACTGGTGCTTTTTCTAACTAATATATCTGTATAATAGGCCATGTTGTCACTATCTTTCATTCTAAAGGTTTGATCAGCCGATTTAGAAATTATTTGCCATAGATAGCCGCGAAGTAGGGAGGGTATGCCGTGAATAAGATGTTCCTGTATTTTATCGTACTGATTTTCAACTATATCTCCAAAGTTATGGATGACCGACTCCCAGAAGGCTAGAAAATCAAGTATTTCTTCAAATTAGATAGACTGAAATGGCCATTGGTTTTCCAAAAAAAAAAAACAAAAACAAAATAAAAACAAAAAGAAAAGATCAAAAAAACTTACTCCAATCTATATGACTCTTATCATTGGATCCTTGATCTTGCTCTTTCAGTTGCTTTAGATAGGCTAAAGCGTCTTTCTTCAACGCTAGATGTTCATCTGAATCAAGCTTATGCTCTTGATGTGACAAACGTTTGTAACTGGATACAAGTTGATCAAAGCTTTGTTGCTGCCCTATAGCCATCATGCTTCCATTACTATTGCTGCTCACTACGGGTGACATAAGAGAGCTAGTAGGTGAGTGAGGTGAGAGAATAATAGATTGTCGATGTTGCTTCACGCTTTGTCGCTGTTGATACGATTGTGAAGGACGCGCAATGTAGGAATCAGTTCGAGAGGGTAATGATGCAGTAGAATTACTTCTTTGAACAGCAGCTGTAGATGAAGAATGATAAAATGGGTTTGTCATACTGGAAAAGATACTCCTTCGGTGTGGATTGGTTTGATTTCCATTATTACTCTTGCTACTGCTTGGATGAGTATACTGTTGCTGGCGAGTCTGTTGATTTTCCTTCTGATGCTCTTCCTCATCCATATGTAAATTGCGCAAGACAGATGCTATAGCTGAGACAGGTGCTGTTTCTTTTTGAGCGTTATTCTTATTCAATGACTCAGGCGGTGATTCTAACATGGTTTCAGAAGGTTGATTGTTTGACGATAATGACAACTGTTTTGATTCGTCCATTACACTTCTGTTTATAGTGGTATTCGTGGTAGTAGTACTATTTATAGAAGAGCAGACATCTTGTTCTGCGCTTGATTTCAGCTTATCTTCTTGCAGGTTGAACATAGTAGAGGACTGAGGAGAGGTAATATGCGTATCAATTGAATATCTATCGTCGTCATCACCGTCATCATCATCGTCATACTCATCATCATCACACTCACTTCTGTTATTTGCTGTTGTTGTTGTTCTAGCAGTGGTGGTAGTAGTAGTGGTGGTCGTGGGTGTCATTGAAGTAGTTGTTGATATGGGCGAGAAATTGGTTCTTGTCGCTCTTTTGATAACAACATCTTCCTCGTCTTCATTATCTAAGCTATCTTTATGCTGCTCTTCTTGATGTTGTTGTTGTTGTTGTGGATGGCCAACAGAAACTGGACTGTAATCGCTCATCGAGCCGTCATCGCTCGACTCTTCATCGTCTGTTCTGACTTGTATTCTAAATCCGAAATGATCCATATATTCTTTGCTATTAGGGTTCAGAAGTGCATCGTCGACCACATCTAAATCGAATTCAGTAATGTCATAACCTAAATCATCATGCTCGTCCTCTGAGTCAAAGGTTGAGTTTGTAGTATTATCATTCTGATAAAGGTGATGGTGCGTGGTGTTGTTAGTCGCGGTGTCCATTGTTACTATTGGATCATCCGTGGTAAGTTGTTCTGGTTGTAGTTGCTTTTCGTTTGGATGATGTTGTGGTAGAATAGTATTAGCTGCTGTTGCAGAATCAACTACCTGTGTCGTCATACTATCATGCAAAACAACCAAAAAAAAAAAAAAAAAAAAAAAAAAAAAAAAAGGAAAGGGAATAGCAGATAAAAAAGAGTTAGTTTGAAATGTAAAAAATGACCGAAAAAGGGGCAACCAATTTTTGGTTTGTTTGTGAAACAAAGTTAATAAATTATCAATTTGCACGAAATTGTCAATTAGAAAGCGGGTTGATGCAATATGTACGTATTTAATATTTTGCAGAACGTCGACATGTATGCAGGCGCCTACGCACAGATCAATAAGCCTTTTCATCTCTTTTACAAATGTCAACGGATCATCTCAATTTTCATTCTCTGCAAAAATGATAATATGGATGGATCATTTTTATTGATCTTTGCTAAGCGTTAGTTGGTGTAAAATAGAAAAAGATGACAAGTTGAAGAAAAAGCAAAACAGGACAGTTTATTTTATTCTTTTTTATTCTCTTTAAATCGCTTAGATGAAACCAATCTAAATGATGAACGATAGTGGTAAGAAAAGTTTGTGTGTTAGTTTTTATCTTTGTGAGGTGCTCTTTTGAAGCTAATCATTTTGGCTTACCTTGTTGGCAACATCAAGAGCATCAACATCAGCAGTCAAACGAACGAAAGCCTTCTTATAACCATCAGGTCTGATCAAAGTGTTGATCTTGGCGGCTTCCACATCATAAAGACGCTTAACAGCATCCTTGATTTGGTTCTTGTTGGCCTTGACGTCAACAATGAAAGTCAAAGTGTTGTGTTCTTCAATCTTCTTCATGGCAGTTTCAGTGTTGAGAGGTTGACGAATGACACGATATTGATCCATACGAGGAGCGTGGTTGATGGACTTACGAGCATACTTGGGAGCTCTGTTCAACTTGAGGGTCTTGGGGATGTGGAAGTGGGTGGAGGTACGGACTTTACGAACAGCCTTACCATGGACACCCTTGAGGGCAGCCTTCTTGGCAGCTTGAGCCTTAGCCTTAGGAGCTAATATAGAAAGTCATCAAAAGAATGTGCATAAACAATTAGTATCCACAATGCAAATGAACACGGGATGTCTCGATACAATAGTGAATGGACATGGTAAGCTCTTTGATTCCGGTGTCTTTATGAATTGCTTTCTGTCAATCTTCTTTGCAGGATTCTATTGTTCCGTGCATAGAACACGCAATATACGATACCACAACAAGCAAAAAATATCATTGAAGTGTTGTTTTGTGTCGTTTCGTAGATGGTGACTAAAATATGTTCAATGCGCAAACACATTGATGGAAATGTAGTGTCTACAATAATGTCTGAGAATTCGCTCATGGTGCATTTTAAAAAACATTGAAGCCATAGAATAATATCCATCCATCGATCCATCCTCAAATCCATGTCCATCCACATCATGTACCGACGCTTTTGTTATTAACATGATTCTTTCTTTTACGGTACCTGAGTTAGCAGGCATTTTTCAACGTTGAAGAGGAGGGAAGAAATAGAACCTCTTGTATGGGCGAAGGCTTCTTTATCGTAACAATGCTTCCTTTTCCCGCTCTTTTTAGCTTCCAGGTGAAAATTGAGGGATCTTCTCAACCCCCCCTTTGTTTATTCAACTAAATGCACACCTTCAATTTGAGGACGTTCGGATCGGACAAATTTATGCAGCTGTGGAGGTTATTTACGTGTGCCTATTGGAGGAACAAACATTCAAACATCTTGGATAAGGAAAGTTATTTTCAACTCGCTAAAGTCGAAAAAAAGTATATGTTGCTGATAGCAACGAACATAGGCTGAAAATAAAGACTGAATCATGTAAGTATGTTTTCTCGGTAAGTAAAAGTCAAATAAATTACAATGGTAAGTTGGGATTCTATGCTTTTTTCAAAGTTTAAATCAGCCTATATTTGTTGGATGAGATAATAACAGTCGCATATAAGCGGTAGAGGATAACATTCTACCTCAATCAATCTTTATATAGATGTTATGCACAATATGTATAAACCCATGCACTTGAAAATGATGGGCTAGCGTAGAAAGTATAGCTTGACCAGGTTGTTTTACTTGGGGCGATATCTTGCTTCATCACTTTATAAAGACAAAGCACCCTATGTTGGTTTACGTTATTCACTTTTTTGTACCCTATAAGCAGAGTGCAAATGAATGAAAGCGGATTTTGAACAACTGGCAAATGCTCTATCAGCACAATCGTCGTCTTGTATGTCTATCTTGAACATCCCTAACTAATTTTCTTAATCGAACGATAAGATAGGCGATGCTATCTTCTTTGGAAGCTTACCATTCGTCTTTTCTCTTTTCAGTAGCGAGCTGAGGGAAACTCGTTTTCAATTTTCCAGCGTTAGTTAAAAGGTCTATAGTGCCGGAAAAGAGCTATACAACCGATCCATGAGTCGTCTTTCATCGACCTTTTCGACTTTTTGATTTTCCCTTGGATTGTTTCCAGACAGCACTTTACTATGACTGGCAGTAAACTCATTCGATAGCTTAACGCAGTACTTTAAAGAACATCACAAAGTTTTTCGACAGTAAGACATGATACGCTTTTTGTATCCTTTTGTAGTACATGAACGAACCGCTAGATTGCCTATATCGCGATTGGGTGACAGACACTGTCTCTCTATGCTCTGTATTGATTCTATTCTTGCGTCAGAATTCACAATAGGTTCAAGCTCTCTCGAACACGAAAGCCATCGCTTTTCATTTTGTCTCAGAATCAATGTCTTTTGATAAAAAACCACTCGCTAGAAAGCGTAATTGGTGTGAGTAGGCCCCAAAATTGTTGGAGATGATCCGTACAGTACTTGAAAGAGACGGAAATTCAAAAAAAAGGTGCGGAAAAAACCAAAGTGGGATTCTATAAGAGTTTCATAATCTTATTGGTAGATCTCTTGCTGTCAAAAAATAGAATAAAATAAAAAAAAAAAAAAAAGAAAAGGTTTTTTGGGTTATCTCATAAACAGCAAAAAACAATAAACTCCTCCCTTTTTTCTCTTGATTTTTTTTTCAGCTTTATTTTTCTCTTTTTCTGTTGGCTGTCTATAGCAGTTGAAACGATCACTATGCCTGCAGCACTCTCACCTTCACCATTGAAAAGAACCGAGTCCACGAGCAAAGCACAATGTATGTTTTTTTTGTGAAGTAACAATGAGAAATAGTTTGAGTCGAAAATAAGTCCAAGTGCCTGTAACTGGCAGAGTGAGGGAGAGAAGAGAGACTCATTTCTTGTCTTTGTCCGATGGTAGATGTGATTGGTGTATGCGCCATGGATAAAAAAGCGAGATCAAAACCTATGCGTTATATTTTAGATAGAATGCTTACTTACGGAGATTTCGAAATTGTTATTTTTGGAGATAAGACGATTATTGATGAAGGTATGACAAACCGTCATTTATGCAGCAAAAAATTAAAAAATAAAAAAAAACCAACAAATGGAACACATCGGTTTTTTTTATATGGTAGAGGTTGAAAATTGGCCGGGTTGCGACTTTTTACTATGCTTCTTCTCGGCTGGTTTTCCATTAGACAAAGCGATTCAATATGTTAAACTCCGTAAACCCTTCATTGTCAATGATGTGTGTATGCAATCGTTGCTATGGGATCGTCGTGTTGTGATGGCTATATTGGATGCTGCAGGTGTACCCACTCCACCGCGTTTGGTCATTTCTCGTGATGGAGGCGCCAAAGTAGATCCAGAGGCTGCGGAAGCCTTTCATAGAACGACCGGCATGGATATCAAACGCGTGTTGGGGAAATATTCCAAGAATACCAAGCATTGCAAGGTCTCTGAAGAGGGTGTGGAAGTCGATGGAGCTTTTTTGCCCAAGACGTTTCTAGAAAAGCCTGTCGACAGCGAGGATCACAATATCAACATTTACTATGATAGAGAAAGAGGAGGTGGGGGCAGACGCTTGTTTAGAAAGGCAAGTAATCAAAGCAGAGAGAAGCATGTGCGAAAAGGGAATATCCGTACCCTTAACCGTTTTGTTACCTGTAGATTGGCAATAAATCAAGTGAATTTGATCCGCATCTGAATATACCTCATTCCGATGGATCGTGGGTGTATGAATCATTGATGATGACAGAAAATAGTGAGGATGTGAAAGTTTACACGGTAGGAGCGAGCTACGTTCATGCAGAAACAAGAAAGTAAGTTTGAAGGGCGCGGATGGGGGAGTAAGTTTGAAGGGGGAGCCCATCTACTCACTCTATTTTTCCCTCAATGGGATCAGATCACCGACCGTGGATGGTTTAGTGAAGCGTAACACAGAAGGCAAAGAAATTCGGTATGTTGCCGAACTCACACACGAAGAGAAAATGATTGCTGGTAAAGTGTCCAAGGCGTTTGGACAAATGATCTGCGGATTTGACTTGCTACGTGTGAAAGGCAAATCCTACGTGATTGACGTCAATGGTTGGAGTTTTGTAAAGGGCAACGAGTATTATTACGATCAATGCGCCAAACTGTTGTCTCAGGCGTTTTTGCGATCCGTTCAACGACGTCCCTCCATTTCCATCCACGATATTCCTCGCGAAATTTTACCGGAAAACGCTTGGCGACTGAAAGGCTTTGCTGCCGTCTTTCGGCACGCTGATCGAACACCGAAAAGCAAGCACAAAATTTCGTTAGTGGCATCCCCCTTTGTGGATTTGCTAGAAGGAAGTACGCAGGAGGTCGTTTTCCGTCAGAAACATCAATTACAGTTGGTCATCGATGCGATCGACAAGTGTTTGGATAGGAAGCTGGAGAATGAACAAAAACTCTTGTCATTGAAGGAGATTTTGGACAGAAAGAAAGAATTGCCTGGCACAAAGGTTCAAGTAAAACCTATTTTTGATAAAGATTCCAATACATTAAAGAAGTTGCAGGTCAACGTTAAATGGGGTGGTGAAGTAGGTTGCAACAACGCTTGTTTAGATGGATATTCTTCAGTGACAAGCCAAGATGCTGACCCCCCCCCTCGCCCGCCATGGGTTTGTTTTATTGTAGTTTACTCATGCAGGTTTGCATCAATCCAGAGATCTAGGTGAAAATCTAAGAAAAGACATGAAGATTTTGAACAAACATGTAACAGATGACATCAAAATTTGGAGTAGTTCTGAACGTAGAGTTCGTGCCACAGGTAAGGCTTGACTTAGATAGAGCTCATAGAGATATCCATTTGAGCTTTGTTCACGAAAAAGTAATGAGGGGAGGGGATGGAGGGCTAACGTTTAATGTGTTTGTTGGGTATTTTTTATGACAGCCGATGTTTTCACACGTTATCTTTTGGGAAGACCTGAATCGATTGAAGGTGTTATTTCTGAGAGCAAGTATTTACTCGACGATAGTAATGCTGCTAAAGAGCAGATGGATGCTGTCAAAAAGCAGCTTAAAGTCATGCTTCGACCAGGCTACGACATCCCAGCGGCTCTTTTAGCTCAATGCGGCTGGCCCGCAGACCTACCTCAACCGCACGCTGTGTTGCAGAAAGTGTCGACTTTGATGGCACGTCTTCGCACGATCATGCGTATCAATTGGTGCACGAAGGACGTAGAACAGCTTCAGCGCCGCTGGTGTTGCTTTGAATCACCCACGCTCTTTAAAGAACGATGGGAGAAGCTATTTCAAACGTTCTGTTCCAGCGATGACATGGATACGGGGAGTGATTCTGATGCCACGGCCATGGTCAACGTTGCGAAAACAGAAGAAGAAGAAGAAGTACAAGTACAAGCATCCGCGTTCTGTCCTGACCCGTCGGGCGTGCCGGAACTGTATGACTCTTTAAAATATGATGCTTTGCACAATCGTCAGTTCTTAGAGGCTATCTTTAGTGAGCCAGAGGGCGCTCTTACGTCGGACGCTTCAACACCCATCGAAATACGTAGCAATACAAGCAGCAGCATCAGCTCGGATATGTCCAATCATTATCGATCTGTAGAAAAATGCGAAAAGGGCAATCCTGATCTGCGCAATCTGTATACTTATGTGCGGGTCTTGTTCAACTTTATTGCTCCTCAAGAATATGGTATTAGTGAGAAGGAAAAGAAGTCCATCGGTTTGCTGATTTCGTTACCCTTGCTCAAGAGTATTTTGCGTGATTTGGAAGATTTCAAGGCTTCTGAAAAGCCTAAAACGCGATTGTATTTCACGAAAGGTACCTATGCCTCTATTGCCTATGACAAAAAAAAAGGGCGACAGTAATTCATAATATTTTTCCAATTTTTTTTTTTTTTTCCTGCTACTCTAGAATCCCATGTTCATACCCTTTTGAATCTGGTCTATCTATCGGGTTTACCTACCAAGTATCCTAGACCCGTTTTGCCAGAACTAGACTGTAAAGTATTTCTCTCCAAATGAATCAAAGTGTGTCCATCCTCTGACTATTTTTTTTTTTTTTTCTTTCGCAACTACTGTCTTTAGTTTTGACACAGATCACATTTGAATTGTATGAAAGAAATAGACATAACGGTACGGAAAAGGAATATTCACTTCGCATTGCCTTCAGCTCTGGTGCACATTATGATTGTATCTTGGATTTACACATGGATGCTGAACATTGCCTGAAAGTAGCACCACGAAGGTGAGAAAGTTGGACCCTTTGATTTGTGAGCATTAGGTAGCGATAGTTTTATTGACACTTTCTGGTTCTTATTGTCTGTCTAGAAATTTGATTCCACATTTATCGCTAGACGAAGTACTTCAATATTACAAAACAGCCTACCTCAGAATTCCCGAGTTAGCGAACATTGAAAAGCAAATTGAAGAACGAAAGTTGTACTATGCCCAGGAAGATAATCAATGACTCGAATAAAATTTATTTCCTTTTAGATTTTGAATGGAATAATCCTACTTTAACAAAAGTTGGGAAAGGGTTCGGCTTATCCGGTGAAAAAAGGGCGCATTTATTGGGGATGAAAAGGAGTCGTTTTTAGAAGGACGTCCATCTTTTTATCCCGGAGATGGAAAAATGGGGGGATTGATGACTTCACTCCCAAGGACCATGAAAGATGACTAAAAGGGGCTGGAAAAGAGAAGGCCATTCTCGTCATTATTTTCCACTTCCATTTTTGTACTACATGTCTTGATGAGAAATTACATAATTCTTTGATCCGAGATGGTCCTCATCCAGCTTTGTGATTTTGGGTCGTCAACCGCTCTTTTTTGTATGTCAGGGAAACCGTGAAAAAAACGGGTAAAAATACTGAGCGCGGACACAAGTGGACTGATTAATAACCAAAAACTTTTAGTCGCTTTGAAACTGCTGTATTATGTTTGAACTACCATCATTTTTTTGAGATGCTCCTCCCTTCCTTCCTTCCCTCCCTCCTTCTTTTTTCTTTTCATTTTTTTTTTTTTTTTTTTTTTTTTTTGTTTTGTTTGGTTCTCGTTCAAATCAAACCGTTTTACTTTCTCTATTTTTGCCCAACTTATTTTTTTTGGAAAACAGCCCTTTCATTTTATTTTATTTTATTTTAATTTTTTGCTTCCAAAGGAGGATGAGCCGAAAAAATAGCAGCAACAAGCAACAAGCTGAGGAAGAGATGGTGGAAAGCGTAGAACAGTTGGAAGATGAAAATAAAAGCATTATTATGGGAATTATTTCCCAATTAACCAAGGGCACTGACCTTTCTCGCGTTACATTACCCACCTTTGTACTGGAACCAAGAAGCATGCTTGAAAAATTCACAGACTTTATGACGCACCCAGACTTACTGATCAAGTGAGTTTTTTTTTTTGATTTATTTTTGTTGGCGCTTTTTTTTCTCGTCTGTAAAAAACTGTCATATTAAACGCACGGTGTTGTCAACCTATGCAATGATTGTAGGGCTTCGAAAACAACGGATCCTGCTCAAAGATTTGTTGAAGTGTGTCGATTTTTCCTTTCCGGTTGGCATATTATTCCAAAAGTAGTGTTTCTTCTGTCTTGCGTCATGTGATAAGCCTAGCTTTCACCCATCATTGACTGGTTATTTTTATTATTATTTTTTTTTTTTTTTTTCTTTGCGGTTGAACCCACGATAGGGCGTCAAGAAACCCTATAATCCTATACTGGGTGAATTCTTTAGATGTCGATATGATTTGCCCGATGGCACGAAAGCTTATTATATCGCTGAGCAGGTCTCTCATCATCCGCCTATTACGACCTATTACTATTCCATCCCTGAGCACGGTATTTTTGTCACTGGTGAAGCACATCCCAAGGCCAAGTTTTTGGGCAACAGTGCTGCTACCGTCATGAAAGGTTATACACGGATTACCTTTTCTGAATTGAACAATGAAACGTACGAAATTACAAACCCCAACGTATATGCACGCGGCATTTTATGTAAGTTGAAACCAACCCTCCTTGACTGACCATGGACCTCTTTTTTGATAACACGTTTTATTCTATGTCTTTCTATTTGCAAAAAAAAAAAAAAAAAAAAAAAAAAAAAAAAAAAATAGTCGGCAAGATGATTTATGAGATGGGGGATTCATCCTTTATCAAATGTCAATCACTAGGCTTTGTCTGTGAATTGGACTTTAAAACAAAGGTAAAAAAAATTGGACAATCCATTCTTAGCAGAGACCCAAAAAAGGGAGGTTTCAATTTTTATCAAGAAGCCCTAATATAGAATTCTTTCATTTGGTAGGGCCTCTTCTCCGGTCGCTATCATTCAGTTGTTGGTAAAATCAAGCGTACCTCAACAAACGAAACTTTACACGAGATATCCGGTATTTGGACCGATGAGTTATTCATTCACAAGCCCAAGGTATACCTCTCTGATGTTGGTTATAGACGCATATCAAAGAGAACCTAACTAACCCCGTCAAGTAGTCCTCTTCCAAAGCATCATTTTTTAAAGTAGCAGAGGCTTACAGCGCTTCTCAAATTGTGGAACCCTTAGAAAATCAAGAATGGAATGAATCTAGAAAGTAAGAAAAAGAAGCAACGTGTACGTCTACGAAAAACCAACTCACTTTATTTGACGTGTCGTAGCTTATGGTCCAAGGTGACATTGGCTATAAAAGCAAGAGATATGGACACAGCTACAGATGAAAAGACGTTTATTGAAAACAGACAACGTGAAGAGACAAAACTACGTCAGAAAGAAGGCATCCAATGGCATCCACGCTTTTTCACAATGAATGCCAAGGAAGAATACGAGTTCAACGGTAGTAAAGGGTAACTGTTCATTGCCCACAAGAATGTTGTTGAAAGTCGATGGCCTACTGATTTGGCTGCTCCACATTTTTCACTGTAGGATTGACTACAAAAACCTTTTACAAGCCAAGGAACACCTCGAAAAGCAAATGTACCCTCACACAGCCAATGTGGCAGTGACAAAGACAACACCTGCTGCCACTGCTGTGCTAAACAAACAAAGTAAGAATGTAGTCTCTTCCGAGCAACAGCCCATTCCGGCTTGAATAGACCAGCAACACGATGCTCATGTTGACAATAGCCGTTGACAAGATCCGCTTTTTTTTTTTTTTTTTTGTTTGTTTGTTTTCATAGAGCAACGTGTACATATCCATTTTTATTCTTATCAAAAAAAAAAAAAAAAAAAAAAAAAAAAAAAAAGACAGATGAAATTAGCATACCCTCTCTGTATTATCTTGTCTCTTTTCATTTGTTTTGCTTGACGAGTTTTCCAAGTATATATCAAGCATAAAATAAAATGCATCACCCCCTTCCGCCATTGAATTCATGAGCAGCATTGACTTTATCTTACTGTGCTATTTCTTGGTGTTTGACGGTTTGCCCTCGACCATGTCAAGGGATGGCATTGTTTACGTAAGAAATGTTTTTCGTGATTTAAAACCTTTCGGAGAGGAACAAGGAGGCATTTCCCAGTAAAAAAGGGGTGGGGAGTGTCTCTCGGGCTTCTTTTCTGTGTGCGTGCCTTTGTGCGTTTGTGTGTGCGTGTGTGTATGTGTGTGTGTGTTTTGGTAAAAAGTGAGGGGGGGTAGATTTAATTAAAAATTTTTTTTTTAAAAATTCAATTGTTCTTTGTCTATTACTTTTTTTGTTTCTTAATTCAAAAGTTCTCATTCATAAAAACATGTCAGCATTTATTCGTCGTCCATTTTTACAAACACTCAATTCAGTCAGAGTAAGCTTGTTATTGTGACATTAACTATTTGTGTCTTGTATGTGAAACATTCAAACGCGTCGATGAGATTAACCATTGTTGGCATTAGGCATTTTCTTCTTCAGCTGCTCGTTCTGACTGTAAGTAATATATATCTCCTTTAGAATAATGTCGGACAGCACGATTAAAAAAACAAGGTTCTTTGAATAGTGAACAAGGTTCAACTCATTGGTCGTATTGGCGCCGATCCTACCACAACTCAATTGAGCGAAGATCGCTATGTCACCAACTATACAGTCGCTACATCAGAAACAAGACCCGATAAAGAAGGTGAGAGAACGACGACTCACGATGAGGAATGACCAGGTTACTGACTTTTTTTGACCACGATGCAACCATGACTTTAGGCAACTGGATTAAGCGAACGCAATGGCACCGTGTCACTTATTGGCAAGCCGGTGATTGGTTCTCCAAAGTTAAAAAAGGGTACTTTTTTTTTCATTGTTCTGAAATTCATTATTCAAGGATAGGAGATTAGATAGCTCATCTATCGTTTATTGTGCTCAGTGATCTAGTTTACGTTGAAGGAACACTTCGCTATAACGATTACATGGATAAGGAGGGAAATCCCAGAACCAAAGCCGAAATCAATCAAAGTAGGTGCACGAAAAGGAACCCACCCAAGATAGTTGGTATTCATGCATCATCACCTTCTTTTTTGTCATTGTAGCACAATTTAAACTCTTGACGCCTTCACGTAGAGGCGGCGAGGAGCCTGAGGAAGTCTTGGAAGAGGAGGAATAAGTAAAGCAAAAAGAAACATGACGTGGATCTCACGACAGAAAATGAAGCATATCCATTCCCTTCAGTATTGCTTACCTTGTTTTTTTTTGTATGCCTTTCTTTTTTTTTTTTTTCAAGCCCCTCCAATTCATCACCAGCATTTTCTTATATATAATATATTTATATATAATTCTTTTTAAAGCAGCCAACTTTATCTCTACTTTAACAGCTATCCTACCTCTTATACATAGCATATATATATATATATATATATGTTTTGATTCAACCAACGCCATGGATTTCATTTTTTTACGTTATTAAAACTTGTTTTGTTTTGTTCTACAATGGGTCACAAAAAGTTGTGTCGTGTCCCTTGTTCTGACAATCGGATTTATAGTTGTTTTTGTTTTACATCGTACTACACTTCTTTTTAACGACGACGACGACAACGACAGGTTGTAGCCTTTTTATCTGTAAAAGTACTTATCAACGAAGCACAGAAAAAAAGCGGAAAATGTGATACAATAACGACATAACCTTAAATCCACACGTCGAGCGAAACCGATGAGTGATGGTTAGAAAAAAAAAAAAAATTGTTTTTTTTTTTTTATTCAAGTAGTGGGTTTATAGTGTAAATAGTATATACTCCACTTAGTCGCTCAGCTTTACTACTTATGAACAACAATAAAGAAAAACTTTCGCTAAGAAAGAGTATAAAAATTAAATATTAGAAAACTTGTTTTCCTCCCCTTTTTTACTTTTTTTTTTTGTTTAACCAAGAAGAGGAGCAGTTTCTTGACTGGATTGACGTCCAACCAACTTAAAGACATAAGGACGCAAAGGATAGATAAGCGTAATGATAGCACCCACCAAAGCAGACCAATGAATCCAAGGATCATGTTGATTCGTAAACACAGCCAAGAGACCGAGACCGAGCACTAAAGCACCCGTGATGTCGCCCTTGTGTTTCTTGTATTCCACATAACCGATAGCAGTGAGTGTGAGGAAGAGAATAGCGAGAAGGACCAAGATGCGGCTCCAGAGACCAGGACCTCCTTCCTTGGTATGAGTAAAGGCTTGGAAGAGATTGATGACAGCAGAAAAGACAATCCAACCGTGCCACAAAGAGAAAGGAGCATGTACAAAGAGTTTATCCCACCAGTTGGAGGAAGGATAATCCTTTGTCAGCTTGTCTATAAAAAGAAGAAAAGCAATGAGTACAAAATTGCATAGCATGCAGATGGGAAATTAAAGCTAAATGTGTCATGGGGTTTGACTTACAGAAGACACAGGAGACAGAGGCAGCCGTGAGGAGAACAAAGATGAAACCAATGATAAAATGACCAGATCTCTATTTTATCGCGTACGATACGGAACCAAAAAAAAAAAAAAAAAAAAAAAAAATTCACTCTGGTTAGATGGGCGGCTATGACCTACAAATTAAGTCAGGATTATCTATTGATATAACTTACCAAAAGCCATAACCAAGCAGAATTGAGCAAGACGGAAATAACGAAATGCCATCCAACACCATGAATAGCAGCTTCATGGGCAGCATCGAACCATTGGTAGATAACAAAACCACCCAAGAGAATATGAATAAGTGTCCAAACGTATCCAATCCAAGAAGCTGTAATAAAGAAAGTAGGATGTGAGTAACAGGTAGAAGGGAGGATAGACTGAGTAGTAGTTTTTGCTATGTTTTTTTTCCACTTACAAGGCGTAATATAAGTTTCACTGGCATGGATGACAGTAGAGTCGTGAGGACCAAACAAACTATAGACAGTGGATGAAAGGAAGAAAAGATAGACCAACACGTTGGCTACCTTTTGAAAGATATGGAGTCTTGACATGATGATGATAAAGACCTTTTTTTATATATATATATATATTATTATTCAGATAGGAGAACAGAAAGAAGCGGGAAAAAGAGAAAAAGAGCAAAAATTATCTCTTTTATATAACGCGATTGTAAGTGTGACGAAAGCTAATACAGTCTATAACGATGCTGGGCTGAGTCTTTAAAAGCGAACATGATGAACCGGTTGGTTAACTTTATTTCGCATGTAACTTTACTCTACATAATCGTAAGTCTATTTTGCTTTTCTTTTTGTTGAAGGAGGGCACTTTAGCGAAAATGAACCTGGACATCAACTGCACGTTTGTTGTTGTTTTTTTGCGTTTTTTTTTTTTTTTTTTTTTCTTCCTAGAAACGTTTACATTGGAGAGTGACCGTGAGACCTTGAAACAGTTTTGCATAAATTTTTTGTTGGTTTCAAAAAATCAAGAAAAAAAAAAAATCAGGTACATTAAAGAATTGCTCTGGTCTTACAGAGGCTGTCTGCAGGCTTGAATCCATCCATTTTCGTGCTTCTATGTTTGTTTTGTGAAATCATCTTAAAAGTACAAGCATCTTATCTTTGCGCACTTAACGTATGTCGATGTATCATTCTTCAGCGATTTTTTTTTTTTTTTTTTTGTTTCTTTCCTTTTCGTGTGTGTACAACTAAAATAACCTAAGCGAATGACTGCTACTCGGCAAGTAACCTTTACTCTTATTCCTTGTGATCAATGCCACTTATTTTTCATATCAGACGTGTTCTGTCTATATGACCTTCAAGAACAGCCATTTCTTCATCTTTGGTCTTTTTTCACGCCCTTTTTTTTTTTTCTTTAGGAGGAGGACGTCTGCATCTTCCATGTGATGTTCTGCGTTGATATCATAGTGTCGAGGACAGCGCTTTCGTTACTTATCATTTCTTTTTTCAGAGATCAGTATCTATGCAAGAATAGTAACATCCACGAACAAAGCACATTTTATAGTCGTTGGTATTAACAATGAGAATAACACCTTCTTTTCAAAATGCGCCGTGATAAGCTTTAGATTCATTCTTCAAAAAAAAAAAAAGCACTCTCATTTCACAACTATTAGTGACTACAAGTGATGGTGCTTGCAAAAAAATGTTCTCTTCAACAGAAAGGTCCATATGAAACCAACCGGTACACGCACTACAAAAACAAACAATATAAAATGCTCACTACAGGGGTCGAACCTGTGACCTTGGCGTTATTAGCACCACGCTCTAACCAACTGAGCTAAGCGAGCTGTTGTTATTAGCAGGTTAAGTAAATATTATATATACGTAAGCAGTTTTTTACAGGACAAAGCAAAATCCGAACCAAATTTTGAAATATTTTGCCGAACAGGTCATGTGCTAGCTCAATAAATGTTGCGGGAAATAAAATACTAAGCAGACACGTCATTCTTTTTCCGCATATAGGAGTACGTGAATTACTATCATACTTTTTACATCTCGTTGACGACGGCCTATTCATGAAGCAACTGGTAGTATTCGTTGATATCCAGTATGAATAAAAGAGTAAAACAAGAGATAGTAAGCATGAAAGCTTAACAAAAACAAACCACCGTTTTTACTTTTTTCTCAAAACAAAACAAAATCAAGAAAAAATAGAAAAAGAAAACCGACAACTACTGCTATTTATAAAGAGTTGTTGTGTTAGCTGTTATTCTCTATTTATTTGATGAAAAGCAAACACAATAACTTTATTAATAGTAGTAGTTTATTTTTCTTTTGATTCTTTTATATCCAAGATTAACGCGCGTACCACATGTCTGTAGTATTACCTGCTTAAATGAGCCCACCAATACAAGTATATATTGTAGCATGTGTTGAAAAATTTTGCTAGCCATCAATAGCATTTACGCTATTAATCACCAAGCAAGGAGATCTTGCCGATGTCCTACTATCTAACGACAAGGTTTTAGTTGGTTTTTTTTTTTTACAAGGTTTTACCGATATGAATCATATACAATGCTAACAATTTTTTAATCCTATTTAAAGTAGATTAATTCTTCTGTTTCTTTCTTATGACAGCTTCGAGTATGGTATTGTTTAACCTTTATCGCTGTGGAGAGTAAGTTTTTAATTTGGGAAAAGAAAGGAATACAATTTGGAGCTATTAAATTAAAAAAATTATTAATGTGAGAATACATATGTTATGACGCCTTCTAGGCAAATAACATAATCAAAGAGGTTTCACCTCTCTAGATATGGATCCAGATGCACTTCAGTGTTTTTATCTATTTCTTGCCCCCCCCCACATATTTTTTCTGCACATCCGTTTAATAAACGTTATCATATTAAGTACTATCTTTCTGTCCGTTGTAACAAATCTTTCAGAAACCACAGTCTTGTTCTGTCTAATTGGTCTTTCTCATCTCTGCCACAGCTCACAGACGTTACAAGTGTTATAAAATTGATAGCCGTAGTTCAGTTAATAGTTACAAACTCGATTGTCTTTACTATTCTTTTATGAATAAAATCTGACTAAATGAAATGACACCCAAGGAGTAGCTCTGCTATATCAGCAACTCAAGAAATCCCATCAGATGCAGCATACGAGGTTTCTAATGTAAGCTACTTGAAAGTGAGCTGTCTTTTCAGGTTTGCTAGTCAAACAGAAAAGAATACTACGCAAATCGAAGCTGTCAAAAAGAAACGAAGCAAAGATGGTGATACACACTTGCTCAGTATGTAGAGCCATGTACTTCATTTGAATAGCAGAGTTAACTCGTCGGCAAGAAGTGCGTTTTGTTCAAGCCATCAATTTACATTAAAAAAGTCGCCAAGTTATAGATTCGGTCAGCAACAATAGACACTGACAATTTCAGTTGCTCCTCTTTACTACAATAGATTCAGTAGCTACGTTGGAAGGCAGTAGAAAGAATAATTCTTGTATTCCCTCCAGATGGCTTGTTCACAAAGCTCAGTTTATAGTGAATCAGCATTGATGTGTACCTCCGTTATAGTGGTAGATGAATGTATTCAAAATTTCTACATGATTTGTGATACACTATGAAGCTAACATCCTATCAGTATTTTTACTGTCCAATAAGTATACCCAAGCTTTGGAAAACTTTATAGATACTTTACAGATATTAATACGAATGGATACCCGTTGATCTTATTGTATATCTGGGAAATCAAGGCTAGTACGGCTAAATAGTATCTATCGCGTAAAGATCACCCAAAGAACACCCCTCCCCTTCAAGACACAGTAAGAGAGAACTGATACTAGTTACAATTATAACATACATTGGGTTTATACTGATATAAGCAATTTATTTCCAATAAAAAATCGAAGAGTAGGATACAATACAGTATTTATTCGTAACTTGGTTGGTTATCAGTTGACTACTTTTTGGTATTAACCGAGTTACGTACATCATCAAGAATTTTCTTCAAATATCTCGATTCATTTTCAACAAGATCGCGTCGTTTTATAGCATCTTGTAGATTACTCTCAATAAGTGCTAGGTTTTCTTCCATTTGCTTGATTTTACGTTCCCTATCATGTAATGCTTCTGTCATTATGCCTAAATTGCGCTCAGTCTGCACAGCTTTCGTAAGTTGATCTCTCTGACCCTGTAGCTGTGTTTCGAGTTCGCGGCGTTCTTTATGAGCTTTATCCAGCTTTTCACTAGCTATTCGTTCCTTCTCCTTCCTCTTTGAGTACTCTTCATCAAGCAATTGATTAAGCTGTTCGATTTCTTTCACTTGTCGGTTGATCGTAATTTTAAGACTAGGAAGGTTGCTTAATTGATCTTGTTGTTCGTTCAATAATTTGTTCAGTTTCGCTAGCTTTTGTTGCGACTGTACTTTTACATCCTGCATTTTTCCTTGTAAATCATCTATGATAGTGTTCAATTCCTCCGTCTTACTCTCCAAGGCAGCTTCCAATGCATCAATACTTTCTGCTTGTTGATTTATAGTATTAGTCGCTTGCTCTTCAATTTCTTTCCATTCTTCATCCTTCTGTTTAAACGCTGATTGTAATCTCTCATACTCTTCAATCTGCTGTTTCAAAGCATCTGTATACCTGTCAATGATGGCTTGATATTCATCTAACTGCGCCTCCTTTTCGGCCACTTGCTGTCGATATTCTAATTTAATTCTCTGAAACTCTTCAATAGACTCTTCTGTTATCTTAGCAATTTCCGCCTTCTGTTCTTCTATGATTTGCTCTAAATCCTTTACATGCTGTGATTGTTCGGTTATTAAATGGGGTAATTCTTTATAGTGCTCTAATTTATTGTTTGCTTCCTCGAGCTCTATCTCCCTTCCAGCTGATATTTCCTTAAGTTTCTCTCGTAGATCTCTTATTTCCCAATCGGCTTCTTTAAGTTGTGTCATTCTTAAAGACAGTTGACTGGTAAGATGATCAATTTGCTTTAAAGCATCTTCTAGCTCAGCATCTCTAAAGTTTAAGCGTTGTTCTAATTGTTTAATCTTGTCTTTATGAAGTTCCACTACATCAAACTCTTTCATTTGTTGGTCAAGTTCTTTTGCTTTCCTAGAAAGTTGATGTTCAAGCTCATCAATTTTCCTTGTGGCTTCTGTTAATTCATCTTCCTTCGCAGTTACGCGTTGTTCTAAGAGCTGTATTTTTCTTTTATATTCTTCAGTAGCACTCAACTCTGTCGCCTGTTGACTGAGTTGTGTCGATTTTGCAGACAGTTGAGTCGTAAGCTTTTTGATTTGGTTGTCAGCGTCTTCCAATTCAGCTTCCTTTTCAGTTAGTTGCTTTTCCTTCTCTTTTAGTTTGTTGGTATATGTTGATGTTGACAACTCGAGTTTCCTAGTTGCCTCATCGAGCCCATCAGTCTTCAAAGTAAGCTCTTTTTTCAGATCGTCTATTGTATTTGAAGCATCCGACATATCCTGCTTGATTTTATCAAACTTAACTCTATGCTCCTCAAGTTCACAGTCAAACTTTTGTCTTAGCGTTGTAGTGTCTTGTTCTAATTGTTGAATGCGATTTTCTTTCTGTTTCAGTTTGCCTTCATATTCTTCGGCCACTTTCGATCTAATTTCCTGTTCAACAGCAACAAGCTTCTCGTTGTAGTTCTCGAGCACTTTTGATTCTATTTCCTGCTCAATCTTAGCAAATCTTTCTTTCTCTTTCTCAAGTTCAGCTTTATATCTATCGTTTATAGTTGTAGATTCTTCTTCTAGCTGCTGAATATAGTCTTCATCGACTTTCTTTTCATAAAGCACTCTTTGTTCAAATTCAACCCTTGCATGTTCGCGTGCTTGGAGTTCGGCTTCAAGATTTCTCATAGCTGTATAAAGCTCATCCAAATCTAGTTGCTGTTGTTTAATAACGTTTTCTCTGTCTGCCAGCATAGATTTTTGTTCCACAATAACTTTTTCTTTATCATCTAGTTCATCTTCTGCTCGTCGCTGTTGTTCAAGAAGAGTCTCTTTCTTTTTCAAAGCAAATTGTTGCTTGCGAATGGTCTCGTCCAGTTCATGCAGCTGTTTTTCTTTGTTATTTAGTGCGATCTTGTCCCTTAAAACTTGTTGTTCTAGCTCATATATCCTTTCTTCAAGTTCATCCACATTAATTTGTGCTTGTGTATATTTATTGAATCCTTGGCTGACATTTTGTACCTCAGAAAAAATTCCATTATCAACATCATGAGATTTGGACATGTGAGATGAGGGAGAGGCTATTCTACTTTTGGCAAGAGCCAAAGCATCAACAAGCTCTTGTATTTGCTTTTGGTAACTGGACGTTTTCTCTGTTAACCGCTTGGTTAGCTTAGTATTTTCATGGTTAAGCGATGTAGCACGTCTTTTCCACGCATGACATTCTTCAAGCAAGCTGACCATTTTGTTACGCATAGCAGTGACTATTTCACCACTTGCTTCGTCAGCTTGTAAACTGAATAAATCAGTACTGACATCCTCGCTTGCGCGTTTTGAAGGAGCTAAAATTCACACAAGAAGAAGAATTGTAAGAAATCAAAATCCAAGGAACCGTAACTAAATCAGTTTTTTTTTTATTTTTTTTTGTGAAAAAGAACGATGCAATCATACTCGTCATCAGTGAGCTGGTATTTAATGATCAAAAATGTATACTAAATGTTTGTAAACGGGTGATTAAGAAAGGTTGAAATTAGAGGAAAAGAGAACAAAAAAAAAAAAAAAGGGGACGAATTGTGAAAGGGACCAACAGGATTTGAATGTTTTTTATTTATAAAATGAACAGGAAAAAAATCTAAAGCCAAAATTTCCAAGTTCAGAGCTGCATCTCGTATCTTAATTGTAACATTAAGCTTTCATATGTAGACTTCTTGCAAGAGAAAGTTTAATGAATATGCGTATATGGCCTAAACTTATCGTTTTCTATATTACATATGTATTATGCTCTTGCTCTGCTTATGTCTGTGAAGCATGATGGGAATATATATTAATTGCTTACTATGCAAATCAAGATAGCCCAGCCTATGAACTTTCAGCAACTTTTTGAATTGTTTCCGATCGAGATAGGCATATTAAGAGCTTAAAGTAAAGGGAATTGAAGTAGCAGGACAAGAAGCCTAGTTTTCACGCTTTTTTAATAGACGGGATGAAATATATGTTCATGTGTAGGACTTTATAAAGACTAACTTCAATGTGCTTGGCTATGAAGTGGCTCGCTCGGCAACGGTATGTTTCGTTAGTATTCGTAAGGCAACTTGGCATGAATAACTGCAAACGATTTGCATGTTCCGTGCTATTTTTCTTTCAGTATGTACAAAACACAAAAGGCTAGAAACGTGATGTTATCTGCAATGCTAGTACATCAATAACTTGATAATGGTCGCTTATAAACGTTTAGAAGGAAGGAGCAGAAGTAAACGAATTGTTTGTTTCAGGAACGGCTTTATACTTACGCCTTGCTTAAGGTAAAGGCATACTAGTACACAGGTACGCTTGTATGTCTTGCAAATAACTAGCGAGATGATTTGTATACTGGAAAGAAAGAGGTGTTGCACTTACTGCTTACTTCTTCTACAATCACTTACTAAGTATACTCAAACACTGCATAGCGAAAGTTTGCTGTTTCAAAAGATAAGAAAAAAACAATGTCGATGCGTTGTTGTTAGAATTATTCTAATATGGCGGAGCCTCATAATAATAAGGTGCTTATGCCATATTTTCATAGCTTTATTGCGACCATTAGTTCCAGACACTTGACTCCATTGGAGGAATGTTTCTGGGGATAATAACCCTTTCACTCAAGGCAAGTTATAAAGCTGCCTTCCCTCAATTTCTGCCAATAGCTCTTTGAAGAAATCCATCTTCCCCTCTTTGGCAGTATTCTTCCTTCTGCTTTGCAGATCGTCAAATTTTGTCATTAGGGTTCCTTAATTTGATTGGGATAAATGCATAACAATGAACAGAATGATTGGCTAAAAATCTTTGAGTCACCCTTAACGTCTCTACTTATTGTTGTATATAAATTCAATCCCATATATTGATCTCCTAGAAGGACAATTATTCATCCTTATCTTTTCTTTCATTCTAAACCAGCGCACACATCTATTACTGTGTATCTTGTTTGTTCTCAACCAATCAACAGAGTATACCCAATTGACAATAATGTACACATCATCGGCCGTTGATCAACTTAAAAGTGCGTATTTGTGAATAGCAAATCAACATATAATGGAGATCATATGCTTATCTTTCAATGTTACCTATTATCCTTAGTGAATTTTGTGGCAGGCGCTACAGGTCTTTCGGTATCTTACGCTTGTATGCATCCTTTAGACACAATTAAAACGCGTATACAAGCAGATGTTACTGGTAACTGGCAACGAGTATTATTCTCTCGAGCTACCATCCACAGCCTGGGTAAAGGTTTCTTTGTCTCAGCTCTGATGGCAGCAGGACAAGGTGGCTTCCGTTACAGTACTTATGAATACAGCAAATCAAAGCTTACTTCACTGAATAAAAATAAAAATGTAACTGTATCTATAACATCTATATCAGCGATCATTGGTGATCTTGCATCCAGTATTATCAAAGTACCCCGGGAGGTAATTACTGCCAAAATGCAAATAGACCACTACAAATCGTCAGTAACCAGTTACAAAAATACATCAACCGCAAGTTATGTGGTACGACAAACACTTATTGAAGAAGGTCCCAAAGGCCTTTTTAAAGGTTTTTGGGCTATTGCTGCGCGTGATTCACCTTTTATGATTATTTTGTTGGTGACGTACGAAAAGCTCAAATTAGTGCATCCTTTCCATCAATATTATGTATATAGAAATCATCAGCAACGACAACATACCATTAATCCATCATCAACAGCTACAATAGACTACCAACAACTAAAAACAAGTGTAGTGGCTCATAGTACACTCGAAGAAGGAAACAAAGCAAAAATAACAGCAGTTCAAGGTATTCTTTATGGCGGCATCAGTGGATTTTTAGCAGGCTATATCACAACACCGATGGATGTTCTTCGCACAAGAATGATTGCGCAAAAAGCCAGCATAAACAGACAACCAGTAACAGTGATACAAATGTTGAATTCTATCATTGGTCAGAGTTGGAATAACAACAGAAGCATCACTGTCCCAAAAAGGATTTGCAACGTGTATCATACCTTCTTCGCCGGCTCCATTTCTCGAAGCGTTTGGTGGTTCGGCGTCTGTGGCATCTTTTTCCCAATGTACGAAACTTTGAGAGTAGCAATGAGTCAGACCTAAAGTACACATGTGCTTTAATTCCATAGCAAAAGAAGCCATCACATTTTTGAGTCCATAACATAAAAAAGATACCCCACACTTTCATTGTCTTAGAATCAACGTGAATAAAGTACATTTTCATCCAATCAAATTGTAACAACCTCAAAATTATATTCATGCTGACAGGTTTCATAAGAGTTATTTGCGTTGATCGTTCAACATCTATGTTGACTTTCTTTACTTTCTTTGCATTTCTTAACACTACCACTTGTCCTTTTCAAACATATTTTATTGTACAGACTTTTCAGTCTCAGTATTAGTATTTTTCCCTCCTTAAACAAGGTCAGAATGGAAAGAATGGACATCGATGACATGGATATCGATTGTAGTTTCAGCATTCCCAAATTTATGAAGCATTGGACAAACGGTCAAAAAGCTGGTACATTGTACTATTGTAAGCACACAAGCTCTGCTGTTGGAAACTAAATATTATGTTGTGCTTTATTCTTCAGACTTCGCTTATCAAATTTTGTCAACACTGCCGGCAAGTGAAGTGAATTCAGTCGTCGACCGCCTTGCCTCAGCTGCTTCTGAAGCTGTTAGCATACTCTCAGTAAGTGTATAATTCGAATTCACAAACTATTTACATTGAAAAAGATATTATACCTCTAAAGTCAAATACCTCAATTTTAATAGGAATCACCCTATGAGATTCTGCTGCTTATTCTAAGTTTTTTGGATCTTCACTCATTACTTCAAGCATCACTTGTCTCCACAGAATGGTATGTGTTATGCAAAGAACAATGTTTATGGAAAAACTTGTTTGAAAAAAGTGACTGGACCTATGACCAAGTTGAAATGTATAACTATCTCCAACAACAGCAGCAACCTTCCGTAGCAATTGAAGGAAATGTTCAAAATACAGAAATGCAGGAAAGCAGCTATAACAATAACAATAGTAGTATATCTTCTATACCAATCAAGAGACTATCATCGTCCATGACAATGGGTCAGTTATCGTCACGGATGAAGCAATTCAGAATTTCCTCCCCTTCACCTACTCTTCTTAGTATCAAACACAGAAATAGAACAACATCTTCTCCAACAACGAATCAATTCGCATCAAGACTTTATAGAACAAGACTATCTTCGGCTTCCCCTTCCTCTTCACCTCCTCTAATTCAAGCAGCTACTGAAACAGTTGGTAACATACGTCGAGTAAAGACCTTTCAACTGATTAAAAAAAGAAGAGAAGAAGATAGTCATCCAATTGACAATAATAGTTTGACCAGGGACTTCCGCATTATACCGAATAGTGTAGCTGGCGAAGTAGAATATGATACCGAAGATTACAAAGATACCCGAATACAAAAGCAGCAGAACCAAGTGAACCAGCATCCACCTTACATTGACTGGCAGCAATTGTACAAAAATCGGTATGCCATTGAACAGCGTTGGCTGACAGGAAGTTGCAAAATAGAGCACTTTCCAGGGAACGATTGTCCGCCATCAGAATTACACACAGAAGGAATTTACTGTGTTCAGTTTGATAAAGAAAAGATGATCACTGGTAGTCGGGACCATACGATTAAGATATGGAATATAGCTACAGGCCGATGTCAACAGACTCTTCGAGGACATAGCGGAAGTGTCTTGTGTTTGCAATATGACAACCAACATATTGTTAGTGGAAGTTCTGATGCGACAGTACTTGTTAGTCGCATCACCACTGGGAGGATTGAACGTAAATTAATAGGACATGAAGATAGTGTACTTGGTTTGCGACTTATCAGCGATGATCGAATTATTAGCTGTTCAAAGGACCGCACACTCAGGATTTGGAATAGAATAACAGGAAAATGTCTGCGTGTCCTCAATGATCATCGAGCAGCGGTCAATTCAGTGCAGTTCAGAGGTAACATTGCCGTTTCTGCTTCTGGAGATAGGACAATTAAGATTTGGGATTTGGAAACAGGTGAATGCCTGAGAACATTATCTTCGCATACTAGAGGGGTTGCATGTGTGGAATATGATGGTATACATATCGTTAGTGGTTCGAGCGATCAAACAATCAAAGTGTGGAATGCAGATACTGGTGAATGCTTATATACATTGTGTGGACATACTGAGCTGGTCCGCACTATTCAATTGGATACGACAACTAATCGAATCATAAGCGGCTGTTATAATGGCCATATAAAGCTTTGGGATTTGAAGCGAGGAAAGCTTTTAAGAGATCTTGGACAAGCAACGGATGGAAGGTAATCGAAGTAGTTGTCACATGTTGTAATCTGGTATTTATATTCTCAAAATCGCTGTTTATACACATAGAGTTTTAAATACAAAATTTGATTGTACGAAAATAGTTTGCACTTCCAATCTCACAAGAGTCATTATCTACGATTTTGCACATGGAATTGATAGAAAATTCTTGCTTTAGCTGCACCATTTTTGGTGTTTTTTTCCAATCAAATGGAGGAAAGCCAAACTTATACCTCAGATAGAGGAAGATTAAGTAAAGGAGAATATGATATACGTTTATTATCTCAAGAGAAAGCTCTTCTACAACGCGAAAGCAGTTTAAATAGAAAGCAACAGCAATCGTGTCTGATAACGTAAATATACTATAAGGTTAGAGAACCTCTTCACCGAGCACTTGTCGAATTCTATCGCGTAAAGCTTCGATGGCTGCCAATTTCATTTCCAACAGTTCATCTAAATTATCCAAGTAACCAATAAATTCGCTTGACGTCTTCAACTCTTCTTTTAAATTGCTAGAAGATTGTTGTTGTTGAGCCTCGTTAAGAGCGCCTTCAACGTCTTCTTTTCTGCTAGAAAGGGTCAGCGTAAAGTTGGCTAATAGTTTGGTTTCCTTCTTTGAGAAATCTGTCACTTCTCTTATTTGCGCTCGATGGCATTTAATAAAGGACTCAATCGTCTCAGGATTAAAAAATAAACAATCGTCTAGTTTTGATGAAAGTTTATCAGCAGCAACATTGCTATGTTGACGATAAAAATGATGGGTTGAGGGTATATTACTGTGAACTTGTTGTTGTGGTATCTGAGAAGCCATTGCTGTATTGGGTATTGGAGATTCCAGGATATAATCAGGTGAGGTTGGTAACAATGCAGATCCGTTTTCTCTACCAGTAACTGTATTTGCCAGTGGTTGTTGCAATACTAAACTGTCAACAGACTGAAATTGTCGAAGATTATTCTCGTGCGGAAATTCTTCGTCAAGAATATTTACATCACCATCACTGGGAAAATCTTCATCATGCAGGAGCAGGTCATCGCCTTCTATGCCATTATAGAGATCAGGATCGTCTGAGTCTATGCATTCGTCGGGAAACTCGTCTTCATTTGCGTATCCTTCCGACGACACTCGTGCTTGTTGCTGTTGATGTATAAAATTGTTACCAGCGCTGATAGTTTCAGCATCAGAGTTGACAAATCTTCTGTCCTTTTCACCCTTCAATTCTTTCACTCTATTATATAAATTGTATTCAAGTCAATGTCATTCCTTTAAGTTAAAAATGTATTCAGCATCCTTTGAATCTCATACCTATCCGCATAGCGTAACGTATTCAAGGTATGCTCACTATTAGACTGATTCGGAGAAATTGTTGCAATCATGCAAGTCCGCGAATTACCGACAAAAGAGTCCTTCAACACTTGCGTCAATTTGCTTTGTCGAAAAGGAGTGTGTCGTTTATCTTGATCAAGAGCGCGAATACATTCTTTTAAAGCTAACAAACTTTTGTTGATCTCAGCTCCCTCCATTCTCGTTTTCATATCAGTATCACCGCGATCAGCTCCTCGTTCACTACCAGCCAAGTCAATAAAGCTCAATTTACCAATGATTTTCTTTTTGTTATTGACTGGGCGAAGAAGGATTTGAAGCACGGCATGCGATCGTGACGAATCTGAATTAGCACCCGTACTGCCAGTGCTGCGGGATTGACTACCATACTCAAATACTTGCATTAAGTCCTCGACGTTCTTTATCACATATTCTTTTAGGCCAACAATAACCACGTTTTGTTTGCCATCTTCACGAGCAAAGAGCTTTTTACGTTCGTTAAGAAGATCGTAGAGCTGTCCTTGATAAATTTCGTAAAAGCCAATCCAAGCAGACAGATGCTCATACGGTGGAGTTCGAAGTAGTGAGAACACGTCCCGAGCTGCTAGCACGTAGAGCCCAATTTTTGGATCTAACATGGTATAGGTTTTACCTGAACCTGTTTGTCCGCTGAAAGAGGAGTATAAGACAATCATTTAGCGTTAAGCATTATGATCAAGTGTCTGGGGTTTGGTGATGATTTCTTACTATGCAAAACAAGTGGCTTTTCCTCCATTAAATACGTATCTGACCAATGGGTAAGCTGTTCGTTGATAAATCTGCCAGAAATAATTTCAATAACTTGAGTAAAAAGGAATAATTGTCCAATGACTACTCAGCTCACCTTTTCATTGCTTTCATTGCTATCAAATACATCGTCAAAAGTAAAGCTATGCTGCTCTATATACTTTGTTAGATCTACTTTCATTCTAAGTTATAAATTTATCATCATATGAGTTTAATTATAAAAGATATAACCCGTTTATAAGTATCTGCTATCAAATAAGACTCACTTTGGTTCGTTCACATTGATGCTTCTTACACCAGCTGTCGGTGCAATGTCCTTTTCGCCTTTATCAACTTCCTTCTTATTCAAAGGTCTTTTCCTAACACAAACACGGATTTTCTGATTCAAATCACTGTCTTCCCCCGTTATTGCTGTTGCTACTGGTGGAGAACTGCCAAAATTACCACCCTGTGGTTGACTGCCGGTAGTAATACCACGACTACGGACAAACTTATTTTGTAAAGGTACGCCATAAGGATCCAAAAGTGGTCCTGATCCTCGGCGGATAAGCAATTCTTTATCACTGTTGTTACTGCCATCATCATCATCACTATCATAAGGCACAATGTCTTCGTTGCTTAAACTATTCAAAAAAATGTTACTGTTGGATGGTCTCAGTGAAGGCTGAGACTGCTGTTGATCTATAGTGCGTGAACGAGATCGGCCCGATACTTGTCGAGAAATATGACTATTGCATCTTGAAGGGAAAGAAGAGCCGATGGACATATTTGAAAAGTCTGAATTGATAGCGGATGTACTAACACCGTTAGAAATTGCTGATGTTGGCAGACATGATGATATATTGGCGCTTGCAGCAGTATAAAATCGATTATTGCTTATTGTAGGAGGTGTAGCAACGATGGGTGACGATAAAAGTCCATTTTCTATAGTAGGAATCTCTTGACGTAAGCTCTGTACAAGCTATATTTTAACAACTTTAGCAACAGAATGTACATCTTTTTACGGGAGGACGGTTATATGTGAGGAGAATTATGTACCTGAAATAGTTTCTTCCTATCAGCAATAGAAGTTATGCCCAGCCCACTGTAATCTTGCATGGACAACTTTTTCAAAAAGTTAGCTAATCTCGAATATATCAGATTTACTACCGATCAGAAAAAAACAACTCACCTGTGCCAAGCTTTCTAATTGCGAAATCCCATTGGCAGTGAAGCTGTTTGATTGTTATTGTAGTGAGATTGAGTGAAGCACTTTTAAAAGCTTGGTTTTAAACCTGCTGGTACCTGGAATAATACTAAAATTTATGTTTTAGTTCGTATTTATTTTCAGGTACGAAATGAAACAAAAATCCTTTTTGAAGCTTATTTCGTTCGAACAATTGTACCTGTTCTAATTCGGCCTTTTTCAGTGTTTCCAGAAGTAAAATAGACATTAGACACAATTGTCGTTTTGAATTGAGATGTAGTAAAGAGGATCGGGCAAAATATTCGACAAAAAAAGTGTGTAATAGAGAGCTAAATATGTACGATTCTTTTTATACAAGCGGAATTTGGATACTTGAGAGTTTATGCTGCTGTCATCGGAATAGGCCGCATTTGACATAAAGAATGCAAAAATCACCTCTTGAGTTATAGCACAACCATGACTCTAGATAAAGCCTAACTTAATGTTAAGTCGAATTTGATTTTTTTTTTTTTTAAGCTTCCTTGAATGATAAGTCGGAGGCTGTGTAAGAATTTCAGAAACTTGATAGTTGAGTTATGATAAAACCTTCTTGACTGAACGTTCATATAAAAAACGAGAAAGCTTTTATTAGAAGTTCCACAGTTAAATATTCTTCAACACTGTAAAATCTTGATGGCCAACAAAGCTTTCCCAATATGCTAAGATGTGAAGCTGAAGATTTCATAAACAATAAGCTTAGCCAATATAACGATTGATTGGTTCGGTCCAATTGACCTTGCATTTAGTCAACATAGCAAATTTAATTGACGGAATACAATACAATACAAATCAGCACAGAAAGCTCGAAGCGCGCTAACAGCATATACTGGACACATTACGCTTGATACTGCACTGTATGTACTTTGCAGAAAACAAATCCACAAAATGCCATACAATACTAACGCAATGTAATTTTGCTCTTATTTTACGAGTTACGGCTCGTGCTAAAATTCTCAAGCCAATCACGTCCTACCTCATTCACGTTCTACATCCACGTTTAAAAAGGGAACTCAGATGGTTGATAACAAACACTCATCTTCAATAACAGCCTTCAACCTACAGCTACCATACTTCGATATAGTCCACCAACAGCATTCACATCTTTCAGAACTTCACACTTATCGCACGCGGTTTTACTTTCACCTTCCTAATGCACAACGCATATCGTTGATACATATTTATACATTGTAACAAATGAAGGTCGAGTTACAATGATAAACTTAATCTATCATATATACTATAGATTACTGTAAAACACCTACAGATAATTCCTCCTTTCCTCTGCCTTTCCGAAATACGCTTGCCATAATCATAGCTTTTTTGACGCAAGCAATTTCTCATTTCCCAGTCATGAAGAATTATTGTGCTTAAGTGAACTGAAGAGACAGTAATCTGTAAAACAGCTCCTAAGTTCAAATTATATATCGTTGTAACTGTAAAACTGGGAACACTTTCTCTATTACAGACATAGTATATGCAATAATCAGAATCACGGAAGTAACATACAAGATTGATAGCTTCACGTCCCCGCAAAATGCTGACCCGAAGCATGCCTGTTTTTCATAGACGACAAATGTACGATTTTTTGAGGTTCAATGATCAGAAAATCAAAGTCCCCCATTATAAACCGCAAAATATTATTGACTTTACATATTTACTGCGGCAGTTCAGATCAATAAAAAATGTCATACCACTTTAGTCTTGGGGCAAAATTTGTAGAAAGCTTAGGTTCACTCAGTTTCCGATTTTCAGCGATTCTTTTTTCAGGTCAATATTCGTTAGTACCTGTGTGTTTTGATGCACTAGCTGGTTAAATGTATAATATACGGCGCTTTCCATTATTCATTAACTGAACTACTGTAACCGATCTAACGCATTTTACTGTTTGTATGTTAGGGAAGCCTTTGGCAGAAGTCACATAGATGGTTGTCGATCTGAAACTTAGCGCTAAAAAAGTGCCTTTCACGAATTGTCCAGCAAGACAATTTCATTAAAAAAAACTTTTTTATCTCTCCTCTATTTTTGTCTTTTTTTTTTCTATAAGGATATTTATTCTTCAATTTATAAAGATACCTTTTACATTAAAAATCCATATGACCACTACAGAAAAGCTACGTATTCTTTGCCTTCATGGCATGGTACAAAATGCAGGTGTTTTTAGAAAGAAAACAGCAGTTATCAGAAAGAAATTGGATAAGATGGCAGAGCTTGGTATGTTTATAGTCCAGTGACAGAATAAGTTTTAAAGTAAAGCAGGTCTAACTTATGATGCTTCTATTAGTTTATGTAACTGCTCCACAAATGACCACTGATCCTAAATATACATCAGAAGCTCACCGCGCTGCTGCTGCTGACGAAAATGCTCCTGAAGGTACGAGATTAAATTTCCAATAGGATTTGACGGCTATTATGTAGGATCGGAATTTTTCGTTTACGCACTTCGTTAATACGCCATATCACTTATATATGCTAGACGAAAAACCTTTCGCCTGGTGGCATCCTTACCCTGATCAGCAAACCGAGGACGGTTTTTATCAAGGTTTCAAAGAATCTGTCACATTTTTGAAAGAATTTATGATCAAAGAGGTATAGACAGCTAAGACACTATTTATCACTCTGAGAGAGACTAATTTCAAGCGTTTCTTATTAGGGTCCCTTTGATGGTATTTTTGGGTTTTCTCAAGGCGCTTGTCTTGCTGCTATCATGTTGATTTGTATGGAGAACCGTGCTTTAATGCCTGATCTTTTCAATTCTGATTTTAAGCACCCAAATTTTAAATTTGCTATGCTTTGTGCTGGTTTCGTGCCCGAGGCTCAAAAGGCTACTTCAGGTATTTGGAGCCATAAAATTACTACCCCTACACTTCATATGATCGGTGAAGAAGATAAATTGATTCAACCGGCCCTTCAAGATCGACTTGTAGAGCAATGCATTGAACCTACTGTTATCCGTCACGCAGGAGGGTAAACTATTATTACGAACTATTTTATGTGAACCGTTTGCTTTATCATGTTTGTGTCTAATCAACAATTGTTTTCGTTTAAATCATACAGTCATGTTGTTCCCTCTAATGCTGCTTCTCGTAACGAAACTGTTGCTTTTGTTTCCAAGTTCGCGAAACAATAGATTGCACGATAGAATTTTACTGATCATTGATGGAACATTAATGTGAACAAATCGAAGCATTTAGACATTTTGCATTTATTTCATTCTATAGAATTACAGTCATAGATTGTTCCTATTATTTCAATTAGATATTCCATTTTTTATTCATTTTTTCGACGTTCAAAATAGACTCATAATAAGTTAAAAGCGCATATAGTTATTATGCGTTCATTTCTAACACCCATTGATGTGACACTAATTCGAGATAACAGATAAGTGTCTTTGTTGTCTTTCGTTAAAGGCACAATGCTCGTAAGACGAAAGTATATCAAAGAACAAGTGACAGTTGCGGCAGCCAATTAAAAATGCTGCGTTGAAAGAGAAAAATTCCTGTTGTCATTTTTGCAATTGTGGGTTTCTCTTCAGCAATTGCTTTTAATTATACGAATCTCATGGTAACCGACACCTTATTTAGAGCACCTCCTAAAAGTGAGGATAATATCAGCAGAGATCAACACACGACCTCATCTCAATCGAATAATAACTACCAACAATCACAATCATCGTTCCCAAATATGTATACAACTACAACCGAACCTTTTCCAGCAGATACAAGGAGTAACACAGCGACGGCAACTCAATCAGCAACAGCAACCACAACTCCAATAAAAAAAGACATTACATGTATTCCACCTGCTTTCTTTGTTGGAAGTCAAGAGCCTGAAGATGCAAATGAAATCAAGCTAGACATGACAAGATCGGTTTCAATTGGGTATGGTGATCGTAGACTTTCAAGAGTCATCCCCGAGGTAGGACAAAAATAAACTGTACTATTTAGAGACTTTAAGTACAATGCCTTTATCTTACGTTTATATGAACAGCCTACATCCGCTGCCGAAGCAAAAGAAGTGAAAGAGCCACCAAGGTAATTCATGGTTTACTATGTTTGGGTTGAGCATGCATAAATTGAAGATTTCTAACAACTCGGTATCTATTTTCATAAGAACGACTGTTGCTGAATTTGTAGACCCCAACCGTGGATTATTTGGTGATGGTATTGTGCAAAAAAAAAGACGAGGTAAGTTTGATACAAAACTGAACCTGTTAATTTGGATATCAAACTGATGCTTATCAAAAACTAATTAGTACCTGCTACAAATGACCACTTCGATAAGTAATGTGCCGTCAATTTCAGTAATTCATTGTTTTTATTACATAACTAACTCCTTTACAATCAATATTGGTAGCTCTAAGAAAACTGAATACTCTACTTGTACTATTCGTGTGTTTGGATACCCCTTAAATCTTACACACAATATTATCAATCATTTCAGTCGATATGGTACTATTCGTGATTATGAACAATCAGCTTCAGGCAATTGGATTTCCATTACATATGCTAGCGACCTTTCAGCCGTAGCTGCACTCAAAAGCAATGGTACAATTATTTCTAAAAACCACCTCATCGGCGTGTGTCTAGAGCCAGAATCAGAACAACAAAATGATTCAAACAGGAATAGCAGCGGCATTAACACCAGCACTACTTCTACTACTGATACCTCTCTAAAAGGCGATAGCAAAACAGAAGACAAAGAATCGCACTCAATAATGAAAATTCAAGAAGGTATCAATTTGTATAAGACAGATTTAAAGAAAGCTAATGGTCAGTACACACTGGGTAGTGGCAAAGTTGGCATCAGCGCGAAAAAGAGTAAGTCTTTGACAAACGATTTACTTGGAAAAATGAAAGAATATGTTTTTGGATGGTAGAAGGCAGCTACTATAATTATTATCATTAGCAATATTCACAATGTCAAGCTGATAATAAACTGAGAGCAGAATGCGAATAAAGTCATAAAACGGTGTTGAAAAGGGTCATTAGTTTGTCGTAATATTCCTTTGGCCGAAGGAGTCACATCCGAGATATGGACAATAAAACATTGGGTATGGAATGGTATTGATAGCCACTTTTTATTAGGGGAATGCTCCGAAAATTATTGTATGTTTGAATGGATCATATCCGTAGCCATAAGTGACCTTTAGCAACCACCGTTGTATATTGTAAGTCGTTAAGCCTTAAAGTCCTTTTTCCTCACACGCAAGATTGTTCCGCATAAGGTTATGCTTATTACTGGCCTACATTTTCTTTCCAGTTACATTACCGTACCAATTTCCTTATTAATAGCATTCTTGTTTATAGATTTTAAGCTCACTTTAGACTAACCGATATAAGCTTGTCTACTAAAGAGATAAACAAGTATATTGTAACCGGTAAGTGAGTTACCAAATAAAAGGCCTTCCGACGTAGTGGAAAGTATTACATACTTCATTGAATTTAGGCTTCAGTCCTCTTTTTCCTTGAGTTTGCTACGTTTGACATTGCTCTTCACTTCACCTTAGTGTTACTCTGTAGAAACCACTGGAACGATTGGTAAAGAGCTTATATGTATTTTTAGCTCCTTTATTCAATGCTTGTACAATTAACATTGGTTCATTCTTATTGTCAAAATATTAAGTTAGCGCGTTGTTCATTTTCAGCAAAAATACGAAACGTATTCCCATACTGTAATCAGTTTGCAGTTCGAGGACATCAAATATGTAATGCCTGCTACAAGGATATGCGATGTAATTCTGGGTGAGATTTAAGGTTAAACATGGCAGAGCTATACAAGGAATATATAGATACTAAATAGGTGGCATTAGCTTTGATCACATAATGATTTAGAGGGCTCACGAGCCTTGAGAAGTGAAAACGTCGATATAGAGGATGATGAAGATAATGATGGAAGGGCTTAAGGGTGCAAAGACGTGTACAGTGATTGGTCACGGTAGGAAAAGTACTTGCTTTTGACAAAAATGGACCAATGTCTTTCTAAATGGATACGGGCTATGCATTAAAATTTTGATCGCTGTCAATTCTGTATAACACAACATACATCTGTTGCTGAAGAGGAATATCACCGCATTCTTCGTTATTTAACTCTATTATCGAATGCTACAAAAACCGAAAACTCAGGATGAGGAAATTTGGTTATGAGCAGACAATTGTGTCTCTTTATTATCCTAGTTTTGAACATGAACTTCATACACTGACAGACAGGCGAATAAGTTTCAAAATGAAAAGCATCATCCTTTCGTAAGTACCGTATTTATGGTCTATAACGATTTAATTATCACAAGGTACAAGTAGCGACGAAACTATTTACATATGGTTTACTTTGAAAGATGAAAGATTTGTTGATCAAGTCTAAAGGAATTGCGATTTTAGGGAAGAAAATTACTAAGCATGCCAAAAAGTTGAAACAGTAAGAAAAAAATATGGAAGAAGTATATGAAAAGATATGTAAAAGTAAGCATGAACTTTTGAACAATTTCTTATTCGTTAAGTCGGCAGTTTCCGGCACCATTTTGAGCTATTGCTTGTTCAAATAGTCATACCTCTCTTGTGTAAAGATGTCCTGTATTCAGCATGTCAATACTGTAGGTTTCGTATTTGCCACTCTCTCCAGTTTTCTTTACCGAAATAGAAATAGCTGATCAATAAGAGAAAATAATTACTGTGGCCAAACATTAAGGAAATAGAAATACTCATTCAATAGCGCATCGATTACAGTTTGATAATAGCTGCGAGCCTGATGTTTTCCATAAATGCTGAGGGCAAGTTAAGGATAAATGAAATTTACGAGAATTAAATAAGCATGTAATACACACCGGACCTGGATATTTTTCATTCAGTAACCATATAACTGCTCAACAACATGATTTATCTTTTTCAGAGAATGTTTTTAGGATGGTGCTGGAAATGAAACTTTCAACGACGGATATTCCGATTGCTACTATATATTGCTATCACTGTTCTATGCTTCTGTATCTCCCACGATCAAAGTAGAATTTTTGTGATACAAGAAACTTGAGCAGAAACGCGATTAATCGCTTACATGGATTTATCGTTCGCTTTCATAGCTTTTAAGATCCTTTGCATGATATAAGTTTCTGTGTCTGTTTGTTATCATTCCGTTCACAGATAGGTAACGACATTATTTAAGAACTAGCCTAAGCTGTATGTTGCTTTAATTGCTGCTGTGATACAATTAGCCTTAGAATTTGTGGAACTTCTGTATGCCAAAATGGATGATGCATCTTGAATATGTCGAGTTACTCTATTAATTCGCTTTCACAGTCATAAGTACCAACTACAAATAGTTCGAGGGATTCTGTTATGATCTGCGTTTGTCAAGAATGCAGTACTGTCTAAACAGTATGATTTTTTGAGACACAGACAATGCGGCATGTCTACTACTTAGGACACAGACTACAGTAATTCTTCATAAGGATTTGCTTCTACTGAAAATTGATATGATTTCGAAAAGATAGGGAATAACCGCGCTAGTTTCTAAACTCTTCTGATTGAAAGAGCGGGATAGTTCGGGTATATTCTGTACAATACTCACAGACGAGTCGATCGAAATATAGTTTTTTTCTGCTCTTTGCGGACCAAATTATAGAAAAATGGTATTAAGAATCCAGGGTAAAAGGCAACGGACTCTAAATTGCTTTACCAATCGTTTTCTTCAATCAGCAGTGTACATACTATCTACTATTGTTTTATCATTGCAAAACTACGTATGTCCAATCGACGTACGACAAAATAGAGTTGAAACAAATGAAGATTAAGGATGCTCTACCTAAGCTGTTTGGTAAAACGCTTTTTTAAATACCTTTGGTGTGTATTGCTCTTTCTATGGTGAGTAACAGAAGCGTTCTTGGTTGCACCGAAAGCTTGATGACAGGCAATCTCTTTTGTTCTTGATTCCGGTTACACAGGTTGGCAAGCGAGCGTAAAACAGATTAAATTCATCAACATAACCAAAATAAGTGAACTTTTTGTATCTTTTCTTCTTGCAATCATTTCTTGAGTTATAGAAGTAAAACTTGAGCCATTCTACTACAGTCCAGCAGAGTAATGAGCACAGAATCTGATTTTCAACAACAACAAGAATGTTCTCAAGAGCCAGGAAGATTAGGACGCTTTGCATTACGCTTTATGTCTGCTGATTCATTTGCTTATAAATTATTATTTGGACCAGACCCTCATAAAGTTCGACCCAAAGTACTTATTTTGCTGGCTGGTCTATGCATACTACAGGTGGTCATATGGGTGGTAGCCGTAATTGCCTACAAACCCTATCCATCGATGATGGGAACGGGAGCATTAGCATATACCCTGGGCCTAAGGCATGCTGTTGATGCAGGTACACACACCAACGAGAAAGATACATTTTTATGACAAAAGATGGACGTAGCACTTACAATTTCTCAACTATGTGTTAATGGATATAGATCATATATCCGCCATTGACAATGTTACAAGGAAGCTGTTGAGCAACAAACAACACCCAGTTTGTGTTGGACTTTTCTTCTCTTTGGGCCACTCAACCGTCGTCTTTATCACTTCCATCATTATTGCGGCTACTGCCAACGCTGTCGCGAACAGCGTTGAAGATTTCTCCGAAATTGGCGGTTTGATTGGTACCAGCGTCTCTATCACCTTTCTTTTCCTTATCGCAACCTTGAATTTAATATGTCTCATCAGTATTGTCAAAACCATGCGAAAAGTCAAACGAGAAGGCACATATACAGAATTGGATATAGAAGATTATCTGAATCGACAAGGTATTCTGGGACGCTTTTTCCGCCCTGTCTTCAAATTTGTGAACGCGTCATGGAAGATGTACCCATTGGGTTTCTTGTTCGGTTTGGGATTTGACACAGCTTCGGAAGTGACATTATTGGGTATTACAGCTGTTCAAGGTGCACAAGGGATGTCGATGTGGTTGATTATCATACTTCCGTTATTGTTTGCTTCAGGTAAAAAGCACAATCATACGAAAACAAAATACTCAGTACATTCTAATATTGAATATCATTGCAATCATATGGTTGTAGGTATGGCTTTGATTGACTCATTGGATAGCTTTTTGATGCTCTTTACATATACTTGGGCCTATGTCAACCCCATCAGAAAAATGTTCTATAATTTAACAATCACATCCATCAGTGTGATAGTGGCTGTCATTGTAGCATTGATAGAGCTATTTTCATTGATTGGGGAGCAGCTCGAATTAGACAACGGTTGGTGGCAATTCTGGTACTTCTTGGCTGATAGTTTTGAATACATTGGTATAATCATTGTGGGGGCTTTTATAATAACGTGGGTTATAAGCGCGATAGTCTATCGTATGATGGGATATAGAGATTTGGAAAAGGAGTTCGACAATGTAGAAGCAGGAAAATTGAAGATCCAGTCTGGTGCCACTAATGTGCTGGAAAAAATTGAGGAGGGAGAGGTGAAAAAGCCCCATCAGTTTGAACATAAGCCCGAGCAAATTTAAGTAGCTTTTGAGGCTCGAAATCTCCATTCTTGTGCTCAATCTCTCATAGAGCAGTAAAAAAAAGTATCCTAATTAACACCCTACCTCTTATTTATTATACCTAATTTTGTTACATTGATAAAGTACTAAGGACTTAAATCCTTTAATGTCGTATGAAGCTATATCTTTCCTAACTGTACAAGCGAGTTTATTCTAAAATCTATAATTGGTTAAGACGTTTTCACCATCCAGATGATCATTGATAAAATGAAAGCCAGGAAAATGAGGCTGATACAACTTAATATCCCATTCAAATAAGCAAAGGCACGTATAGATGTCATATTCTCATCAAAGTGAACATCTTGTATTGTAGCCACTGCTTCTTCTCCCTCATTATTATTCATAACATGAGCAGAACTCCTACTGGAATATAGATAGTAACCAAAACCTACCCACCACAATGGAAAAAATAGAAATCCGAAAACAAATAATATACAGTGTATTTTGACTTCCTTTCTGTACAATATTCGCGAACGCTGCCTTTCCTCTGCCACAATTGCTGTATTAATGAACGATGTTGGTCTGAGTGGCAACGACAAGATGGATCTGGTTTGAGTAGATGCATTAGGTGTTAGAGATTCATGGTGTCTGTTGGAAAGGCTACTTAATCGTTGCTGTACGTGATGAATTATGTCGGCTACTACAGAGGACTTTCTTCGCGGTAGTCGCACTTTATCATTCATCAGCGTATTTTCATGCGAATGATAAAAGTGATGGTTGACAAAAAATGCAATAGGCGACCGTTTGGGAGGGGTTGGAAATTTTAATGGTGTAGAAGGAGTTGTAGACGCCAAACTTACACCTGAAATAGTATCGTTTTTAGAGCTTGAAGACGTGTCTTCGTTTTCCCTTTTACTATGAATCGATAGGCGCGGTGTTATTTCTGTTGTGTTCCTTAGAAAAACATGATTCTGTTTATGTATAGGTTGTTTGCCCTTTCTCTTGGTAGCTTTGCGTGGTTTTTGACCGGATGATGTCGAGTTGGAGGATGGCGATAAAGAAGAGGTCTCTTCCTCGTTTTTATCGTTATAAAATGCAGCTAAAAAATCTTGTAAACTATGCCTTTGGTGCTGCTTCTTATCAAGTTTTATGTTGAATCCTTTTCTTGCAATAGACGACAGTTCCTTTATTTTACCTTTTTGTTCAACTCGTCGTAGACTATCAGTAGAAGGCGGAAACGTTCTTCTCTGCTGTCGTATTGTCCAAAGATTGTAAGGCTTTGTTGAAGACTTTTTTCTCCTTAGGTTGTGAAGACGAGTCATTGTCGAGGACCCATCAGCAATTGTCGGTGGCCAGCGATATTGTTGTCTAATATCAGTGGAGCATGAATTTTTCTTACTAGAGCTATTGCTAAAACTTCTATCATTCCATAAATCAGCATTATTCAGCCATGAATAACGTAAAGGAGAGGAAACTTTCACGCTGGACGACAAGTAAGACGATGCTGAGGGCAAGGTAGTTCTATTCAGAAAAGACAGTTGATATTGATCGCTTGTCAAGCTACCGGAAAAGGTTCTGTTGTACATGCCATTGTCATTTTGCTGCTTGACCGTTGTAGGCAGCGTTTGACTATTTTGTTCGATATCAATGGCTGCTGTTGTGTTATATTTAAAACGTTTATTTTCTGAAATGTTCGAAAAAGAAGAGTAGCTCATAACCAAAAGAAGGCGCTAAAATCACCGTTTTTTTTTTTTTTAAAAAAAAAGAAAAGGAGGGAAAAGTAAAAGCATAAAAACTAAGGAGTCAAATAAAAACCGCTTGCTTCCAAAGAAAGATGTGTATTACAACTGCAGTTAATATAAGGTGGATCCACGTAAATCCTTTTCATTTCGATGCGTGTTGTAGATAGAATGTTGCAACTTTTAGGAATATAGTTCTCTTCAAAAATCACTTCAACTGCATTAGATCTGTATGATTAAACCAAGCATATGCTTCTCAAAGTGTTTGCTCCTTACTCAAGATTTTCAGATTTCGATTAAACATGTTTTATGTATAACATAGCTTCAGTATTGAAAGTTTTTAGCGAAGAGGTTTGCAGCTCGTATTAGCAACTCTTCTCCAAGAGTGAGAAATTTCATAGATCGAATTTGCAAAACATGATTGTTGTTAAGTTTTCAAGTAAGGGGCTAAGGGCTCTTCAGCATTGATTCCAAAAATGGTAAGCTCTGTACAAATTATACTTAGACAGCAGTTCTTTGATCGAACAAAATAACGGCAAAGAGTATAACGCGAAATTAGCAATTTTAATGAGAGCAGGAATACTGAAAAATGCTTGGAAAGATGAAGCAGAGAGTCTCATATGGATTATATTCCGAAGCAACGCTAGCATATGAAGTATTAAGAATGTCTTTCCGGTTTATATACCTAGAATAGTTATAAAATCTAGGATGGTATTCCTTTTATTCAAACAAGAGTATATTCATGAGTACCTCTATTCGGAGCACATGAGGGATATATTTTAGCAGCGCTCATTTGCAATTTCTTCTTTAAAGAAACCACAATTCTATTATGCCTTAACATAAACAATATCATGGCCACTATGCTCAATAAAATGAACCAAGAGACAAAACGAATATATGGTGACGATACTCTGCTCATCTCTGTTGCTGTTGATGTTATTGCTTCTGTCGTAAAAAATCCTTCAGACTGTATAGCTTTTGAAATGGCATAATGACCACTTCCTGTCAAATGAATGCTATCCCACCAAAGATAATCATTGACAGGGTCAGCACATCGGCCTTGACATACATCCCAATAAGCATCGTTGACATTTTTGATGCCGGCTATACTGGTTGGATCACCCAATACATTGCTGAAAACAGAATAGGTGTCAAAAAAGTTAACATTGCTGGTGCTTTGCTGCTGTTGCCATTCGGAAAGTTCGTCCTCCAAGGCAGCGTTGAAGTCGATAATATTCTGTTTTAGATTGACTGTAGATTGCTTATGTAATAACGCGTAAGGAGAAAATTCCAAAGCAGGTACACCCATAACAATAATTTGCGCTTTGGGATTTTTGGTTTGAATGTATGTCTATGAGTTACAGAAAAATATATATTAATGAATTGTTCAGTTTACTTGAATTGAAAACTCAACCCAGGCACAGCCGCAAAGGCACACTGCGCAAGAAAAATCTTACCACTTGATCCTTAATGCATTGTAACCAATAGTTTATTGATTCAGTAGCGGCTGTCATAAAAGTAAAGAAAGATTAATTGCATGTCCGGAAAACCAAGCTTAAAGAAAACAGTTGGATACCTTCTACTTTTGTTTCCATTAGATCTGTTACTCCCAGAAATATGATATGTATGACTGAATTACTTCCTTCTTCTCCCATAACGCTACCTATTTGCTGTTGTCCGTCTTCCACCTGTTTTTGCAACCAGCTACCATTCTTATTGGAATTTTTGCAAAATGTAGCACCTGGTTTTGCTTGTGAAATAAGCTTAATGTTCCATTCGGCTGCTAGTTGTTGACTCCATATAGGTCCATTTGTTCGTTTTGTCCCTGGCTGAATATCTGCTGAATCATCTAATTATCGATCTGAAACATCGTGGATTTATGAATGAAATCGGATCGTACCTGAGTATGAATCACCATAGACTAGAACGTACTTGGTTTTATTAGGCAGAGACATGTTTATCTTTTTAGTTATTTTAAAAAAATTTATAAAATATGGAGTACAAAAGAAGAAACAAAGTGGACTGACATAAATCTGCTTTTAAGCTTTTGACTGAAAATGAAATCACACCACACTCAAAGTGCTTAAATCATTTCAGACGACTCTAGCAATATTTATTGGACAACTTGCATTTTAAATTTTAAATACACTTACAGTTAAATTGTAACATTTGCGTCTAACTTTAGATGGATTCAATCCCTACCTCTTAAGGCCAAGTTTTTTCTGTAAGCATTTTTCGCAGAGTATTTCTGCATGCCTACTTTTACCCGGGATATCATCAGGCATAATTGTCTTATACGCCTCCTGAATTCAAAGCGATAATCCATCTCGCTTCTGCAACGGATAGCCTCTGGAACAAATTTACAATGGTGAATTCTATAATTGTCGTTGACTATACAAAATCCTTCATATCGTGCTTACATTGGAGTCTGTTCCTTTTTTAACGATGATTCAATTACCGGCCTGTAACGCATGTGCTCCTTTTAAGAAGCTTAGTAAAGTAGACAGTCTTTGCATTTAGGACAGACAACAGAATAAAAGTGTAGAAAAAAGTTTTCTATCTCTTTTATACAATTGAATCTTAGCAATTCATTACGTATCTCAAACAGGATACAATAACCTAAAAATAGCACGCTCTGACCATACTCGACACCTTCAATAGAAAACGCGTTTGACAGGTCACGTCGTTTTTCTGCTTTGGTGATCTGATTTGCTCATGGTATTTATTCATAAAAGCGGCATGCTTCTGATCTTTTTTCATAAAGATTTGACAAAGTACATCTCAGAGAAAAAATGCTGTATTCTCAGGCTCAAGGAGTCCCATGTGTATTCACAACAAGACCTGGAAGTTGGAACTATGAACCACCATCATCAGCAACGACGTCCTCTGTTCTAACTGGCGCTAAGTCTTTCGAATACATCTTCTTGCCAGCCATTTCCATGAATTCCATATCTTCAGAACGTCCCAGTATTCCATTCCCTCCTGCCAGATCCTCGTCTTCATCTCTTTGAAGTGGTCGCACAAGCCATACTATTATATGAAATGGGTTGGTATTCATTAACATTCATAACGCGGAGAACCCCTTCTGTATCGTTATTTTATAGTTACAAACCTTCGATCTCATCTACTATAAATTTATCCTTTTCAGATAATTGAGGGCTTGAATAAGTTGTGCACAAAGGGCCTGCTCTAGAATGTCCGTTATGGAAGTCTGCGTCAATCCACAAACCTGCGTAATCAAACTGTCCACCCATTCCAAATCCATTTGGTAAACTCTTTTTTCCCCAGCACAAATACTGATAATGATCATTGCTACTATTCGCGCCGTCCCAAACACCAAATGCCTTGTTCAAACGGAACAAAAAGTTTGCTGAATGACCATACCAAGTTGTGCTCGGCGGATATTCCCAAGCATCGTCTGCATAGCCACCAAAAACATCACCGTCTTTAGTCTTGATTACAACAAATGTAGCGCCTTGTTTCACCATTTTACTAACAAATACTTGCCAACTATTTCCATCTCGTTGTGTAGAGAATAAAAGGGTATGTTGTAAATCTTCAAGTACTTTACGTTGAGTACGTTCGTAGTCTGACCAAGAAAGGGCGTTGGATGGTAGAGAAAGGCTGAGAAGAAAATAGTCGTAAGGTGTGAGAAGACCAGAAAATCTGTCAGCATCACCGAACAAGCGACGCGTCAATGAATCGTGTTTCTGGATACGAGGCGACATTAAATGAGCTAGACGACGCTTATGCAGCGCCTTGTCATTCGTTTGTTTTGTTGCGTGATAGGTGCTACCAAATAGGATATACTCAACGGTCAATTGAAATAGAACACAGAATCCAGGAGTATTTTCGATCCATTGAATAAACTCAGCTTCGGTGATTGTAGAAGGCAATGAAGTAGCTAATTCTTGCCAATTGCTATCTTCTTCTACTATTGTTTTATTTTCATCCCTATTATCGAGATCAAGCCATGCCATGGATAACGTTGCTTGCTTGGCTTTTTCATCTGTATGATTTAGCATGTAACACACTAATAGGTCCAACTTTTCTGTATCTTCCAGATCCTTGCTCCATTGATAAGAGCTGCCCTCAAACCAAAGAGGAATAGCTGACTGTACGACAGCATGCACAAACATTTGTAAGGACATTTTATTCTCTGAGGCAATACATATTTGACGGAAGGTAAAGTAAATAGATGTCTTGTCTTGGGTTTTCAATAACCCATGCAAAAACTCCAAGTACTCGACGGTGCTGGCTTTTTGTTTGTGTGCCATTGTTCTTATTATGCCATCAGCAAGATCTTTATTGAAGTATTCAGGCAAAGAGTTATTGTCATCACATATTTGTTTGAGCTTTTCTAGTTCATGAGCTGTCCACTCGGACCATAAGCGCTCTTCTTTGGCTTTAATCGTACTCTGTCCGTTCCCCATTCTTGGCTGATGCCTCGTAATGAACGTGGATGAGGGAAATAAATAGTTGAGAAACCAAATAAATTCATGCTTCAGTGTTTTCGCTTCAGATTCGATTTGTCTTTTTTTAAAAAAATCACTCTTTTATTGGCTGAAAACGGACTAATTGACAATCTGTTCTGGACACTTCCTAGAACAAAACTGAACTGATAGCAGTTGTTCAGTCCAAAACAACTTGAAAACTGGAAGTATAACAGTCTGAATAACCCTTCTTTCACATATTTTTCTCTTGAGAGTCCCTCTCCAAAGTCTACACTATAGACTTTATTAAGCGGAAAGCCCTGCAATTGCAGATTCCGTTGGGCGTACGGAAACAGATAACATTTACGGCATCTCAATAAATAGTAGCTTAGGTGAGTACGGGAAAGGTATGTAATCAATTGTCCCAGTAATCACAATCATAGCTCAAAATTCCGATGTAGAGCGTTAGCAAATTATTTTGCTACTTTAGCAAGGAAAGAAACCCATCAGATATTCTTTTGCAAAAATTGTAGTATTTGTTGCAACTGTGATTGTAATGGCGGCTAAGAATATGTATCACATTGCTCAAGAGGTTTGGGTTAGTCATGGAAGACCTCGTTTTCAAAGATTTACAGATAATTAAGTCTACTTTTTATCGAGACCATATCCAAAAAAATTGTACTCAAAACTTCAATTTTCTTTGTTCTTTTGATATGAAAATCGATTTAATGCTGTCCAAAATCGAACTGAAGCCTGTAAGTTAACAGCATCTACTCGACCCATAAAACAACGTACCAACGCACCAGTCAAGTGGGGGTATATCTTGGCCAATTATCCAAATGCTACTTTATGAGGTCGATTACCTTCAACACGAAGAATGTCCCCTACCCCATCAGAAACATTCACACAACCCTTGTTAGACTGGCCTCTGCGCCGGTCACCATCAATGCTTAATTGCTTCTTAGTCTGCATTATGATACACTATCTTGCTTTTTTGACCATAACATATTTTGATTTGCCCAGGGTAATTATCTGATATGTAGTTTATCTAGTGTGCCCATTGGGTTTAAAAATTATATAATAACAAATCATGTTTAATCGTATTAGAACGCAGTGACTGTCTCAGCAATTACAGTATTTTCGCTTCAGATTCAGACTCTTTGAAGAAAAATTCGGACTTTTTATTGGGAAAATTTATACTGGTTATAGGAAAAATTTTGGACTGATCAATTGTTTGATTGGGATTCTTTACGAAGCTGTCTCAGACCATTTCTTTTGCATCCCAAGATGGTCGCAAACACTTTTTTCTTCCTACCGATCCACCAACCACCTCATAATGAAGCGACCAGGAGAATATAATGTGAAACCGCGGTTGCACTCACATCTTTGGGCCAAGTACTCATAGATTCTACAGTGCAGCTTCAAGCCTACGTCAATAGATTGCGGGCAGGCTCTTCTATAGATACCGACGACCCAGATCAGGATTTAGAAACATCACTACTACGACGATTGGCCAACAGTGCCCTTTGGCCTCATTTGGCTTCAGCGTTTAGGCTTTATTTTAACAACCAAATACAACAAGTAGCAGATATAGGGGTAGTTCCCAAACGGATGTTCAATCTGTTCTGGTCCCTTCCTTTGTTTCTTCCGGCTCATGACCTAGGCTATCGCACCATTTTGAAAAAATTACCATGCTTATCAGTCTTACAAGCAGCAGGGGTAGTTTCATCTGCTATCTGCAAATTTTGTTATCATGATATTGATATGTTCGAACATTTCATAACCAGTTGCCCTCTACGCTGGCAGATATGGCAAGAAGGCCTCGCGGCATATTTCCCGTCCTTCTGCTTTGATCCTTAAAGCATCTCTGCCGCTCTCAGATTACACACGCCACCATCACCACCTTCGTCTGAACAATCTTAATTTTTACCGTCTGATTCAGTATCCATTGGGCTATCTCGACTTCACTCTTCCGAATGATATCCATGACATTCCTTTCCACCCCCCATCGGTCCTTAGTAAAGCACACAATATTATTTTCCTTAAGCCTGCCTTCCTCGCAGCTCTTGCGGGAAGCGGCTGCCTTCGACTAATTACCCGTCTGGAGCTTGTCTTTTACTCTCCATGTCCCACCCCTCAGCGATGTTTGACTAATTTATTTATTTTTGGATAAAGTAATCCAAAAAAAAAAAAAAAAAAAAAAAAACCGCCAAAAGTCGTATTTACACATGCTATGCAATAATCTGGTTCTTTGTTTATCTATGATCCAATAACAAAATCAAGTGATGAGAGGTCTCATTCTCAAAGATGCTGACAGTTCCCTTAATGATTACCTGTATTTCATTGTTCAGACATCCTTAAAAAAGATTGAAACTAAAAAAAAAAAAAAAGTGTCTTATCAAGTACAAAGAGCTCGGTGATACTTCCACAAATAGTAGCTGATATTCTAATATATATACAGCAAGTCAATTCCTTTGTTATGTTTTTATTTTAAGGAGAAGCTCGATTGTGATATAAGCGGAGATGACCAACTGATATATTGGATCTTGTCCAGCCATCTATCTTGTGTACAATTCTAGCAAAGTGGTTACGACTGTTTATTTATTATTACTAGTAGGTCTTTGACTTGAGAACAATCTATTTGACAAATCATCTGTGAGGTGTAATCGTATACAGAGGATGATACACGCTATGCACTTATCAATGGCCTTCATCCGAATGTGCTCGCAAGTATTTTGAAATTTGTTTGTTAGAAAATCCGAAATAAGTAAATACTGTACGTTTAAACAATGAAATGGACACGTCAGAAAATCCAAAATAAGTAAATACTGTACGTTTAAACAATGAAATGGACACGAGATATGAAACTTATTTGGGGCAGCCCCTAAGGCTAAATAGCATGTAAAAACCCCTTAGGGTTCAAGGGTAATCAGGATCATGTTCTATTGGGAGAAGGGGTCAATTTTATCAGACTTTTCTTGAATACAATTGGCGATCTAATTTAAGAAAAGTTGTCAGCTATACTACTTCCACTTTTTCCTCACTTATGTTTTTCTATATAACTGTTATCAAATATACTACTCTCTCTTTTCTTTTTCTCTATCTTTATCTTCCTTTCTTACAAGTTGCTTTAGAATCATATACTCTTTAGCAGAATCAAAAGACATAACCCGAGCTTTATTACGAAGCTGAAGCTCTCATCAATTAAAAGAAGATCGACAAGTACGTATCCTTAACATTGCTTATGTCTGTTGGCAACTTGCGGTATACTGTAAACATTGTATTCATCAGAATGATAATGTATTCTCTACTTTTCTAGGCATACTTATAATACGTATAAAAGGTCTTTTTGAACTTGGGGATATTGTGGTTTATCAAATTGGAGTTTATAATGGGTTAAGTTAAGTAGAACAAAGAATTTCATTGTCGTTAATTCAAGTTGGAGTTCGGGTCTCATTAATATCTATTTACAATGAGTAATGATTTAGAGAAAGTGCGTGTTTAAAATCATTCACCTAGTAGTTTAGGTGAATACATCAAAGGTATGTAGTGATGATCACCATCGTAGCTTGAAATACCGATGCAGAGCGCTAACAAATTATCGTGCTATTTCAACAGGGAAAGAAAGCCATCAGATACTCTGTCACAAAAATTGTAGTATTTGATGGAATTGTGTGATGTAATGGCGGCTTAAAATATGTATCATATTGCTCAAGAGATTTGGGCTGGTCATGGAAGACCTAGTACATTTTGCTGTCAATCACAAAGCGCCACATCGAATGTGGTTGTCTCCCCTCGACGGGAGACTTAAAGATTCTACAGGTAAATAAGTCTACATTTTATCAAAAATATATCCAGAAATATTGTACTCAAATTCCCAATTTTTTTATTTGTTTCATCTGAAAACTAACTCAACGCTGTCTGAATCTGAACCGAAAAGACTGTAAAAAAGTGTGGATGTACACTTTGCACCTTCCTTAGTTTTTTACAACACGTTGCTCTTCAACGTTGCAATGTCCATGTCCATTTCAAGAGCCAACTCAAATGTTTTATATGAAGGATTGATAGAGGAACTCTATGAAACTGGAACGTGTAAATATATGTCAAGTTAGAAGAAAAAGCCTATGCACGACATACAGCTCAATTAACTCTTTGTATCTTATACTGACCTGCAGTAACGGACGATTTGAAGATCAACTTGTACACAGTTTTCAGAGAAACTCTACTGGAAGCCTTGCACATTATTGATACTAAATCCGGTAAGGGATAGGTTTACATTATTAAAATACATATACTCTTTGTTCTAAAAACAATTAGCTGATTATAGTCACGTTGGTGAAAAGCCAACCTTCTGGAAGAATGGTTTTCAAAGTATCAGAACCAAGTGACGGACAACAAAAGATTGATGCTCGTCGTAATTATATTTGCCTGATATACCCTCGTTATTGCTCTTGTGAATTCTTTCACCAAAATGTGATATTGGAAAAGCAAGCCATTTTGGTAAACTGTCTTCTTTTTTTTTTTTGAAAACTATATGAAAACAAAACTGATCGATGGGCTGTATATATAGTGCAAACATAGCTTAGCAGCTATTCTGGGTAACATACTAGATGAATTTGTATTAGAAGAGATGGATGATGAGGCATTTGCAGAATACTACTATGAAGCAATGATGTAGCGAACTGACGTGAAAATCATTAAGAGGGATGTATTTACTCTGGATTCTCGAACAAGCATACTCGTGTTACAGAGCATGCCTTCGTGCTCCAAGCATCTAGGGTTATCTTTTGGGTTGGCCTTTTCTTTTTTCTTTTTTTTTTTTTTCTTTGTAAAGGCGCTGATATCATTCGATATTGATGAACAACAGCGATATCAATATGCCTTTTTTATTAATGGATATACAACAGAAATTTGTGATTTTGAAAGCGGAAAAAAAAAGAGAAATCCAGTGGCGACAATCCTTAAGCCAGCAAGTTCACAGTTATCGCGTTCGATGTTAAGGCTTGTGATACAGGAAGTTAAAAAACCCTACTGTTACGCGACTTTATACGCAGCTTTGGAAATATAATTTAAAACATGCGTATAGGCTGGATATTCTTTCGCGTTGAAAAGAATGACATATCCTTTGCTGTCACTAGGACAAGAGAGTAACAGGAAGAATATAAATAAGGCAAATAGCACAATAGTACGCTGCAATTCAATAAAACAAACATCACAATGAAGCTATTTACAAATAAATCTATTTTGAATACAGATGGAGGTGAAAAAAATAAGAATTGGGATATGGATAAAAAAAAAGTTAAAAAATATATGATATTAGATAATGCAAAGTGAAATGGGATTTCCTGATGGTTGATTGTTAGTGATACATATAGCGAATTTAAATTACTCTATGGGGATGATTTATACATTTAAGCCTTGGCTTTTTGCTTTTCGGCTTCTTCTTTTTCTCTAGCTTCTTCCATAAGTGCAGTTTGATCAACGGTAAACTTGATAGCATCTACAGCAGGACGAATACGGAGATAATATTGTCCAGTCTTCAAACCCTTCTTCCAAGCATAGAAATGCATAGAAGTCAAGCGACCCAAATTGGGATTACCGATAAACAAGTTCATACTTTGACTTTGATCAATGAAAGCACCACGATCAGCTGCCATATCAATAATTGTACGCTGAGAGATTTCCCATACGGTCTTATAGAGTTCCTTGATATCAGCAGGGATTTCTTCAATGTTTTGAACGGAACCATTGTCGTTCATCAATTTGTTTTTCACTCTGTCGTTCCAGAGACCCAAATCCACAAGGTCCTTCAAAAGCCATTGGTTGACGATTTGGAATTCACCGGATAAGACACGACGCATGTAAACGTTGGAAGTGTAGGGTTCGAAACATTCGTTGAAACCGAGAATTTGTGAAGTGGAGGCAGTAGGCATGGGAGCAACTAAGAGAGAGTTACGGACACCATGCTTGGCAATGTTAGCTTTGAGAGTATCCCAATCCCATAAATCAGTAGGTGTGACATTCCACATATCGTATTGCAGGATACCCTTGGAGACAGGGGAACCTTCATAGGTACTGTAAGGACCCAGTTTTTCGGCCAATTCACAAGAGGCTTCCAAAGCAGCGTGATAAATAGTTTCGAAAATTTGTGTGTTGAGCTTTTTGGCTTCGGCAGATTCGAAGGGGTATCTCATAAGGATGAAAGCATCTGCTAAACCTTGAACACCGAGACCAACAGGACGGTGACGCATATTGGAGTTGTAAGCTTCAGGAACAGGGTAATAGTTGACCTCAATGACCTTATTCAAATTCTTTGTCAGCACTTTGGTGACTTCATGCAATTTCTGGAAATCAAAAACGCCGTTGTTGACATAGGTGGGAAGAGCCAAAGAACCCAAGTTACAGACAGCTACTTCATCAGGGCTGGAGTATTCCACAATTTCAGTACACAAGTTGGAACACTTGATGGTACCCAAGTTTTGCTGGTTACTCTTACGGTTACAAGCATCCTTGTAAAGCAAGAAGGGATTACCAGTTTCAGTTTGAGCTTCGGTGATAGCAAACCAAACCTTTTGAGCAGGCATGGTAGAACGAGCACGTCCTTCCTTTTCATAACGAGTATAGAGCTCGTCAAATTCATCACCCCAAACTTCACACAATCCAGGAGCTTCATTAGGACAGAAGAAGGACCACATTTCGTTGTTTTCAACACGTTTCATGAAGAGATCAGGAATCCAAAGAGCATAGAACATATCACGGGCTCTAATTTCGTCACGACCAAAATTCTTACGGAGATCCATGAACATGAAAAGATCAGGATGCCAGGGTTCAAGATAGATACAGAAAGCACCAGGGCGCTTATTACCACCTTGATCAACGTAACGAGCTGTATTGTTGAAAACTCTCATCATGGGCAAGAGGCCGTGAGATTCGCCGTCAGAACCAGCGATATAAGAGTCTGTAGCACGGATGTTATGCACATTCAAACCAATACCACCTGCACTCTTGGAGATCTTGGCGCAGATCTTGAGGGTTTCAAAAATACCTTCAACAGAGTCTTCCTTAGGTGTCAACAAGAAACAAGAAGACAATTGAGGACGTGGGGTACCAGCATTGAATAAAGTAGGACTGGCGTGAATGAAGTATTTTTGAGACATCAAATGGTAGGACTCAATAGCGCTGTCAATATCGTCGCCATGAATACCAACAGCCACACGCATGATCAAATGTTGGGGTCTCTCGGCAACTTTACCATCGATACGTAACAAGTAGGAACGTTCTAATGTTCTGAAACCAAAGAAGTTAAAGTTGAAATCACGATCGTAGATGATAGCTGAATTGAGACGGTCCGCGTTTTCCATAACGACTTTGTAGGTTTGATCGGAAATCATAGGTGAGTGCTTGCCATTACGAGGATTCACGTAATCATAAAGAGCTTTAACGACATCGGAAAATGCCTTATGGGTTTCTTTGTGCAAGTTGGAAACAGCGATACGAGCGGCCAAAATGGCGTAGTCAGGATGGTTGACGGTCATATAGGCGGCTGTTTCGGCAGCTAAGGTGTCGAGCATACTGGTAGTGATACCTTCGTAAACACCGGAGATTACCTTTTGAGTAACAGTAACAGGATCGACAAACTTGGTATCCAGACCATAGCAAAGCTTGTTAATTCTTGCGGTAATCTGATAATGGTATGTCAATTTGTGAAACGTTAGCTATCTACAGCAACAATCATCTCGCCTCTCTTTCTGATCGTTCTTTCTTTATATTATGAAAATACTTGCCTTATCAAATGCAACTGATTCCTTGCGACCGTCTTTTCATAGATAGAAATGAGAGGTGTTGCCATGACAATGGTATAAATATTTAGTATAGGGACGAGTGACAAAACAGAAAAGTCTGGGATTAAACGATGGAAATACTGTACCTCTTTTAATGACATACATCTTTGACTAATCAAATAATTATAGAAAAATAAAAAAGTGGAAAAAGGGAAAGAACAAGAGGAAAAGAAAAATATTTTCCAGCAATTTAAATGAAGGGAACGAGAGGGAGATGAAGAGTTTCAAAAACTGGTTGAAAAAAACGCGTAAAAAAATCGCAAGGAACGAGAAATAAACCAATATAAAAGAGGCGTTCTGCTAATCGCGATGGTTAGAGCGCGTATGTAAGTCAGCAAGGTTTTAGCTTTCGATCCCGATAATGATAAAGCATTAGAGGAAAAAGGGAATCCCATTCAGGATTTCATAGCTATTTTTCTTGTAGCCCGTGTTGCGCTCTTTTGTGCTGTAAGTTAGTTTCAGCTGAGATAGAATAAATAATCGGAACAACATACGCGCGCTTCGTTTTGACTACGCGTTTAGGAGGGGAGACTTTTTATCCATAGCAAAAGCCCGCAAACATGCCACTTTCTGACATGCAGTTGATTTAAAGTGACTGGAATGATGACAAATTAGGTACAAGTTAGTTCTTTTGAGAATTTATTCGTATGAATCAGATTTAAAATACTGTTACTCTGCTGGTAAATGATACCGACGTCTCTATAGAACATTGAACACAATGGTGCCCTTTGAACAAACCATGAATATTCGGTAAGAATGATGCTCTGTTTCCCAGTTGCAGAAATACACAGGTATCGGAAAACTGTGTCCCTGAATAAATTTGGAAACGAGGCTATGTTCCGGCGCATAAATGGCTACGACTTATGTACAAAGTTATCTATTTTGCGTTATTCATAGCTGTTCATAGTTCGTTTTGATTGAGGCATCTACTTGTTGTCCTTTTGACCGTATCTCATTTGCTTGATAGGATTTTCTGCTTCATCATTGAAGCAAAGCACAGATCTTTTTTTTTTTTTCTTCGAAAAAATCTCGTGTAACATTATTGAGACACTTTATTCCTTTCCATAATGGCTCCTGTGCGAGAACAGGAGAGAACCGAGAGAGAAGTATTTTATACGCAGCATTAAAGTCATTGTGATTTTACTTTATATTGGTTTCATAAAAATTAAATTTTCTTCCCAGGAGAGAGGCAAAAATGAAAGAAAATTCAGTTCGGCTTCATTCAGTGGGACTACAAGGTTGCCATAGCAACGGCGACATCCAATAAACATATGAATTTTAAAGATCTGATAAACGGCGACTTTTTTGATAAATCAGTTGATTGCGTTTTAGCATTCCATTCTTTTGCGTTTAAATTTTCCAGCTACGCCCTTTTTAAATTGAAATACGCCATGATACGACATTAAGAGTTGATCAATGAAATATAAGCAATAATAACTTCAGTCTAGACACAATGTTCCTTGTCAAAGTAAGCAACCCTTCTACACACCAGAAAGCTTGAGCAAAAAGCTTTTTATTTTACAAATTTATTAGAGGGAAGGGAATCTGCGAAAATGCGCTCTCTTTATGATCGGAATTAGGTAATTGCAGTGGATAAGGGTATCAATTGTCATAAAGATATGAAGCGACGATTCAATGCATACGTGCAAAAATAAGAGCCAAAAAGGCTATAAGAGCGGCTGCTACTAGCAACCAAAAAGCGATATTCGTCGATGATTTTCTTCTCAGCATTTTGCGGACAATCTGTTCATAACGTTGTCGTGCCCCTGACAAAAACCGGTCGTGAACGGAAACGCGCTCTTGTAGCTCCATCATTCGTTGCTGAATATGATGATATTGCGTGATTGAGTCAGCGAGTTGATGGTTCACATAGTCCAACATACGCTTTGATGGGCTGAAATGAACGTTGAAAGTAGAATCCATGACAGTGTCGAGAGAGACATCAAGTTCCAATAGTTGTCGAGAATATTGCTCCACTTGTTGTTTGGAGGTGTTAATCTGATTCAAATAGGTATCGATTGAAGCTAAAGTTGTTTGGGTATAGGTATGAAAATGATTGATAAGATCTGTAACAGGTCTAATGAAAAAAAAAAACCCCCCGCAATAGCGGGGCAAAAGTTAGAACTGGTGGCATTAGAGTTTATTAAACTAGATCGTTCATACATATCGGCATGGTTTGATAAACTGTCCAAAGTGATGGTTGCTATAGGAGATAGAATGCTTGATTCTGTACTTATGCTGTCAGAATCATCTAATGAGTCAACGTAGTTTTTACTATTCTTTTCGTTCTCTTGCAATTGTTGCCTATCAGACAGAATCTTTTGCTGTTTTAGCTTCACCAAGTTTATAAACATCCGCTTTTCTTTCGTAGATCTAGCTTTCAAAATCAACGTTTTATGCTTGGTTTTGAGGATAACTAAGATGTCGGAACTATCATCAACGCTATCGCTTTTACTGTAGACTGTACAAGGAGCGTGAATCCATCCTTTCTCTAGAGTATTTTTTCGCTCGTGCGCTAATACATCAGAGAGGTCTATTTTTCGTTGTTGTTTCTGTTTATGGTGGTGATGATGCTGAGAATGATGATGAGACAATTCATGCTGATCATTCCCTGCACTGCTTTTTGAATGCAGTGCTAATGTGATGGATGAAGAACGGGACAGTGAGGGGGACGGATAGGAGGAACTAGATGGTGAGATAGCTATATCTTCCTCCATTGCTATAGTAAAAGGCGCTGAAGGGTCGCAAAGAGGATGGGATTCTTCTTGGTCACTTCCAGTGGTAGATGTAGATGTAGCTAAAGTGTTGTCATTATCACTGGTGCAAGCAGCATCGCTTAAATCATCTGTTTGAATGCCACTATCATCATTGATATTAAGCTTCTTTTTCGTCATTTTCTTTCTATTGCCCTTGCTATGATCACTATGCTTTGCTGGACTATCTTCACTTTTTCGCTCTTTATCCATTGGCACTGCTTCATTTATCTCTTCTTTTGAAGAATTTAAATAAGTTTCATTTCCCAAGCGCTCTTCTTCGTTATCATCGTCTTCAATTAAACTATGTCTCCATTTCTTTATCATTTTCTGAATTTTTCTACCCGGATAGTGTTGTGATGTAAGGAGACTTGTCTGCGTTGACGTTCTAGTGAGTATTAAAGGCGTGGAAGTAGACGATTGAGATGGAGGTGATGTAGGTGATATGACAATATTAGGCTGCTGTTGTTTTTTACGACCGTTCTTTTCATTTTCATCAACGTTAGCCTTTTTGACTGTCCTATTCTGCTTCTGTTGTTGCTGATGCTGCTGACGCTGCTGATGCTGCTGTTCTTGAAGTAGCAAAGCCGAAGGTTGTCGTGGAAAGGGCGCATGATGAAAGTACAGAAATGCAAGCCGAGATCGTACAGGTAAAATGGCTATGGTTGTGTCAAGTACTCTGACGAGAACATAAGTGTGCATACCTGACCAGCGAAAAAGAAATGTATCCAGCACTTCCTTGTTGAGCTTTTTTGGAACGGCCTTAGCCTGATGTGGTTGTTTTTGCGATGAAGCCGTTCCAACTGGATGACGATGAGTTGAACGGTGATGTCGACGAGGATGTAAAGAGGATTTTTTTTTGTCGCTGGAACCTATCTCTGGTAGCCAATGTCGTCTTTGAGACATCCTTACATACGGATCATAATACATAGGGTTCATTTCGTTTTTTCTTCCAAGTGACAGGCTACTTTTAGTTCCACATATAAGAGATTTTGATGGATTGAAATCTGTCAAAAAGGCATTTTGTTCGTGAAACAATACTTTATTTGTTAATTCAAACACCGCTCAACCGATGAAGACGTTATTTGAATGTCGTTCATCGAACCCTACAGAAAAACAAACAAAATCAATAAAATGACCTAGTAATCTGGAAGGCATTGACAAAAATAACACAGCTGAGCATATGTTAAAGAAAAATTAGTTCCATGTGTAAGAGATTTGATGAATATGTATGGTGTAAAACCATTATCAGGCTATTTCGAACAACGCAACGGCCTACAGGCAACCTTTATTATCATAGAATAGAATGGTTCTTCTACTGCCATGCTGAAAAGGCTGTCTATCTTATTTGTTATGGTTTAAGGGATGATGTGCTAATAGCACAAGCTATGCTCTCAATTTTTGCTCTCAATAACAGTTTTTCACTCTCGTTTAATGTCTCATTGAGCACTTTGTTAGTAGTTCACCATTGCTATCTCTGCAATTCTTAGTATTACAAGCAATGCGCGTATTTATGCTTTGCTCTTCGAGTGAGTGAATCGCCTAGTAGCAGTACTTTTTTTTTTAAAAAAAAAAGCCCCCCTTCCTTACATTGGTATTGCTTTACTTACCTTATAGCCATTCAATATTTAACCCATTTGCTCATAGGATACGTATCACAACATTCGTTCAAAATTCGGGATTGCTTCTGTTTGAGGAAGTTCTGTGATATGGTAGAAACCGGCTAAAAAAAGTTTAAACCATCACAGAAATATGCAAATTCTTCAAAGATAGGATCAGATGGTGTAATTCATGTATAAATGAAGTATTCATGATACTTCTATATTTTTTTTTTATTGATTATCAAACAAGTAATGATTACATAACAGCGGGTAAGATATAGAATATTTTACATAAATAGATAAAAGAGTGGTATATCAAAGCCATAAAAAAAAGCAAGGGGATATCATCAAATACATAATAATGCTCAAATCAAGGGGAATGGAGTGATGGGTCTCATTGCAGTAGTATTCGTATTGATACTAGTAGCATTATAAGGTTGCTGCGAGCAAAGAGATGCTATACTTGTCGAAGAAGTAGCCGATAAAGGTGACAGAGGAGGTGAACTCATCTGTGGCTGTGGATGTGCTGGTGGGTGTTGATTTTCGAATTGATATTCAAATTTATTGACGCCAACAATGGTCCAACAAGTATAATCATCTATTTTTCCGGTTGAGCCATCCGGGGACAATTTGCAAGGTGTAAATTGAACCCAAGTGCTACTTATGTTGCTGTTGTGGTTATCTTGAGCAATGTCTTTGGCTGAGGGTGTGGTATGGGTCATGGTATTAGGAGGTGTGGGCATAACAGCACCATTCGAATTCAAAAAAAGATTGTTGGAACTGGATAGTTGTAAGGCAACTTTTTGCATTTGACTAAGTAATTCACCACTGGCATGCTGGACTATTTGACCTTTTTTCACTTTACGAATGATGAGTGGAGGGGAGCTAATGCCGGTATAAGTATCGCGCAAGATGATTTCAGTGCCATAAGTGATAAGGACAATACCTCCGTTATTTGTATTGTTGTTGTTGTTGTTGTTGTTGGTATGTGTCGCTGCAACAGTGGAACGCATTTGTTGCTGCTGTTTCAAGACAATAATTTCAAATGGCGACCAAGTATTATGTTTGGCGCATAGTTCTGTAGTTGCATAATTGTTAGGTGAGGTGGTTAGGTATTTAGTTCGGACAGTTTGTGAATTGATACGGTTATACAATGAGATAAGTGAATGATTGAATATACAAGAAATAGACATGTTTCGTGCTTTTGTAGCCGATTTCTTTGATGGTTTGGATATGATTGAAATAGGATGGCTGTGGAAGACAGTATTCATCATATCGACACGTAGATAGAATTGTTTCGTATTCATGGCGGCGGTGGTTGAAGCAGCAGAACTAGGATGAGTGGGTGATGCCGTTGAGACATAAAGGTATTTGAATTGCCCACTCGAATTTTCGTTCAAATAGGTACGCTGCTCTGCTAAAACGTTATTGTTGGCTGTGGTAGGATTCACAACAACTGACATTGACACGACTGCAGACTTTGAAGCAGTAGTATTTTTTGCTTGTGATGATAATGCCGAGGACGACATGATGACGGTGGGTGGTGGGCATAAGAATCGTCTTTCTGTACCATATGATTTCTGAGCTACAGAAGCATGGTAACAAGTGATTGTACTCTTACCGCTACTCATATTGCTACTGATGCTGGGCAAGGTTGATATACTGCTAGGCGGAGATTGAGGCGGAGGAGTTGTATAATAATATTGATGCTGTCTTCGTTTGAAAGGTGGCTCCATTGAGTCGATATGAGTATCATCCAGAATTGCTTTGATCGACATTGTATCTTCCTGTCGACTTCGCTTTGATGAAGGTAAAGGCAAGTGAATTGGCTGTGCATAGTCAATGGCACTCAAAAGAGATTCCATTGGAGTCATTTGGTAATGGTTAGTCATTGGATAGAGTAAGAAGGAAAGACAGGCAAAAAGGAAGTATAATAACCTAAAAGAAAGAAAAAAGAAGCCAAAGGTATTTATACTGAATGCACCTCCTATTTTACTTTCTGATGCGTGTAACGAAAATATTAAGGAGAGCTACAGCAAAAGAAAAAGGGAACAGAGATAAGATGCTTTTATGGTTAAAATCGATCTTATCATATGAAATTCATTGGCTGATAATCGTTCTCTTTATCATATAAGAATAAAAATTCCCAGGAGAGGAACAATATATAAGCAATCATAAAATCAAACTTTAGCTAATTATTTATATATGTCTATATACGTCAGCACTACATTGTTTTCCGTATACACTACATGATGTATCACAGGTATTTGATGATATTGAGATATACGTAAACATCCGAAAATGCTGTTTTATGTAAATATTTGTATACAACAGTCAATTGTTAATAAGATGTAGTTTATTATTAATAGGCTAGGGTCGTGTATTTAAAGTTACTACACGTTAACAAACGAAATTACCAAATAAAGAGATTGATAAGTCTAAACAATCTTATTCGCTTTTAAGATTTGACAGGGCAGCGCTTTTTCTACACATGTGAGCTTTTTCAACTGGCTGCAACTTCCTTTTATAGACTTCCTGTATGATATACTCGTGAGAATCCTTTTGGAGTACAAACAGTTACACCTATAATCTGCGCGATGAGCAATTTACAATCTACGCAACATGATTGGCTTATTCTAATTCTCACAGAATTATGAAGATATTGCGCAGACTTTTTCGGCCATCCACATGAAAGGCCGGCATACTTCCAACATGATGCTCTAAAGTGTCCATAACAAAAAAAAAAAAAAAAAAAAAAAAAAAAAATGAATGGCTAAACATTACATTCATTGACTGCAGTTTAAAGGTAGGATTCCAGATCAGTGCTTTTGATGAGGTGAAAGGTTTAGTTTCGGAAGCCATCTCTATACTTGAGTTAACCCACGACAAAGACTGTTGGTGTTGCCTACGAATCAAATTCGCATAGTAAGTGGGAGTATAAGAAAAATGGAGCCTCCTGGTTGGAGAATCTAGAGATAAACCTATTCCAACATAATTACATACATCTATGCTAGTGCATTTACCAATAAAACGATCTATATATAGTAATTGGCTTTTTCTGTTGGGTACAGTGATACAACGTCAATATGAGTACAGACCAAGAGCTAGATTACCAACGTGGAATATTCAAACAAAAAAAGGAAAAAAAAAAAAACCCAGGAAAGTTGGCAATGAAGATACACTTACTTAGAACAGTCTGTTATATATGGTAGAAATAGATCACAATAGGAAAGAAAACAAAAAGGTAATCAGTGAAGACCAAGTTATCTTCTTTTATTAAGTAGAATATTCTGATAAAGAATTGAAGAGACAAAAAACCATGTAGGAAAAAAGTACTTCTATTTATATTTGTGGATATTGTAAAAAACTTTTTCTATCGAGACTCTTTAGGTACAAGATGACCTGATGATAAAAGAAAGACATACCCAATTGTTACTGCACGGTTCATCATGCTATAGCGGTGCCTTGACCGATTGGATCAGTGAAAGGAGGTAAGTGGGTTGATCTAACTAAAGGTTCCTTTGACCCGTACTTCAGCAGTTTCATTATAACTAACGTAACGGACAGGATAAGCTATTCCTTAATTCTGCCGACGTCTACGTTTCAGTCTTATTGAATTCTGTCAGAATGTAAATGGTTAAAGTAAGGATCAACAAGTTAGAAGATAAAAGCTTAAGTAGATTAGATTTATGTATTGTGGTTTGATCTGCTAAATAAAGGTATCTGATTTTGTCAAATCCAAATACTATAATATCTTATTTCTAAATGAAGTCAATTATTCATACAATGCTGCCTCGGATATACAGATGAAATATGCTTCCGTAAAAGAAAAGAATTGTTCTAACAAGTCTATCACTCACGGTTATTTTAATCTTCATAAGGATCCATAGTCTCTTATTTCAGTATCATGTAATAACTCAAGAGTAGTATGATGTTGGATATAACACAGTCTGTTTTTTGTATCTGTTCGTGTTTCCTTTTTCCGATCGACTGTGAATCAAAGGAATTAGCAGATTTTACTGCTTTATGCATACACAGAATAGTTTAAACTCCCAAAAAAAAAAGAGCGAATCCGTGTTATAAGTTATGTGTTATGTCCAAGAAGTGAGATTGTATCCTGCAACTGTAACCATTACTTCATTTAAGAGTAATTTAAGCTTCCCTCTACGCTACAGTCTACAATTAGCTAGTTCGTAGTCCGCTTATTAACAAGCGAAAAAAGGGATATCATAAGACGTATATGGACGTTGTGTGGCTCTAACATCAATTTCCTGAAGCTGATCTATCAGTAACCATATGCGCGTCTTATGACTAAGGTTGCTGTAAGTCTTTCTTGCTACTGTAAGTCACAATTTCAAAAACTCTTAAACACGAGCTTCGTCTGCTCTATCTCTTCTTCTTCCTTCTGTACAGATTTTGATAATACTCGCAAAATGAACAAGCTTTTCGTTTTCTTTTTTACGATCTTCTGTCTTATCTTCAATGTATATGCTGGCCGTTTGGCTTATGGCATTTGCCAAACGGGCTGCAATGCTGTAGCTACCGCTTGCTATGCTGCTGCTGGCTCTACTTTTGGTACCGTTACTGCTGGTGCTGGCATACCTGCTGCTATTATGGCATGCAATGCAGCTTTGGGCGCTTGCATGGCTGCTTGTATCGCCGCTGGTTTTGCCCCCACCCCGTAAGAGTCCCAAGCGGTTGATAATTATTGATTGTACAGCTCAAGAACAAATATGTAATGAATTGAATTATGCTCTGCTAAAATTTATCTTTGTTGACAACAATTTATCCCGTACGTTGTCTGATATACGAATTTTAAAGCAAAAGTAATAGTACTTATTATTTATCAATAAAGCCTACTCGCGATTGCATAAGTTTGTCGCTAATAATCCCCTTCTGAGAAAATGGTCTGACATCATTCGACTGAATGATAGAAGATGGTTTTAATAAATGACATTGTATTCCTACTCAAGATATTACGGAGGATGGAGTGGCATTCTTCGTGGTCGCTAATCAGTTTGACGTAATTGATTGATAGTAAAAATAAGTAAAGAAAGCCATAAATAGCTGACAATCAAGTCGATCTGTAAGCCCACCATGTCCAGGAATAATATGATCAAAGTCTTTAAGACCTCCTGCGCGTTTAATAGCACTGGCGAAAAATCCAGCAAAAGGAGCAAATGTTGACGCGAATAAGGCCAAGACCACGCCATGATACCCAATATTCTTGTAAATGGCACTGTTGTCTGATGGACCCGTATGTCGGACGAGGAAGTCAATTTTAGAGAGCGCTATGGCGTTCTGTAATAAAGACAATGCAAGATAAAAAAAACCATACTTTAGCAGTCGTGACTATATATGTCGAGAAAATCGTACTCACAAGTAATCCGTAAATGACTGTTACAACAAGAGCGCCAATAAAGCCTTCCAAGGTTTTGTTCGGGCTGAGTGGTGTTAGCTTCCTTTTACCGAAATACCTGCCGCAGAAATAAGCAGCGATATCATTACAAATAACCAATGAACAAGGAAACATAAACCTAGAGTGATGGTAGACACTTAGTTTGTTTCTAGATATCAATGCATTTACGACAGTAATAAGGCATATCAAATTTGTTAAAAGGGAAGAGGGAGAAGCACGAGAAATATCTTACCAAAATAAACCACCATTCTTTACATTCTTATTAATAAGTACGGGTTGAGACAACGTGTAAACAGTACACAAATGCACCCAGCTGCTATGAAGAATGCAGGATTGAAGCTTTTGTGGTTCATTAGCCGCATCACCTAATAAGAACCATACCCAGGCAGCAAACCCTAACATAGAAAATGAATCAGCTACGTGAAGCTCATCCTTTTCCCCCTTATTTGTTGGTTACATACACGACAAGTAATGCAGAAATGTGGTGAAGAACGTCGTGGCGGGTGTAACGTTCATGATGCATTGTTTGACCAGATTCACAAATATGAAAAACAGAGTCCTGTTGCGCCCATTTGTCACATTAAATTTAGTTTATGAGAGGTCTACGTTGAAAACAATTAGCTGATTCTTACCAATCAAGAATTGCCTGTAACTTATTTCTCTGAATATGAACAGGCGTTAAAGAAACTCGTCGTAACTCCTAAAGCAAGAATATACAAATCATAAGTGACTTCCAGCTATCTTTATTCACTGCCACTTTGCAATATCTACAGGACAGTACATGGAAGACCTTTGCCTGCAAAATTGTCACAAAAATCATCAATAAAGTGTCATTCATTGTTACTAGAACTAGAATGACAAGCATGATCGTTCCAGCCAAGAGTCTCTTCAAGAACATATTAAGACTACGTATAGCTTCTTTTTTAGAGTGGTAAATTTATAGAACACAAAGACAAAAACCAAAAAGAAACAAAGAAAATGGGAAGACTACACTTGAGAGATCTATTTCTTCATACATTCTTTGCAGTGAGATTATCGGTTTTTGTCTTTTTTTTTTAGCTCAAAAATAATTCAAGTTCTATGCAAGTCGCTAACTAGCCATCAGATTACCAATCTAACTTACCATACCTCATGTATTTTATCACTTCACCAGTAACTGAGATTCTCTAGGCAGTATATTGGGAGGCAGAGAGGGAGGGAGGAGTTGCCTTTCTTCAACGTAAATCTGTTAACATGTCAAGAAGTCATAACAACACCTGTTACCTCTCAACGACCTCTAATGGCTCTCGAGCGGAGACTTATCAGTTCAATTTTGATCATGTTGCCGTAAGGTAAAAGGTAACTACCAAGTACGCAATGTCCACGTAAAGAATTTTTGATAGCTACTAAATATCAGGTGATCAGCAAGAACAATCAATTATTGTAGAAGGCTCATCTGTCAAACCAAAGAGTGCTACGGTTCAATAACATTCCAAGGCAATTGGTGCCAAAAGAAAATAATTTGGAGCTACTTTACATTATATTGAAATTGATAGTATGAGTTCCTAACAGTCGATTATATGTATAACTGACAGAATGTTTATGTAAATGGATGACGTGCTACAAGATAGAGCATACGGAAGAGAAGCTACTCAACTTCTTTGAGCCCATTTCACATGGTTGAATGGACTTCCAACCAGACCTTCAAAACAATATATCACTGCTTCCTGGAGCACACTGTGGCCCATAGATCAACCGTTGTTACGCGAATTGGGACGAGATAGCCCCCCTCATCAATACCGTCAGAAAACTGAGGACGGCTCTTTTTAGATTGGCTGTATGCACCAACCACCAAATGGATAGTTTGACTTCATAATACATTGCCTTTTTTCTTCTTTATTCTCTTGAAGAGTGTCATCATTTCCACCCCATCTGGAGCTGCCCTGGGCAATTTCGATATGTGTACCCCTTGGGCTGAAATATGTTGTCAATAAAATTTCCTTTAACCGCCTTCACCCAAAACTTTAGTGACTCACAAATTTTTTTTTTCTTTTTTTTTCAAATTCAGTTAAAGAGCAGCCTCTTCTATTCTTTACATACCTCTCCTGAATTCATAAGAAAGGTTTACTTGTCTTTTAAAGAAATCAGCTATGGACGACCTCGTTCCCATTTTCGTTAAGACCGGTTTATCCGAGCAAAAGGCGAAAGAAACCGCCAAGAACAAGAAATTAGCACCCACCTTTGAACGAGTCATCAATGAAGCCGGCATTCGCGATTCAGGTTGTGAGAAAGATTTGGGTACTTTGTTATATACTTTAGCTACTGCGGTGGCTAAGGATAAAGCTGCTGCTGAACATAAACATTTACCTTTCTTGACAAAGAAGGTATTGAATGGTGATTTAAAGACAAGTGATCAAATTACAGGTAAATGGAGGAGGTTAACTTTCTCTCCCACTTTTTCTCAATGTCACCATCTGTTGTGCAGCCTTGGTATTGACATTTGTGATTCTATCAACTATCTATAGCTGCTGTCAAGTTCTGTGAAGCAGACACAATCGAAGAAAAGGATTTCGATGAAGCCACTGGTGTTGGTAAAGTAGACAATTGAAAAGTCGAAATATGGAATTTAAAAAGAAGGAGGCAGTTTGGGGCAGAGGGAGAGCGAAATCGTTAAGGAAAGAGAACAACACAAGCTTACCAATGTTATTTCCAATTTCAATATTGGCCCCATTCTCTTCATTTTTTGACGTATTTCCATAGGCGTTGTTGTTACTCCTGAGCAAATCAAGGAAGCTGTAGAGGAATATATCAATAGTAATAAGGAAAATATCGTCAGCAATCGTTATAAAACTCTTGGCCCCACCCTTGCCAATGCCAGAAAGATTCCTTGTTTGCGTTGGGCTGATGGTGGTAAAGTTAAGAATGAAGTTGAAGCTCAATATCTTGCGCTTCTGGGCCCTAAAGATGAACGTGATGCTCCTCAAAAGAAAAAGAAAGAGCCTAAAGCGCCTGCTGCTGCTGCTGCCAAAAATGGGGATCAGAAGAAAGCAGATGCTGAAAAGGAGCCCGTTGTAGATATTTCAAAGACTTTCTTTGAAGGTGAATTAGGTAGATTACATAAACCTGGAGGAAACCCTCAAATCAAGCCAGAATTGATGGAAGAACATTTAAAGGCTACTGGCGGTAAGGTTGTTACTCGTTTCCCTCCCGAGCCTAATGGTTATCTTCACATTGGTCACGCTAAGGCTATCAATGTCAATTTCGGTTATGCCAAAGCCCACAATGGTGTCACTTATCTTCGTTATGACGATACTAACCCCGAGGCTGAAGAAGAACAATATTTCACTTCTATCTTAGAAACTGTACGTTGGCTCGGATTCGAACCTTTCAAGATCACTTATTCTAGTGATTATTTCCAAGAATTATTTGATTTGGCTGTCAAATTGATTAAAAAGGGTCTGGCCTACACTTGCCAATGTACACCTGAAGAGATCAATGCTAATCGTGGTGGTAAGGAACATGGCGAAAGAAAGGCTTGTGTCCATCGTGAAAGACCCATTGAGGAAACTTTGGATCAATTCATGAAGATGAAGGAAGGTCGTTATAAGGAAGGAGAAATCACTCTCCGTATGAAGATGGACTTGACCAACGGCAATCCTCAATTCTGGGATTTGATCGCTTATCGCGTCCTCTACACCCCTCATTTCAGAACGCACGACAAGTGGTGCATTTATCCTACCTATGATTTCACTCACTGTTTAGTCGATTCTTTCGAAAACATCACCCACTCACTCTGTACAACTGAATTCAGACAATCCAGAGAAAGTTATTATTGGTTAGTCGATGCTGTTGAAGTCTATAAGCCTGTCCAATGGGAATATGGACGTTTGAATGTCACAGGTACCATCATGTCCAAGCGTAAGATTTTGAAGATGGTCAACAACAAATATGTCAACGGTTGGGATGACCCTCGTCTTTATACTTTGGTCGGTATTCGTAGACGTGGTGTTCCTCCTGAAGCCATCAATGAATTTGTGCTTGAATTGGGCGTCACTACTAGTCAATCCACCATTGAAGTATCTCGTTTCGACAACAAGACGCGTGAATATTTAGATAGAACCGCACCTCGTTTGATGGCTATTATGGATCCTGTCCGTGTTGTCTTGACCAATGTACCCGACGATTACTATGAAGAAGTCACGGTACCTAACAAGCCTAGAGATCCTGCTATGGGTGAACACAAGGTTCCCTTCACCAAGGTCTTCTATATTGACCGCTCTGATTTCCGTGAACAAGACGCTAAGGGTTACTTCCGTTTGGCTCCCGGCAAGTCTGTTGGGCTTCTCTATACCAAACATCCTGTGCACTGTACCAACTATAAGAAGGATGCCAATGGCAATGTCATTGAAATTGAATGTCGATATGAAAATGAGGGTGAGTTTAAGAAGCCCAAAACCTATATTCACTGGGTGGCTGAATCTCCCAAGCACAATTCTCCCGTCAAATTGGATGAACTACGCATCTACGAACGTCTTTTCAAGCATGATAACCCTGAGGCTGCTGAAGGTGGTTTCTTGAACGATTTGAATGAACACTCTTTGGAAATTGTAAAGGGAGCTATTGCTGAAGTCGGTATTTATGATCATATTGCTGATTGGGTCAAGAAGACGGGTGGTAAGGACTTTGAAAGCATGCGCTGGCAATTCACCCGTACAGGTTATTTCTGTCTAGATAATAAAGACACCAAGTTGGACATTGATATGATCAAGGCTGGTAAAGTGAAGGAAGCTGTGAAAACACTCATCATCAATCGTACTGTTTCTCTTAGAGAGGACAATGAAAAGGATTAGAAGATTTCACATACAATATATATATAGGAAGCTTTTTTTTTTTTTTGTTTTTGTATTGTTTGTGTATTCTAAATTTCATCTCATTCTCTTGTAATAAAAGCTTACCTAACGAATATTGCATTTGTACTATACAATAACAGTCTTTGGTTCTATGATGCTGCTATTTGACAACGAATAATGGGCCGTTCCAATAATGAATAGCTGGCTAAGATGATCGGTTGGTCGAGTTTAAGCGTGATACATGCATAGCATGTGTGTCAATGGGCACGCGGAACGTAAAGCTTCCACGGAACGGTCTGGGTTTTTCTTTGGTAGGTCTCGAAATAAGGACGTTAACCGTTGCAGAACAGGAGCTTACCGGTGTAAAGTTGATAAGAACAGATTGATGTACGCCAAAAGACTAGCTGCTAAGTTGGGAAGCGTAGGAATTAAATGCCTTTAGTGCTGCGTGTGTGTGTGTGTGTGTGTGTTGTGTGTGTATGTTTTTTCATTAATGCATAACAACAGTACCATGCATTCTTGGCTTTCTCAACTTCTTATACAGTTATATCAAAAACGTGTTCTCTTTAATCTACATTCTCAACCTTTGCATAACCGCTAAACCAAACAAATAATAATAGCCTAAATATGGTAGATACCGATTATGTGAATGAGTTTAGGGCTTCTTTATACCGAATTTGTTGGTTTTCGACGTGCTCAAATACCGTAAATAACTCTATTTCCCTCGGCATTGAGGAGAAAGGCAAGAAGAGAATGAACGATTGAGTAACGAGAGTAGGAGAAGCTAATTCAATGAATGGAGACGCGCTCTTTTTTCATTTATTACAGATCGACCAAAGTATATCTCTTCCATGAATCTATTGATAGGCTCCTTTGGAAATTAGGGAGGTTGTGTTTAATTACCTTTTCCGATATAGGATGGGCGAAAAAAGAAATAAGCACAGTCTTCACAACTTTAAGGTAATCAGAGTGCTTAGTAAAGATGTAGCGACTCCTATAATGACTACCGAGCATATATTACTTTCATTATATTATAAGCACGAGTTTTAAAAGAAGCGATCAATTAGCAGGGAGTAACATTTATGGAGTAAGTTTTAAGTCGCAGTAAATGTTTGCTTCGTAGCTTCTGTTAGGTCCACACTATATTGTCTATAGAAAAACATACTGAATTGGTATTGAAAGAGGCAACAATCAATCTTTATTATTGTCAACAAAATTGCTCTTATTTACAACCTTAATTTTTTGCCATCCAATTTACGTATCAAGCAGCTACTTTCAAAGACATAAGCTTTCAATATTTACTATCCATACTGTCTATAAGACTGCGTATGTATAGAGTTCTTACATGCATGAACCGTAACCAAATATTCATTTAGCTTGATGCTACGGATATTCAAACAACCGAATGGTAGCTATTTAGTTTAACCGAGCCCTATTTCTCGTTCGATATCCTTGAATAAAATTCACGGTATGTTTGGATGGTTTGGGATGATGCAATTTTAACCGAAAGGTGTTACGAATTTGCTTCTTGATTATGGTACCAACATTTTCTGAATGAAATGATAGCCATGTATGTTTTACTAATTACTGGAAAGTGCCTAGAGAAAACAGAATAAATTGCTGGTTTGTCACTGCGTGAAATGCTTATTGAAGAAAGCTTAAAAATATTTTGGAATAGGGGCATTTTCTTTTTTTCTGTGTCTAATGAAGAGTATGTGGGTTGATCTATTTTATTTTTTTTTTTTTTTTTTTTTCTTTTAAGCTGCAGCACAAAAGTAGAATAAAATGTGGTTTCCCCACCGTTTCCAGGAATATCAAAACGTCTTTATGACAACTGTAGCCAAGCCGAAAAAGAATATCAAGCCATAAAATGCTTAAATTCTACGTTTTAAACGAGATCTTATGACTGATCTATGACGAATTTGTGGATTCTGTACTACGAGAAAGTTAACAACGTGGCGCATTCGATTGCAATAGCTTCAGGTTCTTTGTTATCTTGAAATCAACGTGTAAAAGCAATTTGGACCCTAAAAAAAAATCTATAATAAAGTAGCTTTTTACTCCTAGTTTTTCTTTTACTGTGTTCGTGGATCACATAAATAAATAGACTTCTGATCTAATGATTACTATCTCTTTATCTTTTCTTTTGCTTAACGTTCTCATACATTTCTGATACAATCCCTTCCCTTTCGTTCAATATCCTACCACGCCAAATAGATAAAAAAAAGTACTTTTTGGTTTATATACCTTTTACATACCATACAACATTCCCCCCACCTAATCACACACCATCACTAATACCAACATCAGCAAACAAGAAGAAATGACTGGATTCATTTTAGTTGCCAATTCTGGAAAAAAAATCTCTCTAGAACACGCTTCTCATCCTTGTCCAAAATGTAAAAACCAAAGCTCTGTACAATTGACAAGGTCTGAAAAATCGTTGATTGTTTTGAACAAACGCATTACGGACAATTCAACTGTACGATACGAATGTTCACAGTGTAAATGGAAAAATCAAATGCTACCTTACGATGACAATACCACATCCGCCAGTATCGTCATATCTCCACTCACACCTTCCAGCACGGCTACCACCACAGCGTCAGGTTCCTTCATCAATGGAAGAGAATCGATTTCTGCCGACTATTCGAGTCATTCCTCTTCCATAGCAGTAGACGATGAATATCATTTTTTAATGAACGGAACTAGCAGTAGCCACCACCAGTATCATTCTTATTACCACACTTCGATACCGTCTACTTCCTCGGCCTCCACCACTCTACAATCAAGGTCTCCCTTATTATAATATCAACTCTCAACTATCATTTGATCAAAAGGAAAGAAAAAAACACCTCCTCGTTTTTACAATAAGGAGCTTTTTTTTTTCATCCTTTTCTGTATACATAGATTTGACTTTAGAAGCATTGAGTGTAGCGCCCCTCCCTATAATTAGTCATTCTCCAACATAAAATCTATTGAAGAGACCGAACAACATAGCCTCTTTTTTAGACACTTGGTTTGACGTTAATTAGTAGCATTTGCATTTTATTATTTGATCTTTCATTGTTCACCATATCGTTATCATACTAGAATCGTTTCATTTCATTTCATTTCCAATGATGAATAATAAAAAGAAGAAACACAAACAAAGTTATCTCTAATTGTCCATTCCTTCGTGCTTAATATCAGTTGTTAAACGTATCACTCTTTTGAAATGATAGAAATAACGCTCCTGGAAATAGTTTAGGAAAACAAAACTTTGGACTATGACTTTACAGATGTCACTACGACTCGCTGGTCTATTCTATTCAATTAACCTACCAACTTGGCTTTGGTGGGGGGGGGGTGTTCGATCAAACACCTATGAGTTGCCATAAATGAGCAAGCTCTTTGAAATAATGGTGAAAAGGATGCAATACTAGCCTTGACCGTAGCAAAAATACTGAAGATAATTCAACAAAAATATATGGTTGGTAACTGCATTAAAGACACTGAACGCGCACGTGATGATGGTAATGCACTTAAAAAAGAGCCAATAAGACTGTAAAAATACCATGTTCGCTTATTTAGTAACAGTAATACCATATATTCATTACGTACATATATCGAGCGATCTTTAAGTTATGTAGTGGCATATTACTACAAGCTCATCGCTTATACATACCTAATATTCCCTTGTCCTTAGCTGTAATAGTTATGATATATATACTATATTTGCTGAGGACATGTCATATATAACAATGATCAATGCTAAACAATAGAATCCGGTTTAAGAACTATCTTGACTTATTTCAAGAAAAGCCATGTTATATAAAGGGCTAGCTAAAACATAGTAGGGCAGGAAGCAATTGAGTGAGTTTAAAAAAACCAAAAAGAAAAGTGCTCGAAACTCTCAAGACATTAATTTGGATGATAACAAAGCATATTAACAAAATATAATTTATGGAAGGTTAATATTTAGAATTTATCAGATCAAAGCAGATACAACATCAATGCTGATATGATTTGTTAATTTTTGGTTACTGATTGCCAAGATTATCCCAGTGAGTGCAGCGAACATATCGAACGCTAAATGGTGCAGTAGGATTATTGACTACGCTAAGGAAGCTTGCATTTTTCTTGATTAAAATATAGGCACAAGTGGATGCAGTCGAAAATCTAGGATGAAACGAACAATACTGTACTTTCCTTGAAAATTGTATTGTTTGTAATGTAATAGACGCTGTTTGAAAAATACGAATCAGCGGTTTTTTACTCAAAGTACTTTAATGCATGCATTGATGCTTGGCTTACTCACCTTTTGTTGCAGCCATAAAAACCAAGTTCCTGTCTGAAGACAGGTCAACGAGGAGAAAAAATGCACTCATGCGTACGTTATGAGAGATTGGCTGTTATTCTCGTTGACACACATTTTTTAGCTATTTTATAATCAGGATCCAACCAGTCTGGAGAAATCAATGCACAACTTCACTATAAGATTTGTTCTTTAACTAAGTGGATTTATTGGGTTGCAAAGAAATTATGTAATTTACGTTGAGGTGGGTTCGACATTTATATAATTGTACCAAAATATTTAACAAAAAAAAAAAAAAAAGAGAAAAATTTGTGAAAAATGTTGACCATATATTGTTATAGGTTTAGGCTCCTGGAGGAGGAGGAGGGGGAGGAAGCTCAGAAGCTGATGGAGGTGGTGGTGCGATGGCTGCATCATCTGTGGATGGAGGTGGAGGTGGCATATTCTAAACCAGAGGCAAAACATAGGAACGTTAGTTATTACTGCGCTTCGTTTATTCTTTTTACAAATTGAAACTTACCCATGGGTTGGATCCATCTGCAGCTGGAGGCGGAGGAACGGCGACAGCAGCTCCCCATGGTGATGCGGTACTACCTGGTGGGGCAGCAGCCATTTGTGATGGGTCATATTGTGATGGGTCATAGTATCCTCCATATCCTCCATAAGCAGCGTAATAATCCGTTGCTGTACCTGGAGCGTTACCGTAAGATGACTGATAGGCATCGCCGCCGCCGCCGCCGCCGCCGCCGCCTTGATGCCAAGGTGCAGCACCGCCGCTACCGGTTCCGGGTGGTGGTGGTGGTCCTGACGCATGACTATTATAATTATTGTAATTGTTATTTGCCCACGGTGCAGGCCCTCTATTTTGTTGTTGCCATGGAGGTGCAGCTCCAGTACTAGTTCTGGGTTGCTGCCATGGTGCTGGTTTACTTTCAGTGTACTAGTGAGAAAGGATATGAGTTTTTGCTTGCATTTCTCCAACTGGTATTCGAACTATGAAAATAAAACACTTACCGATCCTGCTCCTTCTCTTGATCCGCCTGTAACAGATTCACCTAATTCAGCCATTAAATTCATATATTCACTATCCAATTGAGCATCACGTTGACGAGCTTGATTGGTCATTTCAGGATTATGACGTTGGTTACAATCACGAGAAATATGACCTAGACCGCCACAAATATGACATGTCAATGTAGACGTGATATTCTGTCTTTCAGGACATTCAAATCGTCGATGACCCGAGGCACCACAGTTTAAACAAGTTTGATTCTCGTCATCACGCAGTGTACCATTCAAAGCTGCCAACTCACGCAATTGATTTCTCTTCAATTCGTTTTGTCCTTCAGGTACAGAAGCTGATGTTTCAATTACTTTTTCAATCAGCTTAACAGCCTTTTTCACTTTTTCTTCGGTATCGGCTGTAACTAAACAATGCAAATCTTCTTCTTGGCCAGAGTTAGGGTTGCTAACTTGGCCTTTGCCTTCTTTCACCGATCCACGTCCACGAATACTAATTTTTGCACCTGATTCTGCTTCCATCGATTTGAGTGTATTGCCACGGGGGCCGATAAGTTGACCAATAAAGTTGATATCAGGAAATTCTTTTGCAGGAATATATACTTTCTCTTGTAATTTGGTGGGCTTTTTATAATCGGCAGGAGGACGATAGTTGGGAATCGTTTTGATAGCTTTTTCGATCAATTTATGACGTTCATCTTCGAGTTTCTTTTTATATCTAGCTTCTCTGGTGTTTACACGTTTACCCTCAGCATTATAAACGGGTTCAGGAGAAGGTGATCTATGTGTTTCGGAAATGTTTTTATACAAGTAAACCCAATGTCAGAATATTGATATGCTGTCTGTTAAAGGTTGAGGCGACAATTGGAAAGGAAACATACCTTTGACGATCAGGAGGAACAAACTCACCAGACCTTAATTTTCTGTTGATTTCTTCTATTCTCAATTGTACTACAATAGTAATAGCAAAATGGCCTTGTTAACAGGGGCAATCCTTTGAAAATAAAAAATAAATCGATGAATGACTTACATAAATACTTGTCAGACATGTCTCTATTGGCTTTGGAAATGGTCGTGGGTAATCCTGGAATGACGACTTTTTCTTGCTCACCACCCCAACGACTTCTACGTTTCCTCTTTGTAGTAGAGCCATCAGAATTAGCCGTAGGGGAAGCTAACGGAAAATGTCCAAATGGTTGTTAACAACAGGATAATAAAACAAAAGAAAAAAGTTACATTTTCAAGACGACATACCTGTGGAAGGTTCAGACCTAGCAGCAGGATAATCTACCGACATTGCAAGGGAAAAGAGTTCGATTAGTCAGTTTGAATCATTATTTAACGAAATTAGCATTCATCAATACCGTTATAGCTTTCACTTCTCGCAGGTGCATGGCTGCCTAAATAGAAAGGAGAATTGAATTAGTTTTTTTTACAGAAAAGAGCTATAAAAAAGCGAGAATTTACTAAATGAACGATGGCTTACTTTCATTTTCAGATGGAGAAGTACTTGATTGACCAGAACTGTCACCACCAAAACGTCTTTTAACTCCAAGTGGAGTCATGTTACTACCTGTAATAAAACGTATTAAAACCTTATTTTAAAACAATCTGTTAAAGCTTTAATAGAGTATCCTCGTTACCTGTAGGCTTGTACATGTTAACTTTGATTAGGATTGCGAGAAATGAACTACGCGTGCAGAAACTTTGCAAGGCGAAAGACACAGAAAATCTTTTGGAGACAGCCGTAGTCGGGTAAATAAATAGTCACAGCCTTTTTCTAAAGATGGAAAGCTCAAAATGGATTTTGAATGGCTCATAACTTTCTTTGCCAATAAAACAAAAATCAAGACTGTTTTTCGACAACCATCATCTCTTGGTGTAAAAAAGATTCCATATTTTATAATTCGGACTACCGTGTAACAAACTTAAGCTATAAAATATGCTAGGTTCGTTGCGAGCCTAGACTAACCTGATTCACGGCTTCTCAGTGTATCACCCAAAAATTTAAGTTTGACAGAGAAATCAACATGATTTCAGTTGTAGGGTTTAACAGTGAGAGCATGCACGTTTGCTGAAGGTATCACTCAGCGTTCGTCAGCCCTTATAACCTTTTTTGGTTCTTTGAATTTTCGTTTCGGATCAAAACAGAATTACTTTAAATGAAAAAAGAAACTATGCCTGATTTAGGTATGACGGAAGCTTTTTGGGTGTGGCAGAAATTTCAATTTTTTCTGTTTTTCTATCTTCGGATATCCATATATCACGTAATTGTGGAGACTACATAGAAAACATTGCACAGAAGGTCACTATTGTCGTATCTCTTTATTACAGAAACTCAAAATGGTTCATTAGTAGCAAATATACATAGATCGAGAGTGTCTGATGGTTGAAACAGAGCCTTCTAGAAGTATAACGACAATATCGTTGCATTATGAATTAGTTTATTGTAAACACGGTTGAAAGAGTTTGATTACTGTCAAGTCGTTCCAAGAACGGTTCCAGAGCAGTTTGACCATAAATAGTAATAGAAGTGTTATTTCAGGTACTATGTGATCTAATACGACAGTTACAGATACGCCTATTTTCCGCTTTTTTTTTTTCTATTTTCTTAAATCATGATTAAATAGAATTTTCAGAAGCTCATGCGTGGTCATATACAAAGATAGAAAAACCAAGGCTTACAAAGTTAGAAAGGGACAATCATAGCCAATCAAATACAAGTATGTTCATCCATGACGAAAATATCTTCCCAAATTTCTGTCAAAAAAAACAAAGAAAAAATCAGAAACATTTACAACTTGAGGGTCAAGATCAAAGAATGATATATAAAGTTGCATTAATTCACGTCTTTTCCCACTACTTTTTTTACCAATTGTATTATTTTACTTAATATAGGGTTATTCATTTAAGATATCTAATTTGATGAATCACGATAATAACCATAATACACATTATAATTTACGAGATCAACAAGTGCCGCAGATTATAATAAATCAAAGTGAGAATGACATTAATACTACAAACAATCGACAGCAAGAACGGCGGTATTCAGAAAGAGCCTCTCCGCTGTCTGAAGTCGAACAACCGAACAACTCGACAACGATCAAATTTCAGGAGTCTTCAAAGAATAACGAAATGAAGGAATACCAAGTCCAGCACCACGAGAAATATTTCCAGAAGCCATTGTCACGTCAATCTACCGGTCAAAGCTCAACCGATTTTGATACAAAGTCAGTCCGCAGTGTCTTAATGAAAAAGATGCATTTGATCAAACGTAGGCGGCGAAGCACTGATACAACCACGGAGCGTTCTGAAGGGCCACCATATCATTCTATGGATCTCGATACCGTCTCACAACTCTTACACACCGATTTAGAAGATGGTTTAGCGGATGCTGCAATTGAAGAAAAACGTACTCAAGCAGGAGGCTATAATGAGATGGAAGGCGAAGGAGGTGTCAGTCCTATCAAGCTACTTATCAAGCAATTTTTAAACATCATGGTATTGATCCTGTTGATTGCCATGGTGGTATCATTTGTCTTTAAAGATTATATTGAAGGCGGTGTGATTTGTGCCATTATGTTTTTGAATGCGGCGGTTGGCTTCATGCAAGAATACAAAGCGGAAAAGACGATGGATTCCCTAAGACAAATGGCTTCACCGACAAGCCAAGTTATTCGTAATGGTCATCAAAAAACAATACCTACTCGCGAACTTGTTCCTGGCGATGTGCTTATTTTAAAGAGTGGTGATGTGGTTGGTGCTGATTGTAGAATTATTGAGTACGTATTTTTCAACATTAGAATCAGTATTGATTCTCATTGATATGATGGTTGTAAGTCAACTTAGCATTTACTAAAACTCTACTCTTACCGTGCAATAGATCATTTAATATGGATGTAGATGAAGCGCTATTAACTGGTGAAAGTGTGCCCGTCAATAAAGTAACTGAAGTAATACAAGGTGACGACATTCCACTGGGTGATCGTATTAATATGTCGTATTCTAGTACGGTACTTACCAAAGGCCGTGGTAAAGCTGTGGTGACAGCGATCGGCATGCAAACAGAAATCGGTAAGATTGCGAAACGTCTTTTAGATTCAAGTGACAATACGAAAACACCACTTCAAAAATCATTGGATCGCATGGCCCTCGTACTGTTAGCCATTGCTATCACCGCTGTCATTATCGTATTTGCTGCTGCCAAATTCCATATCACGAACGAGGTTGTTCTTTATGCTATTTCTACTTCCATTTCCGTAATTCCTGAAGGACTTGTTGCTGTCGTCACATTAACGCAGGCCTTTGGTGTTCACGCAATGGCTAAAAGCAAAGCTCTTGTGCGCCGTCTTGCTGCTCTCGAATTATTGGGTGCCGTTACCAACGTTTGCTCTGATAAGACAGGGACACTGACTCAATCTAAAATGGTGCTCACTCGTCTTTGGAGGCCCAACGCTGGTTTTTACTCTGTGAGTGGTCTTGGCTTTACTATTGAAGGTGAAGTGACGTCGGAATCAGACGGTCAAGCGATAACTCAAAATAACATGGATCACGGTTTTCGTTCGTTGGTACATGCAGCTGCTCTTTGTAATATGAGTGAAGTCCGTAAAGAGAAACAAACAAATGAATGGGTTGGGATCGGTGATCCAACAGAAGTTGCGCTTCAAGTTTTCGCTCATAAACTTCAGTATGGTAAACCTGCCTTAACGAAGAAAAAAACGGACGCCGCTGATGAACAACCATCACGAGATGGTTGGAAATTGATCTCTGAATATCCTTTCGATTCTTCAATCAAACGCATGTCGGTTCTTTGTCAATCTCCTGATGATGGCTATATCGCGTTTTTAAAGGGTGCCACTGAGCGTGTATTGGAACGATGCGTAGGTATGCAAATGTCTGAAGCAGGCAATGTGCGCTCCATGTCTCTGCAAGAACTACAAAATACAATATTGCCTAAAGTGGATGCGCTCGCTCGTGGTGGTCTTCGTGTATTATCACTCGCCATGCGTCGTATTAAGTACGATGGATTGGTTAAACCTGACACCTTTGAACGTGATTTTATTGAACAAGAAATGATATTCCTTGGTTTAGTCGGTATTTATGATCCCCCTCGTGAAGAATCGAAAGCAGCCGTCGAAGAATGTCATCGAGCTGGTATAACTGTTCATATGCTTACAGGTGATCACATTGCTACGGCTACGGCGATCGCTCGTGAGGTCAGCATTGTCCCTCCGACTTATGGATTGCAAAAAGATGAAGAACTGTACGAAAAAGTACAGGCAGCAGGTGTTAAGCCTCATATTGCGGATGGTAGAACTGATGATTTAGTGATGACGGCACAACGTTTTGATAAAATGTCTGAACAAGAAATTGATGCACTTCCTGAGCTACCTTTGGTGATTGCTCGCTGCAGTCCTGATACGAAGGTCAAGATGATTGAAGCTTTGCACCGCCGTAAAAAGATTGCAGGTATGACAGGCGACGGTGTGAATGATAGTCCTTCCTTGAAAGAGGCTGATATTGGTATTGCTATGGGTGAGAATGGCTCTGATGTCGCTAAGCAAGCAGCCGATATTGTGCTTGTGGATGATAACTTTGCTACTATTGTCAAAGCAATTGAAGAAGGTCGTCGGGTGTTTGGTAACATTGCTCGTTTTGTTGTCCACATGGTATCCGGCAACGTTGCTGAATTAACACCATTGCTTTTGGGTCTTGTGTTTATTGATCAAACTGGCAGCTCTGTGTTCCCCATGACACCTATTCAAATTTTGTTTAACAATATTTTGACCAGTTCACCGCCGGCCATGAGCTTAGGTCTCGAACCAGTTCATAAGGATCAAATGTTTCAGCCTCCTCGTTCCGAGAAAGAAGGTCTTTTCAGCCTTTGGAATCTAATCGACATCATCTTTTATGGGTTTATGATTGGCGTCATTTGCTTGGCGAACTTTATCATTGTGCTCTACGCTTATGGTACAGGTGATTTGGGTTTAGACTGTAATGGTCACTATAATGAAAGTTGCTCTGAAGTTTTCCGCGCTCGTGGTGCTCTTTTTGCTACATTGACCGTCATTGTCTTGTTACATGGATTTACTTGTCGTGACCTTCGTAACTCAACCTGGTCTTGGTCTGCTTTACGTGGACCTCAAAACAAATATCTGTTTTGGTCTACTCTGTTTGGCTTTATTCTGTTGATTATCACACTTTATGTTCCTGTCTTGAATACTGAAGTATTTAGACACAGACCTATTTCTTGGGAATGGGGCATGACAGTTGCTTCTGTTCTCTTATATATTGCCATTGCTGAAAGTTATAAATGGGTTAAAAGACGATTTTTCTGATAACCATGAATCGTATGCTTGTATATAATATTCACGCATGACTACACTCCCACCTATTTATTTATTTCTCTCCCTTTTCTTGCGAATCGATATTTTACTCCTCAAGTACTAAAGCTTACATACGGTTTTAGTCATATTCCCTATAATCTTTTGAAGCGTCATTTTTGTAAATCTATACCATTGTACCATTATCATTACAACAAATAGATAATAAATTTTCTTCATTCCATTTGGAAAAAACTTAAAAGAGTTCCAGACTGATCTACTTTGAAGTGCCCAACATTTTGAGAAAAGATATATTTATATATAAAACTGTGGTTCTTCATCGCTTACTCTCTCCATCTTGACTCAAAAAACAATTAGTAAAAGTAGAGAGTAAGGTCAAGTAAATAGAGGATAACATAGAAATACTTGTAGCAGGAAAGAACATGGTAGCCAGCAGAAGTACCTAGAAAAAGTACCTTTACATTCTCTTACAAATGCTTCGATTGTGTTGAAAGCTTTTGTGCGTGCTGAAAGCTCTATACAAAGTGAATGTTCACTATGGAAGCTGTTGTATCAGCTTCTGTCTCAGCTTTATACTTGAAGCATGTTTCTAGTAAAAAGCCAGCTCTCTGTTAAATGCTTCGATAACCCTCTGAGAGAATTGTGAAGTCTTCAAATTGGCTGCTTCGTGTATCTTGCCATCTCGAGCATCGACAAAGCATCTTTATTAAGTTGAGAAACCAAAAAACTTATGCTCAAGGAAAATCTTAGCTGTTAAATTTGCTCTCTTCTTTTGGTTGCCACAAAGTTAAACTGTACTATGGCTACAGTTGAATTAGCTAAATAGCATGTATGACGAACCATGTAAAATTACATACCTTTTCGAAGAAGCAGGAACTGATACCCTTCCTTCCTGTCATATTTCAATACGACGGCATTCGCGGCCATTCTCATTCTCTTTTTCTTGGCATATGAAATAGAAACCACTACTTGAATCAGTGGTATTTTCCCTAAAATTACACGACTTAAAATTGATTACACCGCAATGAATGAATGGGTCCACAACACAAATTGAATGTGCTACATTAAATTATTGCACAAAGCGATTTCTTTAATATCGCGAAAGGAATTGTTGACATCAGTTAATATAGCAGTCGTTGTAATCATATACTAATTCCATATACTCAGCATCAGTAAGGATTAAAATCCATTATGGGTCGATAGTTAATCTATCCATTCTTCTTAAAAGAATATTGATATTTATTACATAATAATCTAATAAAAATGTCTAGAAAAATATTGAGGACTTTAGGGTTTCGAGCAACCCTATTCAACACAATTTATATATGTGAGATGTAGAAGGGTTTATATACAGGTGTGCGGTGGTAACTTTATACAATTGCGAAATACATCAGTAACCGCATTATAGAGTCTTAAGACTTCTTATTTTCCTTCGATTCCTTGTTATAATCGATGCCGTCTTCAGCTGTCTTTAGATTCGCTTGTCTCTCCTTTTTCTGTTTCTCTTCTTCTACAATCTCGGGCAGCCATTCCATAAGGTCTCCTAATCGTTCCACGCCTTGATCGTCCACTACAACCTTTCGAATAGCTTCTCCCTTTTCTTTCACCAGATCTTCTACGGTAGTTTTATTGTCTCTAAACCAGCCTAGATTATCTGCTATCAAGTGTCGATTTTTGCAACCTGGACATTGAATCAATACCACACCCTTGGTGTACGCTAATTTTGACATGACGTGGTGTGTTCGCTCATTACAAACTCTGCAAGTAAAGCCAATTAACATTTGATGTTTAGGGTTTACAGCTTCTTCTTCGGACTTCTGCGGCTGTTGCCCTTGCTGTTGCTGTTGTTGTTGTTGTTGTTCTCTGTTAATAAATGTGGATGAATGGAAAAGAGACTTCTTTTGACAAGTTGCCCAAAATGCTGCATTATAGAACCGTGATGCTTTGCTTAATATGTTCAGTGAGTGGTCGGTTAAAATTAGTGTTTGTGTTCTAAGAGTAGCTGAAGAGTGGCAAGTAAATGCAATCTTTTTTGATGACGATAATAGTGGCTGTCGTAAGCGTTGGAATGAGCGTAACATGTTAGTGTTGCAATAACAAAAGTGAAATAATGGAATCAAATAACTTTTGTCCATCCATGCAAAATCCCAATTTCCAGTCTCCGTCTGGATGAGCAGATCCCGTCACAAGGTGGCCAACGGACCCATGATGATAAGCCAAAAGCTTCCATTGGTATACTCAACGACCTGCTTCCCACCTCCCAACTTCATCGCAGCTAATTTTTAGTTCTCTTAATAAAGAACAAAAGACCGTAATGTAGAATTAATTAACGATTGTGATCATTACAGATAAGCAGGTCACTTATCATTTGGAACTCCATAAACCTGGTTTTCGCGTTTTGAGGTATCAAGCATTTATTTAACTTGGATAGTAACAACCAAAAGATAACAGCTACTCAAATCTCTATTTCCAGTCATTATACATACTGGCTTTTCACACTTAGCAAGACTTAAGTTTGATTCAAATTCCCTTTCGTAATTGCTTATCTCTGCCGTGTATAAACCCTATTATGAAGTCTTCCTTTATGCAATTGCATTGAACCGATGTTTCTTCATAAACTGCTTTGATTGCATCCAGATTAAACCTCCATTTTATTACAATCGTGTAGTGTATGAATCTTATTCTTATATTTACAAAAAAGGTGTCTATTGGTATTATCCATCTTTTCAACTACTTCTTGAACAATGTCTTCATAGCAAAGTTGAAAACACTCGTTGAACCTTTCTTCTGCGCTTCCAATGATGATATTAATCGTTCATAATATTGTGGGTTATCAACAGGACGAAATAGTTGCTGGGGTAAAGGGTACTATAATTTGTAGCAAGCATATCAGTTAAAGCAAAAAGCTTGTTTTCCCTTTGAATTTACTGCAAATGCATCACTAACGTCATTTTTAAACTTGTTATCTAGAATGCTTTGTAGAGCTTTTAGTTCTCTTTGGGCCTTTTTTATATCAAGCTCATTAGCATTAGGGCCCTTAAAACCTTCTTCCACTCTTTTGGCGAGAATTTCTTTCATGCCTCGATTCGGCCTTAACTCGTCTTTTGGCCATGCTCGTACCACTTGTAAATATTGCTTATACACCTTATTAATACTTTGTTTAGAAACTGCTGACATCTTTAGATTTATTGCCGAAATGTCCGTAAATGTATAGCAGATCAGTAGCGGGAAAAAAAAAAACGATCTACTTTATTAAATAGAAGGGAAGAAAGAGAAAAAGGAAGAGATATGATATTCAACCTAAAGACCAGGAGTAAATTATAGGCGGAGTTCATTCAAACGAGCATTTTCTGTAGAGATCAAAGTTACAGGTATCAAAAAAATGAGCATACTGCTATTATAATTTAAGCAGCATTGTCTGATCATATTGTACAATGCCTGACAAATACTTTATTCCCTTGCCTTAACAGTAGGCTCCCAAGAATATAATTTTGGCACTGTAGTACTGTATGTTTTGAAACCCTTCTTGGTACCCGAGAAGTTGGGAGTAGGTTCACCCCACCACTTCTTGGGCTCCATTTTCCATTCTGTAGGGGGTTCTTGAGCAATACGACTCAACCACATGTACCTATTAAATGCATAATTCATACAAACATGTGATGGTATTTAACAATCAGTACCTGCTTCTGTTTATGTGAAATCGTTCACTTTTGGTTATTTACCATTCAGGTGCGATGTCCTCTGGATCAGGTTGATTACTGGCATATTCTACCCAACGCTCACGGCCTATATACATATTGAAAATATATTATGTTGAGTGTTGAGCTATTGTAGTGTTATTTAAAGTGCTGAAAAGGTTTTACCGGAAACTTCGTCATTGTTTTCAAAGAATCTATTGCCGTTGGCGTCAATGCCCACAAGCCTACCCCATTTGGTATCACCAATGGTGTCTAATTGCTTCATATATTGTTTGGGCCCGATCTTCATAAAATTTTTCAATGTACGTCCAATTGTCGACATGATTGTGTGTTTTTATTCTTCGTTTATTTTGGTAAATTAGAGTAGGGGAATTGCTGAATTTATTTCAATGAAAGAAATTGCTGTCGCCTATTGCTTCTTTGATTACTCCACTTTTTCACTATTTCTCCATACTTTCTTTTTGTGAGTCCGCTCATTGTCTTCCGTTCCATTTTCCGCCCTGGCTAATTGTGCTTACGCCTACGTCATTACCGCGGCGAAGCAAATAATGTAGATAGGTCATTTAAACCAGCAGCATGTCGGATTCATTCATAGTACTGGAAAATACAGCTATAAAGTTATCAACATACTTGGAAAACCACACAAAAAGTTAAAAAAAAAAGGGAAAATGGCCTCGATATGTTTGGGGCAACAATTTCATAAAAGAATAGTGTCTTGGTTTTGCAAGGAAAATCACTGTGTGCGTTCAATAGAGCTACAATGATTTAAAATTGTCGAAATATGCCTTAGAATTTAAAAAACCAATCATCTCAATGTCTCGAAGCGGTCTCTACATAAATGAAAGTTACAATACAGCCTATTATGGTTAATGGCCAGCAACAGCAGCAAAGTTATGATGTCGAAAATATCAATACACTTTGAGTAGAGTGAAATGAAAGAAGAAGAGAAAAAAATGGAGCATAGAGAAGATAAAGGGTAAACATCAAGTGATTATTAATAGCAAAGGAGAAGAGAAGTATACACCTATACGATCAGTAAAGATAGCAACAATCGACAGCTTTTTCCAAAGCAAGATTCAAAGCAGCGGAGCGGTAGTGTCTTGCTCAAAAAGTAGATATAACAATAGTATTCAATTATTCTCGTTGATCGCCATGTGAGCAATATATTTCTTTTGTATAAGAACGTTTTAAAATATGAGAATAACGTTGTCTGCTGCGATGCATCAATTTGAGATGTTGTTGCTGCACATATTGCAGAGTGGAATTGTGAACTCTTCTTTGCGCATATAAGCACAGTAGTGACATAGAATAGTGCTCTTCTTAAGACATAGTAAGTTCGATTATCATGTTTTTAGTACTCTGCAACATCGAAGCAAAATATAAAAAGGCCATAACCTATCCATTACGATTTGATCATAAGCTCCACCCAAGTTATCTACATTTTCCTGGTTACTCATTCATGGCCAGAAATAACAATTGTTATTGACAATAGAACAATCTGAAGAAGGTTCAAGATCTTTCGTCTAATCCAATAGTAGTTATTTCGCAGTTGGACAAGAGTACAACGGTGTTGATATCCGTGAATTATAGCTTGCTTCCTCTTCAAATGTATATAGAATGGTACGATGCATCATTGTAAAACAGGCTTTGTACGGATAGCCTTCTGAACTTTACGATTTCAGCATCTTTTTTCCGCGTTTTATTTCTGCTAGGCTTTACCGCGAATCATACAATGCTTATAGCCTCAAATGATATAAGTACAGAAGGGGAGTTTTATTAATTAATCCTATTCACTAGCCAAAGATGGCATAAAGGATGGCTATAGTCACATTTCAATCTTTTATCTCGGTTCCGTAAGAGTTCGAAAGACGCAAGTTCGCTTCTGAAACACTTTGAGTAAAGGAAACTCTTAACAACGACAGTGTCCTCTTCATGATACATAAATATTGAAGAAAGCCTTCAAGTTTTTGTAGTATATATTCTGTATTTTCCCTGCTCAGCACATAAAATTGCTATATAATATTGCCGTTTTGTTTGAAACAAGAGCAATCCCTCTTTATCATGATGCTCAGTCTCCAACATATTTTCCTTTCCACAGCATCGAAAGAAAGATAAATCAATTGTTATCAGCTCAATCGAGTTATTTTAGGACAAGTTGATCCATTAGGTACATGCATCAAGGATCTGTTAATGTCTTGCTTTTGCTACGTTGAAAATTTTCAGTTTCCAAGTAGGAGAATATAGTAGTTAAAAAGACATGTGCTTTTCTCGTATTTCAATATTTCAGAGTATCATTTAATATAATTCAACAGTTGATTGGGAGGAGTATAAACTGAATTACTATCAAAAGAGTATTTTTTGAACTCAATGCCATGACTCACGAGCTAACTTATTACATATATGTGATCTTCGGTTATACATTTCATATCCTAAGTATCACGAGTATGGAACCGAAATAGATCCTGATTCTATTCGACATGGAGTCAACATTAAATGAATGGTAGAAAACAATTTGGCAACTGGGACGAAGATATTGTTAACTGATCGACCCTTCGATTTTGTTGAAACTGTAGCTGCCGTTGTAAGTAAGCTATATGAAAAACTGTACGAAGCGGCGAGCTAACTATTACTGTTACTGCGATTGGTTTACATTTCAAATTACTGTCTTGGAAAATACTCGCAGTCGGAAATGTACCCCCAAGGTTTCATCCTAATCCAGGGTGGCGTTTATGTTGGAAAGAGACAACAGTGCTGATCGACAATTGTATCAGGTTATTTATAGAATTTACTTTCTGTTGACTATTTATTGAGAGCATAAAGATGATTCGAACTTTTCAAGAGACGCGCAGATTTTATTTTTTTTTAAAAAAAGGTGTGCTAGAAACTATAAAACAGCTGTGAAATGTTTACAAATCAATCACATTGTTCGAGTATAGAGGAAACAGTCGTTGCAGAGCACCCTTCCCCTCCTTCAAGTACCAGAAGTATCCAAAAAACGAAGCTCAACGAAGAATGTTGTGCAGAGTGTCATTAGAAAAGTTTTATTTGTAAATTGAAACCTTCAATGGTAAAAGTAAAAAAAAAAAATCCTTTGACATATCAAGATCCCCAATGCCCGTGCGTACCTGCAAAACTCGACCTTTAATATTGTTGTACTGGGTTTTAATCATTTTTTGAACACTGATACTTCTAGTAACCGAACAATTTTTGAAGATGTTCTTTCTATTTGTAAGGGAACAGGGGCTTTTCGAAGAGTGTCATTTTTATTAAAACTATGCTTTCAATAAGATATATAGTACGTGAAGGATCAATGCATACGCATTATTTATAAAGGGAGCGACTGATTACCTTGTAGTGGTTTTACTTGATCAGTTAAAACTCCTATAGCTTTGAGATCACCCACTTACAACTCAGAGGTGGAATGACACAACCTCCCACAATATAAATAAGCTTTGAATCCTTTGATCTTTGTAGGACAACTAGACTAACTTTATCTATTTTAATATATTAAAATGAAGGTGTCTGTCCTTTTGGCTGCTCTCGCTGCAACCGCTTTTGCTACAGCTTCGACCGCTCCTGTTTCTGAAAAGAACTCCGAGATTGCCAATATCAACTTGTCTGCTGCATACAAACATCATCCACCACCTCCTCCTCCTCACCACAAACCTCCTCCACCTCCTCCTCACCACAGACCTCCTCCACCTCCTCCTCACCACAGGCCTCCTCCATCCCCTCATCATCATGGACCTCCCCCTCCTCCTCCTCCTCATCATCATCATAGACCAACTATGCATCATCACTAAGAAGGAAAAGGACCCTTATTCAGAAGGAGAAAACTATTTAAAAATTGAATAACTGCCGCTGGTTTTTTTAAGATAAAAAAGCAAACATCCTCTATTTATATTTACATATTTTGCCTGAATCACTATGATTATAAGGCCTTTTAAAGTATTCGTAGAAGGGCAATATCCAATTATACTGTTATAATAAACTGATTCTAAATCTTCAAAAGTCTAAAGAAATGCTTTTTTTTTTGGCTAAGTTTTGTAATGATTACTGCTTAAGTTGTCTAGTATAGATCAAAATACTTGGTGAGAGCCTTTTCATCATGGTGTTCATGCCACTACCCAACCATTCAAAAGCAATGTTGCGGTATAAATATAAAAGTAGAGCGAAAGGTTTTGATAGGAATGCCGTGTCATGGTATGTTGCGAGATGTTGGGGAATGAGGTCAGAAGTCAGTTGTTTACACGTAACTATTTTCCAAATACGTCTTTTCCCTTGGTTCTGCCTATATCACTCAACAATAAAAGTGTATGTACTATATTATTCTTGGTACGAGACAGGTTTTTCCAATTTCATCTGTCCGATATCTGGTTGAGAGATCTAGCAATTCTGAATAACTCAAACTATGAAATATGCTGAAAACAATTGAATAAGATACAATATCAAATACATGGAACATATCTAACCAAAACGCGTCATAGTTACCTTTTTTATAATGTTAGGTTTATAAAAAAGGACACAGGGACCTGCGCTAATGGAAACTCTTACAAAAATAAATGCGCAAATGCTCGGTAAGTTTTTCAACTTTCTCAACGCAGCATAGTACGTTACAATTGAAATCCACTAGCAGGTTATAATAAAGAATTGAACGTATGCGAGGTATTGAAATTATGGCACTATTATCGTTGTAAAGATCATCATCTAATATCAATTGCTAAAAATAGAAGTGTTTCTCGATTACACCTTGTCTGAGATGACAAAACTACCATAATCTACTGAAAGTCATATTATATTTGAAATTAAGCAAAGTGTAAGAACCACTTGACGTTTGATGGATGTGAATACTCTTCAACTACATAAATTACTTTTTTGATAGAAATGATTAATTCTTACATCAAAAATTTCCTAAACATTATCTGTCGAATCGAGCCCATTGGCATTTTGACATATCTATCACTAACATTTACGCGTCTTCTTATCCTTTAATGTCGTCTACAAAACCCTTAATATCATTGAAGCATTCATCTGCAGCCGAAAAAAGATGGCCTAGACGTCCAATCAAGTTTATCTTCTTCTGATACCAACGTGCATTTTGAGAAAGGCTTTTGCCTTTTCGAAATCGTAACCGACATTCAGCGGTAACAAATACAAGCGAAAAAAAAAAAGAAATTGGTCATGTTACAGTTTTTAATGGTTGTACTGCTATGGCCTAGAAAGTCAGGTTCTATAGAACAAACAACACAATTTACAGAGAATTGATAGCGCAATTTTCTTCATTTAAACGTATACAAGCCTCATGGTTTTGTCGAAAAACACATAGGTTACCTTGTTTTTCGTTGCTGAATTAGAAGTACACACTCTTGGTGAACGTTCTGGAAGCTGTGGAGTAACTACAATATCTTTTAAGCTGGTTTAAAGTCATAAAAGTTTTGGGCTGTTGTCATATTCAGTAATTACGTCATATATTCTTCAAGTTGTTTATCCAACAAAGCAACATTTTCTTATAGTTGGCAACGTGCCTTAGGTTATAATTAAATTACTAAGCAGAAATACGGACAACAAAAGTAGATTTCAAACACTAGTAGTCCAGGCAAATTACGTTTTTTCAAATGTTTTACTCAACTAATAACTGAGAAGTATGCATTAAGTAGGTAATCGTTGGAATAGAGATTATGGGCTCAATTCAGCGAAGACCGGTCAACCCTAGAGCTACCCGGATTCAAGGGCGTTTCAAGTAAAAATTGTTCTGTAATAATTCTTTGATGTAATGCTCAGCTTAAACGAAGCGGTGACTAAGGATAGCTATTAAGAAAGCATAACCACTATGTAACTAAACAGGTTCTAGACAGAAGCTTTTACGTGTGCCAAATCTTCTAAAAATGGTAAAATGCCTAATCTTTTCAAGCTGTATCGCTGTATTTTCACAACCACAGCAGAAACGATAAGAAGATCGACGAGTTTTTCTTTTGTTTCATATTGACAAATGCGCTGCATGATAGTCCCGCCCTTCCCCATCATAATATGTATTTGTAACGTGTAATTTGTCCAAATGGCGAAGCAAAAGTTCAACGTCGATATAGGTTGAAAATACAGTAAGTAGATCATCTGTTTGTCATGAGATCTGGAAACAATAAAGTAAGAAATGTCAAAAGTGTGTACACTACAATAATATCATTCTTAAATCTACACTCTCTTCCTTCTGCTGTCTGAAAGAATGAGTGTTGTAGCCATTTTCCAGTAACAACAAAGAAAATTCTAAACATTTTCCATTAGGACGCGTTTTAGCACTGTCAGTACCATAAAGCAACGGGTTTCAGTTTGAATTATGGGAAAGCACAACCTTTAATAGCATTTGAGACATCTTCATCCTTTGAAATTATATCAAGGGCAATCTCGTATTGGAGAAATGCTTCTTACCAAGTAGACGCAGCAAACCTGAAATTTGGATGTCTTCCATCATGAATATATGTTTACAGTGATCTCAACGTCTGTTGAAAGAAAAAAAGCTCCAAATTTTTTTTAACCTCTATAAAACGCTGTAGTAAAACGCTCACGAACCCGCGGATCATCAAGCTGAGCTTTTTTCTTTTAGCCAAAACCGACAACTATATTCGTGCCTGCTTTTTGTTGGAAGGATGAGGAAAGGAAAAACCATAAGTCAGAGTGTTCATTCTATGCAGAAGATTGACATAACACTATTGATACTAAAAATAACATCAAGATAATGATCAAAGCGCAAAATGATTTAGGAAACGCTTTTAATCTAAGCGGTAAAGTTATTTCTGTTAAGACCTTTTTTTCTCTCTTGTTTGGGCAGACAAATTTATATAAATAGATGGTGGTTATTCTCAACTGTGCTCTAATTCGAACCAATAAATCAGATACTTCTTTGTCTAAAGCTAAGAATGCGTGCCTCGCTATTCCTCACTGTTCTCGCTGCTGCTGCTTTTGCCGGTGTCTTTGCTGCTCCTGCACTTACTGAGGATGGTACCACTGCCAATATCGATCTTTCTAGCACTGTTAATGAATTGGTTAGACGCGACAAAGATCATGACCATCACCATAAGCACGACTGGCGCCATAATAAATATCATCACCGTCCTCCTCATTATTTGCCTCCTCCACCCCCTCCCCATCATAACTGGTGGCATCACGACAGAAACCACCACGATCATCATCACCATTAAACACGGTTGCTTGCATAACTTTTATCAAAAATCTCCCAGTCATACTATTTTCAAAACATGCCATATTTTATTTATCCTCATTCATGATTCTTTGTCAAAAAACGACAAGCTTTATTCATTATAGCTGAATCTTTCTTTTAACTTATTTTATCTTGTTAATAATGACAATAAAAAATTGATTTACTTAAATGTAATTAATATCAGTTTCTTTTACCGTTATACTTTGCTTTTATGCCTTATCAGAGCACGCGCTTAAATCTTTACTAACATAAACACGTATAATTAAGCGAAATTGTTACAATGGCCAAAAAGCTCTTGAAAATGACTATCATATCTGTATAGCTATGTGATGCAAATTTCACAGATCAACTTGTGTATATCACATCTGTTTAAAGAAATTCACACTAAGTTTATGCGATCCAAAACTACATGAAGTAGTATGCCTCAATAACGCTGAAAGACCAAGAAAATGAGCTGTGAAACGGGTATAGATCTTAGAACCCAACATTACTAATGAATGGAACGCACAATAAATATGGATGAGGGCATTAGGATATATAAATGTTGGAAATCTGTAAAAATGACTGCTTATTACAGGAGGAGCAATTAATTTGAATAAAGCAAACAATATAGAGTTTTTTAGTGCTGGATAAGCCAAAGGAGATAAAGTATCTTGAAACTTTTTAATCGTAATTTCAACACTATTGAAAGGAATGATAATAAACAGACTTCTGGATCAAATTTCGATAAGGACGACCGTATTGTTTACTAGTGTAGAAAGTCTTGAATCTGGAAGTATTATACTTTCCTTTGAATAAAAAACTCAATCGAAGATCTAGTAATAACAATAAACCTTTAAAAAACGAGGTATTTCGTAAGAATAGCTGTTTCAAAGCTAAAATTCTTTTGTCTGGCCCCTATAACTGCACCATTCCTTCAAATTAATAAAATTCCTAAATGACTGTAACTGCTAGATTGAAATCTCGTAGGAAAAAAACTTACCTTTTGAGTTTAATTCTTCCTTTTTTAGATACTAACGGTTTCTGTTCACTGTCCAGCCCTTTGATGGCTTATGGCCCAACACGATTATAGGCTGTAGGGTAGGGTATGAGTGTAAAAAAAGGAAAGTTTGTAAGACGCGCGAAACAGCTCGCAAACTTACGACGAGCTGTAAGTCTTCCTGCAGAAGCAGTCGCATGACAATTGATAAGGTAGAGAATAGAATTTACTTTGGTCCAAGAAGCCTGTCTGAGAGCTTATTGCGTCTTTGCTGTAACCAATTATGAGGAATTCAGGGACGCCCTGCGAACGGTTGCGTTATATGGTTATATCTACTCTTTCACATATTTATCTTTAGGGCCCAAAAAAGAAACTGTCCTTATTTTCCTTGCTTGATTTCTATCTTGTAACACACTGCTATGTTGTGTTTCCAAACATTTAAAAGCAAAACCATTGATTATGCATCAGAACTACACGTGTGGAGGGTGATTGGTTAATGATAGCTTACTGTTGGCTTAACAGCTCAGCGGCTTTCTTCAACTTCCGTTGCATTTCTTAACTAAAAAAAGTTCCCTGTGACAAAGCGAAGAATTGGTAAGAGGCTCTGATGATTGTCTTATCGAGCACAGTTGAACTTCTTGTATTTCCTTCAAGCTCAAATCCCTCGGTGCAAAGTCATAGTGACGACTTTTCAATAGATGATGTAAAAAAGAAGACGTGCTGAATGGTCTGCTTTAAACTAGACAAAGATAACTTAAATGCAATCAGACAAGGGAAAGGAAAGTCCTGGTTACTGAATGAACACTCATGTTATTATTGGTTCCAGCGACTTGTAAAAGGGAATTGGTACTACACGTGGTGTCGCGTGAGGTACTGCAGAAGCCAATCAACGCCTCTGTTACTTACCCACCTGGCGTTACACTGTCACACTTTGAGAAGCCTTTCCCCTTTCCACTTTGACATTACAGTTTGTTTTAATTTGGAATATCGGCCATAAAAGCGCCTCCGTAATTGTGGGTCGTCCATTAGCTGCTTAAAGTGACAGAGCTGCAGAAGAAGATATAAAGTTTGAAATATTCGACATTTTAATAAATAGTTCATTCTTTAATTCCATCTTTTCTATTTTATTTTATTTTTCTATTCTAATTTTGCCCTTTTTTATTGAAGGAACACTTTTGACTCTCTTGACTTACCTCATCTCTCGCTTACCTACATCGTCTACAGCTTCTTATAAAGGGCTTAGAACTTAACTACTTCTCAGCCTAATCTCTTACGAATACTTCCTCAAACATGAAATTCTCGCATTCATTACGGTTCAATGCGGTTCCTGAATGGATCGATAATTACGTTGCGTAAGTCTTCATTATTATACTGCATATCACAGCAGCTTTTTTTTTTTTTTGGGAATTGTTTGACAATCTAGAGAGATGTTAACCCTTTCGTTTTCATCTTGTTCCTCTTCTTGTGTGCATAAATGAACAGTTACGACCAGTTAAAGAAGCTTATTTTCCAACTCGAGAAAGAAAAGGTCGATGCAATAAATGAAACAGTCGACCCCGAGAAGCACATCTCAAACCTTTCACAGGCCAAGGAAGATGATCGATTCCTGAAGCAGCTAGATATGCAACTTGATAAAGTGTTTGACTTTTATTCACAAAAAGAATCAGAACTGTATACACAGCTTGACATGCTCGTAGCTGCCATTGAGGATTACATTCCAGTACAACAACAGCGTCATCACACGAGACATGCAGAATACAACACGCCGTTGACGCATCTTGACTCGACCATCAATTTACCGAGCAACAAGGTGAGCAATGCAAACAATCATACCCTCAACATTTTTGATAACAAATCGGATAAATCGAGTGACCGAAGAATGTCCATCGAGTCCCGGTTAACAACGTTATCTACAAAAGATACCCATCACCACATCGATTATGTGGAACAATTAGCAGATCTCCGCAGTCAACTCGTTTCATTGTACGTCTCCTTATCCGAGCTTGATTCTTATGTCGAATTAAACCGCATGGCATTCGATAAAATCCTGAAAAAGCATGATAAAGTGCTGGACGGCAATCTCAGAACACAATACCTCAAAAAAATGGTCCTTAGTTCTAGACCCTTCATGACAGAAACAAGAGCTACGCTTCGAACGCAAATTCAACGCGTGGAGCGCATCTATGCGGATGCCTTTTGTCATGGGCAAGTTGAACTTGCTATACGTCAAATGAAGACACATTTGCATGATCAAATCACGTATGACCGTAATACAGTGTGGAAAGACATGATAGGCCAAGAGCGCAAGACGTTGGATGCGCATGTGAAGGACAGCAAGGGCCTCCATACCTACAAAGTGCCCTTTACCTCCCTCAGCATCCGCAGCGAGACACTCAACAGTCTCGTTGCCTTTCTCTTCTCGATTCTCTTGTTTGTCATCCTCCTCTGCGTAGACACTTTTGGTAACCGTCAGGAAAACTACTGCTTTGCCTTACTTATGTTTGCAGCTGTGATGTGGGCTACTGAAGCCATTCCGTTGTATGCCACCTCTTTGATGCTACCCTTCCTGATTGTGCCTCTGGGTATTCTGAAAAACGCCGACGGTACAGCGATGACAGCCAAAAACGCCGCCTCGACCGTCTTTCACTCCATGTTCAGTGGCACGATCATGATGCTCTTGGGTGGGTTTGCACTCGCTGCCGCACTTTCAAAATACGGCATCGCTAAAGCATTTGCTTCTCATGTCTTGTCTCGTGCTGGCACTCGTCCTCGTTGGGTCCTGTTGGCTATCATGTCGGTTGCATTATTTTTATGCATGTGGATTTCGAATGTAGCTACTCCTGTTTTATGCTTCTCGCTCATCCAACCCATATTACGTACTTTACCCGATGGCTCGCCTGTGGCACCCTGTCTTTTACTGGGTATTGCTTTGGCCAGTTGTATTGGTGGTATGACGTCTCCAATTTCTTCTCCACAGAACATTGTCGCTTTGCAATACATGGACCCCAATCCAGGGTGGGGCATTTGGTTCGGTGTCGCCTTGCCCATCTCCGTCTTGAGTGTTGTGGTTTGCTGGGGCATTTTATTATTGGCGTACAAACCCGATCGTGCCGTTCCCCACCTCAATAAAATCAAGCCCACCCGGGATAAGATCACGGGACCGCAAGTCTTTGTCATGTTGGTGACGATGGCGACCATTGCCCTTTGGTGCGCAGAGTCCGCTCTGGAGAGCCATTTGGGCGATACAGGTGTCATTGCCGCCATCCCTCTCTTTGTGTTTTTTGGTGCTGGTTTATTAAACAAAGAGGATCTGAATGCCTTTTTGTGGTCTGTCGTCGTGTTGGCACAAGGAGGTATGGCGCTTGGAAATGCTGTGACGTCCTCTGGCCTTCTTCAAGACATTGCCTTGCGTATCAAAGACGGCGTCCAAACTTTACCACCCATTGCCATTTTGGCTATTTTTGCTTTCCTCATTTTGGTATTCTCTACCTTTGTATCGCATACAGTAGCAGCACTTATTATTGTTCCTATTGTTCAGCAAGTCGGTCAAAACCTGCCTGTGCCCCATCCTAATTTGTTGGTGATGGGAGCTGGTTTAGCTTGCTCTGCTGGCATGGGTTTACCTGTGTCAGGCTATCCCAACATGTCGGCCATCATGATGGAAGATCAAACGGGTAAACCGTATTTGAAAACAAAAGACTTTATCTTGATCGGTGTTCCTACAAGTATTGTCGTTACATTGCTTATTTTTACGCTTGGTTATGGTATTATGGTTGGTGTTGGCTACTAATTTTAAAACATCTCTGCTATTTATTTCATTTTGTTTCTTTCATTTCATCAACAAACATGCAGTCAACGATAGAGACAAATCGTTCGATAGAATATACCACGCTTTTTTTGCCCCTCTCTTCCTAGAATAAAAAAAAATGATACTTTTTTAAAAAAAAAACCCAAAAAACAATAGGTGCTTTTTCACACCGTTTAACCAATGGAGTGATCATCTACATTTACTACAACCAGAGTGCTTTTGCCCCCGACGCTGAGAGTCCCTGTGGCTGTGACTTTATGGCCAAATCTGGGGAAAGAAGAGAACACAAGCAAGGGGACCCAATTATCTTTTTTTAAAAAATAATAGCCTCTTTTTTGCGAACCATTCAGACATTTTAGCATTATGGTTGTTCGCATTCGTCTTGCACGCCACGGTCGTCGTAATTTACCTTATTATCATATAGTTGTGGCAAATGCTCGTACAGCACGTAATAGTAAACCCTTGGAGAAGATTGGCACATACAACCCCATTCCTGATTCTTCAGGCAACAAGATGATTAACTTGAACTTTGAAAGAGCAAAATATTGGTTGACCGTTGGAGCACAACCCTCAGAAACAGTGCAGAGCATTTTAGTAAAGGTATGCATACATAGATACCATGTCTTGTCTATTCTGATATGGATACAAGTAGTGATGTGGATGAAATGTGAACATTCATTTTTGTACAAAATTCGGTTCCATAGGCTGAACTTATGCCAGCGCCACCAAAACCATCTTTATTACAACAAGCGTCGAAAAAGTTTAAAGAAGAACAAGCATAATAAGATAGTAAATTAGCCCGAACCCATGTGTCCCTTATATTACGTCTCCCCTTTGTCCCCAAAAAAAAAAAGTCTCAACATACCACGGAGAACACGATGAGATGAAAGAGAATTTAAACATTGTATAGAAGAAGCTTTTTTTTAATCCCCCTTAATACCAGTGAATTGCTTTTGTAATAAATGAGTTTTATTTTGGTAATGATGGATGGGTTTCAATGGAAAGTGATACTTTAGAGGTATATATTAGGAATTAAAGGGATATTATTATACAGTAGAAGATTGTTCCAGATCGCTCTGGATTCAGCATTGTTAGTATCAAAAATTACGATAGGATGAATAATGTATTAGTCAAGGCTGTATATCAAAAAACACCCGCTATACTTCTTTTCCTGTTTGTAATGTGCAGGGGCAATGGTGTGTTTGAGGTCCTTTTAGCAGGTGTCAGACCGTGAGCAAAGCCATTGCTACTCGTAATGGATGAGTCACAGGTCGAGATGGAAGAGATGGAACCCGAACTGTTGCTGTTGCGCATGTTTTGAGGACGACCACGACTGCTAAGACTTGCTGTGGAATAGATATATTCTTCCGCTGATAATGATAGGTCATCTATCATGGCTTCTTCTTGAAATAAAGAAGTCGTCGCGGCTAAGACGGATATGTCGTTTTCAGGTATAAATTCCCAAGTCTGTCGTCTTAAAGTTTGATTATAGTCGTAGGGGAATAAAATTAACTTTCTTTCATCTGAGTCTACGTCTAATACCCAATCACTATTGCCTAAAGGATGGATCATAAGGCCACCACTACCACCACCACCACCACCACCACCACCAGCAGAAGAGATTGAGTTGTTTGACGATGGTCGAACCAGTGGATGCTGATACTCGATAGATGCGTTTTCTTGCTTTTGTTTGACAGCCCATAATTGATTTTGTGCATTGTCTATTGGCTTTTTGTGAAATAAACAAATATCCGTGTCTTCTATTAACCGTAATATGCCTTTTTTTTTCAAAAAAAAAAAAAAAAAAAAAAAAAATAAAAAAAGAAAAGTTGGACGTTACTAACTATACACATAGTATACAGTGATCATCTCCTCTTTTTTACCTTTGCGTATGTCAAGCACGAGTCCTGTTTTCTTATTTTTCAAGTAATGTTCATCCCACGTCCACAACTCGTAGTCATTGTATTCAATTTCTCTAACAAGGGCTTGAGATCGTAATGGTTCTTGCTCTTCTTTGTTGACAGCAATGACTTTATTGGATGCTTTATGCTGTATATAGAACCAGCGCGTATGATCATCGTTATTGTTCTCTATTTTGGTGCTCTTTGGAGTATGATCGGTAAACATGATGTATACTAATAATAGAATATAGATAGAGGAGGTATTCGATGGACAATGAAGGTAAAAAAGAAAAGAAAAGGGAAAGGACGATTTTATTACTAACAATGTAGAATAAGCCAAAAATGACCGAACAAAGTTTTTTGGGTGGTAACATAAAAATAAAGAAATAAAATCTGATTCGACTCATTTCGTTTTTCAGCAACGGAAGTCCTCTACTAGGAACAATTCCATCGTTAAAAAGCATTTCTGAAAAAAATTCATGCAAACTGTAAATCATGCCCTCAACAACTTTTTATTTGTTCAGAGTCAGTGCGCCCATTTTTTTTTCTATTTTTCAGGACAAAAAAAAAAATAAAAAGAAAGGTACACGAGTTTTGACAAGTAAAATGTACCAGTAGTGCCTTGGTGGAACCAGCAATTTCAACTAAGCCCGTTGGATAACAGTGGTGATGCAGTGGGTAAAGTAGCACAGCCTCGACCTTTTTTTTTTTTTTTTTTTTTTCTTTTTCTATTTTCCGCATGCAAGCAGAATTATGCCACATGCAAAAAATGGACTACCCTCGATTTATGTTGAATCACATTATTTACTTCTTGGTAATTATTTACTTCTTGGTATTATTATGCACCAAGATTATTTCTGCTTGAAAAAAGTTTCAAGAATGTTTTTTGGCCGAATAGACTACTAATCCAATGGCAGAATGACTGACTGACTGTGTACGTACAGCTTGCAGTAAAAATGAGACGGAAAAGCCTTTTCTTTGCATCTGACTTTTGTTTTTCGGCTGTTATTGAGGCTTTGAATAGTTTTCCAGAAAGGCATAGAAGTGTCTCGGTTTTTTAAATAACTTCATTCATTCTAACTATGCTAACTTGAAACATATCTGAACCCTTTAGGAAATTTGTTTTTCTAAATAAAGAATTTACAGTCGTTCAAACACCCAAGTGCGGCGTTTCAAAAAATAAGGGCAGCCACTAAAAGAGATCAAAGAAAATCCCAATTGCACTCAATGAGAGTAATAAAGACGCACCTTAGTTCATAGTCATCGACTTATCAGTTATAAATTTACCAGCTTGAGTAATCATCCCTCATTACATATATGAACAAGTCATTTGCATGCTCTACCATTAGCCATACAACAAGCAGAAGGAAATCGTTTGAGAGCATACCCCAATGAAATTTTGCTATAAAGACGAAACCACCATAACCATTTTGGTTCTCACTTGAAAGAATAAATACTCATAAATGCCATCAGTATCCCTTCTTACTGAAAAAGAATCTAAGAGGAGGATTGTTCTTCACAACACTAAAACTCTAGTTATTCCAGACAGCCACCATTGGTCAATACAGTGTACAGCTTCATGGCGTTTCCTGTGGGTGCTGTTGCCATACTTCTGTTATCATCCTCTTGGCACACTGTAAAAGTCATGTTTCGTGATCAAGCAACTTGTAAGAACAACACCTCTTATCCTGCAAAGAATTGTGTGCTGTTTACCCTCTTCCATTTTATCCATCTTTTACTGACCGTAAAAAATGTAATAGCTAACCCATTTCTTTTTTGTTCAATTGGAGGACAACAGTTATCTTATTTGCATCTGTATATGTATGCTTGTTAATGGATCTATAAATACGTTATTTTTTTATAAACAGAAATAGTCTTTGTAGCAGTTGCGTGAATATTATCGACGCGTATACTAGCTACCTATTCCAGGTACAGATGCTTTATGTGTAACTGTTTGTACTTTAGACTTATATCTTGTCATCTATTTGTAAATAACCTTCTTTGGCGCAATCCGTGATAGAATAATACTCTATCTGGTTGTACGTACTCCAGTATTGTAGTTGTTCTCTCATCAAACACGCCAATGAACGCTCAATATCGTCAAGATATCAAAGTTCAAGGAAAAGAAACTGGTCCTTTGAGACAATTGAAATCACTCTTTAAGAAATACTAGCTATCCTTTGAGAAAATATGAATTGCCTTTTCATCTTTAGAACTCGCCTATCTACTTTTTTTTTTTTTTTTTTTTTTTTCTTTTGGTTAATTTCAGGTTACAGTTTACTTCGGAAAGTGACAAAAAAAGAACATATGACCGATATAATTGGAAATAGACAAAAAGAGAAGTGAACTGAATCAGAATATACAGTTCAAAGGTGCTCTTCTCAACCAAAGCGTATCTTTTTCACACACACCCCAAATTTTTTTTTTTTTTTTTTTTTTCATTTAACTTTTAAAGAGACAAAAAAATTAAGGAACAAATGCGGTATCAGTTTAATCAGTAGAATTTATTCGCTTTTTCAAATCTTTCAGAAATAAAGGTTCTTTTGATTCATAAACAAGTATGAAAACGGTCAATTCGTCAGTAAATCAACGTCAACGTCCTGTTCGCATTGGCTGTTACTCAGCCTTTTGGGGTGATTCTACTGCTGCAGCTCGTCAGCTTGTCAAGCAGGAAGGGAAAAACCTTGATTATCTTGTAGCTGATTACTTGGCGGGTAATGAAAGCAAAAAAATCTATTTTGTTAGATCTTTCATGCAGTTTTTGTAGGAAAGGGAAAAAGCTGCTCAATGTTCTGATAAGGTCATTCTATCCTTTACTATGCCTAGAAATCACAATGGGTATTTTGGCAGCTCGTAGGCAACGTCGGCTCTTGTCAGGAAAACAATCGGACAAAGGCACAGATTATATTGCAGAATTTCTTACCCTCGTGCTATCAAAAATCTTGCCCGACATTGTTAAGAATGGTACCAAGGTGATCACTAATGCGGGTGGATTAGACCCTATTGGTTGTAAAGAAGCTATCGAACACTTGCTGATCAAGATGAATATACAGAATGTAAAAGTAGCTGCTGTCTTTGGTGACGATATCCTGAATCAGAAGGACGACCGTACATTACGTGCTTTTTCAGATATCCACTCTTTTTCTCCTCTATCAGCAGTCAATCATACACAAGAATCAGATCGCTTACCTGACAAAGATGAACCTTTATTATCATTGAATGCTTATTTGGGCGCGCAAGGCATTGTCTCCGCCTTGGAAGAAGGTGCGCAAATTGTCGTCACAGGACGCGTGGTAGATTCAGCTTTGGTGACCGGTCCTCTCATCTACGAATATGGATGGCATGAGCAAAAGACGCCAGACTACTACGACCTACTGGCCTCAGCTTCTCTGGCGGGCCATATCATTGAATGCGGTTGTCATGCTACCGGTGGCAATTTCACAGATTGGCAATTAGCTGCTCAATCACCCTTTGGAGGTTACGCCAACATGGGCTATCCTATTGTTGAATTTGATTCATCAGGCACTTTTGTCGTCACCAAACCAGAAAAGACGGGTGGGCTGGTTTCTGTCGGGACTGTCTCGGAGCAGATCTTGTATGAAACACTTGATCCGGCTCTTTATTTGCTACCTGATGTGATTTTGGATATGCGTCAGATCAAGTTGACTCAAACCAGTAAGAATCGCGTTCTTGTTGAAGGAGCGAAAGGATCAAAACCTACGCCTTATCTTAAGTGTTCAGGCATCTTTTTGGATGGCTGGAAGATTTCCGGTGAATTATTAATTGGTGGCGTAGATGCAAAAGCAAAAGCTCAAGCAGTCGGTGAGGCTGTTATCAGACGTGTCCAAGGCATGTACAAAGAGCTGGGAATCCCTGACTTTAGGGACTATAATATAGAAGCTATTGGTGGCGAATCTCTCTTTGGGTAATCATAGGGCTAGATTGTAGAGTATTTGAAAAAAAAAAAAAAAAAAAAATACTAAATCGACATGCCTTACTTTTCTAATACTATATTAAGGCCGCATGCCAGAACGGGTGATTCTCGAGAAGTTATGTTAAGGCTGACTGCACATCATGACGATCCTAAAGCATTAGGACTGGTAGCTCTAGAATTGATACCTGTAAGTTTGCAAAAAAGAAAAAAATGTCCGTACATTTACCCAACAAGTGTACAACTGCTCATGCCACTGGTTATCACTTTGACTTTAGTCAGCTACTTGTATGGCGCCTGGAATTACTGGCGGAGGCTCTGGTGGTCGACCTAAATCCATCCCTAACATGGTTCATTTTCCTATGTTGATACCGAAATCCCAAGTCAAAACCCAATATATTGTAGGAAAGGACACCAGCAACGTTCGTACCGCTCCATGGACATCCTGGAATACGGAAGCCAGTTACAGTAATCCAGCTTCAGTAGAGGCGATCCCTGAAGCCGTCATCTCAAACATGGACGATATGGTCAAGACTCCATTGATCCATGTTGCTTATGGACGCAGTGGCGACAAGGGCGATGTTTGTAATATCGGCATTATTGCACGCGATCCGAAATACTTGCCCTATATCAAACGCTCTATTACCGCAAATGTCGTCGCCAATTATATGAAGCATCTTTGCAAAGGGTCTGTTACACGCTTTGAATTACCAGGTGCTCATGCTTTCAATTTCGTCTTGACACATTCATTGGGTGGTGGTGGCTTGAGCTCTTTGATGGTCGATAGACAAGGCAAGACATATGCTCAACTCTGCTTGAGCGGATTGTACGTAGAAATACCTTCATCCATGCTGCCTTTAGACGCGTCATCCAAGTTGTAAAAAAGTAAAGAAATGCACCTTTGCTAATGTGGTAAAGACAAAAAGGCTTTAAAAAATGTCCTTTTCAACTCTCTAGAAGTTCAAATGCTTTTTCAAACATCATCCTTAAAAATAAAGCTTCCGTCATGACGTCTGAGAAGCCCCTACTCCAACTACCGCGAGTTATAACCACACTTCATTTTATCGTTCCTGCATGATATAATACTGTTGTTGGTTCAAGAAAAATATATTTGACTAAAAACTAAGGTGTACTACTATATAATGTAAAATGTGTAGAAAAAAGGTATTGAGCAAGTATGAATTACTTAAGATGATCACACACAAAATTACATCGACTTCATGTATAAAAAAAATTTCCAAGAGATAAACTGTCTAGAAAAGATGAAATAATAGTATATATAGTTATATATATATATATGTAAGTATAAAAGAAAAGGGTAAAAAGGAATGATAGAAACAAAAAAGAAAGAGCCTTTCATCCATTCCTTGTTAAAGTTTTTTTTTAGCTATTGAATAAGTTTGTTGTCTTTAAGCATATCATTGACTCATTGACATATTATTCAACAGATTTTGAACGACTATAGTCAGAGGAGAAAAAAAGGACAAAGAAGTTACTAAATGAAGAAAAAACACATGTACCTTTTTTGGTCAAGTCATACTTACGGACAGTTTCATCAGTTGAAGAATGGTTCATGGAAAACAAAGCAGGAAACTCTAAAGATTTATTACTTTCTTTTCCATTGGTGAGAGGTGGCGGTGGAGACCTTGTGGTAGCTATAACACTTGCTGGTTTCGTGATAGCTGCTGCAGTAGTTGGTAGGCTAGTGGTCGTTGATGTAGATGCTGTTAGCCCAAAATGCATTGCTGTGGGTGACAAGACTTTATTCAAACCATGGGCTGCTGCCGATGTTGTTGAAGATACTGAAGAATGCATTAAAGAAGAAGCAGTATTCTGACTGCTTACGACACTAGATGTAGCGGGGTTATTACCGTTCAGTTTAAATGGTAAGTTGAGAGGCTGTTTGGGCGAAGAGTCCAACATGACATCTGGCAACGATTGGCTAGAGTGCATTGAACTGTTGTTACTGCCGGTCGACGTGGATGAAGTGGGTGCAACATATGTACTGCTACTGTACTCCGCAGGTGGCTTGTTAAGACCTAGAGATGAATGGTGGTGATAAAGCCCGTTGTTGCCATTCAAAGCAGAAGTCTGTTCAGCCGCATACAAGAGAGACTGGTTCTTGGTGTCGAAGCCAGATAAGGGTGGACTACCTACAAAGCCATTCATGGGTGCTTGTGGTGGCGGTGCGTTTGACCATATATCAAGAGTATTTGGGCCTGAATTTGGGCCTGTTCGGAAAGCCAACGGCGAGACAAAAGACATGGACGGAGGAGGTGGAGGAGGTTGCTTAAGATCCGATGAATCAAAAATGGCACGAATATTGTCAGCCGTTCTGGGTGAATTAATGTCTCTAAAACGACTCCATGGTACCTCTAATGGATTTGTAGGACTGGTGGCTGCACTAGGATAATCAAACAACGAATAGCTTCTCAAACCATTGCTCAAAGTCGATAGAGCTGGTGGAAAATCATTTAACAATGAAGAAGAAGAGGATGGCGTTGGCGAAACCAAATCTATGGACAAACAAAAGCGTATAAACAATCGAGTTCCGTATCTGGTCTGTTTCTGATCTTACCTGAAGGCATTGCAGAAGTAAGGAATTTGTTATCGAACGCAGGAAACATACACATATTATTAAGGGGAACAACTGGCGGGATACGTGCTATAGGATTATCATCATATATGTTAATTTGTTGATTTCTCATAAACCGAATATAGATGTCCAAAGCAATATTAAGGCGCTCAAGGTTCCCTTTGGTTAATTTGAACGCAATAAAGAAGTCACTGCCTTCTTTATAATCAGCGTGTTGTTGTTCCTTATTCTTGGGCTCAATTGAAATATTGTAGTCGTTAGAAATGCACTGTACTACATCCTTATAAGCATCGCTTTCAAAAATAGATTGAAGTTTGGATGTATAGGGTAAACGGATATCATATTCTTCAGGTATAATCGATCTGATCATTTGTGCCGCTACGTTTACTTGAGACTCAGGACCAACCAAAGTCAGTGTATCGCTCGCTAGCTCATCATCGGGCCAGATCAAATGTGTATTTGTCTTCTTGGTCATGTCTTTTAAGAAACTGGCGTGATCACGAATGAGGGTTCGATGCATCCAAAAGGGTATATCAGTCAATACTTGCTCAACACAATCTCTGTCTTTAGGGTTGATTAAATCCATTACGGCATGTTTCAAATTTTCAAGATTGATTTGATTTTTCATCGGTGTGCGTGCTACGACATTATCCTCATTATCATAATAGCCACCTAAAGCCGCAAATTCTTCCGCATTCGAGAATTTGACATAGACGCCATACTTCTTCATAATGCGCTGAATATTCTTACCACCTACGCCAATGATGCGTTTGTGGTACATCTCAGGTACAAAAAATGAAATCTCTGCAGGTAGCTCCTCGTGTAATAATGTTAGTCCGTCCAATGCTTTGTTGAAGTTGTTGCTCTCGACTTCGATAATGAAATTGTATTCGCTGAAAGGCACAAACTTGATTTTTGCACCAGATGTCTTCATGATTTTGTTGACTTTTCCGCTCTTTTTTCCACTAATGAACTCCCGTTGATCGTTCGATAGTTCGACATTGAAGATAGTGCTTTGATGGAACACTTTCAAGAAGGACATGTCATGCAATCGCTGGTAAACATTACGAACAGAGCGTTCAGTACCGTAAACTTCAATACAACCCGTCTCGCTTTTATAAGAAACTTCAGCACCAGAAATTTGAGATAACTGGGACACAAGAGCTGTGATATTTGCTATGGAGCTGAAAAAGTTATGGGTGGTATCGACCCCATAAATGACACTGTCGCGGTTGAAGTAGAAAAAAGCTTCATAAATGCTACAAGCCTGTAAAAGAAAGTAGGTGTTACACACTAGACTTTAAGGAATACCAATTTGTGTTTTCTTCAACTACAACTTACCAAGAAGTGAAGAGAACGAAGAGTACGTTCAGCATTCACTCTACTTTCAGCATAAACCGTAATCAGATTACTTCCAGTGCCCATTCTTGGAAAAGCGATGAATGATCCATTATCTCTCATAATCTTTCGCAACTCATTCCGACGATGTAATAACATCCAATCTAACTTTCTTGGATGCAAAATAGCATCCTTATGATACATTGACTGAGCCTAAATATGGAGTTTGTAAGTACATGAGTCGCCCAAACTTGTAGTCGAGAAAAAATAAGAAAAAAGAACAAGAAAATTTTACCTTTTGCGACGCAAGCTTAGTCAACATATCCTTTACTCTACCAACATCATTTTTCTCCCCTGTGATGTAAATAGGAGGTGCATAGTTCTCATTTGCTTCAAATATGAATGGCGAAGGAAAGTAAATAGATGTAGCTGTTTCCTCCAATATTGATTGAAGGCCTGATCGTTTTCGTCCACATATTAAATTATGTAATCTGTAAGGAATGGATACTGTATCTACGTCTAATTGAGACTGTTGAAACCAGCACTGTGTGTAAGGTTTTCGTTTCATTTGATTCAAAGCAAATGCTGTAATAGCCTTTTCTTTTCCTTACCTGTTCGTCTAACATGACTAAGGTACGAACTCTTGCGAGTTCTGCACTGCCGGGTATACCAGATATATGAATATGAATTGAATTTTGGGAAACAAAAGGTGAAGGAGGAAGTGTCTCTGTTACAGTAATAACTGTATTTGTTTCCTTCGCAATTTTTTTACACTCTACTCTTATTTTGGTACAATCTTGACTGGGGATCTTGAGGTTGAATTGAGTCTATTATAGTGATTGTATACAAAAAAAAAAAAAAACATTTTACAGAAAAATTTTTTGTTAATAATGTTTTTTACGGTATAGGACTATACGCTATATTGTCAGAATGACATAGAGTAAAATGAACGGCACTTACTTTTACAGGGTATGAATGTAGAATCTCTGTTCTAGTAGCCATGACATTTTCAAAATGTCCGGTTAAAGTAAGGTTTGTGCCTTCAACGAGTAATTGACAAGTCAATGGCTTTGGTAATTTCTCTGTTTTTCCATAGCAGAATGAGATAGCACAAGTCATAATATACTAAATGTTGATTTATGTGCTGTCTTGCGTCTTTGTGGGTTGTTATGTTTATATAAATGGAAATCGTATATTGGATCTTCTATTGTTATCGTGATTTGGTATATATAGAAATATCGAAAAAAAAGAAAAAAGAAACTTCCTGTTGAAGAGGGGATATCGCTAAATTTATATATATAGGTTAAATACTTTTTTTTTCTTATATATACAGAAAGATTTAGTAAAGAAGATATATATGAAGGTATCTAAGAAATATATATAAATTTAGGTGTATACAGTGAGCTTACAAGAAAAAAAGAAAAAAAAGATGGAATAGAAAAAAAAAAAAAAAAAGAAAATTGTGCGTCCATTTTGCTCACTTGCTCTGTAAAGTATAAGTTAAACGCTGAGCTTGCATTTGTGCCGGCATATTTCAATCTCAAATCTCGCGTTTCTTTAGTCATCGTGTCCATGCCTGACGGTTGACGTTTATAATAGACATGTTACCCTGTCACCAATATATTGAACTTCGAACCTTCCTAATAGCATATTGTTATTTTCTCAAGGTAGCTCAACTTAGCTAGTTTTTCTTTTCTTTTTTTGATTCTGCTTCTAAACCTACATTTATACAGTAAACGCTACTTGGAGAAGGAGTCTTTTTTGGTATGCTATCGTACATTTGCAATATAATCGAAAAAGAGATCCTAGGTATTTATATACACGTGTACAATGAACTCTTTTATAGACCAAGAGAATATTCTTAATTCATTAAACGCAATGCCGAAAAAGGCAGTCTTTCCTGTTTATACTAAGTACACATATCACGAATTGACAAGAACAAGCTGGATTATCTCAATTTATCTCCATTAGAAAAGGCTGTAGATAATTAGCTACTTCCATGGCACCAGTTTGCTTGAATATTAGTTTGATAATTCAGATTTTGGAAAGAATACAATAGCCATTTTGTTGCCCAGCAAATTAAATTAAACTGTTTGTTAACATTTTCAATCTTGAGACATGCTGAATAACCATTTTTTAGTTTTCAAACTGTGATAAAGGTATAACCAGAGGATGGTTATTCTCTTCTTTCATTTGAGTGTCAAAATCGAAAATGCTCAAAGTTATTATCAGCCACCAACACAACTTCCTATATCAGAGGTAAGCCCCCTTGTTCATTATTAACGTTGAATTAAAGTGAGCAATCATTGGACATGTTTCGCAAAACCTTTTTTTTTATGAATTATTTAAAGTTGAGCGAGCAGTCACCTTGAGCTTTTTCTATTTTTATCCAAGCACGGGGACGAACACATTGAAAATTGCCTATCATTACACGGCCGAATCAACATACCTCACCTATTATAAGGGATTTTATCGAGTAGCTTGTATGTCAAACGCGTAGAGAATATGTCATTATATGTCTTGAAAAGTTTGAGAAATAAAGTATAAGAAGGAAAAAACAGAAAAATATAGCTGAAGCATTCTTAATTGAAGCCTATAGTGATACATATTGTGGCTCTAAACAAATGATATGGACCACATTTGGTGTTCAATTCTTAGTTATCACAATGCATCGTTTCTGTTAATGCAATGATTTTACGAAACACACATAAAGGAGATATAAACTGACCAATCAGATTTTTGAACATCAATTTCAGGTCCGATTACAGTATTTCTACTTCAAATTTGGACGATGTTAGTTTTTTTTGAACAAATAGAAACTATTTTTTAGATATGTATTTTACCTTTTGTGGATAAATTAAGAATCAAAATTAGACAACATGTTAGTTTGGAGACGAATAGTAATTTATGTTTAGATTTTTTACCTGTAATGATTTAAATCTCTTGCGAGAAGCCGTGTTTGCTACGGTGATCTTTTTTTATAAGGCTGAAATTCTGTTGGTCTTCCTTTGTTTGACCAAATTGACAACGATATTGTCATCATATTCAAAGATGCGTTAACGTCCCGCTGCCAGACAGTTTGGCATTCTTTGCATGACAAAACACCTGTTCCCTTAAAGCCTTTAGTATCGACAGTACGCAAAGTAGAGTGACAGAGGCTGCAGAGTTTTGAGGTGTTATATTCGTTGATTGTTAAAACAATCAAGCCACCTTCAGCTTCACGTCTTTTCACTGCTTTAAAGAATCTGCCAACAACACCACACTTAAATCTTCGAGCTTCATATTATCCTCCCCAAACATACCAGCCCCAAAAACAACAAGCGGAGCCTTGTCCATGGGTTGTTCGAAGGGACTTTCCTTCCATTTCCTAGTCCTACATAAAAAGAGTCATCAGCCATATTTGATTGTAGATCAAAAATAAACTATTGATTTACTTTCTGGTCAGAATATCATGCTCCTTCTTCTGTCTAGTATTCTTCTCCCGCTTCTTTCTCCTTTTTTTCCCCTTATTATACGATTTCATCTTGACCGATCATATTTTGAAGTACCGTGCGTCAACATATTAATCATCAGCTGAATGGCCCTTTGCTTGCCTTGATACAGCGTAAACCGATCTTTAGCGCTACTTGACCTGTAGAACTCCAAAAGAGTATCGATATTTGACATGACGTATGAGACATAATCATGATGCTTTGACAAACTGGAGGTCCTGGGAGAGGATATTGCTTTCAACGTGATTTATGCCTTCACTTCTTTTTTTACTTTCTATTTTTTAGAGAGGCTGGTAGACCTGTCAAATGATAATACTCCTTCATGCTACATTTTTGTATTCGCTAGTCTTGAATACCAACAGTAGCATTGAAAACGCTTTTCCGATTAGAGTCAACAAATATAGGGACGTATGTTTGTTCGACTTTAGATTTACTGAAATCATCCAGAGATAAATCTAAAGTTTTGTATGTAGATTCAAGGGTACCATGTCGTCTTTTGTAGAATAGAAAGTCTATTGAGAAGCCATCGGTTCTCATTATGTTGCCAAAACGCACTGTGTTGCTTCCATTTGGAATAAATGATGAGAGACTATTATTACAACGAATATTAGTACAATGAGTATATACAGCTGTATGTTTTGCACCTACTTTCTATAACGCAATGACTGGAATCTAAAAATACGATAAAACAGCTCTAGTTGATCTTGATAACCACGAGATAGCTTCTGCCTTGTAAAACAAGAGAGAGCGCTCACGCTCACAGTGACAAATCGCCATCGTATAGAGGCAGTTGGCAGCACAGAAAATAATCTTGGTAAAGGGAGTCTTCTTACATCGTAGGATTTGTGGGCAGCATGTTCTTTCTCCAGCTCATCATTGATCAGAAATAAAAAGGGGACAAAGCAACCAGGGTTTACACTAAGAGTAGTCAAGTTTATCCTTTTCCCCATTCTTTGCTTCCAAGGTTGACAAAAGGCGATAATGTTTGATTTTACCTCTTCCGTGAGGTGAATGCTCGCTGGCCATGATGGTTCTCCTCCAACAATTTCTTGATAGCAAAAAAGGTTCACAACTTCACGAATCAATGAAGAAGGTAATGACTATATCATTTTAGTTAATACAAGAAATATGAGAGTACATAGTTTTAGAAATCAAACTTACGCTAAACTCTTCTTGCATTCTGTAAAACTAAAAAAAAAAAAAAAAAAAAATTGTTTCTTCCAAGGTTGGCAGTAATTTGTAATTGTTAGTTTGATGTTGTCAGTGAGGTAATTGCTTTTTGGCCATTGGGGCTCTCCACAACAAATCTCTTGATAACAGAAACGAATTACAATATTATGGACCAGTGATGGGTCCATTGACTATAATACGTACAGATTAATTGAGTTCTTAGAAGGCATAATACATCGCTCTAGTCTCAACGTACCACAAACATCATTTGCAACTTGAACTTCAAAAAATATACAAGCCTTTGTTCAAAATTTTCAGCAACATTGTTGAGGCAGGAAGTAGCGATCTCCGTACAGGCTTCAGAAATGCACTGGCTGGTACCTGGTACAAGGGTTTGGAACGTGTAAATGACGGATAATTGGTTTTAAAGTTGTTGTAGGCTTCTATAAACCCATTTGGAAGTGCTCATGTGCTTTTGACAGTTTGCCCCATTGGTTATTTTAAACACTGTATACCAAAAGTTATGCGTGAACAGACACTTTGGGGCAACATATTCCGAGTTTTCCAAAACGTAATGGTTTATGAATATTCTTGTTTTAAATACCAAATAACGGACAGTTGATGAGTCTTCAATTATTTTTTCCTTAAGGCTATCTCTGTCATCAAAAACACACTTATCAAACAGAATTCTTCTAGTAAAGGCTTGGTAATTGTCAGCTAAATGCTGATTGAAAACTTCAGTCCCCTTGGAATGTGCGGATGAATGGCCTGGATGTCTACATTTACTGCAAATTCTTCTATCCTGGCTCTCTTTTTCTGTTTCTTTACATCAAAGCTCTGACTTCTTTTTTTGCCTCAGCTAGAGCCAACTACAAATTCAAATGTGTATAACTTGTCTAATTTCTTTTAATATTTTGGTTTTTAATATTCTAACTATCAGCAGAGGATGTTTTGTAAAAATCACATTTGAAATAGTCTTTGGTGAAGTTACCTTGTTTTTTACAGTCAACACATATAGCATCTAGAGATACATACTGTAAATCTAAACTCGTTGTTTGATAATAATTTGACTTTTTTTTTACCTTCAAAAGCATCTGCTTTACGGTTTTCAAAAACCTGACGCTTTTTATCAAGAATAATCGATTTAAACATGGCTTTGTAAAATGAGGGAAAGAGAGAATAGACAACAAAAATAGATCAAAGTTGTTATAGACATACCACAACACCAATTTGTGACGGTTCAGGTTTTTTTGCTGATACGGATGTGTATCTCCTTTCGATTGTTCTTCGGTTAATATACCAAAACAGTTGAAAGAAGTGAGTGTGTCAAATAAACTCAGTAATCATATCGAATAACATAAGTTCGAAGCACATTTGTTAAAATAGCTGAACATAATGGCTATAATATTCTTACTTATATGTTATAATTTACACATACTAAATCAAGCTATTGGAGGTACTGCTCACGACAGTATTCGATTACATGAAGTGTTTATCCGATCATTACAGGTCACAAGCACAAATTCCAATTCGTCTTTGAGGATTTTTTGTCTAATTTTTCTATTTCATCCAAATAATTTAATTTAAATATTTAAAAATATGTTTTTGTTCGTCCATAAAAATAACAACATTGTCTGAAATAGAAGTAAAAAATACTGTATTAGACAGCTTAACTGAGAAGCACTTTTTTGAGGTGATTGTTCTTTCCATTTCTATTCAAAAATAAAGAAACGTGAAAACGACACAATGGCCGATTTGTCTGATGATGATCTCGCTCCTCTTGAGCCTACCCTTCAAAACATTTTAGATCAAAATTCTCTTCATTGGATTTTTGTTGGTGGTAAAGGTGGTGTTGGTAAGTACACGAACAGATCAGGGAACCTTTTTTCAAAATAAGATGGAGTGCTGATTGAATTGCAACTTTCTCTAAATATTCAACATCGTTCATCTCTATGTGATTATACTACTTTTAACAAACAGGTAAAACAACTACATCCTGTTCTTTGGCTGTTCAGCTCTCCAAAGTTCGTGAATCTGTGTTGTTGATATCTACCGATCCCGCTCACAATCTCTCTGACGCGTTCGGCCAAAAGTTTTCCAAAGAAGCAACACTTGTCAATGGCTTCAACAATCTCTATGCAATGGTAACGATTGAGAACCATGCAGTGTAACTACGTAGAAGAAGAATAATTAAAAAAGAAATCTCATATATTTCCTTCCTTTTTATGGGGAAACCGACCTTAGGAAATCGATCCTACTTCCAGCATTCAAGAAATGGTCGAACAATGTAAGTAAAATGTTAAAGATAGGCTTCAATGAGTACAATAATCCAACATTATTTAACCAACAATTGACTTGCCTATTCGTGAATAGCTGATCAAAACAACCCTATGAGTGGTATGATGCAAGATTTAGCCTATGCCATCCCTGGTGTTGATGAAGCTATGGGTTTTGCTGAAGTGATGAAGCAAGTCAAGACTATGTCCTATTCTGTCGTTGTTTTTGATACTGCTCCCACTGGTCATACTCTGCGTTTCTTATCCTTCCCTACTGTATTGGAAAAAGCTTTGGCTAAGATTAGCGGATTAAGTAGCCGTTTTGGACCTATGGTGCAACAAGTGTCTGGTATGATGGGTATGAACGCCAATCAAGAAGATATGTTTGCCAAATTGGAAGAAATGCGTGCAGTTATTACAGAAGTGAATAATCAATTTAAGGATCCCGTAAGTAGAATGAAGACTACTGTGCGATGGATGACGGTTATTAAAATGGCATATTTTAGGATACCACTACTTTTGTTTGCGTTTGTATTTCTGAATTCTTGTCCTTATATGAAACCGAACGTATGATTCAAGAATTGACATCTTATCATATTGACACACATAATATCGTTGTCAATCAATTATTATTCCCTAAAGAAGGTAAGTGCAAATCATTTTTTCATTTTGTTGTAGGGTAATTAACTCAAATCAAAATAACGCACAAATGTAGGCTCTAACTGTGAACATTGCACTGTTCGTCACAAGATGCAGCAAAAATATTTGGACCAAATTTATGATCTTTATGAAGATTTCCATATTGTTCGTATGCCTTTATTAACAAAGGAAGTCCGTGGTGTTGAAGATATCAAGGAATTCTCAAAAATGTTAGTTGAACCCTTTGAAGAAAAGAAATAATAAAAATCGATCCCAATTATCTGCGCATGTCTAAAGCGGAAAAGTAGTAATTATTGAAAGGACTTATTGTCAACCAGCAAACTACTTTAATGTACCTCAATTATGATATATTTTCCTGCTACAGTTGGTTACACGTTGCTTTTTCTTTTTGTTGATGTTTGAAACTGTTGCCGTACCTTGAAAGTTACCCAGGCATCGAACCCCAAGTAGTATATGAAATTATTTTTATTTCAAGTGATCATCCCGAAGCTACTAATACCGACATATCGCAAGGTTACAGAAGATTAGCTTCCACAGAACTTCTTGGCAGTTCTTTTGATAATCCTTCATTTTTAAACTAGAGCTATTACTGTTTAAACCTTCAACGACTTACATATACTATCATGCCAAAGAAATTCACAGCAGACGATAAATCTAAAGAAACTTCGCATGCCTATGCGCTCTTATCCAACTCTGAGGAAGGGGAGATCTAAAATGATAATGATGGGACTATTTCGAAAGGTTAGTTCACATAAATGCTTTTGGAGCAGCAATGAATGCAAACGAAAGGAACAGCTAGTGGTTCCTTTGGTGGCGCTGATGCACAACAACTGCGACCGCAAAAATCTTAACGTGGAAAAGATGGTGATGCATAAGGTTACAAGAGCCTTGCGAGAATTAAAGAAAAACAAACAAACTTGCATTTTGAAAGAATGTTCTTTGCATGAAAACGTAACGGAAACGGCTGTACAAAAGAGGGCAACGTTTAAGTAAGTCTTAGATGTCGCGATCGACGAGTTCGAATTAAAACACGTCAAATGGATCCACAGATGCAATATTTCAATAACTGTGTACTACACGCCGCGATAATGGCAAAATGATAAACAAGCAAGTAAATCATCGTCATCATGTTTATTAAGAAATTGAGAGTTAAACGAAAAGTGCTAAGATACGTATCGGAATAGGCATGCGCGAGAGACAGACAATTACATTTCTTGATAAAGATATCAGTCACCCAGCATCAGATTTGATGATAATAATGTAAGCTTGGAGAAAAATCATATCCTTTATTTACGCGCCAAGGTGTCGGCCTCAGTAGGAAGCCAAGATTGGGTTTTCTCAACAGCTTTAACTTATCGATTGTACTTTTAGTAGGATGAATGTGTGTTGCTGATCAACGTAATCCGGAAAAGTAATACATCCGGTATGACGAAACCAATACCTTACGAAGAATGCCTATGACTTGTGTAAACAATTGTGGCCAGTTCGTTGTTAAGGTTAATATTTGATTTCCTGAGCAACTCAATTGGGCATATTGACATTGAAAATATGGGAAGCCATATTACCACTACGCCCAATTTTGACTTATACAAACGGTTAACATTTAGGAGGACGCTATACTAGGAGGCTTATCGGTAATTCTCCGCTTATGAAGGAGAATACGACGGTGAGTATTCACATGCGCATTGTATATTTTTCAAAATAAAACAAAAAGAAAAAAAATTGTCGGCGTAAGACCTGTCGGCGTAAAACTTGTCGGCGTAAAACTACTTTAATACTTCGACCGTATTATAATCATCAGCGATATGCATGGAGAACGGTACATTACGTTTGAATGAGTATGCAACGACCACCTGTAACCCGCTATAGCTAATTCCACGAATGCTAAAAGAACGTTATAGAATTTGAAAGCAAAAATAAAGTTAACAAGTAAAATGCAAGGAATCATAACGAAGGTTTTATTGCTGAAATAAATGGATATACATAGAATATAGGAGAATGGAGTAATGATGATAATCGGATTTAGCGGTATTATAAGTGAAAGAAACAAAAATGCAAAACTATAACAAAAAAATTAGACTATAATATATGTACAAGACTAGTTAGCAGAGAAAAAGCAGGCAAATATTACTATACAAAGATAGTATTTGTTGGCGGTGATGGGGCTGAAAACTAATTTAGTGCTTCTTCTTGTTCTTCTTCTTGTCCTTCTTAGCTTTCTGGTTTTGTTTTTCCATGAAATGAAGAGCATCGTGGATGGTATCAGTGTGCTTGGGAGCCCAGCTGGAAAAATCAGGGAAAATGTCACTGGGAAGGTCTTTCTTTTTAGAAACCTTCTTGTCATCCTTCTTGTCGTCCTTCTTATTGTCAGTCTTCTTATCGTCAGTCTTCTTTATAAACATGTTAGAAGCGGTAACATCGACAGTAATTTTAGCAGCAGGTGCAGGAATAGCAGCAGCCATGGACAAGGCAACGAAAGCAGCAACACAAGCGTAGAGGAGGATAGCGCGAATCATTTTTGTTTAATATACTACTCTAAGAAAAAAATGTATTTGTGTAAGTTGTTGATCTCGGTTAGGTTGCGAGAGAGGAGTAAGTTTTTTTAAAGAAGATGATTTGTTTGATGAGGAAAAATAAAAAATCGGATAGGCGTGAAGCTGCCTGTTTATATATCAAATTTTCAGAGCTACTAAAGAATATCCTGATCTCAAGTTCTGTATGTTAAAAGCACACACGTCGGTTTCAGTTCCCCTGTTTACATATTCAGCAGTTTTTTTGGAAGTCAGCTGGGCATAAGTTAGTGTGCCTGTCGCGCGTTTGTGCAGTTCTCGCATTGCTTCCTTTGCATTGTATTTGTTACTTTTTTATAGTTTGCCTGTTATAGATATTTTGTTTTTACTTGTTCAAGCTCCTTTTGTCTTCAGTAAAAGAGCTGTTTAGTGTGTTTATATACGATTCCACGTAAATGAAAAAAATGGAAAGCATTGCAGCCAAAGTAAAATAAATATTAGTCTATAGTTTGCTCTGACTATGAGAGATAACCTTCAGATCAACTGTATGCCTAACAAAAACTAAGCAAATGAAAGAGTGCTACAGAATGCGTGCGAAAAAAGTGGAGAATCGTACTATTCGAGCCGCCTTAGAATGCGGGTTAGGGCGGTATAATTGTTACTTTGCAACCAAATGCAGCTTCGGCTGTCTAAATTCGAAGGAGATGCAAAAATAGAAATGCCCTCATGACATGTGGAAGTTTCGGCTAAATGGTGTCTAAAATCTTTCCAAAAAAGGCAAATAACATTGTAAGAATCCAATTGACAAAGTGCATCTAGTGCAATATATGCAAGGCGAGAATTGTTAGTCTTTGTATGCCGAAGGTATTTACGCTCAATGTTAAGGTCTTTGGGAGAGATAGGCATAAAGAAAAACAAGCAAACTAGATGATTATGACGTGCAGAAGTATTGATTGTATCTGTTTATGTTATCGTATTTTCTATGCAACACGTCATTACGTAGAAGTTTTAAAAAAGTGTAACATGGATCGTAATGTATAACTGTTGAAGTAGTTTCTACACTTTTGACTCCTACAATTGGCAATGTGTCTGTTCTGTACACGGCCGAACCTGCCGTTCAGTGTGTACAGAGCCGTTTTTCCAGTGGTAAAACGAGCTGCCAAGCCCTTCTTGAACGATACTCATTCAAACTTGGTTGTTAAGCTACCTATTTTTGTCTCCATTCAGCTCGTCAACTTCATCACTTTTTCAGCATGAGGTTTAGTATTTCTTGATTGGCAGAAAGCCAAGGTTTTGGAAAGGAAGTAGAACAAAATCTTTTTTTAGATCTCGCACGGACAATTCTGTAACCCAGACTAGGCAAAGGAAATTTCCAATTCCTTAGCACGACTGACAGACCGCTTAACCACATCTAAGCATGATTCACAGGGTAAAACTAACATTATCAATGCACAACTGAGTACATGGTCGTTATGACGTCGCGCATCTTTATAACATTTATAAGATTCTAACTTTTTGAACAAATTCTACTACGTAAAACAATTTTGTACCCACCAGAACTCCACGTCCGTGCGCTAGCCGTACGTATTGTCATAGAAAATGGTTAGCAAAGAAAACACCGCTCTCCCAGCAGTTCCAATTTTTTGGTTTGTTCCGCGTTTGGACCCTTTCATACGATTCTTCCAGTAACAATGTTAGTAAAATTAAATCTATTTTCAGCATTCTTACAACAATGCAACCCCGAAAGAAACATGGAAGCTTCTCATAAGGGCATAAAATCCATCTTAAAGAAAAGGAAGGAATTGCAAAACTTATTATCGAAAAGCTTGATGTGGCTTAAGTTGATTTTTGTTGAGGGGCAAACATCAGAAACATATACATCTATTTTCAAATACATTCTATTTTTTGTACATGTCGTAGAACAAGCATCTAACCAGCTTAAATACAACACACTTATAAAAATTTGTTGAGTGAATTGTGGTAATCCATGGTATTTCACGCTTCATCCTTTTGTGTATCCGAAATCCCCATTATCGATTTAGAATTATTAGAATTATTCTTAGCTTATATAGACAGTTCTTAAAATAGTAAATATGTTCAGTATGCAGATGGATGTTCTGCTCGCAAACGGAAGATGACATGCCCGTTATAGGCACACTCGAGAAGGGAACCAATTGCGAATCCCCAACGAACAAAACCCAAGGTAATCATTGTGTGCTTATTTTATGCAGCTGAAAGTTATGATTCGGAATAGTGGCTAATCTGCGGTTCTCTTTGAACAGAATTACTGCTATACGGTAAGGACCACCCGACTCCTACAGATGTTACTAATCGGACATCACCCCACGTTTTAGGAAGTTTTGTTCTGAATGGAGCCGCTTATCTCTATCCGACGTAACGTAGCAGGGGTGTGGGGCATACGCTTAAACCGGAATGTTACATTCAATTGTCTACCCATTTACTATTATTTTGATTTCATAATTTTTGATTTCATAAAAGATATTGAGAACGTTTAAACTTCTGGCCATAACGTGGCCTGATAAACGATTTCGTATCTAACTAGCCTTTTCGTTTATAAGTTAAATTCATACTTTATCATCCGCCAATGGGAGTCTTGTTGATAATTTTCATGGGGTTGATCGCCTCGCCATATGATTGCGGAGGTAATAAATTTGTTCGCATGATTACTCTTATATAACAATCCCTCATATAGAGCTTTGCAAATTAGGCTAATGCGGTGTTTATGAAGACACTATCGAACGCTTAAAACATGACTCATGCCTAAGTTCAGTATACTGTATTGGAAGAATAAGTTTGAGACAATGTTCAATTATAGACTTCTTGACAGAATTCTATTTCACCCTGAGTGAGGGCCCTTTTTCTTTTACATTCATCATCTATTTATCATTTTATATTTGTATAATTGTATATTAAAAATGAGCTGCTATTAATCCAAAAGCAATTTTTATGTAATCAAGCCAGCCTCTTTAGCTAGGCCGTAAAGGATTGATTCTGGTCTGGCAATTAGATTTGCTGGTGTATCAAATTCGCCAACTGTACCGTTATCTAATACCAAAATTCTATCCACGAAAAAAAAAAAAAAGAAAAGTGATATATAAATAAATTAAAATAAGACAGGAGATCAACAATACTGCATTTACCTGTCAGAGTCCATCACCGTATTGATCCTGTGAGCTATTGTCAGAACTGTGCAGTCTGCAAATTGTATACGGATTGTTTCCTGAATAATAGCATCAGTCTCAACGTCAATCTGCAATTAGAACAGTTCATTAACATTCTAAAAATGAAGTTTCATTTGGTTTTTCTTTTGTAAAAAACTTACAGCTGCTGTTGCCTCATCCAAAATTAAAACGTTTGTATGTCGTAGTAAAGCTCGTGCAAGACAAATTAACTATTTGTAATAGAAAGGCTAGAAACACATTTCTTTCGTACCAATGAATTCTTCCAATCGTAGATATTATACCTGTCTTTGACCAACTGAAAAGTTATCACCGCCTTCTAATACAGCACCATTTAATTGCCCGTCCATAGCAGAAACATGTTCATACAAATGAGAATCCCTCAAAGCTTGCCATATCTCAACATCTTCATAGGCACCAAAAGGATCCAGATTTTCTCTGACAGTACCAGCGAACAAAACTGGATCTTGAGGAATAATACTTAACTTCGAGCGTAAATCGTACAACCGCAAACTTGAAATATCGACATCATCAATGCAAATTCTCCCCTTAGCAGCCTCAAGGATACGGAAGAGAGTCAAACTGAGTGAGCTTTTACCAGCTCCGGTTCGTCCAACAATACCAATTTTTTCCTTAGGTAAGACTTGGAATGTTAAATCTTTCAAACAATAATCAAGACCTTCTCTGTATCGAGTGTAATATTGCTTGAATTTAATGTTGCCCTGAGATGGCCATGCAGGGTCGACACTACGTAATGATTCATACTTTTCACGCGGAAGATCAATGTACTCTTTGACACGTTCAACAGATACAATATTGTCTCAATATCACAGTAAGAATGGATTACCCAATTAAGAGCTTGAGTTACGCTTAGAGCGTAAGATACACTGAGACCTACTAGACCAGGGTCAATATAAGATTTCGAGCCATAAAGAACACCAAGAACAGCAAAAAGGGATGAGCCGAGAATGATGATTGATCCTAAGAATTCCAGACGAACTGCCAGCCAACGATTACATGTAATAGAAGGAAAGTATGCACGCTGATTGTTGTCAAGCTTGTTTTGATTCTGTAATATAAACACATTTTGCTGGTCATAAGCACGAATAGTAGATACACCTTGAATAGTTTCTTGAAAGTGAGAATAGATGGGGCTTTTTCCTACAGCATCCAAACGTTTTAAAGCACGGGAAGTAGCAAGATAGTAACGCTGTACTCCTAAATATACAAATAGCAAAGGAATGATCAAGAGCAAAACCATAAGCGTTGAGAATGTGATGATAAGTACTGTTGCAATGACTTGATAGAGAACACGAATATACATATTAAAATTCCTAGGTAAAATTTCATCAATAGTGTGCTCGTCTTTACTGAATCTGTTCAAGATTCTACCCAAAGGAGTTGTATCAAAGAATGACATGGGAGATCTCATGACAGATTCAAGCATACTGCTATGTAGAAACTTAGCGGAACGAATAGCACAGAATACCCACATAGAAAGGGTTTGTAAGAAGGCAAAAATAGTAGATGACCAACCTATCAACGCATAAACAGCAAGATAGACCCATGCACTGTTATTGTGATCGGCTTCGGTATTTTTTGCACTCCAGTGCTTAAGCCATACGTTAGAGCTAACTTGCGCAGCCTGAGAGAATAACTGGAACATTAAAATGGCCAGAACACCTCCTATAGAACAAGCCTGCGCATATTGTTTGTAAACACTCCAAGAAACCTTTCCTTGCACGCTTTCTTCAGTTGTCATCAATTGGCCAACACGATTACCAGCATTTCTTATGACTCGACGATCCTTGAAAATGGAAGAATCAATAGAACCACGTCTAAGGGTAGTATGACTCAGAGCACTAGCCATACTAACTCTTCGATCACTAGCACTTTGACGAAGCATGTCTTTGTTAAGGGCTGATTCTTCCTCACAAGCACCTAAGCTTGCAGCTACTTCATCCTGCAGTAGTTCGAAACTAGCATCATCTGCCTCTGATAGGGTCATATCATCATCATCCACCTCACCTAGTTCTTCTTTAGAAAATCGGCTAACGAACTCAGTGATAAGTTTCGAAAGTTCTCCTTTCTCAGCCATAAGATCGTCGTAAGAACCTTGACTTGCTTTTCAATAAACCGTTAGGGCCCAATACACGTTCAAATATATGCTTGCCAACATGAGCATCTACAGCACTGAGTGGATCATCGAAGAGATAAATATCGGCTCTTGAATACACAGCACGAGCCAAAGAAATACGCGCTTTCTGACCACCAGACAAGTTGATTCCACGTTCACCGATTTCAGTTAAATCACCATTTGCCAGAATTCTCAAATCAGGCTTCAAGGCGCAAGCTTCAATAACTTTATCATAAAAGACAGGCTCGTAGCGAAGTCCAAAGGTGATGTTGTCGCGTACAGTTGCGTTCATAATCCAAGGTTGTTGAGGAGCATAGGCAACGCTGCCTCGAATAGTTACCTCACCGGCAGTTTTGACATTGTCCCCCAAGATGGCACTAATCAAAGTAGATTTTCCTGCACCAACCTTCCCCACGACAGCAGTGATAGTTCCTTTCTTAAGGGAAAAGTTTATGTCAACAAGATCCATCTTGTCCACATGGGCATCCCATTTGAAGTCCGCATTCTTAATTTCTAGAAGAGGGACGCTTGAATTCCAACTTGGCATTTCTCGGAAATTCTCCTTCTTGATAGCAGTGGTGTCCAACTCCTCACTAAGCAGATAATTTTCGATTCGCTTTAAAGAGACTGAAGCCTCTATCATCGACGTAATAACATTAGGGAAAATAGCCATAGGAAATTGAAGTAAACCAAAAAGTGAAATTGCAACAAATGCGACCTGGCTAGTTAAAGAAACGGCGGACGCCAGAATATAAATAGCGAAGGTGACGATAGAAACGAAGAATGGAATGGATGTCCATGTAAAACTTTGTAAAGCTTGCAAAAAACCGATCTTTTTGAGCATTGTGAGTTCCAGATCATTACGAATAAAACTCACCTTTTTGAAAGGAAATAAAAAAGAAAAACAATGAGTGAATAGAAGGAAGGGCAAATGAGCCTCTTATCCATATAGTACCTTTTCAATGAAAGGACTCTCCCAAGCATACAATTTGATGACCTTGATGCCGTTCAGTATTTCGTTCTACAAAAATTGTTGAACCTGATTAGGAAAAGGAAAATTATCGCAGCTCAAAAACTATAATATACGCACCATCAATTTTACTCTTGCATCCTTGTTACCCATCTGGAACTTTTGATATTGACGCATGGTCTTCGCAATGAGTGTATTCAAGGGAATAGCAAGGAGAAGAATAGTAACACCACCCCAGATACTGGGGCCCATTGTTCGATATAATAGATAAAGAGCAATCATTATTTGGAACGGCCCGCTCCAACAAATATGGAACATAGAACATAGATCCATTAATCGTTGAGCATCAACACTCATTCTGTTTACAATCTAGCGACGAATATCATATTAAGAGCTGGAATTATAACTATGAGAAAATATTGAATTTGCTTTATAACACTCACTTCACCGACGGTTGATTGTTGGCGGCTAGTATTATTCAAAAGCAATGTTTTCTGGTAAATGGATGTCACTAATGCTGCACGCATTTTCATACCAGCAGTGAGCATGGTCTGAAAATACTGGTGCAAGAACATAGTTTGAGAGACTGCTGTTACAAACATACCGACTAGCCAAAAAGTAATATTTTTTCTTAGTTCCTGTAATATCTTTTATAGTTTAATGACTGATTGTGTATCTTCTTACGTGCAATCATAATACCCCTGTAAGCTGGTTGAGGGTCATCTGTAAGATGGCTGGCTACCCATGCCATTAGTGCGCTTAATAACATAGGCTGAGTGAATTGTAGAATATCTTGAAACATTTTGAAAGCCTGGCCAAAAATGTATTTTCAGTTCCCTCTCTTATTAACACTATGTCAATTCCTGTGCTTACTGCTGCTATCATGAAGTAACGGCCTAGCGTAAAAGCAAGAGCCCGAAACAGAGATGGTCTGTATAAAAGATATTATAGGATTAGTATGACCATCAACTAAAGCGGCAAATGCCCAGTTCTCATCATACCTTTCCTTTTTCAATTCGTTTTGCCAATTTTTTTGAAATTTGGCATTCATTGTTTGAGCTTGGTTTTCTTGGCTCAAATTCCTGTAGAACCCGTCAAAAGCTTTGCATTCTTTATAGATATTCAATATCAGTTACTTACCATAAGTCATCATCAGTGATTATCCGCTTATAGCCCAAACGCATAAGAGGTGTCAGCCAACTGAATGTCAATCTACCGAAAATGTTGTTTTTTTCTTCAGAACTCTCCATCTATTGAAGGCGAGTCAAGATGTTAGTTTATTCCATGTGTTACACCAAAATACTGATGTTTGTCACTATGCAATTTACAGCATCGTCGGCCTCTTCAAGCATGACATATTGACACTTTGGCTTGGGTATGTTTTCTAAAATAAACATAGAGACACTCAAAGCATAACGAATCAGATACATCGCAAAATTATCCTCATGAGTGCCAGTAGCACCATGACTAATAATCAGTGTTCGAAGCTTGATTGAACCAGCGATAATATCAAAAAGCCAGTAAAACAAGAGAACTCCTGAGGAGATATTGTTGCGAGTATATTCCAAATGGTGCAAAATAATAATAAAAAACTATATTATAGTAAAAGACAGTTACTGTGTGAACATTGGTTCTTGTTTACCAAACTTGAAATATTCTTACAAATATAAGCACGTTCAAACCGGCTGCAAGAATTTGCGCATTATCAACGATTGAAGACGCCTCGTTTATAGAATAGATAAAACTAGTAGCTTGAAGCAATAATAATATGAACAATGTAGTCTTACAACAGAATGAAGGTTTAGTTTCTGCAAAAGGCAAGTGGTAGGACAATCTTAGCTTACCATTTTCGTAAAATAAAGCCAGTTTCTGGTAGAGTGTTTTGGTAAGATGCATTTGTTTGATAGAATCCATAGACGTACTGATCCAGCAGTTACAACAAATAAAGACGGTAACAGCATGATTACACTGTTGACACAAATGTTGATAAGAAAAATTGTTTATAATGGGTTCTTTCTGGAGAAAACTACTTAGCAAGGCACTTACGCATCTTCAAAGCATGGCGTAAAGTCTGGACGTCTTATAGATGAATAGGGTCCCTACGTATAAAAAAAAGTAGGAATGAATGAACAATTTGATCTAAAACTTCCGTAGTAACAACCGACTCATTACCCAGCCTTCAGGATTGTAACACATGTTGTTAGATAACTTATATCCGTCCGACTGAAATTGATATGTTTCCAAAGGCCATTGTTCTTCCATGATTGAAGATGGAGTAGCTTACAATGCTGAAGATATTGAACAAAACAGAGAACAGGAAAAGTGATTTTGTCAGAGTTATATTGATGCTTCGACATGAAACACATATTTAACTTCAGACAGCTTCATGCAATTCAACGCGCTTTTTTTATTAGAGCATGCTTTTCAAAAATTGCATATCGCACGATATTACAGTAAAACATCGACCACATTAAATATGTTATTAACCTTAGAAATATGGAGCTGGTTTCCATAAAACGTTAGAGCTACTGAGGGTCTTGACATGGATAAGCATATATCGTAGCTTCTCACGTTCAAAAATGAATTACCTATTCTGTATTATTCGTTTAGTCAACCCTTCCCACACGGTCAATACAGAAAATGAACCAAGTCCTCTCAAAAGCTTGTCAGAACCTTGATAAAAAAGTCTGCTACCAAGGTAGAAGAGAAAATCAAATCCCAGCATTGAGACATTGTATCCAAAAACGTCGATGCTGAGACTGCTATTGCTGAAGATTATGTAGCGAAGTCCCCAATCAAAGCTGTGACATTTTACAGACTATTACTGATTCTGTTCGCGGCGGCTTAAATAACATACAGCATCGACTCATAAAGCTTCTTCACATCTTCGTAGTGCTGGAAAATTTAAAGCACGCTTCCGAACGAGTGCTACAAAAGAAAAAATTTTAAAGGATCTGATAAGATCTTTTTTCTCTTCCATTCTTACCTCTGAACAAATTACTAATCAGATCCTGAACTAAAAATGGCCAAGAAGAAGACTGTTAACACCAAGGTTGAAGCTGCCAACGCTCGTAAGGCTGCCGGTAAGGCTGAGAAGGAGAATAAGAAGAAGGCTGAGATCGAAGCTGCCGAAGACGCCAAATGGTCAAAGGGTGCTAAGAAGAATGATAAGAAGGAATCGGAAGCTCAGAAGAAGGCCGAGGCTTTGCGTAGAAAGCAAGAAGCTCAAAAGCAATTGGTATGACAAGCATTTGGTTAGTTTTTTTTTTCAAATATTCCATCTTTATCAACAAATTTGATTGAATTGATAGGAAGAAGAAGAAAAGGCTCTTAATAAGCCTAAGGCGCCCTCTAAACCCAATTACACTAAAAAGGTCGTTTATACTCCTAATAAGCCTGCCTCTGCTGCGAAGAAGTCTACCGAAACTGCTCCTGCTGACAAGAAGGAGACCGAAGAAGCTGCCTCCAATAAGAAAAAGACCAACAATGTTGACAAAGTTCTCACTGAAAATGATATTGAAAAGCATCCTGAACGTCGTTTCAAGACCGCATTGAAAGACTTTGAAGAAAGAGAGCTCAAGAATTATAGAGCTGAGTATCCTGGTCTCCGTTTGAGCCAACTGAAGGAAATAATGTATAAGGATTTCCAAAAATCACCCGAAAATCCCTTCAACCAAGCCAATGTTTTCTCTTACAATACTTCCATTGAGGAAGTCAATCGTATCATTCGTGGTGAACCTGCACCAGCTAAGAAGAAGGATGGTGATGAAGAAAACGCTAACGAAAGTGATGCTGAAGAAAACGATGAGAAGAAGGAAGGCGCAGCTGACAAAGCTGCTGCCTCTCTCTGAAAAGGAAGTTGTTAAAGATGGTGCTCACTTCCCTTTTGCTGCTGCTGCTGCTTCCGAATGCGCTCCGCGATGGAGGTGTAGGTGGAAAATAGAAAAAAATAGAAACCTGCAGAAGTTTAGTTTAAATTTGGCGGATAATTAATTAGCTTGTCTTGTTGTACTTTAGCCGCTACTATGCCTTTAACATAGTTAAGCGCATTCTTTGAATCCCCTTTACTGGAGGAAAGTGAATAAAGTTATTCTGTTTTCCACTATTTCCTGTTGATTTCTCAAAAAAGGAAAATCTGATAAAGATGACGAGTTGTGATTGAATGAAGAAATCGACGGGTAGACATTGTAGCATGCATTTTTAATTATTGCAGTTTCCTCAATGAGTTATCAAATTCTTTGGACTTGTAAAGTTCCTTTTTTCTTTTTATACTATACTAGGATAACCAAGTCATGTATAGTAAAATAGCTTGAAGATAAGTTGATGGATTTTCTTCAATTTGCCAGAGTTTCTTAATGATATTATTCTCGTTTACATTATCACACAAATTGGTAGCTGAAAGCATGCTCGATAGTTAATCTCAGAGCTGCGAGGTCCAGACACCGTTTATCTCTAGATTAGCAGGAGAATAAAAAATGTTCGTTGTTACTCTTGTCACTATCTTGGTTCAAGTTTACATATCATTGTAGCGATTGTGATCGAATGAGCCTCAGTTGCTATTTTAATCACTTTAGGCTCACAGATATGCTTCAACTGTTAGATACCTTTTTCTTAAAGGCAAACTAGATTAAAACAAGAGTTGACACTTATTCATGCATGTCAAAGTGACGAAGACTTACTTTTAGAGTATTTTGTGCGACAGCAAACAGAAAAAAGGACACACACTTACGCATCAGTACACCTAAACGCATGTGACTGTTCGAACTAAGTTTAGCAAAAGCGGATGTCTAACAACACTGTGCAAAATTAAGGAAAGCCTAAACGCACTGGTAGAGTAATTTTTTTGTTTGCATTTTCCTGCTTTATCTTATTTTTACTCCCCCTTTTCATTGTTTCTTTTCGTGTAGAGCTATAACTCAAGTAGGCTTCTTTCCTCTTCCAACTGAGTGGTTTTTGCTTCAATTTGCTAACCAAGTATTATTTCTTAAGCTACAACGTCCACTTGTAAACCTTAGCCATTTAGTTTTTCACTTTATTAGAATTGAAAAGTTAGAAGCATACCATGTCATCTGACGAGGAGGATACCGATTGCCCTTTATGTATGGAGGAATTGGACATTGCCGATCGTAACTTCAGGCCTTGCCCTTGTGGTTATCAGGTATTGTTATTCACCAAGTTTTTCAAAGACTAGCTATAATCCCCCACGTACCTCATCTATTGCATGGCTAAGCTTATGATTAATTTCTCCCCTATGTTTGTTCTTTTGTGGAATCATAGATCTGTCGTTTTTGTTGGCATCATATTAAGACTAACTTGAACGGGCGATGTCCAGCTTGCCGAAGACTTTATAGTGAGCAAATCGTCGAGTTCATCCCTGTCAGCGCCGAGGAGATTATGCGTTTAAAGAAGGAAAAAAAGGAGAAAGACCGACAAGCACGAGAAATGAGAGACCCTAGTAGAAGGCAGTTATCAAATGTCAGAGTTGTCCAGAAGAACCTTGTCTATGTACTTGGTTTAAGCTCTAAGTATGCAAATGCTGAGGTAAAGTAATACCGTTCACAACCTCAAAAGGATAATGACCATTGACTTAAATTCGAAGAGATGGCATCAACCTGACTGACGCTTTTTGCAAACGCTATGGATAGCATGAGTTTTTCAGAAAATATGGCCGCATTGATAAAGTTGTTATCAGTAAGCGCGCTATAGGAAACTCCGGTTCGACTGTGGGTATTTACGTCACTTACGCACGAAAGGACGATGCCAGTCGCGCAATCGAAAATATCAACGGGATTGAGGTTGATGGCCGAACAATTAGGGCTTCATATGGTACTACAAAGTACTGTACCTATTATTTAAGGAATATGCCATGTCCAAACCCGAACTGTATGTATTTGCATGAGCCAGGGGAAGACATTGACAGTTATAGCAAGGATACTGTAACGATTGGGTAAGTCCAAAACAAACGCAAGCCATTTCTTTTACCTGCATTATGCTAATAATAAAGATATAGAAAACACGCGCATACGGCAGCTTCAGCAATGAATAATACAATAGCTCATCCTCATAAGCGTACTGCAACTGCATCGAAGGTATCAACAACTTCTACCACCGCCTCTATAAGCTCTACCTCCAACGAACATAAGCCATCTACCACACCTCGTGCTTGGGCGCCTATACCAAAGGTTACACCTATTTCACCCATTGTTAGTGTGCCTTCTACCAGCGCTACCAATGACAACGAAGACAAAGAAGATGAGCCTGCAACTGTTTCATCCGGTATGTCCGACCCTTCTGCTTCCCCTCCTTTCATAGAAGTAGGTGGTTCGAAGAGCACATCTACTAAGCATGTCAAACCTACCACAACAATCAGTTCTTCTTCCTCTACAACAACCATAACTGCACATCACAAAAAGCCGTTTAATGACAAAAGTAACAGTCTTCAACATGCCAGTCATAGCAACACTAGCAATAAAAAGATGTCATCCATGCCATTACCACCAATTGATGATGATAAGCCTGCTCTTCCTGCTACAGCTTCTTGGGCTTCTTCCTCAACCCAACATCAATTACAGCAACATGAAAACGTGATTACACCAGCCAATTTTGGCCCATCTTTATCGGATGCCCTTCATGCTCCTCAAAAACCAAAGCATACACCTACTTTGAAGGTCAAGAAGGAAAAGAAGATAAAGGGTAAAATGATCCGTCTGGAAGAGTTTGAAGAAGCTGAGCGAGAGGCTAAAATGGCGAAGGCTCAAAACAAGCAACACCAACAACAGCAGCAGCAGCAGCAGCAGCAATTTGCTAAGGAATCTGCTAAAACTCAAACCAATATTAATAATGCCGATACTGATAAAGCCAGCCTTCGTCAAGTAAATACGGCTCAAACGAATAGCAGCCAATTAAACGAAGCTGAAAAGAACAAAAAATCGGATACAAAGAAGGATGCTATCGAAGACAATGGTTTATCCAATATGGAAGAAGATGATAAGACATCAGAAAATACTACAAACACTAAATTGCATGAAGGAATTCCGCAGGATACCAATGAAGAAAATCCTATCATGAAAGAAGTCAGCAAAGGATCAGAATCAATTACTGATTCCAAACTCGAAGAGACAAAGACGGAGTCTACACTTGCTGAAACAGAGGAACTTGAGGAAAGAAATGGAAATGCTGAAGATATTGCAGATGAGTCAATTAAACTTGAAATGTTGGAGGTGAAAAATAAGGGACAAGTTAAGGAGATGGAAGCGGCAGATAAAGAACTTAACAAAAGTACTAATTTGGAAAACAGCGAAGAAGGACGTGAAGCAGTGGAAGCTCATGAACAAGAAACTGCTACCAAGATTGAGAACATAGAAGACCTGAATGCTCTTAACAATACTATCATAAAAGCCCTTGATGCGACTGCTCTTGAGGATAGCACAGAGCAAACTCAGTCTCTTGAAAACGCAAGTAAAGCAGGAGTACGAGAAGACCATTCTGAGGCAGTTGCTGATGATCAGCAGCAACAGGCCAGTCTGTCTCCTTTGGTTGCAATGGATAAATTATCCGCATTAGTTGAGCATGAAATTATGAATGATGCAGCCAAACACCAGCCATTAGATCTCATGGATTCACCAGACGTACAACAAGATATCTTGCACAATGCCCTTGAAAATGTTTCTCATAGGGATGAATTTGCAAACAGCAGCATATTGCCGCAACAAAATATGGACAACCAGCATCTGCTGCAGCAACAACAAATGCACCCAATGCCTCCACCTGGACTAGTCGGTCCATTACCGCCTCGTCCGGAATGGTTGGGCCGTCCTAATAATAGTAGTTTTGATCCATTTAATGGCCAAGATCCTGCTGTTGTTGCTGCTCGTCGTCTTCAGCATTCTCAACGTATGTTGGAAGCTAGTGGTTTGTTTGCCGGGCCTGGTGGAGCTTTTGGACAACCACCACCTCCTCCTCCTCCTCAGTTCGGATTTCCCAACAATTTTATGCAACATCCCCACCCTCCTCCACCTCCTCATCATCCGGGTATGTTCGCACCGCCTCATCATCCTATGATGCGCCCTCCTCCACCTGAATTGATGAACCTTCCTTCACATTTTGGGTTACCACCACATTTGCAGCAAATGCACCAACCTCATCAACTACAAGCTCAAAAGCAATCGCCACAACTGCAGCAGCAGCAACAATTAGAAGATCTGAGAAATAATTTAGGAGCTATAAATCTGAACGGTGACTCTCAAGAGCAACAGCCTCATCTTCAGTCACAAGATGATCTCAGAGCTCTTTTGCCAAATGTTAATATCAGTTTCAATAACATTGAAGAGAAAAGGAGAATTGAGCAATTGCAACAGCAGAACATCATGTTTGAAAATGAGAAAATACCCAATATTAACGATAATAATAGCAGTATTCAAGCCTTTAGCCCGTTGTCTCAGCCTTTATCTTCAATTCACTCACCTCATTCTACCTATCATGAAAAACTCTTACTGAAATCGCCCATACAACAACAACAACAACCGTCACCTGTTCCGCAGCATTTCCTGATAAACAATGAGCAACAACGTAATAAGGATGTGCGTAGGGAGGCTCAGAATTTCTTTGGAGAATTTTTACGTAGAGCTGCCTCTACTTCTAAGGAGAACAACCAACAAGAGTTAGTGTCTTCTCCTGCAAAAGAAGAAGGCCAGACTCCAGCTACAGGTAAGCAGAGAGGTTAAATCGTTGTATTTCTTGTCAGGTTCATTTTAGTAATACTCATTCTCATTCTCGAAAGGCTCAGCTTTACCTTTCCAAGACCCCGCCATCATGTCAGTTCGCGTAGTAAATAATGATATGCCCAATAATAACGGCAGTCCAGATGCCGGTCGCCCACAAGATACACTACTTCAAATTCTTGGCGGTCAGGCGCTGCCTCCTCCTCCTCCTATGATGTCGTTTGAGCAACAGCAAAGAATGCAACAACAGATGTCCCATCCTTTCCCTCCTCCACATCCAAATCAACAGCAGAGACAATCGGATGCTCGCTTCATGATGGAACAAAAGCAAATGCAATTACAACAGCAGCTGCAGCAACAGGCGCAAAATCAGCAACAGCAACAACAGTTGGGTCGGGGAGAGCAAATGGGTATGTTTAACAATAATAATGGCATCTTCATGGGCCAACCTCCACCACATCCTATGTTTCAGCATCAACAAGCCCATCCACAGCAGCAGCAACAGCAGCAGCAGCTTTTTGGTCACCAGCAACAGGGTCCTCCACCTTCACATCAATTTATGACAGGTCCGCACCCTCCCTCCATGGGAATGATGGGAGGGCATCTGCCCCCGCCACCACCCGGGATGATGGGGCCACCCATGCATGGACCGATGGGTGATATGAGGTTTGGACCCATGGGCGGGCCATTCCCTTCTCAGCCACCTCCTCCACCTGGTATGTTTGCAAGTATGAACCAACAACCCCAGGAACGACGTCAATAATGTAATATTTTTTTACTCTGTGAGAGAAGCTTCGCTTAATTAGAGTCGCTCTATATACTTTGTTTGCTTTTGTATTCCTCTGGAACGATACTTATATAATATTCTCGTAACAAAAATATGAACACAATCTTTACTTTTATTCTTGCCATTTTTGTATTCATAATAAAACAACAACTATTAAACCCATATCATTTCAGCGAGTTTCATCATCATGCTGGGGGCAGAAATGCGTTGTATGTACAATTGTTCTTTTTTATTTCTTTACAAAGTTAACACTATAACCTCCACTATTAGGATCCTTTTGTAATTGAAAATTGTCCGTGGAGAGGCCGAATTTCCCCAAGAGAGAATTGCCCAAGTCTTTCAATTTGCCCATCATCTCCTCTTTTTCTTGTTCACGTTTAGCCTCGATCTTTGGAGGTAATTCTCGTTCTGCTCGTCGGCATTCCTTTTGAGTATAAGAGTCTATAGTCAAACCCTTCAACTTTTTGTAATCTTCTAATGATTCAGATAATGCTGTAGAGGTTGCTAGTTTTTCATTAGCTTGCGCTCGTCTTAGGAGGGCTTTGATGTATTTAGGGTCCAAAGTGAGTGCTTGTGTACACATTTCTTTCGCCTCTTTGAAGTTATTCTGCTTCATATGACATGCTGCTATATTTCCAAAGAAAACAGCCCGTTCCTTTTTCAAAGATTCTGGACAAATCATGAGCGCATTTTCATACTCTGATATAGCATTGGTATAGTCTCCTTGTCCGAAAAAAGTGTTTCCTTTGGCTTTATATTCTGTCGCTTCTGCTTTTAGTCTCTGTTGGTTCAATTGTTGTCATTTGTTGCAAGTTAAAAATAAAGAGACATTTAGATTTGAGTTGGTCATTGTGTTGAGGCCAATTGAACAATCAAAAATCTCTTTACCTCCAACTCGTCTGGATGGTAATCAGCACTGTCGAAAAAAACATCGCCGTCTTGATCGCAAAAACCTTTGTCTTCTTCTTGTTCATGAGGTGTTGCATCTTTTACTTCTTTCGTTGCTTCTTCAGATACTGGAAATCAGTCGAATTCCACAGGTATATCAGTTATTGAACTGCAGTAATACTTTCAATCTCTTTCAAATACCTTTGTCAGATTTTTGCTCTTCAACAAGTTCCTCAATAACGACCATGTTGCTTTACAAAGAAGGTACTGCAATTAAAAAACATGATTAATAAATCTGATGGAAGGCTACTCGGAGTGGGAATATTTCATTGAAATGACAGCAAAGCGAAAAGGTGATGGTGCCATTGAGCAAAATTACGCAAATGCTAGAGCGTGCCTTGAGAAGGCATAATGGTCTCACGTTTCGAAACGAGTAATCATTAAGAACAGATATGTTCGAAAATTAAGTACCACAGATAGATGGGAATGCTTTATTTCTATTCAGTTTTATGATCCACAGCATCACTTTTGATTGGATTTATACAAGTGGCAAGGCGAAGCTGCGAAGAAACAAAAAAAAACAACAAATATATAGTACATGAATGATTGAGAAAAAAGAAAGTTTAAACATCTCTTGCTTCTTTTCTAACGGGATTGGTAATCTTGTCACCAGAAAGGAAGTACCAGTGATCAATTTCTTTGGGAATCGGAGCAGGAGGAAGAGGATTGTCCACAGGAACACTTGTGATGGTATAGTTGTTGGGATCAGTAAGGAAAGGTGAATCTTTTACAGTCAAGTTGATCCTATGATAGAAAAAAAGAAAAAGCAGAATACGCATGCATAAATCGTAAAAAAAAAAAAAATCAGTGAAACTGGCATACATTATCAAGTTCACAAGTGCATGAAAGTTACTTTTGAATCTTATCAGCTTTAGTAGTTCCATTAACCAATGCCTTCCAATATTCATGTGTTTCTAATACTATTTTAGTTGCAAAATCCTGGTAATGCAAATCATTTGAAGAAGATCAATTAGAAAGACAAAGGCAGATGTTATTTTCATTACTACTTTCTCACCTTGCCCTGCGGTTTTCCTTTGAAAGCTATGCTGTTCTTTTTATCGCCAGCAGGAAGCTTGTAATTTGTGAAAAAGCTGTTAGTAGCTTCCAAATAGCAAGGCATATATTTGCCAACATCGTCGATGTCTATACAAAAAAGGCACAATTAATAGCTTTTTTTTTTTTTTTTACCCTTGAAAAGGGAAGTGTCAAGTTAAAGATATCCTACCATTGATTCTATCAGCGTAGGTATCTTCGACATCAATAACTACGACCTTCCAGTCAGTTTCAGCTTGGTCAATAAGCCCAACAATACCGACAATTTTGACCTGCTTCACTTCACCCACTGTAGCTACATTAGAGCCAATTTCAATAACATCTATAGGATCATTGTCACCTTTCTTCTGTGTGCATTTTGATATATGATTAGGATCTTCCCAAGTCTAAATTATCAATATGTGTGCGTTTGATGTGTCAGTTTTCAGTATGAGAGACTGCCGTTAATCAAATGTTCTCTAAATAGTTTTTACTTGAGGGAAAGCACCATAATTCCAGATATAACCTCTATGAGGGAAGATATTGGTCACAAACCTCGGTCTGCCGTTCTTAACGTCCATCATAATTGGGTTTAACGAAGTTTCCTTGTTGATCTATTACGATGTGCAGGAGAATTAGTGATGAACATGCCCAGCAGTTACAAATTTGCAAACAAAAGAAAGATAATTGAAGGTATCCGATATACTGTACTTCATTCTTGGCATTCGTCCATCGAGGTATCTCTACTACCATATTATATATAGTCTTTTCTTCATTAGCAAACAAGGGGATATCATGAAACGGAGAGATGACTTGACCGTTGTTTTCTGATGAATTTCATGCCGTTAAAGATGGTTAAGAATGTAGTGCTTCAATTATACATGACTACTATCAAGCTCATGTTTTTGTTACCAAAGTAGACTCTATAATCTACAGTGTTAGGTGCACCAACACTGCGAGTTGTAAACTTATCAGCGGCAATGATACCATTAATAAGGAGAGCGATAGTAAAAGTGGAGAGTAACTTCATTTTATAAATTTTCTCAACTTAACAAAGGGAGAGAAAGAAACAACATAGATCGGTATTTGCGTGATTTTAAAACCTCTCATTTATATGTCTTTGATGACAGCCGGAAGAAGTTCCCCTTTTTTTTTTCTAGACAGACTATTTCTTGAATACTCTTAGTAGTATAGATCGGACAATAATAGACTCCATAGAGCTGTAGTTGACGTTTGTGTAAGCCGCCTTTCGTCACCTTTACCCCATTCCACCCTTTTACAACATGTTACATTTGCACACACCGCGTTTAAGCTTAACCCAAACCTTGCTGCAGCAATCGATCATCATCCTAAAGAAATAATAGCTCATCCTGCATTTTCGTATGATGCAGGGTTCTCTAATTATTTTAATTATGGAATCACAAAATTTCCATTTATTTCACGAAACCGTTTTAGGAAAAACAAACAGTTCGACAATAGAACAAAAATCTATTCTAGCTTTTCTGCATGAATAGTGCGTATCTGATCTATGCTATTTGCTTTCCCTACTTTTCCATATGATGGTGCTAAAATTACAGCCTTTTATTGGTGAGCTAAAATTAGTGGGGGGTAACGCAGAAGTAACAGATTCACGTTTTTCTAAACCAACATTTGTACATTTTTTGTTGCAAAATTGAGAGCAGTGGAAACCCAATAGATAAATCATGTACCCCCTTGTGCTTTTCTTATTATACTTGGTTTGCTTATCCTCTTCATATGAAACCTTTCTACCACTATTGTACTATTAATCTCAAAGAGGAAAGAAGCAGAAGCAATTTTCAGGATTATTCATAGCAACACCGCGAAAGGAATGAAAAATGAGATCTGCTGCTGTTTGTGTAGACTACCATGACTACTATTTGAACATAACAACCTCATATTCTATTAGAGGCGCAGACGTATAAACATATAGCTTTATGCTTTTCCTGCTATCCAAGAGGAGGGCCTGCATTTTAGCGTTTTTGCCGCGGTACAATGCCATCGCCAAATTAGTCTATTTTGTTGTTTTTTCTACGAAAGGGGTACCCACATTGTTTGAATAATCGGAGAATACAATTACAAAGAATTGAGTCCACTTTGAAAGTCTGCGTACTAAAGAACACCAACTACTGTACAATGAAAGTGCACGACAACCGTGAGCTAGCGATCGTTCTCCTCCAACTTTTATAAGCGAAAAATAGCTTGATTTAATGTGCCAAGGAAGATTGCATATAGAGAACATATGAAGGGAAATCTTTAAGCTGATAACTTGAGTATGCCACCAGATATCGTTCCAATGTATTCTGGTTTTTTTTTTTTTTTTTTTTTTTTTTTTTTTTTTTTTTTTCCAAACCGCCCTTGAATTATTGATTAAAAATTGGAAGTGGTGGTCCACAAATTACGATAGGAACAGAGTTTTCTGTATATTCATCCCCAATTATCTGAAATAATCTGAAACTCGCAGGAAACTTACTTCAATGTGAAAGAAGCAGCAAACCATGAACAGCAAGATGCTAGAACTTCTTAATTATATGCTGCTCCAAGAAAGCTGTAAGTGGGAATCTATTTTGATGCTGTGCATAGTCTTTATATCGTCAAAAGGCTAGCTTCAACCTCAAACGACGCTTTTATTATTGTAGTTAGCCACATTTATTTGATACAATGACTTTATCGGGGGAAGTGTCGTGCTGAATATCGGGTCCTAATCATATTCTCGGCTTTCCAATTGTTGGTCATTTCATACTTCGATGCAAGAGTATATTAGACAGTATACGTAAAACATTTCAAAAGCTCGTTGAAGAAGCCTCAGATTATGCTTATAAGAATGGTTGTTTCGGAATATCCGGCTGTTGATATTTTCAAGTCGATTTTCTGACAATGAGGCTTAGGGGACGAAGGGAAGACTGTCCGGTTTGTGCTCTTCAATCCTTCCATCAAACCATCAAGAAGCTATCTCTGTAGGTAGCTTATCATGTATACCTATATAATATATCAGATCAATCGTTCACATTATTTTCATAATGTATGGCTGTTGTGACTAGATTCACAAGTGTACGACAGCCAGCAACAACCGCAAAAGTAACAAGCGCTATGTTTATAATGACATTTTTTCTCAGATATGTCTTCAAGTAATTAAATTGTATGAATGGACGCCTATACTCTTCGTATATTGTCACATTTGTTACTGAAATATTGCTGATAATGGAATTATTTGAACAAGCCACGCTCCTCTGAAATTGCTACGTATGTCAATCAATCTCATAAAGTGATACCTTGCGCAACAAATGCGAATGAAAACTTAAAACTATTGTACTGTTCATTTTCAGTTAATAGCCTTTGATATTTTATGATAGATACTGGGGCCTCATGCTTTCTTGACTTGGCAGCAAAAGAGTAAGTTTCAAGATGAAGTTCAATAAGTAATTGGGCTTCTTGGGATGCACTATTAGAGGCTATGAAAATGACGTCAATTATTTGCAGATAGATCAGCATGACAATCGGGTGTTGCAAATCAGGAAAGAAAACAAACAATATCCAATTTTCCCAACGATGGATTGCAAGTCTTGGAAGCATTGCCGTACTATGAACGTGCGAAGCTGATTATTGAGATTGAGTAGGGGTTTTTTGGATATTTGTGTCGAGTGTGAATTGAAGTAAGTGGAAATTGCCCTCGGTTTTATTGACTCGATAGCAGGGTTCCTCCACAAAGCAATGGAAAACGGGCAATCTTTGGCTATGTTTCTTATAAAGAATGAAAAATGGCTAAAAAAGAATCAACATCAACTTTGAAAAAGAAATGAAGAGGAAAGAAGACAGAGCATCTTAAGAACCTGTACAAAGTGTTGTATTTGTTACACGCTGTATGAATTGACATAATACCTCGATATAACACGGCCTTTGACACAATGTTGAGTAGTAAAGCGTGTGGCACTGCCACATTCTTTTTTCGAAACAAAAAAATAAAATAAAAAAAATTGCTGCTTTTAAAATCGCCCCCACCCCACTATCGCCACAAACTGATCAAAAAGTGTCTGCATTTGCACCAGCGCTTATTGTTTTAAAAATAAGGGGCTTTCCGTCAAATGTTCAAATGTTCGTAGAAAAAACCAACCATTGTTCATATACATCTAAACACTGTCTGAAAATGCATAGCAACATTCGACACTTATTTGCCAACCTTTGTCAGATACGTATTTGAAAGAGTTGTTCCAAACAATAGAGATGTATTCTCTTTATACCCGACTCACGCGTACAAATAAAGCTTAAGTAAACGTTACTGAAGCAAGGCATTTGAATTATATTCAAAAAGATATCGTTAGATTGACCTTCCCACTGTGCTCCACTTAATAAGCAAACGAAAGAAAAGAGAGAGGTCCAATTACAATATAGTCTTCTCTGATTTCATTTGATGAAAGATATAATGTGAGACAGATAATTATCTGAGAGAAGGATTGGTTAGCATGCATTGTATACAAAGAAGGGCGCTTGAAGACATGTATGACAAATATAACACCTTTTGACGTTTATGTCTTTAGTTTCATCATTGCTCAAACATTGTTATTCTCTCTGCTAAGGACTGCAACCCTTACTCGATATTGCTTTGCATCAGACTTCTTTTTTTTTTCTAAAACTAACAGAACAGTTGGGTTTTTGATTTAAAATTGTTGACCCAAAAAATAAAACAATTCCGTAAATTCAAACACCGATTTCCTTTTTTTTTTTTGTTAATCCAAATAGTTGGAAGTTTTACACAAACAAAAAAAAAAAAAAAGATCAACACACAACTCATTTTTTCTTTACCTCTTTCCCTTTTTCTCTCTTCTTTTCGACAAGCTTTTTACGAATCAGTGACTCTTTTCTATATCATTGCATACTATCATTCACGTTAATTCCAGCTCAATATTGTCAGAATTGAGAGAATAGAGGAAAAAGTATAGTAGACTTCAACACCCCGAATATAATTTAGAAATGGCACTACCGAAAGCAGTTAGTTACTTTATCGTATTTTACCTCGTATGTTCAATCCTGTATACCTCCTCATACCTATTGGGCCTGAACAAGCGGTCTCAAGATACTATGCCCAAAGCAACATTCGCCGAGTTACAACAACATTATCATGGTAAACAATATGTGAATTGGACAAACGCTCTTGGTAAGTAACTGCTTTGTTGAAAGCTGAGGTTTTCTGGTTATTTTTTCACCTAGTACTGTTTAAAAGAGAGCAATTCGTTGACTTTGTAATAATTGCCTTAAATTATAGATGAAGTTATTGCCTCCACTCCAGAGGACCTTGTTCTGAGCAAGACGTTCTCAGAAGCAATGGGCCCATCGAAAGTCATTCCTTACTACTTTAAAGCATCCGAAAATTTTGATCATGAGGAGATTACAATGGCTACCCTGGTTACCTATAACAGATTTAAAGTACTTGCTCGACTTGCCTCTCATTACCGCGGGCCTATTTCTGTTGCCCTTCACGTCAATGATGATGAAGATAAATACCAAATCATCTCTGACCTTCACGACCTTTTCGCCGAAAATGAAGATATGAGACGTTATGTGGATCTCCATCTTGTTGTCGATAAATTTGACCGTCAATTCAATATGTGGCGTAACGTGGCCAAATTCTTTGCTCGCACCGATTTTATCATGATGCTGGATGTTGACTTTTATCTATGCACTGATTTCAGAGAATCTTTGAAGAAAGAGCCTGAACTGATGAACATTTTACGTGCTGGTAAAGGTGCTATTGTCGTTCCCGCTTTTGAATATATCAACGAAGCTGATGGTGAAGATTGGAATGTATTCCCTACCAACAAAAAGGACTTATTGGTTGATGTGAAGGCCGATAGACTCGATATGTTCCATAGAAGTTGGACGCGTGGTCATGGTTCAACTGATTACGAAAAGTGGTATAAGTCAACCAAGCCTTATAAGGTTACCGATTATAATTACTCGTACGAACCCTACGTTATTTTCAAGAAAGAAGGCACTCCTTGGTGCGATGAACGTTTCGTTGGTTATGGTGCTAACAAGGCTGCCTGTTTGTATGAAATTTATTTGGCTGGCATTGATTACTGGGTCTTACCAAGTGATTTCTTAATTCACCAAACTCACCATTACCCCGAAGATACACGTGCTAAGGAAGTAAGTACATAAGACGCTCAGTGGGATAAATAGGAACAGTGTTGGGCTGACTCCTTCTTATTTATTATAGCGTACATACAATAAGAAATTATACGATTACTACAGAGAAGAAGCTTGCTTGCGTTATGCCCGTCTCATGATTGCCAATAATGAATGGAACACCGCCAAGTCTGAAAATCTCAAGAATGAATGTGGTAGACTTCGTGGTTTCAACGATGTCATTGAAAAGATCATAGAACAGCACGAAGAGTTATAAAAAGAAGCTCTATTATAGCCATTAGACACTTCCTTTGCTTTATTCTTTAATTGTATTTCTTTTTTTTTCTACACCTACATTCCTCTCACTCATGCTCATTGTTTATTTCTTCTTGTCCCTCTCATATTAATTATATAAAATATAGTTTATTCCCTTGTTGATTTCTATCAAGTTCGTACATATAATCCATCAACTACTTTTAGAGAATAAAAGTGACGCTAATAGTTAAACGATCTATAAAGTAAGAATCATTTATGGTTGAATGGTATATTTTTAATTCTTAAACGAAAGGAAAGTCTTCTTTTCGACCAACGTCAAAAGTTTAGCAACAATCTTTAGAAGGTTGTTGTTCATGAAATGACGATGAAGGGTATATAGATATTAAGTATTAATTCTAAATATAAGCTATTGAGGGAAAATCTTTGATATTATCCGAAACAATTAGAATCGCACCTACAGAGTGATCTAATATTATTATCAATTAGGAGTGCTCGTTGTATTAGTTGGTAGCGCTGAGACCGGTTGTGCCATTTCTGTAGAAATACTGTTTTTCATGTGTGATTTTATGGTCAATAATGCTTCTTGTAATATTTTTCCTGTGGCTGCAAAGATAACATGTTAATTGCGATGTTTTTTCGAAACAGATTGGTTCAGAAGCAAGACTTACTGTCAATAGAACTAAGGAATCTCACCAGCTCCTTACATAAATCGTAATTTCCTTCATCTATGGCCTTTTGTATAAGCAACATGGTATCTTTACCTCCTACGCTAGAAGGCTGCATCGTTTGCAAGATGATCAAGTAAGAAGTCGCTGTACGTAGTCGTGCATCTCTTAAACAGAGCTCAAATAGGTCTTGGGGTTTGCCAACTACAGAGAACAAATGGTCCCATAAAGCAACTTCTGTCTTTCGAGCGCAACTAACAATCACATCCAAAGCATGTGGGAACTGGTCCAAAAATCTTATAACTGATGGTAATATAGCAGCTAAATTGGACGGCCAAAAAAAAAAAAGATGAATTTCAATTTGATACGATCAGAGAATAGCAGAATTTACCTTCTCCCAAGTCTTTTCCAGCTTCATCTTCTAATACGTTGTGGAGTAATATTTCTAATGCATGGCCAAAGTAAACAAACTTCTCATAAGCGGAAGCAAAGGTAAAGGCATCCTCTTTCAGATCGCGTTCTAAAAGATATCGTAGAATATGATGAAGAAACAGATGCATCTGGAGGCCAAAAAAAAGGACTATTAGAGAGAGATATCGAATTGCCTTAGGAAGTGATTTATACCTTTGGACTCATTTTGAATAATGCAAATCCTAGGGAATCACGATAAAAAATACTTTGTTCAATACCGACGATAATGCCCCTTTCTAAAATGACAGCTATTTAGGACAGAAACAGGGTTAGTGTTGCCATTAAAGTAGGTTCTGCAAACAACAGTCTTTGAATTTACATAAGGGAAAGAAGTCAAGGTCGATATGAATAGTTTCTGCTGCCAAGTTCTCTAGATCATGCGTTCTCCATCTATAGTTTGTGCTTATTTCACTTGATACCTCTGATGAAATATTAGAATCGACTTGACTACCACTAAGCTGGCCCAAGGAAAACGGTTTGCTGTTATCATTTTCTCTCGACAAGGTTGGCGACATGAGAGGCCCTGGTGTTGAAGGCTCACTGTTCATCATATTATTATTTGCAGCAATATAGTCATAGTTAGCTGGAAGCAGTAGGTTTGTAAAAATCTAGATTGCATTTGATACTAAGTTATTCTTTTGTAACCCTTTTTTTGTTTACCTCTAAAATAGCTGAGCATTACCTTCAATCCATTCCCGGCCATAATCCATATGGATGTGACAAGATTGTCAATAGCCTTCCTACTAATCCAATAAAAGTCAGTGTTTGGATGAAGAACATGTATATTATAAGGTGATTGATTCTGCGAGTTCAAGTCTGGGCTTTGATCTTTTTCATTCTATATTTGAAAAAAAAAAGAAAAGAACATATGGTTATTTACAATTGTATTTAATTGGAAAGTCAAGTGGTCAATGTCATCTACCAGTACTCTCGGAAAAAGCAGCATAAGTTTACCCTCATAAAGAAGGATCAGGTTGGCTGAAAAAACATCAGCTACGCTCATTAATTGGTCACCACAAGTCGGATTGAAAAGACTTATGCTTCGTAGTTTAACCGCACGAGCCACAAAACCTTTCAGATCTATCGTTCTGATCAAGTCAAGTCTCACCGATCTACTTTGCTTGTAGTAAAGGTCATTGCTCGAATGCATAATAATGTGATAGATATGGAGTGTATTGTCGGACGTGTATAGCAATAAGAAGTTCCCACATAATGACATATAAAAGGGCATATGTGGCAATTGCTCGGTGTAAAGGATATGGGCATTGTCCAAGTTACTGTCAGAAGAGTATAAACGAATCTTGATGCATAAAGATTACAATTAGTAAAATACCATTCCAAGCCGTAAATGGAGATATTCATCTATACTAACTCACTTCATATGCTTTTTGTGAAAGATTCTCGCACGCTACTATCAATATATTGTTATACCAAACCATGCCTGATCGGACAATGAAGCTTTCTTCTTGATGCTGGTTACCGAATAATTTCCAGCGTCCCAAAATAGTGTTATAATGGGTAAATCCGCGTCTACCAGCTACTGCAATATGTTTACCATCCGAACTAATCGATGCGTACCGTATAGGCCAGTGGTCAGTAATGTAAAGGGCAGGATATTGTATATGCGTCCATGCAACTGCAGCTGGATCCATGGTCGTATCATTTTCTTGATAATCCCCACTGTTATTATATATCAATATGCGATCGTCCATTTGTAATAGGCCTCGTCTTACATTATCCTACAAATGAAGAGAAAGTACATAAAAGTCAGAATTCCAATTTTGATGATCAAAAGCAATATACGATACGGTACAGAATGAAGATAACTGGTAAGTGCAGATTTTGCAACAGGTATTACAAAGAGCTTAGAATGTGGTTCATCGGTATTGTCTGGCTTTGCTAAAATGAAGAGTTGGTGGTTTCCTGGTCCCCAAAACTGCAGAAGAAGAAGATTTTTGTCAAAGGAGGTTTGTTGTGAAAATTTATTACGATTTGAGCTTACCAAATTCTGTAACCCTTTAATATAGGTATCCTTTAATCTATGAAAAGCGCTCGAACATTTAATTTCTTTTTGTCGATATATCAAAGAAAAAAAAACTTACTTTGCTTCGGTAAAGGTATCGTCTAATTCCTTTGACGTACATAATAAACTACCATACACACTCCATAATGCAATTCCATCTGTTTTATATCCAACAGCTAAGGCATACCCATCCGATGTCCACTCCAGAGATTCAATAGATGCCTTATCGTTATCTGTGTTCTGAGCTGACCATGTTGGTAACTGAAGTTTATGAGATAGCTTGGGTGTACTGTAAAACCCATCCACACTGTATATATAAACTGTTCCTTGACTAGTACCCACTGCAATCAGCGAAAATCTGTAATTGATCGATACAGTGGTAGCCTTTCCATCTTGGTCAATCTTAGAACCACTATTGACTGCATTCTGAGTGCTACCATGAAAACAGACACCCGTCCAATGTACCTTTTTGATATATGAAGGCGCTACTGGTATTCCATTTACGTTTGATGATACTGGATTTGTCGTCGTCGTCGTTGATTCATTACTCACAGTGGATCCGCGTCTTTCCTTGTATAAGGAACTGTTATTCTGTACAAAATATGCTTTGCCCTCATTGGATAACCAAACTGAAGTGTGCGTTGATTTATCATATTCAATATGCGTGACAAATTCTAATTGTATCCATTAATGGAGGGGGGGGATTCTTTTTCAGTTCCTTCATTACATCTATGGTGTAAGAAACGACTGTTGTTCCTCTTTTTTGCTTTTTTTTTTTGTGTACATACCCGTTTCTTCATTTTCTAAAATATTCAATTTATTCAACAAGGCAGTTTGAGTCGTGTTCACATGCTGGGGCATCCAAGAGATGCATTGAATAGCCGCTGGTGATTTCGTGGAGAGGATAATAGAATCATCAGTAGAGGTACCACTATAGCATAAGTTGTTAAAATACATGTTAGGCGGCTATCCTATTGAAAGCATTGTATCCCTTTGCGCATGAAAGCTTATTACCATGCGATACCAGCGTCCACTCTTATTGCTATTTTGAATTTGATCAGCATAGTTTTTACGCCTTTTCCTTCCCCTGGACCAGTGACATAGGCATGGTAAGAATTTGGAAAGCTGAATTCAAACGAGGTTTGATCGTATGAAAGAATGGCATACAGTAATAAATAGTTGTTCGTTGTCTTTCATAAAGCAAGGCTTATTAAAATTATGATTTATACAAAAGGTTGAAACTTGTGGAATTCTTACTTGAACTACAACAGATGCCGTATCTGGTTTCCATATGACTCTTAGGTTCTCTCCAAACTCTTTGACGTGACTCTTTGAACGCTCAACAAAAGCAAGCACTGTATTAGGCTTTTTTGATTGAACACGAACGAAAAACAAAACAAAACAACTCAGTAAAGCTAAGAAAAGCTACCAATAACACAGACGCCTTTTGAATGTAGTCGAGTGAGTAAAGCATACCTTCACTGACCATAAATAGATAGCATTTCTTGTGCAGGTAATATATAAAAATGCGTGCTGGGAAGGCTGAACTGTTACAAGATCTGATGATGATAGAAACGTATTGCTCTGTTCTTCATTTTGACTGTTTTCGAGCTCTTTTTCCAATATATTGTCAACTGTGATTTGGCTTGCGATTCCATTAAGCCAGTACATCTGGATGAACGCGAATACGACCTGAAAACTGGAAGAAAAAAGGGAACCATTTTGTGGGATAAAAACATCATGCTTCTTTTGGCTCCGCTTTTTTGGCTTCAATTTAAAGCATAGTGTAACAGTCACCTAGCCGTACTTTCGCACTACTTCGACTTCATCTTTCACGAAAACTGCTTCCCCTTCCTAAAGCTCCATAATGGCAACCAGTCTAATCAACGCGGATACTCGTATCAAGTACGCTATAAAATATCTGTGTAGTTTAGTGTTATAGTAGAAACTCATGTAGTTTGCACGATTTGAAACACTAGAGTTAGTTCAGTTTGGAATCGAGATGTCGCTAATTTCGGTAAACAGCACTTGATCGATGGTAGCTCCGAAACCTGCTGGAATTCACAAGAGGTATAATGAAAGCTCTTTCTACTTCCAATGCATACAGTACATAAAAGGGCTGACGCCTTTCGCTGAACGATGATGACAAAATAGGGTTTGCCTCAGCATATATTGCTAGATTTTCCATCACCCGTATCAGTGCAGAGTATTATACTTCAATTTGCAGGAGGCTTCGCCGGAAGAAAATGCGTTGCTTTAGGGAGCACAGCAGAATCACCCAACGATTATAGCGTAGAAATTAAAGATTTTTATCCCCAAGATACTCATGCAGAACAATCTTTCGAATTTGAACCAACAATACCATTGAAGCGATTAAAAATTGTATTTGAAGAAAGCACAGATTTCTTTGGGCGTATTACTGTATATAAACTAGATGTACTAGGTAGCGATGCCAGCGGCCTTTCTATTTAACAACCCAAATTTCCCTATCCAAATGATGATGATAACGAAGGCAATGATACATGCGCCTAAATAAAATTGGATAACCATACGTCTCCCCATTGTAAATAAACCGCCCCTAGGTAAACGTTGCCTTTTCAATAGGATTAAGCTTGTGCATGCAACCGCGAGAACAATAGTATACACTACACCAACAATTAATCCTTTTGGAAATTCAATCGCCACCGCTGCCAAGAGTAGACCATAGACGATAGTACCTATACACCATACAATTTTTGTAGCTAATGGTAGTGGTCCGTGGATTTGATTCCTAAAAGCAAATATCTGTACCCAACTCATGATCATAGCTCCTGCTGCATACAGATAATGAGCTGTATAATGCTCCCATAATGTTTGCATGTTTAAATAGATATCGTTCATGATAGGGTATTGTGCAACGAGTTCGGGATGGGCATCATTAAAGTCTTTCACAGGATGCTGTACAGAATCGAGGTGAGATACACTGTGATAGTAGAGCGAGAATTAGAAAAATTGTGGATTTTTCAATACGATACCTTAAACAAGGCAGCAGCAGTATGCATGCCATGAAATTGTACGTAAATTGCTGCACCGAATGACCAAAGAAGCCATACAAAACTAGCTTCACTCAGTGGCCCACCTAAATGCAGGACCGTTTCTTTTTTCTTCAGTGAAACGAGTAATAAGAAAATCAATGGCTGTATTCAGGGGAAGCACAACTTACAGAAACGAGATTTTCCGTTTGTCATCACGTCTGCTCTTGTGATAATGAACAAGTTCAAAGGTAGTGTAATGAGCGGATCGAATAGTCGCCACAGTGCATCTCCTGTAAACATGGGTGTAATATTTGGTAAATCACATACAACGGGTATAAGTGTCATTATTAGAATGAAAAATGCTGCACCCAGCATCAACCAAGCGATGCGATTATCCTCTTCGTGTACATCGCGGAAAGCATCTCTTCTTGGAAAGGAACTCGCAGCACGCATATCAATTCGAGTATTCAGATCTTCCTCAGAATCGGATTCACCGAATGAATTGGTCACAGTGACTGGTTGCCTCGTATACATTGTAGGCAGTTCATACTCATCATGTGTCATATCACTACTGCAGTTCCAACAAAAGGAGTATTTATTGATTGTTGAAAAGAGTAAAAATTTGTCAAAGCATATCAAGAAAATTACATAAAACCAGCAAATAAATGATCATGAGATAACGAAACGGCTTAAACGGAAGAGAGAAAGAGCTGATTGTATAGTAGTGTACAAATAAAAATGACAAACCAAGTATGGTTGGAGGAAAAGAATGCTATTTCTCTGAAGAGCGAAAAGGAGTCGAAAGTTCGAGAAGTGGAGTGAGCTCATTTTTATTTCAATTCTCCGTACTAAGCAATCCGTTGTGAATTGTTGAGCATCCAAACTGTATCATATCTCCTTTTGGGGCATTTTCGACATTCATATCCATTGAACACTGACAGGTAAATGATTAAATTGATTATTTGCCGCGCCTCGGCAAGTAAGCGCCGAGTAAGCCTTAAAGTAGGAACCAGCAGACAAAGTTGACACACTTTGTTCAGAGGCAGAATAAACAAAAGAGATTGCGAGCCTACAGTTCAAACTTTGCAAGTCCTCAAGAACAGCCTTTTGTTCAATTCACGCTGGATAAAAAAGCAGACCACTGTTGTGTTGGCCTAAGAAGGAAGCCCTATGCGTGCAAGGCTTCAGAAAAAGAGAGATAAAAAGTGTTATGCCTCGCATTTCGCTCCAACTAATGATTTAAGTTAAGTAAACTGAACAGTAAGCAATAGACAAGCATGAAGTTTATTTCACGAATCTGATATCGGATGCTTCAGAGAGCAAATCCTAACAAAAAGTATTCGTATAAAACACTTCTGACTTTTTAAATCCATTGAATTGGGAAGCAGCACAAATAGTGTACGCACCCATATTTTCATAATAGAGCCAATCTCCTGGCTCAAGTAAAGGCAACAGAGTAGACTTATTCAAACAGTCAATAGAATCACAAGTAGGCCCCCATACGCTACTTTCGAAAAGCGATTCGGGCAGATCTTGACCCATAACAAATGCATTACTTCTCAATAAAACCTTGGGGTGAACCACCTGATGGTCAAACAAGATGCAATTGAAAGATCCATACATACCATCATTAACATAGTACATAACCTGTTGCTTATCGCTTTCAGCCGTAGAGGGCTCACTTAAGGACGATCTTTTACCTATGATGTTGGTACAGACGGTAAAAGCAGAAGCGACAAAATAACGACCCGGTTCGGCAATCACTCGAACGCTGGAAGGAAACCAACGATCAACCAAAGGGCCAAGAATAGCAGCCACCTTCTCAAAGGTAATGCCATCCTTTACATCAGCGCCAGGAAAGCCCCCACCGACATCTAAGAGGGTAAAGTGAAAGCCCATTTCGGAAGCTTGATCAAACACCTTCCTAGCACGTATAACAGCGTCGGCGAACGCACTTTCGTCAAGACAACCACTTCCGACATGAAAACTGCAGATAAAATATTGGGAGGGTGGGGAAGGGGATGATGTTTAGCTTCACGCATGCACAAATGATTCTAACGTTGATGTTATTTACCTCACGCCAATGACGTTCAGGTTTAATTCTTGTGCTAGTTTCAATAAAGGAAGCACAGTGTGCAATGGTGCGCCAAATTTCAGACCGAGTTGGCATAATGACATAGAATCATCTGTTAAAATTCTTAAAACAAGTTCAGCATCAGGATAAAGTCTCTTGATTTTGTAGAGCTCTTCTGCATTATCGAAAGTCATACGACTGACATTTTGTTGAGCAGCATAGCGAATGAAAGATGTTTGTTTACAGGGGTTTGCGTAAATGATGCGTGTGGGGTCGACTCCCACATCTAAAACTTGTTGAATTTCTTGCTTGGAAGCACAATCGAAGCCTAAGCCTAATGAGGCTAATAACTTTACGACCATGAGATCAGGGTTGCATTTGACAGCTATAGCGAAGAATAAAGTCCAATATCAGAGAAAAATAGTGAGCAAACGAAGATCACTTTTGCATTGACTATCCCATTTCTATGCGTACCATAAAAAGGTTCAATACGAGGCAACAATGTCTTCCAACGTACAAATTGACGTATAACTTCTCCCAGATCAGCAACGAAAAAGGCATTTTCATCATGATCATTCTCGCTATTCAATTTCTGACTGGTAAGGTCTTGGAGTTTTTCTTGTATCATAGTGGAGACAGAGTGAGTAGGTATCTCCTTCATATCAGGCAATGGAGAAGATTTAAGGACTTCTACATCTTCGATAGTGGGAGGTTGGAAAATGGCTGGTTCAAGTTCAACGTGCATTTTTAAGACTATTGTGAAAGAGGTTCTTGTGTAATATTAAAAGTGTTGTGGATTGAAATGGGCTTGTGTGAGTGTGTGTGTGTGTGTGTGTGTGTGTGTGTGTTTCTAAGATGCAAATGAAGGGTTAACACCTCTTTCCTTCCTTCAAGTTTTGATTGTGAAAGAAAGGGTGTCGTAAGTGCTTTTTGAAGATGCGGTGGGGGTTACAAAAGAGGAGCGGCTTTTAGCTACCAAATAAGATGCTTTCAAGGGAAAGAAAGAGAATATGTTAACCGGTCTCAGGAAAGCCAAGGAGGGAAGCCTCTTCGGTTATATAAGCTATTGACTAGTCTTGTTTCTGAAGTCGTGATGTGCAAGGACGGACTGAGATATAGCGCAGTCCGAGGAAATCAGCTAAGGATTAAAAAAAAGATGTAGTAGAAAGTAAACGGAAAGGCGATAAGAGAGGTCTCCTTTCAGATAAAAAGAAATGTTTATAAAGAAAAACGGAAAGAAAAGGATTAACAAAAAATGTTAAGGAAAAAAAAGAAAAAAAGAAGGATGAGATCGAGATTATCAAAAAAAAAAAAAAAATAAAAAAAAATAAACCCCTCATTCAAATTTTTCTGGGCAAAAATACACTAGCCAAAAACGACCCTTCGAGATTTGGCTATTTTATTCATTGTTTTATTCACTCTATTAGAGGGTATTATATAAGCGATATGGGACTGCAAGTTTTTTTCTTATGACCTTCTTGTCAGTAATTTGTTTGTAATTTGTACCAAGGCAGACCTAGCATCTGACGGAGGCAGTTTATATAACGCTTCTTTGGCTAGATTGCAATAATGTGTGGCCAGTTCTAGAGTTTTTTTTAGTCCATCGCTCTGATACACGAGATCTCTGGCCTATTAAAATAGTAAGAACAGTTCAGCAAAAACGGAAATTTAAATTCTTAAGGGTTGCTTCCTTTGTATTACCTTTTCAACATCACCCTTATTTGAAAATTTTCTTTTCATCATAGGTTCCAGTTCAGGGTATTCCTCCCAAGCGAACAAGACGGGCGCTGTGGCCAACCCTAACTTTAAATCAGCGGCTGCTGGTTTACCTAATTCCGCAGCAGTAATTGTAAAATCAAGCATATCGTCGATTAACTAACAAAAGAAGGTTCTCTGACGATGAACACATAGACTTGAGAGCATACACGAAATTTTTTTTTCTGTTGTCTGATGTAATACCTGAAAAGCAAGGCCCAAGTTTCTACCGAAATCAAATGCAATTGACGCTACTTCCTTTGTGCAACCTCCTAATACAGCCGATGATTTACAACTTTGAGCGATAAGGCTCCCAGTTTTCATATAACTTTTCTCTAAATAATGTTCAAATGTGTTTGATTTTTCACTTCGTCCAGCAGTGCCTTTCTTTACATTTTTCAGCTGCATAAATTCGCCTTCTACCAAATTAGCTACACAAGTGGTCATCAACTCGGTACACTCCGCATTTCTAAGACGCGCTAAAGCCAGTGAAGCCCTCGCTAGTAAGAAATCACCACCTAATATCGCCATTTTGTTTCCGAAAGATGCATTCACAGATGGAAGGCTTCTACGAGTCATAGAGGCATCAATCACGTCATCGTGCAACAATGAGGCTGTATGAATCATTTCGGTTATTTCAGCCAACCGTCTTTGTGTTGGTAAAATAGTACAGCCCTGATCTGTTACGTGAGGGGTATAGTGCATTTTGTGGTTGAATGTTTCATTTGTTACAATGTTTTTTAAGCCTGTAGAAATGGGTGTATCTATTGTTGTGAAATTAGCAGGTGCTGTCGGTCTCCTCTTGTCTGTCACACTGGTTGCTTGAGCTATCAGTAGTATCAACAATGGTCTCACATGTTTGCCCTCCCCACTGAAATAATGGCGCGCCACTTTGTTGAGATGAGGATGGGTGCTCCCTAGCAGCTTTGTGATGTTTTCTTTAATCTCTTTCAAATTGTCTCCTACTAATTTTGCGGGATCGATGATACGTTCATCCTCCTTTTCCTCCTCTGCTTTTTCTACTAGGCTTTGTGCTTCACTTAATGCTTGGTCCCAGCTTTCTGCTTTTCCGGTGAAAGGTATTGAGGCTGGTTTTGCTACATTTTTAAAAGGTGTTGCTTGTAAAACGGTAGACCGCAAATCATTGAGGCCCTGTGCTAATTTACTGAATGGCAAGATCTCTGCATCCTTACTAGCGGAAGTCAAAGTCACTCGTGTGGTATGTAGGTTCACGATAGGAGCTGGATATTTATATTTGTTCAAGAGTATTCTGTTAAGCTTTGTTCTTGATTGGCGTAGCATGCTAATGTATATGTTTGAGCTGTGTAATGTTTGTTGAAGTAGAGATATATAATTAAGAGAGGTGGGTTAAAATGATGAGTTACGCCTCAAAAATCCGGTTTTTCTCCAGATTAAAAAAAGAAAGACAAGGGACAATTTTGCATTCCTTCGCTGGAGCTGGGCTTGATTTACTTTAATGTTGAATGATTCTTGATCTCAGTTACAAAAAAAGAAAAAACCTTGTTGTACTGATTGATTTACCTCAAAATTGATAGACAGTTAGTTTATTTGTTTATTTAGTGTTGCAGAAAGAAACAGACTGTCATGATCAGGGAATGTTCCGAAGCTGCTCGATAAAAGAACGTGCAATTCGTAAACCGCCGTGGTATTCATCTTGACAATGCCCTTATTCGGCATGATTGCCATCCGCTGCATGACAAGAAGCATTTGGATAATAGAAAACAACTTGATGGCCATCATACATCACTGCGGAAAAAAAAAAAGAAGATTGAGTCCTTCAACATGGCGATTGTGAGCGCAACAGAGTACCGAATGGGATACGTTCTGAAATAGACCCGATCAGCGATACTTAGTAGAGCAAAGATCGCGCTTACATTAGCCTCTACACGCAGATTAACAATTCAGAAGGTCAACGCGGTACCTCTATCCATTACCCCTTGCACCTTTGTTTTTGTTCTTCTCTTAGGGAGAGCAAAGCAATATCGTTTTAATCTTAAAATGTTCGGAGCTTCAAAACGCCTCCACGGGCAAAGAAAAGGGAAAAAAAAAATCGGCTGAATTTTTTCCTTTCGTATAAAAGAAATCACAATTTTTTTTTAAATTCCTGTCCCCTTTTTTCTTTTTCGTTGGTTTTTTTTGTATAAAAGGAAAAAAAGATATGTCCAAGCTGCAGTTCAGTGTGGAAAGACCTTTTGGTATTTATCTGTTTGATTATTTTGACCTTGTCTTTAGCAAGATCGTGGGTCATTCTGCCAAGGACTTTCATTTTGTTCAAGGAGTCACACCTCTTTCCACTCTGAACGAAGGTAAAAAATTGAACTCATGCCTCATAGGGCCCTGATTTGTGCAAAAAAAAGCTCAATTTTGCTATTATATAGTGATTATTGGTTGTGTTACTTACTTTGTGGTTATATTTGGTGGTCAATACTTACTCAAGAACGCGTCTCCTGTCAAATGCAAGTTCTTCTTCCAACTTCATAATGCCTTCTTGACGATCATCTCCTTTGTTCTCTTGGCTCTCTTGGTCGAACAACTTGCCCCTAAATTGATCAACAAAGGTTTGTACTATACTATTTGTTCTGAAGATGCTTGGACACAAGAATTAGAGTTGCTGTACTATTTGAATTACTTGGTCAAGTGGTATGAACTTATCGATACTGTATTTTTGGTGCTCAAAAAGAAGAAGCTCGGTAAAGATCCATCATTTCTTTGATTCAGTGAGGAGATCTGATGATTAATGCTTGTTTTATATTAGAATTCTTGCACTATTTCCATCACAGCATGACGATGGCTTTATGTTATACTCAATTGGTTGGCAGAACTACTGTGGTAAGTACACGAGTGACGAGAAGAAGAAGAGAAAGGGAAATATTGATGTGTATCTGTGTGTATATTTACATGTACTTTGGTGATTGTCTATAGTCCTGGGTTCCTATCACTCTCAACTTGGCAGTGCACGTGCTTATGTATTATTACTACTTCCGTACTGCCTCTGGAGCTAGAATTTGGTGGAAGCAATATCTTACAACCATGCAGATTATTCAATTCGTTATTGATCTCGTTGTCATCTACAGTTGCACCTATTCTTACTTTGCCTTCACATACGCCAAATCCTTGCCCAATTTCGGTGACTGTGCTGGAACTGAAAGCGCTGCTGCTTTTGGTTGTGCTATCTTGACTTCCTATCTCTTCTTATTCATCAACTTTTATAGAATCACTTATAATAAGAAGAAGGCAATTGCAGCTAGTAAGAAGGATCAAATGAAGACCAAGAGTAAAAAAATCTAAGAAATTTACTGTCATTGGAATGCACAATCAAGTAGGAAGTGGTAGAATTTTTACTTGAAATTCGGCTTTTCTTGGCTTCATTTCTATATCGTTATAATAGCTCATCTCTTCCACATTCATATTCTTTTAATTCCTTTTAGCATCTTCTTTTCTATCTGTATTTGTATTCTTAGAACGATCCGTTAGATGGTGTTTTACCAAATTTTCCATTCTATCATAATTTATCTTTCATTAAAAGTTTTTTTTCTTTCTTTTTCTAGAGATACTTTTTTTCACATGATTTGCCGTGCTTGATTAAAGGGAAAAACGCGAAAAAAGTAAAAAGGTTAAATCTTCATTCCGGATTTCTGACTATAAACTCTGAATGGGTTCAGGGCATGTGTTATCCAATGAATCTTATTGTGTGCGACCGGATTTTAGAGTTGAGCAAGTGTTGCTTCAATGAGAACCGTAGCACTACTACATATAGAACTTTTTACCGCATGGAATTCTTATTTGACCATAAAAAGATTGATTCAAGAAAGAGTGTTTTACACATGCTAAGATTTTCAATTTTCAAATTTAGCATTTTGTTACTATAACATAGAGATTCTTCCTCTTGGAATATAAGTTATATAAAGCGTTCTGTAGATAGAAAGTTGCTTTGAAAGGTACATACAGCTATTTCAGAAAATAGAGCGTCTTTCTTCATTGTCTCACTTTCGCTATCCGGGAAACTGGAGTGCGGTCAGATGAATATTTTTGTAACAAGATTCAAACTTTGAAAAATTATAAATGATGAGATCATTGTAAAACCCTTATATATTCTTATGGGGTATGCTAAGATCTCAGTTGATTTACCATAGTCAATGGCAATTTCTTTGATATGGGTTACGTGTTGAGAAATTTTCGCCTGTCATTCGGAGATGCGGAAAGGCCAGCATAGTCAATAATAGCCAGACGTGTATGTTTTTGAGCGTAAGTATTTGTACCATAGAAGCAGAAATTGGGCTTTTGTACCTGACCTTTCAACTCACTTTTTTTTTTTTTCAACCATGAATGTCATTAGATAATTACTAAGCGACAAGGAAAAATGAACATAGAACGACTTTATTTTTATATTAATCGACATCATTCTTGAAGATAAAATCAGCGACTTTACTTTCTGAAATGACTGTATTTTTATATGTTAATAGATAGATTTGGACTTCCTCCAGATTAAAAGTCCTTCATTTGAAAATTCGTTGAAGGTTGGTAAGGTGGGGCGTGCTGATAATGTTGGGTGAGCGGGTTATGAGATGCAGAACTATCTCCTGTATCACATCTACTAAAGGAAGGAGGAGCGGCACGATTTAAAATAGTAGCACTTGTGGTTGTTGAATAAGTGTCTTCAGCAGTCATCTTTTCAGACCTAGGAGCAACATCGTTCTTAAAGCTAGGTGGTGGATACGAGTTTCCTCCTCGTTGGTTGTTATTGTTGTAATGCTCAGCTCTATTAGCGTCGTCTAAAGATCTAAACACTTCGTCATCAACATAGTACGCCTTGAAGAGCATTTCTAACATTTGCATACGTTCCTCAACACGATTGATTCTTTGTGTTTCGGGTTCGTTATATTCGCTTGCGTTATTTATGTTGGTCACGCTGAACCGATGGTGGACAGGATGTACGAGAGGCACGCCAGACTCACTGATTTTGAACTTTGATTGAAGACCCCGGAGGAGTGAACGCTTCATGTCACCCACAGACCATCTTTGGATGACGCCCCATGGTGAGCGAGGACGATATCCAAAAAGCCATGTCTGAACTGCGACAAGTAAACCGAAAATACCACCTACAAAGCCAAGGGCGTTGACTAAGGTGTACATTTTAACTTCTCTCTCAACAGTGGTGATGAAACGATTGGGGAAAACAGCCATGACGCCTAGATCTTGATGGGTGTTTGCATAGTTTGGATTTTCTGCCTCTTGCCTGAAGTAGGTCTCAATTTCTGGAGTGATATTGAAAATAGGCAAGAAACCAACGTAATTCCATGATACCTCCTGTAAGTACCGATGCTCAATGAGATTGTAAGCGAGAGCGCTGTAGGTGAAGGGCTCTACCGTAAATACATTTGTTGCTTGGATATCGTTTCGTTCATTCACTTGCCAGTTCAAAACTTCACTTTCGGCCATTAACGTGGGAAGACCATCGTTAATGCCGTAAATAACAGAATTGGGATCCATTGTCTTGGGGTATACTGAAGTGTGAACGCGACCATAATTGATACTCTGATCGCCCCAGAAAGTGAAAATCAATCTCGATCCATTGTTCGCGCCTGAAGTAGAAGTTAATACAAAATCGTTCGGCGCTCTGAATAAATAGCAATGGACAGAGCCCAGATTATCGGCAAATGTGGGCTGGAATACTGACATGTTCAAAGGCTGGATGAATTTACTGCAGGAATAGCCATTGTCCGTTTGGCAAGTGACACCTACACTTCTCATATCCTGGGTGGAATACTCGGGATAACCATCGAAACAGAATCTAACGTCTAATGCACATCATCAGGGGATTAGTCATAAAATGAATTATTTTTGTAATAGGACCCAGTAACAGCACCCCACTTACCGGGAACTTGAACTTCAGCAACACTTTCTTCAATCGTCTGCGTCACATGCGGGCTATGAATAGCTTGGCGAATAACGAAGGCAAGGAAGACCGCAAAAATGAACAACAGAATAATCTGGAAGATAATACGTGCTGTCTCTGCCCACATAGGCTCACCCGTACTGAGGAAACAATAAGGAAAAAGGTCAGTATAGATACTGACAAATTCATAGTGAACACGCTCTTACCGAGGTTGCCATATATCGCGATGAATACGCTTGATAAGCCATCCAAAGAAGCCTTGGAATCTCCAAATCAAGAATATGAAAATGACAGCAAGTACAACACAAGCAATAACGATGCCTGCAATTACTCCTCCAGATAATTTTCTATGGCGTTCTCTCACTTGAGGTTCGAATGATTGAAGCCAGGCCTTTTTCTCAATGTCAAAAACATTGACGTCGTTGTAATAAGAATTTAAAGAAGAACCTAAATTTTTTTAATTAAAGACCAAAAAAAAGTTTTACTTAACACATGGCTGGGTATTTTTGATAGGACCAGTAGCTGAATAATTTCGGCTTTCTTCACTTACCAAAAGCAACTGTGAGATATCTGTTATCTATCAAACCTGCAGATGCATAAGATCGTCGTGAGGGTGGAATACCTTTCACCGCTGGAGTCGTCCAAGTCCAAGTCTTTGTGTCAAGTATTCCTACAGCGTTAAGGTAGGCTCTTCCTCTTTGTGCAGCACCGTTATCACCTGTTGTAATAATGAAAAATTTGTTGTGTCAAAAGGGCCATTGCCAAAAATAGTAGTCAATACCGAAAAGTGAAAAACTAACCTCCAAAAATGATGATTCGATCATCTTCAGCTATGGAAAAGGGAAGAAATAATGCAGAAGAGTCAATATGATGTGGATTCTGCCAGCAAAAGTTACACTAGCCGACTTTTTAACTTACTGACGATAGCATTATGTGCGGTTCTTGTTGATGGAAGTACTTTATTAGTACCATTTGCCACTTTAAGGTCCCATTGATTTGATTTTGTATCATAGACATAGATTTGGTTCATCGGCGCGAGGATGTTTCCTATCTGCCCGCTTTGATTCACTTGGGCTACACCACCAATAATGACAAGCTGTCCATTACTATCGGTGTAACCATAGTGCACGGACGTCAAATAAAGGATGCCAATTACAGAGCAATTTTAGCCTAAAAAAATTCAAGACCAATCCACGTTAGTCATCGCTGGTCTCTTCTTACCTAAGGTAGGAAGCCGTATGTGCATATCGTGGAATATTAGGTGAAGGCAACGGAGTGAATTTTTTTGTATTTAAATCCATCATCCAAAAGTCTGAAAAAATGGCAGTTTCATTCAATGCGCCACCATAAATATAAACTTTGCTTGAACCGTCGTAAGTCGCACTAAATAATTTTCTATTGAGAGGAATGCCTTTAGGATCGATTGAAGTGTTGCCATTGGTGATTGCAGGTGACCAAGAGCTCGAATCAAAAGAATATTGGTAATATTGTAGTGGTATAATTTGATTGTTCGTTGTATTCGTCATGCCGCCCATAAGGAACATGTTCTTATTATCCTTTGTGATGATCGCTTGGCCGTAAACATTTCCCGGAGGTGCGTTTTGTTGACTGAGTGTTTGCCATGTAAAAGTATCTGCGACTCGTGTCAATTGATACAAGTCATTCGTGTAAGTTGTTGTTGCATTTTCGCCACCAAACAGGATGAGCGATTTATCTTTTTGTGCTGCTGACATGCCACCTTTGAAAGGCAAGTTAGCCATGAAATCGGGCACATAAAAGTATGCCTCGGATAATGTGATTAGGCATAGTGATAATGTAGCAAAAACGTATTTAATTATCATTTTCTTTTTTCAAGAAAATAGATAATGAATATGTGTTATAGTTCAATAGAAGAAGAGGTGCAAAAAAAAAAAAAAAAAAGAAAAAAAAAAGAAAAGCTCTAAAAGAGGAAGAAGAGAAAAAGAAAAGGTCTATATAGCGTATCTATTTCGTAGAAATAAATGAAAATTTATATTGGTTTGAGTCGAGACTCCAGGATTTCTAAATGCTTTCGTCAACGCAATCTCTCTCTGTAGTTTTGTCTCTTTTTTGGAAGCGCCGCTCAGTTGTCATTGTTTCCAAAAATTGCTGTAAAGGTTACTATAAAGGGAAGATGAAAGAATATTGCATGAGGAATGGCTTTACAAACTAGGCAATTCAAATCCTCGCAGTAACTTTTAGCATCCTGTACTATGCTATTTCAAAGCTAAGTCAGGCATCCAAGACGGTTCATAGGAAAAGTGGATGAGTATACTTTAGGAAACTGAGAATCCGTGGTTCTCCATCTCTGATTCAGCCAGTAGCAACTGTAGGTATTTACGGGTGAGATCCGATCCTCATAAACTTCCTAAATTCGTTAGGACAACGGGGTGGTGGGGTTTGGTTGGCTGTTGTTCTTTTCTAAAAAAAGGAGTCCCGCGTTTTATAAATAATGAACGACAATTGGTTTCACTTTTCTCTATGAGTGGGACTTCAATCATTGAAGCAAGGCCTTCAAGAACCAGCCTCTGCTCTTAATATATACATGCCTTTTATACTTAATCAGATAATATTATTTTATTGAATATGGGATTTGCAGAGGACATACCTTAAAGAGAAGGTTGATTGACCAATCAACTCAACAAAAAAACTGTTCAGTTTCAACTTACACATGGTATAGAGGTTTCATTCTACAAGCAAAATCAATAAACGCAATTATGCACTGGGGAATTGTCTGCGATTCCTCCTTAACGACTCTCAGCTGCCAATTGTTTTTATGAAGTTACCCACTGCTGGATATGCTCGCTCGTGAAGAAAATTCCCTCAATCCAATTATGTTGAGGAATTACTGCTATAATCACTGTCTAAATGATACTGACTGATAGAAAGGGGTATTTTACTTCAAACTGAGTGAGCTGCCACTGATTTTACAGTCGAAATTTTTAACACAGAGCGCAAATCAACATTGGAAAAATGGAAGCGATTCCCGAATATGGATAGAAGCCAGGAACAGGATTCGAACAGTGACTACGGAGCATAATATAACTTTTTTGCTTTCTTTATCTCTTCCATTATTCAACTTTTTCTCTTACATTAGAATGCCACCGAAACGGGGCTCTTCAAAACGGAAAACAGTCGTTCAAGGAAGTAATTCAACAAAATCCAAAAGTATTACAACCTTTTCAACAGCCTCTACAACAACATCCACAACAAGCCTCGCAACCACTTCTACAACCGTGGCAACAGAAAAGATCAACAAGCCCCCACAGACCCAAAGTGAGAGCAAAGTTGAAGAAAATAATGCACGTCAACATGCCTTTTTACTCGAGAGCAGTCATCTGGTAGATCGACCACTTAAACGGTTCCGATCGGAAGACAACAAACTATACTATGAGAAATTTGTGAAAGAGACAACATTACTACGGAGAGAGAAGACTTATCCCGCCTATATGGATGCCATTTTTTCTTCGTTTGAAAACTTCAGTCTGGAAGCCTTTGATCCCGGCTTTAATGCGATCTTCAACAAAAAGTCTGACAAAAGTATGATCAGCAACAAAAGCAAAATCAGCAACTCATCGCACATCTCAAGAGAGATCAAAAAAGAACTTTCTCACTCTTCAGAATCTTCAACCGAACAAACAAAGACATATACTGCAACTGACAGTAACCATACGGAAAGCAGTGGGCTCTCATCGTCTAAATCATCGGAACTGCTATCTTCAAATGAATTTCTGTTTTATCGTCGAAGCTCACTAGATCTTTTATCAGTTGCCTCTGAGCTATCGCCCGTTGACGTATCTGACGGCGTTATCGAATTGGCTGACTTGGAAGCCGGCTCCTTCTCTGTAAGTTCAACCACTGTTATCGACCACGAGACAAGCAGTAACAAGCCGAGCGGCAGAACAGATACAAGTAGTATATCTGAGGACCAAGATTTTTCAGCTACAGATACTACAACAACAATATCACGTAATGATAACCGTGATAAACGTGATACACGTGATACGGAAAGCCATGCCCTTAAAAATGTAGCTACGGAATCAAGGGCTACCCATAGGATGACGCTTCGTAAACGAAAGTAACGTTCTTACCATGGAACGTCATTAACTTCACTTTCTTCAAACAATTTAGAAAATACCCGTTGCCCGCTGTATCGATAGCTTAAACCTTAGTTGTTATGTTTAAAGCTGTATCTCATTACTCTATGCCCCTTTCTTTTTTTGTTTCCTTACCCTATGCTCGAAACTTTATATCTAACCGTTTGTTATTTTGCTTGTCTACCTTAATGACATCATGTACGTTAGCTTCTCGAATATATGCTTGTAAATATGAATGTATATGCAAAAAAGGACAGCGACTGATAGGATTGTTTTTCAACATTGATCGGATTTCAGTTCAGTATTCAGGAACATTTTTTTCACAACAATAAAAAAGTTGGGCGGGGCTCATAAATTACAGTTAAAGCTTCGTCGGTTCTCTGTAACGTTTTTGTTTTAACTTGGGATTAAACGATGGAGGCTATACGAAATACATTTCAACAAGCTAATTTAGCAAGCCTTTTGGGACTACATTTGGTATACTCGCTTTGAATTTATGTTGCTCTGTTATATTTTGTATGTCCCTTTAACAAACTTTTTCAAACATGTTGTAGGGTCTTTCTTTGTTAGGCGCACTTGCTTCCAATCCCACATACAACATTCCAATCTTCTTTTTTGGCATTTGGGCTTATAATTATCGTGAGTCGACCTCACCTTTAAAAACTGTGAGTTATAGCAAGGAATCATGAGAACATACTGCTACACTTATTGGGTTACTCACAAACTACTTTAAAATGCTCAGTTAACAGCAGTTCTTGCTGTCAGTATTTTTTTGGATTTGATTTGGCTATATTTACACGGCGGAAATCCTCAAGAGGAGAGTGGTTTTGGATTTGCTAAATTGTAAGTATTGCATGATATTGTGTAGCTACAGTTGTGGTTTGCCTCGTTGACAAAGTTTTCCATGTCGATCTTAGCTTTACTGTCATAAGTTTATTCATCAAGGTTCGTAAATGTACCAATATCAGTTGTATGTACAATTCTTGCTAATACTCTATTCTAGCCTTTAACTGTTTATTCCGGTATCAATAATCTGAAAGAACGAGGAGATTCCATGGGTATGCAAAGTAATGTTTAAATGATTCATTTATGATTATCTTTGATATTGAAAGAACTGACACAAATTTGTCAACACAGGTTGGTCAGAAGCACCAGGTGCGTTTCCCAGTGGAGGATATCAAAATGTCAGAGACGGTGACAGTGCTGATTTTGCGTAAAAATTCATACCACTTCAATTTTTGCTGTATCTATAAAAGAGAATGCTGGAAAAGCCCATGATACCAACAGTCAGCGCATCGATCTAAGTTTTACCCAGGATACCTTACTATATCCTGACGAAATAAAATAGCATCCATGAACTTATGGTGAGTTTCCAATTACCGATGCATGGACATGTATAACATTTATGTACCTCTTGAAAATAAGACGTTCCTGCCTACGCATTTACACCTACGAATCCGAGCTTTGAGCAACCCTTTTCTACTATTCAAATGCATTCAACAGCATTTGAAGTATTAAGGAAATGTTGTTTACTTTGTCTATAATGACTATTTGCTGGATTTTCGTTGGTTTTAATCCCGAAAGATAAGATTTTGAAATTATAACTTCGAAATCTGGCGTTTTCCTTCTAATATTAGAACAAAAACAACAAAGAAGGACTATTGTAAGCTCTAGGAATCATTTCTACGGAGTAGTAACACGGTAAATGCTAAGAAGATGAAGAAAAAAACTATATAAACAAGGCCGAGCATCTAACGTAAATGTGCTGTTCGTACGTCAGACTAATTTAGACTTGCTTCTACATAGGCAAGGCATTGTATAGTTGCTGAAAAGAGAAAGACTTTGAACTACATTAAACAAATACTAGATCCACAGCAGATCTATACATGTAATGAGTTGCTTTACACTTATTTTAATAGTTTATAAATTAGCAAGAGAAATATGATGCCCTTACTGACAACGAGAGTGCCAAATTCTCAGTCTTGCAGTAATGCTAGAGGGAATTAGAAAAATGATTATCTATGCGCACAGCTGATGCGTGTTGTTAAACATACTTTTAGCAATAATTTCGAGGTCAAACGTCTCAAAATTATACAGACAACTTCCATCATATATTACTCCAGCTACTTTAGTAATTTATCATTTTATATTGTTCCTTAGCTTCACTATTAGGGAACGTTATTTGTTCAACAAACCTCAGACATTCTCTAATTGTAAATTCTATGTTGTAGACATCGACAAGGATTCGCTTTATCAACAGTGACAGATAGACCACAGCATTCACTGAGTATCTGATATATAGTTGTGATAGGCCCAGATATGTTTATTCACAAGAGATCTATGCCGGTACTTCAAAGATTACCAAGTCACCTACGCAGCGTCCTTCAAAACCATTCAGTACCTTTACTTCATCAAACAGCTTCTCTTCGTTCCACAGAATATAGGAGCAACAGAATCAAGCGAGCTATTTTAAATCGCATCATTTACTTTAAATTTTCTTTCGTAGACATATGTGGTTATATCTAAATAAAGTCCTTGATTGTTAGTAATGCAGCGCTACCTTTTTCATTTCATTTATCAGAACATTAGGATACACAGCGTATGTTACATAGACTTAACCTAATCATTTTAATGCTAGTTACTAATATTTAGTCGAGCAATATTCAGTTATGATGGTTTCTAACTTTCAAAATAAAGAATTGTTCAACAGAGATCGTCAAATTGTAAAATTAGGAAGAAGGATCAGCAAGGTACAGCAAGTTAGATACGTTATGCTCAACCAATGATCGTTGAAGCGCAAGTGGCTTTTTGCAATGGCATGCACACACACATCACCTCAGTGTTTCTATAATCTTGAATTGTACTAATCTTGGCACTTGGTATAATGACGCTATAACTTTGACTCATTGCTATGGCAATGGGAGTTGAGCATTGTTAATGCATATCATTTAAACGTTTTCAGAAGCTTGGCATACTTTCCATAAATAACAATAATGTAGAAGCATATATACGCACATTGCAAAGCTGTAAGGGTTTAGAGAAACTTTGTTATTCTAAAAATATCCTACCTTTGGGAAAGGTATGAACGCTTGTTATGCAGATTCTCTACAGAAATGCATAAAACTATGCATAGGTTCGGATATTCTGTATAACTGCAAAAGTTTGGGAACCAAGCAGTTCGTTTAGTTAAAACTTTATTCAGCACTGCTGGTATACACTGTAATAAAAACGAAGACAGCGTTTTCTCAGCATCCTAAAAAGTTATCTGGCAATTTCATGAGAGATAAGAATTGAATTAGCTCCTTGGATAAACTCACTCCTATTGAAAGTTTTGTATGATCACTTAAACAACAAAAATAGCCACCTTTTATGTAGTAACTTAAGGCTGTAAGGAGCTATTTTTACCTCAATTAATTATTTACTTCATACATAATATCTTAAATTATACCACTGCACTACTCCTAAAATGACAAAGAAACATTCTTGCCCGCCAATTTTACATTAAGTTATTTTAATTGTCAAGTTCTAGCAAAAGAAAGAAAAGTTTTACTATTTTTATCTGTCTTTTAGGAAGTATACCTAAGGGGCTGGTTGTTGGATGCCACCAAACCATATAAAAAGCCTATTCAATAAAGCACAAAAACTTCAATACCTTTTTCTTTTTTTTAATTACAAACCCATTATACGCTGATTATTCTCTCACAACGAAACATCATCCTGATGGTTACAAACACTAATATACCAAACCGCACATCTTGTCTTGTACAATCACTTTCCAGTAAAAAAAGAAGATCGCCCGACTTCCGTCGTGTCCACTTTTGTACTCAACCTCAGCGTATCATTTACACTTATTCTCATTCAGACTATGACAGGAGTGGCCCTTTCTACGATATCTTTGAACACTATGCTAAAGAGAAGTTCATCGTAGCGCTTTCCATTAGTTTCGTTCAATTACAAAAGGAATCCAAACAAAAACAAGAACAGCAGCGTCCAAAACCTTTCACAAGTACTACATCAATCACAACAATTTCACAAAAAACTGAATTGCCTGCTGACAATACTCGACCTAAACAACGCACCGTCGAAGAACAGAAGCTTGGAAAGAGAAAACGTCCTAATCTCTCGGTCGATACCACTAATATGAGTCCCTTGTATCTAACCAATTTAACAACAAATTATCAGAGTAAAAGGCTAAGACTGCAGTCGTTTAAGCGAGAAGACATTTCTCTTCCTTCTCCTTCTCCTTTTACTGCAGTCGACACAATAACGACAAGTAGCTTCGACAGCTATAACAATGATCTGGAGAGAGATGACAGTTGCACTGATGACATCACAAAGAAAAATGCAAGGAGAAATAGTTTGCCATTTTACCCGTGATGTTTCTATAGTTATGCTAAGATTCGATTGAGCATAATATCTGTATTGAAAACGTTTTTATTTATTTTTTTCTTTACTCATAATATACCAATAATGATGAAATTAATCATATTTTTAATTCGGCACAAACAGTACATTTATTGACAGAGTCTCATTTTTATTGATGTTACTACCATCTATTATGAATTTCTGAAAGAAACGTGTATAATGCTAATGTTCTTTCCTTATGTTATTCTTGTTCGAATGTCGTGAAAGGAGTGTTTGAAGAAAAAAAAAAAAGACTGTTTGTGTGAGCATCGCGCGTTTCTTTCCCAAAGCAATGTTGCTTGCTTATAAGAATGTACGCTGAAGCTACCGTACTTTTGCTTTTTAAAACATGCGTTGTTTTCTACAGTGGTAAGCGACACTCAACAGGTCATCAGGCTTTAGAAAAAATCTTCTGTTTTTCCAAGTGTAATAATTATTTGGAACACATAAAGCATACACTGTTATATAGTAGATCAGTAAATTGTTTACATCATGATCGGCAAAAAAAAATTCTTTTTGTTTTTGGTTGGTTTTTTTTTTTTTTTTTTTTTTTTTTTTGCTGTATAGAGTTAATGTTATTAGACGATATTCTCAGCATGGTTAGTTTAAAAATTCTAGTTGGTCGCTGTAACATTTTGGATTGTATAACGAGTACATATCATTAGTTCAATCCCTTTAACAATTATTAAATAAAGTCATGCTATGGTTGATCGAAGAAAATGCAGTGGTCTGTAAACAAAAGCTGCACTAAGTGATCTAGAAATGAAGCATATGAATTAAAGAGAATACACGGTAGATAGCAGACTTGAGTTCCATTAACAGAAATATCTTGTGAATTTTACCTGCATGGTTGTATGACGAAAACTAGTTGCTCTTCGAGCAAAGATAACCTGCTCATCAGTAACATCGTCTTTGTCGGGATATAAGCGTTGATGCAGTCTTATTAAACCCGGGTATATATCAGTGGCAGCTTTGTAAAGCGCTCCCAATTTCTGTAAAGAGGAGGCACTATTCATTGCAGCAGGATTTGTAGTACTGCTGATAAATGTCTGCGTGATGTGCGGATCTTGTGCCAACAATAACTTTATACTCAGTTTCATCAGAGAATCATGCTTATACGGTCCGAACAATTTTTGAAACGTTTTGAAAGGTGCTGAGCAAATTGTAGAAAATCGATCCTCAGAAAAGATAGATTCTAACTTACAAATCTGAAGGATATTTACCTATTACAGCCCACACACAAATTGTTACGACCACGAGCCTTCGCTGACAAGCCTTTGGAGCTTAATGGTTGGTTACATTCTTTGCAGAAACTGGTTTCCAGTTTTATCAATTTCTTATGAATAGAGCGAGATTCTGATTCAAGCCGTAAATATCTTTTTGAAGAAAAATATCGCTTATTACAGTAAATTAGGTTATTCTGCCACACTTAACCAACAACGGTAAGTTTCTCAAATTATTGTTATTGTTAATCAATATAACTATGCAATTGCTGTGATAAGCTTTCCGAAACATGCACTTTCAGGAACAAAAAAAGTAATGACTATCGATTGAATTACAGAAGCCGACCTTTATATATGAAGGTACGATGGATTAGGGGTCATAAGAATGTCACTGCAGGAAAAGGGGCTGTTACTACTCATACATTATCCTGGTCTCTCATGTGATTTTAATACATTGATATCACGTCTAATAGAAACATGGTAAAATACAGCCTGAAGATTTGAATTTCTTTCAATCTCAAGTTCATCGCTGACAACCTCGTACCACAAACACCTCTTTCACAAAAAAGACTCCACAGATTTTATATTTGTTTAGATTACATAACATTTTATTCCAAAAGCACGAGAAATAATCTGAGGCTTTTCCTGTATATAAGTAACAATGGGCTAAACTGAAGAAGTTATTTATTTCTTACCAGCCTTAGTAGCGGCCTTGGTGACCTTACCGGCCTTATCGACCTTTTCAACAGCCTTGATGACACCGACAGCGACGGTTTGACGCATATCACGGACAGCGAAACGACCAAGAGGAGGATAGTCAGTGTAAGCTTCAACACACATGGGCTTGGAGGGAATCATCTTGACGATAGCAGAGTCACCGGACTTGACGAACTTGGGAGCATCTTCAAGCTTCTTACCGGAACGACGATCGATCTTTTCAACGAGTTCAGCGAACTTACAAGCAATGTGAGCAGTGTGACAATCGAGGACAGGAGCGTAACCAGCAGAGATTTGACCAGGGTGGTTCAAGATAATGACTTGAGCGGTGAAGGAACCAGATTCCTTAGCAGGGTCATTCTTGGAGTCAGAACAGACGTTACCACGACGGATATCCTTGACGGAAACGTTCTTGACGTTGAAACCGACGTTGTCACCGGGAAGACCTTCAGTGAGGGTTTCGTGATGCATTTCGACGGACTTAACTTCAGTGGTGACGTTAGCGGGAGCGAAAGTGACAACCATACCGGCCTTGATGACACCAGTTTCGACACGACCGACGGGGACAGTACCAATACCACCGATCTTGTAGACATCTTGAAGAGGAAGACGGAGAGGCTTATCAACGGGACGAGTAGGAGGATCAATAGCATCAATGGCTTCAAGGAGAGTCTTACCGGTCTTGGAACCGGCCTTGGTTTCCTTGGTCCATCCCTTGAACCAGGGCATGTTGTTGGATTCATCCAACATGTTATCACCGTGCCAGCCAGAGATGGGGACGAAGGGAACAGACTTGGGGTTGAAACCGATCTTCTTGATGAAGGAAGAGACTTCCTTGACGATTTCGTTATAACGAGCTTCGGACCACTTGGTAGTATCCATCTTGTTGATAGCAACAATCAATTGACGGACACCAAGGGTAAAGGCAAGAAGAGCGTGTTCACGGGTTTGACCATCCTTGGAGATACCAGCTTCGAATTCACCAGTACCGGCAGCGATAATAAGAATACCACAATCGGCTTGAGAAGTACCAGTAATCATGTTCTTGATGAAATCACGATGACCAGGAGCGTCAATGACGGTAACGTGGTACTTGGGGGTTTCGAACTTCCAGAGAGCAATATCAATGGTGATACCACGTTCACGTTCGGCCTTAAGCTTATCAAGGACCCAAGCGTACTTGAAGGAACCCTTACCGAGTTCGGCGGCTTCCTTTTCAAACTTTTCAATGGTACGCTTATCAATACCACCACACTTGTAAATCAAGTGACCGGTAGTAGTAGATTTACCCTGTCGAATTGAAGATGCGAATTAGCATGAATTTCATCGAAGCGATTACATTTGTTAATTAACTTACAGAATCGACGTGACCAATAACGACGACGTTAACGTGAGTCTTTTCCTTACCCATTGCTAATTAGAGAAGAGAGTTAATATCTATGATTGATGGATTGATTATCCTAACAATGATCAATGGATGGAACTGTTAAAGTTACCTTATATACTAGGAGTTGTTAAAAAGGGAAGGATTCACCACTGCCTCAGTGAAAGTTTTATTTATAGTTCGTTGAATCTGCCCCAAACAGAAATGCCGTGACTACCATTTGACAGCAGCAAAAAAATCAGAAGCACTTTTACACTCGAACGAAATTCATTTTTATTGTCGTTTATTGCTACTTTTTAATGTGTGCTTTGTATGAAATGGTTTCTTATTGAATGGTTTATCATATAGACCACGAGAATCAGGTTTTTTCTGTCTATAACCTCCTGATTTTGGCATTTGATAATTGATGATATCAACTTTGGTCTTGATTCCAGGCCATCCTGGCCAACCATTGGGTGTTGATGGATTTCTCATCTTTGGCGCTACTTTGATCTTTCCTTCTTTGACAGCTTTTTCAAATGCTCGACACTTCTTGCTTTTTCGCTTCCTCTTTTTGTCTTTTTCTGCTTGGTTCACCTTGCTCAACACTATTCCTTCCGGTGAGATATGCATGATTTTATTGAGATACTTCATGGCCGGATACGGTACTGCTGATTGCCGAATAATAGTATCGTAATCCACCGCTGCTTGTTGCACCTGCTCTTTGAATATAGGATCTGTTTCGTCGAATTCATAAACTTGCTGTTCAGCTACTAACTTTGCTAAGTTATCTGTATTATCCGTTTCAGCTTCTATAGAAACATTCGTTATTGGCTGACTGGCGAATAGACGAAATGTAAGGCCTTCTTCTGGTGATTTCTCCGCAGCCTCTCCTTCTGAGCTATCTTTTTTTATGGCATGAAATACAAAAGAAGTCATTCCAGCATCCGAAGCAATTAGGCTTTATAAAGTTTCTTTGTACCTTCTTCATTATTGTCGTCTTGAACAAAGCCCATCAATTGCTGCATTAAAGCATCCATTTTTTCGGTTTCAGCTTCATCAATCTCTTCGTCGAATTCATCGTTACGGAACAAGTCTTTTCTGGAAACAACTTGAGCCTCTTTCTCTTGATGTTTGGACATAGGTACAATAGTCAACTGTTATGAAAAACTTCCCCAGAGACAAATGTTATATAGTTTCTTCGTGGAATCTGTCTGAAGTTGAGATCGTTCAATTGTTTGAATTTCTAGGAAAAGCACGCAAGTCACGAGTCCTCAAATTTTCGTTCCAGAAATGAAATGCAAAAAAAAGTATTTGTTTGTTCGTGTTTGCTCACTGCTGTCAATTCAAAGGTATGGTTTTTGTACAATGTCCTTTGCAACCACCTTAAAGAACTGTCTTGAATGCATCGTACCTCTGACAACCTTTCAAGTGTATGATATCAAATCAAAATTTACGGAATGCTCGACACCCCTATACAAACAGCACAAAGGTTCTACGTCTAGTCGACATCGATTGATACTTGTGTCAACTGCAGCCAGCGGTTTTGTTTGTGGATTAGAAACATACGAATATAAGCTCACAGATGTTGACTCAGTGATCAAAAATATTGTTTATGTGTCAAAAGTCGACACTAACTCGATGCACAGAAAGTATAAAGGCCTTACCGCTCGTCTCATCCAAGCATATATTACCAGTCTACCTTGCAATACAAGCGTATTCGTTTTCGCAAGAGCACAGCCGCAATATCTTTTCGCAAAATCTGCTGATAACGAAGACAAAAAGATATTGTCCGACCGGGAGTTGGTTTCATGGTGGCTTCATGTCTTAAACAAAGTAAAACGTAAATGTGAAGGCGTTTGGTTTATTCCGGGAATTGAGGATTCGAGTAGTGCTTTGATTGAAATAGGTGCTCGTAAAAGGGGATGGGCTCCCTCAACTTCAATCAAGTGGCAATATAGTGTCCCTTTTGATTCAGAAGCTGACGCGGCTTCATCTATTCCACAGTTTGAAGATGATGCAAAATCCCGTTTGTTGAAAAATATAGAGGGTGAGCAAGAAAAAATGAGTGTTAAAGATTTCTTCAATATCTTATCTATTGGCGAAGAATGTGGGTCAGGCAAATTAACAGGCTTTTTCAAACTGAAACTGAATGTACAAGAGAATGAAACCAGCGATTTCGAAGACAACGAAAATGACACAGATAGCGATAGTTTTACAGTTTTTTGGAATAGATTCATGTCTCTAAATTTCGAAAATGAGAACGCTACTAAAGTGTCCAGTAAAACAGCAAAGAGAGATATCAATGAGATACTTCCCAAGTTAAAGCCTATAGTAGTCAACACGAAAGCACCAGTAGAATCAACATCCGCTTCTATCGCTAAGAAGACAACCGACGAAAATACGAACAAGAGACCGGCTGTAAATGTCCTTTCCACTGGATTGATTAAACGCAAAAAGCATTGAGCAAGGTTGCATTATCGTAGAAACAATAATAATAAAAATTTGAGGGACACTCCTTGAAACAAACCCAATGGAATGTTTTTTTTGAACAATGAAGTACTAACATATTGCATTAATTTAATGGATTTGCATCTGTCTTTTGTCTCTTTTTCGCTTTTTCCCACATCTTTTTCATAAACGAAAGAAACTGAAATGCCCAGCCGAAGAAATAAAAAGAGAGGTGCTAAAAAGACACCTGCTAGTAGCACTGAATCAATCACACAGCCCCAACCAATCACCTCCACAGTACCAGATCAAGAAAACTTGAACACAACTACGAGCAAGTTGGGTAGTACTGACCCAAAAAGTGAAAGCACGACTATGCCTGGTGCATTACAAGATGAGAGTAATACAGTTAACAATGCACCGCCAACTAGACAGGCTGCAGGTGATAAAGGTGTTGCATCAACTGATAGCAACATGCCCACGTCTGATCTCAACTCTGCAACAGCAACTGAATATGAGATTCCTCCCGCAGGCCCAGTTGGTGTTGGTGCTTTAGGCGGCACACCTACTGGTGCTGCAGTTGCCGCAGTCAACATAGCTGATACCGATGGTCTTAATTCTCAGACACAACCACCAACAGTTTTATCTGATAATGTAAATCACTGCATCCAAAGCGCTATTGCCTCCCGAAGTGTCAACGTAGAGAATATCATTAAAAGCGTATCCAGCAATGTTCAATCAGGAGTCTATACTACCAAAGCAAGCACAACTGCTACTATTCCTAAGGTTGCCACTTCCGCCGGAGTGCATACAGGAGGTACTGCTAACACTGGCATTACTGCTGCTGATACTGCGGGTTCTGTTGGTGCTGTCTGTGCTGCTGGAGCTGCTGGAGCTGCTGGAGCTGCTGGAGCTGCTGGAGCTGCTGGAATTGCAGCCAACAGTTCTAAAAGTAATAATGAAAGGGGTATAAATGCTAACGGAACTAATATTGGTGCTAATGCAGCAAATACAACTACGACTGGTGCAAATCCTGTCGGGTCTGTTGCTGCTCCTATTGGTACGACTGGTGCTGTTCATCCTACTGACACTGTTAAGCAACCTATGAATACTGCAGCCGTTACTACTAATAACACCACCGGCTTCGTGGGTACTACTGATACTATTGATCATAACGCTTCCTCAACTTCCCAAGGGATTTCAGATGGTCGTCGTCGAAGTAGTGGACGAAGTGGACGACGCCCCATTCCTGCTGAGCTGATTGGCGGTACACCTAATTGTGCACCTCCAGCTGTAGCTACCAATAGTAGTTCAGTCGTTGGCAGTGACGTTGAGGAAGGCCAAGCATACGATCCTGTCCGCCGGTTATCTGGTGGTATTACCTCAGCTGTTACAGGTGCTGCAAATTCAGGTCGAAGATTAAGTGAAACTGTACAAGACAAATTGCACATGAAGACTGCGGGTAAAAAGGGATCAGATGAAGCAAAGGACACAGTTACTGCGCCTATTCCACCAAGTAAACAACAGCCCACAACAACTAGCTCTGCTGTTATTAATGGTCAAGGTAGAGCAGCAACAGTAGGACCAACAGATAAGTCAGCTGAGGGTGGTCGCAAACCTTCAAAAAAGAAAAATTGTATCATCTTGTAATTCGGTTCTCTACTTCCATCTACATTTTTTGGAGCGACGTTTCGTATTACATTACTATATAGCATACTACTTAATGAATATCAAATATTTCTAATTCTATCTCACTTATTCATCTTATGTTAATTGTTGTCAACTTCCGACTATTAAATTAAGTATCTTAATATCAAACAATGTTTTCGTACTTCAAAAGTTCTACACTTACGACTTGACGGGTTTATATAATACGACACCACGTAGATGCATTACACGTAAAATTGGTCAACTGCTGACTGCAAGAGGCCATATAAGGGAAAAAAACGTTGTAAGGATCAATTTAGTAATGGTCATTACGCGTTTCGCACTGTGAACTATGTACCTGTTCCACAAAAACAGAGAGGTTACATATGGGACACGAACATATATGACATTCATGGTCAAAGATGGATTTTGATGTAACATCAATTCCTATATAAACTGTTGATTTATAAGTATCTGTTGTCCCCTAATCGAAATACTATAACTCTGAACTTTGGTTGATTTTGATGAGCAACATATGGCTCGATCCGTTTGGACTTCGACTGATAAAAGTAAGACTCTCTTATAGTCAAATGCAAATCCGTTTCTTTCAGGAGTATTGCAATCCTTAACAAACATCTTTCTTTTGCAATATAAAGCGTGATAATGGTACATCACCGTCGAAGAAGAAGGGAAAAAAAGATAAAAATGATGCAAAGAGTCCAACAGATCCACCACCACCTCTTGCACAATATCAGTATTATCAAAGTAATGCGTTCTACTCTCAGCGTATATTTCCATATTCACCTAGCTATGGTTTCTGTCAACAGCCAATGGAAGTAGTGCCTCGTATGCCATGCGAATGTGGTTGTAAAACTAACAAAGGAGAAAAAATTGCTAAGAAAGAAGTAAAAAAAGTGCTGGTTGTTATTCCATCGTTTAGTAATCCACGGCAAATGCGAAAAGGCGTTTTTGAACGATAAATCATAAGCTCCCATTTATAAGTACTACCTGTAGAAAAATGACTTTTAATACAAATACCAATTATACCTGCATATTTAATTCCTATAAGATAAACTAATCTAATATGCTAATTATTGATAATCTCAGGTATAGTATTGTGGGAGTAAATGAACATTGTAATCTTAAGGAAGTTATACAATCATATTAGTGACAAAATTGAAGGGTGCTATATATATAGTATCGGCGGATACCATCGATTATTGTTGTCTTCTGTTCACAGCCTTTTCTTTTGCTGTTTTAATGAGATCATCCAATTGACCTTTTTCAGCAAGGTTTCGTAATAAATTGTATATGAGAGGTATGAAATTATGCTTTCTAAGCACATTTTCTCTCTGTGAAAAAGAACGCGTACTTGTCAGTACTTATATTATACTGAAACTCTTGGTCATCTTAGGTATGAACTTACATGCCATTTTTTCCTTTTATCTTTTTCCTGTTCTAATATTTGCTCGTACATACTACGGTCTTGTATTACCCTACTTCTCGCCTCTACATCATCTTCTGGCAACGATAATAAAATTGCATCGGCTTCCTCAATCTGTTCTTCCATTTGTTCCACTTTATCTCGAATTAATGCCATTAAACTGAAATGTAATTCTGCCTCACCATAAGCTTCCATACGGCGTTTGATAGCTTCGTTAGCCTTTGTAATCCAATTATTTTCATCACAAGGTCCCAAATTGACAGGCCCGTTACTTAATCCATCTAATTCATATACAGCGTCATTGACAGGCGTGAAGGCAATGAAATGGTATACATCTTGATCTTTTCCAGCGTTTGGATCTACCATGTCATTGACAAACGGATCAGATCGTGCGAAGCTGTTATGCATCGTTCGGATCACGTCACTATTAGAGATAGCTAATCCTTTCATCTGTCATATTTTCAAGGTAATTGGAGATAGAATTAGACGTCGCCGTTTTCTTCGCTCAAATCCTTTGCATACGGTTAAAGAAAACGTACTTCAGGAGGGAAGTCGGCTGTGAAAGCTTTAAAGTTGCGTAGTTCTTCTCCTATATCAATATCGTCTCTGTTCAGAAGAATGGATAATATAGCTTGTGTTGCACATGCGTTATTGATCACTTGATTGGCGAAAAAAACATGGTCTGAGAAATCATTAGCTTCAGGAATATGTGTGTTTTCGGCACTACGCTTGTTTTGCCATTTGAATAAGAAGATTAAGCCGTATATCGGTCTAATAATGGTCGAAGATACACGTTACTTTTCTTTAGTTAACTTGAGGGGCTCATGGTATTTATTCATCGTACCCTAAGTCAGCTGTGAATTCTGGTTCAAGGCTGTAGATCTCTTCCATTTGCACTCCTCGACAGCCCATACCCGAAATCAGTTCGGTGAAAACACCTTACAAAGAACAAAAGTTAATGCATTTATTTCAGTAATAACAAGTTATGGCGTTTCTGGCTTAAACAATTACCAGGATCGCTTTCAATTAGACACCAATCACCGGCTCCACTCATTGAAAATACCGTTTAATATGTCTGCTAAAGTATAACGAAAATGAAAACGTACTGCACCAAGTTATTGAAATACAGCAGCAGCGTTGCACAAAAAAAAATAAAATAGTACACTGAGCGTTCCTGTAACTATTTTTTAACCTTTGTAAAAATCAATTTATTACGATCACCACTCAGTTACTTGAGATCATGCCACCTATAACAAAGCGTTCGACGAGATCCGCTCGAAATAACGATAATGCGACCCTAAGACGACCACGTACACGTAGTCAAACACCTGATCTTGCAGGATCAACTACGAGCAGATCTGCTACTTCTTCAAGTGCCGGATCAGTTCGTGTCAACAGCTCAGCAAGTATGAGGGAGAGACCAACACGTGCCAGAACACTATCAAATGAGGCCGCGTCTTCAAGATTAAAAGTGATTAAGACCAAATATACAGAGTCTGACGATACTTCTGATAGCACATCTGGTGAACGAGAGAGTGATGATTATCAGGAGAATTCCTCTTCTTCTGATTCTGAAATTGTTTCACCGGAAGAAGAAGAATACAATGATGCTGATGATTCTGAATTTGAAGTGAACAATTTAAGGAGAACCACTGCAAAGTCAAGAACTTCCAACAGGAGGAAAGCAACTCGAAAACAGATACCAGCAACAAAATCCGACAAAGCTAGAGTTATAAAAAGAAAAAAATTGGCCTCTTCTAATCGGACGATTCAGAGAGTGAATCAAATTATGCCTGTACTGCCGCTACGACAAGTGCTAAGTAACCAGGATCAGTCTAAAATGACACCTTACGAGTTAGCTAGAGAACGCCTACATGTTTCTGCTGTACCTAATTCTTTACCTTGCCGTGAAGACCAGTTTTTAGAAATTTTGGGATATGTAGAAGGTGCAATCCGCGAAAGTACAGGTACCTGCGTTTACATCTCAGGTGTGCCCGGAACCGGAAAAACAGCCACTGTGTTGGAAGTGATACGTTATCTTCAACATCAAGCGGAAGAAAAAGAACTCCCAGCTTTTGATTTTGTGGAGATCAATGGTATGAAATTGGCAGATCCAAATCAATCGTATAGCATTTTATGGGAATGTATGGATAAGACAAATCAAGAAGAAAGCGGCGGTAAAAAGAAGAAGTATACGGCACAACACGCGTTGCAAATGCTTCAATCGAAATTCGCGAACTCTAACGAGGATAAACGGACAACGTAAGTTAACTATGAACGGGCAGTGATAGTTATCATGCTTAGCTAGATAAAATATACTCAATTTGCAAAATTTATCGGATAGATAGTGTAGTATTAATGGATGAATTAGATCTGCTGGTAACAAAAAAGCAAACTGTCATGTACAACTTTTTCGATTGGCCAAGTAGACCATTATCTAAACTTATTGTTGTTGCAATTGCCAACACTATGGATTTACCGGAACGGATTGCTACCAACAAAATTGCTAGTAGAATGGGTTTAGCTCGTATCAATTTTCAACCTTATAAGTTCGATCAACTTATCCAAATTGTTCAGTCACGGTTGGAAGGCATTGATGCCTTTGCCAAAGAAGCTGTTGAATTTGCAGCGCGTAAAGTTAGCGCTGTCAGTGGTGATGCTCGACGTGCGTTGGATATTTGTCGAAGAGCTGTGGAGATCGTTGAAAGCAGACTCGCTGCAAAGGAGAAAGGCATACCGGCACCAGACAAAGTGACTATTGCTATTGTTGATGAGGCTGTGAGGGAAATGTTTTCTTCACCTTCGATAGCTTTCGTTCGATCTTGTTCATTGCATCAAAAGATTTTCTTGGTGGCTTGTATGCAAACTTTCCGAGAAATAGGGTTGAAAGAGATTGAATTCGGGGACGTGGCTCATCATCATATTGAAATATGTAAATGGCATAACTTAGAGCCGCCGAATACAAGTGATCTGATGCGCATATGTGAATCACTTGGCCAAACAAGAGCCATTTTGATGGAAGGCGGGAGGATGGATATAGCAATGAGATTGGCACTCAATCTCGCAGAAGAAGATGTGGTTATGGCTTGTAAAGCCGATAAATTAATTAATCGATTATTAGAAAGTATCAATATTGGTACTCATTAGGTACTCTTCGTTTTGGTCATTATATATTCAATATACATGAAATGAACCTTTTTGTAAAGTTTTTTCAATATACCACAATCATCCCTTGAATAAAGCATAAAATTTAGAATATATTCAGAACCGTTATAGTCGATAAGTTCAATTTGAATTAAGCCTCACTATTGAAAAAAAATCATTATAACGCTGTGAAGCTGCCTGTTCCAAGCACAACCATCATGATCAAACTGTAGAGCCAGGAATTCTTTTGAAGCTGCACACTATTGAAAAAAAATCATTATAACGCTGTGAAGCTGCCTGTTCCAAGCACAACCATCATGATCAAACTGTAGAGCCAGGAATTCTTTTGAAGCTGCAATAGCAATCCAAGACTCATCATGAGTCAACTAAAAACGCTTCCTGGGCTAAAATTTATGACCCGAAAATCGGGTAGGTGTGGGGAAAAAATCTTTTGAACTGTTTCTTTTTTCTTCTTTATTCCTGGGAATTTTTTATTTCCATAATGGGCTCCAATATCATTAATTTATTCAGAAAAACATATTGCCCTGCATGCTTAGGAAGCATATTGAAAAAGGAATTTCATACGTCTAAACTGAATGTAAGCTATAATCAAATCGTATAGTAGATGCTAAATATAATTATTCATCGCTTATTTTTATCAAACGGTAGGCTTTATCTGAGCAAGAAGATGTTAGAGTAACTCTAGAATACAAATGGAAAATGATAATAAAACCAACCTATGCTGATCAAAAAATTTATTGGGGTATTCTAGGAGTTACTCGTTAACGTCATGGGCACAGGGCCGAGTAAAAGAGAGCTTCAGCATTTTTTGAAAAGATTCGGGCTCGATAAAGATTCCGTTTCCTCACCAGCCACAACACTATCACAATCAATGATAGATATACAAAGGAACGCTTACAACAATTCTTTAACCAAAAGGCAAACACCACAAGAGTATGTCGATGCTCTACTAACACCATCCTATAATCAACTTGCATTGACCAAAATTGAAGGGCCATTTGATAAGTTAGAATGGCAAAATGTTGGAAAAACGCTCTACAAACTACAGAAATTAGGCCTAACATCTATTGTCATATCCGATAATCCTCACTGGAAAGCAGACAAATCTACACCAAATGAACTATCCAAAAGAATGTTGCGCGAAACCATGGCCTTGGTTGAAGCTATTGAGAGATCAGGAGGACGTGCTAGGCTTATTTACGGCTCAGCATTGGAAAGGTGGAATAACACAATTGACGTTAATCTTGACTTTATCCTATCAGCACTCAATAACAATCAAATACCAGTGATTGTGCCTATATTAACAGAAGAGGATGGACTTCTTAAGCCTATCTCTGCTAATAGTGCAGTTACAGCTTTATCGCAAAGATTAGCTAGTCAAGCAGTGGATCCTAAACTTATCCCGTCGAAAATAGTCGTCATTAATCAAGAAGGAGGCGTCCCCAATCACGAGATACCTGGCACAACGCATAGTCTAGTGAATGTACAGGAGGAATTCGCTGATATTCAATCGGCTTTTCATAAGCACGTCCATTGGAAAGAAAATTATCCAAACACCATGGCCGATTTATCTATGATTCGTGATTGTTTAGAGCACCTCCCCGTTACTTCATCCGCCATTATTGCTCCTACCAGCTCTCTGCCAACTGCTCTGATTACTAATTTGGTCACTGATAAACCGCTATATTCTTCCTCATTGCCCATCAGTCATCACAGCCGCATCAACCAAACAAAAACTACAGTACTTCGTCATGGAATAAAGATAAACAATCATTATGATTTCAAGGAACTAGATCTAAAACGATTGACAGGACTTTTAGAAAGGAGCTTCCAAAAGAAAGTGAATGAGGAGGCTTTTTATGAAAGATTGAAAAAGGTTTTGGCGGGAGCTATTGTTGCTGGGAACTATGAAGGAGCCGTGATTATGACTCGTGAAAAGGCAGCAGGAGCAGCAACAATAGGTATGGGAGCGAATTACCATGCCTATTTGGACAAATTTGCAATTGCGCCATCAAGTCAAGGTATCGGTTTAACAGATATTCTATGGAAAAAAATGTGCGATCAGTATCCCGATTTGTTATGGAGAAGCCGGCATGATAATGGGGTTAACAAATGGTAAGCGAACATTCAATTATAGAACATAAAAAAGTAAGTTATTTTTTACAACTAACTTACTCTTCATACTTTAGGTATTTTGAAAGATCAAGTGGAAACCTTCGTCTAAAGGGTACAAATTGGGTTCTGTTTTGGTATGGTCCCAAAGGATATAAAAACATTGAAGAATACGCAAGCATAGCCTCTTCTATTCCCCCTTCTTTTTATTAACCTGCTATTACAGAATCGTCAATATGTATAATAAATCATTCCAGAAAACATATAGTATGATTTTGGTTGTGTATCAGGAATATGCATAGGCTTGCTGTGTAGCTTGAAACCCTTTTAGGGCCACACATATGGGTGGACCATATGGTGTTTCGCCTTTGATTTTAGGAAACAAAAGTTCTCCACGCTGCATTCCAATTCAGCAAAAAGTAAGCTTATTTCAGCTGCTTACTTCAGCTTTTTTCATTTTGATCGCACAATCTCGCCATGGAAACAAACAGATTTGCCCACCAATTCTGACACCGGGAGCACTGATCATGCATCCCAGAAAGCGGGAAGGAGGGGAAGAGAGAAGAGTTTGAAACTACGGCTGATTATATAATCTATTTTATTCAGTTTCACGCTAAATGCTGTCATTTGATTCGTTATGAAATAAGGGCAAACCTGAACTCGAAAGGCCGATACCTCTTTTTCAATTTAGCTTTTGTAGTTATGAAACTACCTCTTCCTTTCCTTGTTAACTATTATAGCCATATTCAATTCACCTGTAGACTTAGTTCCTCTTTTTCTTTTGTTTTTTTTTGCTTTTTGACTAATGGCTCCATCGAAAAGTGGCAACAATAACATGGAAGCTAACCTAGAAAAGCATGCTAGATTAGTCAAAACGTTATCCGAATTTGATTTAGTTGACATTGGGGATAGAGTAAATGAAACGACAGATGATCTTAAGGATGTCAAAAATATATTAGTGACAGGAGGCGCAGGCTTTATGTAAAAAGTTACATGCTTTCTGATGTTCATCAAACTTCCGTCCTAACTTATTTTTTTTTATTTTTATTGGCCATCTATTAGTGGTTCGTTCCTCGTCAGGAAGCTGGTTGTGCTCTATCCTGAATATCATATTTACGTTATAGACAAGCTTGATTATTGCGGGTCTCTGCATAATTTAAAGGCCATTAAAGAATTTCCAAACTATACTTTTGTCAGGGTAAAAATGGTACACTCTGTAAAATAGTTTCTATGTACTTTGGAATATTACAGTTACTCATTAATTATCAACTTATTCAAAAAATGACATTATTGTCAGCAGGGCGATATTACCTCAGTGGATTTTATTTCCTTCTTTTTGAAAGAAAAGAAGATAGATGTCATTTTTCACTTAGCAGCTCAGACTCATGTTGACAATTCTTTTGGAGACTCATTTGAATTCACAACGTAAGAATTGAAGAAGAGATTGGAATCACATTGAAGAGATTCGAACTAAATTGATTTGACATATGTAGCAACAATGTGATGGGAACACACGTTTTATTAGAAGCAGCAAAAATGAATCAAATCAAAAGGTTCATTCATGTCAGTACGGACGAAGTATATGGGGAAGTTGTGAATGGAGTAACGTATAATCAATTCCTCTAGTTGCGATAAAGTCCTAGCATGCATTGAATACCTATTAACGCATAAACCTCATTTTAAATGATAGCCTGATTGTCGAGAAGATAGTATATTATCACCCACCAACCCTTATTCAGCGACAAAAGCAGCTGCAGAATGTCTCGTCAAAGCGTATCATAAATCATTTGGGTTACCTATCACCATTACTCGTTCTAATAATGTATACGGGCCTTATCAATTTCCGGAAAAAATTACTTCCAAATTTATTTGCAGTATGCTTAAAGGCAAAAAATGTTATATTCATGGTGATGGACAAAATTCTCGAAAGTATCTGTATGCTGCTGATGTAGTCAATGCTTTAGATATAATCTTCCATAAAGGTTCAATAGGCGAAACGTACAATATTGGATCACCATCAGAAATAACGAACCTTGAAATGGCAAGAAGAATCATTCTGCTATTCGGACATAAAGAAGAAGAGATACCGGAACATATTGAATTTGTGAGAGATAGAGCTTTTAATGATAAAAGATACGCCATAGATTGCACAAAGTTAGAAAAGTTGGGCTGGGCACCCAAGGTGGAATTTAACGAAGGACTGATAAAGACAAGTAAGGCTTTTTGAAGGATTATTCTTTCATCCTTTAACTTACTCACAATTTCTTTCGTTTTCGTCCGCTAGTTGAATGGTATCGACAATGCACTGATACCTGGTGGGGAGACGACATCTCAAGTGCTCTAATACCGCATCCCTTTAAAGTTATTCCTTCTTACGATGTTTGTAACATATAAACCTTATAGTTATACTCATGTTTTTTGTTTTGTGTACTTTAATACAATTTTATCTTTTTTTTTTCATTTTTTAACTTTGCATTCACTGAAATAGCAGCAATCCATTTGTATATGATATATACCTTCATTCCCAGTAAAATGTGCCTATTGTTTCTTCTTAATACCCAATTTTTGTATGTACTATATCTTGTTAATATAACTTTAATTGGAGGTGGGGGAGGCGTGTTTCGCGGTACAACAAATCTACCTAATGCCAGTCAAATACCTTTGATTTGAAATTGTTAATTAGATGTGAGCATATGATAACCTCCTAACTTTGAAAAAAAAATTAAATTTCGAATGGTATTCAAACGATTACTTTAGAAACCTTGGTTGCTTTCATATGAAACGACCCTCTGATAACCTTTGAGACACGATGTAAGCAATTCAGGCCATCTACAGCCAGATACCGCTATACAACTTCCTTGCATTGAATTCATTGTACAGCTTACTATTTGAGATAAATGGCAAATACTTAATTGTTCAAACCTTCAGAGGTCGTCAATTTGCGTCTGTTCCAGCTTGTTGGTAGTCATTCTCAGCAGGCTATCTTTTTTTTTTTTGTCTTCGATTAGCGACTGTTATGCATGCATCGCCAGTGAAACTCAGGCCTGACATAATCAATTGAAAGCAGGTATTTAAGAGTATGATCATAATGATTGGTTGATGAGCATTTTACCAAATGTACCAAGAAGTTAAACTGAAATATTTCACAAGTAAACTGTAGACTCAAGGACTATTTGGGAATTAGTTTGCAACTTTGCTCAAATTTTGTGAGCGAGAATCGTCTTTGGGCATGCGTGATCAAATTTGTCCTCTCTTTACTTAACAAAACCATCCCTGTCGCTTACTGAATGAAAGTTAAAATGAAATGATTTTCCAGAAATACTTATTTCATCCTTCAAGTATCCTATCAGTGATCGCGAAAACGATGTCTGCTGCAATAAGGAAGCACTTTAATTGACAGCATAAACCTTACAATCTATCGCAAAGACTACATTTTGTATAGTGGATATACAAAATTCTAACTTACGCCCTTTATTATTCAGCTTATTGAAATACTCTCTTATCACTAACGTCGGTTTCTTTACTCTCTTCAGCCATCTTCATTCTGGCTTCACGTTCGGACATATTTTTTTGTCTGATACTGTATTTTTCAAGTTTCTCTTTACGAATAGCAGCACGTACAAAGTTAGGATGAATAAATTCTGGGTTGTCGTAAACTGTAGGTCCACCAAATGAGCCTTCAAAGATACGAATAGGTGTAAGACAGAAACGAGGACCAATTTCTGTCAATTGAAGTTCGCCTTTATCAGTTCGTCGATCAAAATCAGATGTGTTATCGGCATTCTTTTCGCTGATCTAGAGAAACAGTATAAAAGAAAATCATAAATTCCCCTTCTTCACTTAGTGCAATAAAATGTTATGTATTTCTCTCTTACTTGATAATTTCGGAACCAAATACGATTATCTACGATAGAAAATGACAAGACATGATCGATGAAAGGCTTTGAGCGTCTGGATCCCTTAGGTACGTTGAAAATGTGAGATAACAACTCTTTCAAAAGCCCCCAATGAGGTGCACTGTCAAATGTTTTGTCAAAAGATAAGATATGTCGAGAGCCCTTCAAACAATTGCCGGTCATCTTGAGTTCATCCATAGTATGCAAATTTTGAAGGTGAAATTTAACAGAAGGGCCATTAGGTGTCTTGGCCATCCAAAGATACAAATCTTGCTTCTTTCTCATTTCGAAAAAGACGGCGTTGTTGCAATTATTAAGATCGGCTAATTCATTCAAAATGTAGAGGTTATTCTTGGTGTCAAGCTTAGCATCTTTCTTCGAGTGAGGCAATAACGCTTCAAGATCTGTCAGTAAATGACGATAACTAAATTTGTAAAAAATAATGTTGTCGTCAGAATAATGCTAAACGAAGGAGTCTTTATATTTTACGAGTCATACCGTGAAGTAACGCCACGGGAAGAGAGCATCAAAACTCTTTGCTTGTTGATTCTCTTGTCCTTCGACTTTTTGTCACTGGTCTTGTTTTTAACTGATTCTGCAGTTTTGAAGAGTGTTGACATTTTTCTGTGAGAAACGATTTGGCTAAGAATCAAAAGAAGCTGGTGAGGTAAATGCAGTTTTGAAATAAACTTGCCATTTGGGAATCTAAAAGCCACAATTTTGTAAGTTAAAACAGTCCGTCTCATTCATGCAAATCAAATTTAGGACTCAACTTCCATTGTCTTGAAAGTGAATATTTGAAATTATATGTTCAGTTAAAACAATAGAGAATAAACAATCGTTTAAAAGTCTAGGGAAACTTTTTATTGTTAAATTAAGATTAAGGGTCTCCTACTTCTTCGAAGGTGGATTAAGCGTTAATTTGATAATCTTGCGAGGTTTGGAAGAACTGTCATTACTATTGTTGTTATTGCCATTTTCACTATTGTTATCGAGGTCAGCAAGTTTACGTTTCGTATCAGATTGATGTGGTCCACTCAATAATGCTGAGGTTGGCGTCGACGAGGAGGAAACTAAAATAGAGGCAAGAGCGTCTAATGATGAAGGCTCAGGTTTGTAAGTAGATGGTGGGGAATAAACAGCACTTTGGTTAGTGTTGTTATTGTAAGGTCTATCTTTATGTTGGGAAAAGTAAGGCGTTGTTGGTGATTGTACATTATTGTGACCTAGGGTATCATGAGCAGAGCTCGATAAGGAGGAGGATGATGGTGACGCTATATGCTTTCTATAGGCGTGTTTCCTTTGCAAATGGGGTTTATTCTGAGAGTTGTTGGAATCAGCAAGAGAACTGTTTGGCTTGCTGCTCTGATCATTTTGATTGAATGCTGCCCGTAACCGTTTATTACTCTGACTATTATTGTCGATAGTACTCTTGAAAGAATCGTCCGGTAAATCATTGGTAGAGGTGGGGGTGTGTTTATTGCTCGGTGGTGGAGAGTTATTTAATATAAACGTGATGGTAGGTGCTGTGCTATTGGTTGTAATTTGATCGTACAAGGGCGAAATTGAACGCTTTCGTTTAAAGAGTGCTTTTTTCACAACAACAGGACCGCGTTGTTGTGGCATGGTCGTTTGTATTAGCTCAATTTTTGTTCGCAAAAAGTCTAATTCTTCTGAAAGCAGAACTTCAAGTCCAATTAATGTTCTTAAATAGTATTTCATTTGTGGCAGGTCGTCAATGCCCAATTGACTTTTCGATCTGCAAAATGCTTGAATCGTCTTCCTGTATGAATCCATACATGAATAAATAGAATAAATAGCAGTATAATTCTTGGGTAGAAATTTGAGTGATTCTCCGGCTTTCATGAGGGCTATAACTTCGTGTAAATTAGGTCGACGCGATATGTATGTTACGTTTGGTTCTGATGTCGGATTACAAATAGGGCAGATATAAGAGTTTTTCGAATGTACCACACTTTGAGGTATTTTAAGACAGGCGCTATGATACCATTCATGACAAGAATCACATTCAATCATTAATCCTTCCTCGTGTCTGCGACAAATACAATAAATGCCAGTAGATTGTTTGCTGCTTGAAACGATAGCTCGCACATTGTTGGCTGTTTCATTTATGACTGTGTCGAGGGATTTTTGTCTGCCCTTCATGAACGTTTTTCTAACTTGTTCTTCCCATGCGATGCACCCGTCATAAGCTGCTTGAAGTTCAGCAAACTTTTCTGAATAGATGCTGCTTTGCTTACTTAAGGGGATCAAATGTGAAATTACTGAAACGGCTGGGCGATCAATGACAGAATCTTTTGAGTATGCTTCATCTAACACTTTTTCCACTTCACGGATAGTTTCGTTGGATCGCGCAAAATTCTTCTCTAATCGATCAATTACATTAGATTCGAATTCGATGGAGAAATCGGTATGTCGGCCAATATTTAGTAAAACTGATTCTATACTATCATAATCGATTTGTATTCGACCTTTACAGAGGTCATTAATATATTGGAGTTGCTTGTTTCCGAAATCTTCTACAATAATCAATCTGTGCAAAGTTGTTCCTGATGTACTTTCAATGCCAAGGTTTTCTGCTTCTCTGATGAGTTTACGGTAGTTGCTGAGATTAAAGGGATTCTTGAGAACTGCCTGGGCTTCCTCTTCCCATGCTGTAGAATTAATACGGTATACCAATCGATTAAATTTGTCAGAGTCAGCCTTCAATTTTAGGCCTTCTTTATAAAGTTGATTTAAGTGAACATCATCCAGAGGTGTTGTTGTTAAAAGTTCTTCCGTTAATTGACTTTCTAAATTTTCAAGTTTGGCGAGATAATCTTTCAACTTATCGAGATGTGGTAAAGGCGCCACGTCGATTGTAGCGGCATAATTAACAAGTTCTATAAGTCTATCTATTCTTCGCGTTTGACCTGTATTTGATGAAGGGAAATATTTGGATGAGGAACCACTTGAGTGTAATATTTTTTTGGTCTCTGTATCCCACGATTCTAGTGTATCAATATAATCTTTGAGAGTTTGTAATTCTTCTGCTTTTGATGATTCTGAAGCACGTAAAGTTTCACCTTCTTTACGAATTGCTTTTAATTTTTCTAGTTGCGGAGAAGCTTGGTCAGTCATGTATTGCTTGAGTTTCTGAGACCAACTTTCAATGCTGGAGCGTTGGTCAGTTGTTACATTGAACATATCTGTGTCTATTGTATATAATGTCTTTGAAGAATTATCACAAGAGCACAGCTGAAAAATGAATGTGTATCAGATGTATTGAACGGTATCTAACAAGATCATATTGCTAATTATACTTACTTCAAAAATATGATCGACACAACTGACTCTATCAGTGCATCTGCAGCCGACATATGACGTGAAAGTATAACAATTACAGTAGCAGCATTGAACATCTTCAGGATTGTCTAACTGCACTACAGATACAGATAAAGCTGCTTTCTTTCGTATTTCCTCTTCATCGAGTTTTTGGCGCTTAATTATATCAGTCACTGCAGAGCTAAGCCATTCCAATTTCTGAAAAGCTTTCGCTTCATCATACGAACCAGACGACCTTAAAGACTTCAAAACTTCCTCAGCGACAGTGAGAACCAATTGGTCATGGTTGAAACATGGTTGTTTACGAAATTCTTTATAGCGTTGAACACATTCGAAGCCGTATTTAAGCCAGTCAGGAGGAGCAAAGTTGACAGCTTCACAAAAATTAAACTATTAGAAAACAGAAGACAAACATTTTGTTAATTTAGAAGATGTAAACAGTATGGTTTTTTTGTCTTACCCCGTGGTTAAAGCCAGAATGGTACGCTTTAGGAAAAGTGATAACGAATTGGCCAGGACGTTGATCAATAGCATACACCGGAACATTTTCTTTCACAAGACGAGCAGGGCTTAGCATCGTAGTTAAATGGAATAGTAAATCAGGCTGTTGCTCGAACAATTCAGGTACGGCCCTCTTCATGGCTTCTTCAAATGCTTCACTGTGAGAGCCAGGAATAACATACCATGTTTTGGTTTCACCACAATGCATATAGTTGATCGAATAAGTATAATGGTCTTCGTTATGCCAACAAAAGGCGGAAAAACACATGCCGACATAGAGCCAAGGGTTCATCATGCCGCTGATATCGCTCTTCACGTGAGAAAAGAGTGACTGAGGAGCAACAGGAAGAACGTTCAGGTTCCAAGGGTCGTCCACACCAAGTTGTTGGTACCCACTCAGTGAATCCTCTACAGAAATGAAGCCGCTGCCATGCTGAGTACTATGCAAATCAGCGCCGTATTCGACTTCGCATGTTTCGTGTGAGTCCTCTACTAATTGCCAAAATTTTTCTTCTACAACTTGTTCGGGTACTGTGAAAGTTCGATCGGCGGTGACTTTATTGTTTTGCGATGCTTTTGAGCCTTTTGCTGTAGGAATTTCGGACTGTAAAGATTTGTTAGAGGAAGCCAGAGTTGGCGAAGTTGTAACTAAGTTGCTGTTCTCTTCATTTTGTTTATAGTATGCAGGGAACCACTTTTCTTTGAAATCATTGCAGAATGTTTGGAATTCAGCAAGCGTATATTCACTACCATCCTCGAAACCAAAGTCTTTGCCAACAGAAGTAACGCACTGCGTACAATACCATTGATCAGACTGAGGTACCGAGTCAAGGGGAGGATTTAAACAATGCAAATGGAAAGCACGATCGCAACCATCACAAAGAAGAAGTTTGCCTTCTTTTTCGAAACAAACCGCACAAGCATCGCTATCGACATTGTCTCCAAAAGCTTTTAAAGAAAAATAAAGAGGAATACGCTTGGTCCTGTGTGATTGAAAAAGTAACAATTTTTTCTTTTCTTTACCTCCATTAGCGGGGCTATCAGTCTTATGTTTAGTAAGCCAGACTTCAAAAGGTAAAACGAAATTGTTGTAAGCATTTTTGAGAGCATTCGACATGGAAGTACATTGTTTACGATTAAAGCCTAACACACGACCAATTTCGGCCCATTTCTTCAAGCGAGTAACTTCTTGCACGCCACCACGTTTTGTTACTTCATTTCTAAGCTTGTAAAGGTCAATGGGCCTCTTATCAAGGTGTGGTAATTTCACAAGAGCAGATGGTTTACCAAGCGAGATTTGATAATTGACTATCTGCTCATGATAATTAGCAGAAACTCTTGTTTCGCCTTCCAGACTGTTCAGCCGTTGTAAGCGAGTCTTGAAACGAAAATTCTACAAAAAGACAACGGCAAAAGAGCGATAAATTTGTTACACGTCTTTCATACAAGGAGGTATTTAGCAAATACTTCAATATAAATATGCGCAACACATACATTTGTGTCTAAAACGAAAGGGGGATCATAAACAGCTGGTGGAATAATCTTACAGCCACCATAAGGCTCAGCTTCGTTTCTAATTTTCTCGATAAAAGCATATGGGTCTTTCCATTCCTCTACAGTTGGATAATATTTCGGTACTTCTTGAATACCGAATAGTCTAGAGCCTGAACGATTGGGGAAGGTGGATTCATCAACACTCCATTTAACAGAATTATAATCAAATCGAGGAGCATTGATTGATTCTACATTTATTTCCTTCTTTTCTTCATTGATTTGGTCTTTTGTTCGTTTGACCATGTCTTCTCTTTTGTAAGGAACTTAAGAAGCTTGTTGTTATTAGTTGGATAGACTGAAAGAAGCCGACAAAGTTGTTGATACTTTAGCTAGAATAATTGATAGTATGGAGAGGAAGGAATGAAAAGCAGGCAAGTAATTATCCAACATTGCGTTCTTTTTTGTGGAATTTTCTGCGGGGAGGAATTTTATTTTCTTCGGAGATTTCAATATGCTTATAGCACAATCCATTGTTGTTGCCACAACCAACAAAACAAAGCTAATACAGATCTTCTAAACTGATAAAATATGACTAAATGGGGTTCAAAAGAGCTTACTATTATGGTATATACTTGAGTTAAGTGCAACAGATTATTATCATGCCTTTATGACATTGCACGAATTCAATAGTGGCATTCAGTATAAAGAAATTCCTTATATTTTCAGTATTCATAATCGTAGTTCTTGATGCAGTAACGTAAGTTTTTACGACATGGTATCAAGTAAGTATAGCAAATAGCTCTGACGAGTTGCATAAGAGCTTGAAATAAGCCCACTGTTGAGTTATGACAGGCATTTCGCCTCGAAGCATTCTAGTTCAGTTCGACCAAGTGAAATGTCATCTAGCATTACTTATTCATATATACTATATGTGTTAGAAAGCAACGGTTCGAGAACTGCTTCAAAATCTATGCATATGAATAAAGTTCCGCTTGGTTGTGCAAGATCAGAAAACAAAACCACGCGTCTCTACTACTCTGGGTTGAGTACAAGTTACAGAAATTTGGAAACTATAGAAGGCCTAGGAAATTGTTGATTAAATGTCGATATTGAAATAGCAAGCATATATTTCCATGCTCTAAAATTAGCAACTATCTGTCCTTCTTCCTTGTTAAGCAAGAGTAAGCATTTATTACCACCGGTGTATAACCGACTTTACGCTTCCATCGCATTGCCGGATCTGCTCTAGTAGGCCTGTTTGTAATAATACCAACCGATTTGCCTAACTGATGCTCCAACCTTAGTAGAGCAAAACGATAAGTAAGCTAAAGATGAGGCTACACCTTACATCGCTCCGGCGCTACGTGTTCATCGCTCTGCATGTTTCATTACTGCAGGATGGATATTATCTTTAAAGAACACCACTTTAGGTTTCATCCTGACACTCCCACATGATGAACAAGCGGGTATAGCAAAGTGATTATAAGAGCCTAACAGGTAATTCAACATCATTATCAGGATCGATTTAAGATTTCCGATAAGAAATTAGCATCGCCATGGTTTTTATGTTGACAAATTCCAATGTAGTGCAATCCATCCATTCAACCTTGTACAGTGTACCATGAAGTTCTGAGTTTCACATAAAGTATACCTGCTATGTGTATAATAAGCTACTTTTTGCGTTATGATGCGTTGTCTTAAAGATGTTAATGCACGTTGGTCTTTATACTTGTCATCCAAGAAAGACACGAATGAGGGGCTTGTGTGAAATGCAAAGCATTCAGTGCGCACGACAATTTTTGCCAACCTAGGCAGCTTTGATATCAGTAATATTAACAATATTTATGGGGAACCATCAACTTTTGGTACAAAATGGGTCAATGCTTAAGGTTTGTTACGTAAAATAAGTTTGGTTGCTATAGCGCATTCCCATTTCATGCATAAATTTTGTGTAAAGATTCCAAGTTAGCCTGACTGATTTGCAATTACGTTCGAGCAAGCTTTTATTACAATTATTCAAATCTTTTTAAAACCCAATTAACATGAGATACTAAAACTTATTTCAATTGCCAGGGGCAGGATTTAATGTCGAAGAGTTATCTAAAAATTTCCCCTTGGGCTCAAGGGTAAATAAGGAATGTAGGTAACCAGTCAAGAAGTGATTGAGCTAGTGGTTGGAGAAGAGGGAGGCTCTGGCTGATGATGCAGGTAATTGAGTTCAAAGAGAATGCTGCAAACAACCGGTCACCGGCAATACCAGTTTTGGGCTTGAGGGTACGAACGGAAGTAGCTGGTGGAAGACAGCTCAAGATGACGGAATGAGAATCGGATATGGTGGACGGTACATATAATCGACGGTGCAGGTTGGGAGAAGAGACAGCGTATGACTTTGTAAAGAGTGTAGAGAGGTGTCAGGGGCAGTAAATTTGGTGGCCATCGGACACAACGGTTGCTGGAGACATTAATAACCATTGGAATTCATTCATAGAGAAAGTTGGGGAGGCAGCGAGAAATCAATTTGCTATTGATGCGATCAGATTGTTGATTGTGGAGAGCGCTAGTTCGGAAATCAGTAGTACAGCGTCTAAGTGCTCGAGAGTCAGGTGTTTCGCAAGACAGAGAGATGTGCGTCTTTCAGATGGGTGAACGAGCAAGCTTTTTGGTGAACAAGACTTGCAATTGTTTTGCCTTTGCGATCGAAGTATTGGCAATAGAGATTCTTGCTAACCATGGAAAGTTTCAATCATCAAAAAAAATAAAATATTGGGCGTTCAGAAACACCTTAGCACATTTGTTCATGGATGGTTGATCCAAACATACATCTGAACGACTGTATATCTGAAATAAAAAGTACCACAAGTCTTGAGTATAAACTTCCAATAAATATCATCATAATTTTTGTTATATGACAAAAAAGGGTCGTCTTCACTAACATCATGCCTAAAATCAGTGCTGTGGTTCTTCTGAGTTGCCATCCTCGTAACATGCTTACGCATGCTTGAAGCACCACACTTATGCTTGGCTCCATGAAACCTGATTCGTCCCCGGCCCTTGACTACTACAGGAATATCTACACCAAGGCTTATAAAGCTTGCACTCGAAATACTCCGCGTTTTCTCTGTACTATTGCTGGAGCTCCGTCATTCATAGAATAGAATAAAAAGGATTGTTATCAGTAACGAGTATAAAAGTTATTGAAAAGAAAAAAACAAAACAAATTAACGTACCATGTCCATCTGAGACAAAAAGCTATGTTTTTTTCTTTACCACTGCATTGAGTTAAGTTGCCATCCTTAAACAACGCAAACTCCAGAAGCATGACTCCACGCATTTCTTTCGTCCCCGGCCCTTGACTACTCAAAATGAATCTGCATCAAGGCTCATACTGGCGGTGTAAAGAAAAAAGAAAAAATTCTAGTGAAAACAAGTGCTGTGGTTCTTCTGAGTTGCCATCCTCGTAACATGCTTACGCATGCTTGAAGCACCACACTTATGCTTGGCTCCATGAAACCTGATTCGTCCCCGGCCCTTGACTACTACAGGAATATCTACACCAAGGCTTATAAAGCTTGCACTCGAAATACTCCGCGTTTTCTCTGTACTATTGCTGGAGCTCCGTCATTCATAGAATAGAATAAAAAGGATTGTTATCAGTAACGAGTATAAAAGTTATTGAAAAGAAAAAAACAAAAACAAATTAACGTACCATGTCCATCTGAGACAAAAAGCTATGTTTTTTTCTTTACCACTGCATTGAGTTAAGTTGCCATCCTTAAACAACGCAAACTCCAGAAGCATGACTCCACGCATTTCTTTCGTCCCTGGCCCTTGACTACTCAAAATGAATCTACATCAAGGCTCATACTGGCGGTGTAAAGAAAGAATAACTAGTGAAAACAAAGGGGGTTCAAAATTTTGTTGTTATCTAAGCACATTTTCAGACATACGTCACTCAAAGGGATTTGGTGTTTGCACTACTTTTATATGCATTTGAAAGGGAGAGTCTGGCCCACGCAGTCGCCTATAATTGGATGAGCAGAATATCTTAATCTATGCATTAATCCTCTAGTGAAAACATAACCTTAATATCCCTAATTCTTTGAGGAAAATTGCTTGAGTTGCTTATAAAGAGCTATATAATGTAGTCAAAGTTGCTTGGTTTTTAAAAGTATCAGTGTTAAAAAAGGTGATTAAGACCCAGTATAACATATGGGGTGCCCGAAAGATTTCTGCCTGCGCAATATTATGTAACTACCTAAATGCCTATATCACAAAAGCCTGGGCTGAATAGTTGTTATTATATTAAGGTAAATACTCTTCGTTGCATTGAAGGAGGCAAGAGACTTGGTAAACGTTTGTCAGTTGCATGTTTTCATTTCTCTTGCGACTTATTACAAGTAAAATATTAATGTAACTTTTTGTTTCATCAGTCAATGACATCCAGCTACTTTCTTAATAAATTCAATGAAGGCCTTCAATCAGATCGTTTTATTCGGCGTAGGTGGTTGATAAATGTCATGTGAGTGTTTGTATGCATGTGAGTAGGTACAAGTAAACAGTAGTGCATGGTTTTACGTCTTTCTTCTTTATCTTTAACCATAATGTTAACACTGTTGAAAAAACCATGTCTGAACGGCCTTCCTGGAACTACCGTTTTAACGGATGAAATCAGAAAAGAGCTGAATATTAATGAAAAATTATTAAAACTTGATGCTAAGCAGTGGAGCGAAACAAAAGCATTGGTGGATGATTATTTCGAAAATCATCAATTAGACTTCCAAAGCATTGGGAAGAACGTGCTTAGAAGTATTCTTGAAGTATTGCTGACCATAAGCAATTACAAATATATTGAAGGAAACAGGCACTTAATCGCACAACCACTGCAGGAATATTCTTACAAAGTTTACAAGTATTTGAGACAAACACACCTGCAAGAAGAATTTGAAAGATTCTTCAAGTTGAAAGAAGTAGAAGCCAGGAAAAACCTACAAGAGCTCTACGCAGAAAAAGAAGGAGAAGTTGTCGAGCACGCTTTGGAGAGGAGGACGCTTGTCCGAATTGGCAAGCGCACAGAACGAGTAATATACGCTCATACCTGCCTCTTTCTATATAACTAGCATTGATTCTATTTCTCTCAAATCAATAGGAAATTGATGCAGAAAAAGAAAACATTGCACCAGTGAGTAGAATAGTAAATACCAAAATATATCAATAACTAACATGAATTTTTAAGTGCAATATAAATATTGTAAAAACCTCTAAGTCATTCAAAATTCATCATCCAGAAGCTTTGATTTCTACTCCCAACACGCCAAGATTGCAGAAGGAGGATTATGAAACTTTAGACCCGACTTTTAACATTAAACTTCGTACGACAATGCAGCAATCTACGACTGACATTGAAGCCATCTATGAGCAAGCCCGCATAGATGAAAAAAACAACGCATCCTTGCAAAAGATTCCTGGAGCTGTAGAACTGCTCAAAGAAACAGTACTCAGCGATGATAAGGCTTTTCTTAACAAGCATCTGTGGGGAAAAGATGATACAAGCCCCTTTATAGATAGTATGAAGTATATAATATCGGACTACTATCAAAATTGTTTGGTTCAAACTCCATACAATTTTGAAGATGAGCGCACCTTTTTTTGTGAAGTTATCATACCGATCCTCAAAACATTTGCTATTCACAACACCAATATGACTTTCAAATGGTGTGAAAAACAGTCGAAAGAGAACAGATCAACATGGCTGCAAAACAGTGATTACAAGCCGAAAAATGTTGAAAGGAGGCTGCTGGATGGATACGGTCTGAGTGAGAACAAAGGTATTGCAGTGCTAATCGAATCATCTGGTTCGGAGTCAAAAGTAGCGCATTCTGTTGAAGACTCCATCAAGCAGATAAAAAGCTCGACAGATTTTCTCTCATATTTAAAAGGTAGATTCAAGTATTCCTTTGCTAAGACGTTCACCAATTTAAATACACCATCATTGTTGTTGATTCGTGACCAGTTGACTTTAACAACCACGTCATTGAATTATAACAAAAAATGGCAAATTATTGATGTGAGAACTGCCACCGTCCCTACAACCAAAGAAGGCAAATACAACTTAGTCAAAGTTTTTGAACTATTAGCCCATTTGAAAGAAATTTGGGATGATCAACAAAAAATTGTATCACAGTTGGAAGCAGAAGCAGTAGGTTTTGGTGGGGCGTTCGAGAAAACAGTTGAAGAGCATTTTCAACACCAGTAATCGTTAATTCTATTTATTGTTAATATGCTTGTAAATGAATATACCCAACCATGTCTACATTTGGACAATATTCTTCATTTATATTTATTTGCCTAAATTTTAGTGGAAGATATATACAATTAGACCTTGATTTACCTGTACAATTGGAATATGCTTTGTACCTTCCAATAAATTGAAATATACCAGTATAAACCCTCATAACTCTTGAGATAAGAGTATAATAAGCCGTAATAGTTTGTTATCATCTTATCTGAGGGGAACCTTGGACAACATGAGGAGATCTTACTGTCTGAGGCTCAATTCCAACTTATTAAATACCAAGGCTCTTTGCGGTATTAGTGAATATTCAGTACAAAAATAATAACTATTGACTGAAATGATCCAGAGGCAACTAACCAGACGATGTACCCTCAAAGAAAGAAAAGGCAAGGAATAAAAAATATGCATCATTTGTACATGCGTATATGTAGGAATAGCCTTTGCTCAAGTTTTACAAGTTCATCTATAATATAATACAGGCCACCGCTGTATTTAATAGCAACTGTGCCAAGTTGAGAACTTACTGGCGTGATGGAAGGTTATAGATGACTCTCTCGATAACCATCTGCAAACAGTGTCTTGTGAGAGTTTACCACTGCTATCAACTCGCCAAAGACGTTCGCTTCAAGTAAAGTAGAGAATGAAACATAGCTTTTACCTTATCACTGCTTCACTGGTACAAGCACTCATACAGAATGACACCATTTGATAAAACAGCAAATAATATCTCTAGTGTCATGTTGCTTCCTTAATACAGAATACTTCTTCTTCACGTTGTAGTCAATAGATAGTAAATGCCTGTTTATATATTCTCTACGAGGAGCAAACCATTAAGGAACCCTTCATTTTTAACGCTATCTGCATCGAAGCCTATAGTTACTATCGGTATCCTGCAGCATAGAGGCTCTTCCTCGTAAAAAGCTATCTACTACAGTTCGCAACACACTGCAGAGTATACTCAAGAAGTACTGTGTCCACAAACTCGTCTGAATAGTATTTTGTAGCAAATAAAACGTGACAGAAGCAAGAAACAAATGCGCGGTAGTCTTCAAATTCTCTACTCTGAAGGAAGTAGAAAATGATATGGTTCCCTCGTCGCTGAACAAGTGAATAGAGTGTTCACGTGCCGCTGGCGATATTTATTAGGAAAACAGAAGAAAAATGCACAAAACCTGCATCCAAATGGCAAAAGAAGATGCCCAAGCTGGTGTTGTAGTTTGCAACGGGGTATTTTTATCGTTGTACTCCACACCGTATAAAACATATTGTTTTTCCAATAATGAAAAGCTTTAGATAAATGCATTTATTTTGTTTTGGTGAAATTAATTGAAAAGCTTGAAGAACGGTCAAGAAAACAAAAGCAGCTTTGGAGTTGAATTCAACATTTGGAATAGCTTAAGGTGGTCATTTCTGATGAATGAGTGCCAATAGAACACCTTGTTTTTGTAAATGATTCACTGTGTATCGATTTTGAATCCCAGAATGAGCCGCCTTTTTTTCGCCTTTTTGTAACATAACCCTAATAGAGCATTCAAACATCTTTTTATCTCTCAACGGTTGAATAGAGGATTAAACTTGCATAAACTGGAGTGAATTTATCAAATTTGATTGTTCGTTTCAACTATTCAGAATAAGTCGGCCTTATTTTAGTTCCATTCTTTACCTTTTTTTTTTCTTCCCGTTCAACTCATTTCACAAACTAGACTTTTTTTTTTTTTTTTTTCCTTTCCCCCACTATTTTCTGGGAATATTCCCTATTTTTACATAACAAAAATCTCGTAGTCATAAATAGAAACAGGTAAAAAAGCTGTTTGTGAGCACAAAGAGTGGGAATACTTCCTTATATACGGATACTCATATTGTTACGTTTAAACATATCCTTTTTCATCAAGTACACTGTATAGTCCACTTTGATAGAATAGAAAACTGAATACCACGCAAAAAGAAAACAGTAGATTAGACAATGTCACAGCAAACGCCAAAGGTATAGGAAAAGGAACCATTTCAAGTAATCTGATTCTGTGAAATTCACCCTTGCCTTTTTAATGACGAAACAGTGTGAAGATGATGCTTGGAAAACAGTTGGTAGTCCCTCGAGACGAGGTAGTGCTATCAATGCAATGTTAGACATGACTCATATGGAACATAATGAGCAACAGAATATGGATCCTTTAAACAGTAGTAGTAATAACGGAATGAGACGGGGCTCATGGATTACAATGTCAGCTACAGGCACGGCAACCACCACACCTACGGCAGATATGAGTAGTAATTGGGGTTCTTTTGGTGGTTTCCAATGGGATGGGTCATCAATTTTGCAACAATCTCAACAGGAGGATATAAGTGTTCCTCCTACTCAACCTATTTCAGATACAAATAATGCCCCTACTTATCAATATAACGATATATTGTCTGTACCTATGCTGCCTAACGTTTCCTTAGAACCTATATATCGCCAACATCGTAGTTTATCTTTTTCAATGGGTCAAGATCCAACTTTCTTTGGGTATGATGATTATTATGATGAGACACAATCACAACAGAACCAACAGCCTCCGCAGCAACCACAACAACCACCGATATCAACAAATCGATACTCCACGAATACCTTCAAGTCTTCTCTAGCCACGACGATGGAAGAGGAGGAAAATGATCCTACTGATTTTGAATTTGATTTATCCTATATTCGTTCCAGATCCAAGTCGTCCGGTGCAGCATTTGGATTGTTATCTTCCGCTCAACATAATCGTTTAGTGAATTTGAGACGTGGCTCTGAACAGCAAGATGATTTATTGATAAATCAACGTCGACGCTCATCTTCCAGATTCTTTAATGGTTTTGGTGATGACGTACCACAGCAACAACCCAGTGATTTGTTACAGCGTCGTTTGTCACAACAGTCTCAATTGTTCCAAGACTACTCTTTTCCTGATATGAGAAGGCAATCACTTACCCTGAACACTCCTGCACCTACCAACATCCAGCAATTAGCTGATCAGCTAGAGAATACGCATTTAAGGAATGAGTTCAACAGTACTGCTAATCCACCACCCTTGACTCCGCCTGCTCAACCAACCTTCTCGGCGCCTCCGCCATTAGCTCCCTATCAACGATCGTTACCATATCAACCGTCTCCAGCACCTTATCAGCAACAGCAACAATCTCAATACAGGCCGGATCTTTATAGTCAGCATTTACAACAGCCCCCCTTCTTTGGTAATAAAGCAAATCTGCCCCTTCATCAACTACCCATGCTCCATCCTCAGCAACAGCAGCAGCAACAGCAGAATCTTTTTCATAGCAACCCTATTGCCGGAGACTATTTTGATTCAGACACTAAGGGAATGCAAGACCTTGGTAAAGGGACATCCATCCATAAACTGGGCCCTCGAACGACACTTTACATGGTCGAGTTCAAAGGTGGACGTACTGATTTCTTTTACGTTCCAGATCAGCAACAGCCACAGCAACCACAATCTTCTACTATGACGAATAACCGCCCTCATAAGCAGCCGTTTCAACCCCAAATTGGCGATTTGGTCATTGTTGAAGGCGATCGGGGTAAAGATCTTGGAAAAGTAGCCTATACTACTTTAAGCATAGATCAAGTTATTCAATTAGAACAAAAGAAACAAGCTCAATTACAACAATTAGATGTAGATAATAATAATAACAGCAGCAACAATAATAACCAACAACAACAACAGCAACAAAAGCGTGATATCCATATCAAAAGAATATTTAGAATAGCTACGCCTGATGAAGTTAATTTGTTATTAGTGAAGGGACAAGATGAACACAAGGCTTTGGTTGTTTGTCAACAAAAGACCAAACAGCGCAAATTACCTATGGAAGTCGTTGATGCAGAGTACCAATGGGACAGAAGAAAGTTGACGTTTTACTTTGAGGCTGAAAATCGCATTGATTTTAGAGAGTTGGTCAGAGAATTATTCAAGATATACAAAACACGTATATGGATGTGAGTGAATAGTCATAGTGGCAATAACGGAAAGCAATATTTTTTTCTGATCAAATGTAAAAATTCTATAGGTGTGTTGTGACAAGCCCCATCACTGTAGATGATATACATGCATTAAGCAACAACGACACTACTGTTTTAGACGATATTAGCAGCAACAGTAACGATAATAATAGAAACAAAGACCAGCAACAAGCAATAGAAGCCCAAAACTCAAAGAAGAACGGTACGAAAGATAACACTGCTTCCTCTGTTCATACAGAAGAAAATGATGCACAATGAAGAAACCAACATAAAATACAGCTCCCTTCATTCCTATTGCCCTGTTTCCAATATCGGTTAATCGCAATATTACTCTTCTTTTTCAATTCCTTTTTTTTTTTTTGCATATCCCTGTTACCAAATATCGAACATCCCGCTTCCAGCTTTTTTACAATAAAGTTAAGACATTTTTAAAAACTAAGCCGTCCATTTATCTTTTGATGATAGAAGCCTCATTTTGCTCTTCGAATGAAATGCACAATTCTCTTTAGGCAGACATTTATACATAAGATAAAGGTTACAATTTATTACCGAAAAAATCCCTTCTCATCATTTTTTTCTTATGCCATGTATTTCAGCAAGTTGCTTTAAATCCTAGAAACCAACAGAAAGATAAACAAGCATCAAAAAAAGCTGAAAGCTTCTCTATCTGCCTCCTTATCCCCACCAACCAACGGTTGAATGAAAGACTCCTCAAAACTATGAAAAACTCACAGTAGCGCGTCCTCTTTCAAACATGTGTTGAATGATGTGGGCCTCTAAATCATAGAATGGATATAACTGCAATATCATCTTCAATATATAAGCAAAGAAAAAAAAGGAAGGGATAAACAGATAGAGATATAAATACATACTAACACCAGTTCATGAATAGTTGAGTTAAGTAGAGCCAAATTTCCGAGGCGATCAGCTCCCAACAAGAGCAAGACCAGAGAGCCTTCAAGGAAAAAAAAAGGACTATAAAAAATGATAAACATATTAATACTACAGTTCAAAAACAAATGAAATTGAAGAGGGCTTCTTTCCAATTTATATTACGGAACATCAGGATGCGATAAGCTTTTATCGTCATTAGACTCAGTAGCAGAACTGACGAATATTTTACTTTGGTTTCATCATTTCCGTATAAAAAGGAAGAGACCTCTCTTGTTTGAGAGAGCAGAGATACTTTACCTTTAACTTCAACTATTATGAAGCATAACACACGTCGAAAAAGCACGCTACCTCCGTCTGACCAGCACAACCTCTTTCTTTTTCATTGCAAAGTTCAAGCATCTAATAAAATTGAAAAAAAAGATTAATATGATACGCGTTTGAGAGATCGATATCAATATGAATAAAAAGAATCAGATGGTGGTGCATGTGTAAATCCAATCTTTCATTGATTTTCAGATTTAGAAGGATATAGTTCGTCATCTTCCTTTTATTCAAGATGAACAAAAAAGAAAAAAAAGGTTGCGGTGAACTTACATTTCAACGACAATTTTGATGGTAACAGAGACAATTGAAGAAGAACGAGCGAACCTGTCAAGGCAGAAAGAGAGGCATTACTTGGTACACGTACAGAAAGCAAACTATTTGAAGTTAAGATATGTAAGTAACGATTCTTTAAGCGTTCAGCCATAAGAAGAAAAGAAAGAGACAGTTTCGTATGAAATGCTCAGATACGAGGAATTCCATTTTAATCAAGTTTCAATCGTCATGAACCCTTCCGAAGTATCAAATACTGATGTTCTCTTCTCTGCAATTCCCTGTCACTTTCCTTCCCATTCTATGTTCTCCAAAATTGATATGCCAGTGATACTAACCTTCTTTATTCATTATAGCATAGAGAAAAAGAAGAAAAACAACAAAAGATTTTTTCTCAAAGGCCTTTTTAACCATGTCAAAGAAAAATTTGAAAAAATTTTTTCACGAGTTGACGGTCACCTTTTCCATCCCCGCATTAGACAGCGAGTGTACAGTTGTTCCAACACCAAAGGGCGGTTGGCAGTCAGGCGTTATACACTACCCAGCCAATCTTATCTGGAATGTGTAGATATTTTGAGTTTCACGATAGCACTTACTCTTAAGGCTTTATCTTTGCTTTCCTACAAGATTCTATGAAGGGGAGTCAAACATTAGAGTAGTAAGCTGTAAATCCTATGAGTTGAAACAGTAGGATCTTTCAGTTTTTCCACTCTTCAAGCAATCCGAGTTAAGCGTTACGAATGAACTCAATATAAATGTAGAGGTCTGAAAAATGATACTGGGATAAATTAAAGTTGCTCATAAGCGCCAGGCATCGATCCACCCCTTATCGTTGTAAGCAACCTTCTGTCTGTTCGGAATACTACTGTGGGTAAGGGTTCCAGACAGGTTCTGAAATACTCAAAGAAGAAGTAACTGCACGTCTTATAGAAGACTATGCTAAAGTTTAGAAAGGCAGACATGATGTTCAAGATTTGCAATGTCTCTCGAACATGCTTTGTATCGACACTGAAAAGTTATTTTAGTTTCTTTCTGAAAATCGGTAGCTTTTCGCCATCAAGCAACAAGTTGCATCCTTACAAAGTATATTATTTCAGGCTGGAAAAATATAAAGCTCTGCTCTAACCCCAAGTTCGTTATAGAGTTTCAAGCGCGTTTGCATCGGTACTTGCCTGAAATTATGAGTTACAACTACTCATAAGCCAAGAAAAGATAAGTAAAAGTAGTTTGACATATCGAATAATTGGCGATTGCCTGGAAACTGCAAAAGTAATCCGTTCCAACTCCTTCGAATCACAAATATCGAAACGTTCGCTCATTCCTCCTACTTTTATGTAACACATGTTCTTATCTGGAAAAGGCCGTCTGAAGCCGTTGATCCATATTGAAAATAAAGTTAAAAAGGACGATACTGAGTAAAAAATAGGTTAAGGGAATCTAACTAGCCCATCTCTCGTGGAGGGAAAGTCATAGCAAAATGTTGGAGATGATTGCTGAGATGCTCAGATATTACACATTATTAAAAAAGCTTAATGACTCTTAGATTGGTTGCCTTAGGTTTCTATATCACTACGAAATAACTAAATCAAAAGATTATATCAATTGCCTTTCAATTCTGCTAACTATATAAATCCGGCTGGAATCAGCGAAATCAATACTCTAAAATGGTCAGTCGATTACAGTACCTTACGGACTATCCGTCAACAGTAGGGTACATTGTCAACTAGCACAGAGAATGCAAAAACTCAATTTTAAGCTATTTGGTGTTGAATATTCACGACAAAAGAGCGTAATAAAAATATATACGTCCTTTGCGGTGAAGAAGTATTTTGATTCTTGTACAATGGATGCTGATAAACTCAACGTGAAAAAAACTGGCTATCTCATGGCAATCTAAGCTAAATGAAGCGAATATTTCCTAAGCAAGCAGTAAATAAAATCTTCAGTAAGAGTACCATTTGAGGAGAAAAAGTGACCTCGAATGATATGGAGAACAGAGTCTGGCGAAAGTTGTATAATGCCTTCCTAGACTACTTTGTTTGATAAATCAACCGGTAAAATCGGTGCCTATTTAACCGAACAAAGAAATCGAAGCAATAACAAGGAGGTCATGATAACCACGGATACGAGAAGATGAACGTTTGAAAAGATCTGCGAAAGAATAACACTTTTTTTGAAGAAAGAAAAAATGAAATCAAAGGAAGAAACCCTCAATTCATATAGACTATTTACATATGTCCATGCCAGGTTTATAATTTTCTACCTGTTTGCTATTCATGGAACCTTGAAAGATTGTAAAATTAGTGGCTCCGTTATTATTGTTTGTTCTTTAAGTGGAAGTCTAAACCGTATCTAATAGGAGAAAAATTAGTTATATTTGTACATTTGTGAATATGTCTGCAAATATGGGTGTATTCCAAGAAAAATTCGGAGACGGGGAGCGGCAGAGTTTAATAACAATAATAATAGTCTACTTGTCCAAGGTTTGTACATTCTGCAATAAGGAGTATATCGAAAAGACTAAAACGACTTGTATATAAACGCAAATATTTTTCTATTCAACCCTTCTTAAACCCTTTCTGCATTAAGCACATTCATACATACTTCAACTATAATGAAAAGAGAATTATTGTCTTCCAATGCATCATTTGATAGTGAATCAACCAAGTACATCGACTCTGAAGAGAAACAACCAGAGAGTATAATTTCTTCGGCAACAGGAACCACAGCGACACCAACTTTATTTGCAACATCAATGCCAAAATTTGATACTGGCACAGACGCAGATTCGGGATTTTCCTATGTTCCTCTAGAGAATAGTCGTCATGTTCATCCTCCATCCACACTTGATAATGTTAGCCAATTTGATAATGAAAAATTCTTCTTAGATGATAACAGATTGTCATCATTGACTAAGGACGAAGAAAGTAACAGTGGGATCATAAACGCTGAAGATGAAAAAAAACTAGTTCGCAAGCTGGATCTACATATTATGCCTTTATTCTGCTTATTCTATTTTTCTGATTACTTGGATAGAGCCAATATCGGTAATGCAACGTAAGATTCAGATTCAAGGCTATTTTTTGCATTTGCAAAACTTTTTAATATTTCCAGTTAACATTATTTGGTTGTTGTAACCTATAAATGAACATATCAGCTTGGCTGGTTTACAAGCAGATCTAGGGGTTAGTAGCCGGTGCGGTTTTTCCTTTTTTATTGTTCTTGCTCAGTTTACATGTAAAACTGATCTCACCTGTCCCTTTACAACACGTATAATAGATGACAGCGACTCAACTTAGCGCAGCTATTTCAGCTTTTTTTATAACTTATGTAAAGTTTAGAATTTGCACAAAAAATACACAATACCTTTCCGACTAAACGAGCATTGGCCGTAGATTCTGTTCGAAATACCTTCAAATTGCATACTAAAGAAAACAAGCGCGAGATATTGGCTGTCATTTATTATGCTCGTTTGGGGCATTTCGACTGTGCTTACAGCATTCTGCACCAACTTTACTGGACTCATGATTGCAAGATTAATTTTAGGGTAGAAAAGACCAATTGTGTGATAAGTACGAGCTCAAGTAAAAGTTAAATTTACCCAATTGTTTCTCCTCAAAAAAACGTGAAATAATAGAGCGGCAGAAGCTGGATATATACCTGGCATTATGTACATTCTCTCCAAGGTTTACAAACCCAAAGAATTCAGTTTTCGTGTCGGCATCTTGCTTACCATGGCTACTCTTTCTGGTCTGTGTTCCGGTCCTCTCACTTACGCTACGTCTTACCTGGATGGTAAAAATGGACTTCATGGTTGGCAATATCTTTTCATTGTAGAAGGTGTCCCTACTGTTGTACTCGCTATTGTCTCCTTTTTCTATTTGTTTGACGACTTGCAGAATGTCAAATGGTTGACCTTGGAGCAAAAGGATTTACAATCGCAACGTATAGCGCTGCACCAGAATGCGGACACTGGCAGAAAGCCCATCACCATAGAGACTTTCAAAACTGTCTTTTTGGATTGGAAAACATGGGCATTTTCATTTGTATTTTTGTTCAATCATATCAATGTCATGAGTATTACTGTCTTTGCGCCTATTCTCATTGGTAGTAAGTAGTAATTCACGGGTGGAGGTGTAGGAACGATCAATTGTATTCACAGTAGCGTTTTTTTTTTTGTACATGATAGGTTTTGGTTTTACTTCCACAACGGCTCAATTGTTGACAGCTCCGCCTTTCGGTGTTGCTACATTAAGTGTTCTTTTAGGTGGGTATTTGGCAAGTCGCTTCAATTTCCGGTCTCCTCTGCTGGCAGCTGGTTCCATTATCATTGCTATGGGTTATTCGAGTCTGTTAATTTTCACAAACAAGTGGGGTAAGTTATTGTTTGAGCGTTCTGTCTCCGTATGCTCCGGCGTGTATCTTTTGATTTTTAATGTTAACAACAATGTATGATGATCGTTGATTGTAGCCTTATATACTACTCTGTTCCTAATTCCTATCGGAATGGGTTTGCAAGGTATGTTTTATTTATACTACATTTTTGACGATGGGACAGAATTGTAATGTTGGGTATGCTTAAAGTTAATTGCGTAATTTCTTACAGCTGCTGCCGCTATTGGATGGTCAGCCATCAATTATCCAGACTTGACAGTCAGGGCTGTTGCTGTGGCTGCAGTTCTTATGATAGGTAATATGGGGAGTATTGTTGCCGCGTATCTTTTTCGGCAAGATGATGCACCAAAATATGGTAAAGTACTGGCACTTCCTTAGTATTGTCCTTGTTTTTGTTATGATCTTTCTATGTTCTTACATGACCCACGTTCAATTATCTCAACTACTTAGCTTTTGGGATGATCTTTAACTTGGTTACTTCACTTGTGTCCGCTTCTTTATCTGGCTTAACAGGCTATATATTATACAAAGAAAATTGTAGGAGAGATAGTGATCCCACTGAGAAGGTATGTCTTTGTTGTTGCATAGCTTAAAGAAACCTTAGTTTCCTTCTATTTTTTTAACTGACATTTGTGGTAATGATATCTTCACTGCTCTTATATAGGACACATTCAGATTCTTCTACTAACTTAATCTAAATATGATATAATCAAACTTGCAACATGTATACATATTTCTTTCTCAGAAGCGTAGATTTCTTATTTTTAGTCACCTTAGCAAAAATAAAACCACCATTATGCACTTTTTTTTTATGATCGCATCAAAAATTTTTGTATGTTTTCTTACTACTGCCTTTTTTTTTTCTGTTTATTGTTAACGCACCATGGCTTCTCAGTCAAATAAGATTGTCAAAAAATACAAAGGAACGAAAGGCAGAAAGCATCAGACAAAGCTGGGTCGTCACGTAGTTAGAAAGAAGGATGATGATCTTGAAGATATAGAGTTACTTGTTATGGATAAACTGAAATCGCTAATGATCAATCACAACTACAACGATGCAAAAGTGCTGTTTCTTGAGCTCCTGAGAACTGCGAGATTTGCCATTCCTAATACTTGGAAGGTAGAGATAGTAGAAGATCGATTTGTTGGAAATACTTCTACATGATGAAACTCTTTCTAATAACTAATCTATTGGTGTCAATTTTGTAGTTAGGTGCTGAAATACTTGCTAAAACTTCACCTGAACGGTTAACAGAATATTTGAAAGCTGTTCATATTAATGCTCCACCTTCTTTGGTATGTAGTGCATTCTTGATTTTGAAACGAAATATGCATTGGCCTATATACTTAATCGTTTGGCTTCTATGTGCTTTCAATTGTACGCTGAACTTTTTTAGCAATTTAAAATTTTCAATGTATATATTGATCGGTTGATGGCTGAAGAGGATTGGACGACAGCTATAGATGAAATGCAACTGTAAGTAAAGGTTGAGACTGGAATCTCTGAATATCGTGAAACCGATCAATAAGAATTGTTAAACTAAAACCTCATGTTTTTTCCACTATAGGGTGTATACAAGGCCATTATACAATAAACCCGTAGTTTGGCGCAAGCTGGCTATATCTTCATTTCGGCAATGGTCAGTGATACATCAACAGAAAGTGGACAGAGACACACTTAAGGATGAAGCTTCTGAGGATGATGAGTCTATGGATGAGGACAGTAAACAAGATTTAGAGTATGAAAGACTAACGAAAGCGACAGCGCATCGGTTAGAGATAGCAAACCAGGCATTTAGAACAGACGTCGAAATTCTAGACATGTATCTGAAGGTAGTTTTTTTTTTTTTTTTTTGTAAACTCTCAGGAGGGATGAAAAAGAGATCTAAAGGCTGCTTACTTGATTGTTTGAAAAATGTTAAATCAGCTCCTTGATGCAACTGGGGATAGCTGGGGGAAAAAGCATATTATTGTAGAATCTTTAAAATTGTTTGAGGAAGAGGATATTGATCTACGCTTTGTTTCGTAAGAACCTCATTATTGTTATGGATTTTTGTGACGAAGTATGTGGAATCGATTATACCAACTAAAGAAATGCTTTTGTATAGATATATGATGAAAATAAATGAAAATGATCGATACTACAGCAGTAAACCTTACATTTTGTTTTTCAATGAAAAGATACCCACCATGGAAGCCGATGAAAACTTCCAAAAATATGCTCGGTATACCTGCCGTCGATTCGGTAAGTGAATATGAGGAATGATTCTGTACAGTATTGGCTGTTAGACTTATATGCAAATCTTTTGTTTTGACTTGAAGTGACTGCAATGGAAAATTCGAATACGGAAGATCAAGAAAAGTTTGGAAAACGGATCAAGCATTTATTTTCAGTTTTCATCCGTCGATTGGAGCATTATGTATTTGACGTGTGGCTCTTGAAAGAGTTACGGAAATCATTATTTGAATACTTGTTAGAGTAAGTAAATTGAGGAAGAGTATTGTTTTACCTTGTTAGGAAATAAGTGTTTTAACATCTTCTATATCGTTTTTAACAGTGAAGAGACACACGAATTATACGAAGAGAAAAGAGTCTATCATTTACTTCGATTGAACATGGCAAAACTGAAGGCGAAGAAGAAAGTCGTAGCTCAAAAGTTAGCAAGCGAATTAGAGACGTTGATGGAGAATTATGAATTACATTCTGTTCGAAAGGAGCCGTCAATGGACTCCAGCTTGCAACTCTTTGAAAAGATTAAAGACCATCCTATTTTTGGTTAATTGTTTGCATTTTGCTCTTTCTATTTTTATTATAAAGATACCTCCACTTTTATTCATCTTTAAATCTACAACGAAAATCTAAATGAAACGACTTGTAGCCTTCCTGTTCAATCATCTACAAAGTGTTACAATTTGTTTTGTTTTTTGTCCAGTTATAACTGCTGGTAGTGGTGGTGCGCAAATTTCTTGTTCTGTCCATCATTACGTCATGATAGTTTGCTGAAATTTCTACAGAAACACTTCTTTGGCCTCGTTTCAATATTTGTCAAATTTTTCATCTATTTACAACAATAACCATTCTTTTGGTAACTCCCAGCATAATGATATTCAAAATTGTCGATATAAAGAAATAAAATTGTTTACTAACGGCTAAAATATTAAAATCTGTGCCTAATAGGAACAATTTGAATTCTTGTGAAACGTTCTAATGCTACCCATCCAATCAAATGCTCTTATAGGATGGTTAAAATGTCAATGTATCTTTTTATCATACAGAGTAACAAAAATAACCAAATTGCCTATGATTTACATCGTTTCAGTTTGACTTACTGCTAATCAGATTGAAATTCTGCCAAACATCTTAATTACATGTGTTTTTCTTCAGACATTTGGAAAAGGCAGGTTGGTGTGATCCCAACCCCACCTTTTACTATTCTAGTAATCAAGAGGATTTGTTTAGAATGTTTTATCTTTCCCGCATGGATGAGGCTCTTTTTTCCGTCATTTTCCCAGTGCTTGGAAATCTTGGTTTCTGAAGCAAATAAAAGATTGAAGGCAGATTTCCCGTTTATGTGCTTTCGTCGTTGGCTGGGGGTTATTTCAAGTAAAACTAATTACGTGGCGCGTTTTACCCTGTATAATTGACCACTTACTCCATCTTTTGAAAGTTTGCTTACCCCTTAAATCAAAAAGGGATTTCTGCTATCTACCTGCAATTTTTTTGAGTAAAACTTCATTAGCTCTTTTTTCACATAGTTTCTTGTTACTATTTTTGTTATAAATGTCTCAACTATTGACCACTAAGCAAATTTGAGGTCAGATGCCTTTTTGAACTGTCAGCAGCTGTTTTTCGTTTCTGTCAGCTTCTGTTAAAAAAGTACATTGTCATGGATGGACACTAAGAGAATTGCCGACTGCTGTTGGAGCCTTGTATAGGTTAACGACAAGTTGAAGTAAAGAAGTATGTGAAATGCTTTTGTTAAAGGTATTTGGAGTTCTATCTCGTATGATGTTGGCATAAACCGAACAAAGGATTGCGTTCGACCGGAGTGAACTTAGTCAGCTTCCGACGAGTGACTATTGCGCAAAATGCCCCGTGAAATATTCACTGATATTGCAATGAGGCACTCTCGATTCAAAATTGAGAGAAGTGGGGAAGACAATTCATATTTTCAAGAATGGCAAATAGATATTGTAGGTTTTGCGCAATGGATAAAAGATATTCGATCCCTTCAAGCCATCTTTGTTATGACTTAGTCATGACAAATATGGTATCTGCAATTGGGTGGCTATGTGTGCGTACATAATGTAAGTGTGCTCTTAACAAACAAAACAACAGCAACAGCATGCAAGTGAAGTGATGTTGTATGTTGCGCGGCTCAATAAATTTACCAAAAGTTGTTCCCAAAAGAACAAATAAAATTCTAAGGTTTGAGTTACTTTTTTGTGCATTTTGACTAACTTTGGGCATATCTTTGTCGAAATTCTCTTGTCTGATTGGTTGGAAAAACTCTTTGGATTTTTTTTTTCAATGTTTTGAATGAACACGCTGCTAACTGAAGCTCTCTCTTCACTGACTTCAAAAAACTCATTAAAACTTTGAAACATAAAAAACCTTTAGTAAGTGGTTTTTTTTAATGATGCCTGATGAATGGTGATCCTCCTAAAAAAATTTTCGGTCTACATATTCAGATACAGTCGATTATCGTTTCATCATGCTAAAAAGATGCACTTGTAAATATTACTTTCTACTGCTCAACAGTAGATGCAAGAAATCAAAAAAATGACAACATGTTATTCCATAGTTTGCAGAAAAGTTTTTCGTATTTGGACAAATGCCGATAACAAAGGGCTGTTTCCTGTGAAACGGACTAACTTTTTTTCGGTGGTTAAATTTGAATTGAAGCTGAGCTTTGTGCGCAGAAGAGCCCTTTTTCTTTTTTTCATTATAAAAGGACGGGAAGAAATTTCCCAACTCTTTAAGGTTTTTTCCCGTCAACTTTTATTTATTAATCCTACACAGAAACAAAAATGGATTCACGAGATAGTGGACTACGTTTCTTTGTTGTTTTTTGTGCAGCCATCGCAGCTCTTGGTGCATTCAATAACGGTGTCAACACTTCAGCATTAAACATCCCTGGTTCAGTTCTCACTCACTGTCCTGGTGTTCCTTTCGGTACTGTTACATACTATCCTCATTCACCTTTACCTCAATGTATTCCTATGACAGATTGGATCAAGTAAGTTAATTCAGTCTTTTCTGCACTATCCCGCCGTTTGTTTGTTTGTGGAACAGAACATGTTGATATTGACAATTTTTTTTTTTTTATCACAGCGGTGCCGCCACTGGTATGTTTGCTGTCGGTGGTCTTTTAGGTGCTTTGGCCTCTGGCTGGTTGTCTCAAAAGTTTGGTCGTCGTGACTCTATGCTTCTCATTAATATTACTTTCTTCGTCGGCGCTATTTTGCTCTCTACTTCTACTGAGCCTGGTCAATTTGCCGTGGGTCGTTTGTTCACTGGTATTGGCAGTGGTTTCATGACAGTCGTTATTTCTACTTACATCTCTGAAATCTCTCCATCAAAGTACCGTGGTGCTCTTGGTTCCATGCTTCAACTTTTCTTGACCATCGGTATTCTCATTATTGAATTGATTGGTCTCGGTCTCAGTTCTGCCGTCGGCTGGCGTATCGTCGTTGTCATTACTGTCGTGCCTTCTATCATCCAGATGATCTGTTTGCCCATGTGCGCCAGATCTCCTCGTTGGTTGATCTCCCGTAACCGTATTGATGAAGCTCGTGTCCAATTGATGCGTCTTCGCAAGGGTGATGTTCAAGAAGAATTCTCTGAAATGCTTTTGTCTCTTACTGGAGGTGACGATTCTGTTGGAAAGGCTCCTAACAACGAATATGGTGACAAGGACAGTTTTGATAATGTCGGTGCTGTTGAAAAATCTAATGGCGCTGGTAATAGTGAAGAAGCTCTTTCTGTCATTGAAATTTTCCGTAGCCGTCCTTTGGCCATCATCACTTTGAAAATGCTTGTCGTTCACGCTTCTTCCCAATTGACCGGTATCAACGCTGTCATGTACTACTCTACCAGTATCTTTGAAAACTCTTTCGGTGACGTTGCCAAATACGTTACTATCGGTGTTGGTGGTCTTAACGTCGTCTTGACTATCATTGCTCTCGGTTTAGTCGATCGTTTGGGTCGTAAAATCTTGATGGTCATCTCCGGTTACGGTATGACTATCTTTTCTGTTCTTATGATGGTCGGGTTAAGATTCAATATCTCAGCTCTTCAAGTTGTTTCTATTTATCTCTTTGTGGCCTCCTATGCCATTGGTCTTGGTGTCATTCCTTTCATTATCAATTCCGAAGTCTACCCTACCTATGCTATTAACGCTTCTGCCTCCATGGCTTTGGCCGTTAACTGGCTCTGTAACTTTATTATCGGTCTCATTTTCCCCGCTCTTCAATCCGCCCTCGGTCCTTACGTTTTCTTGATTTTCACCGGTATTTCTGCCATCGTCACCACTTTCATTCTCATCTTCGTTCCTGAAACCAAGCAAAAGTCTATTGAACAAATTGGTCGTGAAGTTGGCTGGGCCGATGTCGACCCCGCTACCCTCCGTCGCCGCAAGTAAAGTGTCTTTATGTCACTTTTTGCTTCTTTTTTAATCCTTCCATTGTATATTAGATTTTGTTATATTAACCATCTGTTTCTGGGAAACATATCCATTCCCCTTCTGCCATTTACCACCTATGTATTATTATCATTATATCATTTTTGCATTTTGCATATGTAAATTTATTCTGTTGCTTTTTGATTAAGTTATTGTATATTATTTTTCTTTTTTTTCCCAATAATAAATAGATATATAGACTTTTTTTTTTATGAAAACCAACACTATTAGCTCTTTCATGTATTCTAGTTTTCTCTATATCATTATTTCAGATAGAACATTAAAACAGTGCCTTTTTAGAATGTATTTTGATGTGTTGGGTGAGATAACAACTACAATACTCCACTACGTACATCCAGGAAGAGAATACAATCTACCACGGTCTATCTATATTGCATCTAATATAGACTATGTACAACATATAATAAGATACAGGCCCAAGTATAATAATCACATCAAGCATCTGAACCTGAAATTAGTAACTAACAGACGCGGCCTCAATAATGAATCTCCCATCAAAGATTACATAGTAAAATGATCTTTCTGCTTAACTAAAGAGTAATATAGACATTGAAGTCATGAGCATCGACTTATAACAGTTACTCAATCATCACCTAAGCATTCTATCACTGATATTACTGACGTCATTTACTTTCCTAGCAATTTCAAAATCAATCATCGACCTATCGATTCATGATATGTAGCAAAGAACGCAGATAGTTGTGGCACTATGGCGATCAATTTTTACTTTTGTGATACAATACAAAAAAGCTTAGTTTGCAAATTTTATTTGTTAGCGTTGATGAATGTTGGGTAAGGCATAATATGCCAAGTTGCCTCCCTCTTCCATTTGGTTAACTTCTACTACTTTTTCTTTGTTTGTTTTATAATCATGTGTAAAATGCCTTGGTATACAAAATCATAGGATAAATCCTGGTGATTCAAGATGATAATATCATGCTCTATTGTTGTTCAGCATTCTTCTGTTGGAGTCTTTGACCAAGCAAACCAGCAGCAATAGCAAGACCAGCACCGAGGACAGTGCCACCAGCAGAGACAGCGGCGGCCTTTCTGTTAGTAGACTTCATGTGGGCCTTGTGTTCGTCGTTAACATAGCTTCTAGCATCGACAGGCTTATCATCAAAGCTGCCAGTACCTTGAGTAGAGAGTTGCAAGTGGATCTTACCAGCAGCATCACCCTTAGTGTTGTACACGTCAAAGATACCGTTCAACTTACCGCCGGGAGCATTGTGGACTTGGTCGAGGGGAATAGCAGCGAAAGCAATCACTTCGTCGACGGCGTGTTCCTCATCAAGAATTTCGACGTAGAGGTCAGATTCTCCGTTGTAGGCGACGGAGAAAGCTTCGTTCCAGGTAGCTTCCTGACCAGCATTCTTCTTCGTAGAGGTCTTCAAGTAGGCTTCCTTGTTATTAAAATCCAAAGAGCATTGAACATAAGGGTCTTGTTTACCCATAGTTTCGACATCCTTCAAACCGGCGGCAGCGATAACGTGAATGGAGAGACTCATGTTGGTGAATTAATATGCTTCAAGTGATAAAGTTGGAAGAAAAGAAGAAAGCGGAAAAAAGAAATTTGGGGCAGAGGTGGAGCTCAAGAGTCCTATTTATATAGAGTTTAAGATGTTGAACTGCTGCCACAACGCCAACCTTCTCTATTTCTGTAAAGAAAAAAAATGAACTATATAATTACAATGCCGATATCAATTTGCCAACAAAAATATCGTTTATCTTTTTCGTTTATTAAATAAAGACATATGAACCCACTTGTATATTTTAAGAAAGTGAAAAAGCCTAATATGTTATAGTGTGATTATACAAGTTATATGCCTTTGGGGGAAATTTCTTTTTTTTTTTCGCTTCTTATGTCACTCGTATTCTCGGTCCATCTGCCTTACGTATTGTACGTCAAAAAAAAGAAACCCGTCTTCTATTTAATGAAGGTTCCAAATGAAGCACAAAAAATAAAATAAAAAAGCTCAGCTTCAAAAATATGGATACTTTGTTCCACATGGCAAAATGTAATTTAACTTGTTTGTTGTTTGAGGAATTAAGGGACCTGTATTCTCTGTTGGATTGTGAAAAATGTTCAATCTACAACACTACACAAAATGTCTTGCAATTGGAAAATATAGAGCTTTTATAGTAATGGTAGCTTTCTTTTGAGATAAGCCAGTTTGACCTTCTCAGAACAGAGTCTATATCATCCACGAGCAAAGGTTTTTGGGGATATTTTCTATTAAGCTCAGCCCCGAAAGTAGTTAATTTAAGAAGTGCCATTAAGCATTAATACCAATAATATTAGCAAAGCGCATTCCCGTTGTTAACAGACAATTTAAGAGTTATGTGAACAGTAGAATGAGCTTTGGTTTATTGTAAAGTCATGAACTACTAAAAAAAAGAACGATACTATGCTGTCTATACAGTATTATAAGTAGTCCACGCCATTTTTATAAGGTACATGAGTAGTGATTGTGCTTCAAGAGCTATTATAAATACATGGTACAAATTAAACACCCAACTACCTTGGATGCTAAAGAGGCAAATGAGGGTTATTGCTGGACAAGATCTAAAGCTGCTGCGAACATTGATAGGAGCTCTTCTCGGGGTTCTAAACCAACACTAACGCGTACCAAATGTCGACTGACGCCGTATTGAGAGGCCCAATCCAGCTCTGTATAGTGAGCGAGGATGGTGTAAGGGCTGCACAACGTAAAGTTTGTGCCTAGCGAAGGACCTTTCGCGCAACTCAAGTGATTATAAAAGGTAGCAGCGCTCTTCTCATCTTTCAATACCATGGAAAATAAACCGCCATAACCTGCCGTTTCAGTGTCGAGTTTGATAGCGTCATAGTATTTCCTACATGTGTATTTAGGGTAGAACACTTTCTCAACTATAGGGAAAAAGTTTGTTAGAATTTTATTTTGAAACTATGGGTGCTTATTCCATACAAATAGACTTTACCTTTGGGATGATTTATCAGAAAATCACATAGAGCTTCCGCATTTTGATTGATGATGTGCGATCGTTCTTTAAAGTTACGAGAATTACGTTCCAAGAAGATCAAGTCTTCGGACCATAATAAATCTTCGTATTCTGTATCTAAAGTTGACTTCAACTGCTGGTAATTACGTCCGTTGGGATTGAGAATCATGCTTTTTTTGAGGATATATAAATTCAAGACGTAAGATAGGTGATTTGCTCATCGATAATCAAGAATAACCTACCTTCCTCCCATGACATTTGATTCTCCTGAGAATACCTTTGTTAAACTGCTAACCACCATGTCTGCCCAGGGTAAAACACATACATTGCAGAAATTACCAATGGTTTCGTCCACCACTACCAAAAAATTGAATTTGTCTGCCAAAGCGCGAATTCGTTTCAAATCAGGTGACTTGAGTAACGGATTAGACGGGAATTCACAAAACAAGCTCAATATGCGCTTGCCAGACTCCAAACGGTGTTCCAAATCATCGATATCATTATCCTCTCCATTACCGTAGAAATGACAACCAGCGCCCCATTTTTGAAGGATTTTGAGAGTATCTGTATATGGGAAACTGGACAAAAAACATAAATATCAAGCAAAATTTGCTTTCACTGACTATAGAATAATTTCTTCTTTACCCGAAGCAAACGCTCTTCAATGATTCATCACCAATGGCTGAAGCGGTCTTGAAGGCATGGTAAATTGCACTCATGCCACAGGGATATAAATAAACATCATCTTCAATTAAACCTGCCATGCCCCGAACACCCTGCAGCTTCTTTTGCGCTTCTAGTTCATCGGCTGTAGTGACGTTTTGCTCGCCAGCTAGCTCTACGTCCTCTGTTAGGATTCCGGCAATACGTCGCTTTAATGCAATTTTAGCATTAGCTGCGTATTTGATGGGTAAATTACGGCCATAACGCTCTTCTAAATAAGTCAAGTGATCTACAGTTCCATCTTCCTCACTGTTTGTACGTTCTGCAAATTTTAGGGATCTACTACTGTTGTTATTGTAATGACTTCTGCTTCGGCCCATTGTCATTTTAGGTCTATAAAGTTCGGTTTCGTCATTTGAGTTTTTACTATTATCATTGACTTCGTTCTGGTCCATTACTTGTAAGCAGTAATCGGCCATACGTGACGAGACAATATCACCTGCATGTTGCCAAAATTGCTTTGCTACAGGAAAAGCTTCCTTGGGAAATAACACAATATGTAATGGAACCTTTTTCAATGATGCTGCAGGTGAATGACTGGCGACCACATCAAATTCAACAATTCTGATTCTATCAACCGACTCTGTATAATAGCGCTTCATAAAACATCGGCAATCTTCTGCTACCTTGTGGGTAGGAAAAAGCATACACAGATCGTCCTCTTTCCCGTATTTTGACAGTATTCGGCTGCATAACTGAAAAGACCCGCCACCCGCCACCCATAAAGAAAGAAAAGGTAAGAGATTGAATATTAAGCAATGTTAAGCTGTTTGATTGGTATATCAAGCACTTCTGCTGCTGTTTATTTTTGCTCCTTACCTTCTGAATGAGGGGATGAATAAAGAATCGGGGATAACCGCACTCCATTTTCGACGTAACTCTAGGGTTGGCTTCCTCGTAATCAATATTATCTTGCCACGTAGGAAACATGACAGATACAGCATGAGGTGTATGAGCTGGAATAGCAGCTCCAACTTCCGTAGGGGGTTCCATTAACATTGCTTGCGGATGTATGATAAAGAGAAAGAAAGAACAACCCCCACACTTTCTATTTGATCCACAGAGATTTTTAAGTCAAATGAACAAAGATCTAATCTACTGTTTCTGATTATATTCAAACGCCGCTTCAGCAAAAGGCAGATCAAGTCATTTTGAGCTGGCCTGTGTTACTATTGCCAGCAACTTTATTTGATCGGCTCACTCTATGCCACGCGTATATCCTCTTACCTCGTGAAATAAACATTTTATTGAGTGATATATGTACGAAGAGAATAGAACAACAGAGAACCAAAAGAGGTGAGGAGATTGTATAGGAGGGATATCATTGAGTACTTTACAATCTATTAACAAGCTCCTCGACCATTTGCCGACATTCATCAACACTAAGATATTCCGAATTTTGTATAGCATTTGCAATTAGAATTGTTATTTTTGCTTCCTCTGATTTAATCCAAACACGTCCATTCATTCCAACCGCTGTTTCGAAAGCAAAATGTTCGCCTAGCAATGTCAAGATAGGTGTATTTGGATCTAACAATCTAAATAAAATTTCAAGCCATATAAATGTTTGATCCACAAAAGTATTGGGTTTTATTTCTAGTCTTACCTTCTGCAAAGACCTAAGGAACACTTAAACATGTAACCTCCCGAAAGCTCACCAAAGCCATCTGCTTTACCAGTTGTGGGATTAATGCACTCCAATTCTGATTCCATATCAGGGTTTGCCATGGAGACTCGACAGTATACAAGTGATTGTAAGGCTAGATTGGGTTTATTACGCTTTGTTGCACCTTCAAAGGCTAATACAGGCAGTATTGCTGATTGTGCTGTGCCAATATCCACACGATAATACTCAGCCATTCTCGCTAATATGATACCTATGACAGATTCTCCAGCAGATGCAATGTACTATCAAATTGAAGTAAGTAAACAAGTGTTAATGTGCATCTCATGGAAGCCTCTACTGTGACATTTACTCTTTTCTGATTGCTTTCGATCCAATATCTATTTCCTGCTTCCAAATGGTGCAAGATTCCTGCTTTCGTTGCAACTATATCATCGCCTTCCTGTCGTAAGCCAGGGCCTAAAATGACAGCCCCTTCAGTAATGTCAATTTTATCACCGGGTAAGACGATTCGTTGATCTGCTTCCATTTCTGTAAAAACGTGAAAGGTATTTCAACACATCTATTGCACTTTGGCTCGAGCGTTGCTTTTTTTTTTGTATAAAAAAAGTGAATATTTTTTTCAGCCATTCACGGACTGTCTTTTTTTTTTTTCTTTTTCTCCTTTTGCATTGATGCCATAAAAGAGGTTATACTCAGCTTTTTAATTCCTGTTGTTGTTAAAACATCATTCGGATCGAAAACATGGATCTCACTGATAAGTTTCCCAAGTTTACCAGTTATCCTCCTGTACCTAACTGGTATTCTTTCAACATTGCAGCCATTGTTGAGCCGGATTTTTTCCTTTATGCCACGAGAAATATAGTGGTCGTCCTCAGCTTGTCCGGTCTGAGATATTTCACGTCCTTCATCGCGTCCAAAGACAAAAAGGTTGTTGCTCTTGCAGCTCATGGAACCTTTTGTGTTACAGCAGGCTCAGATAACATAGTTCGAGTATGGAATCTCATATTGGGATCTCACTTAACCAGCCATTCTGCACATCAGGTAGGTTTCTTTTGTACCTTTTTTTTTTATGTGACCTTTTCAAGTAACTAAACTAAAAAGTTCCTTGCTGGTATTTTTAAGGCCGAAATAACGACCCTGAAGTTGATAAGGAACGGCAGTACAGTTATTTCAGGTGACAAATCTGGGAAAATTGTGATAATGGATCTGTTTGCCGGTGGAAAACTCAAAAGTGAAACAAAAGTGAAAGCAGAAGTGACCAGTATAGCCACAACCGTAGTTGATGACCAAGATTATGTAGCGGTTGGGTATGGAAATGGATTGATTTTTGTAGAAAAGGTCAATACTGATTTATCAATGGAAACTGTATTTCAAATAGCCGAGAGTAATGATCCTATACATACAGTTGTTTGGCAAGTTTCAGCCTCATCTTTTAAGCTACGTACAGCATCAGAACAGTTGGAAACAGCAACAGAAATGATGACTTGGCCTTTGCTTGCCTTCAGCACAAGAAACAAAAAGGCAGTTTCTGTGTGGGCTTTCCCTTCAAACAGTCTGCATGCAACGCTTCGATTACCTCCTCCTCCATCTCAAGCAACGGATGCGCAAAAATCATCGTTATGGCTTACATTAGCTTGGTCACCTTATCAAAATAATCGCATATATATATCACATTACGTTGGAACTATCTTATGTTTTGAAATTACACCCAAAGGAGCCAGAATCTGCAATGCTGAGCGATTAGAGAACCATAATCGACTTGTATTTACTATCAATCATTTCAACAATGGGAGGAATTGTATAACGACATCTTTAGATAAACAAATCATTCTTTGGGACCTTACCAAGAAAAATAAGTGTCTCATGAGTCTGAAAACGCAGGCTGCTTTTCCTTATGCACTGGAAACACCGAATTGGGACTATGGACAGGTCGCGGTCGGAATGGGCGATAATGCTATAAAGTTATGGAACTTCTCCAGTAAAGGGTCAATACTTGAGAAAATGAGGCCGAGCTATTATAAAGCAACTACTTTATGGAAAGGTTTGCAAGGAAAGATTGAAAAGGTTAGTTTTGCCAGGTATGCTGAGTTGAGATGAAGACAGAGCCAAATTGACTTACGATCATTCTATCGTGTAGATTAGATGGCATCCTACAAGAGAAGGTTTGCTTGCATTTGGAAATGATCTTGGCCATATAGGAATACTCAATGTCACAGATACAAGTCGTCAGATGTTCAAAATATTTCACAATGCACGAGGCGCACCTTACATTGACTGGGGAGGAGACATGGCAACTGCATTGAATTGCGCTGATATGACGAATACTTTAATGTCGTGCGGACAAGATGGAGTTATACACGCTTATGATGCGAATAATCCAAAAAACCCGCCTTTCAACATAAATGAAAAGATAAGGGACCTAAATGCTGCCTGGGTAGAGAGTTTGATAGCGATGGAGACTTTCCCATTCTGCATAAAAATTGACGAGCAGCATAGGTTTATAGCAGTAGGCCATAACACTGGATTGGTCGAAGTTTACAATTTGAAAGATCTAAAAGTAATTTATGTATCAAACTATCATCGTCAACTTATCAAAGCACTGGATTGGAAATGTAAAGTTCTTCTGTATGTATTCATGAGAAAGTGTCATTTTACTCATTGTTCACTATGTAATTGTAGATTTTGAAGGCAGGGTTTTATTGGCTTCTGGGGCTAGTGACGGCACCATTGCTGTGCATGATATCAATACTCACGATCTACAGAATCTACCAGGTTCGAATTTCAGAGCTTGCATTTTCACCCTCACTTTGCGGTTGAACTTACTGATGGTATTGAAACTGTAGATATTCCTGTACCACGTCCGGAACCAGCTTACCGTGTCAATGGCCATAGAAATGGAATTAATGAATTGAAATGGGGCCCTCATAAAGACAAATGCCTGCTTGCTTCTGCATCTGATGATAGCTTTGCAATTGTTTGGAGTATTCCAGATTGTAAAGCTGTATCACTGTTCAATAAGCATCGCTACAGGGTATTATCCATCAGCTGGAACCTGGAAGAACCTAATTTCATATTTACGGGAAGTGAAGATAGATTCATTTATGAGTGGAATTACACAGACTTTCTGTGCAGCAAATCCATTGATGGTATGTATAAGTATTTTTTTACCCTCTTGGTGTGTGCTAAGCTGCTGAATGATATCATTTCTATTTAAAGCCTATCTACCCCTGTTTGATGAAGAAGCACAGAAATTCAATTTGCATTACGGGAAAAGGAAGGTGGATACAGAAGGGCAATCCATGGATATAAATGCGGATGCGGGCAGTATGGTAGCAGCAACAACTCAGCAAAAGAAAAAGCAAAAGCAAAAGAAAAGTGCAAATACAAAACTACCTCAGGAAACCCCTGCAACTCGACAGCTACTCGACGTTTTTAATGAAGCAGAGAAAATGACTAGCAAACTCAGAAAAGCACAGTATTGCCTTATGTTTGCGGACAGCAAGTTAGGTAATTCGGTGAAGAAGGCTAGTGAAAAACTACTGAAGACCTATTTAACCGAAGAACAGAGAAAGGACTCTGTGATTACAAAGTATGGTGATTTTTGGTCTGGCACTCGGTTTCAAACAGATTCTCAAAGAAACTTTGAGCGTATTTATGAGTTGTTTTTCGGTAACAAGAATGATATCAGACAACTGATTAATTTGGATGGTAAAAAAATATATTAGGTATATAATCAAAGAACCGGTCAGTGAATAATCATTCATTTTTGTACGAATAGCGGCCATGTTGAAACAAAATCAACGAGAAAGTGTCAGCCCTATTTATACTTTCATTAAGGACTCATCTTCGCAATCAGATACAGAATTAGTAATGGATATGATGCGTTGTCAGCTTGATTTTTTTCAATCAAATGATAAAGATCCACCAAAAGGCCTACTGTCTGATTGGATAGCAATTGCATTTAGTCCAATGGGTAGATAAAGAAAAACAAAGTTTTGATTCCAACTAGAATATTCTTTAAAATGGTTAACTGATTTGTTTTTTTGTAGCTGGTAAACAAAAATGGATGGAGCTCTTATTAAAGCAAGCTACGAAACTCGAAGCCGAAAAGCAATACAATCTAGCTGCATCATGTTATATCGCATGCTCGCATATTAAGGATGCTGTTGAACTGTATAAAAGACATGATATGTTTTTGGAAGCAATTGTACTGGCCAAATTAAGACTTCCTGCAAAAGATCCAACTGTCCAGGAACTACTGGGAGTGTGGGCTAAGAAGTTGCAGATGCAAGAACAGGATTTGCTGGCAGCGACATGGTAAGTGACATAATGCTTAAATTGCCTAATTCTGCTTCTTATGTAAAAATTTTTCTGCACGAAATAGCTTTATTCTGTCAAATATACCTGGGTCAGAGGAGAGTGCTATCAATTTAATTGCTAGAAATGATAAGGAGCCATTCCTATTTTACGCTGCTTGTTTGTCGGAGGCAATTAACGAGGGAAACAAAACTGTACGTATTGAGAGGTGGACGGAGAAAATGAACGAAAGGCTCAAAAAGAAGAGAAATATAGACGCTGAAAGTCTTGAACTCCATGTCAACAATACCCTCGAAGTATAACGTGATTATTACCGATCAGTTATTTAACTTGCAATAAAAACACAAATACCACATTCTGTTTCTGCTTCCCTCATTAATTTTATATCTCTACTTAAAGTTCATACACGTTTATTGGAGTCGACGCGCGGAATTTTTCGCTTGGCTTTCGTACGAAATGGTTAACGCATTAAGGTATTGTACAGTCAAAGTTTAGATTAATCAAATAATATTTTGAATGATAAGCACAGTATTTGGGATTATACCTTTCCTGTCAAAATGTTCAATGCTTAATGTGCGACTTTTTCATACTTAAACAAGGTAAATATACTGTGCGGAAGTATAGAATACTCATCCTGTTCGGGTTATGTTAGGAATGCCAAGCAATGATTAATAAAAACTGTAATAATGTACATTATGAGAAATTTCACAAGATGAACTCGCCTAAACGCGTAAGTAAGCCGTCGGTTCCGAAGAACCTGCAGCACCTTTTTCCTCATGGCGATTTTGTAAAAATACCTCGGGAGACCATTGTTATCTCATAATGGAATCCGCAAATATGACGCATATTCTTTGCCGCATTCCCATTGCGCTGCCATACAAAACTACAAGCATTGCAAGCTGAGGTACGAGAATATTAATGATCTATCGGCAACCTTCATTTCATTCATATCCTTACCCAGGCAGTCGCTACATACCTACAAAAGAGATGTCAGCGAATCAAAATCAACCTGCATGTGCATTCCTCTCAACAAAACTTACAATTGACGCCCTTAATACTTTAATGTCTATAACGACTGCAAGTAAACATCTTTCTATGTCTAGCAGTGGGCGATACAATTTTCCTCACAGCCATTTGGTGGCCTTTGCACACTATACAATCCTTGTTCTTCATCCCGTCACCAAAGATAACTAGTGGGATCTTCTTGCGGTTTTTCAAAGTAAGGGGCAGCTTTTGCCGCCATCCAGAAGCATGTTGGTGAGCTCTTCATCGGCTCTTTGACGGCACTTAGAATTGTTAAAGTTGAAATTTGATATAAGCCATAGAATTCGTGTGGACTTGAGGTATATCCTCATACATAGGACCGTTTGACAATGGATCGTCTTGTCAAGCCTCTCAAGGCCAATTTTATTGATACCGATATGTCTTCATTTGAATGTCACAATGGGAGTCTATGAGAATAACTGGGGTTTCGTAATCGTCCTGACCAGCGGCAAGGGTTTTTGCTTCTCTTGACGGTATAATATTTACTTGAAAGATATTAAACACGCACAGTACAGTCGTTGCGGGTAGTTCTGATGATATCTTATACTTGTATATCGGATGATCCATTATCAATACCTCACAATTATAATGTCCTTTCGCGTCTCTTTGAAGAAAATAACGAAAGTCTGATAAGAAAAGGGAAGAAGGTACCATTTTTGTAAACTAAACCTTTTTATTAGAATGTTATTTGGACAACAAAAAGGTTTTGACATCAAAAACAACCCAGAACGAGCTTCGATTTGCTTGGAACGCGCTAAATTTTGACAACAAAATCGAGACCAATTTATTTACCACTCCTTCGGTTAGTGAAAGGCAAACAGGCATTTCTGAGATAGATTATAGAATCAACTATTGTTATTGCTCTTTCGTTAATCAAAACGAGAACAACAGATATAGAATCAGTGACTTACTGGGACACTGCAAATTCAAAAGTAGCTGACAGTGTCCAAATTTCAAAAATAAGTAGTTGGAACAATCACTGAATTAGTCATTGAAAGTATCCAATTTATTACACAAGATAAGTCCAAAATCAAAAAAAAGGGCATAAACTGCGATCCTTCAGATCCCTCCAACGAGCTCAAGTATGGTAGTACCGTTGGCCCGCCCTATGTCATATCTTATTTGAACTCGATTACCTCCAACGTAAACAAGTAACTTCTTTCTCCTCCGCTTCTCGGTCAACAGCTTTATTGGCTGGTTACATGCTTCCCTAAACCCGGCGCCTTAGCTCACATTCCTTTTTAGCTGTAGGCACAAAAGGGTTTTAAAGAGTTCTATAAAACATTTGGGTCTGCACCGGGCAATTTACATTAAAAACATTTCGTATTTATTGGGTTTCAAATAAAAATCGTGTTTGAACGTAGTCCGCCCGTCAGTTGGTACCTTTTTTTTTTTTTTTTGCATACAGTACACTGTTTACATTCGGGCAGGTTTAACCAATCTACGACTTGCAATTGACAACAGATGGTACAAGTAATTATTGAACCTGGTAAAAGTTCAGCAGATCAAAGCAATCTTATTATTTTGGATTTTCAAGGAAGTTTTGATATTGGCGATCAACTTGATTTCAGAAACCTGAAAATTGGAGATCTCAACTTACAAGAAAACTCTGCAGAACTGATCATCGGTCACCATCGTTTAATCGGTAAAAAGATTACCTTAGCGAAACCGTTTGCAGTAATTCGTAAGCGAAAGCAAGTTGAAGATGCAATGACGGACGAAGAAACCGTTCAGTATGATGTAACGGCCATTGTCAAAGAGAAGTATGTTTTCTCCACGAGACCTGGATTGATGGTTCAGCAAAGCCTTCGAGGCCTAACAAAAATAGGTCGAAAGTAAAAAGTAACAAAGCCTCTCGCACTTCGTCAGCAAAAAAAAAAAAATCAACTAGTTCATTTTGCATTTGGCAGAAAATGATTTGCTTTGCTATAATATTTTATGTATACCCCCCCCCTCAAGAGTTTTGCCCTTTCTTTCGCAGACAAGAATAGACTTAACGCCAATTCCAAAGGCCGTAATTACTGATTTCATGGAATACCGTCATACACTTCTAGAAATAAAACTCTTTATTATGATATCATTCGAGAATACGGAATTTTTGCTTTTTTATGCTATTAAAGGAGCACAACCTACTTCTAACGAGATTGATGTGTCCGTAAAAGGAAGTAGCTACATCAACCAAAAAAGGCAAAATTATCGATTTATGGGGCGCTATTTAATAATGAGTAATTGCAATAGTATATAAACATTTGATAAAGTTTGAAGAGACACCGTGATAATGTAAATGCATTAACGCACGGGCATTACTTGTATGAGTGAAGAGACTCAATTGCTGCTTTTTTAGTTATACACGAATTAGGTTTACTATCATTTTTATCACTACGATTTTCACATGAAGAGCATACACAACAATGACGGTTATGCCTGTCTTCTCATAGGCGCCCACATCAATAAGAGACGTTACCGATTGTTTGGTTTTTATCGTCCTAAATTATTCCGTATTAGGGTACCTTATACATGGCAGGCCACCGTGGAGAAGCTTTACGTACAAATTGCACGACTCTTCTCTGTTACACGTATAGGCATAAGTTGCTTTGCATCTATTAGTGTAGCTTCTATTCGATAAAATAGATACATAACCGTTTTACCATGATAAGACCTATTTCAATGTTAATACAGAATCCAGCTCTCCTTTTTCTTTCTTCATTATTAACCTCTTGTCAGTGTAAGTCATGGGGTCAGATGCTGATTTATAATCCTAGCAATTCAATTAAATGAACAGGCCGTAATTTATGCGAGCTATTTTCCACTGCTTTGATTGATGGAAGCATTATATTCATAAGATGATCCACCCAAAAAGGAGAACACACGACAAGAGACCAGGATTGGAAATGTACGGAACAAATAACAAAAGGACTCCTTTTTTCAATCCGTTACAATAGCTTCAGAAACCTTGTTTTCCATATAAAAATATATAGATGGCTTTTTTGACTCGGTATAGTAGAGTCCCAAAGTTAATACTAGGAACTGTGATAAATTGAACGGAAAGACGATAGCTTGGGAAAAGGCATTATTCTAGCATTGTTGGTTTCTTCTCTCTCTTTAAGTGCTAGCTCGGAATCTAATTGACATTAGAAAGTCTAGATTTCAACCTCATATATATAAAATGAGCTAGTTTATTATGCAGTTCTCTCTTCATTTCATTTCTTTATCTCTTCTGCAAATTGCCCGTATAATTCTTTGTAAAGCATGACAGGTAATTGTTTTGTATTTATTGAAAACCGCAGCTATTGTGAAAAAGCATATTGATGGTATGATTTGAATGTTAGATTACTATATAATGACCTCTGGAAATCGACAAAACATTGTGTCTGAAATATCTGATACTTCATCTCCTATAGATGAAGTAAGCATGGATTTTTCGACTACTTCTTCAGGGTACTACTTCCCTACCCACCCTCCGCCTCTCCATCTTGCTGGTGGCAGCACAGCTCTCCCATACCCCTATTACCCTCAAGCTGGTTATATAGCTCACTATGGTGATGCTACTCCTGTGAATGTCTCTTACAGTGGCTCTTCTTCATCCGATGAACAACCTTTTATTTCAAGCCATGAAGTATTTACTGCGAGCTCCTCTCCTACATCTATAATGTCAAGCCAATCTCTGCAAAGTTACCAAGCAAATCATTTTCCCGACTCTAGAAGAGAGGGTTCTTATTTTGAGCTAACAGCACCTATTGGTCAATTGAATATTAGCACGTTTGGTGGCTACCGATCGAGTCTTTCTGATGATAGCTACGATCAACAAAGTAACGGCTTTTCGTATATGCCTGTAGGCCCTAATTCCGAACATAGTGAAGATGACAGAAATTTCGCGCCTGTCATTGGTCAATCGAACAGCCATTCTATCTCTACTTCTAATTACGGTTTTAAAAATGCTGAAGACACACCCATCAAGCAAGAATCTACTCCTGCTCTGAAAAAGGCGAATTATAAGAAGAAGCAGCCACATCAGAAGAAGAAGAAGCGCTGCTTTAACTGTCATTCCACAAATGCACCCTCATGGCGTCGTAGCATTTCTGAAAAATCCAAGGGCAGTCTCTTATGTAACGCATGTGGTTTATAGTAAGTAATATATTGAAGTGCCAAAATGGTTTATAAGAGTTTAATTCACCTTCAATATTAGTGAGAAAACACAAGGAACAAATCGTAAACTTGTAACTCATCCGGATGGACTTACTAAAGTTGTTCGTAAGCGAGACGCCCCTAACTATTGTTGTTCTCAATGCGGAAATCGAGAAGCTACAAAATGGCGAAAATCAAACGATTCATTATTGATATGTATGTTTCTTTTGACTTAAAATCGTTACAGAGGGCCCTTACTGTACGCTAACTTTGTAATTTTCTAGGTGAAATATGTTTACGCGGACGTCGCAAGGCATCCTTATAATAGCAATTATTAAAAAGAACTCTATACCATACATTATAAGTATTTACTATTGTCTATATATATACATATATTAAGTAAATTTTGATATGTATCGTTTTATAATAATAAAATCAGTACATACAACTAAAAACGTTATGTTTCTCATTTAGACGGATGCCTCATAATATACGATTTTTCAATGACTCTGAGATTTCTCCATTATATATGAAAAAAAAATACTTTTTTAATAGAAAAGAAGCTTTAGGTTTATACAATCCTAAAATTTCCTTGTTAGTATTACTGTTGTCAATAATAATAGTATGCAATTTCTGACAGCGCAAAAGCATCAATTAGACCTTCTCCCACCCAGAGTTGGTAAATATTTAGATCAACAGTAATATATGGTTTGAAAAATATCCAACATGATTACAGTTACAAAACAATGGAAAAGACATATTGTACTAACTGCGTTATTGTAAAGTAACTTTCAGTTTAGTCAAAGTAATTTATTCGCGATATCAAGAATGTTGGGAGCAGACAATGAAGTGCGATATGACTTTGGATTAAAATTTAGATCCAAATTTTTGTTTTTGGTCTATCAATAGCTTTCTTTCTCACAGAAACCATTATGATATTGCATCTTGATATCTTAGCAGCCATCTGCTTGTTTGCACAGCTAGTTAGCACTCTTGAGTTACAGCCTTACCAGCAAGCTTTTGAAAGACCACCCAGAAAGCATAGCTCTGCAAATAAGCATGCAAACAAACTTCTTAGTCAACACTTATTAATAGACACGCATAACGACCTACCAATGTGACTATCTTGTACCATAACAATCAGACTAAGGAGCACAGGATTAATGCTCATTGGTTGTATATAGGACATTAGCATTTGAACTGGATGGCAAGATCAATAACCTGAACTTGACAAAGTTGGACTGGGGGCATACGGATATTGTGCGTCTTCGCCAAGGTCATCTGGGTGGTCAGTTCTGGAGTGTTTATTACGACTGTGAGGACACTGCAGCTAATCAGGTTCTGAAAGCTATGGAAAGTATCGATGTTATTAAGAGAATGGCAGATTTATACCCTGAATCTTTCCGAATTGCGACTAGTTCGAAAGACTTTGTTCGGGCCTGGCGTCATGGGTATATTGCTTCTGCTATGGGTATGGAGGGTGGTCAAATGATAGATAGTAATATGGCTGTTCTACGCCTGTTCTACGATTTGGGTATCAGATACATGACAGTAAGCTATTCCTTGTGTGATTTTCTTCTTTCTATTTTGAGTAATAGAAGTTCCTTCATTGAATTCGATGCCTAGCTGACACACAACTGCCACACGCCCTGGGCTGAATCATGTTGTGATCAAAACGCTCCACCGTTTACAAAAGGGTTGGGATTGACAGAATTCGGTAAAAAGATTATTTTGGAAATGAATAGATTGGGTATGATGGTAGATATATCCCATGTTGCACACTCCACGATGAATGCTGTTCTGGATATCACTCGTGCACCGGTTCTTTTTTCCCATTCCTCCAGTAATGCCATCTGTAATATCGAACGAAATGTGCCGGATAATGTTTTGCAACGTTTGAATGAAACAGATGGTGTGGTGATGGTCAACTTCTACAGCTATTTTGTACAATGTGATCCAACCAAAGAAGCAACTCTTTCTGATGTTGCAGACCACATTGAACATATTGCGTCTGTCGCTGGCCGCCAGCATGTCGGTATTGGCTCGGATTATAACGGTATAGAGAAGACACCCCGCGGACTGGAGGATGTTACAAAATATCCAGATTTGTTTACTGAATTGATTCGTAGAGGCTGGTCAAATAGAGATTTGGTCGGTTTAGCTGGTAAAAACTTATTAAGAGTGTGGAAAAAGGTAGAATCGGTCAGTAAATCGCTTCGTAAAGATGGAGAGCTGCCACTAGAAGATAAAATCGCTGACTACATATAAAGCATTAAGCGGACTCTGATGGAGGATTGTGTGTTTTCCTGGATAAATGTCTCTAATTGAAGATGAGTCATTATATCAATAAAGTATCTTCAAATTTTCAACAAAAATTGTTGCGTTGCGCTTAACAATTTTAGTATTTAAAGGTAATCTTTTGTCAGAGAAATCAGGAAGTTCGAGGTTGTATACTACTATCATGTGATGAGTTGACATAGAAGTATCAAATATCTTAACGCAGAAGAACTGCCAGTAATTGTTTTCTCGCTTTAAAACCATTACATTTCATTCGAAACTTGCTATTTTTATTGCTCATTTATTGTAATGCATAAAAGAAAGTGCACGCTTCTTTTTCAATTGTTTTAGGTTATGAAAATAAGAGTGTGGTATTCGCTAGTTTTAACTAAAAGGTAATAGGTAAACAATATCACAAGAGAAAATAAAACACGAAAGCTTGACGAAATCAAACCACCGTCTTTATTTCTCTTTCAAAAAAAAAAAAAAAAAAAAAAAAACTAAAGAAAAAGGAAAAGAAAACTAAGATTACTACTATTAATAAAGACTTATACTGTTTGCTGTTATATCGGGGTCTATAGCTGACACTGATGTATTATTGTCAAATATTACTCAGTGAATCAGAGGTTTCCGTAAAAGAATAGGTCTTCCCTTTAAGTGGATAATTACTTGTCCATCCCAGAGCGGATTGATTTGTAATGTGCTATCCTGGCAGATCCAGGGTGACCATGCAGCTACATTTATAATCCAATATTTATCGACCACCAGTTGTGTAGCTCAGATACTGTGGGAATGATTATAGATGTTAGCTACGAAGAGATATTCGTGTGTGGTGTTCTTTTGATTGCGTGAACAGTTGTTGTATTAATAAAGAGTGATTGAGCCTTTTTTTCTCCAACCATACTTTATTTCCAGAACAGGGAGCAGTACCATGGCCTACTATATTCTGGTTGTTGAATCAATATATCCTACGAGTAACACATACCAATCCAGCTATATACCTAAACGTCAGTCGTCGGGCATAGATGGCGGTAGGTATAGACAGTGAATCAAAAAGGTGGAGATTTGGCATGAAAGAACATAAGGGGAGAATGATGGTAGATGGGTGACTGGATATGGACAATTGGGGTTAACAAGTAATGTGATGCCTTGCTGGCCCCTAAATCCTTCACCCTGAACGGGAACGCCATAGGTGTGGTATTGTTGCCAGGAGGTGGGATATTTATATGGAGAAAGTAGCCAAGTTTCAGTTAGGAAAATGAGAGTAGAATGCATAAGTGGATCAGTAATTAATGATATGGTGTGTTTGACAATGCCGTTAGCATTCCAACATGAGATAGTCAGCGATCGACTACCCATTATTGTTGGGATGCCGGTTCACCTGCACCTGAAGGAACTGTTGAAGCTTGCATGGAAATTGTATCCTCACTGAGTATCATATCAACATCATCGGCTGAGGAAGAGGTACAACGGAGGGTAGCGGTGTGAAAATCGGCGGCGGTGGTAGTGGAAGGGGTTTCTTCGGCTTTATGGGGAAAGAACGGTGTACCTGCTACAAGCTGTTTAAGGTAGTTTTCCGTAATCCAGGAGTTTGTCATAAAGGTCTTAGCAACAGCAAAGCTGACGGGTCTACGGATAAAATCCAGGGCACGGAGACAGCGTTTGGTGTGACATTCGAGGGCCTTAGCTTTCTTATCCTCTTCGTTAAGAGAAGCAAGTTCAGGGTTGTTATGGAGGGTAGCAACGGAGAGCGGGTCAAACGTATCCAAGGGAGTGATCTTGGCCTTGGCAAGTCGGTTCTTGATGATGGGGGCATAATCGTTTTGGACAAGGATGCCCACAGTCTTTTGAGCAGGGAATTGAATATCGAGGATACGGGATGTATCGATATTCAATTTGGAGAGTTTCCGGCGCATGAGGGAAAGCTTTTCCCTAGTACGGCAGGGGAGGTACAAATACTGGAAGCCTTGATTAGCGGATTCAGCTTGAAAGGATCGTGCAGCTGTTCTACGGGCTTGAGGGTTTATTTTACGTTGAGCTGCCTTGGGGTTTCTATCAGTGGCTTTGAGGGCTTTATGAGCGGCTGCTTGGTAGGGGGACAATTCATGTGTCGCAGTGCGAGTAGTGGTGGTGGAGGGGCTTGTAGGAGGAGGTGAGTTATGACTAGCATATTTTGAAGCACTAGAGCCCTGGCTAGTTCTGAAGGGTGAGTGATCGAGCTTCTTAAGAGATTGAGAGGGAAGACTAAAGGTGAAATCTCCCGGTTCTCTATCCAGGCGACTATCTGTCATTTGCGTGTCTTCATAGTGGGGGAAGGCTGATGAAGGCGCTGTTCCAATTGCCTGATGCGTTTTTTTAGGGCTTCGTTTTCTTTAGTAAGAACGGTGTTGGCAGCGGCGAGTGTCTCAAGATGAGCAAGTCGTGAGTTTTGTGCGGTGATCAGCTGGAAGAGTTCGACAATATAGCTAGGTGCATCTAGAGGCAGAGGGATTGTAGTAGATACGCCTATAGGGTTGGCGATACCAAAGATATTGGGATCTTCCAAATCCGGAGTTTGATTCAATGGGGCGGTAGCAGACATTTGCGGAGTAGCGGGTGAGTGGTCGGAGGTTGCACTAGGACCAGGCGTAGGTTTGGTTTTCTGTATGGGGTTGGTAGTAATTTTTCCCATGGCAAAAAGAGTATCGTTAGAAAAAAGGTGAGTTGAGATTTCCGATAAGGGACGTTTGCAACCGCTAACTGAATTTGGGTGATCGATAGTTGTATTATCTAACCGCTTATTTTGCTTATGGCTAGAGCGGAGGGTGCGAGGTAATGGGGATGTCTTTTCAAGAGATGGGGTTTTCGCAATTGCGAAATCGTCTGCACGTTTGTCGTCAGATGAGGACGAGGGCGGTATCAAACGGCTTGGTGGAGGTTGCTGAACTTGTTGTTCAAGAAAAGATGCCGGTGTAGTATAGACAAATGGGTTGGTTTTATTTAACGTGGTATATAACCGGATCCCTATAGGGCAATAAAAGGATACCACTTGGGCAAGCTTATATATCATAAGAAAAAAGTAAAGAAAAGAGAAAAAACTTATAGGATATATAAAAGGTAAAAGGAAACTAAAAATCAACTATAAAATAGAAGTAAAAAAAGGTTAGGAATCGCGTTGAAGTAGTGCATTAGATCAGGCGTCAGTGCTGTCAAAGGGGACAATTGTCCTTGAGGTTGAAAAGTCAGTAAAAGGTTAGGAGTTGGAAACTGGAAAGATTTTTGGAATTTTTCATTTTTGTAATTTTTTTTTGGTGTTTTTGATTTCTTTTTTTTTTTTTTTTTGTTTAGTCTTCTTGTGTAGATTCACGATGTTGTTCAGAATCACAAACGACGAACCACTTCAAAAGTGGAATTTCGCTAGTTGTAAGTGCGGCTCCAGTAAACTCGGTATCAGGATGACAGATTTGATCAATTTCGAGCATTATGGTACAGAGCACCGGCCAATATTCGACAAGGTGTTTTTGTTTTGACGACAAAGGTGTTGTACGCATAACGGGAGAGAGCTTAGGCTTCTTTTTTGGGAGATAGGTGTTCAAAAAGTAGTCAATTGGGTTGGGTTCAGCGCTGATGGGTAGATTGAGTCGTGCATGAACAGAGAGGCAAGAGAGTAAATGGTTTCGGGATGCATGTGGAGCCCCACATTTATTACATCCGATGGGTCGAGCTGGGAGCCATCCCATTTTCCACCGAAGAAGTCGACTGCGATCAAAAATAGACATTGGGAGGAAAAGTATAGGATCAATGCCTAAAGTTGGGCGGCAGGCTGATAGAAGCACTGGGGGTGGTGGTAGGGTGCGAGTAATGATGGAGTTATGTTGATCTTGGCGAAACTGTAAGTAGTGTCGGTCTTGCTTGTTAGCTTTACGACATACATCTAATCTCCATCGATCACTAGGTGGAAGAGAAGTCCAGAGTATGCTATATTTTAAGAGACGTGGCCAACGATGGGAGGGGACTGTACAACCATTGGTGATTTGTTTCAATAAAGTATCGCTGGGCAAGAGGTGTACACGGCATATCATTTTGAAAATGAGGCGTTGTACACGTTGGTTCATAGTGGGTAGATTGGTCAAATGTTTAAAGACTGCGGTTGAGCTTTTGGGATGGCCACCGAAAAGGATTCTTAGGCATTGGTCTTGAGCTTTTTCCAATAATGTTATTTGCTTGTTAAAAAAGGGGCAAAGGGCGAGTCCATATTCCATTACTGGACGGATGAGTAAGGTGTACAGTCGTGTGGCTGTCAGTTTGGAGAAGGAGGGTGAGCGGAGACCGAGAGGTTGTAAACTATTACGCATAGCAGCAAGGGCTTTCTGAATGTTGCGTTGGAGGAGGAGGGTGCTATCAATTTTTCCTTCGCGATTGAAGGGGATACCAAGATACACAAATGAATCAGCGCATGGCATTTCAGTACCATATAACTTCAGTGGAGGAGCGCCTAAAGCAGTTGGGGAATTGATAATGACGCATTTAGCGGGGTTCCAGCGATAGCCAAGCTGTTGCGAGTGTTGTTCGGCCTTTTTGAGCAGTCGTGGCATCAAGTCAGCAGTAGCTATTAAGACGACATCGTCAGCGTAAAGCAAGCAGTTAACCCATACATTACCAAAGGCTCGTTTGATGGGTTGATCATAGGCGCGGTTGGGAGGAGGACGGGTAGTACGTAAAAACGCGGGTAGACTGTTGATGTAAACGGAATACAGAAAGGGAGACAGTATTGATCCTTGCAGTACTCCTGTTACTGGGTGGAAGCTGGGTGAGGATGTATTTTGGACAAGTACTTGAATTTGTACGTCATCGAATAGTCTTTGAAGCAGGGCTAACAGTGGTGAGGAGATGTGCAGTTCTAGCTCTCGCCAGATGATGGCGCGGTCTACTGTATCATAGGCTGATTTGATGTCGAGGAAAGCGAGTACGGGTCGTTCATTGTAGTGATCTTTTGCATGTTGTTCACAGATTTCATTTAAACAAAGGGCCTGATCTAATGCACTACGGTTTACACGAAATCCACCTTGGACTATATCTAGAGGGGAAGCAGTGGTAGTTAGTAAATCTTGAATGCATAATTCAAGTAATTTGCGGAAAACAGAAGTTAAACTAATAGGTCTGAAGTTGCCTGGGTCGAGTGGATCGCCTTTCTTATATACGGGTATGACTTGGGCGGTGATCCAAGCCGTGGGGACGGTGGACCATTTCCAGCATAAACTGAATAGCAAGGTGAGAGTGGGAGTAAGGGCTTTTTCGATAGGTAATAGCATTTCTGTGCGTATGTGGTCTATACCCGGAGCTTTGTTGCGGGATAGTTTTTTCAACAACATAGTAGAGATGAGGTCCTGTGTAAAAGGACAATTATGCTGTGGTGTATCTGTATAAGTCAGCGGATGGGGGCCAAGTGGTGGAGGTGGTATTGGTTGACGATGTGAGGGGAGTTGATCGCCTGCAAACACATTTCGGAGATGCCGGGACATTGTAATGGCAGCAGCTTCAGGGCCGTCGGCATGATTGAACTGGGTAGAGGTTATACGGCTTTTTCGGATACCCTTGATTGTTTTGATTGTCTCTACAAAATCTCCAGTCGACAACCTGATGCAGAACTGTTTCCATGTATACCGTTTCCGCTTTTTACACTCTCTTTTGAAGGTGGTATCCAAAGAGGTGTAGCGGTCGTATAAGGCGAGTTTGGTGGTTGGGTGAGTTGCCGTACGCCATTGGTATCGGGCATGTTCTCTCTGAGAGACTAGTTGTTGTAAATGGGGAGTCCAAAACCATGACGGACGGTCAATAGTATGAGCTCTTCGGCCAACAGAGTCATCTAGACAAGAGTGAATGGTATCAGTGATTTCAATAGCCATGTTGTTAATAGTGGATGTAGGTTGATCGATGGCATCACAATTCAATAGGTGTTGGAGTTGCTGCTGTATCGGTGCTATTCTATCGGAAAAGAGTGAAGTATAAGTACAGTTAGGTTTGGATAGATTACCTAAGTTCCATAGTCTACGAGGATGTTGGTGCTTAGGCGGTGGAGGTAGAGGGTTGTTGAATGTTAAGGAAATGGGATGGTGATCAGAGCCAACACTGAGGTCAGATCTGACTGTGAGTTGAGGTTGTAGGAGATTGTCGGTGGTTATCATCAGGTCAATGATACTTTGAAAAATCCCCCCATCGGCAGTAGTGCGACGACAGCAATAGTAGGTAGGCTGTCCATAAGTGTGTTCGGAATTCCAGCAACGGAGACCAGTTTCTGTTATCCAATGAGCTAATTCGTAGCCACGTTGTGTGGATTTCGAGTCACCTAGGAGTTGAGCATGGCGAGCATTGAAATCGCCACAAAAGATAGTGTTGGTGTGGCTGGGGTTGGGATTGATAGGTAAGGAATGGATAAGCTCAATTGCTTCATTGTCAGGCATGGATGGTGGTAGGTATAAGCAATGAATTAAATAGGTGGAGATCTGGCAGGTGAGGACATAGGGTGAGGGTGAGGGGATATGAACAACGGGATAGGGACAGTTGGGGTTAACCAAAAGTGTAATCCCTTGTTGACCACGAAAGCCATCACCTTGTACAGGTATGCCATAGGTGTGATATTGCTTCCAAGGAGTGGGGTACCTATAAGGAGAGAGTAACCAAGTTTCAGTTAGAAAAATCAGAGTTGAGTCATAAAGTGCATCAGTTAGTAGAGATATGGTATGTTTTGCAATGCCATTGGCATTCCAACAAGAGATAGTCAGAGACTGACTACTCATTATTGGGTGGAAGCAGGTTCACCAGCACCT